>NC_050575.1:218058401-219549234 GCF_011100635.1 Trichosurus vulpecula | reverse complement strand
GTATAATTTCTTTTACTCACCAGTTACAAAGGTCCTTTGTTAGAAGATGGAGCTTTGTCTCAGGCAGTCACTGGTGGAGCCAGTTCCCCGGAATTCACCAAACTCTGTGCTTGGCTGGTATCTGAATTAAGATTGTTCTGTAAACTAGAAGAAAATGTGCAAGCAACTAACAGTAAGTAACAGGCCTATTTTTAAAAAGTTAACATTTATTTTTAGATGCCGAATATGAAATGAAATTTAGCCATTTTGGGTTGTTAAACCACTTTTTTCTTTGCAAATGTTAGTACCCCTAGGCAGAGCCAATCAGTAAAAACCAACATTTTGTAATAGGGTTGGTTTGTCATTTCCCTAGTTTTTCATATACAAGGAAAATGTCAGTTTCCTTGCTTTCTATTTGGAAGCAATAAACTTTTAAAAAAAATATATTTACAGAAAAGACAGTTAAGAAGTTAGAGTCTAAAAAATATACTTAGAAAGTTAGACAAAAGCTTCTGGAGATTTATGTAGCTTTAAAAATTATATGAGTTGATTGTTGTCTGATAGTCACTCTTTACTTTTAAACTTCCTTTGTAAGCCGAGCTGATAGGATCTAGAGACCTGTGTAAAAGCTAAAGTAAACCCAGTACAATTTCATTTAATGCTTTTATTGGAGTGTTTGAGAGAACATCCTCTTTAAAAGCTTTCATTACAATAATGTGTATTACTATATATGAAGCGAATGTAATTTGAGCTACATTATAATCTAGTCTGCAGAGCTGAGAGGTGCATTAATGGAGTCTTAGTGTAGTTTTAGCATCTACATTTTCTTCTCTGCAAATGAGACAAGAGCCTGAAACCTAACACTTTACTAGTCAGTTTGTTTGTTTGTTTGTTTGTTTGTTTTTCCAGAGATCAAAGCCTGCAGTGTCTAAGGCAAAGTACCCAGCCTTTTACCTATATGAATTGTACAGAGTAGGACACTGAGGATTTCCCATGTCTTGCATGTTTGGGATACATAATGATTTCTGGGGAACAATTAAATAACTACATCCTTATTAGCTCTGATTGGTATAAGGAAAAAAAATATATCATTTTCAGCTGGAAGGTACCTTAGAAATAACTTAGTTCTTATACTCATTAGATTTGCTTTGAATCTAGAAGTTACCAAATACTTATGAACCATTATTTTTAATATTATATTTAAGTGTTTTCAGATGGTTAAAAGTGTTTTGATTGATGCATATAGTCCAGGGTTGGAGAGAGAGGTGTCAGGACTGAAATGCAACCTGACCTAGAGCCAAACTATAAAATATTAGAATTTCCCCCTTTGGACAATTCCATTTTCTTAACCAAACCTGAAAGAGGTAGCCTAAGAGGGCTGTGACACAGGAAGGGATAGACACTCTAAGCGTTTCCCAAATCTTTCACATTCAGGCATACAGTTCTCTTCCGATAGGCTCTCTTCATCTAATCATAAAGCAATGTTGGAAGGTCAGAGTAACTGGAAGATGTGGAAAATGTGAGAGTTTAGAGTATAGGCAAATAGTAGCTGATACTATAGTTCTATGTGGTATATTGGGAATTTTTTTTAGGACAGGAAGATTCTGTACAGGTTGAGGTACGTTTCGTAATGAGTATAGTTAAGAGAAATTCAATTTCTGTCTCATTTTGCTTCTTCTTAGACCACCATGTGATTATATGAGAAAACTGTGTGAAAGCTTTCTTGTACCATACCCTTCATAGTCTGCTTCATGCTGCTGTGAAAAAAAGGTTCTTTTCCCTACAAAGGAAAAGTTCCATTATTTTGTGCTTAGTGTAGGTCAAATTGCAGTTCAGCACAGCACTCCCACTGTTCCCACCCCAACTATACGCATGAATTAAAGCACATTTAACCATTTGAAAGCACTTTTTAATATGACATTTAATAAATTAATCTGGTTCCTAAATATTTGGGCTGGCTTTTAGATTTAAAGCAAATGTATTGAGCCTAAGTTTAGATTACCTCTGAAATTCTTTCCAACTCAAAATGCTGTGCTTTATCCTCATTTACTCTAGCCCCCAAGACTTTTTAAGGCCTGTCTGCTTTAGCTGGTGTCATTGACTAGCATAGAAATATAAGTGAGAACTAAGCAGCACTGTCCATCCCCTCTGACTTGGTTCCACTCCTGGCAAGAGCCAGGGTCATTATATTACCTCAGATGTCTAAATAAACATCCTAATGCATAGAATTCAATATCAGAATTTATACATGAAAGTTCATATTGCTCTATGTTAAATATTATTAAAAACATTAGGTCCCTAGAAGAAATTTCTCAGTTCTCCTGGGTGTTAGCACTTAGGGTTTATTGAGCCCTGACCTAATTGAGTGCCTCCTTATTTTACACATGAGGAAACCGATGCCCACCTGGAGAAGATATGCTATGTCTCTCTACTGTTCCTCTCTACTGTACCACACTTGGTAGGAAATCATTGAAGTAGAAGGAAAAGAACAACATAAATTTCAATTTAGTTCAGTTGGCAAGTAATTTTTTATATATGTCACTTGTATTTAGCTGTTAGATTCTGAATATATAGAAGAAGCTTGAAACAACCCTTGACTTCCAAGTTTATAGTATATTTGGACAGAGCAGATCACATGAAGTAATTAGAAAGCAGTGCAAGGTGATATTTCAACTGAGATATTTATTATACATGGTGCTTATGCAAGTCACAGTGAGGAAAAGGGCTCTTCTCTGCTAAACTCAAATAGGAGTATAATTGTGTGGTATACACTATACGTGCTGTCAATATTCAGAAGATAGGAGAACAATGAGGGTTGGAGTGGGCAAAGAATGCTTCACTGAGCTAGATCTTAAAGGATTTGGATAGGCAGAAATGAGAAGAAAGATGATTTCTGTGAGAGACAGCATGAAAGAAGGCATGATAACTGGTGTGATTAGAGCAAAGGATTTATGTTTCAGAGTGGGGAAAAAAAAGATTGGCTAGGCATATGGAAGAATGGATTATAAAAATACCAAGAAGAAGATGTAACATGATAGAAAATAGGGAGCCATTAAACGTTTTTGAGCTGGAGAGTTACATGATGAAAGTGATCTTTAAGAATAAATGGATTTGGGGCAGCTAGGTGGCGCAGTGAATAGAGCACCAGCCCTGGAGTCAGGAGGACCTGAGTTCAAATGTGACCTCAGACACTTGACATTCTAGCTGTGTGACCTTGGGCAAGTCACTTAACCCCAATTGCCCTGCCTTCCCCCTTGTAAAAAGAAAAAAAAAAGAAAGGAATACATGGATTTATGGTGTAGGAGTCGGAAGCTGGAGGCAGGGAGCCCAATTAGAATTAATTTCTGTGATATTTATTTTAGAAATGAAACTCTTATTGAAAGTATTGTTTTGTTGTTTTTTAAAGGCCCAAATGAAGCTGATGAGTTCCAGCTTGAGGTGAGTGGGCTACTTGGGGAAATGAACTGTCCGTATATCTCACTGACGTCTGGGGATGTGACAAAGCGCCTTCTCAACCAGAAGAATTGCCTCCTGTTGCTCAGTAAGTTCAGGACTACCTTTATGTACATTTTACATTTACATTTTTACAAAGAACATTTTACATGTTCTTTGACTGATACTTGTTATACATGGAAAAATACTTTTCTTTTTAAAGAAAAATATTCTTAAATTTTTAAATGTAAGAGAGCATTTTAATGCCAGTGCATAAGTAACATTGTTTCTTGTGTAACTGATAGTTTTTATTTCATAGAAACTGCATGGGAAGAGAACAGTTGTGTGACAGTGCTATGCACACAGTAGGTAATAGATGTTGACTGCCAAAAAATCTATTGTATTAAAAGATAATATATTAAAAGAGGTATACTTCCAGAAATAAGAAGGTGATATTCTGTGCTTCTCTGGTCAAACTGCACACCTGAAATACTGTGTAAAGTTCTGTGCACTACAGTTTGGAAAAGGTATTGATAAGCTGGGAAATTTCCAGAAGAAGGCAACTAGATGGATGGAGAATATGAAATCTGTGCCCTATGAACTAGTGATGTTTACCTTAGGGAAGACTTAGGGAGTAGGGATGTGAGTTGGGGGGCAGGGAGAGAGGGAAATAATATCTTTCTTCTAAGTATGTGAAAAGGTATCATGTGAAAGAGGAATTAGACTTGTTTTGTTGGCCTTAAAGGGTGGGAATTTGAGTAAAGAATAGGAATTATAAAGAGAAAAAAATTAGGTTTGATTTAATGAAATTAATCAGCAAGCCTTTGTTAAACCTGCTATGTCGTACAAAGACAAGAATGAAACAATCTCTATCTTCATTGAGCTTAACTTCAAAAACTTTTATGAAGTGAATACTGCTTAACAACTAGAACTATCCAAAAGTAGCATAAGATGTTTTGGAAATAGTGGGTTCCTCTCATTGAAGATCTTCAAGCAAAAGTTAGATGACCATTCCTCAGATGGGAATTCTTTTCAGTTTTGGGGTTGGAATAAATGGCCACCGAGATCCCTTCCATCTCTGAAGTGAATCCAAACACATGAGGAATATTACTACTCCCTTATTCCTATGTAAGACAGATGGGATTTAGAGAGAATAGGTAAGGCTACTTGTGAGAAGTGAATAATGTCCAGAGCTAGGATAGAAGCCAAGAGAGAAAAGAATATAAATAATGTTTCAATGTTGCCAAGAAGTCAAAGAGAATGAAGACTGAGAAAAGGCTATTGGATTCTAAATTTAGGAAATTATTGGTGACCTTTGTAAAACTCGCTTTTAGTAGTTTGGTGAGGATAAAGGCCATATCAAAAAGTTTAGAGGAGTGAAAGGAAGTTAAGAAAGTACAGCCTAAGACCACTTATTCAAAGATGTTCACTGCAGAGATATAGTGAAAATGGCAATAAAGATTTGTACAGTGGCTCTAGAGGATACTTTTTTTCTTAAAAGGATACAGAGACCTAAGCATAGGGAGCCTTTGGAGAGGAGGATATTGAAGATATAAAGAAAAATGGTATGTTTGATGTGATTAAGAATCACAGTATAGAAGAATAAATGTTAGCCAGAAGAACCACCTCTGCCTAAAACAATAGGAGCAAAGAAACAGTGGATGAACTTACGCAGCCACCAAATTTACCTACCTCGTGCGTAGATTTCATTGTATCCCAATTGTTGTGAATCCCTCCAGTAGTTCCAACACTTCTAGCCTCTCGTTCTGTTTCCCGTTACATAGTTTATGCTTCCATCAGTTTGGAAAACTTGCCATTCCTGATACATTTTTTATACTTTCCTATCTCTGTCTTTGTTCAACATGTTTTCTGTGTGTGAAGTCCCCTCTTGAAGTGCCGGTTAAATTCCTACCCTTCTTTAAATTCTTACCATACTCAACTCAAATTTCACCTCCAGGAAGCTTTACATGATTGAACCTTCTCTCCACTTCAGTAATTATATTTACTTCCTTGAATCTCTTTTTTAAAAATTTTTTTTATCGTTTTTATTTAATATTTTAGTTTTCAACCTTGATTTCCACAAGATTTTGAGTTACTAATTTTCTCCCTATTTCTACCCTCCCCCGCCCCCATTCCAAGATGGCATATATTCTGATTGCCTCGTTCCCCAGTCAGCCCTGCCTTCTGTCACCCCACCTTCCCCCCACTCCCCCCACATTCCCCTTCCCCTTACTTTCTTGTAGGGCAGGATAGATTTCTATGCCCCAATCCCTATATATCTTGTTTCTTAGCTGCATGCAAAAAATAACTTTTTTTTTTTGAGCATCTGCTTTTAAAATTTTGAGTTCCAAATTCTCTCCCCTCTTCCCTTCCCACCCACCCTCCCTAGGAAGGCAAGCAATTCAACATAGATCACACATGTATCATTATGTAAAACACTTCCGCAGTACTCATGTTATAAAAGGCTAACTATATTTCCTTCCATCCTATCCTGTCCTCCTTTATTCAGTTTTCTCCCTTGACCTTGTCCCTTTTCAAAAGTGTTTACTTTTGATTACCTTCTCCCCTTATGTGCCCTCTCTTCTATCATCCCTGCTGTTTTTATCCCCTTCCTTTCCTGTGGAGTAAGATACCCAATTGAGTGTGTATGTTATTCCCTCCTCAAGTTGAATCCGATGAGAGTAAGATTCACTCATTCCCCCTCACCTGCCCCCTCTTCCCTTCCAGCAGAACTGCTTTTTCTTGCCACTATTAGGTGAGATAATTTACCCCATTCTATCTCTCCCTTTCTCCTTCTCTCAATACATTCCTCTCTCACACCTTAAATTTATTTCATTTTTTTAGATATCATCCCTTCATATTCAACTCACCCTGTGCCCTCTGTCTGTATATATGTATATTGCCTTCAACTCCCCTAATACTGAGAAAGGTCTCATGAATTACACACATCATCTTTCCATGTAGGAATGTAAACAAAACAGTTCAACTTTAGTAAGTCCGTTATGAATTCTCTTTCTTGTTTACTTTTTCATGCTTCTCTTGATTCTTATATTTGAAAATCTAATTTTCTATTCAGCTCTGGTCTTTTCACTGAGAAAGCTTGAAAGTCCTCTATTTTATTGAAAATCCGTATTTTGTGTTGGAGCATGATACTCAGTTTTGCTGGGTAGGTGATTCGTGGTTTTAATCCTAGCTCCAGAATATCATATTCCAAGCCCTTTGATCTCATAATGTAGAAGCTGCTAGATCTTGTGTTATTCTGATTGTGTTTCTACAATATTCAAATTGTTTCTTTCTGGCTGCTTGCAGTATTTTCTCCTTGATCTGGCAGCTCTGGAATTTGGCGACAATATTCCTAGGAGTTTTCTTTTTGGGATCTTTCTCAAGAGGCTATCGGTGGATTCTTTCAATTTCTATTTTACCCTCTGGTTCTAGAATATCAGGGCAGTTCTCCTTGATAATTTCTTGAAAGATGATATCTAGGCCCTTTTTTTGATCATGGCTTTCAGGTAGTCCAATAATTTTTAAATTATCTCTCCTGGATCTATTCTCCAGGTCAGTGGTTTTTCCAATGAGATATTTCACATTGTCTTCCATTTTTTCATTCCTTTGGTTCTGTTTTATAATACCTTGATTGCTCATCAAATCACTAGCTTCCACTTGCTCCATCTAATTTTTTAAGATGGTATTTTCTTCAGTGGTCTTTTGGACCTCCTTTTCCATTTGGCTAATTCTGCCTTTCAAGGCATTCTTCTCCTCATTGGCTTTTTGGAGCTCTTTTGACTTTTGGGTTAGTCTATTTTTTAAGGTGTTACTTTCTTCAGTATTTTTTTGGGTCTCCTTTAGCAAGTCATTGACTTGTTTTTCATGGTTTTCTTGCATCACTCTCATTTCTCATCCTAATTTTTCCTCTACTTCTCTTACTTGCTTTTCCAACTCCTTTTTGAGCTCTTCCATGGCCCGAGACCAATTCATTTTTTCTTGGAGGCTTTTGATGTAGGCTCTTGGACTTTTTTTGACTTCTGGCTGTATGTTTTGGTCTTCTTTGTCACCAAAAAAGAAATCTAGAGTTTGAATTTGAGTCTGAGTTCATTTTTGCTGCCTGTTTATGTTCCCACCCAACTACTTGACCCTTGAGCTTTTTGTCAGGGTATGACTGCTTGTAGAGTAGAGAGTACTTTGTCCCAAGCTTTAGGGTCCAAGCACTGCTGTTTTCAGAGCTACTTCTACTCCACCGTCACCACAGGCTCTGTCACAGCAGCGCTCTTCCCCCCACCAAGAACCACCAACCAGGACCACAATCCAGATCCAAGCAGGGCACAGCAAGAGAGCCTGCCTTTGTGCCCACAAAGCGCTCCTTGCACTCCCACTCTGATCCACTGCTGGATTCCTCCGACCATGTGAGCCAGAGACTCAGGAAGCAGCTCACGTTGGAGCTCTGGAAGCAGCCTCAGGAGCTTCCTTCTGCTGCCACCGCCACCGCTGCACCACCTCCGCCACCCCCAGGGCTGGTGGCTAGACTGCTCTGAACTCTGTCCCACAGTTTCCCGCTAAACCTGCTCTTTGGTGTTCGTGGGTTGAGAAGTCTGGTAACTGCCACAGCTCAATGATTCATGGCCCTAATGCCTGTTTCCAGCTGGCTGACTCCCAGGCTGATCTGTCCTGGAGCAGCCCATGCTGGGCTGCACTCCGCTCCCACCACCGTGTGATACACCCTTCCCAGCGACCATCCAGGCTCTCTTGGGCTAGAGACCTGTTTCCCTCTGCTATTTCATGGGTTCTGCAGCTCTAAAATTTGTTCAGAGCCATTTTTTACAGGTGTTAGGAGGGATTTGGGGGAGAGCTTAAGCAAGTCCATGCTTTCCTGCTACCATCTTGGCTCTGCCCCCCCACCCTTAAGTCTCTTGTAGGACTTTGCTTACATCTGTCATGTACTTGTGAATTGTATACTTTAGTTGCTTGCCATATGTGTTATATCCCCTCTAAACTATAAGTCCCCTGAGGGAACTGCCTTATCTAAACTTTGTATTTCCCCCAGCACCTAGCACAGTGCTCTGCACAAAATAGAAACTTATTGTTTGAATTAACGTTAATTGAAGACACAGAAGTTTTGAATGAGGAGAAAGGGATTGAGGGAACTCACACTGGATGGCCTTGGTATTCTCAGTAAAGTAGGAGGTGAGGTCATTTGCTGAGAGTATGGAGATAAGGAACAGTTTGATACTTAACTTTTCAAAGTGACTGCAACAGCAAGGACCTTGAGATTATGTAGTAAAAAATTATAGTTGTCAATTTATGACACCCTTATATTTCAAATATGGGAAAATTAACTGATAGAATGTGGTCATTTTTAGTTCAACTGAGTTTTAAATAATATGTGGTGAATTAGCATATTCCTTCAAACTTATGTTATTTTAATGATGAAAGAGTTTTGTTTTTATACAATGACACATACAGTATAAAAATTTACTCTTACAAATGTTATTTGAATTTTTCTTGTACTTTCCAAAGTACTTAAGGATAATTTTCTGTGTTCTTTGAAAGAATATTTTTTTCATAATTTTTGAGCATACATACTACCATTCTTGTTTATTTTTAGCTAAAGGAAATAGTGAGTTAATCTACAACGTGGTATAAATGCCAGAATCTTTATAATACATGACTAGTTCAAAAAATAAGGTTTTGATGAATTCATTCAATAAACACTTGTTAAGCACTGCTATATGCAAGGTAACATAATGGTACTGTGAGGTAATACAAAGATGGCATAAGACATAATTCCTACTCCCAGGAAGCCTATGGGCTAGCATAGGGGTGAGGAGCCTATGGCCTTGAGGCTGCAAGTTCCCTACCCCTGAACTAACAGAACTACTAATATTATAGCTTCTGCTGTGATGGAAGGCACATAACATTCATTTAGTCCTGCCTATACCTGAATATAAGATCATAGATTTAGAGCTGGAACGGACCCATAGAAACCAGTTCAAACTCCTCATTTTACAAGTGAGGAAACTGAGGCCCTGCAACATTACTTGCCTTGACCAAGGTCATACAACTAGTAAGTCACAAAACTAAGATTTGAAACTAAATCCTCTGATTCCAAATTCAGCACACAGTCTACTCTTCCCCCCTCCCACAAGAATCCCTTCTACAACATATGTGTGTTAATGATTATCCAGCATTGCTTTAAGGCCTAAAACCACACATGACCTCTTGAGGTAGCCTGTTCCATTTTTTTTTTTTTTTGGATTGCTCTAATTGTTGGGAGGTTTTTCCTTGAATCAAGGCCTGGCATATCTGCCTCTTTAAAGCTTCCACCTGTTACATTTACTTCTACTTTCCAGAGCTAGAAAGAACATATCTAATCCTTCTACAATCCTCAGCTTTTGGAAGACAGTTTTACATCACCTCTAAAGTCTCCTTCGGGCTTAAAATCTACGGTGATCTCAAGCTTAGCAGTATGCGGTGCCCAGAAGCAAACAAAAATACTCCAGATGTGTTCTGACCAGGGCAGAGTACATTTGGGCACAGTCACCTGGACACTGTATTTCTTAATGCAGCCCAAGATTGTGTTAGCTTTTTTGGCTACTGGATCACACTGGTGGAGGTGTGAGTAATTGTGTAACACATCAGCAATGAGGAACACCAAAGAGGAACAGTAATAAAGGACATCATCAAGTCATTGTAAGATAGGAAGAAAAGATAAACTGGTCACATGGCAAGAATGGATGGATGGATGGACATATAGCAGCTATAAGGCTAAAGCATGAGCATTTATTATATGCCATTCATTGTGCTAAATTGTGCTAAATCTTAGGTATACCCATACAAGCCAGCAATAGTCCCTGCCATCAGGGACCTTATAACAGTGGAAGGGTACTAGAAAGGGAGGGTGGGGAGGTATATGATTTTTTTGTCATGGTAAGAAAATATCTGAGAAAGTGTTGTGAATACATGGGCCCCAGGAAGATGGGGTACCTATCAGAGCTGAGAGATCTGGGGTGGAGTACAGGGTTCTTTTGGGAAGAAGATGAGGATGGTGGCTGAAGAGTAGATAACAGGTAAACATCTAGAGTATTCCTTTGGTACAGTCATCATATTGGGAGAAAATAAGAAAGGCATGTACAGCAAACTTTAAGAAAAACATGGATGGACAAAGGAAGCACAGGACAGGCTGGCATTGATGGGTCTGCACTGTTGGAGAGAACTCCTGAATTAATGAGATTGTAGACCCAATTGAGTATAACACTGATGACTCACAGACCACTTCAACCTCCAGATGTTTTTCAGATAAACTTCTGCCTTTTAGTGTGGCATGGCCCACTCTTCATGAATCTCTGCAAAGCAGACACACCTTTCTCCCCACATGATAGGTACGTCTTTCTGTTCACACATCACTTCAGTGTTCAAATGTGGCTTTGGACACTTACTAGTTGTGTGACCCTGGGCAAGTCACTTAATCCCAACTGCCTTTAAAAAATAATTGTCAGAAGGAATCTAGAGGCTTCATCAGACTGACAGGGGGGTCCATGACACAAAAAAGGTTAGAATCCCTTTCATAGATGGCAAAGACTTACTGATATTCCTGTCAGTGGATGACAATGTGCTGATTATATCATAACGCAGAACACTGCAAAGCCCCTAAGAAAGGAGCCATCATCATTGATGAACTTGGCTTCACCATCCATACCACAAAAACAAAGTGGACTAAGAATGATTATTATCCAGGATATAATAAGCAATTGGATGAACAGCCCATAACAGATGGTCCATCAATAAATTTATCTGGTACTGTTATATCCTGGATAATAATCATTCTTAGGTTATGATATAATCAGCACCTTGTTATTTTTTTTAATTAATAATTAAAGGAAAAGCTGAACTTCAATTAGAGATTAGCAAAAATAAAGATTTAATTCCATGGATAGATAACCTGATCTGTAATTACTCTCTTCTGTTCAGATTTTGCACTGGATATCCTCCATGACAGTGGTAATCACTTTTGACAAGCATACCTCTCTCTGTTTTATGTTTGATATTAATAATCAGAGGGTTGTTGAACAGAATTATATTTCTTCCTTTTTTTTAAAGGCAGTTGGCATTAAGTGACTTGTCCAGGGTCACACAACTAGTAAGTGTCCAAAGCCACATTTGAACTCAGGTCCTCTTGACTCTAGGGCTGGTGTTTTGTCCACTATGCCAACTAGCTGCCCCACAGAGTTATATTTCTCACCTGCTTTTAAATCTGTAAAACATACTGTAGAAATACCATTGGATTTGTAGTCCAACAACATAGGTTTGAATCCCACTTGTACTGTTTTATTACCAGTGTGCGATCTTGGGCAAGTCACTTTCTTTGAGTATTCATCTGTAAAATGAGGAGAATTGAACTAGATTACTCAAAGTCCCTTCCTGTTCTTCATCTGTTGAGCCTATAATTTTTGTAGCACCTAGATGACATAGTGAATACAGTACTGGGCTTGGAGTCTTCTTGACTCCCAAGTTCAAACCCAGCCTCAGAGACTTATTAACTGTGTGACCTTGGACAAGTCACTTAACCTCTGTATGTCTCAATTTTCTTAACTATAAAATGGGAATCGTAATAGCATCTACCTCCCATAGCTTTTATGAGGATCAAATGAGATAATATTTGTCAAGTGCTTAGCAAATGCCTGGCACATAGAAAGTGCTATATAAATGCCTGGCACATAGAAAGTGCTATATAAATATATAAATTATCATTATTATTATTATTAGTGTTCATGATGAGAGTCTTTATGACGGCATATTTTCCTACCTAGTCAAAGGTTTATGTGTGTGTGTGTGTGTGTGTGTGTGTGTGTATACATGTCAGACTGAAAGTAGAGTGGTATCTTTTATTCTCTGCATCTTTTAGTCAATTATGTGACTGTTAAAGATGTGATCTGCTGTACTGTATTTGTTATAAAGCCTGCATCTTATTCTTATCTGATACCTTTATCAAGGATGTCCTTGATATGAGTATCAGTTATTCTCTTAAAGATTTTATACAGATGAGAAAGTAGGCATATGTAATAAATGATCGTTTCTCATCATAGTCTCTCTTGCTGGGGTTGGGGCGGGGGTAGGGGATCAGTATTCATTCTTTGAGAAAGCTTGAGAATTTATTCCTCATTACCCTCAAACTGCATCACTTCCAGTGCAGACCTACTTTACACATCCTCGGGTCTGATCTAGCTTCTCTTTTAAATTCACCCTTCACTAAGTTTTTGTAACACTTCTCTGTCTTCATTCTCTTACTACATGATTGATCAACCTTTTTCAGTCTCTTTTGTAAATCATAATCTCTGTCTTAGCCCCTATACATGCCCCCCTCACTTCCTCTCCTCTGCTACCCTCTGCCGCCCTTACTCTTTCCCCCTCTCCCTTTTGGTGAATTCAACAACTCCCATGGATTCAACTATCGTCTCCATACAGATGATTCTCAAATCAATGTAACTAACCCCCATCTCTCTCCTGAGCCCTCCAGTCCCCTATCTTGCAAGTTTATGCTAGATATTCCTTAGGAATCTCAAAATAGAACTGAGTAGCTTTATTCTTAAACCCATATGCAGTTAGTTTGCCAAAGTTGCCAAGTCAGATTATTTCATCTCCTTTACATCTCTTACATCTGTCCCTTTTCTTTACTTGTACCATAACCACTCTAGTTCAGGCCTCATTAGTTCTTGCCTGGACTATTGCATTAGCCTTAAAATTAGTTTGCTTGAAGCTAGCCTCTCTCCTATCCAGTCCAGCTTCCACACAGTTGCCATATTTGGCTGCATAATTTTAACCACGTTACGCCCGGTTCAGAAAGCTTTAGTTGTTCTTCGTTGTCTTTCAAATAAAATACAACTTCCTCTTTGGCATTTAAGGCCCTTCATTCTGACACCATCCTGTCTTTCTAGGCTGAGTTAACTTACTTGCCATTTCCTGTGAACTATATTCCATCTTCTATACTTGTGTCTTTTGTATAGGCTGTGTTTCAAGCCTGGAATGCTCTCCTTCATGTTTCCTTTTTTAGTTTCCTAGTGCCCTTCAAGGCACACCTTAAGTAATGCCCTCTTCAAAATGACTTTCCTCATATTTCCTACTTCTTAGTCCTCACCTTCCAATCACTGTTTAGTTACTTTGCACTCTTCGTATTTTCTGATCCATGGACCTATAGATCCTGTTACTTGAGTCATCTTTGTTTTCTCTAGCATCTTTTCTTCCTCATATAGCATATCAGCTTCTGATATGCTATATAGTGTGATGACTTCACTATTAGTGAATAAAAGTTTGTTATAAGAGAATCTTGATATCTTTTCCATTTTTCATCTTTTCACTTCCAGTATCATCCTTAAATGTTCTTAGAATAATCTGGTTTAATTTGGCACCTGGCCAGGCCTTTTGTAAATTTGTTTTTCCTCCACCACTTCTTGTTTTTTTTTGTGGTCCTCTACCATCCTTAGCATCATAGATATAGAACTGGAAAAGGACCTTATGGGGAAAACAAAAAACAAAACAGTGGGCCATAGATGTTTTACATCTCACACATGCAGGAAATAGTGAGCTAGTTCAACCTAACTTCAAATTTGGTGCTCTTTTTTTCTACACAAGGTTATACAAATAAATTTGTATTCTAAACTGACCTTTAGCTACTTTGTAGTGGGCCAAATGATTGTGTGTTTATTGGGCTGAGGCAGTTTTAGGGTTACTGATTTACATCAGATAAACTTCCTTATGAAATGAACTTGTTCTGTGTCACTATTTATTTCCCATTTTTCAGCATCCATAGTTTGTTTTAACAGGCTAAGTTGGAACTCTTTTAACAGTATATTTCAGAATTTTGCAAAGAATCACTCAAATTCATTAGCTTATACTATCCTGCCCTACAAGAAAGTAAGGGGAAAGAGGATGGGGCCGGGGGAGTGAGATGAAAGAAGGGAGGACTGACTGGGGAACGAGGCAGTCAGAATATATGCTGTCTTGGAATGGGGGGGAGGGTAGAAATGGGAAGAAAATTTGTAACTCAAAATCTTGTGGAAATCAATGTTGAAAACTAAAATATTAGCTAAAAATGATAAAATTTTAAAAAATTCATTAGCTTATAGCTTGTTTATTCCTTTCTCTTCTTTCTTTGAAATTCAGGACTTTTGCCATTTCCTAGGCCTCTAGTACCTCTTATTTATCTTCTTTCAAAAGTCATCAATAACTACAAATCATAATCACCAGTTCTTTCAGCACCCTAGGATGTAGGTTAGCTGAGTCTCGTGCCCAGAATTCATCAAAGACAGCTAATTGCCTACTTGTTATCTTCCAACTGTTAACCGTTTTGGTTCTCTCATGTGCAGCCTAAGTTCTTAAAGTGTGGTTCGATCTTAATTTTACCTTAATTCCACAAAACTGAAACAACCTGTCTGATGTCATTAATTGATTCTGAAACCTCTAAAGTCCCTAAAGCATAAGTCAACAAGCAACATTGTGTGCAAGAACCATCTGACATTTGCTACCTCATATAGTGGGGACAGGTAGGTAGCACAGTGGATAGAGTACTGGACTAGGAATCAGGAAGACTCATTTTCATGAGTTCAAATCCGGCCTCAGACACATATTAGCTATGTGACAGTGGGCAAATCATTTAGCCCTGTTTGCTTCAGTTTCCTTATCTGTAAAATGAACTGGAGAAGGAAATGACAAACCAATACCTTTGCCAGGAATATCCCAAATGGGGTCACAAAGAGTCTGAAACAAATGAAAAATAAAACTTCACATGGTAAAATCTTGGATATCAGGAATACTCAGTGAAGTTGTTATTCTGGATAGCTGAGTGTTCTAGACAATTAAAAATGTGTTCATTTCATACTAGAACTTTTGTTTTAGGGGTGGGATTGGAAGGTACAAGGGTGGAAGAGATATTTTAATCATTTTCCATAGCAATTTCTCTGCAAAGAATATAATAAGCTTTTCCTTGGCTTCAGGTCATCCCTATAGTTATATTAACATTAGTTATTGTAGTGTACTATAAAATTTTGTAAGCTCCACTAAGTCATAAAAGAAATAATTTTTCATTTTTCTATTCCTAGTGCCAAGCACAGTACACTTAATATAGTGGGCTTTTAATAGGTGTATGTTGAATTAGATACCCTTATAATGTATTCAGGTACTTAGGAATTTTTGCCCTTAACCTCTGCAAAGAAAGGACACAGGTACATTTTCTCATCTCTTCTTGGCCATATTTGGTCATTATAATTTTTTGCAAAAACTTTTTTGTGATTTTCTGTCTTTTTTCTTGCTGCTCCTCTCTTGGTTTGCACTTTTGATATAGTCTGTGAGTTTGGAAATGAGTTAATTTCATATAAGATTTCCATTAAAAACCTTATTATAATTTTGTCATTTAGAAGTAAATAGGCTGTGAGTAAACCCAAGAGGCTATCCTTTGAGAGGAAAGTGAATAACTTTGTAGCGTGAACTGAGAAATTTTTAAGCTGTTCAGAGATCTTTATACTTATTTCTTGGTTCTAGTTGTGTTCTAAATAGTTAAGCTTAATTATCTCTTGATGATAATGTCCATAAACCAGTATCATGAATATGTGTTCCGTTAACCCAATATCAGAGTCCATTTCCTTAAATGTTGTAGATAACTTAAGGTCTTCTCATATGCTCATAAATGCTCATGTCATTCCTAAAGATTACTACTTGATTTGACCAATGAAAATTTAACAATTGAATGCAGTTCTAAATAATAAGCATAATATTTCTCAAATTAGATATGTCAGATACTTTAAAAACTGGTGGGATTTTAATTTATAGATCCCCCTTCAGAGGTGGTATGTGCTCTCACTAGTAAATAAATATAGAATATTGTACATGAATTTGATAGAGATTCTTAAACAGAGTCTTCAAGAACTTCCCCCCAAAATTTTGCTGACTTTTTCTCTCTACATCAAGGGTTGACAAACTTTCAGAATTGTTATGTCAAGATTCTTTTCCCAGTTCTTCTGACCCCTCAGATTGAGAGTAAGGAGAGGGTTACTCAGTTAATAATAATTTAATAGCTAACATTTAATTATAAAGCACTTTAAGGTTTATAGAGCACTTTACATGTCTCTTTTGATTCTCACAGCAACCCTGTGAGTTAGATGCTATTACCCATCTTAGAGATGATGGAGGGGAGTCTGAATCAGGTTAAGTGATTCACCTAGCTAATGTCTGAGACAGAATTTAAACTCCATTCTTCTCAATTGTAATTTTGACACTGGGTCCACTATACTACTTATATGCTTAAGAGTTGTGCTTATCTTCATGGTAAGAAATAAGTGACCAAAAAAAATCCTACCAATTAAAAGTTCATTTGAGTTGCCTTCTTTTTAAAGATTCTTCTTTTCAAGACTTAAAGGAGGGTTATCAATCATGAGTATAAATTGTTTTAAACAAATTGCTGTTTTCTAACACATAGTTGAATTCAGCATACCGAAGAAGGAAAGTTTGGATGTGTGGGGAGTCTAAGGTAATTTTAGCTCAGAAAGCCTTGGGTACATAGGAAATAAGGCACAAAGAGAGGAAGAAAGGTACCTCTATGAAACCAAACTTTGCCACCTTTGACATTTTGCTTAGTGTTGATATAGTATGCCTCTGCGTATTTGGTAGGGGTTAACAACAAGAAGCGGTGAGAGGTTAGAGTTCTTGCACACAAGGATTAGTTGCTGACTTGTGCTTTAGAAATTTAATTGTAGGAGTCAGATTTTCAAGAATGGTCTACTTCTAAAGTAACAAGCATTGAAAAAAATGTTTTATTGAGGATCACTGTAGTGTTCCGAAGTAGTTCTCATAAGTACCATAGAGTTCTGACCAAAGTTTAATCATGTTTAACATAACTATCTCATTGTGAAGTTTGGTTTTGTTTCTTTCAGCATACCTCATATCAGAACTAGAAGCTGCCAGAATGCTGTGTGTGAATTCTCCCCCCAAAAAAACACAAGAAGGAGGTGGTAGTGAGGTTTTTCAAGAGTTGAAAGGCATATGTATTGCTTTAGGAATGTCCAAACCTCCAGCCAATATAACCATGTTCCAGTTCTTCAGCGGCATAGAAAAAAAAGTAAGATTTTTGCACCAAAATACAGTGTGTTAAAGGAAACCTAGTTGTTTGTCTGAAATGAATCAAGGAATTTTTTATAAGTTATTTTTATTTGTGGTTCTTATAACATGACTGTTGGAGTTACGGTATTATTTCTTTTTCAAAATCAGAATTCACTGATGTCCTATTTTGCTGTGTTTTGGTTTAGTGGTCATCTTCATTATTACCAAAAAGTAAGAATTAGGCTTTGAAAGATTTTTTTCACTGCATACTAAAATTTTTAAAATTTATAAGAAAAAAACATACAAAAAATATTTTTTGTTTTCTTTACTTCTTCCTCTCAGGTAGAAATAATTAGGATCTTAATACTTAAACTTCTCAATTCAATCACTGTTGTATCCTATGTGCTTTATTTATAAATAAGGTCTTTCAAATAGTAACAGCCTGGTCCACAAGCAAATGTATACTTAATGTCACAGAACATTTGTAATTAATGGAGCAGAAGAAAATAAAGATTGATACCACACATTTTTTTCTCCTTATGCTTTTCTTAATGTACTACTTGTAGTCTGCAAATTAAGCATAAATAAGAGTACAGTAAGGAGTGCCATGATAAAATAACACGGGATTGGTTTCTAGTACAAAAATGAGCCTTAATTTATCCATGTTACAGTTTATACATATTCTCTGATAATTGTGAAGGGAAATAAATAGTGGGACAAAAGCCAGGGTAACCAGCTTTCTGGTTCCACCCATTCCCACCCCTCCCCTTGGGACCTTCACTGATCTTTAGTTTAATCTTGACTACCTTTCTGTTATCAGGATCTTCTGATGTAAGGATATGTGGAGAAGCTTTTTGAAGGTGGGGAAAATCTTTAACTCATTTTATTTATTTACTTATTTCAGTTAAAGGAAACATTAGCAAAAGTTCCTCCTAATCATGTGGGAAAGCCTTTGTTGAAGAAAACAATGGGACCAGCTCACTGGGTATGTAGGGGTTAATTTGGAGGTGAATTGGTAGACTGTGATGCATTTCATGTTTTTGACATTAGGCATCATGCTTTTTGAATTTTTTCTTAAAGTATATGTTTTAATGAGTACTACATCTAAACCTAGTCCAAACGTACTTTTTCTTTTGCAAAAGTAAGGATTTTCCCAGAGCTTTTCATTTATTTTAGCATTAAAAATATATGCCTAAGAAAAGCTAGACATTAAAATTTTGTGTAAATTAAATTTGCCTAGGCCTCCTAATATTAGGCATTTAAATTTGAGATAATAATTTTAAAATATTTCATCAGGGTCAATTCAGTATAAGAAATTTTAAATAAAAATAGGTTGTGTTACCTGTTGTTTTTTAAGCCAGAGTGCTTATAAATTAATAAGAAACATAAAAATCTAATTTTACTTCTATTGTTTGAAGTTTAATGTTCTCATTCTTCAATATCTGTCATCACACTGAGAGACAGTGTGGTGTAATAGAAGAGTGACATGTTTGAAGTTACTGTAGTAACTACCAGCTGTGTGACTTTGGACCAGTTGCTTAGCTGTGCTTAATACTAACCAGTTCACAAAGTTGGGGGAGGATAGCTCTCCCCATAAATTTCTGGGTAAATGTAAGCTATTGTTATCTTGTACTTTGAATTTAACTAGAAGTGTAATCATAATGTAATTTGTTAGTATTTAAATTATCTCCCTTGATCTGTTACAAGGAGAAAATTAAAACAATTAGCATTTAAGTTGAGCATTTGAACTGATATTGACTGGTTTTGCTTTTTATCCAGGAGAAAATAGAAGCAGTTAACCAAGCCATAACCAATGAATATGAAGTTCGAAGAAAGCTTTTAGTGAAACGTCTGGATGTCACCGTACAGTCATTTGGCTGGTCAGACAGAGCTAAGGTATGCATGGCATTATAGAAGAACAGAATATTGAAAAACACGACCTCTAAGTATGATAGCCAATTTCTTTACATTATTATTATTTCTCTTCAAAATTGATATTTCCAAATGGAATTATTCAGAGGGGGAAAAATGAGTCAGTAGAAGTTTCTTTGAAACTATGTAATTTAAATTTTTATTTGATTTAGTAATTGCCATTTAAAATGGTAGTAGTGTGCTTTTATTTGCAAAGAAGTTGCAGTAGGTAGAATTTAGGGGTTTTCTTCCTCCAAACTTTGAACTGGGAATGCATTATTGACTCATACATGAATTTTTCTAAATGTATATTCTCTTAACTCTTGCCAATACATTAATTAGTTGTCCCCTCTGAAAGTGAACCAGCCTACTAAGAAGCAGGGATTATGGTTATCTTACTATTAGGTTATTTTTAATTTAAATATATAAAGCCTTCACATAACTACATTTAGTTAATTGTTCAACTGTTAAGCCTGGATATTTATAATCATAGTATTTTAGAGCTTGAAGAGAACTTGGAGATCATCTAGTCCAGTTCTCTTGTCTTACAAATAAAGAAACCAAAGCCTAGATAAGTTAAATGACTTGTCCAACTTCAGGGAGTTAGTTAAGACTTCGTGTTTCATCCCTTTAGCTTTTTTTTTGGCGGAGGTGGGGGGTAGTACAAGCTAGAGGGATTTTTTTGATAATTATCTTTCCTAGGATGGAAGTTTCTTCTGTTGCATTTAACAGATATTTATTGAGTACTTAACCTGGAAGGACAACTAGGTGGTGCAGTAGATGGATCACTCAGCCTGGAGTCATGAAGACCTGAGTTCAAATCTGCCTTCAGAAACTTATTACCTGTGTGACCCTGGGCAAGTCACTTAACCTTGTTTGCCTCAGTTTCCTTATCTTAGAGATGTTTTAAAAACAAGCTAGAGAAGGCAATGGCAAACCACTCCAGTATCTTTGCCAAGAAAACCCTAAATGGGCTCACAAAGAGTCTGACACAACTGAACAACACTTAATCTGGGCCCATCATTCTGCTATGCTAAAGGGCCTTTCAAGGAAATAAAAGATCATAGCCTCAGAGTCCAATTCCATTTATTGAGTAATATAGTAGCAGGCATGTTAAAATCTTATATGCTTTCATAAAGATAGTATGATCTTCATTAAGTAGAGTAATATCACATTGATCAGACTTCAGATCTTAGCTTTTCAGGATTCAACTTTTAGCTCGTAAAAAAGCCTTTATTCTCATTATTCCTTTGTCTCTTACTCAAAGCACTTTGTTGACTCTTAGTCTTCAGGGCAAACCTTAAAGCATTATGCAAATATCAGTTATTATCATTATCTGACATGAATCTTTTATCAAGATTAGTTATCTAGTATCCCAGTCCATAGATGATTGGAAGAAGCAAACTAAAAGTGGGTTAGGTGCTTTTGTAAAAGGCCCAAGTGACAATAATGGCCTTAACAGAGAGGAAATTGAAAACATAAAGACAGACCAAAAAAATGATATTGTCTTGCAGTAAAATAATGAATATTCATTGTGATGACTCTGAATCATCCAGAAAAAAATTAAACTGTACTAAATCTGTTTTTTTAAAAGTAAAGGTGAACGTTTAGGGGAAAAAAAACTTTGTGAAAAAGAATTGAAAATAAAATATTTACTGCTAGAAGGAATAGATCTTTGTTATCTGGAAAAGTAACAGGTGCGAAATTTTTCTGCAATGATAGGTAAGGGAAGTTTATATCAGGAATCAGTAGTATGTAATTAAATATTTTAAAGGTATTTGAAGGAATTTGTTCTTAGATTGAGTAGCCTGGACCTGGGTCTAATCTTAAACTTATTTCATATTCTAAAATACCCAGCATAATGCTAGGCTCATAGCTGGTGATAAATAATACTTTCTGTTTAATTGTTCCACTTTGTACAAACATTGTGTAAAAATTTACCCTTCCAGTAAATGTGATGTCATTAGTGTATATAACTCCTTCAGCAGTGGAAATCACAGCCCCTTTGTGCCTTAGAAGGTGATCTTCATGAGTGGTGGTAGGTGAAAAAATTATTTTCTCCCAAGTTTTGATATTGATCTTGTCTAAACTTAACTAGACCGGTCCTTGCATCCAAAGAAATGTATTGGGTAGATATGCTGAGGCTTTTGAGGTTAATTTACATATATATCACTGCTATAAGCTTCCTGCCACAATGAGACATCACAGCAGGGCTTTAGAATAGAAAAACCTAAGATGGAGGAAGGAGGAAAAATACTTTTGTAGTGTTAGTTTGTATACCATACCAGAACATGGTTACTTAATTTCTTACTTAGCAAGCCATATGCTTAAGAATTCGTGACAATGAATGAGTACTTTCAAGTGTAGTTTTGCGCTTTTACGTATTCTGTGTGCAGGATGTGCTTCTGTACTTTGAAATATCTTCTGAGAAATCCATTTTAAAAAAGCATAATGTACATAAAATCTTTAAGGATTCATATGCATATGTCATGTTGAATAGTATATACAGATTGTGAAATAAGAAGTGGTAAAATTTAGCCTGGGGATGAGGAAAGTTTTTGTCCTACCATTTGAACTCTTTCTCTAGGATAAATTCAACTAAAATCCCACTTTCTACAGGAAGTATTCCCTTTTAATTCTAGTGCATTCCCTCTGTTAATTATTCCGTTTATCCTATATATGGCTCACTTTCCCATATTTGTTTTTGTCTCCCCCAGTCTCTCCCATTAGATTGTGAGTTCCTTGAGGCCAAGAATTGGCCCTTTTTTTTTTATTCTTAGCATTTAGCACAGTGCTTGGCACTGTGGTGGAGTAGTAGGAACCTTAATTCTTTGTGAAAGAATCTCAGGTTAGTACTTTAGTAATTCTTTCTGTGATCTGAAAAAATGAGGATAGCTTACCTGTTTGGGACTACTCTTCTCCCCTATACTAAAAGAAACTTTTAGCATTCCTAATTAATTATTTCATGCAAATCAGTGGAGTTGCATACTTGGATTGTAGTCTGATTTGTTGTTAAATCAAAAGAGAAAATGGTTAGGTCTAGGGCTGAAGATGAAGCACTTCAATGATTTGCTTAAGTTTAATGTATTAATTTGGAAAAGTTGCATACATTTTAAAATTAAACTGTAAGAAGAGTCTTATTGGTAAAATGGACCCAGCATTGTTATTAATTATTATTTTAAGGTAAGAAAATGTAAAAGAAGTTTTGTGAAATTGATGAAAATACATATATAAGATACTTAGTCCACTAAGTGCTGTATAGATATTAACAACAGTGAAGCCTATGTGGTCCCTTCTAAAATTATCTACTGCTTCACAGGAACCTAAAGATGAGAGAAAAAGAAAGGAGAAAATTGTTTGGAATTATATCTCTATCTACATAGTATATGTATGTGTACATTATCATGACTTAATGGGAGCAGCTAAGTAAGAAGAAGGCTTAGTAAGCCCTGCTCATGACCATGCCCTCATATTAATGCCAGCAGAGGGCAGAAAACACAAGCAGTTGCTATAAAATGACTAAAGCTCTGGGAAAACAGTCCAAGTCATACAAAAAGTCAGTTCTCTTTTACTCTCTAAACTTTGGCTTCTTAATATCATATGGAGTCCCAGCCTAGTTACTGGTCTACCAGCACATTTCAGCCTTTGTATCTCCACATATACATGTTTACAATCTGGGCTTGCATTTTTGTTTTGCAATAGCTATCCTTCCAAATTGTACCTGCCTTCTCAACCCTAATTGAAGATTGCCTTTACTCCTGCCCAGGAGATGTCTTATTGATGGTTCACGTTAGCTCTTTCACACATTAGCTAACACTAAATGTTATGTGACTCCAGAAACACATTGCTTATAATTGCAATGGCAAATCTGCTTTCCAAAATTCAAGGTCCAGTATTGAAGTTTCAGCAACTGGAGCCATGTTATTTATTGTCTCATACCTCTGGAGAGGTGTTTGTGAGACTCTTAACATAGGCAAGTCTTAGGAGAAGTGGCCCTAGCTGTGGATAGCACCTGAAATTCCCCATATTCCTATGTCAGACCAGCTAAGAAGTTTGCAGGATTCTCTTCCATTAGAATTTCTTCATGGATCTCCGTCTCCAGCAGAAATTTCCCACAGAGTTGACCAAGGTTTTACCCTGTGGCTTCCTGTCAAATAGCTTAGGCTGACCTCTGGACAACTTGGAAAAGGGAGTTCCTTCAAGAGCTCAGAGAGAAATTTTATTTTTCTTTTTCTTTGCAAATAGCTGAGATTTTTAACCAGTGGATTTGCTGTCTCCATCAGGGACTATGGGTCCTAGTGTCAGGAATCATGATAGACTATATGATCCCCTTCTGTACCTCATGTCAGAACTTACCCTATGTGTCAGTGGCAGTGATAAATCATTTTAATTACTGTTTCCAGAGCAAGAGATAGAAAGTTGTAGGGGAAGGGATTAGGGTATGCGTGCATGGTGGCAAGGCAGAGGTATAAAGATTCCACTGGGGTAGGCCTTGGTGTCCTGTGGACAGCCAGTTGAGGTGTGAAACATGGTTTGAGGCTAGCCATATATAGTGGATTAGGTAAGTTTTCATTCATCCACTGACCAATCCAGGCAACTCAATCCCAGAGCAGAGTCCTCAAGCTGAGAGGACTAGAGAATTGTGTAGCTTGATAGAAGTAGCTATGGATACTCAGAACTGTTTTTTAGATATGGAGGAGTATGACAAAAGGATACAATGCCCCTTTATTGTCTACCGTGACAATAGAGAGTGAATGGCATTATCTCTAGTACCTGTAGAATGGCCGAAGTAAATCCCCCAAAAGAAATCTTGGGAGCCAGCAGCATACAATGACTTGGTGTTGACAGAGGCTTTACTTACTGCCACTGCACTTGCTAATCCCTGACATCTAGGTAACCATTATGGGGGCAGAAATGATTTCTAGGTAACCCCAGAGAGGTGAATGAATCAGGGTGAGGTGTGATAGACATTATTCATATGAGCACTGGCATCTAATCAGAAATGCAAGGAGTGGAAATAGGCCAAAATTTAAGGGAATTGGGTTAAATCAGGCATTGATGCCATGATACTCCTTGTATTTTGGCTTCCTAATATCATGTGAGAGGTAACATGGTGTAATAGAGTATTGGACACAGAGCCAGACCTGGGTAGAAATCCTGCCTTAGAAATCCTCATTTTCTGGCTGTGTGACCAAGGGCAGGTCACTTAACCCTTTTTGACTTTGTTTTTCATCTTTAAAATGAGGGTAATAATAATCATTTTATTTTCCTCATAGGGTTGTTTTGAGACTTAAGTGAAAAAATGTATGTAAAGTTCTTGCAAACATTAAAGCACTCTACCAATTATTGTTAGTCTCCCCCAGGACTGTATCATTAACCTAGAACTTGTCTTATTATTTATCTTAGCTCATGGATTTTGGTATTCTGACACCTGCCTAGATTTTTGGTTTATATTTATCCTCCTGATTCATACTATACCCTCTCATTCCCAGGAAGGTATTATTCCTCCCTCTTTTTTTCCAGTGTAACTTTGGGAAAGTCACTTAACCTTTACAGGCCCTGCATTTCTCATCTATAAAGTGAGGAAGTCAGACAAGCTAGATGACCTCTGAGAATATTTCTAGCTGAGACCTTCTATGATTCTGTGCTTTTCCTTCAGTTTCCTACCAACCTTGCCCTTAAGAAGTTGCTCATAATTTAATATTCTTGTGCTTTTTGGACATGTGTAATTTTTTTTCATCATGAGTTCTTTGGTACATCTGTTATTTCGAAAACAAGTTTGTCTTTTTCTTTTTTTTTAACAGAGTCAAACAGAAAAACTAGCAAAGGTCTACCAACCAAAACGTACACTCTTGTCTGCTAAAAGTACTATTTCTGTTGCTCATCTCTTGGCTGCTCGGCAGGATCTTTCAAAGATTTTAAGGACGAGCAGTGGATCTATTAGAGAAAAAACTGCGTGTGCCATCAATAAGGTAAAGTGTTTATGATAGGTCTGTCTCAAAATAAGTTATTAACATAAAGTGCATATTTTTTGTCAGTCTTTCACCTAAAATATATTCTAAAAGTTATATTCATTAGGTGATTCCTGTTTCTAATTGACAACTTATAAAATGTGGAAATCAATAGTTTTTTGTATTTTGAAAATACTTGACAATTTTGTTGCTTTTTATGGCCTTGCTGTTGTAAAAAATGTATCTTGAAGGATTTGGTGGATCAAATTCCACTCATAAATAAGATACTACTGTAAGTCATTTAGCATTCCCATTATAGTAACTTCCTTTGTAAAGTTATCTTATACTTCTGTATATCTCTAAGTTCATCTATGTGAGTATCAGTGGTGCAGATCACAATTCTTCCTCATAGTCTCATCCTGTGTGATTCTCATCAGTGTCCTCCCTAAATCCTTAATGAAGAGTCTATGAACGTAATGGAGGCCTTCCTCTACTGTTTTAACATGATGTAGTTTCCAGTGTCCATCTGTTATCCCTCACTCTGACTGTAGGATTGACCCACTTTTCTAGTTATACATTTTCTGAGTGATATCTTTATTTGTCATGATTTAAACATAATTGATATTTCGTGATGCTACTGCATGTAGCATGGAGTAGTAGTTAAGAAGGAACGTTGGATTTGAAATAAGATAAACATGGTTGGTAATCACAGCTCTGATACTTAATAGCCTGTATGGACTTAGGCAAATCATTTAACCTGTTAGGCCTCAGTTTCTTTATGTATAAAATGAGGTAGGAAGTATACTAGGTGGGCTTCTAAAGTGTCTTCTAGCTCTAAATTTGTAACTGTTATCTAATTTTTCCTACCATACATCTTTTCATCTGAGTCACTTAGAATTTTGATTCTCTAGAGGTTATGGTGGTCCATGATTTTTAGAAACATAACATCACTGAGAGAATATTGGTTTTTAAAAGATGGCCCTTTGTTTCAGGAAACATCTTGAATTCATTGAAAGCGGTGCCCAATTTCCTAGTGCAATCTACCCTATTCTCTTCCTCCTATTTAATTCTGGACCTGCTTCACATTTGCCCAAAATACATGTACTGAACTCAATAAGTTGTCTAATTGCATTTATTAGTCTGGTCAATTTAAAAAGTTCACATTTTTGTTGTAGTTTTGAGGTTTACAGAGAACTCTATTCAAAATGACTCTGAGGTAGTTAATAACCTCGTATATCCCCATTTTACAAAGGGAGATACCGAGGCACAGAGAGGTTAAAGCGACTTGTCCATTATGGTGTAGTGAACAGAACACTGGGCTTCGTGTTAGGCAAATCTGAGTTCAAATCTCACATCAGTTACTTATTAACTGTTTGACCTTGGGCAAGTCACCTGCCCTTTCTCAACTTATGTTTCCTTATCTATAAAATTGTGATGATGATAATAGCACCTATTTCATAGTGTTATTGCAAAGATCAAGAAGATGCATATGAACACTTTGCTAGCCTTAAAGTACTATGTATGTAAGCTGTTGTAATTAATTTCAGTATCAAGATTTTAGGAGATAGCATGGTGAAGATAACCACAAAAGTATAAATTGATTATTTTTCTTAATAGCCATCTTCTGTTTGGGAAATAAAATAGTTTACAATAATGTTTTATTTTTAGGTGTTGATGGGGAGGGTACCTGACAGAGGTGGTAGACCCAATGAAATTGAACCTCCACCTCCAGAGATGCCACCATGGCAGAAAAGACAGGATGGACCTCAACAGCAAACAGGAGGCAGAGGAGGAGGACGAGGTGGTTACGAACAATCATATGGAGGACGAGGAGGCCATGAACATTCATACAGAGGACGAGGAGGTCATGAACAGTCATATGGAGGACAAGGAGGTCATGAACAGTCATACGGAGGACGAGGAGGTCATGAACAGTCATATGGAGGACGAGGAGGTCATGAACAAGGAGGAGGAAGAGGTGGACGTGGTAGTTATGACCATGGAGGTCGAGGGGGTGGAAGAGGAAATAAACATCAAGGAGGCTGGACAGATGGAGGGAGTGGAGGAGGAGGTGGCTATCAAGATGGTGGTTATCGAGATTCAGGTTTCCAAGCAAGTGGCTACCATGGTGGCAGTGGTGGCTACCAAGGAGGTGGATATGGTGGCTTCCAATCATCTTCATATACAGGAAGTGGATATCAGGGTGGTGGATACCAACAGGACAATAGATACCAAGATGGTGGTGGGCATCATGGTGAACGAGGTGGTGGTGGTGGTCGAGGAGGGAGGGGTGGTCGAGGAGGCAGAGGTCGCGGAGGTCAAGGTGGAGGTTGGGGAGGAAGAGGGGCCCAGAATTATAATCAGGGGGGTCAATTTGAGCAACACTTCCAGCATGGAGGTTATCAATATAATCATTCTGGATTTGGACAGGGAAGACAGTATTCTAGTTGAGGCTACTAAAGATTACATTTCAGCAGAGCTCAAGTAATAGAAACTTCATTTTAGGGGCCTGATAAATATCTGGTTCAACTAATATATGACCACATATGGCCAGAAATTCCTGCTTTAAACACAAAATTATAGGTTGATATGCTATCCCAGTTTTTTTCAATGGATTTAACACTCTTCATTTGAGAAATGCTTACTTTTCACCAAAATTTACCCAAAAAACACATAAATAGCCATGTATGTTTATTGATTAGGCTAATATCACAGTCAGAATATGCATAATGTTTTGAATAAATTTCTTAAAAGGTACCAGCAATGGCTTCAACATGCAATTCTGAGAATAAGCATTCTCCTAGATTCTTTATAGATTTTTCACTAGGAAACCCTCCCTCTTGCTTTATATTAATGATTTTTTATGTATTTTGCTTATGTGTTCTGGTACATATTTTTCAAGTACAGTTCTGCTCTTAATAATTGGCCTTTTATATTCAGAGTGAAATTATACACATTTGCTTCACTGTAGAAGTGATAGGTATGTTTCTATTATATGAGCTCTTCTGCATATAGCACATTCAGTAGCCTTATCTTCTGTTAATTAAAAACTACCATTTGCTCAACTCTAAAGACTTTGAACATGGCCAAAATCTGCAAAGATCATTAAATCAAGCTAAGTTGTGAACTTCTAGTATGTAGGCATATAGTTAAATATAGCAATTTAAACTGACCTGCATCCATCCAAAACAATTTCCTCCTACAACCTTATTTTTACTTGAAGTTGACTAGAAGGATCAGCAAACTGAAATTTGTCTTATGCACGAGTTAATACCACTGGCTCAGCAAATACAAGATAGTTTGTTTTGGGCAGGTGCCTTTTTGTTTTGTTTTTATTTTTGTTTTTGTAATTGAAGAAATGCACTACCAAGTAGGAAGATGGATGCTGCCTAGTAGAGGAGGCCCTTTATTATTGCTGCAGAAACAAAAGCCTGGCTGAGTTGATGTTTTACATGATTCTTTACTGAAATCCACATGATGCTTCTTGCTGGGTTTTTGTGTACATAAACATTGTCAAGCTGTGAAAGAAAATGGCTGAAGGTGTGCTTTGTATGAAAGGTGAGCAATAAAGTATCTGTGTGTTCTCTGTTTTGTTTGAGCTTTATTTGAATAATTAGTTGTAGTTAATGGGTTATTTTGAAACAATTACCTAAAAAATTAGAGAGCCTAAGATCCTGCATAAGAGTACAGTACATTAAGTGTCTTATGCGGTTCCTTTAGTTGTAATAGTTGAAATTCATATAGCTCTCTGAGCTTTGCAGAACAGTTTACATAGATTATTTGAGTCTCACAGCAACCCTGGGAAATAGATACTATAGATGTTTCTTTTCCCCGTTTTACAGATGGGAAAACCAAGGCTCAGAGAAGTTAAGTAGCTTCCCCACACTCACAGAGCTAGTAAGTGGCAGAGTGGGGATTTACACCCAGGTCTATCTCCCTTACTCTATCTACTCTTCCAAGCTGCCTTCATTTATAAATGATTAAAAGTGGTGCATTTAAAGATAATTAGCTATCAGAAGGTTCAAGTGAGGGTAGTTGAAACTTTTAAGTTTAGCTTTTAATGTAATCCCATTTGATTGACTGTACCATGTTTGCCACCATTGTTTAACAACACCAATACAAATTCTAACTCCTTTTTACTTTTATTATACAGTCTTCATAAGATGTAGTCAAAAGTATGCATCACCTCATGTCCAGCCTTTTGGTGATGACCTGTTCCATTGTAGCTAGGCTGGTCCATGTATAATAGATGTCTGATTCATTTTTGAGCCTATATCCAATACCTTTCCTAGGACTTTCTAAAGTAGAATAATCTAATAACTGCTTTGTGGCCACTGGGTGTAGCTATTGATACATATGTCAAGTAAGTGTAATTATAATTATTTTAAGTATTCTTGTGTTTTCTCCAAAGACTTGCTAAATACAGTGCATTACATTTTTTCAAGTTGTCATGACTTGAAAAATATGCAGATGATATGACTTGTGGAAAGATAGTTTGACCCTAAGCCCTATATTGAGCCTCCAAAATTTTGGTCTCAATATTTTTTTTGTTAAATACTTAAAATTGTATTTACAATTGAATGTTTTACATTAGATATGAAAGTTACTTTATTTCAGGTGCACTTAATGTTGACTGCAATATTCAGCTGGGTTTGCAGTTTTTTCCTCTCATATTCTACAACCTACCCACTAAACATAAAGTTTTTCTAGCAAGTAACGTTTTTAAAGGATGGTGTATCTTCTTACCTAGTTTTGTGGATAAATAAGAAACTAATATGATATACTATGTGTTACAAATGTGGACAGCATTTAAGAAGAAAAATGACCAAGATTTTTATTTAATGGATTGAAAAATTTATGTCTACACCTCTTGTTTTTCAACAGAAAATGAATTGTGTTCCTGTTACTTTTCTGCCTTTTTTATATAGCTCCAGTTCTCTAAAAATAGTAACTCTCCTATTCGCCTATTCAAGGTCTTATTTTCTTGTCAATTTTTTTTAATATCGTGGAATACACATATTAGTATTAGGAAGTAGTCTGGAGAGCTTTACATTGTAGTAAATAAAAATTTCAGAAAAAATACTCACGAGGAAACAAGAAGTACGTATTTCCTAGTAGGAAGTCTTTGAAATGTGAAGCCTTAAATTTTTTTCTCTTGAACAAACATGAGACCAGGACAAGCTGAACCTTTTTGTTGTTTCTTTTTTTCCTACTAACACCAATGATTAAAACAGGATGTTAATATTTTATATGAAAACTATTTAAGAGCTAAATTTGCTTGCTTTCTTATAGCCAGCCTAAAGCATTGACAGCACTTTGGCACAATGCTAGGCACACAGTAAACACTCAGTAAAACACTTAATTGAATGATTGATGTAATCTAATTCTAAGCAGAAATAATAAAGTTCAGGCAATTTCCATGTTGTTTCAACTCCATGTGGTTTCAGTGATGTCTTAAGTTTCATCTCATCTACATATTGGAAAAATTATTTAGACATTTTGATAACTAGTTTGTGGTATTTTTTAAGCAGAACAGGAGGAAAGCATGTGTTCACACATCAGGGTGGAGTAGTTCATTTGTTTAAAGGTATTCTCTACTAAATATGGATCAAAATGTTTAGAGTAGGGGTAGGGAACCTGGGGCCTCAAGGCCACATGTGACCCTCTAGGTCCTCAAGTATGGCCCTTTGACTGAATCCAAACTTCACAAAACAAAGGGGTTGTGTTCTTCTGTGAAGTTTGGATTTGGTCAAAGGGCCATACTTGAGGACCTAGAGGGCCACATGTGGCCTCGAGGCCCCAGTTTCCCCAACTCCGGTTTAGAGGTTCTGAACATATCTCTGAGAAAGATGAATGGTTAAAATGATTTATTATATCATCTGTTAAAATATTTTAATAGCAAGGCCCCTGTCTTGTAGAGGGAGAAAAAGCCACTTCTGTTTTTCGCTCCAAAAATTTTCTTGAAAATTTATGACACTTTACAAAATTAGACATTCTTCTACGGTATGTGAAGTTGCATATATGAAAAATCCTTAAGTAAGCAAAATAGTGAAACATGGATGCTACATCTTCAGGAAAAAGTATGAAAAAAAAATACAGAAAATAGTAAGGTTGTACACTGAACTCCATTAAAATTTGATGGGAAGAAATTATTGTCCTTTGAGAGTTTACTATTTACAAAATCTGAGTTGGAAGACTATCTTCTCTAATCTGTACTTAGAGATAAAGTTTTTCAAAAAAGTAATAATTGAAGATTTTAACATATCATGAAGTGTGTGAAAATACTAGCTAAGAATGTTTTATTTTCAACTATATTTAGATTTTAAAGCCAGTTTTTTGTTGTCATTTTGCTTTGATTTTAGTATCATTGCTTCTTAATCAGATAATTCATTCTGGTTTTTGGCAGACATTACAAATAATTAAAGTGTATCTCTTAATACAAGTAAAATAGACAATAAAGTGAAAGATTTTTGAAGTATTTTGTCATGCATTATAAATCTGTTGGATATAGTATTCAAAAGGGAGAACTTTCTATTGCATTTGAAAGAATTCTTTTCGAATGCCACAGAAAAGACGTGTCTTCAAATGTTTTACGTAGGAATCCAGTTTTGTCCAGATAGCTTCTACAAGATGGTGGCAAGGACTTTGCATGACAAGGCTACTCTTCTGCTTTGGATACAATTAGTATATATTTGGAAATTCATTGTCAAAAATAGTCAGATTGGCTATTCCTCATGTCTGACATGTATTACCTCAGTTTCTTCTCTTTAACTTGCCTTACTTAAAGGAGGAGCTTATGCACTACCTTCTATGGAGGAAACATTTCCTGAATACCCTAGTTCAGGGGTGGGGAACCTGCGGCCTTGAGGCCACATTTGACCTTCATCTTATCTTGCATGTTGGGTTGGGTTAGTTGTGTTTAGAGTAGAAAAAATTATCTTAATGTCTAATGCAGCAGTTTGGTAAAGTTTGTGAAAGTAAAAGAATAAAGAAGTAGTTCAAAATATAATCACAGACATTAAAGGGAGCTTATAAAAGTTTGTATGAACTTGTGCCATTTTCTGAAAAAAGGGAGTAATGGATCAGGTTACCCTTACTGTAAGATTCTGTGGTTCCATTCTTCCTCTATCCCTAAATGTTTAAAAAGACCAAAACCTAAAAATGCCTAGCTTCAAAATTTTAATAACATTTCCTTCTCTAAGTGCTCAGGATAGGGTCATACTTTTGGTAACCATTCTGTGAATATCAGTAGATGGCAAAACATATTGCTAAAAACAGTGTGGTAAATTTGAATTTTAGTACCTTCAGAAGCCCAGTTCCTCTGCAAAAATTCCCATCTAGTTCTAAAAATGCACTAAAAGGAGTAGTAATAAAACCAAGGAGAATTAGCTATAAACTCCATCCAAAAACCAAAGAAAGGAAAAAAAAAAAAGATTTTAGAAATCCTATGAAAATTCAAGGCAGAGACAATCCAGGGTGGGGAGAAGGCAAAATACAAAGTAGCCTAGTCCCACAGCAGGAGATAAGGCCAAATTAGTCTGTAACACTGAGCAATCTAGGGGACCTCCCTTTTGCAGCCAGAGATAAGGTTAGGGGTAGCCTGTGCTGAACCCAGTATGCTGAGACCTTAGCCACAAAGACAGAGCTCTACAATTTATGCAGAAGGTGGAGCCTACATTTAGCTACCAAACTCAAGATCAAACAGGACGTACCCAGAGTTTGGAGCAGAGTTTGATTCAAGCACATGCCCCTAATCCAGACATTGAGGCTGGAAATATGAATAAACAGAAGAAATTACCAAACACAAAAAATACCCTAAGACTGAAAAGGGCCTAAAGGGTAAACCCAGAAAATGAGGTAACTCCAGAGCAAATCAAAGATCCTCTAAGAAAACAATGACCTGTCCAGTGCCTGGAAGACATGAAATGTTAAATTAGATACAAAAGGAAAGAGGAAGGAGAGGAAGATGGCATGAATTAACACTTTAGAAGAGACAATGGTAACTCTTAGCTAAAAATTAGAATGTATTGAACAGAAAACAAGGTCTCCATGAGAAAACAAGAACTGTTAAAACATCAAAAGATTTTTTTAAATGTAATATATTATTTAAAAGAATTGACCTAGAAAACAGGTTAAGGGTAATCAAAGAATCATCAGACTACCTAACAATCATGACCAAAAAGAAAAAAAATCTCAAATACTCTTATTTTAAAAAGTCAAATGAAAACTGCTAATGTCTCTTAGAACCAAATGGCTAAATGAAAATAGAGTCCAATAGTTATCCCCTTATAGAAAGCCCAAGATGAAAACTCCCAAGAATATCATAACCCAAATCCAAAGCTTCAAGTTAAAAAGAAAAAATACAGCAAATAAGCAAAAAAGAAAGTTCAAGGAGCCGTGGGCAGAATTGCGCAAGACTTGTTTAGTTATTATACACCCATCTTCTCCAACTCCCCCATAGAATGTAAACTCTTAGAAGATGAGCCTACATTCCAAAAGAAAGGATAACAAGCTTGCAAACAAAAATAACCTAACTGTCCAAAAAACAAGTAATGATGGCAGGGAGTGAGTTTGAAAAGACCTTAAATGAAATAGACTACCAAGTGTTCCTGATCGAGAGCCCAGAGGTGAGTAGACAACTTTGAACTTTTGCTTGATATGAATGAGAGGGTCATCAAATAGTCATCTCCAAAGTTACAGCTTTGCCAAGGTGGTGCAGTAAAACAATGTTGCTTTGGTGTCACCATCTTTGTGCAACCTTGGGCAAATCACTCAATATCTCTCAGGTCTCTTCTAGAACCCTGATCCTGTGATTAAGATTCCTTACTGTCTTCTTGGAAAAGAGCACATTCTCTAAGAGAATCCTCAGAGCCAATCATGTGGCTCCCATCCTGGGCACCTGGAACCCACTTTCCCCAAATCCAGCCTCAAAAACAAATTAACCTTTAGTTCTTTTGGGTCATTGGCAAGTACAATAATTGCGATACACTGCTTCAGGCATCTCAACACCCATATTACTCAAAGATTTGGGATGGTGATGATTAATGAGGATCATCTCTCTCCAAAGACTAGTTTTTATTTTGGGGTATTACATAATCAGTTACAAACAAAGAACACTGAGAATCGTCTTTCAGTGACCAAGAGTTCTTTTCTTAGCAACAAGAATCCTGGAAGAAAAAAGTTTGCTTTCATTGTTGTTGTTTTGTCTGTAGCTAAGGGTTTTTACCCCCCCTCAAATCTCATCATTTAAGATGGGAACATTTCAGGACTTAAAAACATAGCTTTCTAATCCCAGTCTAATTGAACAGTTAATTTTCTACTAAAATAATCATGCTATTTTATAAGGTACGGAGTATGTTTAGGGAGTTCTTCCAGACCAAATCTTTGACTTCCACAGAGTCTTTGGATGCTACAACTTAAGGTGATAGAAATGTAAAAAAGGACAAAGTAAACTTGTTAATACCTGTGATGCCAAGTGCATAGAGGAAATGCTATATGCTAGGTTTTGCTGGGTCTGTTCTAGGATTCTCCAAAGAGGAAGCAAAAAATTCTGGTGTCTCCCAAAATGGATATTAAAAGGGCGTGTGGTGAAGGATTCCACCCAGCACCTTAATGAGGGTGGAGTGGCATGGATTTATGTCCAGAGCCAAAACTTACAGCAGACTGACAAAACTTATATAGCAAAACAAACAAGTTAGAATAGGAGGCTACCAGATCATGGGCTGACTCCCTAACCTAGGCAGCTCTACCCCTGGTGAATTCTTCTTTGGCCCTTTCCTGCCCTTCTCCCTCTCCTGGCAGTGGCCTTGCCAGGAGTAATCTCTTCCCCTATGGGAGGCCCTGCAATTCAAAATCTCTTCCCCTCCCCACCCCAGCCCACCTGAATTTGATTTGTCGCTTACCCCCAGACACCAGAATTGCCAGTTAGACCTCTACCTCAACTCAAAGAGATTTGACAGTTGTTTGATCTCTACCCTCACTAAGTTTATAAAAATGATAAAAGAATATTTTCACAGAAAAAAAGCAAATACAAACAGTTTAGAGAATGGGTAGTGCATGCACAAACAGCATTCTTTTCACCCACAGACAAATGGCTTCAAAGAAAGAAAAAAACAAGAATATTAGGGTTGGTATATAGGAGTCTTCATTATTCTGAAATGCTTAACAGATCAGTCACTGGGGGGAGCAGGAGGGGGAGAAATAAATAGTACATTGATTTTGTGCTGCACAGACAGGGACCTTCCATCACACTGTTGGGACAGGATGACCTGATGAGTTCACAAGGCAGGAATATTTTTTTGATCATTTTCCCAGACTTGGAACATGGTCTTCAGGATTCCTCATCTTGCTTTATGCAACTGCCAAACTCATTAGACATTCAGTTTCCCCATTCAGAAGTCAGCCATCCTGCAAACCAAATGAAATACTGGTTATATATATTTAACATAACAGATGTTTTCCCTGAAAATTTGTAAAAAAAAAAATGAGTTTTGGAGAAAAATGTTGAGTGCCCAGGACAATACTGGTCTCAGAGTAGATGCTTGATTTTGAAAACTTTTTGTCGGTGACTTCCATCATAATTAGGGATTGGGAAAGGATCTAGGATCTCATTGGTACAGGTAAGGAAACTCCCCAACTACCTGTTGTTGTTCAGGAGTTTTTCAGTCATGTCTGACTCTTTGTGACCCCATTTGGAGTTTTCTTGGCAAAAATACTGGAGTGGTTTGCCATTTCCTTCTCTGTCTCTTTTACAGATAAAGAAACTGAAGCAAACAGGGTTAAGTGACTTGCCCAGGGTCACACAGCTATTAAGTATCTGAGGCTGGATTAAGGGACTTGCCTAGGGTCACACAGCTAGTAAGTGTCTGAGGCTAGTACTCATGAAGATGAATCTTCCTGACTTTAGGCCCAGCACTCTATCCCCTGTGCCACGTTGTGGTAGGTCAACACATTATAGTTGTAGAGAGCTGCCTAGAACCCTAAGGTTTTAAGTGACTTGCCCAGGGTCACACAGCCAATGTGTCACAGGTAGGACTTCAACCCCAGTAATTCCTGACTTTGAAGCAAATTCTCTAGCAGCTAGAGTCTAGCTACTTCACCAAACTGTCCTACATTATAATTAGACAAATTCCCAGGAAACAATTATAGTTTCTTGCTGTGAAGATGCTACTCAGTAAATCCCTCCTATCAGTAGGGGCTAGGGAACAGAATGTCACACACATTGTCTGCATGGATCATTAGAAAGATTGGGTTTATTTGACATTGTTTTTATTTGTTACAAGGGAGGGCTCTGTGTGAGAGGGTATATACATGGAAATAATTAATAGAAGATCAACATGCATTATACATTATATAATTATAATTCTGTGTAATGATAAACAAGTAATAATACATAAACATTTTTTAAAGAGAAAGGACTTTCAGACTTTCATATACAATCCCAATCTCACTACTCCCCTCCACTCCAGTACCTAACAGTGCTGGAAATCTATGAGGTGACTGGCTGACCTCCAGATACTTGAAGGACAGCTGGAAGATTCATAGCCTCCCACAAACAAGCAACAGTCTAGTACAGGGTGAGATGTCCAGATCCTCAAAATCCACCAAGTGTTTGAAAATCAAATGACCCCTCTCCACTCAAAGACCCACCTCCTCTGATTTATACACCAAAGGCTTGGTAGACAGTGCCCTTCTCACTCAAAGCTACATTTAGAGGGTGTTGAGTTTCTCATGAAATAGCAAGGCAAAGTCATTGAATAATGAATTTCTTTTTATTTGAAATATTTTGAGGAGAAGAACAAAAAACAAACCCAAGATCTCTTCCCAAACTGTGCTGAAGGCAAAAATCAATAAATCTCACACCAGCCTGATAAATAAAAGGACATCTGTCTGGCTGAGAGAAAGGGCAGGACTAATTCTTAGACACTTTCAACTTAGATCAGGGGGACAAACAGAAAGGAGGCCAACAAAGAGAGGGGTGGGGATGAAGGAAAAAGCAGACAATAGAGCTGTGTGTGTGAGCAGACAAAGGAGACTTCACATCAAAGACTGGCTTGTTTGTTTGTTCCTGCTCAATGAAGACTGATGACATTTGGGGAGATTAAGTATTTTATACATTGATTATTTCACATCATAGGGTATTCAAGTCTATTCAACAGATACTTATTAAGCGCTGGGCCTGCGTGCCAGGTACTATGTTAGCTCTGGGGAGACAAAGAAAGACAAGAGGCAAAAATGAAATAGTCCTTCTCTAGTTGAAAGGAACTTTAAAACTTGATAAATATTTTCTCCTTCTCCTCCTTCCCCAGCTAAAAATATCAGACTGTCAGAAAACTCCTTAATTTACAGAAAGGGAAACTGAAAATCAAAAATGTTCAGGAACTTGACTCCAAGTGAGTTCTCTTTCCACTGTACCATGCCAACTTCCAACTTCATGGGTATGTTCTCACTAATGGTAAGTCCATGGGTGGTAAGGAACTTCAGAGATTACTTTCAAAGAGTATTGAATGATCAGAGGCAGTGTTTGTATAATGGTTAAAGTTATGGGTTTAGAGTCGGGAAGCCCTAGATTATCCAGCCCAGAGACATCCATCTCTGATACTCATTAGCTAGAATCAACTCAATCAACAAGTATTTATTAACTGCCTGCTATGCAGCAAGCACTGAATAAAGTGCAAGAGATAGAAGTAAGAAGAATGAAAACATGAGGTAGCTAGGTGGCTCAGTGAGTAGAGCTCTAGCCCTGGAGTCAGGAGGACCCGAGTTCAAATCCAGCCTCAGACATTTGACATACTTACTAGCTGTGCGACCTTGGGCAAGTCACTTAACCCCAATTGCCCTGCCTTCCCCCCTGCAAAAAAAAAAAAAAAAAGAATGAAAACAATCCCACTTATGAGTGCTTAGTCTCTTTGGCTCTCAGTTTCCTCATCTCTAAAATGGGGCTAATAATACCGTTAACAGCTACCTCACAGGGGTGCTATGTGAAACTCCAATAAGATAATGTATAAAAAGCAAAAGTACTTCACAAATCTTTAGAGTGCTTTAAGAAATGCTCATAATTATTATTGAGCACAACCTGGAAGGAGGTCTCGTGTTGTGCCACATGGTTCTGATTCTCATTTTTATCGATGCCTCAGATGAAGCCAAAGGAAGTCTGTATCAAACTTGACATGAAGCTGAGACAACTAGCCATTTAAATCACAGAAACAAGATTTTAAAAGATCCCAACGAACAGGAATGATAGTCAAAAATGAGTAAGATGAAATTTACCAGATACACTAGATTCAACGCACCTGTACAAGAATTTTACCAAGTAGGGAGATAATGAACTACCTGTCAGCTGTTTGTTCTCTGCTCCAGGAAGGTTCTTCTCTTTACCTTAGCCATATCATTGCCACATCAGTAGCCAAATAAGGAAAGCATGTATGGATTGGCTCTGTATTTTTGCACCTAGATTGTAAGCCCGCCTCCCAGCCAATGGTGAGAAGGGATAGAGGTGGGTGGGAATCTTTGCACTAAGGGTATATCTATTAATGCATTTCCTTTGTACCTTGCCTCCCTCCACTAGTTCATCCTAGTGGAGGTGACACCCAAACCTCGTGAGGTTTGTAAAATAAATTCACTTTGCTTTTGCCTAAAGATGCCTCTCCCATTATTTGATTTTTCGTCCCACACAAACTGAACAACAAACCAGCAAGCATAAGATTGTACTCATTTTGTGGCTGCCATATGATCTATCTATGGACTCATATTCAGCTTGCAATCCACTAAAACCTCTACATTTTTTTCATATGAGCTGCTCCTATTATATGAGGAAGGGATGGAGGGACTGGACATGCTTAGACTAAAGAGAAGAGGATCAGAGAGGGCACCTGTCTTCACATATTTCAAGAGCTATAGTATAAAAAGTTAAATTTATTCTCTATTTTTTTCCACAAAGCGGAATTAAAACACACTGGTGAGAGAAGTTATAAAGAAGCAGATTTTGACATAAAATAAGGAAGAACTTTCTAACAATCGAAACCATTTCATGAATGCATTGAATTCCTTTCTTTACAAAAAAAAAAAAAAACCCAAAAAACTCTATCATATGCATTGTTCAAGGAGACATTGCCTTACCATTAGTCAGGCATTACTTTAGTGGGAGATTGGATTAAAAATGATAATAGCAAGCACTTATCTAGGGCTTTAAGCTTTGCAAATATTATCTCATTTTATCCTGGCCCTGAAACTTACTACCTGTGTGGACCTTGGACACTCAACATGTGACTTAACCTCTCTGGGGCTCAGTTTCCTCATCTGTACAGTGAAGTTAGACTAGATGACCTCAAAGCTTCCTTCCAACTCTAAATCTACAATCCATCTAGATAGTATTTTGTCTGAAAACAGAATAAGGGTCCTTGCTTACTGTTCTCTATGACAACAAACATCAAAATTTAGGAACAATAATACTTGAGTACCCTCTCTTTATCCTTTGTGGATCTATCATTAATTGCTTTATCAATATTCTTCTTGAACTAATTTCCATGTTCCGTTTATTTTCCCTCATGGGATATTGAGTTTTACAGGCTTCATCTTTTGTGGATGATTTAGGAGCAGTCCTGTGCTCCAATGAGCTGAACTAGATATTTTAAAGTCTTTCCTCCCTCTTAGATTCTCTGATAGCTGCCTCTCATTTCTACAGGATGTTAAACCCTGCCATGTCATCAAAATCTCCTTTGCGGGGGTAAGTTTTCCCACTGTCCCTACTTCTGCTCACCCCCATCCATCTGTCAATCAGAAATTTATTTAATATTTAGTATATACCAAAACAATGGAGAGACAAAGACAAAAATGAAAGCATCTCTGCACTCAAGAAGTACCCTGTGTGCCCCTTGTCCTAGCCACTGCCACCCCCAGATACTGTGCCCTGATTCTCACCTAAAACAATCTGGCTAAATGTATTGGTTTGGAGAAAATATTAAAATGTACATGATAGGGGCAGCTAGGTGGTGCAGTGAGTAGAGCAGGAGGACCTGAGTTCAAATTTGGCCCCAGACACTTGACACACTTACTAGCTGTGTGACCTTGGGGAAGTCACTTAACCCCAATTGCCCTGCCTTCCCCCCTCTAAAAATAAAAAATATATATATTTTTAAAAATGTACAAGATAACTAGTATTTATACAGGGGCTTAAGCTTTACAAAGGGCTTTGCATATGTCAGGTCATTAAATCCTCAAAATGACCCTGGGGGTAGGTACTATTATCTTCTCCATTTTGCAATTAAAGAAACTGAGGCTAAGAGAGGTTAACTTGCCCAGGGTCATATAGCTAGTTAATACCTGAGGCAAGATTCAAACTCATGCCCTGACTTGAAATCCAACATTATCCACTGAGAATAAGGTCATTCATTGCATAAAGCCTACATGACTCTCCCTAGAGCACTGCATGATTAAAAATCCTCTAGTCCAATTCTCTTAGAATCCAGGTGAGGAAACTGAGGCTCAAAGACTAACTTGCTCAAGGCTAGTCAGTAAGTGGGCAGAGAGAGGCCTAGAACCCAGATATCTTTACATTCTCATTGCTGCCTCCACATGGTGTCAGAGTAATTGGGTTCACATCCTACATTTGTCACTCACTTATTACCTTGGGCAAATCACTCCATCTCTCTGGGTCTTCATTTCCTTATCCGGATAATGAAGAGCTAGGCTAGGCATGGTGGTGTCCAGAAAGGCTCAGGCTGGTAGATCTGTTGAGCCTGGGATTTCTTAGCTACAGAGGGCTAAGATGATCAGATGTCTACAGTAAATCAGTATGGTGAGTCCCAGGGAGTAAGAGATGAGGGGAAATGGGGCATCAGGGTACCTAAGAAGGGATAAGTAGCCCAGGTTGGAAAGGAGGAAGGTCAAAGCTCCAGTGCCAATCAATAGTGGAATCAGCCCCTAAGTAGTCCCTGGACTTCCAGCCTGGGTGAGATAAAGAGGGCCAGTCTTAATTGTTTTTAATTTTAAGAATAAAATGAGTTCAAATCTGACCTCAGAGACTGGGGCAGGGGGGGAGTCAAGATGGAGGCTGGAAAGCAGGGACTTCCATGAGCTCCCACCCAGGTCCCTCCAAACACCTATAAAAAATGGCTCTGAACAAATTCTAGAACTGCAGAACCCACAAAATAGCAGAGGGAAGCAGGGATCCAGAACAGTCTGGATGGTCATGGAGTAAGGTCTATCACACAGATCTGGGAGTGGAGTGGAGCAGAGCCCAGCGTGGGCCATGCAGATCAACCAGAGCAGGAGCCAGGCAGAACAGGCCCTAGAGCCCTGAATCAGTGAGCTGTGGCAGTCACCAGACTTCTCAACCCAGAAACACCAAAGACAACAGAGAAGGTTAGTGGGAAAAGCTTCTGGGACAGAGTGAAAAGAGTTTGAGGTTCGGCCACCAGCCTGGAGGTGGCAGAGGTGGAGCAGCTACAGAACTACAGCTGCAGTTGCTTCTGGCCCCAGGCCCACCTGGTGGGAGGAATTAAGTGGCCCATCTAAGTCAGGTCCGGGTTGGTGGTTCTTGGGGGAGGAGTGGCGCTTGTGTGGCAGAGCTTGCTGTGTAGCTCTGAAAACAACAGCGCAGCCCCTCAAGCTTGGGACAAAATACTCTATACTCTACAAGCAGTCATAACCCAATGAAAAACTCAAGAGTCAAGTAAGTTGGCTGGGAACATGGCCAGGCAGTGAAACAGACCCAGATTCAGACTCAGACTTTGGAATCTTTCTTTGGTGACAAAGAAGACCAAAACATACAGCCAGAAGAAGTCAACAAAGTCAAAGAGCCTACAACAAAAGCCTCCAAGAAAAACATGTACTGGTCTCAGGCCGTGGAAGAGCTCAAAAAGGATTTGGAAAAGCAAGTTAGAAAAGTAGAGGAAAAAATGGGAAGAGAAATGAGAGTGATGAGAGAAAACCACGAAAAACAAGTCAATGAGTGGTTAAAGGAGACCCCCAAAAATATGGAAGAAAATAACACCTTAAAAAATAGACTAACTCAAATGGCAAAAGAGCTCCAAAAAGCCAATGAGGAGAAGAATGCCTTGAAAGGCAGAATTAGCCAAATGGAAAAGGAGGTCCAAAAGACTACTGAAGAAAATGCTACCTTAAAATTTAAATTGGAGCAAGTGGAAGCTAGTGACTTGATGAGAAATCATGATATTATAAAACAGAACCAAAGGAATTAAAAAATGGAAGACAATGTCAAATATCTCATTGGAAAAAATCACTGACCTAGAAAATAGATCCAGGAGAGAGAATTTTAAAATTGTTGGATTACCTGAAAACCATGATCAAAAAAAGAGCCTAGATATCATCTTTCAAGAAATTATCAAGGAAAATTGCCCCGATATTCTAGAACCAGAGGGTAAAATAGAAATTGAAAGAATCCACAGATTGCCTCCTGAAAAAGATCCTAAAAAGAAAACTCCTAGGAATTTTGTTGCCAAATTCCAGAGCTCCCAGATCAAGGAGAAAATACTGCAAGCAGTCACAAAGAAACAATTTAGTATTGTGGAAACATAATCAGAATAATACAAGATCTAGCAACTTCTACATTAAGGGATCAAAGGGCTTGGAATATGATATTCTGGAGGTCAATGGAGCTAGGATTAAAACCAAGAATCACCTACCTAGCAAAACTAAGTATAATGCTCCAAGGCAAAATATGGATTTTCAATAAAATAGAGGACTTTCAAGCTTTCTCAGTGGAAAGACCAGAGCTGAATAGAAAATTTGACTTTCAAACACAAGAATCAAGAGAAGCATGAAAAGGTAATCAAGAAAGAGAAATCAGAAGGGACTTACTAAAGTTGAACTGTTTTGTTTACATTCCTACCTGCAAAAATGATGTGTATAATTCATGAGACCTCAGTATTAGGATAGCTGAAGGGAATATACACATATAGAGAGACAGAGGGCACAGGGTGAGTTGAATATGAAGGGATGATATCTAAAAAAATAAAGTCAAAATAAGGGATGGGAGAGGAATATATTGAGAGGGAGAAAGGGAGAGATAGAATGGGGTAAATTATCTCGCATAAAAGTGGCAAGAAAAAGCAGTTCTGTAGGAAGGGAAGAGGGGGCAGGTGAGGGGGACTGAGTGAATTTGTTCTCATCGGATTTGACCTGAGGAGGGAATAACATACACACTCAATTGGGTATCTTACCCCACAGGAAAGAAGGAGGAGATAAAAAAAGGGAGGATGATAGAAGGGAGGGCAGATAGGGGGAGGAGGTAATCAAAAACAAACATTTTCAGAAAGGGACAGGGTTAAGGGAGAAAATTGAATAAAGGGGGATAGGACAGGAAGGAGCAAAATATAGTTAGTCTCATAACATGAGCATTGTGGAAGGGTTTTACATAATGATATGCATGTGGTCTATGTGGAATTGTTTGCCTTCTTAGGGAGGGTGGGTAGGGAGGGAAGAGGGGAGAGAATTTGGAACTCAAAGTTTTAAAAACATATGTTCAAAAAAAAAAAAGGTTTTTGCATGCAACTAGGAAATAAGATATACAGGCAATGGGGCATAGAAATCTATCTTGCCCTACAAGAAAGTAAGCAAAAAGGGGATGGGTGGGGAGTGGGGTGACAGAAGGGAGGGCTGACTGGGGAATGGGGCAACCAGAATATATGCCATCTTGGAGGCGGGGAGGGTAGAAATAGGGAGAAAATTTGTAATTCAAACTCTTGTAAAATTCGATGCTGAAAACTAATATTAAATAAATAAATGATCCAAATCTGACCTCAGACACTTGACACGCTTACTAGCTGTGTGACCTTGGGCAAGTCACTTAACCCCAATTGCCCTGCTATCCCCCCTCCAAGAGAAATTTAAAAAAAATTTTAAAAAAAGAACAAAATAAGGGAATTGGACTGGATGGCTGCTGAGGTCCTCTCTGGCTTTAAAATCTATAATCCTATGACTTTAATTCCATTTTTATACATCATCAACACCAACCTCACATTCTTGGTTGGCTTCATTGGTGTCTGCTCCATTCTGGTCCAGTTCATACTGTGTGCTCTGGGTCCCCATGTTCATATTGACCTGCCCCCCAGGCTTCTCATTCTCCCATCGAGCAAAGCCTTTGTCCTTTCTAGCTTTGCCGTGGAATTTGGATTTCATTTTGGGGAAGGTATGAGATCCTGAGTCACCCCATCCAGACTCAGGCCACATGGGTTCCGTCTGAGTGGCCTGACTGGTGGTGGCCCGCTGAAGGCGCACGGAAATCTTTCGAGAGGAGCCTGTCACCAGGGTGATGGCTCGGCTGTCCAGATCCTGATGTCCAGCAGCAACACCAGGGAACTCAAACACCTCATCCTGAACTGTAAGGGAAAAGGGGTCTGATGTTATTTATTATACAGAATCACAGAATTATAGAATTTTAGAGTTGGAAGGGACCACAGTAGCCACCCAGGCCAACTCATACCAGAATAAAGAATCCCCCCTACATCACATCTGACAAGTGGTCCTCTAACCTCTTCTGCTAGTCCTCCAATGAAAGGGAACCTACCAGCTATAGAACTGACCTATTCCGTTTTCTGAATTGAGTTCAGGAAGTTTTTCCTAACATCAAACCTCAGTTTGCCTAATTGTAACTTCTACACATTGCTCCTACTTTCACCTTGTAGAGATAAATAGAGCATGTCTAATCTCGTTTTAATTCCACATGAAAGCCCTTCAGATATTTGAAGAAAAATGTCATGCCCCTTTCTCAGTATCTCCTCTTTTCTGAGCTTGATTTCTACAGTGCCTTCAGTTGCTCCTCTTGGGGCATGTTGACTCAAGGCTCTTTACGATCCTGCTGCTTTCTTTTAGATGCTTTCTACTTTATACCTGGCATCTCAGGGATGAAGACATGCAAAAGTCATACTTCAAAGTTGCAATACCTCTATACCCACAAGCCTGGGACACAAACCAATATCAGGTTGCCAGTTACTAGAAGTTTACAATATACTGCTGTTATTCTAGACAGTAGAAGTTCTTAACAGGGGATCTATGAATTTGTTATTTTTTAATATTTTGATAACTGTACTTTTTGTAATTCTATGTATTTTATTTTCTGCATTCAAAAACATTATAACTGTACTTTTTGTAATTCTATGTATTTTATTTTCTGCATTCAAAAACATTATTTACCAGATTGCCAAAGGTGTCCAAAACACAAAAAAAGTTTAAGAATCCCTATTCTAGCATATTGGTCTGAATACGAGCTGCTTATAAAATTGTCCCTTTGAAAGAGAAAAAATATGTACGCATATAGGTATGTCTAGGTATATAATGAAAAAAAAGTCATTTCTAGATTACTCTCAGGTCCTGTATGAACCAATTTAGGGTGGAAAGTATGGCCTATATATGGACCAATATGATATATTTTGTCATACTACTGGGAACTGGGTGATTGAATAAGCTTAGAGCTAGAGACCAAGTAGATGTGTACTTACCTGGAGGCAATGATGGGCTGCCAGGAAGAGAGCCATGACCACTTCCCATGGAGGTTCCCCTTGCAAATTTCCTGCATGCCAGCACAAGGAGGTCTTTGCATTGCTTGTGACAGTTGGCTCCACAGTCTGTAAAATTTCAACATATACATTTCATTCTTTCATTCAACAACCACTTATTTAACACCTGCTGTATACTGGACACTGGGAACATAAAGGCAAAAACAAAAACATTTCCTGCCTCAAGAAGATTACATTCTATTGAAAGAAAATGTAAATATAAAACAAAATTTAAAAGTAAATTCAGAGTAATATGGGGGTAGGACAGCCCTATTCATGGGAATGGGGGGTGGAGAGAGAGGAAACGCTTCATCTTCTAAGAGATAGCTCTCAAGCTGTGCTTTGAAGGAAGTTAAGGATTATGGGGGGGGGTAAGAGTTAGGGGAAGTTGAATGTTAAGTGTGAGGACCAGCAAGCAGGCTGGTTTGTCTCCAGTATGAGTGCATGGAAGGGAGTAAAATGCAATGAGCCCGGAAAGGTGGGCTTGAAGCATGATTTGCTTTGCCATCACTAGGTCCTACTGCCCCATAGGGCCAAAAAAAACCCAGGAAATCTGCAAGCTCCCTTGCACACTTCACCGTTCAAGTGCCCATAGAATTTACTGTCTTCGATTATAGCCAGAGCCAAATTACCAGCAGCTTCACCACATACCCAAGAGCATTATGAATGAGACTAACCCAGTATTAGCGCAACAAGAAAGAGGTGTTTTATATGACTCCCATCCTCTCCTGAATAACAATAATAAATATAATAATAACTTAGCATGTATATATTTTATGTACATGTTTGTGTTCTTATGCAACGACTGGATTTCAACTCCTTTGCATCTTCTTACAGGGCCTCTTAGTTTTTCCTGCTACATAAAGAGGCTCTTAAAATAAGTGTTGATTGATTAGTTAAATATTTTTTCTAATAAAGGCAGAAACAGCAAAACTGTAGTCCTGTTTTGTGCATTTGCTCAGGAAGCCAAATTAGATATTGTATCAATAGAAATGGAGGTACATTAAGTCAATTCTTTGGGACCACTGGAATTTTTGTTGTTGAGTCATGTCTGACTCTTCATGACACCATTTGGGATTTTCTTGGCAAAGATACTGGAGTGGTTTGCCATTTCCTTCCCCGACTCATTTTACAGATGAGGAAACTGAGACAAGCAAGGTTAAGTGACTTGGCCAGGGTCACACAACTAGTAAGTGTCTGAGGCCAGATTTGAACTCAGGAAGACATTAGTCTTCCTGATTCCAAGCCCAAAACTCTATCCACTGTGCCACCTAGCTGTCACTGGGATGCTAATTAGTAATTAATCCAATAAACCTAGTGGTTGAGTGACTCCACTGAAAACATATGTAACCTGCTCCCAATGACTAACAAGTCAAAACTAAATAGGGCATATGTGCATGTTTGTATGCATGTCTATGTGTACTTCCTTCAAGAAACCTTTTCTTATGTGCCCCACCTCCTCACATGTTAATGCCCTTGTGCATTCATATGTACAGAACCTGTACAAAAAAAACCTGTAAGGCAGCAAGGTGGTCCAGTGGATAGAGCATTAGAACTGGAATCAGGAAAACAAGCTCAAGGCCAGTCTCAGACACTTACTAGCTCTGTGACCCTTAGTAAATCAATTAACCTCACTTATTAAAAATGGATAATAATAGCACCTACCTCCCAGGGTTGTTGTGAGAATAAAATGAGATAATATTTATAAAGCATTTTGCAAACCTTAAAGTGCTTTATAAATTCTAACTATTATTATTTGTGAATTATATATTCCCCTTATGAAGGGATTCTTAACCTTTTTGTATCATGGGTCTCTTTGTCAATGTGGAAAAAACTTTCGGACCCCTCCTCAGAATAATGTTTTTAAAAAATGCATAAAGTAAAACACGCATGATTACAAATGAAATCAATCATATGGAAATACAGTTATCAAATTAAAAACAAATTTATGGATCCCAGGTTAAGAATCCTGCATTATATAAGATACTTGAGGACAAAGATAATCTCATTTTTGTCTTTTTATCATAGCACCTGGCACATAGTAAGCCCAGAGATGTGCTAATGGAACTCAGACATTTATGAGATATATTATAATGGGCAAGCCACTCAACCTTTCATCTGCACAATGGGGATAGCAATAATTGTAATACACACAAGGCTGTCATGCAGATCAAACACAATAAAGTGTGTATAGTGCTTTGCAAAGCTTGGAATACTATACACATGTGAAATTTTGTCTCTTTGCTTATTTTAGTCTAGACCTATAATTTCATCCTGGGGTGGGGGGGGAATCCCAGTATGGAAAGTTTCTCCAAGGATATAGATCAGCACCCCATCTATCTTATACTCTCTAACTTCAGCAACTACCTTGCCCCTCACATCAGAAACCATGCCCTGGAGGATTCAACTCTTTTTTCTCTGTCCCTCCAAAGATCTCGATGTCCTGATTGGTGATTGCCTCTCCTGGCCCACTTGTTCAGGAAATCTCCAGTAAGGTTTTATTTAACAATTTACTCTCTGGCCCTCTCTTCCACAGCCTCTACAAATGGCTTTTACAGGTATCCTACTCCCTTCAGGTCTTGAAACATGATCAATTCAACTTTATCATTGTTCCTGGATGGCATAGGTCAATCTGTTCCCCTGGCCTTACTCAATGAGGGCCACCACCCTCTTATCAGCAATTGTCTCTTCCTACTAGAAAGTAAAATCTTTGAGGGCAGAATTTGCCTTTGTTTTTTTTTGGTTTTTTTTTTTCTTTTTTGCATCATCAGTGCTTAGCACAATGCTTGACCCATAGTAAATGACTGACAAATACTTCTTTATTCACCCATTGGCATCAAACCTAATCCCCTTGGAACATTGAACTTCTGGCTCTTTCAATGATTGTCTGTACCTGTCAGGTACCTGGCACCAGCAGCGCTCTAGGTACCAATGGCCAAAATACTCACCCTTGATGCCAGAGCATTTTTGTTTGACTGAACAAATTACACTCCTGCCAAAACACAGCAATCTTGGAATTTTACTGGCAGTTTAAAACAAGAAGAATAGCAACAGCTTACTGGACTGCCTAGAAAAGAACATCCATCCATTTTTTCTTTACCTACCTTTGCATTTGTATCCTTGCTTGATTATGCCCCAGAGCTGCAATGAAAGAAAAATGAAGTCAGGGAGTCAGCAAGGAAAGCTGGAACAGAAACAAGGTCACCCAGGAGGAAGTACCAGGAGCGCCTAAGCACAAACAGGATGTATGCAGTTACTTTAACACCCTTCCTGTCAAGGGAGAGGACTCACTCCCCTCCTATTCCATTCCAGCTGTGGGGGATAACACTAGCTCCCCTTCTCTTTGATTTTCTGCAGCTACGTGAGGAGCAGCCAGGATGGAAAATTGAAGCTGGAAGGAAAACTGTATCTTTTGTTAACTCTGGGCAAAGTAGTGAAATCTGTAGAGTTTTGCCTCCTGGCTCTCATTCAAGAACCAAACAACCCCCACCCCCACTCCACCCCACCCTCTCACCCTAGACCAGAGGTGGGGAACCTGTGGCCTCGGCCTTCTAGGTCCTCAAATGTGGCCCTTTGCCTGAATCCAAACTTCACAGAACAAATCCCTTTAATAAAAGGATTTGTTCTGAAAAACTTGGATTCAGTCAAAAGGCTGCACCCAAAGACCTAGAAGGCCACATGTGGCCTTAAGGCCTCAAGTTCCCCACCCCTGCCCTAGACAATCCTACTAGTCTCTTGTATAGGAAGAAAGTAATATGGGGGGGAGGGGGAGCTCCTTTCTTCATAGGATCAGTTTAGAAATAGAAGAAACCTTTTGTTACTGTCTCAGTTGTGTGGGACTCTTTGTGACCCCACTTGGATTTTCTTGGCAAAGTTACTGAAATGGTTTACCATTTCCTTTTTTAGCTCATTTTACAGGTGAGGAAACTGAGGCAAACAGGGTTAAGTGACTTGCCCATGGTCACACAGCTATTAAGCATCTGAGGCCAGATTTGAACTCAGGAAAATGAGTCTTCCTGACCTTTGGCCCAGCACTCAATGTATGCACTACAGCACCACCAGCTGCCCAGAAGAAACCTTAGCAGTCATCTAATCCAACCCACTCATTTCACAAATGATGAGGAAATTATAGCCCAGTGGCTAAAGCAGGAATGTATTTTGCTTGACTATCCATATTTGTAATGAGCGATTTATTTTCTTGCTTTATCAATGAAGGAGAGAGGAAGAGATGGGAAGGAGAGAATGCAGATCTTTGTGAATGAAAATAAAATAAAATTGAATTTTTTTAAAAGAAAGAAACTGTAGCCCAGAGAATGTAAAGGATTTGCCCAAGGTCATACAAGTATGTCAGAGCTGGAATTTAAACTCTGGTCCTAAGACTGAATTCAAATTCAGCACTTTTCACAGAACCATATTGCCTTCAGCCTTACCTAGAAGTATTTGCATTTGAGGGGAGAATGTAGTTTGTAACTCAGAAAAATGAGGATGGGAATGAGGAGACATCATTTGGGGAGATAATTGGGGGACTTTATTGGGGTTCCTCCAATCAGATCACCCAAGTGACTGATTGCCTTCTCTACCTATACATAAAACTGGCTTTGCTTTCCCTTCAACTAGGGAGAATTTTTGAAATGGGACCAATCAATATGGCATTAGATTGGCATTAGAAATTGATTTGTTGTCTAATAATCCTGATATATTTAGATAGGAACACTCGGGGGATACTGTCATTGGGATGACTAACAACTTTTGAACGCACAGACAAACCAGGGCAATAAGATAAGGGATTTGGCCCAAAGGAACAAATTTAGAAGGCACTGAATTTAAAGATTTTGAAAGAATTTGCAATCCTTCAGTAGTTTAGGAACAATAGAACTTAACACCCATTAACAAAAACTAATTAGCTATGAAGGAAGCTACTGTTACTCCCTTCACTTTCTCAACTAAAGGCAAGCTTTATGGTATTTGACCCAGGTACAAAAAATTCCTTGTCAGGTCTCTGGAGGAATATTTCTCTGTAGTAATAGTACATTCTTAGCCCTACTATCATTCTCTTTTAACCAGAACATCAACTAGACCCAATTGGTGGATATCCTCAGTTCACTTTACAATCTGTTTCATAAAAGAATCATTTAAAATGTCTTTGATCTGATTTAAAAAAAAATTAAATAATAAAATGTAAAAGCTTTATAGTTGTCACTAAGAAATATTTCTTTATTCAACTAAATGGTTCTTAGTTCACTCATGCCCTCCTAATTATAAAAATCCAATGGGAGGGACTTGCATGAGTTCCCCACCACATCCCTCCAAAAACCTATAAAAAATGGCTCTGAACAAATTCTAGAACTGCAGAACCCACAAAATAGCAGAGGGAAGCAGGGATCCAGCCCAGGACAGCCTGGATGGTTGCTGGATGAGGTCTATCATGCACTGAGTGAAGGGGAGTGGAGCTCAGCATGGGAGGCAGCAGGACCAGCCAGACCAGAAGCCGGGAAGAACAGGCCCTAGCACCCTGAATCAGTAAGCTGCAGCAGTTACCAGACTTTTCAACCCACAAACACCAAAGACAACAGAGAAGATTAGTGGGAAAAGCTGCAGGGGATAGAGTTCTCAGTTTAGCCACCGCCCCGGGGCAGCGGGGGAGGTGCAGCTACAGAACTACAGCTGTAGCTACTTCCAGCCCCAGGCTCATGTGGTGGAAGGAATTAAGTGGCGGATCAGAGCAGGAGTGAAGAGCCTGCTGAAGATTTGCATCAGGTCCGGGTTGGTGGTTCTTGAGGAAGGAGGAGTGCTGGGTTGGCAGAGCTGGCTATATAGAAATAGCTCTGAAATCAACAGCACATCCCCTCATGCTTGGAACAAAGTACTCTTTGCTTCACAAGCAGTCATACCCCGCTGAAAAACTCAAGGGTCAAGTAAGTTGGTTGGGAATATGGCCAGGCAGCGAAAACACACCCAGATTCAGTCTCAGACTTTGGAATCTTTCTTTGGTGACAAAGAAGAACAAAACATATGGCCTGAAGAAGTCAGTAAAGTCCAAGAGCCTATACCAAAAGCCTCCAAGAAAAACATGAACTGGTCTCAGGCCATGGAAGAGTTCAAAAAGGAGTTGGAAAAGCAAGTTAGAGAAGTAGAGGAAATATTGGGAAGAGAAATGAGGATGCAAGAAAACCATGAAAAACAAGTCAATGACTTACTAAAGGAGACCCAAAAAAATACTGAAAAAAATATTGAAGAAAACAACACTTTAAAAAATAGCCTAACTCAAATGGCAAAAGAGCTCCAAAAAGCCAATGAGGAGAAGAATGTCTTGAAGGGCAGAATTAGCCAAATGGAAAAGGAGGTCCAAAAGACCACTGAAGAAAATACTACCTTAAAAATTAGATTGGAGCAAGAGGAAGCTAGTGACTAGATGAGAAATAAAGATATTATAAAACAGAACCAAAGCAATGAAAAAATGGAAGACAATGTCAAATATCTCACTGGAAAAACCACTGACCTAGAAAATAGATCCAGGAGAGATAATTTAAAAATTATTGGACTACCTGAAAGCAATGATCAAAAAAAGAGCCTAGATATCATCTTTCAAGAAATTATCAAGGAAAACTGCCCTGATATTCTAGAGCCACAGGGCAAAATAGAAATTGAAAGAATCCACAGACTGCCTCCTCAAATACATCCCAAAAAGAAAACTCCTAGGAACATTGTCACCAAATTCCAGAGCTCCCAGATCAAGGAGAAAATACTGCAAGCAGCCAGAAAGAAACAATTTGAATATGGTGGAAAAACAATCAGGATAACACAGGATCTGGCAGTTTCCACATTAAGGGACGGAAGGGCTTGGAATACGATATTCCAGAGGTCAATGGAGCTAGGACTAAAACCACGAATCACCTACCCAGCAAAACTGAGTATCATGCTCCAAGGCAAAATATGGATTTTCAATAAAATAGAGGACTTTCAAGCTTTCTCAGTGAAAAGACCAGAGCTGAATAGAAAATTTGACTTTCAAATACAACAATCAAGAAAAGCATGAAAAGGTAAACAAGAAAGAGAAATCATAAGGGACTTACTAAAGTTGAACTGTTTTGTTTACATTCCTACATAGAAAGATGATGTGTATGATTCATGAGACCTCAATATCATAGTAGCTGAAAGGAATATTCATATATATATGTGTGTATACATATATATATACACATATGTGTGTCTATGTATGTATATATGTAGGTATATATATATATATAAATATATACATATGTATGTGTATACACACACACACACATACACACATACAAAGGGCACAGGGTGAGTTGAATATGAAGGGATGATATCTAAAAAAAAATATCAATTTAAGGAATAAGAGAGGAATATACTGAGAGAGAGAGAAAGGGAGAGATAGAATGGGGTAAATTATCTCACATAAAAGTAGCAAGAAAAAGCAGTTCTGTAGGAAGGGAAGAGGGGGCAGGTGAGGGGGAATGAGTAAATCTTGTTCTCATTGGATTTGACCTGAGGAGGGAATACCATACACACTCAATTGGGTATCTTACCCCACAGGAAAGAAGGAGGAAGAAGATAAAAAAGGGGGGATGATAGAAGGAAAGGTAGACGGGGGGAGGAGGTAATCAAAAACAAACACTTTCGAAAAGGGACAGGGTCAAGGGAGAAAATTCAATAAAGGGGGATAGGTTAGGAAGGAGCAAAACATAGTTAATCTTTCACAACATGAGTATTGTAGAAGGGTTATACATAATGATACGCATGTGGCCTATGTTGAATTGCTTGCCTTCTTAGGGAGGGTGGGTGGGGAGGGAAGAGGGGAGAGAATTTCGAACTCAAAGTTTTAAAAACAGATGTTCAAAAACAACAACAACAAACAAAAAAGTTTTTGCATGCAACTAGGAAATAAGATACATAGGCAATGGGGCATAGAAATTTATCTTGCCCTACAAGAGAAGAAGGGAAAGGGGGATGGGAGGGGAGTGGGGTGACAGATGAGAGGGCTGACTGGAGAATGGGGCAACCAGAATATACACCATCTTGGAGTGGGGGGAGGGTAGAAATGGGGAAAAAATTTGTAATTCAAACTTTTGTGAAAATCAATATTGAAAACTAAATATATAAATTTTTAAAAAATTAAAAAATAAAAAAATATCCAATGGACCTTTCTTAATCTAAATTCTCTTTAACTTCTCAGCATTCATTACTATGGACCAATAGCTTCCTTACAACTCTTTTCTCTTGGCTTCCACAACACTAAACTGTTCTGGTTCTCCCCTTACCTTTTTAAAATCATTTAAAATCACTTGCCATCACTCTCAGTCTTAAAACTCTTCCCTCCATTAACTTCTTTTCAAAATGTTTTATTGATATCTTTTGGTTTTACATCACAGTCATTTCTAGAAATACCTCCATCCCTTCTCTCCCCCAGCCTCTGAACAGAATCCTTTTTTTTTTAACAAAAGAAAAAAATTGAACCAAACAGACAATATAGTGACCATATCTGACCACATCATAACACTGTTCCTTTGTAGTTCCCTCCTTTTATATCAGAGGTCAAAGTGTATTTCTTACAGTATACCTTCCTTTTGGTAATCATGACATTTATATTGTAGTCACTGCATATATTTTTCTTTTAGTTCTACTTATTTCACCCTCTCTGCATTTGTTCATGCAGATTTACCCATGTTTCTCCTTATACTATTCATTTCTAACCGCATAATAATACCCTACACTCACTTGGTTCCCATTTACTTTGCTGCCAGAAAAAAATGTCACCTTGAATATTTTGGTATATCTTGGACTTCCTTCCCCCCACCCAAGGTCAAAGAATATGAACTACGTAAATGCCAGTTGTTGTTGTAGTTGCTGTTGTCATTCAGTGCTGTAGACTCTACAGGTACTAGGTCTATAGTCCAGTGATGACTTCATTCACTGGGTCTTCTATCCTGCTGCTGACTTCAAGCAGTACTTATGTAGCAAGACAGGGGTATGCTGGTAAATGTGTAAAAACCTCATACTCCCAGAAAAAAAGTGTGAATTATTAACCCTTTCATAAATCTAAATACTCAACAATATAATAAATCAGCAGTTGTTGATTTCTGAAATGTAAATACAACAAAACTTTAACAATCAGATGGAGTATAGTCAGAGACCCGGTTGAACTCTCTCAGTACTCCCCTCCAAGAAACTTTAAAATAATTCCTCAAATCAAATTTTAGACCTCCAAAATAAGAGCCATTCCCCAATTGATAAATGGTTAAAGGATAATATGAACAGGTGTTTTCAGAAGAAGAATCAAAGCTATCTGTAGGTATGTGGAAAAAAATGCTCTAAATCACTATTGATTAGAGAAAGGCAAATAAAACTCTGAGGTACCACTTCACACCTATCAGAAATGACAAATGCTGAAGGGGATGAGGAAATAGGTACATTAGTGAACTGGTCCAAAGATTCTGGAGAACAGTCTGGACTACGCACAAACTGCTACAAAACTGTACATACCCTTTGACCCAGAAATGCCACTACTAGGTTTGTATTCCAAAGAGATCAAATGAAAAGGACCTATATGTACAGAAATATTTATAATAGCTCTTTTTGTGTGTGGTGGCAAGGAATTGGAAATTGAAGGGATGCTCATCAATTGGAGAATGGCTAAACAAGTTGCAGCATATGATTGTTACGGAATACTATTATGCTATAAGAAATGATGAGGGGAGTGGTTTCAGAAAAAGACGGCAAGACCTATGTGAACTGATGCAAAGTGAAATGAGAACTGGGAGATCGTTGTGCACAGTAACAGCAATGTTGTAATAATGATCAACTATGAAAGACTTGGCTACTCTGATAAAATAAAACGATCCAAGACAAGGACTCATAATGAAAAACTGCTGTCCACCTCCAGAGAACTGAAGAACTCAGAGTACAAACTGTAGTACAATTTTCTTGCTTGTTTTTTTTTTAATATGGTTAATATGGAAATATTTTGCATGATTTCACCCTATAATTTAGGTCATATTGTTTGCCTTCTTAGTGGGAAGGGGAGGGGTAAAAGGGAGTGAAAGAATCTGAAACACAAAATTTAAAAAGAAAAGAATGTTAAAAAATAATTTCTTTTAAGAAGAAAAAAACATTTAAAAATCAGGTTTTCCCTGGGTCACTGTTGGCTCACACATATACTTGGTCTAAACCCTGTTCGGCCAAAAGCCAGTGGTCTGAAAGGATCTCATTTACCTTGGGACATTCCATTGATCTGGTAATGTCATTTCCAAGAAAAATGAGAAAGCACCATAGTCAACTAATCTGAACCTAACTGTACTAAAAGTTGTATTGTCCATTCTTCTACCTCTGGATAGGATTACTGGCAAACAGACATTGAAAAAACCTGTGCCAAACTAATTAAAGTATCTTTTCATTCTATGTGCCTCATTATTTACAATGTTATATTGAAAACAATAGGGAATTGGAAAGAACCTATAATACCAAATGCCCTCACTCTTTATACCCTTGGTAGAACTCAAAAGTCACCGTGGCTTTTGAAAAGTAAACATACATTTATTCTAGTTTTTAAAGTATCTCATCTGGCTTCAAGATCCCAAATATAAATTACATAATCACAGAATCTCTGAATTGGAAGAAAGAGGTCATCTAGTTCAAATTTTACCTGATCAAGAATCTCTTCTATTGATCTAATCAATGAGTATTTATTAAGCCATTAACGCCAGGCACTGTGGGTGTAAGTGGTCCTCTAGACTTTGGTAGAGTCATTAAAAAATTTAGGGGTGAAAGAAAACTTAAAACTAATAGATTTCAACTCTTCACTTTAAAAATGAGGAAACTGAAGTCCAGAGAATTTAAGTGATTTATCCAAGGTCCTGCAGAGAGTAAATAGAATGGCTGGGATTCAAACAGAGGTACTTTGTCTGACTCCAGGTCTCACATTCTTTCCAGTGGGCCATACTGCCCTGAAATGCTCAAATTCTTCCTAAAACTCAGTTCTGAGCACATCACTCCATGGCCCAAGAGCCTTCATGGTGTCCCCATTGCCTGAATAATGTCTATACTATTAAGCCTGGTATGTGAAGCCCAGGGCAGCTACGTGGGATGGTGGATAGAGTGCCAGGCCTGGAATAAGGAAGACTCTTCTTTCTGAGTTCAAACCTGGCCTCAGATACTTCCTAGCTTTGTGGCCCTGGGCAAATCACTTAACTCTGCCTCTGTTTCCTCATCGGGAGGAGAAGGAAATGGCAAACCACTCTAGCATCTTTACACACACACACACACCCCAGCAACAATAAACGCAGATAAAACTTAAAAGTCAATCATACATACTTTTTTTCTTCAGAGATTTGGTTCTTAAATACTTACCAGCACACCCCTGGGTTTATTCTTTACTAAAATCCACAAATCTTAGTAGACAGTAGACAAACTACTGTCTAACCGTATCTCCTCCATCATGCACTTGTACATGTTCTGTCCTTTCTTTTTTCATTACCTGTGTTAAGACCATTTTCTATGCCTGGAATGTCCTTCCTTCATCTTTTGCTACAGAGACCATTGCTTCTCAAGACAGCACATTTCACTTTGTGACAGTTTTAATCATTAGAAAGCTTTTCTTTATATTGAATTGAAATCAGCTTCTCTGCAGTGTCCACCCTTTGCCCCTGCTTCAGTCCTCTTAAGTCCAGAAGAACAAGTCAAATCCTCTCCTTCATGTCAGGCCTTCAAATACTTGAAGACAGGCCCCTCTCTACCTCTTCTATTCTTCAGTATTAATATCCACATTTCCTGCAGCCAATTCTCCTCAGGTGTCATCTCCTGGTCCTAATTATCCTGACTACCTCTGGGTAACCAATTTGTTAGCGGTTTGTCAATGCCCTTCCTAAAAATGGTGCAACATTCAGGACTATACCCTAAGAAAGGTTCATTAGGAAACACAGCAGCTTTACCTCATGCTGAGTTGTAGGTACATTTTTTGAGAGTGGCAATCTGCCACTGTCTTCTGTGATAAAATGCCAGATATATCACTGCTCCTTCTCCCTACCCCACCTCCCCATGGAGGAAAAAAAAGAACCAAACAAGGATGCAGCTAAAGGTTTGTTAATGTAAACTAAATGGGTTTTGTTTATCACTGCCCTTGTCAACAGCCTTTCTACTGGACTGAGAACTCACAGAGATCCCTATTTTTAGTTGCCGAGTTGTGTCTCTAGGATTTTAGGAACTGAGTTCAATTGTATACATAGCTCAGGGCAAAAAGAGTGAATAAGTCATTTCTATAACTTCACCCATTATCAGGGATTTGTTTATTTGTTTATTTTAGCAGCTACTGCCTATATTGTCTACAGCTGCTCATTGGCTTTCTATTCTTGGAATGGATTTTAAACACCAACTTTGGCTCAGGCCTCAGATGTCTCGGCTTCTTATTTAACACCTGGGAAAGGGGAATGCTCAAGTCTGTCAATCAGGGAAGAATTTGACCAGATTAACTTGCAAAAAAGAATAGTCAATCCTTCTTTTGGTATAGTGGTTGGTGGCTTTCAAGTACAAACCTTCTTCTACTCAATCATGATAATGATTAATCACTCAATCAGTCTGTCAACAACCATTTTTTAGCATCTCTTATATACCAGGCACTGAGCTAAATACTAAGGATACAAAAAACAAAGAATTAAACAAACCCTTCTCTCAAGGAGCTTAAATTCCACATTCTATTAAATAAGATCTGATTCAAAGGGTAGGGGGAAATTTACAGCAAGGGGAATTAAATTAAACATGAATCACAGACCATTAAAAGCACATCAAATTTATGCGACTTGTAATGACCACTTGACCAGTTTCCTGGGAATTAGGCAGAAAGAGGTTCGTCTTTTTTCACTCCGCTTTTTAGTTCTAGTGGAGAGTGCCCTTTCAGGAAGAGACTGACAAGTAAAGCTGTCTTCTCTAGGCTATGATCGGCTCCAAAACTACCCAAAAAATTGATGTGCTAGTTTTATTTCTCTACCTTTCATTTTAAAAAACAAACAAACAAACCAAATCTGTGGTTTCATCTATATGGACAGACAGCAAGCATTTATGAACACTTACTATGTGTCTGGTGCTGTGGTAAGCACTGGGGATACACATAAAAGAAAAGCATTCCTTTCTGTCATGGAGCATGTTTTCCTACCAGGCCGTTTTCCTTGATTTCATCATCTCCCCAAATTCATTATTCTGCAAAATGACATCACCTCAGAAATTTACACCTTTTCAAGCCCCTTGCCCCTGGGGCCCACTCCCTCCCCCTGATTGGAGAGGGTGGAGGGTAGACATTAGAGAGCTATTCTCATATCTGCTACCATTTAAGGAGGCTGTCCAGGGAATTCACCTCATTGTTTACCACCTGGCAATTCTCCTGGAATTCATGATATCTAGAAACTCATCATTCTGCAAGATGAAAAACTCTGAAACTCTCACCTCTTCAGATCATTTCCCACCCCAGCTCCAGGACTTCATCATGTTGTGCAAACCTCCCCCTCTCTTTCTCTTTTCAGCTTCTTTTTTACATGTTGTTTTCTCTCATTAGACTATGAACTCCTTGAGGAGGCTGTCTTAGGCCTTTTTTTTTGGCACCCTCAGTGCTTACTTAGCACAGTGCCTGGCACACAGCAAATACTTAACAAATGTCTATTGACTCAATTAACATACCAAAAAAAGCTGTAAAGTTGGGTTGGGGTATTATGAAAAATTTTTATTTTTTATTTCCTTTTGTTAATTTTATTGTTTGAGGATGGGAGGTCAAGACCATTTCTCCTAGTTGGGAGATCGAGCTGACTGAAACCTGTGCTAGCCTCAAACATTCTTCAGGAAAAAAGGCCAAAAAAAGGAAGCCATGACTTCCCAAAGTAATTTGACTTACCTCACTTAAGGAAAGGATTCTAGTGATGCAGACTGTACGTATGTAAATCTCCCCTCTCGAGCCACTGTAAATTTTCTAAATATAGTTTAATCAGTAACCTTGCTTAGTTTACCTATAGGGTCTGCTTAACTAGGTTTATTTCCTTAAGAGATGTATGAGATCACGATTCCGTTGAAGTTATTGAACTTTCATGACACTGAAAGAACCATGGGATTATGAATGTGTCTTTTTTAACCTTCATAGCCTAAAAATGTATGATATTGCAATGTGTAAAAGAATTTCTTTTTCTGTTTCTCTGGTATAATTTTCTCTATTAAATCTTTTTTTTAAAATCTTGAACCTGTGTTTAATCATTATAAAACCTGGGTTTCTACCTCTATAATTCCTGCATTATGGTAGTTTTATTTTGGCAGCATAATATGCCACACAAACTCAAAGAAGAGATAGTATACTGGGGAAGATAACCTGGTGGCATGGTTGCAAAGAGTATAGAGAATCAAGAAGCACAAGGAGGGGGATGAACCAATGTCCCCCTGGGCCCACAGGGAACTCACCAGTGGGAGAAGGGAGCAAAATGGTGGAAGCTTCCAGTGTAGGTGACTTCCAAAGAGGTATTCTCTCTACCAATACAGATTGGTGTTTGCTCTGCAATTTATACTTAAGAGAGTTGTTAGAAGCACTAAGAGAGAGGACAAGTAATTTACCCAAGGTCACACAGCCAATCCATGCAGGACTTGAACCTAGGATATCTGTACTATCAAGTTTAGCTCTCTAGCCACTACTCCTCACTGCCTCTCCATCATGGAAATGTTAAGATGCCTCCACTTAAAAAACTTCAAGGAGGGGCAGCTAGGTGGTGCTGTGGATAGAGCACTGGCCCTGGAGTCAGGAGGACCTGAGTTCAAGTCTGGCCTTAGATACTTACTAGCTGTGTGACTCTGGGCAAGTCACTTAACTAAGTTTCCTCACCTGTAACATGAGCTAGAGAAGAAAATGACAAACCACTTCAGTATCATTGCCAAGAAAACTCTACCTGGTGTCATGAAAAGTAGGACATGATTGAACAACAAAGCAACATCAGAGGAATCACAAGAAGGACCCGGACTCTGTTATATGTGCTAAAACAACAATTAAAGCAGTGCAAATGTGCATAGAATGGGCTGTCTTGGGACTTCCTTCAAATCTTGGGGCTCAACTGGGGCTAAGTGACTTGCCCAGGGTCACCCAGCTAATAAGTGTCTGAAGTCAGGCCCACTTGACTCCAGGGCTGGGGCAATATCCACTGTACCACCTAGCTGCCCCTCCTTGAAGTCTTTTAAGCAGAGGCTAGATGAACCTTTGTCAAACTGTTGTAGGAGGAATGGAGAGAATTCACCTTTGGCTACAAATTGGACCAGATAGTTTCTGAGGACATTGAACTTAAAAATTCTGGAAAGATCTGATTTTTCAGATTTCCCTGTTTAAACAGGGGTGGCAAGAAATGGGGTGTAGAAAGATAGTTGTAAAAAGAGAAGAAGGGCCTTGGGAATCATAGGAGGAAAAGAGTGAAGGAAAGGGAAGGAGGCTCAGAGAAAGAGGAAGCTGAGAACAGAAGAGGGAAGCATGGTGTCGTACAGCAATTCTCAAAGTGTGGTCCAAGGTCCCCTGGAATTCCCCAGATTCTTTTCTGGAGGTTCACAGCATCAAAACTATTTTTATAATACTAATATGCTAGTTGCCTGTTAAAATACCTCCTCACTTTCCCAACTACATATCTGTGTGAGGCTGAATTTTCTTCATATTGTTGTTGTTCAGTTACGTCCAGCTTTTCATGACCCTATGTGGGGTTTTCTTGGCAAGGATACTGGAGTGCTTTGCCATTTCCTTCTCCAGCTAATGTTACTGGATTAAGTGACTTGCCCATGGTCACATAGCTAGTAAGTGTTTGAGACCAGATTTGAACTCTTCCTGACTAGAGGGACAACTCTCTAACCACTGTACCACCTGGCTACCTTTTCTTCACATTCTTTGACCAAAACATTTTGCCACACATAATGCCGATAGCACATATGAGAATCCAGCTGTCTTCTATTAAGCCAGACATTAAAGAGATTTGTGAAAATATGTAAAACAATGCTATTCTTATTTTTTTGTGTTTTGCAAAAAAAGTTATTTTTCATAAAACTATTACCTATGTTAATAAATAATGCATTTGTTATTGTTATCTTTAAATGAATATTTTAAAATTTGTTCATAGATATAACCCATATAAAGAAAAGCTCTTTGGAGTGCCTCGGTACTTCTTAAGAGTATAAAGGGGGCCTGAAACCGAAAAGGTTTGAGAACTGCTGGTATAGGGCAAAGCACCCTGGTTTCAATTCAAAGGAGCTGGGTATGAATCCCAACTCTCTTACTTCTTCTGTACTAGGGCATGGTGATTCTCTTCTCTGGGCCTCAATTTCTTCGTGTTTTAAGTGCAGGTATTGGTCTACATTACCTGCAAGTTTTCTTCTTGATTTAAATCTCATTTGTATTGGTCTCTCTCTCTCTCTCAGCAACTAGCCTAGATGCCATAGGAAGTCAAGGACTGTGCCTTAGGAGGTTTTTAATCTACTAATCTTCCCCTCCCCTTAGAGGATTTATAATAATGTTTGTACATAGTTGTTGGTGCTGCTATTGTTTGTATTTCGTTCTGGAAGAGGACCATGACATCAGGGAGGTGATGCCATGACTTGCAAGTGAATTGGATTTAAGTGAGGGAAGGCTGTGCAAAGTCACCAGCCTCACTTTCTCCTCTGGAGCCATCTGGGTCAAGTGACAAGATATCGATCACGATGACTGGAGATGGCCCCTTGTACGTAGTAGTTATTCAATTAATACTGAACTGACTGACTGATTTCAGTTCATCATTTTTGGCTACCAGGAGGTTATTTCTAAACAAGGCTAACCCTACGAACAGTTAAAGTAGGCTGCTGCTTCTGTAGTATTATCACAAGAGTTTTAAAATTTCCTTTCTATTTGGTTCCAGTATGGCCATTTTAGCTATAAGGAAAATCACATAATCATCTGAAGCATACCTTATAGTACGTAATTTAGCTGATACTTCCAATCATTTTAACCCCAAAGATAATTGCCACCAATTATCTTAACAGTGTCATTTGTAGAGCATTAGGAAAGCCTCTTCCCAAAATGATCTTACCCACCACCTAATATTCCATCATTAGAAATTCACTCCTTTGGCCCATAAAAGCCTTTTCAGCACTCAGGAGTATAATGTTTAAAATGAAAAGAAAGCAAAAAAAAGAATCTTGTAGAATTATTGGTGCTCAAGCTCAAAGGTAATTTGGACTCCATATAGCTCAATCCTCTCATTTTATAAGTGAAGAAAGTGAGGCCCAGAGACAGGGCAAGTTGCCTAGCTAAATGGTGACAGAGCCACATCCAGAATACAGGCTTCCTGACTCAAAGCCCAGTGCTCTTCTTATCAAAAGATACTTGAATTAGTCTCACTTCCTAATTTTGCGAAAGGCTGGACCTACTTAGCAATATGCATGCCACAGTTTACTTTCATTACCCAATTTACTTTCATTACCCAATGGCCTTCATTTGCAGCCTTAGACTCAAAAAAGGCACTAGCCCATAACTCAGCATCAAGGCAAACCCATGCTCAAGACATGTGACTTTCTAAAAATAGAGCCTGTTTGGAAAGCATTATTCTATATTTAGGACCAGTTTGAGCTACTTTGTTCTTGGCATTCTGTTGATAGCCAGCAACATCCCATCTCAGCCTTTGTAGGTGCCTGCTGAGAGCCTGGGGCATTCCTATTTCCCCTCCTATCAAGAACAGGATGAATAGCGGGGTCCCCCACTTTGTCCTAGCATGAAGTATCTAATCTAGGGGAAAAGAGGATCCTGGGGTTCTAGTAGGCATAGCTAGAAAGGATTCTAGAGATAATCTAATCTAACCCACTCATTTTGTAGAAGTGAAGGTACTCCTCCCTTTCCTTCATTTGCATTTATCTCTAACATTAATCTTTTGGCACATTCAGCACTGATGGTGAGGGGATGGGTGAGTTCTATTTTCCAACACTACCTTAGCTCCAGGTAGTGCTGACAAATCGAAACACACAAACAGTGATTGAGTGAACTTGGGTGGCGTGCGTCTACTTTGTCCATCCATATCATTCAGCTGAAATGGAGTCTATGGATCAACCACAGAATCATGGATTTGGAGTTGGAAGAGGCCCCAGAGATCATCTAGCGTCTAGTCCAACTCATGCTGATGCCAAAATTAAGGTCCAGAGCACTTGAATGCCATGTTTGTTCAAGGTCAGAGAGGAAGTAAGTAGTTGAACCGACATTCACATTCAGGTCCCAGGATTCCAAGGGAAGCAGCCAAGCTCAGTATTCTTTCCCCTCTACCACATTCTTATTCTGAACCATTTGCCCGGAATGATTAAAAGGGCTGAGAACATCAGACCCGGAGTCAGAAGGAGTTGTAATGTTAATGGAATAAGAAGATCTTCCCGGTCCATTAATAGGCCTATGTGACCACATGTGTTCAATCTCAGCTGTAATACATCCTGAGCCACATAGACCGCATGGGGGGAGGCTTATTGTAGGAAGGCTTCACACCTTTTGGTACTAAGTTAATCAGGCACTGAGTCAAGAGGGCTGCGATGCCTTCCGGCTGGGAGCCTATCATCCAAAAGTGTATATATATTCTGAGGTCGGTATTTTGCTTTGGGGGTTTGCCACATTGCTGCGAAGAGCCAAGTCTATCAAAATCAGTCATTGCACAATGTGGCTGTTACTGTGTACAATGTTCTCCTGGTTCTGCTTGCTTTCACTCAGCGTCAGTTCATGGAAATCTTTCCAGGTTTATAGGAATCAATTTTTAACAAGCATTTATTTAACTACTGTAGGCTAGGCTCTGTGCGTGTGTTGGGGGAAAAAAGATAAAAAACAAAATAGTCTCTGCCCTTTCATTCTACTGGTGGGGGGGGGGGGGACAACATGTACATTTTTAAAAAATAAACTATATTAACAAGGGGAATGCAAATAATAAAAAAAGGGAAAACCATAACAATTTAGGGGATCAGAAAATGTCTTATGTAGGAAGAGGTACTTCAGCTGAATATTTATGGGAGCTAGGAATTCAAAGAGGCTGAGGTAAGAAAGGAAGAATATTCTAGACATGGAGGACAACCTGCACAAGGGGTGGCAGAGGGAATGTCATATATGAGAAACAGTTCTGCTAGAAGAGAGTGAGCATGACACGGTGGATAGAGCACTGGGCTTAGAGTCAGGAGCACCTGAGTTCAAATCTGTCCTCAGAAAGTTACTAGCTGTGTGACTCTGGGCAAGACACTTAACCCTGTTTGCCTCAGTTTCCTCATCTGTAAAATGAACTAGAAAACGAAATGGCAAAATCACTCCAGTATCTTTGCCAAGAAAACCCCAAATGGGGTCACAAAGAGTCTGATAGCACTGAAAAATTACTGGACAACAACAATAACAAAGGTCAACTAACAGGGAGGGAGAGAGGATGAATGCCTTGGTAATAGAGACAAAACCTTTTGAAATAATAAACGCCTTCATATAGAAACCAGCACTGACTGAACTACAGGACAACACAACAGCACACTTTGGGAGCTATTTTCCCTGTTAGTACTTTGTCACTTTTCATTTATTTTGTATTTCCTTATCTGTCCAGATATTGTTCCCTAGCTCCAAAGCAGATTGTAAGTCCCTTGAGGACAGGGATTGTCTCATTTTTGTATTTTTATTCCTAGGGCTCCGAATCTTGCTTGGCACATATTGTTACTGTTTTTTTGTTTTTGTTTTTTTTATTTAATTTATTTAATATATTTAGTTTTCAGCATTGATTTTCACAAGAGTTTGAATTATGAATTTTCTCCCCATTTCTACCCTCCCACCCACTCCAAGATGGCGTATATTCCGGTTGCCCCATTCCCCAGTCAGCCCTCCCATCTGTCACCCCACTCCCATCCCATCCCCCTTTCCCTTCTTCCCTTGTAGGGCAAGATAAATTGCTATGTTCCATTGCCTGTGTATCTTATTTCCTAGTCGCATGCAAAAACTTTTTTGTTTTGTTTTTGAAAGTCTGTTTTTAAAACTTTGAGTTCCAAATTCTCTCCCCTCTTCCCTCCCCGTCCACCCTCCCTAAGAAGGCAAGCAATTCAACATAGGCCACATGCTTATCATTATGTAAAACCCTTCCACAATACTCATATTGTGAAAGATTAACTATGTTTTGCTCCTTCCTAACCTATTCCCCTTTATTGAATTTTCTCCCTTGACCCTGTCCCTTTTTGAAAGTGTTTGTTTTTGATTACCTCCCCCCCATCTACCCTCCCTTCTATTGTCCCCCCTTTTTTATCTTCTTCCTCCTTCTTTCCTGTGGGGTAAGATACCCAATTGCATGTGTATGGTATTCCCTCCTCAGGTCAAATCCGATGGGAGCAAGATTTACTCATTCCTCCTCACCTGCCCCCTCTTCCCTTCCTAGAGAACCGCTTTTTCTTGCCACTTTTATGTGAGATAATTTACCCCATTCTATCTCTCCCTTTCTCCCTCTCTCAATATATTCCTCTCTTATCCCTTAATTTGATTTTATTTTTTTAGATATCATCCCTTCATATTCAATTCACTCTGTGCCCTCTGTCATATATATATACATACATATATATATATACACACACACATACATATATATATATATACCTACATATATACATACATAGACACACACACACACATATATATCTACATACATACACACATACATATGCATATTCCTTTCAGCTACTATGATACTGAGGTCTCATGAATCATACACATCATCTTTCCATGTAGGAATGTAGACAAAACAGTTCAACTTTAGTAAGTCTCTTATGATTTCTCTTTCTTGATTACCTTTTCATGCTTCTCTTGATTCTTGTGTTTGAAAGTCAAATTTTCTATTCAGTTCTGGTCTTTTCACTGAGAAAGCTTGAAAGTCCTCTATTTTATTGAAAATCCATATTTTGCCTTGGAATACTGTTATTATTGTTGTTGGTGTTCACTAATTTTCAGTCATGTGCAGTTTTTCACGACCCTGTTTGGGGTTTTCTTGGCAAAGATACTGGAATGGTTTGTCCTTTCCTTCTCCAGCTCATTTCACAAGTGAGGGAACCAAGGCAAATGGGGTTAAGTGACTTGCCCAGGATTACACAGCTAGGAAGTGTCTGAGGCCAGATTTGAACTCAAGGAAATGAGTCTTCCTGACTCCAGGCCTGGCACTCTATCCACTGCACCACCTAGCTGTCCCACCGACACATATTAGGAACTTAATAAGTCCTTGTTCAATTGAATTTTGCTGAATATATGAGAGTATCTTTTTTTCACTTACTATATATCCTTTCATATATAGGAGAAGGAATGTTATACAATGGAAGCAGCAGTGGGCAAGAAGGCATTCAAATAAACATAACACAGAAACTTTAGACTCGCATCTTTGCCACTTATTTGCTGTGCATATAAAGGCAAATAACTTACTTAGACATTAATTTCTTTTTACATTAAATGGGCATTATAAAAATCAAAAATGATTTTGCTAACACAAAGATTTCCTTATTGGTATGCCATTATGGATAAAGTCCAGTGTGCTAAAATAATTGTGGTAACATAATGTGATAGAAAATGCATGAGACTGGGAGTCAGTCACAAGACCTGTGTTCTAGATCCAGATTGGATTTAAAACTGGATGAAACCATAGAGATCACTGAGTCCAAGTCCCACAAAAGAGAAAGCCAAAGCCCAGAGAGGAGACTTCAATTAATCAATAAACATTTATTAAGCACCTACTATGTGCTAGACACTAGAATTCCTCCAGGCAGTAACAGAATGGGGAATCAAACCCATATCTACCTATTCATGTGACATTGACTTCACTTTTAAAAGCCTCAGTTGCCTGTTCTATGAAATGAAGGATTTGGATGACAAGACTTTATAGGACCTCTTCATATTTCACATTCTGTGAATGATTTACTCATTTATTCTATAAGATCAACTTTCTTTCCAATATCACTATCACTTCTTTCCCACTTTTCTCTTTGCATGAAGTATTCTCCCATATCTGTCAATTAACCAATAATGAGCAGGTGGGGCTCCCTTGTCTTTGAGTTTATCAAAACATATCTTCACTTATTTAGAAGATAACAAGGTAGCTGAGAAACAGTATGTTATTTTGGTAGATAGCTGGTCCTGGAGTCGGGAAGAACTGAATTCTACTTCTGCTTCTTATGCCTACTGACTGTGTGACTGTGAACAAGTCATTTCAACCTCTCGGTAGCTAAGGCAACTCTCTAAGGCTATTACAGATGAGTTACTCATCATCAGTGGAGGGAGTTTCTACGAAATAAAATCTCTAGACCAATGGCCCCACAGGATCAGAACCCCATTATCATCCCCCAAACACATGGAGAAACCAAATGTTTGACTTTGAACTAGTTATATTTGCATTGAATCATGTTGAATTCTAAAAGACTGGCAGTACGGGACTACACAAAGTAGATAACAACATAAACAATAGCAATATCTGTGTATTTGTTCAGTTGGTACATGTATCTAAAATTAAGATTTGTAGGCAGGCCTCACGTGCCTGACCTGCTTTTGTGAGCTACATTTTTCAGAATCACGCATCCAAACCATATGATCTTGCATTGGTCACTAAGTTATTTGTGAATTACACTCTTGCCAAGTCTAATGACTTAAAATTTTTAAATTTAAAGTGTATATTTCAAAATAATATTTTCCGATTTTTCCTAAATCCCCCAGACTGCAAAGCAAATTACCACAAAAAAAGAGAGACAGAGATGGAGTGGGGAACAGGTAGGAATATACACATAAATTGGAAAACAGAATAAATTTTTTAAAAAAAACTTACAAATCCTGCGCAATGTTCACAGAAAGTTGGCTTGAGATAGGTCACCTCTTGAAAATTATGGACAAATCCTGGTCCCATTTTACACTGGAGTTGGGATTTAGCTCTCAGGAAATAAGCCATCATTTCATCTTTACTAATTAGGCCATCCCTGTTGAGAGAATTAGAGAAGAGAGGAATCCTATTAATATAATATTAACAATTTAAGCCTTCACCTTTGTTCTACTCTGGTCCATATTTCCAGTCATTTCCTTCCTACTCCTGGTGACTGGAACAGTTGGGAGCAGGTTCACTCTCCAGAAAAAAACCTGAAAGAGGGCAGTGACTCACAAGGATATGAGGGGGTGTCCATGCATGTCACTTGTGTGTTTACATGTGTGTCCAGCAAATGCAAAACCCATTTCCAGTTCTGAATAGTTGTACTGCCTGTGTAGGGTTCCTACAGCTTTATTTCCCTGTGTTTGACCACAGCATTTGGGGACTCAGGGTAGTGGGAATCATGAAGAAAATAGAGTGAGCTGATGAGTTCATTTCACATTTATCCAATCTTACTGGTACCTTACTACTCCTTGAAATCTCTATTCATTATTGACTTACTATTACTTACCCCACACAGGTCCCAGATGCTGTGTGAAGCCATTTATACCTTCCTCATGTAACTCCCAAGGTCTAGTGTCTCCCCTGCTCTCCCCTTAGCAGACAAATTTGCCCATGGTTTACTGAGGAAAAGGTTTCATAGAATAAACTGCCTTATTTCCCTCTTCTCTGCTGTGCCATATCTCTCTAGCCACATCTCCCTTAATATTGGTATATTTTTCGTCTTCTTCTCCTTTCCAGCTGTCAGTTCTCCTATTCAAGACTAATCAATCTGCCTATCCTTTCAATTCCATGCCTTTTCATCTCCTCTGGTCCCTATGCATCTTCAATTTCTCCCTCTCCACTGATTCTGCTCTTAAAAATATGATCAGTTCTCCTCTCCTCTTAGAACAACCTTCTCTTCTCCCTTTCTTTAACTCTTGGCTGCACACTTTTCTCTTCTTCCTTTCACTGACAAATCTCCCAAAGGAAAATTAATTCCTACCTCCATTTCCTCATCAACTAATCACTGCCCAATCCCTTTCTGTGTGGCTTCTGACCACACAACCAGGGGTATGCTGGAAGGAAGGAAACAATCATTTATTCAGCACCTACTAGATGATAGGCACTGTATTAAGTGCTTTGCAAATATTATCTCGTTTGAACCTTCCAACAATCCCGGGAAATAGGTGCTATCATTTTACGGTTAAAGAAAATAAGGCAAGCAGAGGTTAAGTGACTTGCCTAGATCCATGTAGCTAGTGTGTGTCTGAAGATGGATTTGAACTGTCTGCTGCTGCTGCTGATGATGATGATAACTAGAATTATCTAGAGTCTTAGGATCTGCAAAGTCCTTTTCACATCTCTTTTCCTATTTGAACCTCACGACACCCCTGGGTAGCTGCCAGTTTATCTCTTCTTCCTTTCACTATCAAATCTTTCAAAGGTTAATGTTCTATTATCTTTATTTCCTCATCAGCTGACACTAGTAAATCCTTTTCATTCTGACTTCTGACCACATATGTCAATGAAAACAGTCATTAGAGGTCACAAATGACTTCTTACTCATCAAATCAGTAGTCTTATCTGAATCCTCATTCTTTTTCACTTCTCACCATTAAATCCCATTGACCATCCCACAAGTTGTTGAATCTCTCTCCCTCACATGGCTTCTGCGATAATAAATTATCCGAGTTATGCTCCTATGTCTTGACCATCCTGTACACAGTTCCTATTTTATTTCCTCATCCTATCCTTTAAGTGTAAGTGATTCGGTTTCAGGCCTCTTTTCTTCTTATTCTATGTCACTTCTCCTTGGAGAATTCATCTATTTTCATGGTTTTACCTTTCACTTGTATAAAGATAAATAGCTCTCAAATCTATTTCTGAGCTCTGAAGAGAACCAGTATAGAATCTAGTATAGTGCTTTGCACAAAGAAGATACTTAATAAACATTTGTTGAATTTAGTTGAATTAGGATGATTATGTGAAAATGCATTGCTGGCTTTCATTTCTATTAAAATTTAAGCTTTTTATTAGTATAGTTTGATTTATATTTGAATTTTGATTAGGTATATATGTATACATGTCACATATAATTATATTTATATTAGTTATTACATAATACATAATACTGTAACATATTTACATAGCTATATATAATTGTGTATAATAATTAATTAATATAATAATTGATTATATAATATATAATAATCCCCAATTAACTTCAAAATTCAGTTAGTTGATTTCTAATTTTAAAGATCTATGTAATTGAGTCTCTTTTTTAATATAAACTTTTGTATATTTAAGGTTAGCATGTTTAAAAGATCATGACAATTCACTGTTGTTTTTGGACTTTCAAAATTAAAAAGTAGTCTACCATTCAAACCATCTTACAAGAACAAAATGATTTCTGGAACTAATATTTACACTAATACACATAATGAACTTGGTCTCTTCTAGGGGGACTGAGTGAGCATAAGGTAATGATATCTGTTTGGGCTTCCAACCTGGAAGTCCACAGAAACAGTATGACTCCATTTCCCCAGAAAGATTGTCACTCTCTCTGTCAAATCAAGTCAACAAGAATTTATTGACTTTCTGCAGTATTTTGTGAGGAGCTATTCCACTAGAAACTAGAAATCCATGCTTTCAAGATGGGTTAGGCAACTTAAAATTGTGTCCTATCTTTCAGACTTAGATTGAATCCTCAGGAGGCAGCTATCACTTTCATAGATGTGTTCTGGTCCTGTCCCATCCAAAATACTGGAGTTTGAGGTTCCAGCTGGGGAATCCCACTGGATAATGGGAAAAAGTTTGTAATTGTACTTGAGGTACCACTTTGAATAGTAGTTGAGGAGGGTGAGGGACAGAAGTGATGAAGGATTTGTCAGAATATTTGTTTAAATATTCCACTTTGGCTCTCAAGAATACTGCTGCATCAACTGTCTTATCTGGCAGCTATGGTGGTAGAGATTCTTTCATCCCTGATGGGATATTCTCTATTCCACCCAGGGAAGGAAGAAGTATAGAAAGTGATTTCCACTCCATTTCAAAGTAGATAATGAACCAAAGATTAATGTTCTATGAAGTACTTAATGAACCAAGTAGTCATACCCTATGAAGTATTTTTTCTCTACTGTTCATTTTAATATTTAATACTTCAATCTATAAAACAAAGTTTTTCCATACTTCAAATATCAAATGGTGAATATGAGGTTCAATTGAGATATACTTGTGATAAAATGTCAAGAATTTTCTTTGGTATATTAAATTAATTCCAAAATGTTATTGTTTAGTTGATTAGTCCTGTCTGACTCTTTGTGACCCCATTTGGGGTTTTCTTGGCACAGATACTAGAGTAGTTTGCCATTTCCTTCTCCAGCTCATTTTACAGGTAAGGAAACTGAGGCAAGCAAGGTTAAGTGACTTGCTCAGGGTTACACAGCTAGTTAGTATCTGAAGCCAGATTTGAACTCAGGTCATCTTCCTGATTCCAAGGCCAGCATTCTATCCACTGTGCGGCCTAGCTGCTCACCAAATTCCAAATCGTGGTTTTGAAAATTTTTACACTAGTAAAATTGTTGAAGTGGTTGCATTATAGTATTTGTTGGATATTTCTCCAATAGAAATGGCTCCCTAACCCCATAGCATCTTTAGAGTCATTTCATTTTTCAAGAATCAGTTGAAAATCAAGACTATTCCCTTTTATTCATAAGAAAATCAACCATTATTCCTTGGTCATCTATGATTCTGAAGTGCGGATAGGACCTGAGGAGGTGTGTTCCACAGATTAGCCCAACATATCACATATTTGGCTATTGTGATTGTAATTCATCCTTCACCACTGTTCCTCTTTTGGCCTATCTGAATTTCACCTCAATGCTCTTCTTATAAAAGTTGTGGGACCATTGAAATAGCTGAATTCTTCAGGAGGAAAACAAAGGGGAAGTCGAGCCCAAATAATACAAAAATTGACCGTTTCACATTCTGATAACAAAATCTGAATATAATACACACCAAAAAACACATATTACAATTTAGATGAGACTTGATTCATAAGTGCCAGTGGCAAACCAGATGTGTAAGCTTGAGTCTTCTTGTTAAGGTGTTATGTATAAAGCTGTAAATACATGAACTAGGGAATGAAATAATCTGTTCTGGCCTCTAAAATGTTTGAGGAGTAAGGAGGAGAAGGACAGAGTTAAAACTTGAAAAAAAAAAAAAGCAACTCACTGGTCTTTGTCCAACACACAGAAGGAATCCAAGAAAGGAAAGTTGGCGGCAATACTTTCAAAGTCCTCTTGGGAGATATACCCATCGTGGTCATGATCATAGTTTCTAAAAACAGACTGCAAAGTAAAAACATGTGTGTTTACCAATGCCAACCCAATGGCAACAGGAAACCTAGCTGAGAGGCAAGCTCACCTCCTAAACTGGGGGAGTTTCGAAATGTACTTCTGGAAACTAAATTGACCACTTGTTCTACTGCTTGTATGCATCTATATATTTGCCTGGTTTGCCCTTGGAGACCAGGGATATCACAATTACCAAAACTTCAATGAAACTCCATTTAGCTCTTCAAGTTCCAATAATAATACAATTCAGCATGCACTTTCAAATGCCTGCAAAAAGCCTGACATTTGTATCTTTTACACAACAAAGGAAGAAGGACATAGGTATTTGTCATTCAAATATTTTGTGTCGGTCACATCTCCCTCTTAATGGCATGCCTCATTAAAAATTCTCTCCTTGCAACAACCCTCAAAAATCTTTCCTAGTTCACATTCACTGAGATATTTCTTTCAACACCATTTTTTTGGACCGTACAATATTCAATACCTTCTCTGTAATTTAGAAAATGTATTATGAAAGTATCCTTCATCCCAAAGACTTAACCTATCATTCCAGAGTATGTAACAATCAATTAAACCTAGTGCTTTATTATCATCACATGTTTTCTAACTCCAAAGATGTCTCTTTTCCCTGTTTCTGCCATTGCTGTTGGAAATGATGTGGCATCAGCAGACCACAAGTAAACATGTATAAAATCTCACCTTTCATTAAAAGTTCTTTCTCCTTGCAAATGGCATTTATGTACAGTAAACCCCAAACAGAAATAGCATAAACTATTGAAATCAATAAACACTTAAGAACCATGCCTTGGGTATAAGGCATTGTGTTAAGCACAGGGATGCAAGAGAAACATTTTTTTTTCCTTTTAAATTTATTTAGTTTACAATACTCAGTTCCACAAGTTTCTGAGTTCCAAATTTTCTCCCTCTCCCTCTCCTTCCCCCTCCCCACCCTAGATGGCATGTAATCTTATATAGGTTCTGCATATACCTTCACATTAAACATAAAAGATTTTTTTAAAAAAGAAAATCCAGCATTCCCTAGCCTCAAATAATTTATGTTCAATCTGTGGGAATTAAGAGACTTGTCCACCATTTTCTGATTCGGAGAAGTTAATCTGTGAAATTTCCATAGAATGTGTTCTTTAGCGAAGGTTTTTTAAAGATGTACTTGGCCCTCAAACAATCCTAGAATTCTGAACCCCAAATGTTATCACCTAATGGCCAGTGACAGTGACTTGGACTTCGAAGATGGTATTCAAAACAGGAAGTAGAAAGAAGCTGTGGGAAAGGAGAATGAATGGGTGGGTGACGTTGAAATGAAAAGACACTATGAAAAAGAAAGGTAGTACTAGAAGTCTGAAAGCCCCTCTTTGAAGTCATGCATGACTTGGCATCTAGAAAATTGATGTGGCCTGTTCTGAAGAAATCTCTTGCCATGAATTACTCCTATGCCTGAAAACTGACAGAAAGTTTGGAGGAGTCAAAGGAATTTGAATGCACTGTGTATTTTGTTACTTGGCAACTTACCTCAACTAACTTCCTTATGTGCTTGTTAATAATGGTCAGGTCAGGTTTTGGCATCACTCCGGATGCCCACTCCAAGGGCACTACTGGCTTGTTAGGAGTTGTAGGAGAGGTAGGCTACAAAAAAAAAATACATTTTTTGGTGTGAACTGTGCTACAAAAAGAAATTTCATTTCATCACTAGGATATAAAGTCTTAGAAGCATAACTATAGACCTTAGACTTATTTTAATTATCAAATGAAACTATGTGTGAAGTAAAATATGAAGCAGAATAGAAATGACACTCAGAGGATTGTTGAATAAAATTCTCTCTTGTGAGGAGGACACCATGAAAACATGATATCTGAATACATACATGGCTCTATGGTCAACTAGAAGCAAAACTAGGACCTCTCATTTGGATAGGTTCCTTGGTTCATACACATGGGATGTGGTTATTTTCATCTTGTGGATTTAAAATACCAGACTTGAAGAATTCTGAGAAACTGACTTAGCAATACATCCATACAAAATCTGGCCCACTACCTGTTTTTGTACAGTCTATAGGTCATAGTTTGCCATCTTCTGGGCTAAACTGAATGATTTGCCTGACCAATAGCATGTTATTAGAAAGCAGTATGCATTTTACATTTTATTTTCTGTGGATGTAACTAAAATTTAATCCTAATGAAGTATGAAGAGATTAAGTAAGTCTGAAAATAGGAACAGGGATAGAATACATGCCATATTCCTGGCACAAGGAGGAAAGTGGCTGCTTATGAACAGAGGGAGGTAGGAGGCAGTAGTGAAAATGTAGGTGTAGAATGAGAATCTGGTTTAACCCAGCAAAGGTCAGGAATGATTGCTTTGTCCTTGCCATGGAGAGTTAGTCAAGGGGTTTAAAAAGCAAGGTGAGAAGCTTTAGCAATTCTTTTCAGTGCCTTTGTAGCCTTTCCCACCTTTATCTCACTCAATGTGGTGGACTAGTGGATAAAGAGCTGGGATTGGAGTCAGGAAAACCTGAGTTCAAATCTGGCCTCAGAGACTTACTAGCTCTGTGACCCTGGGCAAGTCACTTACCCTCTGTCTGCCTCAATTTTCACAACTGTCAAATGGAGATAATCATAACACCTATCTCCCAGGATTGTTGTGAAGATCAAACGAAATATTTGTAAAGTATTTAGCAAAGTACATGGCACATAGGATACACTTAATAAATCCTTCTGTTCCTTCATTCTTCCCTTCCTCCCTACTCTCCCACTTCAAGTTAGGATACCAGGGCTGAAGTTAAGAGTGATGAGGTAAGTTTCAAACTTATACCCCAATAGATTTTCAGAGGGGTAGCATGATATAGTGACTAGAGTCCTGGATTTGGTGTCAAGAAGACTTGGATTTGAATTCAGTCTCAGACATTTATTAGCTACATGATTAGCAAGTTAATTAACCACTCTGAGCCTCTGTATCTTCCTCTGTAAAATGAGGTTAATGACAGCACCTACCTAACCGAATTGCCTTGCAAAATGAGATAATTGGTGAATAGTGCTTTGCAAACATTGAGCTATTTGTGCCTAAAGAAGAAGTGAGAAAATGTACCTCCCACCCTTCACTGAAGAGGTGAGAGTCTCTGGGGTGGAACATTGCATATACTGTCAAACTTAGTTGATGTGTTGGTTAGTTTTGCTGAGCTGCTTTTTTCTTTTTTCTTCCTTTTTTTTTGTTATAAGGACAAGTTCGATGAGTAGAAGGGAATATATTCAGAAGAAATAAAGGTCATGTAAATACAAAAGGTAAAATTTTAAAACTAAAACATATATATGTACACACACACATGCACACACGCACACACACACACACAATGTGAGTGTGTGTGGCTAAGGCAATGTATTCATAGTCATAAAGGCAAAATAGTTTTCTAACTGCTTGGTCTGTATAGTGAACCCTTTAGAAACTAAAAAAATATCATTATTAGGAGAGCTGTCCAGTTCAGAGGGATAGGGTTCCCTCCTCTCCCCTTTCTATTGGTTCTATGGGCCACTTCTGTAGTCTCTAACACATGTATGTAGATGTGCCTGGCAATGCTTCCAGGAGTCCAAACATGAGAAGGTCAAGAGGTAGGGGTAAAATGGGAGAGGGAAATTGGGGAGGGGGAGGAGATTTAAAAATGAGTGAACCAAACTTATACTCACAAAATTTCGAAGATTGAAGAGACCTTGGAGGTCGTCTAAATCAAACTCACCCTTCAAGTGAGAGTGCCATCTGATGTGAACATCTACACATGGAAGAGTTCTTAGAGTCATTTTGACTGTCACTTAATCAGTGACATTCGTCTAAAAGACAGTACAACCATTAGGCTGCTGCTGTGCTGACAAATATTGGCCCTGGAAACAGGATGATGAGATGTATCTCTCTCCTTTCCTTCTCATTGTTTGGTGGTGGGTAGTGGAGGGTGTGGGGAAGGTAAAGAATGTTGCATACACTATTAGATATGGTTGCTTACAGAGATATCTTTATTGTCTTAAGGATTGGACTGATTATTGGGTCTTGGGTCTACGACTTGGGTCTACAAGGTAGTGCCTCTAATAGATAGAACTCTTAAGGTCAATGGAGACAGAGTCTCAAGGAGCAATGGAGACAATCATGTCCTCCAGCTTTCTCTACAAGCTTCCAATCATCATCATTCAAGGAAACTGAACCATCCCTTAAACTATTCAAACAGTATCAAAGATTTGAGTTTTAGAAAACTTAATGCCCCTAAGACTTCAGTTGACAACAACCAGTCCTCCATCACAATTTCTTTAAAAATTCAGAGATAGAGTTGGAATCCCATGTTGGACAGGGGTTCTGGAACTGTCATATAAATTCCTCACGTCTTAAACATTCTGTTTTGGCAATAATCTCATAAGAATTTCCTAATGGCGAGGAAGCTTTCTGTTAAAAGTGATAGCTAACTCTCCCTTCCACATGTTATAGTTAATTTTAAAAATTATCTTAGTTAATAAACATTTTATTATCCATATTTACTTAAGAAGCTTATTACAGAAATAAGTATTCTGGAGATGACTTAAAGAAAATAATTAATTTACATGATAATTGATAACATGACTTCTTTTCTGCTGCGAACAACCTTCTGCTTGTCTATTGAGAATTTACTTCTTCCCTCCACATTCACATGTAGCATTATTTCATGTGATCCTACTGTTTCTTCTGATATATCATTTATCCTTTGCTCTTGTTATGTGACCAGGCCAGGCCTTTTTTTCAAATTATACATTTCTCTGGTGATGTCTTTCAAACAACTATTCTAGTTTATTTCCTCTTTTGTAATGTGTTGCAACCTGCTTATGCTGCTTTGCACTTTGTCCTTTGCCCGGTGAGAGCCTTAACTGCAGTTCTTCAGAGGCTGTGCTATTCTATGACATAACTGTTTAACATCGCAGAATAATTTGTTGCTGTTGTTCAGTAATTTCAGTAGTATCAGACTCTTGGTGACCCCATTTGGGGTTTTCTCGGCAGAAATACTGGAGTGGTTTGCCGTTTTCTTTTCCAGCTCATTTTATAGATAAGGAAATTAAGGCAAACAGGGTTAACTGACTTGTCCAGGATCACAAAACTAGTAAGTGTCTGAGGTCACATTTGAACTCAGGTCTTCCTGATCCCAAGCCTGGAGCTCTGTCTACTTTGCCACCTAGCTATCCCAGAATAATACTGGCATTAAAAAAAGGTGGACCTTTATTTCCAGGAGAAGAATGAGATTATTAAAAACAACTTTCAGTTTCCTAAATATAAGCCATTCAGCTATCCTTTCCATTCTGGGCCCAATTCATCAACCATTTGTCATGTCTATCCAATCATTATTATTATTCAAGATATAAGCTCCTTTTTCCTTGTATTCCAGAGAAACTACAGTGAGTAAGTACTAGAAGGCAAGCATACCAGGATTTTGATAACTTGGGGTAAGCTGCCTCCCTGGAAGACCCTTGATATAGAGTTGGTCTTTCCTTCTGTTGCTTGCTGCATCCTGTAACTTATTTGCTAACTCTTAGGTGGGATACCACAAAGTCAAATCACAGCTGCACAAAGCATCTCGTACATTCACAAGAATTGTCAAAACTAATAACAGGGCCAGCAACCCCCCATAACATTAAACTTCTGAATTTTGAGAAGTGATTTTTGAAAATAATTATAACAATCTGAGTTTGATTATTCTCCTTTGACTCACTTGAACCCAAGAGACTAGAAATGAGTCTTTTGATAAAAAGGTTAAAGAGTCTTCTGTCCACCCTCATATCTCCCTCCCAATATGTTTTTCTTAATATGTACAGTGGGATTAGAGTAATTCCTGCCCATCCCACCCCCCAAACATGCACAACTGTGTAAGATGCCTTTGCCAATTTTAGATCATCACATTCATCACATACTATCAAGATAATAGAGGTCATTGTATACTACACAATTAATAAACCAATAGATTTATAGAATACTGGATCTAGAAGAAACCATAGGCACCATTGAGTCAAACCTTTTCATTCATAGAAGAGGAAACTGTGGCCTAGTAAGTTAAGTGGCATGTATGGTAGTGGGATAGTTCCTAGAGTTATCTGATTTTACATCAATCAGTGTCATTTGTCTAAAAGGCAATGAAGAAATAAAGTGCAATTATGATGATCAACTTTGGCTGTAGGGACAAGATAAGAACATATTTCTCCCCCTTTCCTGGGGGGATGGGGGTCAGAAAGTCAGAAGAGGGAGGAATAGAAAAATAAGAGAGATGGTATAAAATAACAAATGAAATAAGCACTGCTATAAAAATTAATTATGAGATTATCATCATTAATAATGAATACTTGCTAAAATCCTGATATGATATATTCTCATGCACACCTACTATTGGTATAGAATGCATTATTTACTATCAGACACATCCTCAAATCTTCTGATTCCCCTAGTCCCATGAATTTCCCACCATAGCAAAGGCAATATAGTAGATGATATCAAGATGACATAAACATGCTGGAGGGTGCAATTAGCCAATGTAGACACACATTTATAGAAAGGATGTTCAAATTGTGCCTCTATAGAGCAAAAGCTAGGTTTTTCTTTTTCATTCTCTAAACTTCATCCCCGGTGTCTCTCATATTCATAAGACCCTTTACTTGCATATCACCAGAAATATCTAATGTGAGTTTAATTGTTAAAACCACTAATGAGCATTTTGTGAAGTGATATCCTTAATTGTATTATATATTATTTATTCACAAGCATTCAAAATTCAGAGAAGCAAATTAAGGAGGAACTATCTATGCCCTATTCAGATTGTTGGAGCTAAGACAAAGTCACTATTACAGAAATTTGGGAACTATAACCAGTGGTCACTAAAAAGGAAAACAATCTAGTTTTATTTTGAGAATTTAAAATCCCCTATAATTTGAAAAGAATACTCCCTGTCCCCAGAGGACTTGTTGCCTATTCTAATGAACAATTAATAAGTTTAACACTAAGGAATTGTATGGTTTTAGTCTTTTTTTGGCATCCCATTCATATGATTTGACAACATTTAGAGCGAGAAGGTGCCTCAGATATCAATTTCTTTCCTGCCTCCCACCCCTCCCCAGCCCCACCTGCCAACACACATTTACAGAAGACAAAATGAAAGGTGAGAGGTAAATGGCCTGTTCAAATTACTGTTACTAATACACAGGTAGTAACTAACAGAATTAGGAACCCAGTATCCAAGTATTTGGAATAAAAAAACCTAGGGTCTTATCTGATAATAAAAGGCATCACAAAAATAAGCACTGTGTAAAGTACAGTAATAAAGAACTTATTCTTTAAGCTATTTGTTTTCCTGTTTTCCAAAAAGTATAATGGAGATAAATATTATCTCCATTTAGAGAAAAAAATCAATTCTTAGTTCTTCAGATCTCAAGACCATTTTAAATAGCCAATAACACCATGAAAACAACACTATTTTTCACTATCCCCTCCTTTTAAAAATATCCCTACCGATTTAGAATTCCTGGGCTCCAGCACCAGTGAGAGTTTGTAATATCATCTTCTGTGTGATAGAGGTCGAGAGAAAGCTGCAAAATAAAGAAGAAGAAAAAAATCAATAATGTTAGGCTATAATTTTAATACTACTGAAAGATGAATATACATTTTTCTTATATGACTGAGGTTATTTTTTTCAATATAGGTATCTGAGTCATAAGTATTCAATACAATTTATTCATTTATAAGTTAGGAAGATGATACAGTGGTAAAACATGAAACAAACAAATATAAAAATTGATCATGGTATTGTTATCATCCTTCTCCTCATCGTCATTAGTAGCAATAATAAATATTGCCTGAATTTCCAACTCTACCCTTTACCAGGGACTGAGGATGCGAATCAAGTTAGAATAATATATTAGGTGCTTTGAAAATCTTAAAGTGCTGTTTAAATACTGGATATTATTACAAAGATAATCAGACACAATTCCTTCCTATGAGATTTTATACTCTAGGTTGGGAGATACCATATTTTCCCATGTATAAAACGCACCCTTTTCCGAAAAATTTGGGGTCTAAAAACTGGGTGTGTCTTCTACAGTGGTTGTAGATGTTTTTTACTTGCATTTCCCGCTTTTTTGCACTTGTTGTCTTTGCGCTCATTGTTTCACGTTTTTTACTGGTATATTAGGTTACGTTTTGCCACGTTCTGCCCAGAAATGGCTCAGAAAAGATTTTCATACAGTGTTGAATTCAAGCTAAAAGTGATCCAGTTTGCAAAAGTGAATGGAAATTGTGCTGCTGACCGTAAGTTTGGACCTCCTCCAACTGAGAAAACAACCCAAGACTGGCTTCAGGAAGAAGAAGCCCTACTGAAAATGCACAGCAGAAGAAAGCCATGAGAGGCAAATCAGCAAAATGGCCTGATTTAGAGAGGGAATCGAAGATATGGATTGAAGAGCAAAGGGTAATTGGAATTCCTGTGTCCACAAAGATGGTTTGGTATGAGGCAAGAAGACTTGCTGATGAAAAAAGAAGCTACTGATTTCAAAGGAGGACGCAATTGGAGCTTCAGTTCATGAAACAGAATGGACTAAGCATGCGTACACACACCAGACTTGCCCAAAAGATGCCTGAAAGCTATGAGCAGATGAATAAAACTTGAGTTCAATAACTTGATGTAATACATTTTTTTTTTCAAATTTTGGGCTCCAAAGTTAAGGTGCATCTTATACATGGGGAAATATGGTAAGTCATGTACATAAGTAATAAATCATAATGACAATAGTAATAAATCAGGGATAAAATAGCTAACATTTATATAAATCTTTATGGTTTGCAAAACACTTTACAAATATCTCATTTGATCCTCACAACCAACCTGGGAGGTAGCTGCCATTATCATTATCATTCTATAGATAAGGAATCTGAGTCCAGCAGAAGTAACTCACCCGGGGTCACACAAACAGTATTTGACAGGTAGGATTGAAACTGGGTTTTCCTGGCTTTGAGGACAGCTCTCTGTCTAACTATGCCATATTGCCACTCAATAGCAACAATAACTGTCATTATAACAGTATGTCATTATAACATGTTAAGGTTTCCAAAGCATCTCATTTTATCTTCATTTTCACAATAATGTTTTCAGTTAAATAAGTAAAAATTATTATCCCAATAAGGAAACTGATTTATCCATGCTCATATAACTAGAAAGTTTCAGAAGGATGCTAAGTGCCAAATAAGTGGTTCTATTAGGAGTTCAGAGTAAGGAATAATGACCTGGTGTTGGAACAGCATCAAAAACAGGTATCATGACTTTTTATTGGCATTTGATCATGGAGAGGAGGAAAAAAAGGGGGCCTTCCAAAAGGGGAATGATCCAAAAAGGGGATGAGACTAGCATTCTCGAACTTTTTAGTCTAAGAAATCCATTATACTCTTAAAAATGATTTAGGGCCCCAAAGAATTTTTGTTTATGGGTGTTATATCTATCAATATTTACTGTATCAGAAATTAAAATTTATAAATTTTAAATTTTTAAATGTGTTAATCATTTTAAATAACAATCACAAACCTATTACATGTTATATAAACATATTTTAATGAAAAATAGCTTTTTTAAAAATCTCTTTAATGTCTAGCTTAATAGAAGGGAGTTAGATTCTCATATTTGGTTCTCATATCATTCAGTTTATTGCAATATGTTATTTTGATTGAAGTGTTTGAAGAAAATCTGGCCTCACACAGATATGTAGTTAGAAAGGGGAAGAATATTTTAATAAGAAAGTAACATCTTAGTATTGCTGTTTTAGAATAGTTTTGATATTGTAGACTCCCTTAAAAAGTCTTGAGGGCCCCCAGGGGTCCATGAACCATACTTTTAAAACTGTCCATCTAGATCAACACTTTTGAGGTATGGTAAAAAATTGTCCATTACCTTCAGAAAGGGTCCGCACTTTTGTTAAATTACAATAGATCTATCATTCAAAATCAGCTAAAACAATTTCCATATGTAATTATTCTGTTCTTTCTCTAAAGTACTACTTTAATACCTCATCATAAAGATGATATTTAAGCCAAAGACCATAGGGAAGATGCATAAGCTCTGGTTGGTCCTACCAAGATGGAAAGGCTCTAAGTATGGGCTTAGAAACGAATGAATAAATAGATGGATGGATGGATGGATGAATGGATGAATAAAAAAGTATTTATCAAGTGCTTCCAGCTTCAAGTCTAAAGAAAGACCCTGTGGTCCCTAGGATACAGCAGTAATGCATTTTCTTTAGTGTCACTTCCATGAATACAATATAATAAATATTTATTAAGCACCTCTTAGCGCTAGGGATACAAATAAGAAAAGACAGTCCCTAGCCTCAAGAAGCTTACAATTTATGGTTAATTACTAATTTAGCTAGAATCATATCCACCAGAATGTCCTACTCACCTGCGAGTCTCCCATAACAATGAAAGCACAAGTCTCTATCTAGTCTCTGTCCCTATCCTTGCGCATATAATTAAAAAGAGCTTAAACTAAAAAGGATGCTGGAGGGGGAAAATTGCCTGTGTATAACTACTAAGCTAGACACCTTTGAGAACAGCTTCTGCAGTCAGGGGCGGGGTGTGGGGCGTGGTGGGAAGAATAGCAACATCTTCCAATAGTGGAGGATCTGAGGAGTAAAGTCACAGAAAACAATAAGAAGGAAGCCAAGATGAAATCAATGGCATCAAGTATCTATTTGCTCAGTGTTTAGACAATAAACTAGAGGAACTAGAACTTGTAAGGTAAGAGGTACACTTGACCTCTCAAGTATCACTGAGACATGGATGGTGGGACACAACCCATGACTAGACTATGACTCTGGATGAATAAAACTAAAAACAAAACAAAGCTGGACCAGTAAATGGAACATACTGCACTGCAAATGAGGAATACATATGTATGTACATACATACATACATACATACATACATAAATAGTCATGTGGAGAAGCATGGTAGAGAACATTTGGGTGATGATGAATGGAGGGAAAAACAGAAGTCAGTTTGTCATTGGAACACATATTACAGGCCACTAGGACAGAAACCTTGTGCTTTTTAAAATTTTTATCAGTGATTTGAGTAAAGGCTTAGATGGTATAGTTATCGAATTTGCAGATAATGCCAAAAAGAGAAAGGGTTATAACATAGTGTGTGACAGAGACAAGATACACAAAAGTCTGGGCAGACTATAATACTCAGATAAATCTAATAAGATGAAATTCAATACAGGTAAATATAATGCCTTATACTTGGGTTCAAAAATCTTCTTTATATGTGTAATGGAGGAGACATTATTAGCTAACGGTTTTTCTGAAAAAGATCTATGGGTTTTACTGGACTGCAAGCTTAATCATGAGGATACTAGTGGAACACTCGGGCTGTCTACCTGTCATCCAGCACCCTTGCACATAATCAGCACATCTTCTTTTCCTAACATGCATTTCCCTGAGGATATATGAAAATTGGAAAGAGGCTTGATGTTGGAAAAAAAACCCAAAGTCTGTGAACCATGAGATCTGGCCTTCAGATCTGTCCATCTGATCATCTTTCCCACTCCTCCTCAACACATACACTCCTCGCCAGTCAGGCAAGCCACTTTACCACTTACCACATGTGGCACTCTCATGCCCATGCGTCTCCAATCCACTAAAAACAAAATTACAAAACTGTTATTGAAGTGAGATTGACTACATAGGTGTATTTTTGCCTTGCCTAGAAGTTCTAGCCAAGATGACACAAAAAATGAAAGTCTCTGCCAGATTGACACACCCAACTTTGTTGACATACAACAACCCTAAAAATAAATCAGACAAACATTGGAGAATTCACAATATGTTCAACCAGTGCAAACATCCCCAAAAAGCTAGCTATTAGACCACAGCAGGCCTTCACCTCACACTATACCCTCCATTTAGAAAGCCTCCCTCCTCACCTCCAAATCCCACCTTGATACTAACCACGCTTCCCTCATAAAGCTTTTCTAATTCTAAGCAAAACTGAGTTTTCTCATCTCTGAACTCCCATTGCACATAGAGCTAGTACCATACAGTGTAACTTCTAATCAATCATTAATTTTCATGTGTATCAGTTTAGACTTCCAGTTAGACTGTAAGTTGTGAGGGGGCAGAAGTCAGTCATGATTCAAATTTCTTCATCTCCTCCATAGTGCCTAACATAATGACTTTCATAGAGTAGGCAAAAAAGATACTTGTTAATTAACTAAAGATTTTTAAAAATTAAAACCTATTCAGGTGATTATTTGGATGTGTGTATATTCAAATGTCTGATTATTTGCTTGCATCTTTAGATTTTCACCTGGACATTTAGACTTATGAAGCATCATAGCTGTGCTACATATGACCTTGGAAAAGTCACTTTTTCCTCTATATGTGATTATTCCTCAGGGAAATAGTTGGGAAAGGTGGATAAAATGATCTCCAAAGTCCTGGCCTGTTCTCAAATCCCACAATCCTATTTGGAGGAAGTCAGCGAGACCCCAACCCTATCACAACTCTAAAGAACTTCAGTGAATTAAGAGCTATTATTCATCTTTCTTGTACCAATCCTCTTATTTTCGTTGCAGTGTTGAGGTTGCCCTTTCCCATCAATCATGTCACTTCTTCCCTAAATATCCTATTGGCTATTATGCTCTAGTCCAAATAAATGACTGGTTCTACTTTCTTAATGTTTTGTTAATATATGCTGTTGCATGCTGTCAAGATTTTGAGGATTTTGACTTTAGGTTAATTTATTTTGAATCCTATTACATTTGTTATATTATTTTATTTAGATTTGGGAGGAGTTGTTCAATAGCCACATGTCCCCAAATTTGAGTATATTAACCCTGACCAGGCTCTAATATATATCTATGTATCTATGTATATGTATACATGTATATTGTGTGGTACACACACATATATGTGTGTGTATAAAACATATACTATCTTGCCTAGGCATAGGCAGAAAAAAAAGACAACTGTGTAGTCAGGCTTACTCTATGTAAACCAATTTTTGAATTTTTCCCCACCAGACTGTAAAAATTCAGGTACTTTCCAGTTATTTGCATATACTCAGAATGGTAAAAGTAACTGCAAGATCTAAAAATACCATGAAAAAAAAACTGAAAGAATATTTCTTATACTATGAAATTGAAACATCGTTTTTAAAAAACAACAACTCGGGGCTATAATGAAAATGTGATTCTGGCTGAAGACATCTTCATTTGATCTTTCTTTGCATGGGAAAAAATGTTGAGCAGTTCACAGTGCAGTTTTCTTCATAGTCTGCATTTGGGAACATGATAACTACATTGCATGTACAGATATGTATGTTTTGCTACTCTTCTTCCTCTTTCCCAAAATACTTCAATATGTAAAGCTGTAAAATCTGAAATCCCAGTTGCAGAGAAATGTGATTTCAAAGGGCAGAAACTTCAAACTGCAGGTTGGCACATTTGACTTGGATTCCTGACAGAAATTCAAGATAGTATGATCAAATGGATTCTGATGAGTATTAGAAAATGAAGCAGTAATCACTAAGAATTAGAAAAGCTGATCATGAACAGGATATGTCAAACTAATCTAATTTATTTTAGAGGGGATATTGGGATGGGGAGAAGGATAACTAGGCTGGTAGGTCAAATACAGTATGCCCATATTTCAGCACATCATTTGACAAAGTCTTTAATACTATCCTTTTGGACAAAATGGAGAGATGTAGGGTAGATAATACTGTTAGATGGATTTGGAATACATTGAATAAGCGAATCCAGAGTGTAATGGGTCAATGTCAGCTAGAATATAGATCTCTGGTGAACAGTCACAGGGATCTGACCTTGACTCTGCTTTGTAAACATTTTGCTATTTGTGTGGATAAAGACATAGAAGGCAGTTTATCAAATCTGAAAATGAAACAAAGCTGAGAGATATAGCTAACATTGTAGATGACTGAATGGAGATTCAAAAAGATCTTGACAGACTAGACATCTAGGCCCAATCTAGTAAGATGAAATTATTTAATAAGGATTATTATGAAGTCCCACACTTGCTTTTAAAAAAAGTCAGCTGAACAAGATGGGGGTAGCAAGTATGTAGAAAATTATTTGTCTGAAATATTTGGAAGAGGATGGTGGAATATAAGCCCAGTATATGCAGACACTGTGATGCAGCATCCACAAAAGCTAATGCAGTTTTAGTGAGCACTAAAAGTTGCAGCAAATTCAGGATAAGGGAACCAACAAGACTACCATATTCTGTTCTAGTCAAGCAATGTCAGGGATTTACTATTTAGTGTCAGGTACCACATTTTGAAAAGGATATTGATGGGGGCGGAGCCAAGATGGCGGCTGGTAAGCAGGGACTAGCATGAGCTCTGTAGCGAGTCCCTCCAAAAACCTATAAAAAATGGCTCTGAACCAATTCTAGAACGGCAGAACCCACAAAACAGCAGAGGGAAGCAGGGCTCCAGCCCAGGACAGCCTGGATGGTCTCTGGGTGAGGTCTATCCCACACAGAGCTGGGAGCTGGGAACGGAGTGGAGCAGAACCAAGCCTGAACGGTGTGGACCATCCAGACCAGAAGCCAGGCAGAGGGGGCCCTAGTGCCCTGAATCAGTGAGCTGCGGCAGTTACCAGACTCTTCAAACCACAAACACCAAAGACTGCGGAGAAGGTTAGTGGGAAAAGCTGCGGGAGTAGAAGGAGTTCGCGGTTCGGCTTCCAGCCCTGGGGGCAGCAGAGGTGGGGCAGCTACAGCTGTTGTTACTTCCGGCTCCAGGCCCACCTGGTGGAGGAATTAAGTGGCGGATCAGAGCAGGAGTGTACAGCCTGCTGAAGATCTAAGCCCAGTCCGGGTTGGGGGTTGGGGAAGGAGCAGTACTGGTGTGGCAGAGCCGGCACCTCACCTCCCAAACGTGGAACATAGAACTCTCTAGTCTACAAGCAGTCATACCCCACTGAAAAACTCAAAGGTCAAGTTAGTTGGCTGGAAATGTGGCCAGGCAGCGAAAACACACACAGATTCAGTCTCAGACTTTGCATTGTTTCTTTGGTGACAAAGAAGACCAAAATATACAGCCTAAAGAAGTCAATAAAGTGCAAGAGCCTACACCAAAAGCCTCCAACAAAAACATGAACTGGTCCCAGGCCATGAAAGAGCTCAAAAAGGATTTGGAAAAGCAAGTTAGAGAAGTAGAGGAAAAATTGGGAAGAGAAATGAGAAGGATGCGAGAAAACCATGAAAAACAAGTCAATGACTTGCTAAAGGAGACCCAAAAAAATACTGAAAAATACACTGAAGAAATCAACACCTTAAAAAACAGACTAACTCAAATGGCAAAAGAGCTCCAAAAAGCCAATGAGGAGAAGAATGCCTTGAAAGGCAGAATTAGCCAAATGGAAAAGGAGGTCCAAAAGACCACTGAAGAAAATACTACTTTAAAAATGAGATTGGAGCAAGTGGAAGCTAGTGATTTTATGAGAAATCAGGATATTATAAAACAGAACCAAAGGAATGAAAAAATGGAAGACAATGTGAAATATCTCCTTGGAAAAACCACTGACCTGGAAAATAGATCCAGGAGAGATAATTTAAAAGTTATTGGACTACCTGTAAGCCATGATCAAAAAAAGAGCCTAGATATCATCTTTCAAGAAATTATCAAGGAGAACTGCCCTGATATTCTAGAGCCACAGGGCAAAATAGAAATTGAAAGAATCCATTGATCGCCTCCTCAAATAGATCCCAAAAAGAAATCTCCCAGGAATATTGTCGTCAAATTCCAGAGCTTCCAGATCAAGGAGAAAATGCCGCAAGCAGCCAGAAAGAAACAATTTGAGTATTGTGGAAACCCAATCAGAATAACCCAAGATCTGGCAGCCTCTACGTTAAGACATCGAAGGGCTTGGAATACGATATTCCGGAGGTCAATGGAGCTAGGATTAAAACCTAGAATCACCTACCCAGCAAAACTGAGTATCATGCTCCAAGGCAAAATATGGATTTTCAATAAAATAGAGGACTTTCAAGCTTTCTCGGTGAAAAGACCAGAACTGAATAGAAAATTTGACTTTCAAACACAAGAATCAAGAGAAGCATGAAAAGGTAATCAAGAAAAAGAACAAGAAAAAGAAATTGCAAGGGACTTACTAAAGGTGAACTGTTTTGTTGACATTCCTACATGGAAAGATGACAAGTATGATTCATGAGACCTCAGTACTACGGTAGCTGAAGGGAATATGCATACATATATGTTTATGTATATATATATATGGGTGAATGTGTATGTATGTATATATCTATGTGTGTATGTATATATATAGAGAGAGAGAGGGAGAGAGCGGACACAGGGTGAGTTGAAGATGAAGGGAAGATATCTAAAAGAAATAAAATCAAATTAAGGGATGGGAGAGGAACATACTGAGAGAGGGAGATAAGGAGAGATAGAATGGGATGGATTATCTCCCATAAAGGTAGCAAGAGGAAGCAGTTCTGTGGGAGGAGGGGAGAGGGCAGGTGAGGGGGGAATGAGTGAACATTGCTCTCATCAGATTTGGCCTAAGGAGGGAATACCATACATACCCAATTGGGAATCTTACCCCACAGGAAAGAAGAGGGAAGAAGATAAAAAAAAATGGGGTGGATGATGGAGGGGAAGGCAGATGGGGGTGGAGGTAGTCAAAAACAAACACTTTCCAAAGGGGACAGGGTCAAGGGAGAAAATTCAATAAAGGGGGATGGGTTGGGAAGGAGCAAAATATAGTTAGTCTTTCACAACATGAGCATTGTGGAAGGGTTATACATAATGATACACATGTTGCCTATGTTGAATTGCTTGACTTCTTAGGGAGGGTGGGTGGGAAGGGAAGAGGGGAGAGAATTTGGAACTCAAAGTTTTAAAAACAGATGTTCAAAAACAAACAAAATATTTTGCATGCAACAAGAAAATAAGATACACAGGCAATGGGGCGTAAAATTTATCTTGCCCTACAAGAAAGGAGGGAAAAGGGGATGGGAGGGGAGTGGGGTGACAGAGGGGAGCGCTGACTGGGGAACAGGGCAACCAGAATATATGCCATCTTGGGAGTGGGTGGGAGGGTAGAAATGGGGAGAAAATTTGTAATTCAAACTCTTGTGAAAATCAATGCTGAAAACTAATATGTTAAATAAATTTTAAAAAATTTTTTTAAAAAAAAAGGATATTGACAAACTGGAGCACATCCAGAGGAGGGTAACCAAGACTGTGGACATTTTGGAGACTATGCCATATGAGAATCAGTTGACAGAATTAGAGATATTTAGCCAGAAGAATAGAAAATTTAAAGGATGATTAAAAATTGTCTTCAGGTACTTGAAGGGCTGTGACAGAGAAGAAAAAATAAATTTGTTCTGTTCAGCCAAGAAATTAGAACTATGATTAGTGGGTAGAAGTTACATAGAGAAATGTTTAGTCTTGATATGAAGAGGGATTTCCTATTAATTAGAGCTATGCAAAAGTAGGAAGAATGTGGAATTAGTACAATGGAATTAATAGATTTCCTTTGACTGAAGGTTTTCAAGTCTCATCTAAATGATGCTTTGTTAGGAATACTGTAGAAAGGGTTCATGTTTGGGTATGAATTGGGCTAGATGACTTCTTAGAGGCTTTCTGACTCAGAATGACCACAAAGATGTACTTTCTACAGCCTTTTGGCTGAGGTTCTTGAACTGATTTGAATAATCAGGGGTCAAGAAATATGCTTGCCCCAACTTTTTTAGAAAAATTCCCCCTCTCCCTGTTTTATTATTTTAGGAATTGTTTCCCTCCCCACTTTCTAATTCAATTAAGTAAGCTTTTGTTGAGCATTCACTACGTACCAGGCATTGTGCTGGGCACTAGGGTCTAGAAGAAAAGATGACAAAGCAGCCTCTGCCCTTAAGGAATACATAGTCTACTGGGAGGAAACAACTTGACTACAAATCAACCTATATAAAACCTATACAATGCACTGTATGTGTACACACATATGTGTGTATATATGCACGTATCATACATGTGTGTACGTGTTTGTGTTTATATATAGTGACTCATACACTCAATCAATGTAATAGGATTCTATATGTCCAGATACTTTTCCCAGGTGAAAATACCTCTTTGATTTAGTTATGGAAAGGGAAGGGAAAGAAAGGAACAAGAGCTTTATGAAATGCCTACTATGTGCCAAGCTCTATGCTAAGCACTTTTACAAATACTGTCTCATTTTATTCTTATAACAACCCTGCAAGGTATGCAGCATTACTATCCCTATTTTACAGTTCAGGAAACTGAGATAGACAGAGGTTAAGTCACTTGCCAAGGGTCACATAGTAGAGGCCAGATTTGAATTCAAATCTTTCTGACTCTAGGCCTGGCACTCTATCTACTGCACCACCTAGCTACCTAAAGTCTGCCTTACAGAATCAATCAAATGTACAAACTAGAGATGAGCAATTACTAGGCCCTGCTATTAGTCAATCAATCAAAAAATGCAAAGAGTGACGTACTTCCAGCCATTGGATGAAATTAGATGTCAAAATATATTGGGATTGGTTTGAAACTATTGGACATGCTTTTAGCCATTTTATAGCAGAGAAGGATATATGAACAGAAGACTTTCAGTTATTGCTTTGAAAGGTAAGCTTTGAGATCACATTAAGGAGTCAAAGCCTTTCCCCTGTAACCAGAGGACAAGATACAGGGGCTCAGAGAATGAAACCGAGGGAATTTCATATTCTTCCCCCAAATTACCATGTTGTCAGAGAGACTGAACAAATCCCAAACGCATCTGGGCAAAAGGTACAAGATGATGAACAGGACATAGTGAGGAAAGGTAGCCTTAGGGAGCATGGCCTCTTAGGGTGGAGAGAAAAGTAACAGCAGGACTCTACATGGGGTCAGAAGAGAGTAATACATATCATTAGGAAACTTCATGACAACTCCATGAAAAAAGAAAAGGACATCCCTCCACAAGGAGCTCTGACTTATCCTCTTGCCTCATTTGCTCTCAAAGCTTGAGCTCACTTTTCCTTGACTCTGTATGTATTTATGAGAGAGTATATCCAAGATTTTTTTTGGAGGGGGGGAAAGGTAATTAGGTCAGGCTAGCTAATTGATATCAACTGGTAATGAATGGGGAACACACCAGATGGGGACTTATGAACAATAGTGCTACTAGGACTCTTCCAACCTCTAGAACCTTGAAGGAAGAAGTAGTTAGCTACTCATTGGGGCCCCGGCCTGATTCAAAGTAAATTCAGGTAAAAGAGAGACAGCAGTAATACCTGGGGAGAAAAAAAAATAGGCATCCTATTGGGAGATTGTATTTCTTTCAGCTGGGCCCTGAAGAAAGTTAGAGATTCTTTGAAGCATATGTGAGAATGGATAGCCTTCCAGGCATTTGAGACAGATTGCAAAGATGCAGAAGTAGAAAGCACAGGATATTATGTAAAGGGAACTGCAAATAGCTCAGTTTGGCTTAGAACATAGAATATATAATGAAAAATAATTGAGATCATTCTGGGAAGGGACTAGAAACAAATTATGAAGGGCTTTAAATGATAGCGATGAGGCAGCTAGGTGGCACAGTAGACAGAGCACTGGCTCTGGGATCAGGAGGACCTGAGTTTAAATCCAGCCTCAGATACTTATTAGCTGTGTCATCCTGTCACCCTGATTGTCTCCAAAAAGAAATCCATGCTTTAGAAATATCAATTTTGCAGCAATGTGAAGAATTGATTCAAGAAGGAGATACTGAAGGCAGGGAAAGCAGTTAGGAGAATATTATAAGTAGTCCATTGAGCAACAATGAGGGTGTGAATTAGAATGGTGCTGTGTAAATGAAAGGGAGGTGAGAAATGTGACAGGTGCTATGGGGGTAAAATCAACAGGATTAGGCAACTTACTGGATAAGGAGAGGGTGGTGAGAGAGAAGAGTGACTCCAATGTTTCAAACCTGAAATGTCTGGAGGAGTGGCAGTGCCCTCAACAGAAATGGTGAAATTATGGAAAACAGTTCATTGGGGACTGAGTAGGAAGGAGTTTGGGATAATGTGTTCTTCAGACAGCTAGAACTTGAGATATGTTTGTGACCTCTAAATGGACTTGCCTAACAGGCAATTGGTGGTATAGAATTATAACATCAGGAAATAGATGAAAACTACATATGTAGATTTGGAATTTATCTTCAGAGATGAAGTTGAATCCGTAGGAGCTGATGAAATACCAAAGAGGGAATACTTGAGAAAGAAGTAAAGAGGGTCCAGGAGGAAAAAAATCCTACGATACATCCACATCAATGACGATTCAGAAAAGTAGAGGAATATTTGGCTGCTCACTCTAACATTGCTTTTCAATGTACTCTACGATAGAAAGTCATCTGGAAAAAATAAAATTGGCTTTGTATTTCATTAAATATTAACCTAAGACATATTGTGATGTCTGTGAGATCCTGAAGTTCTTTTGTAGAAAGTTTAATAGCAAGAAGACTGAGGAGAAAAAAAAACTGTCTGGACAGGTAGAAAGAGAACCAAGAGAGTGAAGTGTCCTAAAATTTAGGTAGGGCAGAGTGTCTATAAGAAGGGAGTGGTCACTTGTGTCAAAACCTAGAAAGATGAGTACTAAGTGAAAGCAGGTAGAGAGAGTGAAAGTCACGGAGAATGCCACGGAGAGAATATCAAAGAGGCAAGCTCCCAGGAGGAAAGATGGGATCAAGGGCACAGGTAGAGGGACTGGCTTTGGAAAGAAAAGCCACTTCTTCCTGAGACTGGAAAAAAGGACAAGTGACTAAAGCTATAGGAACAGGAAATAAAAGAATGAGATCTTCTGATGACCAGTCCAATAAACTACTTAGCCACCAATTCACACTTCCTCTTCAAAATGGCTAAATTTGTGTTGTTATTTTTAAGTTTATAGCCAGCTGATGTCACTTGAGCCTGAAGTTTTAAGCCTTTAAGTCTTGTCCCTTCATTCCTAACACAGCAAGATTTCCTATATAGTTCTTAGAAACACCAATGCAAAGTTTTATATAAAAATATATGGTTGACTCATATATTTAGATTGTGTCTAGAGCCTGATACAGTGCTTTGCACACGGTAGGTGCTTAATAAATCCTCATTGGGTCAGATTAACAACATTGTACCAAAATAACTATGTAATTGAGAATTTTTTATAAAGTTGATAGATATGTCATCGAGAAGAAGAGTCTGGAGCATGCAAGGAGTGCTTCAGATGACAGCTCTCCACATGGAGGACAACAGGGAGCCACTTCTGAGAGAATCATCATTATACGTAAGGGAAATAGCTTGGCTAGTATTCTGGGGATCATGGATAGATATCCTGTAACTCATTCTGGTTGGCTAACTTTGGGATCGAGAAGAAACTTTTTGATGTACTGCACAGCAAGAACTGTCAGTGTTCTCGAAAAGTCAGAAATGAGCTTGGGCAGCTCTTTGCTTTATCTTTTATGGGGAAATTCTGTGACTCTTTGACCTAGATAACCACTGAGAGAGCATGAGGTGTAGAGTGACCCTAGTTGAGAGATCAAGCCCCAGGAATCAGAAATCAAAATCCAGGCCAGCCCAGCATTGATTCCTTAGGGAGCCAGGGGTGAGCAGGTGTGACATTCTGGACCCATGCCAGTGAAAGCTGAACCAAGGACTCATCCATATAGCTTTGGGAACATGAATTTGGTGGGGCCAATGCTGTGTAGGAACAGAGCTAAGCTATTAGTCCAATCCACATCCCTCCCCACATCGAGGTGGTGGTGGGGCGCTATTGTGCCTCTGAGGTTTGGAGGGAAGTGTATTTTGTTATTGCTATATCTTTGAAGTAAATAACTCCTTGTAAAAGCTACTTAATGTTAAGTCATTAACTGGAACTACTGTTTGTTCACAAGCCTCTAACAAGGGGAGGGGGGAATATAGCCTATGGCTGTAGGAGAAAGATAAAACTCCAGCCCCTTAGGGCACCCTAGTACCCTGAGGGGAGATATAGCCTGCCTGGCCTTATAAAAATTGTATACATGTTACACATAGATACATAGCAGAGGTGAGATAAGAGTTCAGATTTCCTAACTCTCAGTTCAGAGCTTTACACTTACACCATCCTATATTCCCAGGGCAGAGTTGTATGAAAATTAAGAGTCTACCATATTGACCACTAGCTATTGTCCTATATCTCTCCTCCATTCCTCAATCAAAATCTTGAACAAGCACTTTCTCTCACTCTCTTCCTAACCATCCAGACTGGTTCTCAGCTTGGTCACCCATCTGAAAGTGCACTAGTCAAAGTTACAAATTCTCTCTCTTTTTTTTTAAAGCCATTTTATTTCTCCAACAAACTCTCAGCCTTCTGTTTGACAGGCTGCAGTTTTGTTTTGTTTTATTTTGTTTTGAATTTATGGAATAAAACAAGCATTTCATAACATAGTACAATAAAAAGATGATTGCATATGAAACTGCATATCTACTATGTGTAACTTGCTATCCCTTTCAAAAATGCAAACAAAATCATACAACAAAACTATTATGTAAATTTCTTTCTTTCTTCCTCCCCTGCCCTAGAAATGGCTACCATTAGACACAAATAGATATGTATATATGCATGTATATGTGCATGTAAGTATATAATACACATATACATATATACACACATATGCTTGTGTGTATATTTATGTGTGTATATAAAATTATTTCATTCTTTCTATTCATCAGTTCTTTCTCTGGATGCAGATATTGTCTTTATTCATACATCCTTTATAGTTAATTTGGGAATTTATAGTAGTCAAAACAACTTATTGCTCAAAGTTGTTCTTAAAAAAATATTGCTGTCACTGCATACGATGTTCTCTTGGTTCTGCTCATTTTGCTCTTCATTATTTTGTGCAAGTCTTTTAAATGAGAAGGGCCTGTTCTCAGTTCTCATCCTTTTTGCCCTATCTGCAGCACTGAACTCTACTGATGACTCTCTCCCTTCCTGAATACTTTCTCCTCTCTGGGTTTTTGTGACAAGGCTTTCTCTCTCCTGTTATTCTTTCTACCTGTTCCCAGTCTATTTTTATGGCTCATTACCTACATTATACCCCCTAACTGGGTATACCACAAGGATTCATCCTGGATCTTCCCTCCATATAAATACTCTCATTTGATGACTAAAACAACTCCCATGGGCCCAATTATTATTCCTATACAGATGGCTCTCAAATCTATACATCTATCCTTCGTGTATCTCTTAAGGTCTAGCCCCATATTTTGAACTAGATGTTCCATAGACCAAATTCAAAATATCCAAAAATAACCCATTATATTTTTCCCCAAGCCCACCCTTCTTCTGAACTTATTACTGCTAAGGGATAATAGTTTTCAAACTAGAAGGAGCCATGGAGCCATCTAGTCCACCCCTCCTAATTATACAAAAGAGAAAGCTGAGAGCCAGAGAGATCAAATGAATTGCCTAAATTCACACATATAGAAAGTATGCAAGATTATATAAATGGGAAAAGAGGGAGGGTAATCTAAATGGACGCATGCATAACATAATATGTGTTTGGGAATTAATGAGTAGACCAGTGTGATTGAAGAAAACACTGGCCCTGGAGTCAGAGGATCTGGGTTCAAATCCTGCTTTTGTCACAAATTACTCATGTGGCCCACTCACTTAACCTCTCTGGGTCTCAATTTTCTTATCTCCCCTCCAGGATTTGGACAAGACAAGCAAAGTCAAAGTTCACCTTTCTGAGTCTTAGTTTTCTTATCTGTAAAAGGAAGGTGCTAATCTAGATGCCACCTTAGGTCTCTTCTAGGCCTGAATGTGTGATACAGTTATCATCTCATTCCTTTTTCTAGGTCATACAGCTAGTTTAGCTTCCGAGGCAGAATTAGCATCTGGCTCTCAACTCCTATTCTAGTAATACTCTTTCCAGTATGCCATTTTATATCCCCAAATGTAATGTTTCCATATTCTGTTGCTTTAGAAGATTTTCACTATTTAATGGTTGATAGAGGGGCCGTACTTATAAATAAGTAAGGACTTTTGGCAGACTTCAAAATTTTTTCACATTCCCTTCTGGGTAACAAAAGACATTATTCATCTTTTTATGCATTTCCGTATATTTGTTGGTCTATATAGCATCTCACATTTCCAAATGCACAAATTCAACTAAAAGATGGACTAGTCCTAATTTTTTTTTTGGTCATCAGCCTACCCTGTCCTGGATCTTACAGAGGCAATACAATTAATAAATTCAACTTTCCTTACTGCTCAGATACTTATTTATTACAGGTTTGTTTGTCACATTTGTGTTCCAAAAAGAATTTCTTAATAGGGCATGATCTTTATCTAGATGAGAAATCCATCAGAATAAGCCATGACATATGAAGTTACGGTCTTGATTTCTCCAACAGCCTGACTGAATGCTTCGAAAACCAAAGCACTACTTTGTGGTTGATGGGCAGACATCACATGTGCATGTGGGTTTGGGGCCAGATTCAAGTTTCTTGCTCTGGACAATTATTCATAGAAACAAATTTACATGTGCAAATGATTTACTGATGCAGGTGTATGCAATTTGTTGGATTATTTTTTTTCTCTCCAACCGGGAGTGTCTGTGTGTGTAAAATATTGATGCACGATTTCAACCCCTGAGAAAAACAAGATTCCACTGGTTGGTTGTTTCTGTGAAACACTAAGGACCCCACTGGCATATGGGGCTATTCTCTGGGGATCTTATCCTCTAGTCAGCAAATATATGGTCTGGAAATCATTTGAGTGAATGTCTTGAAACCATAAATTTTAAAACTTGAATCCAGCAGCCTAAGGAAATTTACTTACATCACCTTGGCAGAGAAGATAAGGAGACCACTGTTTTAGTTTCCCATATAAAATCGTTGGAAAAAATAATAATACTTTTATGGGAGGGAGGGTGATTGAAGAACTGTGATTTCACTGGGGTTGGGAAATACCACCCAAAAAACAAAAACACTCCCTCTACCAATGCAGATCTTTTTTCCTGATTTTCTGGTACTTACAGTCTTTAGAGAGTTGCCTGGCGTGTGGAGCGAGTGCCCTACTCATGGTCAAATAGACAGTTTATATGGGTCTTGAATCAAGTCTTATTGACTATGAGGCTTAATGCTCTAGCCACTATGCTAAATTGTCCATCATCATCATCATCATCATCATCATCACCACCAGCACCACCACCACCTTCATTAGTAAGAATGAGGATACCAACAATGATTGCTGGACAGAACCTTTGCAATCACCTAATTCAGCCCCCTAGTTTTACTGATAAGGCATCTGAGGCTGATCAAATAGTTCATAGGTAAGCAGAGCTAGAACCCACATCTTTTTGACTCGATAACAAACTATGCCACAAAAACATGTGGGAAATGTAAAGCCACCCCTCAGAGCTGAGATTGTATAAATCCAATTAGGGATTTCTTCCCTCACCCAGTTTATGCAAGGGTAGGGGAATTTGGCTGCTTTTCCTCCATCCCATTCCCCAAGTAGAAGTGACCTTCAGAATCTGCAACATAGTACTCTAAGGAGGCAGAAGCAACAAATTGTAGGCAGCACAAATAAGCATAGAGTGTGGCTGAACAGACAGGCTGCATGGGGTAGTAGACGGTATTCTTGGAGTCAGGAAGACCTAGGTTTAAATTCATCTGTTGCTTTGCCCCAGGAGACTCTAAGCCTATAAATTACAAACAACTTGCTGATCTGCATTGGTAGAGGGAGCGGTCACAGGCCTAAGCCTCCCCTTCTTCCGCAAATGGAAAAAAAAATGAAAAAGATGAATAAGCAACGGGTTTTTGTTGGATTGAACTATGGTTCTCCTTGAGCCTGATTGTGTGATTTTCCTATACAGAAAGAATGTCAATGATGAGAGTAACAACAATAATTGACATTTATATAGCACTTTAAAGTTGCCCGATCATTTATATAGAATTTTTATAAAAACAATATTTGATTTGCACACAGCACTTAATTGATAGATACTTGACTGATTACCTGTAAAGTGGCTACTACAAGCATTATCTTCATTTGTAGATGAGGAAACCAGGGTTCAGTGACATTCTGTGATTTGCTCAATTTCACACGGTGAGTAAATATCAGAAATAGGATTTGAACACAGATCTTCCTGCCTCCAAGTTCATCACTCTGTCTGCCATGCCATGCTATCTCTCTGAGAACTTCTAATTCTGACACTTTTGTTTAGCGATCAATTCCAAGCAACAATTGTCCTTGCTAGCCTATAAATCCTTGAGAGAGATAGAAAAACCCAGTGTTTTTCTGGAGACCCTTCCCCTACTCCATCCCTAAGAAAAATTTGGGATTCCTGTAACACCTGGAACCTGCCTGAGTGTGCAGAGGGATAGAGGTGACTTTCTATCCCCAGTGACACTACATCCAATCAACTATAGCCCCATTGTGTGCTTTGATGTGCAAAGATGAATTACAGTCAGTCCCTGCCCTCAGCATCCTTTTGATCTAGTTGTGAAAATGAGGCAGACAAAGGCAGAACTACTATGGGCAGGGCAGGACTTTCTTTTTTGTCTCTGGCACTGACATCTTATGGCTGGAGTGGGGTGGGGTAGGGGTGCTTCTCTCACCCTAAACCCTGATATTCCTGGCAGAGTACTAGTGACCCGACTAGTGACTCTATCTCACCTGGACCTTGAACTGCTTGTCCCTCCCAGAATCCCAGATGACATGTGATATTATTTTTAGTTGTCCTCCTGTAGATAAATATATTGTCTGGAAACACTTTGAACAAGTGTCTAGGAGCCATACATTTTAAAATTTGAACCTAGCAGCCCAAGGAAATTTATTTGCATCATTCCGGCAAAGAAGAAGATAAAATTGTTTTAATTTCCCTCTGGGACTCTCAGTTGCCATGACTTTCTTCAGTCTCCCCTCGGCCATAAATGTGGATCGCCCCCAATCATACAGAACACTTAGGACTGGCTGAGAATTCAGGTCCATGGCAGGAAGAGACAAAAGTAAGCAATGAAGGAACAGTGCAGTGGCCACACACACACACACACTCACTCACACACTCACACACTCACACAGAGTAAAGTTAGCCCTAGACCTCCCCAGTCCCTGTTTTTCTCTGCCTTCTATTCCCAGCTCTATGGTACAATGGATAAAGCACTGGAATCAGGAAGACCTGAGTTTAAATTCATCTTCAGACACCGAGTGTGTGACCCTGGGCACTTAAGTTGCTGAACCTCTGTCTGTTTCAGTTACCTCATCTGTAAAACAGGGAAATAATAGTACCCGACTCCCAGGATTGTTATGAGGATGGATTTGTAAAGTGCCTTATGAAATTTGAACTGCTATTTAGCTCAATGATTATTATCGAACATTCTGTTATTAACAAACTCTACATCATGGTAGGGTGAAAGGCGTCACAGGAAATAGAGTGACAGGCCTGGACTCAGGAAAACTCATATTCTTGAATTCAGATCTGGCCTCAGACATTTACTAGCCGTGTGACCCTGGGCAAGTCACTTCACCCTGTTTGCCTTAGCTCCTCGTCTATAAAAGGAGTTGGGAAAGGAAATGGCAAACCGCTCCAGCGTCTTTGCCAAGAAAACCCCAAACAGGGTCATGAAGAGTTGGGCATGACCGGAAAATGACTGAACACCACAACACATGCCTGCTAGACATCTTCTTAACGTTCTTCCATCTTTTGCTCTTCACTGAAACTTTCCCTGCTTCCTCCTGAAGATGCCTGTATTTCTCAACACCCTCTCTAAAGTCCAATAGTCAGAGATATCCAGTTTAGTCTTCCAGACTTCTATCACACATCTTGGGAAGTGGCTCTAGTGGAGCCAGGAGAGCGTATGGTAATAGCACATCATGTGATTAGGGTAGCCATTAGCTCCAATCCATAGGGGGCAGGGACGTCTTCCATTGCTGGCTGAATCACCACAGTCTCTGTGAAGACCATCATTACCAGTGTGAGGGTCAAGAGTGGAAATGACCATGGCAGCGACAGCAACCAAGGAAGTACTCGCCCTCTCTACTCAGAATCCACACTCTCTATCCTCTTGGGTTACTTAATAAACATTGGTAGAATAGGGGCTTTTTTTGTACCCTATCACTGAGGGTGAAAATGGTTGGCTGAGGGCAGAGGGAAGTACTCTTTCCACTGATGGTGAGAATTGTCCTTCCCAATGGCATGGGAAGGAGGCCTCTGATCCCAATCCTGGTGAGGAACTGAGGAAGTTCTGGAGGTGGTATAAGAAGTGGCCTCATCCTACTTCCCACAAGAACAGAACAGGTGCTACCCACAGGCCTCACAAGATTTTGACCAGTACTATCCCTTATTTTCCTTAAGTCTGAAGTAAAGAGATCTATATAGCCTAGATCCAACTCCCAGAGGAGCCATGGTACCCAATAGATCATAAGATCACAGACCTTGTGCTAGAAGGAACCTCAGGTCATATAGGTCAACCCACTCATTTTACAGGTGAGGAAACCAAAGCCTGGAAAAGTTAAGGCCACAAGACCACAGGGGCAATAACTGGCATAGTCAATATTCACACCTAGATCTTTTAACACCAGATCTAGTTTATTTCACACTGTACCATACCTCTCCCTTTTCTCCTCTTCTAAACATACTGGAACTGAAAGGTAAGGATGATTGGGGCCAGGCAGCTGGGTTAATAAACCCCTGGGAACCACGTCCCTGTGGGCCTAAGTAAATTAATACTGGCTACGGTTTGTGGCTTCTTCCCTCAGCTGTGACAAATGAGGTTCATCCAAAAGTTATGCATACAGGAAGTTAATTCAGCTTCTAGGACAGGTAGACAGGAGATTGCAACCCTTCTCCCACTTCCGCTAACATTTTTTAATAGGACCTGTGATTTCATTAGTGTAAGGAATTCCCAGTGAGGAAACTCCTTCCACAAATGAATATTATCATCTATTCTGCTAAAGGTCAAGGGGTTTGCCCAGAGTTACACAGGGAACATGTGTTTAAGGAAGAATGGGAACTCAGTTTTCCCAACTCTGAATCCAGCTTTTTGTAGAGTATGCTAGAGGCCTCCAAAGTGGGGCCTACACACTTCCATTGAAACATGACAGGACCCCAGTTAGAGGGTAGGAAGACAGGTCACATCCCACCCTTTATACAATTGCCAGCTTCCATGATTGTTTCAATACAACTATACTATATTATTTACCCATTGTAGCATGACATTTCCCCACTTCACTTCCACTTGCAGCTGTCCCCCAACATCCCCCCCAAAAATGTGAAGGCTCCAAACCTTTCTCCTTCTGTGCTAAGGTCCCTCAGAGTAGATCATGACCCAGGCACCTGTACCAAGACTGAGTGTGCCATTGGTAACCTATCCCCCTCATTTTACCCACATCAGAGCCCCATAAATATGCCAAGTATTATTTTAAATATCTTTATCCTAACCTTTTTAATTTCTATTTTGTATATTAAAATATACGTAATGATTAGTATAATCATACCGATAATAATTTCTAAATAAATGAATAAATATTTGCATATTATGTGTATATGTATATACATACATAATATATACATATATGTATATGTGTATATTATATATATGCACATATATATATATAGAGAGAGAGAGAGAGAGACAGAGAGACAGAGAGACAGAGAGAGAGTGAGTGAGTGTGCAGGCTCAGAATTTGTTTATGAAGGTGCATGATTAAAAGACAAGTTTAGTGACCACTGCACTTCTCCATGATCTACTCAACATTTATTTATCTGAATTAAATCCATCAGCAAAATCAATTCTTGTCACAGAGCCTCATGGGCTTACTAGACTGAGGAAGGAAGGGCTAACAGACATAAATGTTCTCGATACTCACTGTTAGGAGGTTGATTAAATCCATGTTAGGTTCCAAGTGGTGTGAGGCGCTCTGGAGGGAAACCAATTCACTCAAGGTCACTGAGAGCTGGTGCATCTTCACAATATTGACTTTATGATCTTCAGTCCAGTCTGGAAAAATGACATGAACGGCGATCAAGTCTTTCAAGTGAACGCCCAAGATGGGGATTTTGAAGCCTTCACAGTCAGCAAAAGCTTTGCGGTAACGGCAGTAATTGCCACTGGAGGAGACGAGTTCTGTCATTTCATTCCAGTCCTGCAAATAGATACAGAATTAACATCTCCAAGCAGTGTCTCCTCCTATATCCTCTATGGTCATGTCTCTGGGGATGTGATGGCATGTTTTGCTAAGGAGTTCTAAAGCCCTCCACAGAGGCAGTCAAGATTTAGTCAGAATGGCTGCTGGGTTGACCTAGAAGCAAATAACTGAAAAAATGGGTCATAACCAATGGGACAACGACTTCCAGGAGACTGGGATTGGGATGCAAAATACCGTAGAGCAATTTAGATCTGAAGATCTTTCCCACCCATTAATAGGCCATGTGACCTGCTTACATCACAGGAAGCCTGAGTCACATGTGATGGGAGGAGCCTGCTGAGAGGAAAAGGAAGTTATGTCACAGGAAATGGAGAGGGAAAGAAAGAGAGAGAGAGAGCAGTTGTGGCTGCTAATGGCCACCATTATACATAGAGCTGAATAGTCTGTGACTTAGCTGTACTGTGAGTTTGTCTTTAGGAAGACCCCAGCAGGGCATCAAAGAGCTTTTGGGATGGTGAGGCTCCAGGTTGTGATATTACGTATTGAATATTTTACTGCTCTGCTAGATTGGATAGATGGCTTGTGAGATATGGTTCTCTGGTTACTTCTACCTTCTATGTGGAGAGTCTCATACACTTTGTGATACAGAATTACATAGGCATTTTGACAATTATCATCTACATTGTTATTATTGCCTTACTGATACAAATATGAGAGCAGAACACTGGCTTCTGTGATTCCTAGCACTCTGATTTATTATCTGTAGAAGTACAACTTAAATTAATGAAATGACACTTCTGGAAAATCTTTTCAATCGGTCAATCATCAAGCATTTATTCTAAGTACCTACTATCTGCCAAACACGATGGCAAGTGCTGAGAATAAAAATACAAAGAATGAAGTCATCCTTACTTACAATCTCTTTTTTCTCAATGAGGGAAAAATTTGTCTTTATGAATCTGGGGATAAATATAACATAAAGACCAGGTTTGGGTATTATCCTTCAGTTTCTCACATATATAATTTCTACTCTCCTCAACTTAGTTGTAAGTTTGTTGAGGATGGGGACTTTTCTTCTCTTTGGGCCTCCCATAACCCCTAACTCAGTTTGTTCAGTAGTGAGTCAAGAACACATTTTAGAATTGGGACACTAATACACTGTTGGTGGAGTTGTGAACTAGTTCAACCATTCTGGAGAACAATTTGGAACTACGGCCATTGAGCTATAATAGTGTGCATATCCACTCTTAGTGCAATACCACTCTTAGGTCTGTAATCCAAAGAGATCAAAGAAAAGGGAAAAGACCTATTTGTTTTATGTGTATGTTTGTATACTATTACATATATATATTATATTATGTTATAATTTGTAATTTATACTTATATTATATTTATTTATGGCAGCTCTTTTTATGGCGGCAAGGAATTGGATGTCAAGGTGATGCCCGTCAATCTGGGAATGTCTGAACAAGTTGTGGTATAAGATTGTGATGGATTACTATTGAGCTGCAAGAAATGAAAAGCAGGATCATTTTAGAAAAACCTAGAAAGACTTATATGAATTCACGGAAATTGAAGTGAGCAGAACCAGGATTGCAAGAATGATCAATTGTGAAAAGTTAGCTACTCTGATCATTACAAGAATCCAAGACAACTCATGAAGATCCATGATGAAAAATGCTACCTACCTCCAGAGAGAGAACTGATGAGCTCTGAATGTAGATCAAAACATTTTTTCTTTTAATTTTATTTTTATTGTTTTATTTTGTTTCTGGGTTTGTTTGTTTGTTTGCAATATGTACAATAAGGAAATGTTTGGCATGACCTCATATGTATGACTGAAATCAATTTGCTTGTCTTCTCAAGGAGGGGGAAGGGGCAGGAAAGAGAAAATTTGGACTGTTAGCAATTCTTTTATATGTACTCAGGAAATCTATAACGAAATAAAAAAAATTTATACAAGAATGCATTTTAGGTAAGTAAAGTGGAAGTTTTTATGAGAAAACCAGAATCTGGCTCAATTAGTCAGTTAAATGTACTAAGATACAGTAATAGAATACAATGAGAATTTCTCCAAATCAGGTGATGTTCATCTTAGCAGAAAATGAGAAAGGACTTTCCAGGAAAGAAAAGAATGGATGATAAATTTTGACCTTGGAGAAATAGAATGAGAAGGAAACCTTGACAATGCTTAAAAGAAATGAGACATATTGTACTGGGACACTGCATTAAAATTACCATCAGGACTCTATTTCCTTCTTATACTACTTTAGTCAGGTATAGTGTGACAAAGTTCATCCTCCATTGCACTATGAATAGGAGATGCTCAGAGGGAAGGTTAGCTCATCCTTAAAATACTTAATTTTCTTTTTGTTAAGATTATCTTCACAGAATAGTGCCAATTTTGCTCAATTTTTTCACAATCCCCATTTGCAGAAGAAAATAAGCCCCCCACAACAAATGTGTATCTACTGCCCATAAACAACAAGTTCTGGCAAACAAGTCTTTTGTTTTAAATTTGAGTAAATCCCACAAGTACCTTTGTGACTTCTGAAGAAAGATGAGAATGAGTCTCTTTGAGGCGGGAAATAGAACTATGGCTCAGTCCTCCCACCACTGCCATCAATGTATTAAAATTCTGTAGCTGAAGGAGTTTCTGAAAGACAAATGTCATGGAGAAGGGCTTAATAAATCCTTAATATTTGAATGAATGATTAAACAAACGAGGAACGCCTAATGTAATCATGAGAAATCCATTAGGCAAAACTATTATTCAACGTGTCTATAACAAGAATGTAAAATTTGTCTACTAGCCTTTCTCAGTAGAGAATACTCTGAAGAAACATTTGGAACAGGAGTTCTTAACTTTTTGTGCCTTGGACCCCTTTGGCAATGTGATCAAGCCTATTAACCCTTCTCAGAATAATTTTTTAAATGATTAGAACAAAATACATAAAATTAAAGTATAATTATCAAAATATTTTTTTAAAAGTTCATGTAGGTTAAGTATCTCTGGTTTAGAATATCTTGCCTTAAGTCTAATTACTAGACACAAAAAGAGAAAAGTGTCCTTACCTGGGCAACATTTATAAATTTAGTGATGACTTCGGCTCTTTGCTGTGGAGTTGGCTTGCTAAGAACCATCAATTGGACCCATTTAGAAATCCCATTAAATAAAGCAATGGATCTTTCCAGGGTTGGGTTATTCTCCAGGCAGCCATGAATTACATAGCTTTGATAATCTGTGAACTAGTGAAGGAAGAGTTAGAAATGCTGAATCTCACCGGAGCAGAATATCAAAATGCTTTTTAGACAAGAGAAGCAACTTCTTTGTTTTATCTATTTACCTAGCTATGTTTTGATAATTATGTATGAATCAAATTATCATTTATCTGTCATCCATCCATCTAGCCATAATTTACATCATGTTTTTTATATTCCGTAACACATTTACAATCTTGACATTTTTTCCTTAATATGTACAGTTCCTCCATTGTGTATTTACATAAAGGGTAACATAAAGAACATTAAGACTCTTACATCTAACAGACAAAAACCTATACCAAGAAAGAGGAAATTAATATCTTTTCAGGGGAAGGGGCAGCTAGTCAAAAATAAAGATAAAAATCTCAGTTAGGAAAGGCTAAGAAATGAAAGCAAGGAAAACTAGGGCTACTTTTAACCAAAGACTACAAGTTAGGAATGCTTTCAGACATTCAACAGTAATGCCATCAAATGTGTGTGCACCTTCAGATAATTCCTTGCAAGGATCCCTTGACTCCCACTGTGTGTCTGCCTATAGGAAATCCCTAATGTCCACTGCAAATGGGAGCACATTTCCTAGTGGAGGAAACCATCCTTTAGAAATGCATGCTTGTCACCAAACGCTCTACTGTACACAAACTGTTTCAGCAGTGAAAGTACTGCTCCAGAGAGCCCTGATGTCAGTGCCACTCAGGCTACAGTACAGAGGAAAGAAGGGAACTGACATGGTCACAGAACATGGGAGGACAAATAAAAACCGCCAGAGGTTGCATAAGAAAATGACTAATTGCAGAGAATTATGGAAGTATGATGATAGTAAATGAGTGAGTAGGCCCTTTGAAAGAACTGGACCCAGGGCTTGAGGAAGAAAAAAGAATGTAGAAAAGAGGAAGAAGGTAGTATCAAGATGAGTAGGAAAGCGGCATTTTGGTTCAGGGTCCTGATCCCAGGAAAGGAAAGAGCCCAACTTTGGGCTACACCCTGAAGGCTACAATTTCAGATTTAAGCCACCAACCACAATTAGACAGTTAACCCAAACCCAAACAACAAATTATTCCTTCCCCTCAAAGGAGCAAAAATCTAAATTTAAATAAATGTAGTTTAATTTTGAATGTCAATAACTCTAGAGCATATCTGAAAAAAACAAAATGAAAAGCAAACCAAAAAAAGTCAACTTTACTCCTACAAAGAAGATATTGAAAAAACGGGTGGAAGGTTAACTTCTTAGCCACAAACAATGACAGGATAATATTTCTCTTTGTTTCAAAGGGCTTGTTCTTGTGAGACTATGGGAAAGTTTCCAGGGGGGCACAGTGACAGAGGCTGCCAACTCTTTCAAAAAAATGGAAATGGTGTTCGGGAAGCTGGCATGTTATCCTTGGAACAGAAACTGTCAAGTTTCTTACTGAAATCCGTCTGAAAGATTTGTGCTCCAGAAAAGTAAGGTGCTCAGCCAGTTCAATGGGCTCCAGATGGTCGAACAGCAGACAAGCTTTTCCCTTCTTAGACACTTTTTTTCTCTGTGTGACTCTTCTCATCCAGTCATAGGAAGGACTGCAAGAAACGAAAATCTGGTCAATGTGGTCCAGGCCCATGCTAAGTTTACTGTACTCAATAGTTGTTGTTCTCTACGTACTTATATACGGACTCATTGTCTCCCCCAATAGAACTGCAAGCTTCTTGTGTCTCCATCATCTAATAAAAAGCCCATGAGTGCTTAACACCTGCTTGTTGATTGATTTAGGTATTTTGTCCAGATCACTGAACACTCCATCCAATGGTTATTAAGCCAATACGACAAGTAGGACGCATTTAGCAGATGACTCCCCAAATTTTTCTCTCTGTGACTTTAGCTGTTCCCTAAGGGGACTAGCCTTGAAACCACAAGCTAATCTATACCATACTCTGACTTCTGACCAACACACAGTATAATAACATTCATTAAAGAAAGTCACTCCAGAAATTGCCAAGCCACATGATAGGAGGCAGATCATGAAAATTATTATCTGGTTGGAATAACATGGCATCACGCCAAAAAATTCAGATTTTACTCAGCTCAGAACTAAATTCAATATGACATGTTGTGGTATAATGGACAGAGCACCGATTGTTCTGAGAATAAGAAGACCTGGGTGCTGATCATATCTCTACTATACTCCATGGTGATCTTAATTAAATCATTTCACCTCTCTGAGATTCAGTTTCCCTGTGTGTAAAGTTAGGAGATTGGACTAGCTGAAATCTATCAAAGATTCCTTCCAAATGGCTCTAAATATTAATTGAAGGTCTACTAGGCACAAAAGGTGCCAATGGCAGCCCTACGTATAAAGCAGTGAGTTTCTTATAGATCATTATTCTGGGACATGAAAAGTACCGTTTACCCTCAAATAATCTTCCTAACAGATTTGCCAACCTAGCACTGAAGTCGTTCCTTTGGATTAAGAGATCTCCTACATGTTCCTGTTACCAATGCAAAAACCCCTTGGAGGAATTATGGTTATTGTTATTAGTAATTATGGTAATAATCATGACTGGCATTGATATAAGTTTCAGGTTTGCCAAGTATTCCCCATGTCACTTGATCCTCACAAAACCCTCTAAGGTCGGTACTATTGTTACTATTCCCAGTTTGCAAATGAAGAAACTGAAGCTCAGAACAGTTTGACAACTTGCATATGCTCTCATCTAGCAAATGTCTGAAGTGGGTCCAAACTCAGGGCTCTGTCAACATTGTTAGCACCTAGTGGTGACCATGAAGGATGGACTTTGCAGGGACTAAACTCAGGGCAAATACATTTTTATGGAGATGGAATTTATGGGAAATAGCTAAGGCAGGAGGTGCCACCCACATGGAGCATGAATGTAGAGGCCTCAGCATGAAAGAACTGGGCACTTGGCCAGACATAAAGATGGGGGAGAAAAATGGCCCATGCTACACAATTTTGCCAAGAGGCAGCCCAGTAAGTCCCATAATATATTAACCCTATTAAATCAGATCAGGTCTGATCTGATCAATGCTCAAAAAAGTGTTAAATACTTCTTTATTCCCACTTTGCCTGCTTTGCTATAACGATAATTACTATTCATGCAGTCTTCTAGGGCAGGGATTATTTCATGTCTGTCTTTGTATCTCTAGCACCTAGCAAAGCTCCTAGCACATAGTAGGTACTTAATAAATGCTTGTTGATTAGCGCTAGAGGCTGAATTGGTATGTGACCTTTGATTCGATTCAATTCAATTGCACAAACTTTTTTAAGCATACTAGGTACAGAGTATTGTGAGATGCACTGGGAGATAAAAAATGTAGATAATATACTGTTCTAGCCATAATGTAACATGTATAGTCTAATCTGGGAACATAGCAAATACAATGCTAACTACAATACAAAATAATAAATAATACATAATAAAGATAGAAAATCCACTGCTTTATGAGACCTGGGAGGATATAATGAAAGATTTCACTGAGGAGGTAAAATTTAAAGGACTTGTAAAAAGTCAACAGACAAAAGGGAGCAGAAGGGCATACTAGGCAAAGGAAAGTGTCTAAGAAATGGCATAAAGTATACTCAGAGGACGAAGAATAATCTAGTTTGACTGGAGCCTAGAGAGCATTGTTAAATGCACAGTAGATATTCAATAAATTAATTGAATTAATTTGTTCTCAGTGAGGTAACTATATATAGACCTTAATTCTCTGTACCACTTAATTAACAAAAGTAACATAGATATAGAGTTGGAAGGGATCTCCAAGGTCATTTATCTTAATCCTCCTCGTTTTACAGATGAAGGAACTGAAGCCCAGAGAGGCCAAGAGACTTGTCCAAGGTCATTTAAATAGTAATTGGTGAAGCCAGTGTTTGAATCAGGTCTCCAAATCCTGAGCTCTTTTCAGTACATTTTGCTACCCCCTTAAAAGCAGAAAGGGATGATATATGCCTCAAACTTACTACTTCTCTCATGCTTAGGGAAGTACACTCACTACCATTTGGTCAGTCCCTTGTCCCCTAAGGGAATGATAATTTTGATGCATTTCCTGGCGTTGTGTGAGGATACAGAATGATGACCTTCCTCCTCTGCTTATTTTAGAATCCCAGCCCCTCAGCCCTTAACAGCTATGGTGGGGAGGGAGACAGAAAAGGAAAAGGGCAGAGTTCATTTCATTGACGTGTTTTTGTTCCCTCATTATTCATATTTCCCTAAGCTCAGTCTCCTTCCCCAAACACCTATCCGAGCATTCTTCTCTGTCACACCTTTTGCCATGGGCATGATTACATTTCCATGTAATCAAGAAGACACTAAGAGGGAAAAAGTTAACGCAAGTATTATTTGTTTTTCTATGTCAAAGTGCAGAATGTATCAATCAACATGTACGAATGTATATACTGCTTAAGCATCAAATGCATAATTAAAAACCAATCTATCCAGTTCTTAAGGGCCACCTTGACAGCATATGGAAGACAGGACTGACATTACTTACAGGTTCCCATTACACAACATAGATGAGTACAAGGAAATTGCATAGCCTACATCTTATAGCCTTGTCCAATGTGGTTGCTCTCCAAAGGGAGAACATTAAGTACAAGTCCTTAAATGATCTGTAATGAGGTTAGCCCAGAATGTCACTAGTAATCCCGAGAAGAGGTAATTCCTCATATTTGATGGAGGGGCACATGTGCCCTACTTACATGCTGGATATGTCAATGAGGTTGATATGTTTTTCATATCCCAGCTGGCTGGCTACTTCCTGAAACTCTTCGGTCATATGAATCAAACCAAGATCCAGATTAAATTCTGCTGGGAACTCCAGAATCCAGTATCTGAAAGGTATGGAATGTCAAGTGATAGTCTCAGACTATAATATTCTTTGGATTCTCTGCCCAAGAGCTCTCATTGAATTAAATGATCTACCTTTCTCTGTCTAATGTACCATATCCAACCTCCATTCCTTTGAATCGTAGATCAAAGTCCATTTCCCCCCAGTTTTGATAACAATTTTTCTTGATTTTCTTTCCTTGTTAGATTACCATTTTCTTATGAATAGAGAAAAATCTCTTATTTTAAAATTAATCCTGAGATGAAGTTTTCTGGATATGGTCCCACTCTCCAAGCATCTCCAACCTGAAAAAAGTAGACCACACCCTTAGCATCCCCCTGACTTTGATAGCGGAGTCTTTTGCCTTATATGAATCAGGCCTCTAGGATACTTCAGAGGTATCTTCACTCCCAGAGAGTGAGTCAAGTGCTCCTTTAAGTATTGTTTTGCCATTAGAATATAAACTCCTTGAGGGAAGGGACTATCCTGTTTGCTTATATTTGTACACCATTGCTTGGCACAGTGTCTGACGCATAATAGGTGCTTAATATCCTCTATCTATCACCTATTTATCTATATGACTTATTTCTACAAATTTTAGAGACAGATAATGAAGGAAAAAATCTGCAAAGTTTGGTATCAACACATACGGCCCAATATTTTAATGATGTTCTTCAGAGAATATCACAAATATAAGAAATTAAGCCATAGAACAATTCTGTGATTTTTTTCTATGTAACTCTACATATTTTGTGTAAAAACATATTTAATACAGAATATCAGTCAGATAAAGGCTGTCTCTACACAATGCCCATCCAAGTAGTTAAAAAATGAATAATTCAGTCTTTAGATTCTTCTGGTTTTGCATGATATCAGATAAACTCCATGATTGAATTCTTCCCCTATTTCCCACTCCAAAATGACAAGTTATTTTTGTGGTTCTTATTTAAATTAACACTTAATATATTTAAATAAAATTAAATATAACATTCAAATAAAATATATAAAAAGTTGGCCGGAGGGCCCAACTCCCAAGGACCTAGGAAAGAGGGCTGCCTTTTCACTGTGCTCCATGCTGCTATTCACCACAGGGCTGATGCAAGAGAAGGCATGGAATATTTTTGGAGGGTTCCAGGACAAGATAAAGGCCTAACTAAATGGGGATGTTTATCCCTGGTTTCCATGGTGAGGAAGTGGCCCTCTGGTTTCATATCCACAGAGCATGAGGCTTAAATGCCACAACCATAAGGTAGACATCCAGGAAGAATCACAGACAGAAAACTCTTTTTAGACAGAGCCACTGCTGCTGCTGTTGTGTCATTTCAGTCATGTCCAACCCCTCTTGACCCCATATGGGGTTTTCTTGGCAAAGACACTGGAGTGGTTGGCCATTTCCTTCTCCAGCTCATTTTACAGATGAGGAAACACAGGCCAATAGGGTTAAATGACTTGCTCAGGGTTACATAGCAAGTAAGTGTCTGAGGCCAGATTTGAACTCAGGAAGATGAGTCTCCCTGACTCCAGACCCAGCACACTATCTCACTGAGCCTCATAGCTGCCCCAGACAGAGCCACAGATCAAAGCAAACCCTTTGCTACCAAAAACAAAGAGGCCAGTATGGGGATGTGTACAATGATTTTTCGGATGGAAGGTGTGAAAGGAATAAATCCCAAGATTTGTTTTGATTTTCTAAACATGTTTTTACAACAATTTGACCTCCCACCTACCCACGGGCCAGAGAATTGGGATGAAAACTATTTTTCCTTAAATACTACATATTGTGACTAAAGATAGCCCTACAGCTGAAAGGGGCCTAAATGCCGTACAGTCTAACCTCATAGTACAGATAAAGAAATGAGGTACAGGGAAGTTAAGCGATTTGCCTAAGGTCACCCAGGTAGTAAGCAACAGAGCCAGGATTTGAATTTCTGTCTTTTGACTCCAAATTCAGTAGTCTCTTGTCCGAGCCAAATAACAGCAATAAAAATACTTTTTTAAAGTAACAAACCTAAATAGGCCATGATATTAATGGAGATCCTGTTGTAATTCCAAGTAGAAAAAAATTTTACTAAGTCATTTAGTCAACTAGCATTTATTCAGCACCTACTACATTCTAAGCACTATGTTAAACACTGGGGCTACAAAGAAAGGCACAAAAAAAAAGTCTCAGCTGGTCACAAGATGTATCATAGTCTAATGGGGGAGAGACAGCACTCAAACAATTATGTACAAGTACAAATTAGGGTTGGTCTCAGAGGGAAGGCATTAAAATTAAAGAGGCCTGGAAAAGGCTTCTTGCAGAAGATGGGACTTTAGGAGAGATGTGAAGGAAGCCAAGGAAATCAGAGGCAGAGATAAAGAAGAGCATTCTAGGCACGGGGGACAGTCAGTGAAAACTGTTGAACTGGAAAATGGAGAGTCATGTGTGAGGAACAGCAAGGAGGCCAGTGACACTAGATCCTAGGGTATCTGGAAGGAAGGATGGTTTAAGGAGACTAGAATGGGAGGAAAGGGTCAGGTTATGAAGGCTCCTTCCTTATTTCTGCTTCCTTTATATGTGCTCCAAAGATGACGTTTAGACTTCAGCCCACAGTTCCCTTAAGCTGCACCTAAATTTATGAACCCAATAGGAATTCTCTGGCTTTCCAGAATTAGAGACAAAAGCACTGGGAAATTTAAAGTAATACTTACCTCATGAAGTAGCAGACCTTTAGGCGGAATTCATCACATCCTTCCCCACAAGCATCACGGTACGTAGGTTTGTTAATGAAAATAATAACAGTTCATATTTCCATTGTGTTTTAAGGTTACAGATTTTTCACAATATGTCATTTGTGCTTCACAATAACCCTATAAGGTTAGTAGGGAAAGTGGCATTATCCCCATTTTATAGGTTAAGAGTAAAAGACTCTGAGAAATGATGTGTTTCATCCAATCTTACAGAGCTGGTAAAAGGTAGAGCCCAGATTTGGAGCAAGCTCTTTTCAAAATCTCACACTGACTTAAGCGTATTTTTATCCAACTTTAGCTTGATTTATTCCACAGAGTTTTTAGGTGGTTGTCCAATTATGTATCATCTCCTACTCCATCAGGGATCACCCAAGATCTCTCAGTTGTGAGCCAAGCTGAAATCGGTTTCAAACAGTCCATGCCTCTGGCTCAACTCCAGTTCTAACAAATCAGCTAATCTAGGGTGTGAGAAAAGACTGCTATCCAACCAAAACAAAGAGTTAAAAAATGAAAAAAATGCTGGAGGTATACCTGTGATAATTTAGTTCACACTGATAACAGTATTTTTACCTTCACTGAGAAAACAGGGCATCTGGTATTTAAAACATGCTGCAGATAATCTATAAGATTGACAAACCAGATGGGAAATGGAGAATTGACTATATTTTCAAACACAAGCTCAGCTAAAAATGCAAACTTGTTTTAATAACAAAGAAGGGGAGGGGTATATAAAATAATTGTGCATATAGGATAAAGAGGGGGAAGGAGGAAGGAAAATGGGAGGGAGTAAGTATTTATTAAGTTCCTACTATGTACCAGGAACTGTGCCAAGTGCTTTACAAATATTACCTCATTTGATGGCAGCTAGGTGGCAAACTAGGTGGCAAATAGTACTGGGCCCAAAGTCAGGAAAAACCTGAGATCAAATCCAGCCTCAGACCCTTACTAGCTGTATGACCCTGGACAAATAACTTTACCTCTCAGCCTGTTTTCCCAGCTGTAAAATGGGGATATTTAATAATAGCACCTATCTCACAGAGTTGTTGTAAGGTTCAAATGAGATATTCAGGATAAATGTTCCTTGTGAGCACAATTGCCTATAAATGAAACAACTCTGCTTTTAAGTATCCCAAGCATAAATGAGTTGTGCTATCAGGTAACTGATAAAAGGGTAATTAGATTCAATGTTCTGGAAATTCCTGTTCATTTGTGGTCTTAGAATGCTTTCAATCCCTTGGGTTCTAGTACTATATTCCAGATATTAGGAGATGACATTTATATAGCACTTCGAGGCTTATAAACCACTACACCCATTTTATAGATGAGGAAATTGAGGTCCAGGGATGTTATGAATTGCCTATGGTCACAATCAAACAATAAGCTTATAAGTAATAGAAGCAGGGTTTGAACCCAGGTATCTCCTCACTCTAAGTTCAATATTTTTACCCCTCTACCATACTGCTTCCCTGGAAAAATTTTGCAATAAAAATTAATACGTATATGAGACAGCTATACACTTTGACTAAAAGAAGATCATAAAGCCCTGAGAGGCAGCATGGAAAGAAAATTAAAATGTATACAAAGCAACTACATTTATGATAGGCAGTGAGGATACAAAGTGGAATCAAGAACATCTGGTTCAAATCCTGCTTCTGACATCCTGGGCAAGTCACTTAACTGTCAGTGCTGGAGGCGCTGTACATACACACACACACACACACACACACACTTTATAATACATAAATTATATGTAATATCAAGAATATATTAATAAAGAACATAACATGGAATGTACATTACATATATTATCTATATATAAACGTGTGTGTGTGTGTGTGTGTGTGTTTATACACTCATACATATACCCTACTTCCTTTCCTCTAATCATGACCCTTAATGAAATCAACTGAACAATGGTGTTCCCTCTTTGCAGACAATAATACATTTAAGTACAAGACAGGATGAGTTATAAATTTAGCTACTGTTTCATCATTTCACCATTTTACATGTTAATCTCTAAGGAAATCTAGAGCTAAACCAACCAGATTGAAAAAAGCAAACAAATTCAATCCATTACCCAATTGGCCTGTTTAAACTGAATATCCAAGTGCATACACAAAACAGCTGGATGACTGACTAAAGTTTTCTGTTTTAGTCATGACATCTTTGTGTTAGTTAGACATAGTCAATGCCCAAATGCATCACTGATAATGTATTTGTTATACTGCCAAGGCCTAGTGAGAAAGACACAATTGGCAAAGATATATTGAGAGAAGTTTTCCCGCCAGCTCAGTGGATGATAGATACCATCGGTGCATCAAAAGAACGATTCTTGGCAAATAACTGTTGCTCAGTTCTCCCCTGTCATCTGCAAAACAAAAATAGAAGTTTCAAGAAGGTACTCTAGTATTTTCCTCATTTCCTTCTCTTTCTCCCATAGCCACAGCATGTTATATCAGTAGAGAAAGATCTTGCCTAGTACCCATAATACTACTTTTTTAACCTGCCATTTTTCTAGTATTCCCCATCAAGCTGAATAAGCCCCAGTCTTCTAGTTTAATGCCGATGCTAATGAGACACTTCTGTGTGAAATGAGATGAGAAGAGGCTCCTACCAAACATTTCGATGCATGTGCTCAACAATTCATCCAATGTCGCTGCTTTACCAAGTGTACTTGACCCCATTGTTCTTAAGCCGTTGTCAAAGAATTAGAGACATTTTCAGCAAGAGGAAGACCATTTCCATAATGATAGAAGTGAGCGCCATTAGCAGTCAAGGGAAGGCTTCATTTTTAGGTGTACTTCAGGAAAACTGGTGAGACAAGATATAGAATAAAATATCATCTTTAAATATATGAAATACATAATACTCAGTAATAGACCATACAATTGGCCCAAGGTTCTTTACAAAAAATCATTGTGTCTCCCTGTAAAATAAATACCAAGTCGGCAAAGCCTATTTTGACCAAAATCATAATAATGGACTTCTATTGTTTTGTCCCTTTTCTCAAAGACAATGCCTGGTACCTTAAGACCACAGAAATCTCTTTCCCTATGTCAAAAGCCTTTTGTGGCTGAGATTTTGTCATAGTTTTGTACAATGTACAAACATACATTGTTTGTACTTTCTTAATTTTCCTTAATGCAGGCATGATACTTAAAGAATATAGCCAACATAATTTCATTTGGTATATAGTATACTATAATAGTGATTATCTAGGGAAAATAGCTATTTTTTATGGAGGCAAGATTAAAATGACTAATCAACTCATGTATAAAGAAGTAAAAATTGAAGGAAAAAAAAAACCTAACTTTGTTTTTATTCCTACATTTTCTGAAGTGACAGAGTTCAATTATTTCCCTTTTCTGTCTTTGCTCCAACCATCTCTTGCCCCTCTCCCCTGTCCACATACACGTAGGCTTATATATTGTCATCCTTTTGTCTCCTAGTTCAACATGAGAAAAATCACTTCTTTTCCACTCAGATCAGATTGGGTGTGGACCACAGACCATTGAGGATAGAAAAAGGAAGAAACAGTTATATACTATATATAGACTATATCTCTGATGATTCTCAAATGCATTTGTTCTGCTGCTGGCTGACTATATCTAGCAAAGCAGCAGTTATGAACTATTTTCCCTCCTAAAAGCAATTTGGGCTGGTTTTGCCCAAACTGGAGCATGGAGTCTAATATATTATCTTACAAATATATCTCTGAAGCCAGATATTCTTTGCCTTGATGATGTGAGGACTTGGCAAAGATCTGGTGACTTTGGTCCATGCAGATCTCCATTTTGGATGGTTTACAACAATATTGCAGTCCACCAAGACATAATGGAGTTTCCATCAATGGCTTTAACTCAATTAATGTCTGTACTACTCCCACACCTTCTGGAATAATGAGTCAGTGTCTACATTACTTCTACACAAGATCCATATTTGTACTTATTCTACTACTTCCAATAAGTATGAATAATAACATTTCAATGATTTAATTAAATCGAAGTGATTGCTTAAGAATGATTGATGAAGGATTAATATTAATAACTGCTTGAGTCAAAGAAGGATTTGGATTTTATGCACATCTTTCCAAATTTCCAAACATTTTTTATTAAATTTTATTCTAACTCATTAAAATCTTAGTACATTAGTTATTTCTTTGAGTTTTATGAACTTCTCTGGTTTCATTTGCCAAGTGGCTTACTCCCTGACACCAATAGATCTCAGGATTTCACCAAGCCAAAGACCAAGCCAAAAAGAACTCCATGGGTCATGGAGAAAATCAAGATTTGTCCACTCCTATGCCTTATTTCTTTCTTAAGAAAAGTACTGACATTTTTTTTTTACTCTAGGAGGACCAGATGGTTTGTGTCAATTAGACTGACTTCTCATTTTAAAACCAAAAATGTTCAGGAACAACATTTAGAGGAGGGTGTTGAATTTATCAAAATGAATATGAAATATTTTGGTGGCAAATTCTTTTCAAACTTCTTGAAGTTTTGAGGCTTTTGTACAAAAAATTGTTATTTTATGGGCATGTGAATTTTATTAGACTACAATTTGCTTTTACAGTACTCTTTAATATTAAATTTGTCAGGCACAAAATTTTATAGTAATAATACCTTACACTTTTGGCTATACTCTATAATTCAATAGCTTTAAAGAAAAAGTTTACCTAACGATTTCAAGACTGATTCCTAGCACTGGAACTTTTATGAGTGGATGCAGCCATCACTATTTCGGGCATCTAGAAGGAAACCTAAAGAGAACAAAACAAATTGAGGAATGGGCCTGAAAAAGAAAATCAAACCACCAAAGGAAAAATTAAAGAAATTAAGATGCTTTAGTATTTGTTCTCCAAGAACTCTAAAGAATATAATATTCATTTAAGGATGAATAAGAAAGAATATAATATTCATTGTATATGAACAACACCCAAATGAGTAAGCAGGAAATAAAATCTCTAGGACTGCCTATTTGGCGTGATGCTGATTTTAAAAGGCAATCATTGTTTTACTTTGTCCTTAAAATGCATCTTTGTAATTCAAAGGCATGATGGAGAAGTTTCAAGAGTGCTGGCCTTGGTGTCAAAAAGAACCTGGGCTCTAAAACTGGCCCCACCTCTTAGTAACCATGTGACATTGGGTCACTTACTTTTTTATTACATTTTGGTTTCTTCACCAATTAAGTAGGTATGATAATAATTATTATATTATATAAGAATAGAATTGTCATAAGAAAAAAATCACTTTGTAAGCTACAAAGTACTTCTATAAATAGGGGTAGTTATCATTACTATTAACAATAACAATAATTGAAACTAATTTTGTATATGACACTAAGGCTTTTTAATTTGGCCAATATAGAAACTCCTATTAATGCAAAAAATAATCTACCTAACACTGAATAAATTCTAGAGAGTTGCCTGATGCTCAGAAGACTTACTCATGGTCAGAGAGCTAGTAGGTATCAAAGGTGGAGTGTGAATCCAGGACTTCTTGACTCTAGGTCCAGCACTCGTTCCCCTAAACCACATTACCTCACCAAAATGCTTTGTTAAATTGACTTGAACTGAGTACTCACAACTTAAATGCCATACCAATTCAAATATACTTATTCAAAGCATCAGTGAATGGCTCACTCATTCCAGAGGCTTTCTCTCAACCTTAAATTAAATTTATAAATAAGTTATTATAGGAAACACTAAACTTTAGCATATTGTATATATGAAATAATATAATCACTGTGTATATCTATATTATAATTATAAAATAACATTTTCATATTACATATGTATATATACATATATATGTGTATATATATATATTCTCCATTTCAAATGTATTCCATAGACATATTTGGTAGAATGTGGACTCCTTTAGGACTGAGATCGTTTAATTTTTGTCTTTGTATCAACAAATAGTCCTGAACAGTGCCCTGCATATGCTGGATACTGAATAAATATTTGTTGAATTTAATTGAAAACATCTACTATTAGCACTCATGACTATCAGTCAACCAGGAAAAGAGGCATTATGGTATGTAGAAATAGCATTAGACTCTGGAATCTGAAGACTAGGGTTTGAGTTTCGGCTCTGCCACCTACCGAGTAGGCGAGCTGGGGCACAGGACCCTTCACTTTTCTGAACCTCGGAGTACTAACCTGTGAAACAGTAATGATAATTCCCATACTGCCTATTTTATGGTGTTGGTGTTAAGTTCAAATGACTTCTGGTTATAAAGTATATTGTAATCCCTCAATTAACAAGTTTTGTGTTTGGTGCTATGGACACAAAGAGGAAAAAATGAATAATTCCTATCCTCAAGGAGCTTATGTGTTCTATCAGGGAGATGTCATAAAATATATGAAGAATAAATAGAAGGTACTTTGAAGATGAAGTGCAGCTGGGGAGATTAGTAAAGTCTTCATGTAAAAGAGGTTCATGATAATCAAATAAAATGAAAGAAGCTGAATGTCAAATATTTCCCACTGTTTGAGTTCCTTTTTTTTTTTAAAAGAAATTTCCCTAGTTTCTCCAGATACAAATCCTGGGTACAGTAAAGATTTGTCATTTTGATGAGAGATATTTTCTTATGCCTTCAAAAACTCATGAAATAAGTTCTCTCCAGTCCCTAATCACCGCCATAGAGAGGTCCTTGCATTTTTTTTATTGACTACAGCACCTGTTGGTGAGTTTTTAAAATGCCTTGATGGTATAATGCAAAGGATTTTTACCAACACTACTGGAATGTCATTTATCACCACAATGTCCCCGGCTTAAATAAACCAGAGAGAGGCTAAGTGACCAAACCAGGGGTGGGGAACCTGCAGCCTCAAGGCCACATGTGGCCCTCTAGGTCCTCAAATGCAGCCCTTTGACTGAATCCAAACTTCGTAGAACAAATCCCCTAAAATAAAAGGATTTGTTCTGTAAAACTTGGACTCAAGTCAAAAAGCCTCACCCGAGGACTTAGCAAACCACATGTGGCCTGAAGGCCACAGGTCCCCCACCCCTGGACCAAACCAAGACTAAACAACCACCCACCAAGAAATGGGAGATGAGAGTCCTAGACCCTAAGTCAGGACTACTGCTGATTATCATACTCAAAGTATTACAGAAACGCAGAAAAGCTAGAACTGTGTAGTAATAGAAGCTTCATTAATGTTCTTACCCATGTGCTTAGTACTTTTTCTTTAGTCCTAAAGTGATCAGAAAACAGAATGCCTATCCCTGAACCTTGATGGGAAGCTGAAGAGAAACTGACTATACCACTGAGAGTGGTATAGAGGAAGGAACCCCTGGATTGGTAGTCAGGGGTCCTGAGTTCTAATTCTGACTGTCACTCAGCTACCTGTGTGACATTGGACAAATCACTGAAACTTTCTGAGCTTCAGTATTCTCTCTGTCTCTGTCTGTCTCTCTTACTCTCTCTCTCTCTCTCAGAAACATACTGAAAGATGTTACCTGATTTGTGCAAAGTCACACTGAGGACACAGAATACTACAAGAATACTTGTACTATCTGCTCCAAGAGGCAGCACAGTACAGCAGCTGGTAGGCGAGCCCTGGAATCAGAGACCTGAATTTGAGTCTTACCTCTGAAACACGCTGCCTTTGTGACTCTGGCAAAGACATTTAACCTTTCACTGCCCCATGTAGCTATCTAAGACTATATCCTAAGAGAATTGCTGATCCATATCAGTGGAAGAATTTTCAATATGAGGAATCTCATGACATTGATGCAATTAAGTATGAATTTAAAAATAAAACCATAAAAAAGCCACTCATTCTAAGAGCAATGTAAACATTAAAGTACCTTATAAATAGGTATAGCTGATAAATTGTGCTATTTCCATGATAGCATGTTTTAGGATTTAGATTTATAACTCTAGTCCATTGGTCTATCAATTATAATTATGTAAGGCAGAGAAATGTTTTTACAGTCTTTCAAAGAAGACTATATTTATTTACATCTCCTGGGGGAAGCTGGAAAAGGGGCAGACTGCCCCAGCACTCATTACTTGTCTCCTAAAAACCTGCCCATTTACTGAATTCCCCTCCTGCTGTTGAGGTTACGATGATCCTTCCAAACAAACATCGTGTTGTCCCTAACCAAGGGACTAAAGTATAAGCAAGCTAATAGTTATGACAGGATGACTAAATTTCCAGAAAGACAGGGAGCTGTTGCAATAATCAGCTCACCTTTAGCCTAGAGACAATATAATGGTCCTCAGGTCCATGAGACTCCTTTCTCTAGTATGTTGTGAAGTTTATTTAAGTTGAAAAACTATCAATACAATCGCAATAACTCAGACCCCTTAATTAGAACAGAGGTTTGGCACTCTAATTTAAATTTTGTGTTTTCCAACTAACCCTGGCTTCTTTAAATTGGAAACAGAATCAGAATATGGGAAACACTTAGGTCAAGAATGAAAGCAGAGGCTATTATATAGTGCATATTAGCTTGGAATTTCCCTGAATCCTCAAAGAGGTGATTACTACTAACGGTTTCAGTCAGAGTTCTCTATTTCAAGATGCCAATGAAGGCCTGACTGCCCACTTCTACCTCTCTCCCTTCACTGCAGAAGCTCAGCTCTCCTTTCTATTTTTCCTTTTTCTTGCCCTTCTTTGTGTCACTAATTCTTTCTTGTTAAGTCCTGGGTGGGCCCATTGCTGTTGATGCCCAGCTCATGTAGTCCCAGCTCCTTTCTGTCAGTTTGTTTTCTCAAAGATTGTATTTGTTGTTGCTGGTCCATCATTTTTCAGTGACCCCATTTGGGATTCTCTTGGCAAAGATACAGGAGTGGTTTTGCCATTTTCTTCTCCACCTCATTTTACAAATGAGGAAACTGAGGCAAAGAGGGTTAGATGACTTGCCCAGAGTCACAGGGCTATTAAGTGTCTGAGGTTAGATTTGAACTCTTATTTGCCTCTGTAGCTCCCTTAGCACCTAACACAGTGCCTTATCCACAGTAAGCGTTCAATAAGTGTTTAATAAATGAGCAAATCTGAAAATGAGTTACTTCTTAATAATGTACAAAAGACAACAAAAGGGATTTTTTAAATTCAAAGCAAGAACAACAAGGAAAGGATCCATAATGATGGAGAACATTAACAGGTAAGAGGTTAGAGGTTAAAGAGATACTGATAGAGGTTAAAGCTGTTCAATTCCAACTTTGCTTGTGTGGAAGCCTGTCCCAAGTCCATGACATTCCAATGTATCCTTGAATGTCCTGCTGAGGGCAGAGCCTGGGCTGGCAGTGAATGGGAATATCAGATGACTAGGGATGATGCTTCCCAGCACAGAGCTGGATCAGAAGTACTCACTTGTGGGGTGACTGTAACAAAGGATGCAGGTAGTATATCAAAGGTTGAAGGTGAAAGGACAGAAAGAACAATGGGGAAAAAAAGGCAGTTTCCTCTTTCCCAGACTGGCATAAGATTTTGAGTATTTTCTCTCCCCTTTCCTGTGTTCCAAAAAGAGAGAATTTCTGTGCCACAACCTGTCATGAATTTAAACTTCCTACCTCCTGTTCTCATGCTGTGGTTGGGAGATATAAGAGGAAAGAATCAGATTTACATCTGAAATGGTTTTTGGTTTTTTGTTTGTTTGTTTTTACCTGGGGCGATTGATGTTAAGAAGCAACTGATGGGATGTATATAATGCTTTTAATTTTTCCTTGCTTCTAACTAATCAAATTAAATTGCTTAATCCTGACCTTAAATTTTAAATGATTTAAGCAACAGGCTGAATTGTAAAGAATAGGAGTGTCCAATGGGTTTGGGCAAGAACCAATGATTGACAAGTAATGATTGACTGATACTCCTAGGCAGAGTCATAATGTAGTGTAATCGGGTGTGGTGTTTGGTGATTAACTGTGTGCTTGTAGCACACACCCCTTTTGCCTGCCTCAAGATCCAAACTATTCACAAGACCAGGGTGGGAAAATATATATCTGTAACACTTCATCTTCTCCAGCAGGGTAAATGGTCTTTAACCTGAACAGAGTAAAATGCAAAAAGAAATCATAACCTAAGATAGGAAAGGAGAGCCACCTGAAATGGGATCAACTATTCAAACCCAGATGAATTACAGTCAAGGTGATAAGGATACTTGCAGATATGATCCAGGAGTTGCTATTGATAATCTCTAAGAAATAATGAGGAATAGGGCAGGTAGTAGAAAATTGGAGATGTCAATGCGTCTATTTTCTAAGAGCAAAGAAGAGTTTATTCTGAAGAACAGAAAGGGGATAATTTAGTGTCCATTCCCAGAAAGTTTCTAGAATGACTTATTTAGCTAATGACTTGTATTTAATAAAAACAATAACTGACATTTATATAAGACTTTAAGGTTTACAAAGAGTTTTACAAATATTATTTCATTTGATTTCCACAATCCTGGGAGACAGCTACTATTATTACCGCCATTGTAGAGATAAAGAAACTGAGGCTGAGGGAAGTTAAATGATGTGCCCAAGGATCACACATCTAGGTCACATATCAAAAAGAATTCTAAGCCTAGGATCAGGACAGTGTGAGGTCAAATCCAGCCTTAGACATTACTAGCTATGTGACTCTGGGCAAGTCACTATTATAAAATGAAGATAACAGCTACTTCCCAGGGTTGTTGTGAGAATCAAATGAGATAATATTTGTAAAGCTCTTATCATAACGCCTGGCACACAACAGTACTTAGTAAATGCTTGTTCCCTCCCCTCATCCAGTGAGGGAATTGAGGGGATTAGGACATCAAAGTGATTAATTGTAGAAATTAAGTTGAACAACATTGACTCCATCTAGTGACTCATTTCTGGAGCTAGCTTAGTTTCTATTCAATTATGGGTCTAGTCCAATTTCTGTCTTGTGAGAAAACTTCATTCAATTGGGAGAATTGAAAGAAAACCTTATTACATTGCTTGAACCTATCCCTAACATGGATGACAAACTGGATCCCCTCTACCTGCTGCTTAAAGAAACTTAACCAAGCACCTAGGTTATGCTGACCAGAAACCCAGCCAGATACAAAGACTGATGTAAGGAGTTTTCTCACAATTGTACATCTCAAGCAACCCTTATGTCTTATTTAAAAACTAGCCCAATACTGATCAATCAGTCATCCAGGTTTCCATGTTTCTTTGATTATTTGCAGACACTTCAAGGGAGTGGGACACCTCTTTTTCTGAATTCAGGGACTTGTACCTGTTCATTTTGCCCCTCCCAACTTGGAAAGTCCCTAATCTTTCCTCCAATTAGAAATCAAATTACCTAATGTTGCATTGTTTCCTTTTAATCAATTGGCCTCATTTAATTATAAAAGTATAAAAGTCTGTCTTCCCCTCAATTCAAGGTCTAGCCCTAAGCTAAGGAAGGGTCCTGGTCCCAATTTGTTGGGCAATTGACACACAGTGCATAATAAATCAGTATGCTGGGAGATCAAACCTTTATTTCCTCAGTCATTTCATCTTTTGCCCACCACACCACCTAGTTAGCATGTGAGGCTGGGTTTGAATCCAGATCCAACTCTACGCAGTGTTTCACCTAGCTACCTCTAATTACAAAAGAAGCAGTTAAGCCCTGTTCATCACTGTGAACAAGTCTGGAATGATAAGCTTACATACTTCTAATTGTTTGTAGCCTCTACATCCCAAACTGTAGGCTCAAACCTACCCTACAGGCCACTTTTGGCCCTCAGGAGATGAATTTTAGAGTCTCAGTGATGCTGCTAATGCTAGAGTAAACTAGATCAAATTCAAGTTTTACTAGTTGGGTCCCTGTGGCTAAGCATTAGTAGTAACTAGGTCTCTCTGTCATCTCCCTGTGCCTGCCTTCTTCTGTTGTTTAAAAATTTTTAGTAGGTCGTTCAATAAACATTCATTAAGTGCCTACTATGTAGTAGTCACTGCTCAGTAATGGACATAAAAAGAAGGGAAAATACCTTCCTTGCTCTCAAGCTGTTTACAATCTAATGGGAGAGACAACACATAAACCACATATAAACAAGCTCCATACAGGATAAATTAGAGGTAATTAACAAAGGGAAGGCACTAGAATAAGGGGGGGGATAAGAAAAGCTTTCTTGTAGAACCTGGGATTTTTGCTGGAACTTGAAGGAAGAAAGGAAGCAGAAGAGTGAGAAAGTTCCAGGCTTGGGGGAAAGACGATGAAAATAGCAGAAGCAGAGAGATGGAGTTTCTTGTTTGAGGAACGGCAAGAAGGCCAATGTCACTGGCTTGCAGAATATGATTGGGTGTAAGTTATAGAAAGAAAAATTAGAGGGGACAAGTTATGAAGGGCTTGTGCTTGGTTCCCAGTCTTTTTTTTTAATTCTTCACAGAATGCCAATTCAATTCACCAAAAATTTATTACGTACCTATTATGTGCAAAGAAAAAAAAAGTCCTTGCCCTCAAGGACTTACCTTTTACTGTCTGACTGTTTCATTGAAAAGTGGGCCTCCCAGGATTTCCAGGGTCTGGAGTTCTATTATTAAACCAATGCTACAACTTGCTCTATACTACTTGTCACCAGACATTTAGTAGCTGTGTGACTCTGGCCAAGTCACTTAACCCTGTTTGCCTTAGTTCCCTCATCTCTAAAATGAGCTAGAGAAGGAAATGGCAAACCTTGCCAGTGTCTTTACCAAAAAAACTGCCAAAATGGTGTTACAACAATCTGGCTAGCAGCTGTTGTGGGGGTGAAAGATTGACACAAGCCCAACGCTGCCAGCACAGGTTCTTTTGATCTTACTTTAATCCAACATACAAATATCATTCACTTAGTTCAGGAGGAAAAGCCAGCAACCTGAACTTCAGAGCAAATACAAACAAATTACAAACATACACAATATTAAACACACCAAATCACAATTCATAGTTACCAGGAAAGCATCAACATCTGGGTTCATGAGCCGGGAGGCTCTTACAGTGGCCGAGAGCCCCAAGGAAGAGCACGAACCTCTGGGTTTATATATCTTGTTCAGGGTCAAAGGTGAGTTACCCACTGACCTGAAAGCATCACAATCCTGGGACTCAAACCCATGCAAACCAGGCTTTCCTTTGAGGCAAGGAGGTCATCAAAGACTCCTAATTTAATCAAAGAAACAAAGGTTGGACTCATCAAGGGCACTTGATTAAATAAGTGCTAAAAGATAAAACAGTAAAAAAAAGTCCCACCTTAATATTACAAGGGGTCACAAAGAGCTGAAAACAATTAAACAACAACAAAAGAAGATTTTAGATTTCCCACTATCCCCTGGCCTTGACCAAAAAAAAAAAAACCTCAATTTTCAGTCCCAAGGCACTGTATGAGCCGGTGGGTTGAAATTGTGTACAGTTATCCGTTCCACACCACAGGAGGTGAGGGATGCGGAACCCCTGCAATTGGGAAAATTCATGTAAAAATGTTTTGGCCCTCCCTTCATATCAAAGAAGTCTGATTTTTTATCTTTTTCTTTTATGGGGTGTTTACAATACCTTATTGTAAAATTTGGATTAAGTATTTGATTATAGACCATATATAGATCAATGTGAAGTACTATACATAGATTTTATGGATTTCTGAATTTCCAAACTTTTTTCTAGGTTGTCTGCTGGCCTTCACGTATCATCTGTGGCTTCTGCAAAACTTCCCCAAAATCCCATTTAATTTCTTATGCAAATTTATCAAAACCATCATGAGGAAAGTTGCGATGTGGAAGGGATAACTGTACTTTATGAAGTTACGGGTTGAACTTAAATAGATTCTAGGATTTAGAGCTGCTGAGGACTCTAGGTATCTCTTAGTCCAACTTGATGTTGCAGATAAGGAAACTGAGGAGTAAATGTACATGTTCTTTCTGTCAAATATATATAAGCTCCTTGGGAGCAGGAACTATTTTTTATTTTGCTTTTATCTTTTATATCTAGATCCTGCCATAGGTTCTAGAATATAGTAGGTTAACTTAATAAATTAACTTAATAAATGCTTATTGACAGGCTGACACATAATAGGCACTTAATGGGTGTATGTTGAATTGAAGAGATAAGCTATAATCCTTTCTCACAGGATGGAAAGATTTCCTGTTTCTGGAAAAAAGGGAACAGATCCCCAAAGGAAAAATTAGAGAATAATAGTGGGAGAGGGGAGGGAAGTATTCATAGATATGAAGTGACCTGAGCTTACATTGGCAGCATGGATTAATTTCCAAACAAATATACTCACTATTACATGTTTGTTTATCTTTAAAATATTCCATCCCTTGGCTTTTGTAAAACATACACACATACACACACAATGAATCTGTCCACTAAAAGTCTATTAAATCCAAAGAATTACTAGTGCCAAGTGCCAAAAAAACTCCTCAAAAACAAAAAGCATTCATCCATGAGTGTGAAATGGGTTTCCTTAGGAGGTAGCAGGTTCTCCTTCACTGGAGGTATTTAAACTGAGGCTTAAGATGAGGTTGAAGCTCATCTCCTCATTTGTTAGTGTGTCCACCACTTACACTATGTCTACATGGTAAAAGTGTCAAAGCACCTATTTTGTAGCAGGAACTACCATGCATATGGCACTATGTTGTTTTTCGTCCTTATATCCACAGAACCTAGTACTGTGCTCTTCTTTCCCATTCCCTTTGTATCTCCAGCAAATGTTCCTCATTGCTCTAAGGGTGGTTCTCAAACAGTTTGGTCAAGAAGATCCCTTCATTTCCTTAAAAATTATCTAGCACCCTGAAGAGCTTTCGTTTATGCAAGTTCTATCCATCAATGTTTATCATGTTAGAAATTTAAATATCTTGGTATTGGGAAAATAATCTTGACCTTGATTACCCCCTGAAAGTGTCTTGGGGACCTCTATTGCTCCTTAGACCACACTTTAAGAACCAATGCTATACAGACAGATTTCAGAAAAACCTGGAAAGGCTTATATGAACTAATGCTGAGTGAAATGAGCAAAACCACGAAAACATTGTACACATCAACAGCAACATTGTGTGGTGCCTCTTCTCAGCAATACAAGGATTCAAGATAACTCCAAAAGACTCTTTACGAAAAACGCTAACCACATCCAGAGCAAAAACTATGGGGTCTGAATGCAGGGTAAAGCATATTATTTTCACTTTTTTTGTTCTTTTTTTTGTTTGTTTTTTCTTTCTTGTAGTTTTTCCCTTTTGTCCTGATTCTTCTTTCGCAACATGGTTAATGTGGAAATATGTTTAACATGATTGTACATGTATGACTTATATCAGATTTCTTGCTGTCTTGGGAAGTGTAAGAACAATGCTGCTTGCCACTGCTATGGAGGTATGAGGCCAATAACACCAGCACAGAGGAGGGCTGCTAGCACAGATTCATTGATCTGCTTTTCTAAGGAAAGCGACTTTAAGGGGTTTACAATCTCACTTAGTTCAGGGGGAAAAGTCAGCACCCTGAACTTCAGAGAAAACACAAACAGAAATTACAAACAGGAATTATGAGCAGAGAGAATAACAGAAACCAACAGACGGGCTTCTATCTGTCTAGCCAAATCACAATACATAGTTACCAGAGAGAGAAGCGCCAACATCTTGGTTTTCAAGGTGGGGGGTGAGGGGTGGGAGGCTCTTAATGTTTACCCAGAGTCTCCTCTGGCCAAACCACAGGACCACTCTTCCAAAGAGTAAAACCCCCAAAACAAAACACCAACCTCACACCATATATACACACTTCTCAGGGCCCTGGGGCTTGGTACCTACTTAGCAAAAGGGTGGATGGCCTGGGGCCTGGGGCTTTCTTGTTTCTCAAGCAGGTAATCAAAGACTCCTGATTCAAAGACTCCTGATTGAAACAAAGGCAAGACCCAAAAGGAATTTGATTACTTCAATGCTGAGAAGTATTCCAGAACAAAAGACAACAAAAAGTCCATTTTGCTTGCTATTACATTTGAAAGGCAAGACTCATCAAAGGTACTTGACCGCCTTAGTGCTGAGAAACATTCCTAAAGGAAAAACAAAGGCAAAAAGTCCCACCCTTGCCATCACAGGGAAGGAGAGAAAGAAAAAAGTAGAACTCAAAATCTTACAAAAATGTTGAAAGCTATCTTTACATGTAACTAAAAAAAGTACTATTAAGAAAAAAAGAATCAATGCTGTAGAGAAATACCCAAGAGATGCTGATGCTTATCTGTTTATTGTAAATCAGATGAGAAATATGAAGTGCTTTATAAAGTCTTTTCTAAATATGATTCATCATTATTTCACCATTAGTTTCCTTCAAAGGAGATGACTAGTTTTACTTTGTGACATCTTCTCTCTGTACAAATCAATGGAGAGGATTTATATGCTACTTTCTGCCTACAATTAGGAGGGTGAAGAAAATAGACACAGCAAAAGGTATTTAGATCAGGAGTTATAATATTATTTAAATATTGGTGTGGACTTTCATTGGAGGCTATAGAATTCCTCTTTTTAAACCAGGCTATAATGAACCTTTACTTCTCTAAAATAATTCCAGTGTAGGTCTCATTAGTGTCAGGAGAAAATACTTAATGAATCCATAAAATGTATTTTGTTCTGGAGCCTTAACTAGGGTAAGGGTAACTGGGTACTTTATCCCAAGCACCAAAACTTGGAGGGCATTGATAACATTTGTAATCATTCAGCAGCTTAGACACAATTGAGCTTGGTATCATCTATTGTACAAGAATAATTAGACAAAAATTGGAAGCTACAAGGTGTTGTGCTTCTAGCCGCAGCTTCCACAACTCCAGGTGGACTTTTTGGCCTTCTAGCCATCTTGTATAGCTCCACCTATGGCCTCTGAAGCAGCATTTGAGGACTCATTTCATGCCACTTGTCCTGGATCCATTTTGTATAATCTGACTCAGGTTTAAAATATGTTAGTTACAGCCTGTTTTCATTTTTATCATTCTTATTACACTTATGTCAATGATTGCAGTATACCAATGAGTTCTTTCCTATCACGTATCTAAAATAAATCCTTACCGTTAACCGATTTATTGTCTCAGATAGAAGATCTGATTTCAATCTATTTCCTTTTTTCCTATACTGCTTCCACTGAGCATGGTTTGCTTAACTTGTATTTTGTACAGTAGCCATTAAAATAGACTTGCTCTGCAAAAGCTTTAAGGGTCATAAGAGCCAAGTTATAATACCACCATTGAAGATGGCCCACTGAGAAGGAAGAACTCCATTTGAATCAAAAAGTCTGTGTCTCAGTTCCACACCTCTAAAATGAGGCTTCTATGATCCACCCTGATTAATTTAGCACATTGGGAAATTAATTAGACTATGCCTATTTGGTGACAACTAACCAGTTAATTAAAACTATTAGAATAGATTAGAATCAATTAGAACTCAACCATTCACTCAATGAACATTTATTCAACACCCATTATATTTAAGGCACCATGGTAGGTATGGAAGGGGAAGGAGTGTGCTGGAGCCAAGGTTAATTGATTTGTGAGCCATTCTTAAATTTTCAGTCTGAACGTTTACACATCAGAAACCAATAAATTGCCAGAAATCAAGGCTTGATTTATTGTTCTGTTGTCTAAAGTTTGGACAATGTTAATACAGATTAAACTTAAAAATGCGTGTATATACCTCCTCCCTTCCCTTCCCACCCACCCTGCCCCCCCTCCCCACGTTGGCCTGGTTGTCAAACATTACTAACATAGCCCTGTATTGCTTGATAAACATTTGAGTCCAACAGTAGTGCAGTAGAAGGTTCAAAGAATGAAGTCATCACCAGAATGGAGGCCTAGTAACTGTAGGCTAATAACAACAAATAATAAAATCTACAGCAACAACAACTAGCATTTATAAACATGCTTTAAAGTTTGCAAAGTGCTTTGCATCCATTACTTCATCTGAGAGTCAGAACATCCTTGAGTAGAGAACATAATGATATATCAGATAAAGACGTTGTCCTCGAAGAGCCTACATTCTTCTCAATTCACATAGAATCGCTCCAAAAAGTCAAAGGTCTATGGGCACAATCTTAGCCTAGCATCTTGAAAGTACTGAATCTTCTAAATATTATTATTAATACTTCCCATAATGGTTTTTTCTAGTCCTTCTTCTATGATGCTATGACTTAATAAATTCAACATTCCCTTTATGTATGTTCTTTCCTTCCACCTCCAGAGTCTGAATAGTAAAGGCATGTAGCATCATCCCTGTTATACAGACGGTGAAAATGAATTCAAAGTAGTTAAATGGCTTGCCAAAAGTCATATGGGTAATCCATGGGAGAACCAAGACCAGAATGTAGTTCTCACCTGCAGCTTTCACCTAACCCAATGTTGCCTCTAATAAATGTTAGTAGCCACCCCAAATGAGTTAACACATAAAAATATTACACCATTGTTTTGCTAGTGGATATCAAAGAGAGTCAAAGAGAGGCATTGAAGAGCTGGAATAGTAAGTGAAACTTACATGAAGACTCTAAATTTAGAATGAGAAGTTCACAGGCTTCTGTGGTAATCTTTGGGGATTTCACAAGTCTGCAGTTTCAAATGGTCACAAGCTGCAATCTCTCTCACAAATCGATTACTGAACCTGCAATTAAGATGTTAGTCAAACAGATGTGTGATCACCCCAAAATGCATGCACACTGTCTCTGATGCTGCAGATCTCAACCTCCACCCATGTCAGCTTGTCTTGTGAGGCTCCCTCAGTTTGCCTTAGGGAATCCACTAAATTGATACCTAGAGTCTTGCAATATCTAAACTTCCCTATAGCTTTCCCTTCCCCATAGACACTTATATAGGATGTTGTGGGGGTGGGGAGTGGTGGCAATTACAATTGTACAAATAAGAAAGCTCATTTAGGCTAACAGTTATGATTTCTTTATTTACAAATTTCCTTCCCCCCCACCCCCCCCCCAGACAATCAGGGTTAAGTGACTGGCCCAAAAACACACAGCTAAGAAGTCAAATTTGAACTCAGGTCTTCCTGACTCCAGGGCTGGCACTTGATCTGCTGTACCACCTAGCTGCCCTTCACAAATTTCTTTTTAAAAAATCTAGAACAACTTGAGTTTAGCGATTTCATAGGATCACACTGATAAGCTAACCTTTATATAGCACTTTAAGATTGGCAAAGTGCTTTACAAATATCGTCTCATTTTAAACTCATAACATCCCTGGAAGGTAGGTGTTATAATTATCCTCTTTTTTACAGATGAGGAAATTGAGGCATAGAGGGATTAAGTGACTTGCCCAGTGTCACATAGCTGGCTGAGGCTGGATTTGAACTCAGGTCTATCCTACCTCCAAGTCCAGCATACTATCCATTGTACTGCCTAACTACATTATAAAGCATATCATAAATATAGAGCCAGAAAAGACCTTAGATATCACCTAACTAAATTTTTCATTGATCAAAAAAGTTGAATCACTGGCCCAAGGTAACACAGGTGATAGAAGTGGGATTTGGGGCAGCTAGGTGGCACAGTGGATATGGTACAGAGTCTGGAGTAAGGAAGACCTAAGTTCAAATCCAGCCTCACACGCTTACTAGCTGTATGACTCTAGGCAAGTCATTGAACCATGTGTGCCTCATTTTCCTCATCTGTAAAACAAGCTGGAGAAGGAAATGGCAAACTACTCTGTTATCTTTGCCAAGAAAACCCCAAATGGGATTATGAAGAGTCAGACATTACTGAATAGAACGAACAACTGGGATTTGAACTCAGGTTTTCTGACTCCAAATCCAGCACTCTTTCCCTTAATATGACTTCATCAAATTCATTTTGATGCTATTGTCTTTGCTTTGGGAAAATTCTTAAAATCAGTGAAAAAGTTTTACTTTAATGATTCCCATAAAATGTGGACGTTGGGTCTATTGCACATTCAAACAGATTCACTTTTAAGAATTTGGAAAAAGTTAGTGGAAAGGAAATATGTGGTGAAATATGCTTCAAAAAATACATACTTATTCATTGTACGAGGGTGGTTCTTTTTGACATTATCCCAAATGCTATGGTGAATAAATTCCCATTTGTTCACACTTCCTCTGTTAGGGCATGTCACTTAGTCTTCAGTGACTAATGCTGGGAAAAGATAAGCTGTCCATTCCTGCAGGGTGTATGAGGATGGTCCCAGGCAGAAGGTGAGATGAATTTTGTCTTGTGTTTAGCCCATGACTATGCATGTGAAATCGGTTTTGTAGTTTCTCTGTTATTTACTAACTTGAAAGAGAAACCAGGGGCAGGGGAGAAAGGGTATTTACTACTCCTAGCAGCTGGCACGACTAATTGTGGGAGGGTGGCTCAAGATCACCTGCTTCTGACCTCTTCAGGTCATCTATGTGCTATCTTTTTCAGAAGCAAATAAGCAGAGCTAATAGACAGCACTTGGAGGAGAAAAGGAAGGGATAGTGAGTCTTTAGTCCTATCAAGGTGTCAAAGGTATACTGTACTTATACTGAGTCAGTAAAGAGGAAAAAAATTATCGTGGAAAGCAGTGTTTCTTTAAATTCCTGACAATAGTAAGGCTTACATTCTCCCCAAGACAGTGTTTATGTACATACAAAATCAGTTAACATGGTGACCTTTGCATTTCTCAAATATATAGGGAACTGAGTCAAATTTATAAAAATAAGTGCCTTTCCCCAATGGGTAAATGATCATATGATATGAACAGGCCATTTTCAGAAGAAGACATCAAAGCTGTCAATAATCACATGAAAAAAAATGTTCTAAATCACTATTGATTAGAGAAATGCAAATTAAAACAACCCTGAGATACTGCCTCACACTTATCAGATTGGAACAATGCACAAAGCACTATAGAACTGTGCATACCCTTTGACCCACCAATACTACTAATAGGTCTATTTATCTAAAAAAGGGAAAAGGATATAAAATATACATACATATATATGTATATACATGCATACACACACAAAATATTTATAGCAGCTCTTTTTGTAGTGGCAAAGAATTGGAAATTGAGGAGAGGGTCATCAACTGGGGAATGGCTGAATAAGTTGTGGCATTATGTTTATGATGGAATACTACTATACTATAAAAAATGATGGGGGAAGCTAGGTGGCACAGTGGGTAGAGTGCCAGACTAGAAGTCAGAAAGCCTCATCTTCCTGAGTTCAAATCTGGCCTCAGATACTTAACTGGGCAAGTCATTTAACCCTGTTTGCCTCAGTTTCCTCATCTGCAAAATAAGCTAGAGGAAAAAAAATGGCAAACTACTCCCATATCTTTGCCAAGGAAACCCAAAAAGGAGTCATGAAGAGTCAGACATGACTGAAAACAATTAAGTAACTACAACATGAGAAATGATGAGCAGGATGGTTTCAGAAATGCCGGAGAAAACTTAAATGAACTGATAGAAAGTGAAGTGAGTAGAACTAAGAGAGATTGTACACAGTAACAACAATACCGCAATGATAATCAACTATGAAAGACTTAGCTACTCTGTTCAATACAATGTTCTAAGACAATTCCAAAGGACCTGTGATGAAAAGTGCTAATCACCTCCGGAGAGAAGACTGATGAACTCTCATTTTTTCTACATTCATTATGTTTCTTGTTTTTTTTTGTTTTGTTTTGTTTTTGTTTTTTGTTTTTTTTGCAGCTTGGCTAATAAATAAATATGTTTTGCAGGACTTCACATGTATGGTTGATATATTGCTTGCCTTCTCAATGGGTGAGAGAGGGGAGAGGTTTCAGCCCTCAAAAAAATTTTTAATGAATTTTAAAACCTGTTGAGATTTGCCCACTATGAGACAACCAGGACAGGCAGTACTCTTGAGATGGTCGGGCTGATCCCTAAAGACTTATGTTTTGGAGGAAGGCAGGGAAAGGGAGTAAAGGGAGTTTCCTCTTTGGGGGCATCTGGGAGACACAAAAATACATCATTTACATAAATATTAATGCACTGTTTCTTCTAGTACATATACCTTGAGCTCTCAGAATGACTTTTATATACGGATAACAGGATATTGACTAATGCTAACAGAAAAAGAAAAAGCAGTCTACCACTTTTATTTTTGAGGAGCAGTATGACTAAGGAAGGAAATAAGGAAGGAAGGAAGGAAAGAAGGAAGGAAGGAAGGAAGGAAGGAAGGAAGGAAGGAAGGAAGGAAGGAAGGAAAGAAGGAAAGAAGGAAAGAAGGAAGGAAGGAAGGAAAGAAGGAAGGAGGGAAGGAAGGAAGGAAGGAGCAAAGGAAGGAAGGAAGGAGCAAAGGAAGGAAGGAAGACATGGATTTAAATTCTGTCTCTTATACTTATTAGATATATGACCATAGGCCATTCACAACCTCTGATACTCCATTTCCTTAATATTTAAATTGGAGATACTAACATCTGTAGTACTTTCTTCACTATATTGTTGTGGGGATCCAATAAGGTAACTGATAAAATACTTTGTAAACTTGAAGTGGTTTTAAAATATCAGTTTTATAATCATATACCCCCCCACAAAAATTATGAATGACTTGAGACTACAAATTGAGTGGTGATATTCAGAAACCTCCATTCTTCTATTATTCATTTCCTTCATTATCTATCATAGTGCAAAGACACTTTCTCCTTCATGTAAAATTATGCTTTCTTATGATTTAGCTCTTACTCAGGACATTTCAGTACCTTGGTCAGATGCAAGAGTAGCAAAGATCATGCTTTATGGCTTTGATCAGTGCAAATTCCCTCACCCTCAGAGATCACATTGAAACAGGGATGGCAAAACGGGAGATTGGACAATAGGTGGTGAAGAGTACCATCAACTACAGTTCAGACCACAAAAGTAACATATAGGGGAAAAGCCCTGGACTTGGAATCAAAATACCTGGGTTTGTATCCTGGCTCCTACATTAGCTAAGTAAATTCAAGCAAATCAATCAATTGACCTACTCAGTGCCAGGCATCATGCTAGACACTAAAGATTCAAAGAAAAGGAATGAAACTATTCCTGCTCTCACAGAGCTTATATCATAACTGAATATGGGAAATATATAGCCATTCTATATAGAGTAAATATAAAGAGCACCAATGTGAAGCACTTAAATATATAGAAATTTAGGGAGAAGGCATTAGTATTTGAGAGGATTGATTAAATGATTTTTCCCAAGATGCAGCATTTGGCCCCCATATATGAAACTACCAAAATTCGACTATGCATTTATTACACTCTCAATAAATATTTATTGATGCATCGAAATTAACTTAAGATCATCCAATCTGATCATATTAAGTTTTCTCATTGTCATTTGACCAAAGTCCCATTTTTATCAGACCATGTAACCTCTCTTCACTACTCCTGATGTGGATTAAAGCAAGAAACTATTTTCTAAAGATCTTCTGAACTCTTCCATTCATCATCCAAAGAGACTCTCAGGAATAGTGGAAAGAACACTAGATTTGTCATCAGAAAGTCTTAGGTTTAAGTCATCAGACACTGTTGGCCCCAGGCAAATGAATTAACCATAGCAAGCCTCAATTTCATCATCTGAAGAACGAGGATAATAATCTCACCTATTTCACAGAGTTGTTGTAAGGATCAAATCTATGTAAAGTGTTTGGCAAACTTATAGTGTTGAGTAAATCAGCTGTTACTGTTATTATCTTTTCTACTCATGGCTATAAATGTCAGACTCTCAGACCTGAGCAATATAGGACACGTTAGCCCATCCACTAAGAACACAAATTAGCCTGTGTGTATGCAGCTTCAAGAAGAGGGCTCCAATTCAGCGTTCTGCAGAGAAATCTTCACTATAAGACTAGGAACATATGGTAGAATGTAAGAATGGTTACATTACTTCAGGTCCAGCTAGTCTGTAACAGTGGCACCAAGGACAATATTACAGAGGGCATGGATGTACCTCTTCATATCAGTATTGTGCCACTTCTTATACAGATGATGGTGAATTTGAAGCAAGCTGTCAGTGCTGGTTCATCAACCAGCTACAGTAGTCAGGGTAGTTTTTATGCATGTCATCCTCTTGAGATTTTATGTCAGATATGACTAGAAGCTTGCTTCGCTAGCAGTGCCTGAAGGCAATCCTGCCAGATGTACACAGCACAAAAAATTAAAAACACGATCTTTGTGATAAGATTTGAATGAGTTCTTCCTGGGAGGGCTGAGAACAATGTTGCCCTGATTATTACTGCTTATAAGTATCTCTATCCAAAGGGTTCTAGGATGTTTCTTTGATCTATAAAGGTCTTCCAGAGGGATGAGGTGAACGTGCATGTGCAAGTCTGAGTTGAATGTCAGTCATATGAACCAAGAAAAGCTTGTTACAGATACCACATAACCAAGGTACCTATCAGTGGGCTAAAGCAGTGGGTAACATTCCTAAGAGCAAACCAAGTCGAGAAAAAATGACAGCAGCAGAAAGAAACTATTTTGTAGAAAACAGACTCTGCTCTAGGGAACTAGAGTGAGCATTCACACACATAAAAGCCTTCAGTGGCATAGTCCAACTGAGCCTCAGACCCCACCATAAAATGTTGCCCTTTAAAACTTCCTATTCATTCATATTATTTTGAATGCTATGTAGTCCATGTATAAATTGAATATAGCTTACTTAAAACACAAACAATAGAGTTCAAAGCAGCTCAGAATCCAAAACCAGTTCAATTCAATCATATCTAGTCCAAGATGCATTTAATAAGCACCTACTATTGGCAAAGTACTGTGCAAGGCATTGGAGATATAAACACAAAATAACAGCCTCAGGGAAGGATACACACCTAGACACATAAGAAAATAAATGATTATGTGACCAGAAAGGAGCAAGCACTGATAACTAATGGGAACCCATAAAGATGTCAGATAGTATATGAGCTGATCCTCATTAAAAAAAAAGAAGTTAGGGATTCAAAAAGAGTAAGTTAGGAAAAAGTATTTCCAGAAACAGAGGACAGTCTGAGAAAAGGCACTTAGCTGGAAAATAGACGGTCAATGTTGAGGATGAACAAGTTGGCCCATTTGGCTGAAGGTACCATATTAGAAGAGAAGTCAAAGTAATTAGATTTATGATCTAGCTTTTCTAGTACTAAATACAGAGACCATCATCAGTTCTTTCTCTTGAATTAAATTTAGTAACTTAAATCAGAATTAAAAACTAAGTACTTTCAATTTCCAGAAGAAAAGATTACTCAAATAATATTTTTTCTAAGAACAATCTTTTGAAATCAGCCAAATACTATCATAAGCAAATATAATAATATAAGCAAATATTATCATAACTTCCAGATAAGGAAACTGAGACTCAGAGAGGCTAGGTGACTCCCTAGAGTCAGGTAACTAATAAATATTGGAGCCAGGAACCATAGACTCATAGGATCATAGATCTATACCTACAAGGGACCTTAGAAGTCATCTAGCCCTATCCCCTCAAATGTTAGTAGCCTCCCTCTCAAACTTCCTTGCATTCAATTACTTTGTATTTCTTCTCTTCATGTATATTCTGTGTATGCTTAAATGTCTTTATTGCTTCTCCCGTTAAAATATAGGCTCCTTGCGATTAGAGATTGCTTTATTTGTTGTATTTGTATTTTTAGTGCTTAGCAGGGTGCCTGGCATATCGTGGGTACATCATAGATTTTGTTGATTGATTGATATGGATGAGGAAAATGCGGCCTGGAGAGCTTAAATGGTTTGTTCAAGGTCACAAAGGTAGATATTACAGGCAAGATTGAAGCTAGGTCTTACCTGACTCCCGGTCCAGGGTATTTTCCACTAAAGCTGAGTTGCTGGGGTTATTTTCTAGCAGTTTTCATATCTAGTGAGAGAAAAAAGAAGCCAGAAAATTATCAGTACACTTCATTTTTTCCAAATTTTCTTTCCCATTGTATAGATAATAGAGAATTGACTATACGATATTTATTTCAATGATCACAGTTTAAATTTAAAATTGGAGCAATTCTCTTGAGCAGCGAATCAACATAATCATGAACAATTTGTGCTATACCTTTAAATGGCCAATTTCCACGTAAGCAAACATTCAATTGACCTTAGTGTAAGCTGCTATTTCATCAAGTAAAAGCTATAACTTTCAAAAGGAAGGGGGATATCCACCAATATTAGAGCGAGGAAAATGGATCAGGATTTACCATAATTATCAGCCATTCGGAATTTAAACCATTTATGGGTTGGCTTAAATTGTTCATCAGTATCAGTGTCACCAAAACTAGAGACAATTGTTATGAAGCCACGAAATTCCCAGGATGCCAAATGCACGGGGTTGAACTAGTGGCAAAAGACCACAGGTATTCTTCCCTTATCATGCCTATTCCCTTCCTCTTCCAACTACCAGGAAAGAACAAGAGGCCCAGGTTATAACACAGACAACACATCCATTGGGCTAGTTTATAATTGAAAAATTGTATTCTCTTTTGAAAAAACAATTCATCAAAATAATCCAACTTTCATGCCCAAAAAGTCTACTTCATGCTATAACATAACTATGGAATAGCTATCATATGAAATTGATCACACACCAATTTGTTGATGAATATTTTCCCTGCCACTGGGCTTTGGAGAACATAATTGCAGGTGCAAGGGAAAATTATCCACTGTCACTTTTCATGACTTTGACCAAATGTCACCACACAATGAGCTGGCTCCCTATCAAAGAAAAAGAGACTGAAAAAGCAATTTTCAATGACTATAACAGACTATGTATGATCTGTGAGCTCTCAGTGGGTGACTTTCCAAAGGAAAATAATGCTAAACAGGCACAGTGGAAAATGTTTCTCATTCTAGCAAGAACACTAGTCTATAATCTCTTTTTATCCAGAATAGATGCTTAATGAATGCTTATTGAATTAGAGAATAAACAGATGGGACATGATTGTTGAGCCACTGTTCGTAACATTTGAAGGATTATAGAAAACAGGAAAGGTATCATAAGATTGGGGAAGGGCAAAGGTCTTCATTTTTAAAAAAGAGGGAAGAGTCAGTAAACAAGAGACCCATGAGCAGAACAAGAAATAGAAAAATAGAAAAAAATTCAAGGACCATATAGATTCACAAGTACATTTTATCACACATATCACAAAGATTATGACCAGATTGGATTTATACCAGGTATGTAGGGTTGGTTTCATATTAGGAAAACTATAAACTTAATTAGCTAGATTAATAGAAAAAAAATCAACAAAAATTATATGAATAAATCATATATATGTAGAAAAAGCTCTTAACAAAATACAACACCCATTTCTGTTTAAGAAAAATTAGAAAATATAGGAGTAAATAAACCTTTCCTTAAAATAATAAGCAGCATATCTAAAACCTAGAGCTACTGTTATTGTAATACAGATAGACTGGAACCCTTTAAAATAAATACAGGGATAGAACAAGGATATTCATTGTCATCGCTTTTATTTGACACAGTACTAGAAATGCTGGCTATAGCAAGGAGACCTGAAAAAAAGAAATTGAGGAAATAACTATAAAGAAGAAACAAAACAGTCATTTTGTGCCGATGATATGATAATACACTTGAAGAACCCAAAAGTCAAGTAAAAATTAATTGAAGCATTTAACTTTAGAAAACTTGCAGGATATAAAACAAATGCACAAAAAAATCATCAGCACTCCTAAATAATGCCAAAAAAAGCAATCAAGAAGACATGGAAAAAGAAATTTCATTTAAAATTACTACAGAATGTATTTGACAAAAACTACCAGGAAAATTGGAAAACAGCATGGCAGAAACTAGGCATAGACTAACATCCCAAACCATATACCAAGATAAGGACAAAAATGGGTATGTAATTTACACATAAATAAGCAAATTAAGAGAGGATGGAATAGCTTATCTTTCAGATTTATGCAGAAGAGAAGAGTTTAGGATGAAATAAGATATAGAGAGCATTATAATATATAAAAATAGATAATTTTGATTATATATAATTTTAAAACTTTTGCCCAAATAAAACCAATGCAACCAAAATTATAAGGAAAGAAAAAAATTGGAGGAGGGGAGAGAGAATTGCTACAAATATCTCTGTAAAGGCCTCATTTCTCAAATATATAGAAAACTGGATCCAATTTATAAAAAGTCATTCCTCAATTGATAAATGGTCAAAGTATATGAACAGGCAGTTTTCAGATCAAAGAAAAAAAACAAACCAGTTATCTATCATCATATTTTTAAATGCTCTAAATCACTATTAATTAGAAAAATGCAAATTAAAACAACTCTGAGATACCACCTCACACCTATCAGATTGGCTAATATGACAAAAAAAGGAAAATGTTGGCTATTGGAGGAAATGTGGGAAAACTAGGACACTATCGCACTGTTGGTAGAGTTGTGAACTGATCTAACCACTCTGGAGAGCAATTTAGAACTATGCCCAAAGGGCTATAAAACTGAGCATACTCTTTGATCCAGCAATACCACTACTAGGCCTATATCCCAAAGACATTCAATAAAAGGGGAAAGGACCTATTTGTACAAAAATATTTTGTGGTGGCTAAGAATTGGAAATTGAAAGGATGCCCATCAATTGGGGAATGGATAAACAAGCAGTGGTATATGATTGTAATGGAATATCATTGTTCTATAAGAAATAACAAGCAGAATGATTTCAGAAAAACCTGGCAAGACTTACAAGAACTGATGCATAGTGAAGTGAACAGAACCAGAAGAACATTTTACACAGGAACAGCAGTATTTTTTGATGAAGAACTATGAATGACCTAGCTATTCCCAGCAATAAAATGATCCAAGACAATCCCAAAGGACTAATGATGAAACATACTCTCTGCCTCCAGAGAAAGAACTAATATTGTTTGAATACAGACTGAAGCATGCCATTTTTCATTTTCTTTCTTTTTTTTTCTTTTATTCAAGTCTTCTTGTACAAAATGACTAAAATGGAAATGTTTTACATGATTGCACATGGAGAGGAAGGAGAAGGAGAAGAATTTGGAACTCAAAATTTTATATAAAAATATTTTTAAAAATAATAATAATTTGAAAAAAAGATATACAAATGAAGCAGAATAGGCATACAACATATAAAAGCAAATGTACCTGATATCCTAAAATTTAATAAACCCAAAGACTCCAGGTATTAGGATAAGAACTTACTATGGGATATTTTTAAAAATTGCTGGAAAAATTAGATAGCAGTATGGAAGAAATTATATGAAGACCAAAGCCTTGCATGTTATAAAAAGATAACCTCCAAATGGAAATGTGTACTTGATCTAGATATAAAATGCCACATTGTAAACTAATTAGGGAAACATGAAAAAATACTTATCAGATCTATGGATGAGAACATTCATGGCCATAGAAAATACCATAGAAGATAATTTTAATTACATGAAATTTAAAAGGTTTTTCACAAATCTAACAAAGCTAAAATTAAAAATGAATGATCATCTGGGGAAAATCTCTGCAGAAAGTTTCTCTGATAAAGAACTCATTTCTAAGACATAAGAAACAGATTCAAATTTAGAAAAATGAGACCTATTCCCCAAATGATAAATGGTCTAAGGAAATGAACATGCAGTTCTTAAGGGAAGAAAATGAGGCTATCTACAGCCATATGAAAAAAAAATCCTACTAATTAGAAAAACACAAATTAAAGCAATTCTGATATTCTACCTCATATACCAGAGAGGCAATAATGATAAAAAGAGAAATAATAAATATTGGAGATGCTGTGGGATGGACCTGTACAACCGTTCTGAAAAGCAATTCGGAATTACACACAAAAGGTTGCTAAACAATGCATGGACTTTGACCCAGGTAGTACTATACCCAAAAGATATCATAAGAAGAGGGGAAAATACTTTATGTACAAAAATATTTAAATCAACTCTTTCTGTGGTGACTAGAAAACTGTAAACTAAAGGGATGCCCAGCAACTGAGGAACGGCTGAATAAGATATAATATATGAATGTGACAGTATATTGTGGTAGCATCTTGTGCTATAAGAAATGACATGAAAAAACTTATATGAACTGATGCAGAGTGAATTGAGCAGAAACAGAACAACTTATCTGCTATAATAGCAAAACATTTATACTATATTGTTATACTATATCAATCGTGTACTACTATATCATGTCTATATAAAAATAAGCAATTTCATGACTTTTAAAAACTGATGAAGAATAATATGAACAGAACCAGGGAAACAATTTATACTAAATACAATCATATGTGTATAAAGTGCCTACTATGTGTCAGGAACTCTGCTAAGTGCTAGAGGTACAATTAATATGAACAAAGACGGTCCCTGCCCTCAAGGAGTTCACAATTTAAAGAGGGAGAGAGCACACAAAAGGAGGCAGAAAAAGAGGGGACAGGGAGACCAGGGGGTACCTGATACGGGGTCCAATGGAGTTGAACTCAGGCAGAGCTGGAGATACAGAGTGAAGTGAGCTGAAAAGCCCAGTTTCTACCCTCTATAAAGGAAGGCCTTGGAAGCTTGGTACTCCACCCTCAAGCCCTCCAATCAAAAGGGAGAAAAGGCTAAGGGAAGCAATGTTAGTCAAAGCCAGAGATAGCAGCGTGTTGATGAGATTAGAGGTGATGAGTTTAACCTGGGAGGAGCATTAATGCGATTCCAAAGCTGAGAGCCACAGGCAATTATCACATAAACACTAACCAGATGCTAGGCCCCATGTACAGGATAGATGTAATCTTTATATATGGAAGGAAGGAAAAGCAAACCTCTTAATCCAGGGCAAAAAAAAGCATAAAAATTTCCCAACCTGTATAGCAAAACATATTTATACTACTAACTCTCTGGATACAAACTGAAATAGACATATCATGCCTACATGCCCAACTCCCAAGAAGTAGATCTCCTCTTACTGATAAAGGTTAGCTTGCTGAAAATAATTAGAAGGATTTTTTTAAAGCTATCTTTGCTATCAAATCTGTTAAGGAATCTTGCTCAGTTTTAATATTTGCACTGTACCTGTATCTGTATGCACATCGTTATATTCATTTTATCACCATCACCAGCACCTTACAATGTGAGCTCCCTGATGGCAATGACAATGTTTTTGACTTTCTGTATATCCCCAATGATTTAACACAATACCTGGAATACAATAAACAATAAATGCTTATTATCTGTTGGTTTACAGGAGAGACAATTTATTGGAGGAAATCCTTTAATTATTTTTTATCAACCTGATCAAATGCTTTTTTAAAATTTTCAATACAAGATTATTGTAGCATCTTACATTTCTGACTCCCAAATACTCTAAAATGTAAAATCATCATTATGGATATTCTCTCCAAGAGTACAAACCACAATCTAGTCACACCTGCTGATCCTATGGGATTCTTGTCCATGTTCTCACATAAGTCTGCCATAGTGGATCCTCTCTAACATACTGGGGCTAGGGGTAGAAGGGAGGAGGTAGAGGGCGGGGCTTTCCTTCTTTCTCCTTACATCAAATACACATGAACATGACCCCTAAATCTCCCATGAGATCAGCCCATCATCTTTCCCTCTCATGCATTTTTCCCTATATCTTTAACTTTAATTTTTCTTCCTAGTTCCTTATTTATATTATATATGTGGCAACCTGTTCTTGCTTACCACATATGTCTCCACTGCCCTTTGAGTGATAATCTTAATTCTTCATAGACTGCGATGTTCCGTGAATTTTATCCAAAACTATCAATGATAGAAATTTTAGTGATTTAAAAAAGCAAGAGATTCTCATTTCAGGGAGAAGTTTGGAGTCACTACAGGAGCTCTACAACAGAGATGAAAGGGTTAAAGCCTCCACAGAATGGTTTCTGGTTGAACAAGGCTGCTGGTAAGGCTGTTGAGAAAATGACTCCTTGGACAAGGTTTTCTCTGTAACATTTTGTAAAGGAATCTTGAATGATTTTGTTGTATTGATGCATCTTGCAGAAGGGAAGTCTTTTAAGGAAGTGCTTTGCTCTCCTGAATCAAAATCTTTTTTTTTTTTAAAGTTAACGAACAAACACAACTCTTGCTAAGCAATGGGAGCACATTGGATAGAGCACCAGGGCTGCAGTCTGGGGACCTGAGTGAAATCCAGCTTCGGACACTTACTGGTTATGGGACCCCGAGTAAGTCACTTAACCTCTGTTTGCCTCAGTTTCCTCATCTGTAAACTGGGAATAGTTATAGCACCAACTCTCAGAGTGGTTGTGAGGCTTAAATGAGATAATAATTGCAAAGTACTTAACAAGGCATTTAGGCTGATTAAGAAATTATTTGAGCATCAGTAATAAGTCATCTCCTACCTGTTAAAAGTTATTCAATTTCATTTGTGTGATACTATTCAATTCCTTCCCTGACCTCTTGTATGAAAGTCTTCATGATGTATAGACTTGAATCTTCTATGTACCCTCCAAGTCTTTGGTGTATACTCATTCATGTTTTCAAATTCTCCTAATTTTTTAATTTTAATTAATCAATTTTTCACCATTCACTTGCCTAGATTTTGAGTTCCAAATTTTCTCCCTATCTCTCCCCTCCCCCCACCTCAAGTCAGCATAAAATCTGATACAGGCTTTACATATATTCATATGAAACATATTTTCACATTAGTCATGTTGTAAAGAAGAACTAGAACCAATGGAAGAAACCACAAGAAAGAAGAAACGAGAAAGAGAGAGAGAGGGAGAGAGCACAAATAGTATGCTTCAATCTGCATTTAGATTCCATGGTTCTTTTTTGGATGTGGATAGCATTTTCCATCATGAATCATTTGGAGTTGTCTTAGATCTTTGCTAAGCAGAGATAAGTTTATCAAAGTTAGTCATCACACAATGTTGTTGTTATTGTGTAAAATGTTCTTCTGGTTCTGCTTACTTCACCCAGCATCCGTTCATATAAGCCTTTCCAGGTTTTTCTGAAGTCTGCCTGCTCATCATTTCTTATGGAACAAGAGTATTCCATCACATTCACATACCATAACTTGTTCAGCCATTCCTCAATTGATGAGCATCTCCCCAGTTTCCAATTCTTGGCCACTACAGAAAAAGAGGGGCTGTAAATATTTTTGTAAATGTGGGTCCAAATTCTCCTATTTTTGCAAAATATTTCTTGTCATGCTCACCTATTCCCACCTTTGCATTAAAGTTACCAAACTCCAAAATAAATAACTAGGAGGATCTTTCTCTGGTTTTTCTTCCATTACAACAGGTGTTCTTAATCTAGGATCTGTAGACTAGATAGCTAGACAGATAAATTGATTGATTGATGATAGATATAGGTAAATAACAGATAACTGTATTATAAGTGGTTTCCTTTGTAATCCTATGCATTATAAAACATTACATTAAAAACATCTCATAAGCTTCACCAGACTGCCAAAGGGCTCCATGAAACATTTTATAATGTGTTGGTACATAATATGCAATTATTTTTAAGGTAATTGTCTTTCAAATATTTATCACCAGCACTGCAGTATGAGTTGATAAAATGTCTCATGAAATGTTACTTGTTGCCTTTAGGTACACAATTAAACCTACTCTAAAAACCCATATATTTACCTCTTCTAGAAATTGAGAACCATTCTTTAACTTAGCAATCACTTCCTTTTTAAAACATTTTCTTTCATTTTTGAAATGTATTTAATTTTTCGCTTGTTTGTTTTTCAAAAAGCTGAGACAATTTACTTTTTTATCTTGTGCATTTTTCATTTATAATCTCTTGAAATATGACTCTGAAAAAAACAGCTTTATAAAAGAAACAGGAGTAGGCCACATACAATAGAGGGTCATTTTTATAATTTTGGTAGTGAGTCTCTCCATGTTTAGTTGGGCTTCTCCTCTAAAAGCTGATAGTATGTTTCTGGGACTATAATCAAAGCCTAACATGGCAGAAACTGCTATCTCTGGTGCACTGTTGACATAAACTTTTAGAACCCAGGGTTATGTCCATGACAGCATGATGACACATTATAGTTGTACTTTGTAGATGCATTCCTAACGTCAAGCTCAGATTTTCCCCATTTGCAAATCCCACCCACTTTTCCTGGCTCTCCCCTTTGGAGAAAAGCAGAACAAGTCTAACCTTCTTCCATGAGACAGCTTTTCAAATTCTTGGTGACAGCTACCACATTCCCCTGGGGCCTTATCTTCCCCAGGCTAAAAATCTTTATTTTCCTTAACCTTTCTTCATATTATATAAACTCAAGGACCTTCCCCATTCTGATTGCCCTTCTCTGGATACTCTTCAGCTTATATCAATGTCCTTTCTAAAATATGCTAAAATATACAAATACTTTATAGATGAAACTAAGACTGAATGAGATAAAGTATCTTGACTATGGTCACATGGCTAATAAGCAGGTTAATTGCCACAAGAATCTAGATCTTCTGACTCCTAGCCCAATCAATCAGTCAACAAGCATTTATCAAGTGCCTACTATATGTATGCCATGTCCTGGGTACTGAGGATAAAGAGACAAGAATGAAGCAGTCCCTGTCCACAAAAAGCCTACATTCTATCTAGAGAAGTAATGCATACATACATAAATGTGGTACAGTGGGAAAGGTGCTGGCTTTGAAATTAGAGGACCTGGGTACAAACCATGGCTTTCTGGTGCTTATGGCCTGTGTGATGCTGGGCCAATCACTCAAACTCCTAGGTTTCCTCAACTGTATTATGAAGGCCATTGAAGTATCTTCCAGCAATATGTTTATGCTTTTATTAACCAACTCTAAGACATTTGATTCTATGATCCCAAATACATATATACAAAATGCAGTTAGGGGAAAGGAAGACCAAGAGCTGGGGTCGTGAGGAAAGGCCTCATAGAGAAGGTGACTGACTTGACCTGGGATGTGAAAGAAACGAGAGATTCTGAGAATGGGGGAGAAAAGAGAGTGCCCACAGGCGTGAGGGATGCAGAGATGAAGTCCTCAACAGTTCAGAAGGTCAGAGGGAGGGGAGGGGTTTAGGGAAGGAGAATTAGATGCTTTGTAAAATGGCTATTCCCCTCATCCCCCAGGGTGAAAGTGGAATCTCAACTAATCAATCAGCCCAATTTCATTATTTATATAAGAAGAGAGCTATTATGGAGGTCTTGCACTGGGCATCCTTATGCTCCCTGACACAGTGTCCTTTATTCCCCACCCTTGGCTTCTAAACTTCAAAACCTGCCATCTCAGACTGGAATTTCAGCAGCCTTCTTAACCTGAAATACCCTGTAGTAAGACCTGCCTGGGTCACCCACAGACGATTTCTTCATGCAGCCTTCATTTTGTAAAGTGGCCCCTCCCAGCCTTGTTCCAGGCTTTCAGACTTCAAAATTATGCCCCTGCTTTCCTCCCCACCCCCACAACACACTCACAGACACTTTTCTATTCTCTTCATTAGATTGCCTTTTTCCTATTAAAATATAAGGATACAAGCTCATAGAAGGCAGGGGACCTTTCCTTTGTGAGTGTATGAGGCAATCAGGGTTGAGTGACTTGTGCAGAGTCATACATCTAGTAGCTGTCTGAGGCCAGAGTTGAACTCAGATCTTCCTGATTCCAGGGCTGGTGCTCTATCAACTGCGCCACTTAGCTGCCCCCTTTCCTTCTACTCTTAATTGTATCCCTAGAGGTTAGCACAGTCCCTGATACATTGCTTTTCATAAATGCTTCCTTCCAATGGAAAAGGGATACCATTCTCCTGATGTCCACTCCAAATCCCACTGGTAAATGTCCATCACAGTGTATTATGCAAGTGTTCTGATCAGGCAGCCGGCCCACAGAGACTATGTGTTACTAGAGAAAGAATGTAACATTTGGACTCAGAAGTCTTAGGTTCAATTCTCAGCTCTAATACTTATACTTTGTAAGTCTAAATGATGGTCTTGGACTCAGTTTCCTTATCTGTAAAATAATGACTTGTGAAATATTTCCAGATATAAATCCATGATCCCATTATCCCAAGGGTTCCAACACCCTTACTCTCCCTGCCCTAAGATGCCTACATAGAACAGAAAATGTCAAAAGAGTTCCAAAAAATAAAGAATTAATCACATTTATCTACATAAAATACCATTTTAAGAAGGTACATGATATGGTGAGAATCAGAGGGCCAGTGTTCTAACTCAACCTGTGCCCTGTTGTTGTCACTAATTAAATGTGTGGTGTTATGGAAGTTCCTTTTTCCCATTTCATCAAGTGAGATAACATTTGCAAAGCATTTACCAATCAATAAACATTTTTAAGCACTACCATGTGCCAAGTACTGTGCACTAGGTGTACAAAAAGAGGCACAAGATAGTCCCTGTCCTCAAGGAACTTAGCACAGTACCTGGAACATTAGTAGGCACTTAATAAATGCCCATTCTTTCACCCCACCCTTGCCCATTACCCTTGATATTCAGTAGGCTTATCTGAGAAGCTTGAACTAGATGATCTCTAAATCCCCTTCTAGCTTTAAAACTGAATATTTCTGTTAAAATCCTTTATGCTTTTCTTCCTTAACTTTATTGGGAATGGATTCCCACTCCAATCTTGACATGTCACTCAATCAATTAGCAAATATTTATTAAATGTGCCAGGCATTGTGCTTAGTGCTAGGGATAAATAAAGGTGGAAACAGTCCCACCCTCAAAGAGCTTTCATTTTAATGGGAGAGGAAATGTGTGTGTGTGTGTGTGTGTGTGTGTGTGTGTGTGTGTGTGTGTGTGTGTATAAATACAGAATAGATGAAAGGTAACCTTGGAGGGGAAGGCAGCAGCATTTTGGGGTGGGAGGGTGGGGAACTCCAGGAAAAGCCTTTTGTTGAAGGTGGTGACTAAGCTAAACCTTTAAACAAGGCAGGGATTCTAAGAGAAAGGTAGAAAGAGGTAGAAAATCCTAGGAATGTCAAAAGCAAGAAATCACAACATCAAAAGAAATGTCAAAAGGCAGTGGATAGAGCACTGGACCTGGAATCAGAAAGATTTGAGTCCAAATCCACCCTCTGGCATTTATCTAGCTGTGTGACAAGTCATTTAAATGCAGTCTGTCTCAGTGTCCTCATCTGTAAAATGGGGACAATGACAGTGCCTACCTTCCAGGATTGTTGTGAGGATAAAATGAGATAATATTTGTAAAGTGCTTTGCAAACTAAAAGCACTATAGAAATTCTAGCTATGATTATTATTAAAATGCTACTCATCCTTCAGGGCTTAATCTAAGCCATTTTCTCAGTAAGCAAAGTCTTCCTAATATCCCATGAGTTTAGAAATAATCTTTCCTTTCTCAGACCTTGCAAAATACTCCAGTGGTATTCTTCTTGTTCGCTTAGTCAATCTGTATTTTTTAAGCACCTATTATGTACCAAGCACTGTCCTAAACAAGGGGTACAAAGAAAAGCAAAAAAAGAAAAATTCTTTTTCTCAAGAAGCTCATAGTCTATAAGCAAACAAATAGGTTCCAACAAGATACATACAGTTTAAATTGGAAATAATCAATAGAGAAAAGGTACTGGTATTAAGGCGGGTAGGAAAGAGGATCTTGTAGAGATGAGATTTCAGAGATGAGACTTGAAGGAAGCCAGGAAGCAGAGATGAAGAGGGCAAGTATTCTGGGCATGAGGAACATCTAGTGAAGATGCCCAGAATCAGAAAAATAGATATTATCATTATTTGTGCATATTACATACATATGAGGCAAAGGATGCCATTATGCCTAGAAAAGGAGGTAAGCTAATTACGTGGCAATAGCGAGGAATAACCAATGGGCAGCCCACCTGCTCCACTGATATCCATTTAATGTTAACAGAAACAGAACAATACTCCCGTTTGCTGGGTGGAATCTGTATGGAGATTTATAGGAGGATCTGGACAAAGAAATACAGGATAGAAGAGCGTGAATGGGTTGTTATTTGTACCACAAGGAAGAGAACCCATATCAATGTGATCATAGATCTAATGAGGTGTTGAAATATCCTACCTCCCTCCACTAGATTATAAGTTCTATGAGAACAAGGACCACATCTTATCTTTGTCTTTCCCTCAGAGTGTAGCCCAGTACTCTGTACATAGCAGGTGCTTAAGAAATATTTGTTCAATAGGATACATTATAATAAATTCAAGGAAGGCTATTGTTTCAAAAGTCAAGGTGTGATCAGATTTGTGAATGATCGATAAGTCTCTTTGACTTCAGTATTATAATTATGTTATGATGTCTATGTAGAGAATTAGTTGGAGGTTTAGAGCCTGGTTCAAGCATTTTAATCCTGGTGACTTACTCAGAGTACCATTGATAAAACTTAATTTGACAAAGGTTTTAACTTACAGCATCTAGGCAAAGAGAAAGTTGTTCATCTACAGATCCATGAATGCTTTAACACAGTATTTTCTTCTCTGCCATTCAGATGAAGGATACCACTGAAGCTTGGTTTATGGGATGATCAAAGAGCCTCCCATAAATGGTAGAAGTCAAATAGCTCAGCAATAGAGGACTGGGAAATGGGTTTTTTCCTCAATGTTTCTGCATTCTATGGTTCCCCTGGGAATTTAGTGAAAAAGGGAAACTTTCATTTGTCATTTGTAGGTTTTCCGAAAGGTTTCTTTCATGCAGCCGTTCAAGGTGACTTGGTAGCCAAGGCAAATTAGATTTTCCTCATCAATATTTCAGGCATCAAGTAAGCAGGGGAGGCCCTTTAGGACAAAAAAGTTTAGTATTACCTAGGCAATTTTAATGTACTCTCTAGATATGTAGGGATATAAGAAAAGAATATAATGGAACAAGATCTGAAGTTGGAGCCAAAATAATAATTGTGACTCCAATTTATGACATATTTTAATGTATATAAAGCAGGAGGCAGAGAGTGAAGAATTTGGAATGAGAGGCCCTAAGTTCAAATGTGGATTCTGTCACTGACTAGCTATGCAGCCTTGGGCAAGTCACTTGACTGGGGTGTCTGGATTTTAGTTTCCTCACATGTAAAATGGGGAAGTTGTACTAAATGACCTCTGAGATCTCTTCCAGGTCCCTATCTATGATTCTCCATAAATAAACTATGAACTCCATAAGTAAATAGTGTAAACCCATTTTTATAGAGGAGAAAATTGAGGCTCCCAGAAGTGAGGTGACCTGCCCACGGTCACACAGCTAATAAATATTTGATACAAAACATGCAATCCTGGTCTCCTAACTCCAAGTCCTACATACTACCTACTGTTGTCCTGTAGAGAAGGCTTAGCTTTGAGTACCCACTCCACTATGCCATAACTTTATGACCCTGGGTGACTTGACCTCTCTGAGCCTGTTTCCTCATCTGTAAAATTAGTGGGCAGGGAGATAGCAATTTGGTATGGATTTGGAGTCATAAGATCTACCTGTATTTCTGTTTGTGTGATGTTGGGCAAGTCACTTAATTCTCTGAGTCTCATCTAGAAATGAATAGGTTGAACTGAATGATCTCTAAGGTCCTTTCCAGCTCTAAATAGGATCCCAGATCTAGGGTTAGACATCCCATGATCCTTTCCTGCAATGTTTATTTCACAGTATTGTATTAAATGAATGAGTGTAAAGTGCTTTCTGGGGCGGCTAGGTGGCAAAGTAAGTTGAGTGCCAGGCCTGGAGTCACACTCTTCCTGAATTCAAATCCAGCCTCAGACATTAACTAGATGTGTGACCCTGGGCAAGTCACTTAATCCTCTTTGCCCCAGTTTCCTCATCTAAAATGAGCTAGAGAAGAAAATGGCATATCACTCTAATATCCTTGCCAAGAAAACCCCAAATGGGACAGGACTGAAAAATGACTGGAAAACAAACAATAACAAATTGCTTTGTAAAGTGCGCACACAAAATGTGTGAATGTTATTAAGAGTGGGGAAAAATGTGATTTGAGCAAATGAGAGTATACAAGAAGAGGTTAATGATCACAGAGAAGAGTAAAGTGGGAGAAAAGGGTGAGATGTCAGCCCTATTTGAAAATTCATTAGATCATCCCTGAAAATAAGATCAAGGGAAAATGGATTTTGAGCTTAAAGGGACTATCTAGTCTATTTTTCCTGATATCATAAGTGAAAAAAATCATAGACGACCATTGGCTTGGCCAAGGTCACACAGGTAGTCAGTAGGACAGCAAGGATTTGGACCCAAGACCTTTGATACGAAATCCTATATACTTTATTCAGAATCCAATGAATCTCAGAAGCAGCCTTACTCAGAACTCAAACATCCATGCAATGCAGAAACATAAAACCTGAGTAGAGGTCAAGAATTTACTCCCTGACATTGACTCTACGTAGATAAATAAAAGCAAGGAAGTAGCCAAGAAGTATTTGGTTATCACTCTGCAGCACTCTGTCTGATTCAGGATGCTGCTATTTCTAAGTGGTTCTATGTCATCCTCAATGATCTTCCTTTTCCTCTACCCTCCACTTTGCCTTTCCTTTTATGTATGATGTGTGGTCAGAATCCTAGAAAGGAAAAGAGCTCATAACCAATGTTTTGTTTCCAGAATGACTTCTGCTCTTAAGCCTCCCAAAGAATGTGTCTTATTATCAATAAAAGAGTCTGGTGGATGGATAAGTCCTTTCAATACCTTGTATCTCAACACATATATGATATTAATCAGCTATATGCAGTACTTCTGGGGTACAAAGATGAAGGAAAATCTTGAGTATTTCAAAAAACAAAACAACAAAAAAGCAACCCTTTTCACTATATCATTCCCCCCATCTAAAGGAGAAACCCTGTGACATTTAAAATCTCTGGTTCCAAGCTAAGCAAAAATGAATTAGTTCAAAGAATGCAAAATATCTATGAGAGATTGCACATACAGTAACACCTGTCAGATGGTAACCTAACTATGTATTTAACTGCACATCTATCCATGCCATGACCTCTTGGCTTTCCTCTTCTTTCCTACTAGCATGTTGTTTTTCTGCCTGGTCAAACTGAGTGTTACTCTAGCATTTAGAAGGAAATGCTTCAGATCACACACAGGAATGAAGCTAAACTTGCCTGGATCACTTTGCAAGGTTTCTTTCCCAGTAGCAAACTTTTTCAAGGTCAGCTGTCTTCACTCATGCACCTCAGTAAGTTATCCACTATTTCACAGCATGACCCAAAGTTTACAACTAAACCCAACCCCCATAGATCAGAGGTGGAGCGGGGAGGGGGGAACAACCTACCCTTTGTCAACAGACTATCCTGTTTCTTGTAACTGGGCTTCAACAATATAGCCTATTCATTCCCCCAATTAGAGAAAATGATATTAATCAAACGAAATAAAGCACAGAGAAACAGATTGGTGTGGTTCAAACGATAAGACAGGTTCAAGAATGCCATTAAAAATACAAGTGGACGTTAATCCCAGGGACAAATCAAATCTCTCTTTCTCCCAAGTGTCATGAAATAGAAAGAAAAAAAAATAAAAAGAAACCGTTGGTGGCTTGTAGAAAAACAAGACAAAATCTCCAATTACTTACTTAACTAGAGTCGGTCTGCAGAGGTATTCCACACAAACATCACCCTTTCTTGTCCAGCTGCCAAGTGCTAAAGCATGAAGTGAACGAACAGCTGTTTCCTTCAAGTCCAAGCTGTGTGTCTTAACGAGTCACATGCCCCCTTCTGATAAATACGGCTGTCGTGCCAGGAGGTCAGAAACTGAAGTTCATTATTCTCCTTATTAGAAAACCTTTTGCTAACACATGGGTTGGCTTTGGCATTTCACAATTACAGGGGAATGCATTCCACAGCTTGCTTCTTCTCTTTGACCCTCCTCCCCTCTTTTCCTCTCACCAATCCCTGCTTCTTTTAGTGACAAACACCAAACAGCTGATAAGTCATAATGTAGGGCAGGGCCACTGAAAATGGAAAGTTAATTGAGTATGTGCCAAGTGGAATGTCTCAAAGTTTGATGGTTGGGGGTGGGGGTGGGGGCAATGCAGGAAGATGAAGGGTAGTTTCTCACCGATAGCACCTTATCCGGGCATATTGGGGACTTTTATCAAGAAGGCAGGCAAAATGCAAATTCCCACACTAGATAAAAGCAGAAACATTTTTTATTCTCCTCCTTTGCCACTCCAAATCAGGAAAATCTACCTCTACACATTTGATTTAATTAATCCACTTCTTAGCTTCCCAGTTTGTATGGAGATTTCCTAGGATGGAGTAGATTTGCCTGCAGGAGTCCAGACCCAGAACTCAGCTAACGAAAGAGGAAAGAGCACTAGTTTTCAAGTCAGAGAACAGTTTCCAGATCAGTTTTCTCCCTTTGCCAGGTTCCAATTCATGCTCTGTCACTTGGAACCTGTGCAACCTTGTACAGATCATTTTAGCTCTCTAGACCTCAGTTTCCTAATGTGTAAAATGAGGGATTTGGATCACATGATGGATGCCTGAGGGCCCTTCCAGTTCTACATCTGCCATCCTATAAGAGTTTATGGTCAATTTCACTTTTGATCCATTTCTCTCTTAAGGTTTGTATAGGGAAGCTCTTCTAAAAATGAAAAGATACAAAAGCATTGCTGACCCCACCCCACAGATCCAAAGGAGTGTAAAAAGGACAGAGCCATTGACCTAGTCTTTTGCAAGAGGGAGAGAAAGTAAGAGAAAACCGGAGGGAGGGGATGCTGGAGGATATAAAAATTAGTATTTCTCTTCAGAACAAAGGAGAACATTTCATGGGGGTGGTATTTGGTATTATAAAAACTAAATTTTCTGAGAATGATCTGTAAAATAGTGGTACCTCTATGTGTGTGTGTGTGTGTGTGTGTGTGTGTGTGTGTTGAATGGGTGAGGAGGGAGAAAAGCAGGGTTAGATGAAGTGACTAAGGTCATCCACTGATGTGAATGAAAACAGATTTCAATTACCCTTTGCATTTCCTCTCCAATAATACACTTTAAGGATGTGCTACTGCCCCCTTAGGTGTAATAATAGAAGGCAGCCTGCCATCTCTAGGCTCATTCTCTTACCAACTAAGGCACCAAATACCAGCCCATTCAAAACGCAATGTAGTTAAACTCAGCCTCTCGTGTGAACTGATTTTCATTCATGGGGAAAGGGGAAGGGGAGAGAGATACCCAAGGAATGCACAAAATCTCAGAAGCTCAGAGATATAAAGAACATCAACCACCATTGGGTTGAACCGATACCTTGACAAGAATCCCATCTGCAACTTATCAGACAAGTGATTATCCAGCCTTTGCTTGAAGTTTTCTAGTGAGACCCTAACCAAGACCCTCCAAGCAAGGTAGCCCATTCCACTTTCAACAGCTTTAATTGTTGGGAAGATGTCTCTTTGTGTGGAGGCAGCTAGGTAGTGTAGTAAATACAGTGTTGGAGGTAGGAAGACTTGAGTTCAAATCCTACTTTAGACACTTACTGGCTGTGCTCACTCTGGTTAAGTGACCTACCAATCGTTTGTTTCAGTTTCTTAATCTGTAAAATGAGGATAGTAATAGCTTCTATCTCTGTGTTGTTGTGAGGATAGAATGATATAATGTTTGTAAAGCTCTTTTCAACATTTAAAGAACTATATAAATGTTAGTTATTATTAATTCTGATCCTGTGTCCTTGCATGGTTCTTGTAAGCTCCTTGAAGACAAGGTCTATTAAGTTTTGTCTTTGTACCAGTGCCAAGTCCAATGCTTGTCACATAGTATGTGCCTAATAAATCCTCATTGAATGAATGAACAAATCAATGAATTGTTCTTAATTCTTTTCCCTGGGACCAAACAAAACAAATATAATCCCTTTACAATATGGCAATCAATCAAAGGCTTAATGGCAGAAATCCTATTCCCCACTAAGTACTTCTACTTCTGGTAATAAATAAGGGCAAAATGACCTAAAAAAGATAATGGATGGGCTTATTCACACAACAAGAAGTGAAGATCAAATCATTCAGTTCCTTAGATCAATGTAGGTAGACAAAAAAAGGTGATTTAGGTCACTCAGGGGGCTTTCTGGTTTTGCTCTTAACTTGGATCAAAACATATAAATTTTTATTTCCATATTTGTGCAGAGTAGGAGCCACCTATATTGTCAATCTTTCAAACTGAACCCAGTGCAGAGAGGCCTAGGCTTTTAGAAGTCAAAGGGCCTTTAGATTTTATTAGTTCAAACTGTTTTTAGGAAAGTCCTTTGCAAGTTTTGAATGGATGTGTGTGTGTACATAAAAACACATACTATGTTGTTATTACACAATGATATAGTAAACAATAGAATTAGAGTTGGACAGTACCTAAAAAACCACTATTTTATAGATAAGGAAACTAAGGTCTTCTTAAAGCAAGAACTAAGCTTTGTATGTATGTCCCTTAATTTTTAGAAGGGTTTCTAGGAGCCACAGCAACTAGAAGACAAAGCATTGGTCTGAAATCAAAGGCTATAATTTCAAATCCCAGCTCTAATGCTCCTTCCCTGTGTGACCTTTGGGCAAGCCATTTAACCTAGGAGGTCTTGTCTTTCTACACCGGTAAAATGAAGGTGTTGGGAGTCGCCAGGGATTTTGACTTTTTAATAGCCCCCTCGAATACAGCAATGTCCCAAGAGAAGAAAATGATCAGAAAATAAATTTCAAAATATTCTAAGAAATAAACAAACCAAGTAAGAGTGACTGCCTAATGAATATATACATATTCATATGTATTAAGAGAAAAGACAACATCACAAAAGAAAAATGCCATGAACCAACTCCAACAGCAGCACGAGAAATAAAGCAAAAAACTTTCTCAAGATACACCAGATTGGCCTTACAAAGGCCTGGAGTCAGGAAAACCTAAGTTCAAATTCACACTCAGACACTTAGTAGCTGTGTGACCCTTGGCAAGTCGCTACACTTGTTTGCCTCAGTTTCTTCATCTGTAAAATGAGCTGGAGAAAACCCCAAATGGGGTGACAAAGAGTCAGACATGACTGAATAACAACAAAGTATCCTCCTGTTTTATTGTTATAACACAAACATCTGTAAATTAATATATGATTTATTTTATTGGCTCAGCTTAACCACGAGCAATTAAAGAATATGTTGTAATTTATTTATATAAACATTGAATGTGCCTAAATTGATTGTTTCCAGCATATTCTGTAACTTTTCTGAATGAGCCTTCTCACACCTATATTTCCTCCAGTAATTTCAGCTATCTTGAAATGCTGATGGTTTTTACATTTTTATTTTACACTCTTACTTTATCAAAGGTATTGTGTCAGTTTCTTTCCTGAGTACATGTGATTTTCTAAGTACATCATGTCACTAGCAAAGAGAATTTTTTTTTTCTCTTCTGGTGATATTTATGCCTTTAATTTCTTTTTCTTGTTTCCTTGCTTTTGTTAACATTTCTAGAATTATGGTCAATAATAGCAAGAAAAGTTAGTATGCTTGCTTTACTCCCACGTTTATTAGGAAAGTTTCTTGTGTTTCCCAATTGAAAAAAATAAAATAAAAGCTAGTTTTTGGTATTAGAAATAGACAATAGGGAGCAACCGTAGTTGAGTGAGTTAAGAGGGTGACATGTCGAGATCTGTGTTTAAGAAAAATCCCTTTGGCAATAGTATAGAGAGTAAACTGAACTGGGGAGAGGCTTGGGACAGGGAGATCAATTGAAAGGCTCTTGCAATAATTTATGTGACATTAATGAGTATTTGAACTAATCTGATGACTATTTAAACAGAGAGTAGGAGTAAGATGCAAGAGATATGGGGAAAATGGCAAAATCTGTCCACTGATTAGATATGTGGGGTGAGGGAGAATAAGGAACTGAGCACAATGTTGAGGTTATGAATGTGAGGAACTTGGAGAATGGTAGTGCCTTCAGTAGGAAGGAATAGAGACATTTTCTAAGAGGGATGGGTTTTGGGGAAAACCTGATGAGGTCAATATTGGACATGATGAGTTTCAAATACCTCCAGTACATCCAATTCAAAAAGTTCAATGAGCCACTGGTGGTACAGGACTGAAACTCAGGAAAGGGATTGGAATGTGACATGTAGATATGTAGTCATCTGCATAGAGATAATATTTAACCATATAGGAGATAATAAGGTTGCCAAGTATAGAGAGATATTTACGGCTTATGGATAAGTCTTAGATTAGGGGGCATGACACAGACGATTAGCCAATAAAAAGATTGAGAAGTGATTAGATAGAGAGGAGAACTAGAAACAAATAGTGTTATGTATATCCAAGAGAAAGGAGAAAGCTTCCAGTAGGAGAGGATGGTCATTAGTGTCAAATGCAGTAGATAGGCTGAGCAGGATGGAGATTGAGAAAAGACCATTAGATTTGGTGAGTAAGAGATATTAGGCAACTTTGGAGAGAGAGAGAAACTTTAATTGAATGATAAGATTGGGAGTCAGATTACAAAGGATTGAGGAGTGAGGAAGAAGAGAGGCAGTAGAGATATCAAGCATGGGCAGGTTTTTTTTTTCCTAGTAGTTTAGCTGAGAAAAGGAGAAAAGATATAGGATGTTAGCTTGAAGGGATGGGTGGTAGGGTCCAAGGAAGATTATTTAAGAATAAGGAAGATTTGGCTATCATTTTGAAGGTGACAGGAAAGGAAACAGTAGATAGGGACAAGTTGAAGATTAGACTGAGAGAGGGCATGACTGAACTTGCAGTCTGCTAGAGAAGATGAGAAGGAATGAGATGTAGGCTACATGTAGATGAGTTGTCCTTGACAAAGAGAGTAGCCACCTTATTGTCAGAAACTAGAAGAGAAGAGGTAGGGGGATGGTGTCAAGGGGTTTTGAGATGAAAGGAGTTCATGTTAAATGCCTCAATTTTCTCAGTAAAGTAGATGCTGCTGTTCAGTCATTTCAATTGTGTCTGACCCTATGTGACCCTTTTTGGGGATTTTTTTGGCAAAGATACTGGAGTGGTTTGCCATTTCCTTCTCCAGATCATTTTACAGATGTGGAAACTGAGGCGAATAAGGTTAAGTGATTTGCCCAGGGTCACACAGGTAGTAAGTGTCTGAGGACAGATTTGAACTCATGGAGATGAGTCTTTCTGATTCCAAGCCCAGTACTCTATCCACTAAGCCACCTAGCCATCCTAAAAGTAGGAGATGAGGTACTCTGTTAAAGTGGAAGGGGGAATTGTGGAAGGCTTAGGTAAAGAAGAGATTGTTTCAAATACTTTCTAGTGTGTGAGATAGAGAATCAGATAGGGAGAAATAAAAAGGATTGCATCAATGAGGGCCCATTTGAAGTTAGATAACATAAATTTATAATGCACTCAGAATGGTTGTATGACTTTTTCCAGTTCTGTTCTATTAATATGAGCTATGTAATTATAATTATAATAATAATAGTAATATAAAACTTGGAAAACAGATTGTTCACTTACTATGAACAGTAAGAAAATGTGAAAAGCATAGACAGACAAAATATAACTAGAAAGGATAGGAAAGAAATCAGATGAAATAAGACCTACAAAGGGGAATTGATTCTTTCAAAGTTGCATTAATAAATATAATTAAAACAAATTTAGACAAAAAATTTCTACCACTTGATCAAGGAGAGAATGTTCCAGAAAATGCAGAAAACAAACAAAATATAAATCATCTCTTCATCCATATTTTCAGGACAGTGATTGGTGGTGACAATATAGAAACGTGGCAATACTGTCTAAACATATAAGATTTTGATTTTGTGTCTGGAGTACAACATGATTAACAGGAATAAGAGGCCTATAAAATGTTACATCATTAAATTCCCTACACAGTCATTTTGGTTTATGCTTACATGTTCAAGATCCACCAAAGAGGAACTGATCATCTAGTGATAATTTGAAATAATTGGATATCTACAATATGTCTTCAATATCAATTAGATATGCAATTCCATTTACTATTCACAGGCTTAACTAATAATATTAAAAGTATTATACATAGTAGGAACTTAATACATGTGTGTTAAATGAATCAATACCAGACAACAAAGCAAATAAGTAATGAACACAAATGACTTCTGTGAAAATTATAAGATCTAATTTATATAGTGATTTAGGGTATGCAAAACATCTTAAGATTATTATTTCATTTAACTCTCACAACAACTTTGGAAGGTAAGTGCTATTATATTTTTTATAGATGAGAAAACTGAGACAGATCGATTTAAGCTACTTGCCCAGGGTCACACAGCTAAGTACTTGAGGCAAGATTTGAATAGAGATCTTCCTGACTCCAGGTTCAGCATTCTATCTATTTGTGTCACCTACTTTAACTTAATTTCAAAGAAAGAAATACAATCAATAACTACCTAAAAAATTTTAAATCACTAACAAATGGAGAAATGAACATGAAAACAATCCTTGGGCACCACCTCATATGCATCGAACAAGCAAAGATGCATAAAGATGGGGGAAGAATTCTTGCTGGAGGAGCTGGAGAGGATGCACTAATTAATTCACTGCTCCTGTTGTGATTTGGTTTAACTATTCTGGGAAATAATTTAAAACTTATCAGGAAAAGCCATTAAAGTGTTCATGTTCTTTGGTCCAGACATTTCACTACTGGGAGTAACAAGAATATTGACAGCAAGAAAAGAAGCATTATTAATGATAAAAATCTGAGACCAAAATATGTGCCTGATGATTGGCACAGCTCAAAAAATTCTGGTATATGAGTGTAATAGATGATAACTGTGCCTTAAGGGATGTCACACACGAAAAGTTCAGAGAAGCTTGGGGAAAGTGTATGAAGTTATGCAAAATGAAGGAAACAGAGCAGATACAAAAAGACAGTAACTCTAATTGCAATAATGGCGATAAAGTCAACACAGAAAGACAACAAAATTCTGTTAAATACAATGGTCAGTGTTATGCCATATTGCCAGAATTAATAGTACATTCTTCCTTTCTGTTAGCAAGCAATTGCCAATTTTTTTTTCAGGGAGTGGTCTTTATTAAGCAGTTTGTTTTAGTGTGTGTTGGGAAACATCTATTGTATCAAAAATTAAATGCATAACTACTTTACAAAAAGAATTAAATACAAAACCCTGGGAGAGCAAATTGAGCTACCTACCTATATCTTCAGAGAAAGAGAGATATCTTGGAAATCCCTTTAGGAACATCAGGTCTTCCTTCTAACAAAGAAATACTTGAGAGGAAGCCAATGAAGACAATGGAGTAAATTTTTTTTCTAGTTCTCTGGGAACTGGACAAAGAAAATTTCATAATTTAACAGCTTTGAAAACAATTGAGACTTAATTTTTTTCCTATTCAAGTCCAGTTCTGAACTAGGCCCCTGGAGTCCATGAGATACCAATCATATAGTTATAGAGCGTCCAAGCTAGAAGGAACCTTAGAGGTCTTCCCATCCAAATCCCTTACTTTGCCATTGAGGAAACTAGTAAAAAGAGGTTAAGCAACTTGCCTGAGGTCACATAGCTATTAAATAACATTGCTGGTATTCAAACACAGGTTACATACATCCCAGACTAGATCAGAACAGAGCATTTCGAATAAGCAGTCCATAGGCAGTAGTTACCTAGGGAATAGAGCAGAGGTGAGGGAAACATCTGGAAGAGAAGGTTCTTCAGGTTAATTTTTTTTTATTTTTAAGGAATGATAGTCATAACACTTCACACTCATTTGGTACTTATAGCTTACAAGGAGTGATAGATCTATGAGAGTACTTGCCATTTTGTGCATAATCATAAGGAGAAATCAACTGCAAAGAAATCTGAAGAGTGATCCAAGAAAAAAAAAAAGGCAGTGGCTAGAGCACTGGGCCTGGAGTCAGGAAGACCTGAGTTCAAATCCAGCCTCAGCCACTTACTAGCTGTGTGACCCTTGGAAAGTCACTTAACCCTGTTGACCTCGGTTTCCTCATCTGAAATAATGGATTGGAGAAAGAAATAGTGAACCACTCTGGTATCTTTGCCAAGAAAACCTCAAATGGGGTCACAGAAAGTCAGATACAACAACAACACTTCTGCCTCCAGATCTAACTATCCACTGTCATCAGTAATAATCATTGTTTGAGACAATAAGATACAACTTCACAAGTCCAATCCATTGGTCAATTAGAAGTCTTCTAGAAATGAAACTAGGAGGAAGAGTAAAAGAAGCCCTTTCTGGGTCAGCACAAACTGTTTGGAATTATCTATTGCCCTCCTGCTTCCTATGTGGGCAGAACCAAATGGAAGAATATATCACATTCCCAAACATGAGGAAGGTAAATCCAGATGTCAGACAAGCTATGAATACCAGTATTCCTTTGATATCTCCTCTCTCATTTGCCCTTGAACTATATCCCTGGGATATTTATTGAATTTGATCTTTGAAAATTTGATTTTTCTCTTGATTTCTTTTCTTATTCATTTCTCACCTTCATCTCTCCAATTATAACATACACCTTAACTTAGGTCCTTTTAAACATACCCTAGCCAAAGCTGAATTTGAACATAAAAACTAACATTTACTATTACCTTGATTACTGTGTAGTCCTCTTGAAGAGTTCTCTCCTCAACTTTTACAAAATTTAGAGATAATAATCAATGGTGAAATTAAGTGAAACACCAATCTCCTAAAATCACTTATTTCCTTCAAAAATTGCTCAAGTTCCTGAAAAGTGTTGTATGCAGTGAAAGGCTATCTTAGGGTCTGTGTTTTTAAAGGAGAGAGAGAGAGAGATAGAGAGAGAGAGAGAGAGATAGAGAGAGAGAGAAAGAGAGAGAGAGAGAGAGAGAGAGAGAGAGAGAGATGGAGATGGAGATGACTGGAAGTTGATGCTTACATTAAGATCTCATTTCCTTTCAAGTTTCAGGTTTAGAGTTTAAATTCACCATTATTCACTTCCTCCCAGCTTCAATCCAATTAAACAAACAAACATTTATTAACTTCCTCCGGGTTCCAAGCACAGTACTAGGGCAGAATATATTAGTAGGTCCCAATTAGCATGAATAATGAATCCCCTGAAGTGGCTGCACGTATTTGAATTCACACTATTTCAAGTTATAATTATGTAAAGTATGGCAATTGGTTCCAATCCAATGGAAACATGCAGTGAGAATTTGAATAATGAGACCTCTTCAGGGGATTCGTTGTTTGAACTAATTGGGTCCCAGCTGTTTAACAGGTAATGCAAAAGGGGAAAAAATAGAATGCAGGATGGTTGGGAAAGATTTATTCAAAGTAGCATTTTTTTTTCAATTTTTCTCACAATGTGTATGGGGAAAACATAGCAGAGGAAACTTCTAAGTAAATATGGTACTTCTCAATCAATAGTCAGGCTGTTTTAACTTGTTTCATTCGTGGAATAAAAGTTGAGCACTAACAATCACTTCCTGCAACCAGACTAAATTATTTTCATCCAAGTTTAGAGTTGGGCCTTTGTTTTTGTTCCCAACCATTACCTAATCATAAAGGCTAAGTGCATGATCCAAAAATTTTATTAATTTTAAAGACAATTCTGCCCATAGACTCAATTACTGATCTGTCAAGGCTTCTCATACATCCCAGGATTTGAATCAAAGATTCATGCTGCCATAAAAAAGATGCAACTTCATTGGTGAGCAAAGGGATCATTTCATCTCCTTCTATGCTGCTGTCTGACCCACCCATTTAAATCCATGATAGTCCAAAATGTACTTGCCATTTGATTGACATGGGAAATATTGTATAGAAGGAGGTTTTGTCTTTGTTGTTATCCAGTTACTTCAGTCATGTCTGACTCTTCATGACTCCATTTGGGGTTTAAGATACGGAAACAGTTTTCCACTTCCTTCCTATCTCATTTTGCAGATGAGGACTGAAGCAAACAGGGTTAAACTTGCCCAGAGTCCCATTGCTAGTAAGTGTTTGAGGCTGAATTTGAACTCAGGCCTTCCTGAGCTCTACGCACTGAGCCACCTAGAAGTTGAGGGGGGGATGGGAAGAGAGAGAGAGAGAGAGGGAGGGAGGGAGCGAGGGAGGGAAAGAGAGAGAGAAAGCCCTATATGGCTTAAAACACAATGCTAATTAAATAAAATCCTGCTTGCTGATCTAGTTCCAACCTGGGTCTTTTATCAACCTCATTGAGCATTTCTCAATCACATAATAATAATAACAGTGGCTAGAATTTATCTAGCGCCTAAGGTTTGCAAAGCTCTTTACAAATATTTCATTTTTAAATATTCACAACAATCCTTAGGACTAGAGTTATTTCCTGGAGTTATTCTTATTGTCATTTTCAGAAACAGAATTCAAATGGCTTGCCTAGGGACATAGAACTAGTAAACGTCTAAGGTCACATTTGAACTCAGGTCTTCCTGACTCCAGGTACAGCGTTCTATTCATTGTACTACCTAGCTGCTCTACGTGTCAGCTACCGTGCTAAGCTGCTGGTGATACTGACAGAAAAATTAAACATAATAAAGTGAACATAAAACACAAACAAAATTTTAAAAATCCCTCAGGATCTTATATTCCATTGGGGGGGAAATACATTCTGTTAAGTAAATATATGCACATATATCTAATATCTTTATATAATATATAATATGTATATAATAAAATACAATTTATTTGTATATAAACATTTCAGTTAAGTCATTTTCAATTGCGTATGACTCTTTGTAACCCCATATGCAGTTTTCTTGGCAAAGATACTGGAACAGTTTGCCATTTCCTTTTCTAGCTCATTTTACAGATGAAGAAACTGAGGCAAACAGGGTTAAGTGATTTGACCAGGGCACACAGCTAGGAAGTGTCTGAGGCACGAAGAAGAGTCTTTTTGACCCCAGGCATGACAACTGTATGCACTGTGCCACCTAGCTATGCCAACTTGGGGGGGAGGTGTAAAAATGAGGAGAAAATTTGTAACTCAAAATCTCATGGAAATCAATGTTGAAAACTAAAATATTAGGGGCAGGTAGATGGCGCAGTGAGTAGAACACCAACCCCAAAGACAGGAGGACCTGAGTTCAAATTTGACCTCAGACACTTGACGCACTTACTAGCTGTGTGACCTTGGGCAAGTTGCTTAACCCCAATTGCCTTGCCTTCCCCCCTCCAAAAAAAAAAGAAAAAGAAAAAAAGAAAACTAAAATATTAAATAATAAAATATGAGAAAATAAAAAAAGAAATTGCTTCCAAAAATGTAGATTGGCACCTTCTCTATGACATCTTGTTAGATTTGAAGGGGGCACTAAGATGTTAAGTGACTTGCCTAGGGTCACATAGCTAGTTCATGTCAGAAGTAGGACATACCAAATGAATTCAAAATAATTGAGGGAGAGCACTAGCAATTACAGGAATCACTAAAGGAGAGACTTAAATAGAGCCAGGGTTTGCAAGAGAGGTTTAGTATTAATGTCTTAGAGGAACGACTTAGAAAGTGTTTTCCCATAACTTCCACTAGAACACACTTTTCCAGAGGGATTTTTTTTTTTTTTTGCAGGGCAGTGGGGAGGAGGGGAGACAAAAGGTGGAGGTCTAAGCCTATGGTTCCATAATTGTAGGGAACTCTTGGTGCCCAAACTCTATCAACTGATACAGCTCGGCCACTCAGTTTCTTAATCTGTAAAATGAGAAGATTGGACTAGATGACCTTTAAGGTCCCTTCCAGCCCTGAAGCTGTGACCCTGTGATCCCATGACCATGGTACCAGATATAGGAAACAAAGCATGGGTGCCTTTGGCAGACAAACTATTCCTCAATTGTTCTCAATGTATTTAAAACACCTGCTATAAATAGCCCAACAATTGTCCCATTTGATTCTTCTGTTGGAAGGAAACCGAAGGACACAAACATTTTTTTTAAACTTATTTTTAAAACTTGCCCCTGGGGCCATAACTTCCACTGTGTTCTAATTCCACAGAAACCAAGTAACTGCAATGGAAGAAAGGGACAAGTTATGTTGAAATATTGCTTTGCTTGATGTCTGTGATCTTCTTAAACAGGCATTAATTCTTTAAGTTTTCCAAACCTATGAGAAAATCACTTGCTAGTATGGAAGAACAGGGTTGAGAAGTGATACAATTACCTTTGGAATGAGCCCACAGACCACAAAATGAGCCACTCAGAACCAGCTCCATTCTCTCATCTTTGTTCTACTGTGTACAAGTGGTGTAGGAGACAGAAAATCTTCCACCTACTGTTTTTGTGTAGAGAAGCAGGATTAGAGGAGGATTACCTAAGCTCTGAAAGGCTTTTCCATTTAGATGTGTCACCCTCTTCTCTGTTCTATGCGGAAAGTGCCAAACATTTTAAAACTTGATATTAAGACTGAGTACTCTAAGTCAAGAACAAGAACAGCATTTTGAAAATGGCATGGGCACAAGCTTGAAACTGCCTGTTGTTATTCAGTTGTTGCATTCACGTCCAGCTCTTCATGACCTCATTTGGACAAAAGTCGCTGGAGGGGTTTGCCATTTCCTTATCCAGCTCATTTTACAGATGAGGAAACTGAGGCAAACAGGGTTAAGTGACTTGCTCAGAGTCACACAACTAGGGAGTGTCTGAGGCCAGGTTTGAACTCAGGTCTTCCTGACTCTAGACCCACACTCTATTGTACCACCTAGCTGCTAAATAAAAATGTTCGATTTGATTCAGCCCGTATTTACTAAGTACCAAATAGGAAATACAAAGACAAATGGTGGAAGTCTCTGCACTCATGTAATAATGCCCAATGGCTAATATTTATAAAGTTTTAAGGTTTGCAAAGTGTTTTATATATTCTACTTCATCTGATCCTCATACCACTAAGAGGAGTTGTTGCTACTATTATCCCTACTTTACAGATAAAGAAACTGGGCGCGAGGGACATTGATTGACTTGTATGTGGTCACACAACTAGTAGGATTTGAAGTTAGGCCTTCCTGATTTTTTTTTCTATTAAAATAAAAAAAAAAGCTAAGTACCGATGTCTGATACAGACATGTCTGATGATATATAGAATATTCTGTCCTGGTAAGTCCCCACCTCTGCTTAGCACATAGTAAGTGCTTAATAAATGTTTACTGCCTATCTCTTCTTTGAGATTTTCTGAGGGGAAGACAAATTCAAATAAACAAATAATGATAATTTAATGATAAAACCATGACAATAAATTAGAGGAAGCATAGATACCTAACAAGTAAGGAAGGTGACTCCTTGCAATTTAATTAGAATTTCTAATCAAAAGACAGAAACATGGAATGACCAGCAACTGGGATGGTCCTCTCCTTTCTCTTCTGAAGGCTTGAGGTATCAGTGATGAGCTCCAATTCACCCAGGGAAAGTTAAATTTTTTTCTAGGAAATCTAAGGAAATCAAACCAGGCAAGACTATGCAATTTATCCATTCTTCTTCCAGGTTATCTGAAAAACTATTAAAAGTTCAATTCAATCTTTTCTAGAATGCAGACGGAAGGTTGTTCCCAGAAATAAAGATTTCGCTTAGATTCCAAAGGAAGGAAGTTTGAATTGACCACCCGAAGTGGTAGCTACATTGGGCACAATTTACCCAGAACTCTACTGCTTTGGCAGATGTTGGGTCAGATTTGCAGGGAATGTTGTTGGGTGATGAACTAGGAAATGATAAAACCTGCCATGTGGTGGCATACCGATAAGCTGCTTTTCTCCAACTGTTCCTTCTAGCCTAATTATCAAGACATTTCAAACCAAATGTCAATAAGCGTTTTACACATTTTAGTGTATGTCCTGTAAACCAACATCTCATAGAACCAGAAAGCTGTGTTTAGTTTGCATTTATTCAGTGGCCCTTTGCAAGGAAATTTGAACAAAAAGTATTTTCCAGAATACAAAATAGCCAGTTGAGTTAAAAACCATAAAAAATCTTTTTTTCCATGAATCATATCCCTTGATGTCTTTGCCAGGTTTCTGCATTCCCGAAAACTGTCAATGGTTATGTCATCCAGTCTGTTTTTCCTTCTGTGCCATGGTCATTTATTTTCAAGTGACCAGAAAATGAATTAGAACATTTAAGCAATTTTTCCTATCATTTTGAAAAAGGGTGCTTTCACCAAACCCTCATTTCATGCCTCTCCATAAATAATACACCCCCACCTGGACACCAGAGCTCTTACTAACAGGTATGATACTAAAGAGGGACTTCAGGAAAATGCTTATTCCCACAAAGGGGCCTGTGGTGGGGACTCCAGGAGATAGCAAATCACCACAGCACAAGGCCCTTTGGTTTTCCTTTGGGAGAAAAGGTGCCAAATTGATCTTTGTAAAGAACATATACGGCCAGTCACCACTCTATTTGAGAAGATTCACTGGCTCCCTGTTCCCTCAAAGAAAAAATAGGAACTCTTCTTTGGGGAATTTAAATCCCTTCACAACTGAATCGTGATCTATCTTTTCCAGACTGATTCCATATTACTCCCCATGACATACTCATTCCAGCCAAACTGGTTTGCTTGCTAGTGCCTGTGCACAACAATTGTGTCCATTCACAGGCCAAGAATACTCTCCTTCTTCATATCTACATCTTAGAACCTCTAGCTCCCTCTGAGGCTCATCTCAAGTTACTACCTCCTACAAGAGAACTTTCCAGATTATCCCCTCCCCTGAAAATCTCTATTTATGTCATATATCTAACTTATATTTACAGGCCTGTGGTTTCCCTCAGTAGAACATAAGCTCCTTTTAGGCACAGGGCAGGGACTATTTTGTTTTTGTTTTGCTTTTTGCTTTTCTTTGTACCCCTAGCACTTAACATAGTATCTAATACATCAACTCGTCTTCAATGGTAGTTGATTAATCTTCTGTATCCAGCTCCTGGCACAAAGGAGGCCTTTCATAATTGCTTATCACGCTGAAAAGACTTACTTGTATGCTCTTGTGCCACTTTAGAAGTAACTTAGTATAGTGGATCAGTTACTAGATTTGGAATCTGTAAGAGCTGGATTTGAATCTTGCCCCAGATTCTTACTAGCTGTGTGATCCTGGGGAAGTCACTTAACATCTCTGGGTCATAGTTTCTACAACCTTAAAATGAGAGAATTGTACTGGACCTCTAAGTTCCCTTTCAGATCTAAATCTATGATCCTGCAAATTGAATTGTTTCTTTCTTCCAAATGGGCAGGTCAGCTTTGCAGTGTCTGTCCTTCGGGAGTGGGTTAGGAAGTATCTCTCTCTCGCTTCCAGTTAAAAACATTCCTACGTGAAAATAGAACATAATGAAGGCAACGCCAGAATTTCATCAGGAGCACATTCTTGTACTTCCTAGCTAACAAAATGTCAGTTGTTTCAGATATTTCTTGAGGCTTTCCCAGTCAGAGACCATGCTCATTTCAACACATGGAAGTTAATACTCTGCCGATTAATACAGGGCAGGGGAGGACAAGAGCCGTAGAAAGAGGAAGAGAGAGAGGGAGGCAAGAAAGGAAAAAATGTTTGTCTCCTGTCTAGAATGGCTTCTCCATTGCTTGCTCCTGTCAGGTGTGGAGAAGGGAGGCATGAGTGAGCATTCCTCCCAACGGTGTACTTAGAGCATTTCTACATTTGTTCTGACACACCTGCTCCACTCACACAACACTAGGGAAAAGAATCAGTTGGTGACTCTTCACATTCAGGCTACTATCTCCCTAGGAGAACACATTGGAGTCAGGATAGAGGTGTCACTTTTCCTTTATGTTTTGGAGAAATGTGTTATTGTTGCTATTCAGTAGTTTTTTGTCAATCATGTCTGATTCTTCACGACCCCATTTGGACTTTTCTTGGCAAAGATACTGGAGTGGTTTGCCATTTCCTTCTCTGCTTCATTTTATAGATGAAGAACTGAGGCAAAGAAGGTTAAGTGACTTGTCCAGGGTCACACAGCTAGGAAGTGTCTGAGGCTGGATTTGAACTCAAGAAGATGTGTCCTCCTGATTCCAGGACCAGTGTTCTATTCGCTACATCACTTAGGAATGTGTACATATCCTCTAACAACTAGGGGAGAATCAAGTCCCTTGGTATTGTTATCTGGAATGGTTACCCAGTCTTATGTTCTACCAAGGCCTGTCTGAGCTCTATCCCATCAAAGATCTATTTCCTTAACATCCTACTCCCAGTTATCTTTTCAGCATAAGGCTGACAGAAAACTCATTCAAACCAAGATATTAATTACTCATAATAGCTTAACATGTAACTCTTCTCCAGAATATCATTGTTATTTGTTCTACTTGACTCCAGGAGGAGCCAGTGAGTGAAGCAATGAGTGGAAATACAGAGGCAAATTTGTCTTGATGTCAGGAATTAACTCCTTAACAATTAGAAGTATATAAAAGTAGAATGCCGCCACCCCGCCCCCTGCCTCCCCCCCCCCCCACCGCCGTGAGGTTCCCCTCACTTGAGACCTTCAAGCAAAGGCTATATGACTACCTGTAAGGTATATTGTTAAAGAACTTCTTCATATATGGACTGTATGGTCCCAGGACTAGAGCTATCTTCCTATTATGAAATTCTGTGGTATTTCAAAAGAAAATGCCTAATAAGGAATGTATTTCTCATAATGGAATTTTAGGCACTATGACCGGAGAGAGCAAGTGACAAGGATGATTCTTAGCATCATTCACTCACTCAACAAAGATCAGCAATTGATTTTATCTCTGTAATATAGCATACATCAATTCAATCAATCAAAAAATATTAAATAAGCCCATACTATTTGCCAGACCCTGTGGTAGGCACCAGTAGTCCAAATACAAAACTGAATCGGTTCTTGCCTTCAAGATAACATATAGGGGAATGGTGGCCAGGGAATGGTGTTTTGATCTGGGAAATCAGGGGTTGGTGAGTGTATCCATAGGCAATTTGATTGACACATTCTTTCTTGTAGCAGCAGCAAAACTGACTCAATAGGAAATGGATGGCAAGAAGATGGCCAAGGTTGTTGATTGAACAATATGGAAAACATGGTCCAGGGCTAACTAGATATTGTGGACTGTGTGAGTTGTACAGAATAATGTAAGGTAATTGGGGAGGAAGGGGAGGGAGGTAACATGTAGGAGGACAGGGACCAAGGCCCCAAGAAAAAGGAAATATTCGAGTTGAAATTAAGGATTCTAACAGATGAAGATGAGGAAGGAATGCATTTCAGACATAGGGATAGCACTGGAAAAGACATATGGTGAGAGGCTGATTAATATGTAAGGAATAGCAAGAAAGATGGTTTGGTTGATAGTATATATGAAAACAGGATGATGTGTAATAAGCTTGGAAAGACAAGCTAGAGCCAAGCTTGCCAAGGAAATGGTCAATGTCTGGCCATCTGCTGGAAAGCTGATCCTCTGATTCTACCTGGGAATGCTCCTTCATACTTTGAAAAAAGATAACAAGGAATAGAATCATTTTTACCTTTTGTTTAACAAATTACTGCCTCATTATTTCTGTTACCTTACTTTCTGTGTTTATATTAGTTAGAATAGGGAGAAGTGGGGAACCAACTCTATCCAAATACATACACATCACCATTACCACTCACTTGGACTGTCTAAATAGCCTACTGAAAAATATTCTTACCTTTATTATCTCTCCCATACGATTTAGCCTTCACCCATCAGATTCACCCTTCACCCTTAGCATACAGATCTGGTCATACTCCTCTTTCTCTACTTAAAACCTTTCTGGAGCTTCTTATTGTCTCTGGAATAGAGTTCAAACTCCCTTGTCATGTGTTCAAGAGCTTCCACAATCCAGCCATGTGGTATAGTGAAAGGAGCATTACATTTGGAGTCAGACCTAGGGACGCAATTTGAAAACTTGAAAACCTTTGAAAATTTGAACTTGGACAAACTGTTTATTTCTCTGGACCTCAGTTTCCTGGGGGGCTGGGGGTGGCATTGTACTAAATGATCTCTGAGATCCCTTTCAGTTCTAAATCTATAGCTAGGTTGCTCAGTGGATAAAGCCCTGGGCCCAGAGTCAGGAAGATGTGAGTTGAAATATAGTCTCGGACCCTTCTTAGATCTGTGACTTTGGGCAAGTCACTTGACCTCTATCTGCCTCTGTTCTCTCATATGTAAAACAGGGATTATAATTGCACCTACATCACAGGACCACTGTGAGGACCAAATGAAAAATCTTATATAAAACACTTTGTAAAGCTTAAAGCACTATAAAATGCTAGTTATTCTTCTTCTTCTATGTTTCTATGATTTTACAAGCTAACATTTAACATATGGATATAGTTAAAGGAGAATGTATAGAATTCAATGGGTTGTCAACATGAATTTTGAATTGAATGAAGTTGGACTAGGAGGAAGAAGGGCATTCCAGGTGGGTGGAGTAGAGCACAACCAAATACACAATGGTGAGATCAATTTTGTGATTCTAGGACTACACAGGCAGCCATTTCAACAAAACTGTCATTAATACACTGGATTTTCTTCAATCTTATGTCTATCATGTCAATTCCCAACCCTCAATCAGTTCTACCATTTCCTTTTCCATTCCCACATTCTGGCAAGGGGATCCTAGATAGAGACATAGAGCTTTGCTAACATAGGATATTACAAAGTCTCTCCCTCTGAAACACACAACCTAGCATGGTGAGGCTGAAGCAGAGGGAAATTCACTTGGGTGTAAACCCGTAGTAGGGAAGAGGAAGTATCATAGGAAAGAGTACAGAGAAAGCATATGGATTCTTGTTTTGAGTAACTAATTATTCTTGATAGAGAGGCAGCATGGTGTAATAGATAGCTGGCCTTAAAGTTGAAAAGATTGGGTTTAAGTCCTGACTCTGACATATATTAGACATGTGATCCTGGGTAACTCATTCTCCAAAATTACAAATTTTAGAGAAAGCTTTGATCTGCATTAGTAAAGAAAGTTACTTATTGGGAGATCTCTACACAGGTCAGAAAAACAAATTCTCACTAACTTGGTTGAAGAATTATAAGTCCTATCAGTACCCTCCAAATTTCAGTACCATGGAACAAAGTCTCAGTCACTGCACCCTAGTTAAGGCTGGAGGTAGAAACATAGAACTAGAGTTCAGAAAAGAGGTTTAAGGTAGAGATAAAGATCTGGTGATAGAGATGGAAAGCAAGGCAGTGGAATATTTCAAATGATTAAAGTATCAAATAATGTAGAAAAACAAAGGAGAGTACCAGAGAAATAGCTAGTGGATTTGATGATTTGTGAATTAAGAAAATGGATTTTCAGAAGAATAGGGGAGGAAGAGTGAGCTCCTAAGAGGTTATTATAGAATGTACAGTGGAGAAGCTGAGATGCAAAACTTATTTGAAAGGTTTGTCAATTTTTAAAAAGGAAAGACGAGAAGGACAGATGCCGAATGGTGCAGAAGGGTCACATAAGGCTTTGATGAGTGGTATATAGATACATACATATATGCATATATGCATGCATAAATATATTTATGCATATATGCATTTATAAATATATACATACATACATTTGTGATGTAAAATAATGTATGATGGTAGAAGGAAAAGAGCCAGTAGAAATGGAGAGACAGAAGATGCTGGCACATCTCCCCCAGTAATGTAAGCTTCTTGAGGGAAAAAACTGTTCCATTTTGATCTCGATATTTCAGCACCTGGACCAGTACCAGAAACACAGTAGACACTTAAAAGCTGGTCAATTGATTGTTTGGAGAGAGTGAGGATAATTAAGGGAACAAGTTATCAAATAAAAGAGTAGATCAAAGGTAGAGAAGTCAGTTTGGGTGAGAAGAGAGAAGAGAAGAAAGAACAATATTTAATATCAAAACCTAGGCTAGAATTTGGAACCCAACGAATGAGGATTTTTTGCCCTTGAATTATGATTATCTAATTTGCAAATATTCAACATATCCAAAGAGTAAGAGAAATGTGACCTCCCTCTTCAATTTCTGATACTCTCTCCCTAATTTCTTTTCTGGTTTGTTCTATTGCTCACTGTTTTCTCCTATACTCCTTGGCAAATATGTAGTGTTTCAGCAATATTATAGCCTCCTGGAAAGATAACCTAAAATGGGAACCTAACCACCATCTTTAACAATATTCCTATGGAAGAATGTGTTCTCAGGTCCAAACAGAATGCAATCTATTTGTGAAGGATGTGTGGGGAAGGCTGCTTACATATGCATTCTTTGCATCTTCAATTTATTCAACTGTTATTCTGATACTATAATTTTGTTACTGCTTTTAATGTAATTTCATGCCCAAACCCTACGAAACTATTCCTAAAATGGTAAAGAAAGAAGGGCTGGAAAAAGTGGTCATTCCAATTTGTCACAACTCCTTTAAAATGACTCCAGAGGTTAATATTTCTAGGCCCCAGACACTCAAAGGGTCAAGTTGGTGGACCATGGCAAATTGAACCTCCTCTGTATTTTGGGCCTGCCCAATTCTACCGCATCTCTTTTTATAGCACACCATTCGGTAGTTCACAGGGCAAGCTTCACCATTCCCATCTGATCTGCATGAGAGGCCCCAGGGCAGAAGAATCATAGAAGATCATTGTAGCATGCTTTTTACACAGAAGACAATGATGAATTTTCAGTCTAGCATGAATGACATCAGCAAAAATAGTCACAACATTAGGGTTTTTTGGAGGGGGCAGTCCTATGCTCTTCTTTAAGGTTCAAGCCTTCTTTGATCGTAAATTTTAAGAACTTCCAGAAAGAGTATTGAATTTGGAACTGGAGAATCTAGGTTCAAATTCCAACTCTGACATGAAATACCTGTGTAACCTTGAGCAAGAAGATGTTGAACCTCTCTGATTCTGTTTCCTCCAGTGTCAAAGGAGGGGGTCAAAAGAGATGAATCCTTCTAGCTCTAAATCCATATTCCTTTGATTCTGAAGCCATTTGCCACTCTCTGTAAAACCATTTAAAATATTTGACAGACAATTTACCAGTGCTGAGACCCCAGCTAAAAACATCATGGCAAATCTATAGCCAACTGTTCAATCTATCACTCAACAAGAACTTATTAAATGCCCACGTTGAGTACTTTGCTGGCACAGGGGACACAAGAGAAAAATGAAATATCATCTGCCCTTGAGGAGTTTACATTCCATCAGGGCAAATAAAAATACACTTATTTTGTTGTTGTTTTACAGTCATTCAGTTAAGTCCGACTCTTCATGACCCTTTGGACCATAGCATGCCAATACTCTTCATGGGGTTTTCTTGGCAAAGATGCTAGAATGGTTTGCTTTCCTTCTTCAGTCTATTTCACAGATGAGGAAACTGAAGCAAACAGGGTTAAGAGACTCCCTTAGGGTCACATAGCTCATGAGTGTCAGAGGTCAGATTTGAATTCAGGTCTTCCTGACTCCATGCCTGGCACCCATCTACCGAGCTACCTAGCTGCCTCCACCATATGAGGAACTAAGCAGCTAATAGGATCAAAAAATGTCTATAGATTTTAAAAAATCATTTCTGGGGATGTTGGTTTTTAGCCTAAATCACCCATACAAGCAATAATCATGTTTTGTCCACACAGCCGGGACATTCGCCAACTATTCACTTTCTTTTGGCTTCTGGACTTTTAGTCCTGGCATTTACTAGCCGATGTTTTCACTAATAGTCACAAAACTCTTTTATGACCATTATTTCAGTCTAATTCAGTACGTGTTTTATTAGACACCTACTATGTTCTATATTGTAGTAAGCCATAGGACACACATGCCCGCGCGCACACACACACACAGAGACAGAGAGAGAGAGAGAGAGAGAGAGAGAGAGAGAGAGAGAGAGAGAGAGAGAGCAGGCAACCAGTAGTGGGGGAAAGCGGGCCCTTCAAGAAATTTACATTTTATTTTTTGAAAAACTAAGGACTCAGATAAGTAAATGCAAGACGGTGCTATTATTATCCTCATTTTATACACGAGAAAACTGAGACCCACAGAGGTTAAATAAGCAGCCTGGGGTCACAACTAATAAACATCTGAGAGGGAAATTTGTACCTGAGTCTTCCTTACATAAATCCAGCATTCTATCTACTCTACTCAATATCTATTATGCTTTGCTATCTCACAATGCAGAGATCTATAATGCTGGTTCAGTTCATTCTAGGGTGCCACAATTGTAACTGCTAGTACAACACAGGACGGGAGACAACGTTTGATATTTGGTGCATGACTCACTCCCAAATGAGAAAAGGGTGAAAGGTGACAGAGCAAATACTGTAGCAGCATTAAGGTGCCCTTTTCCCCTGACAAAAAAAACTCTCCATGAGCCCATCCCTGCTGGTTTCCCATTGCCTATGGGAACAAAGTTGTCCAAGTTGGGGTTAAAACAAGCTTTTGTGACTCATTAAGCCTCAAGCTCCTCCATGATAAGTCTGCTTGGCCTGATGGAATTTCTAACTTCCTTCAAAGCACACTCAGGAGTGATCTCCTGCACGAAGCCTGTCCCAAACCTCCCCCTTCCAATAGCTATCCTTCATGAATCGTCTTGCAGTTACTTAGTTGTGTGAGCACATGTTGTGTCCCCTAAGAAGACCTTGTGTTTCTGTATATCCAGGACCTCATCCAGTGCCTCATTCTGTTTTCAAATGTGATTTCACTGGTATAGAGGATTCCTAGTGAGGGAACTCCCTCTACCAATGAGATAACAGCTCTGCCACCTCTTGTTTTAGAGAGTTGTTTGCTTGGGGGCAGTGAGAGGTTAAGTGACCTGCCCAGAGTTTCACAGTCAGCATATTTCAGAGGCAAAACTTGAGCACAGGCCATGTCGTCTCAGTGGCTGGCTCTCTGTTCACTACACCAAGCTTCCTTTTGCCTGCATATTGTAGATATATAATAAATATTGGACTGAACACATCATTTAGTGAAAAATTAGGTAAGCATGGTCTAATTTTTGTAGGAATCCATACCCAGGTACCATTGAGAATATGTCTATATTATACCATATTTCTCTTATATTTCTATTTAGAAGGTGTTCATTATTTTTTGTCTTTATTTTTTACTAATTTTTCCCATTATTCAGGAAGGCAATTAGCTATTTATAGAATCATGGATCATAGACTCATAGATTTAGAGCTGAAAGGGAACATAGAGGTTGTTTAGTCCAGCTTCCTCATTTTGCAGATGTCACAGACATAGTGAGTGAAAAGATTTGAACCCAAGTCCTCTGCTAATTCAAGAGGTTTTTCTCCTATGCCATTCTGCCTCTTTAATTCCTAGTTTTCGATGCTTTTTAAATAATTGCTGATGTCCTAAGGAGTGAATGAACAATTTCTCAGGTAATAAAAACATGGCTGCAATTAAAAAGTAGTTTTAACTGAGTGAGGCAGAGAGGATAAAATCCATTCCTTCCAAATGCTTTAATTCAATAGTAGGCTGTTAAATGGGCTTTAAAAAAAGGATATTGCAAAATGCCATGTTATTTCAGTATTGTGCATGGAAAAGTTTGCTTGGTGACCTTTCAAGTCAATAATAAATATCATAAATAAAAAGTTCAATTTCAAATCCCTAATGCAATATACCCATGTGACCAAACTAAAAACATATTGGGAAACATCCCTGCCAACAAAGAATGGTTCAACTGCCTGGTGAAAACAATAGTGATTTAGAGCGAGATTAAGACCTAAACAACAATATCTGGGGAATGCTCTAAAACCTTTGAATGAATAAAGCTGAGGCCAGCTCAATTGCACTTCCCAATCTCATTTACTGACCATCTTGTCAGCCCATAATTGTTTTCTGCCATTCATTTCCTCCAATTGTAGATTATTATTAAAACAATTACATGAAAAAAGTCTCTCTTTGTTTCCTGTTGCTCGTGGATACAGTGAAGTCATAGGACTTGCTAGAACCATCATAATCTTTTCCATTACAACGAATTATTCTGTCACAAACAGGATGTAGTGTTTTGTTGGGCAAAGATGCAGAAGATGATTTATTAGGGGCAACATTAGCACAAGAGTATTATTGTCAGCCACCTCAGCAAGAAATTAGAGCACCCACCAGGGCTTGGCTTTCCACATTTGACTCAATACTAAATCTTATATTTTTAACAATTACATGAGAATAATTGGAAAAACACTTGCAGGAGTGTAAAATTCTACTAATGAAAGCCATTAAAATGTACGCTTGATAATAACACTTTGAATAAGCACTCAGGAAGACAGCAGGGAACAAAAATGAATCTCACTCAAATTCTTGATGTTTCACCAGTCATTTTAAAAATTACTGGAAAGTTTAAGTGAAACCTAAAATAGACCTAATGGTTGCATGGCATAGAGACTACAGTGCTGGGCTGGAAGTCGGGAAGTCCTGACTTTGAATTCTGCTTCAGACACTTTGTTGTGTGATCATCGGCAAGTCATTTAATTTTTCTTTGTCTCAGTTTCTTTCTCTGCAAAGTGGGAATAATATAGTAGTATCTACCTCTCTGGGGTGTTGTGACAATCAGATGAAAGAATGGTAAGTGGAAAGCTTTTAACTCCATAAAGCACTATATGAATGTTGGCTATTGAATAATAAATGGTCCAGCTAAGCTGGTCTAGGCACTGCTTCTCATACATAACATTCCATTTGCTGTCTCCCTGCCTTTGAAGAGCCTGAGCCCCATTCCTGGAATATACTTCCTCATCTGCTGCTTATGAACACTAGTTTCCTTCAAAGCTCAGATGTACCGCCTCCTATACAAAGCATATCTTGATTTCCCTCTATCCGCTCCCCCTCCCTTCAAGATTTCAAATTATGCTGAATCTTTATGTATGTGTGTATGCATGTATATATAGGCATTTGTATTTACTTGTCTGCACATATTGTTCTCCTAGACAGAGTATAAGTTTCTTGAGGGTAAGGACTGTTTCATTTTTGGCCTTCATATCCCTAGCATCTTACACAGTGCCTGGCAAATAGTAAACACTTAATAAACTCTTGCTGATTAGTAGATTCTCTATCTATAATATACCTTTTGTTGATCTTCATTCAGGGGAAGCCAGCTGTAGGGGTACTCAGCCAATCAGAAAGCAGCGCCACCAAGCAGTATGTGGACCGCTTTAGATATGAGTCTAAAGAGATGTTTCAGAATCCCCTTAATACAATCAATATCCAAACTGTTTAACCAATAAAAATAATTGTATAAAGCATATTAAATATGCCAAAGAAGTGCCAAAGAAGCAAGGATGCTAAATTCTGATCTATCCCAGAGCCAATTCTTGAATCTGAGAATTGCTGAGAAATCTGGGCTTCCACTGCTTGCCATCTGGCTGTAAGAGTGATACCTGGTGCTCCCACAAGAGGGCAGGCAGGCAAAAGTATTATAATTAATGGTTTTATTGGTCCATTTTTATCTCCTGTGTGAACAAATAAATTGAGGAGAAACCAGAAAACCAAGAGGAAAAAACCACTTTAATGGCTGTTTGCCCTCCTCCCACCTGTGAAAAAAATTATTAGCACAAAATCCCAAACTGCAACATTTCCTTATTTCTTTACACTTGCTAATATGTGGGACCTCAACCATAATAACTGTTTTCTAACCGTTGGCCATAGCAGTTGAATTCAATTTTATAAACATTATTAAGCACCCAATATATGCTAGGCACTATACTTGGCATTGGGAATACAAAAAGAAAAATTAAGCCATTTCTTCCCTCATAGAGTCTATGTTCTACTAAGCATTCTATGACTCGGATATTTAGGAACAAATGAGAGAGACGGAGAGAACATGGAATCAAGAAGGCATTTCATCTCAATTTATGAACACTTACTAAATCTGTAGCACAGTCAAGGTATTGTGCCCCATAGGCACTAGTGTCAGAAAAAGGAAGAGTACCAGAGTCTCTGCACTCCAGAAGAGCACAACTTAACAAGAGAGAGAAAAGATATATATTAGTACATGTAAGCATGGTACAAGGAAGAATGTGATAAAGGTGAATGAGAGGCAGATAAATTCCTAGAAGATAGATAAGAAGGGGGAGATCTCTTTCACCAAGGAGACTAAGATAGGCTTCAAGGTAGAAAGTGGCATGAGATGGGCCTTGAAGGAAGAAAAAGATTTCAACAGTTAGAGATATAGAAGTAGGGTGTGCTTTTGGAGGCAGTAGAGAGCAGGATGATCCTGGGGAATTATTAGTTATTACAGTTATGTAATTAATAGTTATTACAATTGGGCTGGAACATGATTATGTGAAGGAGAATCAAATGAAAGCTAATAGGTTGGAACCAGATTGTAGAGAAGTGAGATACTAGGCATTTTATCCTTTCAGCCTTGGGAAATCATGAAGATTTCAAAGCAGGGTAGAGACCTAGTCAGACCAAAAGATTATTTCAGAAGCTATGTGAAGAAGAAATGGGAAAGAGAAGAGCCTGGAAACTAGGAGCTGAGCTCAAAGGTTGGGGAAAAGTAAGAAAAGTCTTGAATGGATTTAGTCACACACACGTTTTAGAAATGTCTGTATTATGATGGAACCAACTGCCATATTGTATATAAATAAAACTTCGAATAATATGAATTTGAATACATTTGACTACTTCAAGGGATCAAGACCTGTCTACAATCTCATTAGATGAGAGGGAAGAGATTTGAGAACTATTATGATGGTATAATTGACAGGACCCAGCAATTTATAGTATGTAATGGTTTGAGAAAAGGGAAGAATCAAAGATAACACCAGGGTGGAAGACTGGGTCATTAGGATGTAACCATCAAGAAAAATAGGAAAGTAGAATAGAGGGACAAGATATGTACATATCAAATCTTAAGATGCTGATGAAAATGTTCAGATGGATATGTTCAGAAGGCTATTAGAAACTAGAAGTGAGAGAACAGATTAGCCTGGATATATAGAAGTGGGAGTCATCTGTATAGAGATGATATTGGAAAACTTGGGAATAGATAAGATTACAAAGAGAGAGAGTGGAGAATGAGGACAACGGGGCTGAAGAAACAGTCTTTGGGAACACTTAGCTTTAGAAGGCAGGAGAAAGAAGATCAGCAAAGGAGAAAATGGTTTTTTTTTTTTTAAATTGGAGGAGAATTAAGAGAGAGCAAAGATACAAGAGAGAGCAAAGATATTCATGTGTATGTGGGTAATGATACAATAAACACGATTCCCAATCAGGCTAGAGAGTACAGAAGTAAAGGCACAAGTAGAAAGAGTAAATAGTCTCAGCAAGGCTAAAAAACCTTAGCTACCTTGTCTTCTGAAAACAGAGGGAAGGAAAAGGAGATAAGAGGTTTTGTAGTGTGGAGGAAAACTAAGCAATTCACAAATGTCATGGCATTTTTACAGATTAAGCCTCAGCCTCCCAGGCAATTCTGTTAAGACCTCTGAGTATCAGAGCAGGTGGCAAATATACATTGAAAGGGTAAATTCCTCACCAGGAATTCTATACACTGATGAAATCATAGGTCCACTCATAAAGACACACATACAATATATAAATATATGTATATATATATATATGTATATATTCATGTATAAAGTACATGTACTATATATCTGTGTATATATATGTATATATATATAGATATTTTCAAAATTCTTTTTGCAATGCTTCATTATGCTATGAAAGTCACTTTGTGTTCTTGAAGGCTCAGCCAATGGAGTGCAAGCTGGAAAGACTTTGAATGTGAATTCAGAGACTGTTTGTTATCTGAGGACAAGCCTGGATAACTTCAGAGAGGCTCAATACCAGAAGGGTGACCAGCAGATAGTGATTAATAATGCAGATGGTGATGACGATGATCACATTTATATAGCACTTGGAAGGTTTACAAAGAGCTTTACAAATATCTCAATTTATCTTTACAAAACTTCTAGGAGGTAGGCACTATTTTCCCCACTTTATAGATGAGGAAATTGTAGCTGACAGGTTAAGTGACTTGCCAGGGTCATATAGCTATTAAGAGCCTGAGGTTTTGATCCAAACCCAGGTCTTCCTGATGCCAGGTCCAACCTTCTAATCACTGAACGGCTTTCTAGGCTACGATGATTCTTAGAGATCATCTTTTAAAGCTTGAAGAGGTTTCAATGTGTGTTAGTAAAAGGAGGAATAAGCACATTGAAAATATTAGAAATAATAATAGCTAACATTTACATAACTCTTTTACAGATAAGGAAACTGAGGCACACAGAATCTAAGTAACTTGCCCAAGTCACACAGCTAGCAAGTGTCTGAAGCAGAATTCAAACTCAGGTCTATAACTCCAAGTCAAGTACTCTATCTACTATGTCACCTAGATACCTCTGTGTGTCTTTTAAGGTGCTACGTTATCTCTTGGCAAACTATCTCAAAACTAGTACGTTGGCTCTATTTGTCTCTATGAACTATCTGTCTATCCAAGTGAAGGAACTCCCTCTGCCAGTAGGTTAACTCTCACTGATGTGATTTTTAGCCTTAGAGAATTGCCTGAAAGATTGAAGAGCTAAATGAGGTGTCAAGGGGTCCCAGAGCCAGCATGTTTCAGAGTTGTATTTTAAACTCCGGGTCTTCCTGCCTTGGAGGCCAGCTCTCTATTTAGCATACCCTATTGCTTCTCAATATTTAAGAACTGACAAGTATACATGGATATCTGACGATATATGTAGTTATTTTTCATTCCGTTTTCAATCTGGAATTGCTTATGTCAAAGGCTGTTTAAATTCCAGGTTCTAGGCCAAGTTCCTTTTAGCTCTAAATATCAGTGACTTCAGAATTCCATTTTCAGTATTGTGGTACAGAAGCTTTTGAGACATTTGTTATACGAATACACTTGATCATAGAATTTTGGAGCTACAAAGACCTTAGAGACTAGTGCATCCCACTCATTTTACGGAGGAGCAAACTGAGGCCCAGGAAGGTTAAGTGCTTGCCCAAAGTTAGACAGAGAATTAGGGACATAATCTAGGCCCTGAGCCTCCTGATTCCCAGTTAGTCCTCTTTCCACCAGCACGCACCACAAAGTTGTCGGTTGTCCTATAGTGCATATCACAATCAACTCATGCCCCCTTATTTTGGATAATCCTTGCCCTGGTCCTTCCACAAATAATAAAAATATTTAATACTGGTTTATATTAAGAAATATTAAATAAAATGTGTATAAACATTTGCAAAATATCTATATTATCTCATTATCCTCACAACAAACCTTTGAGGTAGGTATTATAATTATCCCCAATTTATAGATGAGAAAATGAAATAGAGAAATTAAGTGACTTTCCCAGGGTCACAGTTAGAAAGTGTCTATAGCCCACGTCTTGCTGACCCCAAGTCATGTGGTCAATGGCTACTCTGGCCATTATTCCATGCTGTTTCTCTAAATCTTCCACCCAGATTACCTAATATACTGGGAGTCCTCCTTAAGTTCTCTCGACATTGGATGGATACCAGTGAAATGTACAAACTGTCTCCCTTGCCTTGCCACATGACTACCTGACAGTCATATATTTCTCCACCTCTCAAATAATTGTTAGCTGGCAATATGTTGCCACCTACTCATGCCCACCCATGCCTTTCTAGCTTATACCACCACTGATGTATTATAGGCTAATGTCATGCCTCAGAATCCAATGACCTCTTCTCAATCCTCACCTTCTTGGTCCTCTCCACTATCTAATGTTGTTAAACGCTAACACCCCCCTATTCCTTTTTGATTTCTTGAATCTTTTCCTTCTCTTGCTTTCCATGACACATCATATTGTCCTGGTTACCCCACTACTTCCTGAACTTATCTTTCTCTGTCTCCTATGTTGGATCCATTTTTACCTTCCCTCCTCCAAGGATGGCTACATTTTATGTAAATAATAATAATAAATCCTTGATATATGTCTTTAGTTTATGCATTTGGCTTTGGAGATCTTATCCATTTAATTTCTGAACTTATGTCACTACTCCTAATCTTTAACCTGTACTTCAGTTTTACATTTCTAACTGCCTATGGGACACTTCCTCTAGAGATGTTCACCCTTTATCTCAAATCGAAAATGAACTTACTATCTTTCCCAAAATGCAATATCCTTTATATACCACTCCATTTTTATTGCTGGCACTTCTTCTGTCCTAGTCACTATGACTCCAAAGCTTATAATCATCTTTTACTCTTTCCTCTTACTCAATACCCTTATATAATAAGCTAGCAAGTCCTAGCCTAGAGACACACCCAGTAGAATGTAAGCTCCTTGAGGTCAGGGACATTTTTGCTTTTTCTTTGTATCCTCAGAACTTATGAGAGTTTTGACTTATTGATTGATTCTCAGTTTTTGAAGGGACCTGAGAGACATGGGTACAGGGGACAGAGTACAGGATTACCCATGTATCCATGGGCAAGCCATTTTACCTCTGGAGCATGTTTCTTCATCTGTAAAATATGGGGTTGGAATCAAAGACCTATAAGGTTCTTTTCAGCTCTGAATCTATGATCCTATGATATAATCTAATCTGAACTTGATCAGAAATTCCCTCTACAACCACTTGAATAAAAAATAGTCATTCAACCTCCCCTTAAAGATCAGTCAGTGATGGGGAGCTTTCTATCTAAAGTTCCACTTTTAGTCAGTTCTGATTGTTAAGGGAGTTTTTTTCTAATGTGTCAGGCTGAGATTTACTTCTCTACAACATCTAACAATCCTATTTACTTTTCCTTTATAGCATCCCTACAGCAATATTGAGCTATTATCTGCACCCTTATCTAGATCTTTATCACCATAAATTGACAGCTGTGTCAACCTCCCAACTACTCTTGCTACTTAACAAACATATCCTTCTAATTAATTCTGCACACTGCTACTATGCCGGGCAACACTAGGATTAGCATATATACTTCCATCTACAAATTCTACTCTAATCTTATCACTTCTCTGTCTATACAAAAAGGTCCACACTGTTGAACCTGGCAATCTAGAACATTCCCAATTTGATCACAACCTATGTCTCCAACTTCATTTTTCATTATGACCCCATGCATAATCAATTCCAGCCAAATTAAGCTATTTCTGATTCCCAGAATGAGCCATGAGCACTCATGTCTTTGTTCACCAAGTCCAACATGCCTGGAAATAACAACCCAACCTTTTTATAACTTCTATTTACCCTGCATTACACATTGGTTCCCTAATCACAATGATTTCTCCCTCCTCTGAACCTTTCGTAGCACGTATAATCTATAACACTCTCTAAGAATTTAGTACACCATAAAGGGGGCAATGAAACTGGGCACGTTCTCTAGCTCAGCACTGGAGAACTTCTATTTTAGGATGACTTAGCAGTTCCTTACTGGACCCTGTGACTGTGAGACTGTACTGAAAATTGGTGACTGAACCAGGAAGAGCCACCCACTCAGTAGGTTATAAAAAGGAAGGGAGAAAGCACCACTTCTTTTGTATCTCCTCTGAGCATCAACACAACATGGGGTTGATACTGGGTTCTCAAAAACTAAATCAATGGAGGCAAGCTCTGGCAAGATCTTGAAGGTTGGAAAAATTCTAAGTCCAAGACCAGCAATGGACTGTTTGCTGCCTAAGGACCAGCCTCATTAAGTTGAGAAAGATGGAACTAAGAGAAATCACCAGGATGGAATGCAGGGTGTGAAAAAAAACAACAACAACAACACAGTTTTAGAATGTGAGTTCTTAGTGAGAAATTACTGCGTTTTTGAATCCTCAGCACAACACAATGCCTATGTTGACCAACTGACTGACAGCTGTGCTTGAAATATCATCCACTAAGAGTTGCAGAAACCTCACAATGTGCTTTGGAGGAATGGAATGACTACTCCAAGGGAGTCACATGCATCCTTAAACAAAGTCCTGATCTATATCTTGCAACTGGACCAAGATGGCTCCAGAGGAGAGAATGAGGCTGCCTCACTTAAATCCAATTCATTTCATCACCTTCCCATTGTTGTGGTGGTCCTCTTCAAGAATCAAGGACAAACAACAGAACAGAAGAGAACAGAAGAATGACAGATGCAGATGAGCTCTTTCCCAACTAGATGAAAAATTAATTGAGGCCAGGGACTGTGGCTTTTTCCTTCTGATATCCTCAGGGCCAACATGTCAGGTGATTCAAATTCCACATTTATTAAACACCTATTTACTAGGCACCAAGGGATAAAAAAGGTGATAAGACACGCCCTTACCAGCAAACATAATTTATGTGAAATGTAAAGATTACTGAACTATATAGTGCCTGTGGAGACAGTGTGGTATAGTGAGTGGGAGGAGCACTAGACTTGAGAATCAGAAGACAGATTCGAATCTCCTCCCTGCCACTGATTAAGTGATCCTAAGCAAGTCATAGAACTTCTCAAGGCCACAGTTTCCACATCTTTAAAATGAAGTAGTTAAATGAGGTTTCTGCTATTTCTTAGATTCTGCGATTTTGTGATATAGTCTAGGGTCATCTGACACTGCCACCACCCTGGAGCAGGCCTTCATCCCCTAGACTATTGCAATAATCTGCTGCTTGGCCTCCCTGCCTCAAGTCTCTCCCTTCTCCAGCCTAACATCTGCTCATGTGTCAAACTGATCTTTCCAAAGTACAAATCTGATCATGTCACCCCAATAATCAATCAACTCCAGTGGCTCCCTGGCACAGTGTCTGGCACATGGCAGGCACTTAATGAATGTCTCCTCCCTTACCTCCCCTCCCCCTTGCCTCCCAGGATCAAATATTAAATGTAGTTTGGCTTTTAAAACACTCTATGCCTGGCCTCAGACTCTAGCTGTGTGACCCTGGGCAAGTCACTTACCCCTGTTTCTTCAGTTCCTCATCTATAAAATAAGATGGAGAAGGAAATGACAAACCACTCCAGTATCTGGAATTGGGCACGACTGAAACAACTTAACAACAACAAAATATCTGGCCCCTTCCTACCTTTCCAGTCCTCTTGCTTCTTATACCCCCTGCATCCCCACACACTTCTGCAATCCAGTGACACTGGCCTCTTTCCATTTCCTCACATTAGACACTCCATCTCCCTCTTCTAAGCATTTTTGCTTGTTATTTCCTATGCCTGTAGCTCTCTCCCTCTTCATCTCTGCTTTCTAATTCCCTGGTTTCCTTTAAGTCGCAACCAAAATCCCACCCTCTACAGGAAGCCTTTTCTAATCCCCTTAACTGTAGTATCTTTCCCTCTGTTGATTATTTCAAATTAACTTGTATATAGCTCGTTTGTATGTAGTTGTTTACATATTGTTGCCCCCCACTAAAGCGTAGAGTTCTGGAGAGCAAGGACTTTTACCTTTTCTTTGCAGCCCCAGGGCTTAGCAAAGTGCCTGCCACATAGTAGGCAATATATCAAAGCTTGTTGACTGTCTGACAATATAAAAGACTTCACTATGTAAAACAATCAGTTCCCAAGAAACTTTTCTATAACGTTTATTAATTTGCAAATCCATACAGAAGTATCTAGAGTTATCTAGAAAGCTGGTGATGAAAGACTATTGAACAAGACTGACTACAAAAGCTATTCTTAGAATAATGTATTGAATGATATACTTTTATTTATAATTTCAACCATTTTGACCACATTAAATCATTGCTCTTACCTTATAGAAAGCATCTAAACACATCAGAGAATAGTTTTGAAAATCAGAAATTACAGAAATCAGTACCATTGCATGCAAATGTCTACAACATTAGAGTCAGTGTGCTATGATAATAAATCACATTATTTTGGAGCTCGTTCTCTGGAAGTAAGAAAATCAACTCCAAATTACTCTTGGCTCTGAGGTAACATAATGTTTTGTTTTGTTTTTCCAGAAATACTAAAATATCACATGACTTATTTCTTTAGACCCATTGTTTGCCAGTTAATTTCGTTTTCATTTTTTTCCACATTTTGTACTAAGAAATATCCTCACACTCCCTAATAAAGTAGAATGCCCAAAATTTGCCACAATCTCGATGGAAATAGCTATGGTGGTCTAGTCAGGAAAAAAGTATTCTTACTTTGTCTTCGGAAAAAGAATTTTCATAAAGTCAGCAGCTGTGAAGACACTAGAAGCTCTCCTGAAATTATCATACATGCACTCATCTGCTAACATATTGTATCCCCACTTCCACCCCCAAGGAGAACATAAGTTCCTTGAGAGCAGACTGTTATTCATTTTATCTTTGCTTCCCAATAACCTAGGATATGCTTTGCATGTAGTAGGCACTTCAATTTCAGAAGCTTTCCCATGAAGACCAAGCACAAAGCAAAAGCTCTCCATTGCCTATACTGTTTTTAAAAAAATGCTTGAAGTGTTTGCAATCTATAGCAGTAAGACAAGAAAAAGAAATTGAGGGAATAAACATAAGTAAAGAGGCAAAAATATATCTTCTAGCTCTATAGTGGCTTACTTAGAGAATCCCAGAGTTTCAATGATAAAATTAATCAAAACAATAGCTTCAGGAGAGTAGCAGGATACAAAATAACTACCACAGAAATCACAAGCTTTTCCTTATGTTATCAATAAAATCCAGGAGGAAGAGATAGAAAGTGCTGCTTCAAATAACTGCAAAATGCACAAAATACGTGAGTGTAAACCTATCACGACACATGTAGGACACACAAATACTATAAAATGCTCTCTTCAGAAATAAAGGAAGACAAATAGTTTGGTTTTTTTTAAAAACTAGAGAAAAAGTATGCATAAGAAATGAGCTGAGGCAGGGACAGAAGCAGTAGCAATCAATCCCATGCATTTGAAGCAGGCAAGCTCAGCCCTGCTTTGTGTCTCCTTAGACTTCCAACTTGGCTATCTTCAGTGCAACAGATTCTAAACATACCAGTCTCATACCAGGATAAGCCAAAAGAACAACACGCATACATTTCCTGCTCCTCTTCCTTGCATTTATCCAGCAGTAAGACTTTACAAGAAGCTACCAAGTCCTTATTCCTTTGATAGTCACTGGGAGTAACATTAATCAAGTTACTCCAAAGGAACCAATGTGAATATTATCAGTAGCAGATGTAATATATGGAGCATTATGTAAACAAACGTACTTGTTTAATATTGAGGAATGTCTAAAGAATCTGAGAATTTCCCTTAGAGTTTTCCAAGTACTTGTGGGTGGTGTCTACTGCTCTTGAATTGAACCCACTCTTTCTCCACCTTTCTTTTTCCAAAATATGATCTTTCAGTGGAGTCACATTTATGGTTCAAATTTCAACAATTGTCACATTTCATTATCTTCTTTTGGAGAGTGTTTGGCATAATTTTCCATATGCTCTTTAAAAATTCTGGTTTCCCTTTATCTCCAGATGAGTACGTGAGAAGGGAAAAGGTAATATCATTATATGTCTAGTAATCTATATATGCATTTAATATTTCATGAAATTTAAATTGCACATAGTACTTTTGCCAACCAAAACAGCCCATACTCGCTCATTTGTATGCATCCATTGTATAGTCATCTGGACGCTTATTTATTCAAATAATAATTATAAAGTTTTAAAATCTGAAGTTTTCAATTCTGCAGGGAAAGACAAATTTGGGAAAGAACTACTTTAGGAAAAAACATATATTAAATGAGTTATAATATCTATTCTAGCACTAGAACCTAAGACAAGAAAAATGTATACAGATAAAGTTATCGTAGTTAAGGTATCTTGCAAACATCTGTTCACTTTGAAATCTCCTGTGCTTAGAATTGAAATGGACAGAATTGGAGTTATTTCTAAATCATCTCAATGATTCATACAAGGCAATATCTAGTGATAGAGACCGAGTACTCAAGCTCATGGGTTTTCTGTGACCAGGTTCCATAATGCATGCAAAAGTATGAAGAAACCGAGATGACACTTACCTTAATCTGAAGACATGGTAATTCGGTGTTCTCCCTCAATTTCCCTGTAGATTTCTTCAGCTCAAGGTTCTTTCTGGGATGTTTAAATACTTAGAAACTCCTATTCTCTCACTTTGATTACTCTTATCACCTCCATTATCCAAATCCCGTTAAGAAATGGGGAAAGAAAAAATACAATTTGTTTACTCCAAGTTGGTACAGTAAAACTGCTAGCTTTTAAGCTCAATGTATTAAAGATTGTTTGGCTAAATGGCCAGCACACTTCCTCCTATTCTTTCTTAACTTAGTTTTCCTGCCTCCAGTGGAGTGTTTTCCTTCCCTAGGATATAAATAGGCCTGTTATAACCCAGTATGGAGGAAAGAAGAAGGCAGGAAATGAATTTGAATTAAAAAGAAAGATCTTGGGTCTTTTACAAATGGATTACAGAATAAACCTAGGATTTTAATTGAATAATAAGCTTAATCATTTTTCCATAAATAATTCAGTTGCAAATACATGCACAGCCCAATTTTTACTTAATAATATTTTTACTTATAATAAATGGCAGCCACTTCTCTATAATTTCCGATAAACAAAGTTTGGTGTTCACATTGAGCAAAGTCTACTATCCAGATGACATTAGATCCTTTATTGGAGACGTGTAGAAAACTAATTAATAGAAAATAAACTTAGCCTTGATTCTTTTCACTCTGATGCAGGTAAATAGCCTTCCGAGGTAAGGTTTGATAAAAGCAAGTTTTTGTAAGGCAAGGTGGGAAGATATTTTAAAAAGACTTTTTAAATATATTTTGAGTTTTACATTAAAGTAAAAGTACCTACATAAGAATGAGTTAAATAATCAAGAGTTTCAGGATAACGTCTTATTTGTTTGTTTGTTTTTTCCAGGAAGCAAGGGAAGGAAAAGTCACTGTGAATGACATGTGTTTTGTATCCAAAAAAAGTGAAATGAGTGTAATCTGTTATTATAATGATCTCATAGGACCAAAAAGTTTATATGCCTATAATGTAAGAAGGAGGAGCAAGAGAAGGAAAAGGACAAAAAGGAGGAGGGAAAAAGGAAGAAAGGCACAGTGGAAGAAAAAGGAAGCAAAGGAGAAGAACTGTTGTGTTAAGAATAATAGTAATAATTGTCCATCCACTTTTGGGAAGTCATTAGAGTATAGGGGAAAATAACATATTCATCCAAAACGAAAGAAGCCTAGTGGGGATGAGATACTGGTGGCTTTTAAAGAAGACTCAAAGTATCTGGTTAGATCTAGGGATCTAGAATACATCAAGACTCAAATAGTTCTGTGGTCTCATTCATGTGGATTCCCTTTCACTGATTCAGATCATAATCTATCCATATCTGCTTATGAAGTGTGACTCTTGTCCATGTCCTCCCAGAAATCTAATCAAGTGTAAGCTCCTGGAGTACATGGATGGTTTTGTTTTTGTTTTCCTAGAACAATGCTTGGAACAAAGTAGGTTCTTAATAAGTAATTCCCAACATGAGCAGGCTTTTCTCAAGTTCTCTTGGCATTGCATGGCTACCATATGGGATGCCTATAGGCATCACTTTTTCTATGTGACTCTTTTTTTTCCATGACATTTTAATATAGGTTGAGGAAACTGGACATGTTTAGCCTAGAGGAGAGAATACTGAGGGGAGATATGATAGTTATCTTCAAGTATTTAAAGGACTGTCATCTGGAGGAGGAATTAGACTAACTCTCCTTACTACTAGAGGGCAAAACGAGGGGCCATAAGTGAAATATGCAAAAGGGCAAATTGAGGCTTGATGTCTGGAAAAGCTTCCCAATGATTAGAGCTGCCCAAACATGAAATGGGTGGCTTCTGGAGGTAATGGGTTTCCTCTTCTTGGAGACCTTCAAGCAGAAGCTGAAGGACTACTTCTTGGATGTGTTTTAATGGTTATTCTCTTCAGGCACAGATTGGACTAGATGGGCACTGAGTTCCTGGCCTACTTTCAAATTTTTTGATTCTCTGAGACTGAAATATTCCACAATTTATTATTGTGCATCATCACTAGTAAAATATTAGTGTTAAGAAGCTGGACTTTCATTTCAAAAATAAGCTCGGGAAAAATTCAAATAACTGTGCAATTTACCAAAGGCAACCAACCCTCCCTCCTCCTCTACAGTTAAGGTCCATCTCAGATATAAGAATGGTGATGATAAATGAGCAGGCCCAAAACTAACTTTGTATATCTTGGATCTTTTTGAATTCTATTTGCCCGCCCTATTTAAGCTTGAGTCAAACTGCAATAAGCAATACTGAAAATGCAGTACCAAAAAAAGGTAGATCCTAGATCATCAAGATGAAAGTGAAAAGTATAATATTTTGGTTTAATCATTGGATTTACAGGTTTATGGAATCTCAGCGTTAGAGTCATCTTGCAGTCTGGTCCATATCTGAACAAGAATCCTCTCTACAACATTCTTCTCAGAGTCTTCTTCCATACTTGATTCTGAGTACTTTCTCACATTCTCTGGAAGGAGAGACTGAGAGGGAATGAACCTGATCTATGATTTCATCTATGTAGCTGTAATTCCCTGATTGAAAATTTTCTCTACTGATGCAAGACATAATCTTAAGAGTTGCACTGAGAGGTTAAATAAATTTCCCAGGATCACAGTGCTAGTATGGGTCAGAGGCATGACTTGAACCCAAAATCGGCACTCTCTCCACAAGGCCACAATGATGCTGGACTCATTCAGTTTGTTCATACCCCTGACTTGTTTGTAATGGCAATACTAGTTGAACAATTAACATAGCTGAGTCAGGATGAGGGAAGAGCAACATTTACTGTAGGATGGGCACAACAGATATAGCTTTTGACTTCTTTGTAGGAGCAGAAGGAAATTCAGTAATCAGGACATGATAGCTCCAACTCTATTCTATCTACCATACCAGAACCATACCATATTTCAAAATGAAATATACAAGGTATGTGTAAACAAAAAGATTTCTCATACAAACTTCCAATCTGAAAATAACAACATGTATTTAATTAAATTATTTTTAGATTAGAAGTTTGTATGAGAAAACTTTTTGCTCATATAATACATGTATTCTGTACCTACAATGTTCAAGGTAATGTAGGTTCTTTCTCTTTTAAAATCTATGGAAAGAAAATTATAAATGAAAATCTACTTTGAAGAAAGTGTGCTTTGTGCTATAGTTATCAGGAACAGACCCAAAGTTCAAATTCAATATCTCACCCTTATTGGGCGTAGCTCACAATGAGGGTAACTAAAACTTCTTTGAGCATCAGTTTCCTCATCTGCAAAATGGGCAACAAGAAAGGAGTGAAAAAAGAGAAAGAAAAGGAAAAATTTCTAATTCACCAATGTCAGAGAAAGTGACAGCTATGGTTTCTAAACATTGAGAAAAATAATAAAAATACTATTTAAAAGAGGGAAGCAGCTCTACATTATTTTTTTTTAAAAAAAGGAAGACACAGCACCCTGGCATAGTAAAAAGTGAAGTGGATATTGAATCAGAGGATCTGGGTCCTCCACAGAAAATCAGAGTTCAAATTTTACCTCTGATAATCATCCATGTGGCCTTGGGCAAGTCAGTTATTCTCCCTTGTTCTGAGTTTCCTTATCTCTAAAAGGAAGGGAATGGAATAAATGATCTCTCAGGTATCATTCAATACTAAATCTATGATCCTAAATTATCAATTCTCTTGAGGGAACAAGCAGACCTTGGATAAGAAAGAAATTAAAACCCTCAATTTATTTGAATTCTAAAGTAGTTCATTAGTGAGCTTGAGTTTTTTTGGGGGGGGAGGGGTTGGTTTTTGTGGTTTTTTGTTTGGTTTGATTTATTTTAGCTTCAGTGTGGACCTAAGCGAACATGGTGAAAAACTTAACCATGCGAAATGACCACATGATCCTCAGGATTGAAATATTAGAAAATCTCTCTCGGGGAAGCCCAGGACTGGAATATATAAGTACTGCCAAAGTCCAGAAGCAAAGTCTGACTCTACTATGATTGGCTTTAGTCTACATTTTAAAGCTGTCACTTCCCCAAGCACCTGAGGTAAAACAAGCACCATTTTACATTAGGTTTAAGGAAGAAAAAAAAAAGGCTTGAGACTCTCAGATTAAAAAAAAAACCGCCAAGTTGGTTCAGTCCTTCTAAGCCTGCGCTCCAATGTGACCAGGCAGAACAAAAAGGAAATTCTCTTCAATATTCTGGTAAATTCTGACGTCTGAAATATGAAAATATTTATCAGACTATTTCTAGCCTCTGCCAATTGTTTGTTCCCTTGGGGGAAAACCTTTGGACTTCCATCATAAGTGCTATTTGGGAAGCCAGTCAGGCCTAGAGTCCTGACAGAAATAAAGTGTGTGCAAAACAAAGCTGTTGGCAGGCCCTAATCATAAGGACCTTGCCTGTCACTTGTCTGAGGGCCAGGAGGAAACTTAGTTTTTGGGCTCTGACCACAGTGTTTCCACAGTATGAGCTTAGTCTTCATAAGCTGTGTGTGGATAGGTATTCTCACTGCATTCCTGTGTGTACCAGTGAGAGATGAGGGGGAAAAGCAGGAAATGGGGTGTGGTTAGGAAATAGAGACAAAGGCAGGCTAGTCCTTATGGTCAAGTATCAAGTAGTGGATTAGTTCCTGACTAATTATTGTGGTTGTTCCACATTCAGATTAGATCTGTCATTCTTGGTCTCATCAGTTATTCAGCCATCAACTGGCAAATACTTAATACAGGAAATCATGTTGGTCCAACCAATGAAAAAGACATCATCTGTTTTTTATACAGGTAGAGTGCAATTAAAGTATAACTTTCGTGGAAAGAGCACTGGACTTGAAATCAGGAAACCCTCAGTTTCCTGCTAGCTGAGCTCTGATGCTTACCAGCTGGTTAACTCTGAGCATATGATTCAAGCTCTCTAAGCTTTCATTTTATCATATGAAAATGAGTTGATATCAGGAGGCACTCTGGATGCCCTGAAGCGCTACATAAATATTAGTTATTATTATTGTTGTTGTTGTCATTCTTCCATTTCATCTGTTAATTTACCTTAATTAACATCTCTCACATCCACTCCCTTTTCTCCTCTGACATGGCCCCCACCTGGTGCAGGCCATCTTCATTTCACACCTGGATTGTTAGAATAGCCTGATGACCTCTTTCCCTGCTTCAAGTCATCTTTATACACAGGCACACAGACACACACACACACTCACACACACATGCACACACGCACACACACTTTTCTCCTAAATCCAGGCCTTTTCCCTGGCGGTCCCTCATGCCTGGAATGCTCTCTCCCTCCTCATTTTCTGTCTACTGGTTTCCTTCAAGTTTCACTTAAAATTTTATCTTCTGTAGAAAGCCTTTCCTGATCTCCCTTAATCAACAGAGTGACTTCTCTCTGTTGATTATTTCAAATTTATTTCACGTATAATTTATTTGTTTGCATGTTGTCTCCCCATTTAGACTGAGCTCCTTGAGAGCAGGAACTGTCTTTTGCCTTTCTTTGTATAACTAGGGCTTAGCACAGTGCCTGGCACATAATAGCCACTAATTAAATGTTCATTGACTGACTGTCTTTTCTATTTTTATCCCCATGAAACCTGCACTTAATAAATGTTTTTTTTCATCCATTCATCAAGGTATCTCAAAACAATCCTAAAGGGCAGCAGAACCCTGGACATACAACTTCAAATTAATAAGCCATTGCAAGTCAAAAGAACTGTCTGTGGTTGGATCTGGTTTGATTCTGTCTGTGTTGACTTGGTATACTCCAAAGCATTTATTATATATTGTGAATGATTATTGTGCAGTGACAGAAACAGGGAAGAAACTGGACCACTTTCATAAATGGATGCCATTGCTACTTCAGTGGGAAACTAACCAGCCATAGCTACTGAATGACCATTAATTATATTCTGTTCAACAAATTTGTCATTAAAAATATTTCTTCATTCCTCTCTAGACTGCGTTTCTGGCTCTGTGAATTTTCTCTACAATGCCCTTATGCAGAGTACTTTCATCTCCTCCACACACTTTTCAGTGAACTTTTATGTGTTGTATTCCCCAGTTATAATGTAATAGTAATAATCAGAGCTAGCATTTATATAATTCTTACTATGTACTAAGCACTTTACAATTATTATCTTGTTTGATTCTCATTTTACAGATGAGGAAACCGAGGCAAAGAACGGTTAAAGTTATTTGCCCAGGGAGACAGGATTTGAACTCAGGTCTTCTTGACTCCAAGCCTTGCGTTCTTTCTTCCCTAGCTGCCTTGAGGTCAGAGATTGTCTTTCTTTCTTTCTTCCTTCCTTCCTTCCTTCCTTCCTTCCTTTCTTTCTTTCTTTCTTTCTTCCTTTCTTCCTTTCTTTCTGGCATATTTGTATTCTCAGGGCTTAGCACAATGCCTGGCACATAGCAAATGCTTAATAAATGTTTCTTGATTTGAATTGACTTGAAGATCTGTTACATGCAAGATGCTTTACTAGGCCCTGGGCACTAGACAATTCCCCCATCCTCATAGAGCTTATAGTCTACCTCCAAGTATGTAATTTAAAATAATTAGTGCAAGATATTTTGAGTAAGAAGAGAATATTAATGCCTATTGGGATGATTATAATAACTTATGTTCATTTTTTTTAATTTGCAAAGTGCTTAATGTAAGTAGGGGAGGAAAGGACTGACCAATGAGTATCCAGTCCCTGAAATATGCTCTGCCAGCTGACAATATGAGTATAGGCTAATAATGATAGTGTTTACACAGTAATCAAAGTTGAAAAGAGATTCCACAAATATCAACTCACTTTATCCTCCCAACAATCCTGGGAAATAGGGACTATTATTAACTCCATTTTATAGATGAGGAAACTGAGGCACAGAGAAGTTAAGTGACTTGCCCAGGGTCATACATCTAATAAGTATATGAGACTGGATTTGAACTCAGGTCTTCCTGACTCCTAGCCCAAAGCCCTATTTACTCTGCCACCTAGCTTGGTGAACTTACTCCTAGAAACACATGATGACGTATAATGGAACACCCCTATCCCCGATTCAGAGTATATGAAGGTATCCAATGACTGCTTACTATATAATGATAAAAAGCTTTTTAATTGGCAGCTGAACCAGTGAAGTTATATACAAAGAGCTCCAATACAGGACTTTAGCTTCTCTCTCTTTCCAGTCTGCTTTCAAGCAATACCAGTTGGCCTTGAAAGCACAGCAATGTTGGTTTTTGTTTTGTTTTTCTCTGTTGTGTTTCTTCTTCTCTGATCCAGGTAAAAGGGAATAAAAGATTCAACTACCCTGCAAGTTTCAGAAAGTCAGAAGTACCACCAGAGGTCTAGCCATGGGAGTCCATAGCAGAGTCCTTTTAGAGCAATCACTTTTCATTTGCATCTACTCTCCCCAGAGACTGAAGCTTAGAGGGAAGAGTATACCCTCAGTTTTGTACTTCTTGCTCTGTCTTCTTAATAAGCATCCCTTGTAAAAGCTAATTAATGTTAACTGGCTATTAATAACATTGAGAAGACATCAACTGATAAAAATTATATTGGGGTCCAATTGTTTGGGGGCAGGTAGGTGACACAATGGACAAAGTGCAGTGTCTGGGGTCAGGAAGGCTTGAGTTCAAATTCAGTCTCAGACACTTCCTATCTGTGTGACCCTGGGCAAGTCACTTAACCTCGTTTCCCTCAGTTTCATTGTCAATATAATAGAGATAATAATAATAATACCTACCTTGCTGGGTTGTTGTAAGAATTAAATGAAATAATAGTTGTAAAGCGCTTAGCATAGTGCCTGGCACATAGTAATCACTTATTGGTGATAATGTAATAAGAATATATATGTATATATATATATATATATAATGATATATATAAACTTATAATATATAATGATAATGATCAATGTATAATGATAATGTAATGGCTAATAATAGCCATTACAATTATTATTAATCACTGATTAGATTACACTGGGGAGGCATTAAATAATCAAATGATATTGGAGTTACACATCAGAATAAAGGCTCAAAAATGATATTGTTATAGGAACTACCCCTGGGGGACATTCCTCAAATCCTGAGATGTTGCCTTGCTCTGGGGATCCAATTCGTTGGTGCAAGCGTGGATTGGGAGAGTTAACTTCATTACCAGCATGTGCCACATCAATATGCCTCACAAACACCCTGTGAAGTATTACAGTTATTATTGTGATTATTAATCTATGGGTAAGAAAACTGAAACTCAGAGAGATTTTCAAAGAGGACTTGTCTACGTCAATAAAAACCAGAGGTAAGATTCAAACCCAGGCCAGGTTTCTATATAATCAAAAGAGACTACTCCTTCAAAAGAGAAATAAAATGACTTTCAAACAGATAATACTTATAAATGACTTTATGGTTTGCAATGTGCTTTCAAACAGTCATTATGTCATTTGAACCTCGCATCAGTTCTGTGAGATAGGTAGTGCTATTTACACTTTGCAAATGAGGAAAAACAAACTCAGAAGGCTTAAGTGACTTGGAAAGTCACATAGCTAGTAAGTATCTGAGGCAGTACTCAAACTTGTCCTCCTGACTTCCTGTCCAGCCGTGGCTCACATAAAGCATTTCACATACATTATTAGCTCATCTATTATCTCTTGTGAGCTATAGCTCTCAGAAACAAAGATGATGTGTTGTTACATAACTAGGGAGATAAAGAAATCTGCTAGTCATGTGAGGAATCAATTAGGAAAGAGTTCCTCCCAAAAGTCTATTCAAGAGATATAGTGTGGCATGATGGAAAGAGGACCAGATTAGAAATCAAGAGGCTTTTACTATAGCCCCGACTTGCATATAACATACTGTGACCATCAGTTGGTAGAAATCAAGAGGCTTTTACTATAGCCCCGACTTGCATATAACATACTGTGACCATCAGTTGGTCACTTACCTCTTTGGGCCCAGTTTACTTGTCTGTAAAATTTATTGGAGTAGATGATCTCTAAAGGTTTTTCTTTCTCTGACTTTTTTTATTCTAAATCCAGGTCCTAAAGAGGAACCACAAAGAATTTATCAACTAATTTGGTCAGGGGGACTCTGAAAAGTTATCTCTTGCTCTTATCTATAAGAGAGGTTTGTAAACAAAGAGCTCTTTTATGTGGGTTACCTGATTCCTACATGGAAGAATCCTGTAGCAGGAAACCCTGTGGAGTCTTCAGACTAAACCATGCTTTCATTGTCTGGCCCAGCATGAGGCTCGGTAATGTGAACCAAAGGAAGCTTTTATCTTTTTAGACAGATTAAATACTGGTCTGCCTGTTACAAATGTAACCCTTGAGTACAAAAGCTCCATTTTTCACATTTTGGAGCTTCTCTGCTGCGCTAGTTGAACTGTTTTTTTTTGTTTGTTTGTTTGTTTTGTTCTGTTTTTCTTTTACATTTTATTATTTATTTAATATTTTTAGTTTTCAGCATTGATTTCCACAAGATTTTGAGTTACAAATTTTCTCCCCATTTCTACCCTGCCCCCACTCCAAGATGGCACATACTCTGATTGCCCCATTCCCCAGTCAGCCCTCCCTTCTGTCACCCCACTCCCCCCCATTCCCTTTCCCCTTACTTTCTTGTAGGGCAAGATAGATTTCTATGCCCCATTGCCTGTATATCTTATTTCCCAGTTGCATGCAAAAACAACTTTTTTTTTTGAACATCTGTTTTTAAAACTTTGAGCTCCAAATTCTCTAGCCTCTTCCCTCCCCACCCACCCTCCCTAAGAAGGCAAGCAATTCAACATAGGCCACATGTATATCATTATGCAAAATACTTCCACAACACTCATGTTGTGAAAGACTAACTATATTTTGCTTCCTCCAATCCTGTCCCCCTTTATTCAATTTTCTCCCTTGACCCTGTCCCTTTTCAAAAGTGTTTGCTTTCCTCCTCCCCCATCTGCCCTCCCTTCCATCGTCCCTGCTTTTTTATCCCCTTCCCCCTTCTTTCCTGTGGGGTAAGATAACCAATTGAGTGTGTATGTTATTCCCTCCTCAAGTCAAATCCAATGAGAGCAAGATTCACTCATTCCCCCTCACTTGCCCCCTCTTCCCTTCCAACGAACTGCTTTTTCTTGCCACTTTTATGTGAGATAATTTATCCTATTCTATCTCTCCCTTTCTCCCTCTCTCATCTCTTAATTTGATTTTATTTTTTTGAGATATTATCCCTTCATATTCAACTCACCCTGTGCCCTCTGTCTATATATATAAAGTCACTAGCTTCCATTTGCTACAATCTAATTTTTAAGGTAGTAGTTTCTTCAGTGGTCTTTTGGACCTCCTTTTCCATTTGGCTAATTCTGCCTTTCAAGGCATTCTTCTCATTGGCTTTTTGGAGCTCTTTTGCCATTTGAGTTAGTCTATTCTTTAAGGTGTTATTTTCTTCAGTATTTTTTGGGTATCCTTTAGCAAGTCATTGACTTGTTTTTCATGGTTTTCTGACATCACTCTCATTTCTCTTCCCAATTTTTCCTCTACTTCTCTAACTTGCTTTTCTAAATCCTTTTTGAGCTCTTCCATGTCCTGAGACCAATTCATGTTTTTCTTGGAGGCTTTTGATGTAGGCTCTTTTGCTTTGCTGACTTCTTCTGGCTGTATGTTTTGGTCTTCTTTGTCACCAAAAAAAAAATTCCAAAGTCTGAGTCTGAATCTGAGTCCGTTTTCACTGCCTGTTCATGTTCCCACCCAACTACTTGGCCCTTGAGCTTTTTGTCAGGGTATGACTGCTTATAGAGTAGAGAGTACTTTGTCCCAGGCTTCAGGGGCTGAGCTGCTGTTTTCACAGCCACTTCTACACAGCAAGCTCTGCCACACCAGTGTTCCTTCTTCCCCAAGAACCACCAACCAGGATTGAGGCCCAGATCCAGGCAGGGCAAAGCAGGCTTTGCACTCCCACTCTACTCCGCTGCTTAATCCTTCCACAGGATGGGCCTGGGGCCAGAAGCAACTGCAGCTGTAGCTCTGGAAGCAGCCTCAGAGCTGCACCACTTCCACCGCCCCTGGGGCAGTGGCCAACCATGAACTCCTTTCACTCTGTCCCAAAAGTTTTTGCCACTAACCTGCTCTGTTGTCTTTGGTGTTCGTAGGTTGGGAAGTCTGGTAACTGCCACAACTCACTGATTCATGGCACTAAGGCCTGTTCTGCCTGTCTCCCAGTCTGGTTAGTCCTGGCATGGCCCATGCTGGGCTGTGCTCTGCTCTACTCCCAGCTCCATGCGATAGACCCTTTCCAGCAACCATCCAGGCTGTCCTGGGCTGGAGCCCTGCTTTCCTCTGCTATTTCGTGGGTTCTGCAGCTCTAGAATTTGTTCAGAGCCATTTTTATAGGTGTTTGGAGGGACCTGGGGGAGAGCTTAAGCAAGTCCCTGCTTTCCAGTTGCCATCTTGGCTCCACCCCTTGGCTAGTTGAATTGTTGAAAGCACTGTGTCAATGAGACCAAGGTCATGCGTTTCATTCCTAAGGACTTTATTTAGCCACAGACACAGACCAAACTCTGTGCATGGGCCAGTTATCTTTAACATGTAAGCTATTAGTCACCTGATAGACATGGGGAGGGAGGGTGTGGATACATGCAGGTAGATTTATTTCCATTTTGGGGAAAACAATCAAAGGCACATGACCCATTGATGATCCTCATGTATGAATAATAGTTAATATCATAAAGCACCTACTATGTGCCAAATGCTCTGCTAAGTACTTTATGATTATTATCTCATTTGATCCTCACAACAAACTAGGAGGTAAGTTTTATGATCTATACTTTATAGTCGAGGAATCTGAGGCAAATAAAGGTTAAGTGACTTGCCTAGGGTCATATAGCAAGTATCTAAGGCTGGATTTGAACCCTGGTCCTCCCGACTCCAGCTCCAGAACACTATTCACTGTGCTATCAGCTGCCCCAATGCAGAATCATAGGATTATAGTCTAACATTGTGTAAGGGCAAACAAAGTGGGACTTTTTACTGTTTTTTCTTTTGAAGTGCTTCTCAGCACTAAGGCAATGAAATGCCTTTGATTTGTAGGAAGTCTTGCCTTTGTTTGTAGGAAGGTCCACACTCTTTTGCTAATTAGGTCACAAGAAGTGTGAAGCCCTGAAAAAGGGTATATATACTCTGAGGGTATCCATTAAGCTAGAACTCTCAGAACTGTGGGAGGAGAGGTTTTGCTTTGGGGGATCACTCATTGGAAGACCATTCCTGTGATTTGGCCAGACAAGACTCTGGGTAGCCATTAAGGAGCCCCCCTCTTTGAAAAACCCAAATGTTGATGCTTTTCTCTCTGGTAACTATGTATGTAATGTCTTAGACAGAAAGCTAGAAGCCTGTCTGCTGATTTGTGTTATTTTGCTCTATTTATATAATTTCTGCTTGTAATTTTTCTCTGAAGTTCGAGGTGCTGACTTTTCCCCCTGAATTAAGTGAATGATATATGTATGTTTAATTAAACTGAGATTGTAAACCCCCTAAAGTTGCTTTCCTTGGAAAAGCAGATCAAAAAATCTATGCTAGCAGCCATCCTGTGTGCTGTGTATTGGTCTTACACAACCATAGCAGCAGCAAGTAGCATTGTTGTTACACATTGCAGGAATGCTGCTTAACCCTAGGGATTCAGCCAGTTTGCACAGGTTCAATAGAACCATACCTAATTTTATATTGAGTTAGTTATGTTATGTTCTGTTGTTATGTTAGTTATGTTAAGGTTAACTCAACAGTTGAGTTCAGTGAACCGTTGTTAGTGGAGGCAGGGCCTGCATACTGGTTGTTATCGGCGGCGGGGCGGGCACCCCCACGTCAGCAGCTGAGGTGGTGCCTTGGCTCAGTTCTGTAGAGAACCAGTTGTTAATTCATTTGAATCCCACCACTGCTTATCCCACAGCAGCTGTGATATTGTAGCCACTCCTCCATAAGAGGCCCCTCTTCTTTGGACCTAGGAACTTGGTTCAGACCAAGGCAGTGATCTTTCTATTCTGTCCCTTGATTGTCAGGGTGCTTAATTAAGCAATTTACTCAAATTTAAAATTTGCTATCCCTCCCTCCTTTGTGCTTTCTGTTAATCTGATGAGCATACCATCTTTGTTGTTGTTCAGTCATGTTCAACTCTTTCGTGATCCTGTCAATCATAGCATGCCAACACTGTCCTTGGGGTTTTCTTGGCAAGGACACTGAAGTGGTTTGCTCTTTCCTTCTCCAGTGGATTAAAACAAGCTTAAGTGACTTGCCCAGGGACGCACAGCTACTAAGTATCTGAGACCAGATTTGAACTCAGGTCTTCCTGACTCCAGGCCCAATGCACTGGCAGTCTGGTGAAGCCTATGACTGATCTCCTTTTCAGAACAATGTTTTTAAATGCACAAAATAAAACACTATTACAAAGGAAATTATGTAGAAATACAATCATTAAAATATTTTTAAAAGAAGCCCTTCTTGAAACACTTTGCAATCGCCTGTCCCTAAATTTTTCTTTATCAGAAATTCTAAGATGGATTGGTAATATCCTCCCAAGGTTCTCATTATTTCCATGCCAGCAACCATTTCTTCCTGGTTTATATCATGAAAACACATTCCCTTTGTAGATTCCTCTATCTCTTATAGGATAAAATTATATTGCGAAATAATAGTTTATTTTTATAGAGCATTTTATACATTTGAGCCTCACAATAATCCTGTGAAGTAGGCTGTAGGCATATTATCCCTATTTTCAGATGAAGGAATTGAAGTTTAGAAAATTGGGACTTGGCCATGGATGAACAAGTGTCAAAGTTGGGATTTGAACCTCAGTGTTTCTAAACCCAAGTTAAACAACCACTCTGACTCAATAGAAATCAAGAGAAAGTCAAGAAAACTTAACAACCACAAAGTCTGCTTAGGGCAGAGAGAGCACTTCAATCAAATTGGGATCAGCCAAGATTGCAATGCCAGTTGCCATTCAAGTCAGTGACCGCTGACTGAATAGTATCACTGGATTGCTATTGACCTAAATTCAGGTATAATACAGGAAAAAGGATGTCAGCATTGAAAATCATTCCTAGAAGACAAGTCAGGAGCCCACAATAAAACCTATGGCTTCTTACGTCCATTCTTATATCTATGCTCAAAGTTTGAGGAGTAAACAAGGTAACATGGAAATCCAAACACAAGGAAACAAATTTAAACTCAGACATTATGGAGTCAGATGGGATTGAACTAAAAATGACAAGAACTGCGGCTAAAAAATTACTCTTATGAAAAAGATCTGGATGTTTTGATCATCTCAAAGCTCAATCTGAGTTAACAGTATGACATGGCAATGGGAAAAAAAGCAACTGTGAAGGTTGGCTGTGGTAAGAGAACCCCAGGTAAGCAGAATGAGGAAGCAGATGGTCTGACTTCTCTTCCTTGGTCAGATAGATCAAAAGTTCCAGGAAGGATATGGACAAACGGTGGGGTGACTAGAGACCACAATATATGAAGATCAATAGAACGAACAGGAACTATTTCACCTGAAGAAGTTTAGATGTTGGAGGAACATGATAGTTCTTTGTAAGTACTTGGAGACCTGTCATATTGAAGTGATTCTGCTTGACCCCAAAAGACAGAATAAGAACCAAGTGGTAGAAGTTGTGAAGAGTCACATTTAAGCTTGCTGTCATATTACAGAGATATCTGAAAGTGGAATGAATGGGTACTTTAGGAAGCAGGGGACCCCTTCCCTCCTCCAAAGGTCTTCAAGCAAAAGATCCCTCTTGTTTAGATAGAGACTTGAATTTAGATTAAGTACCTTCAAACAGATTCTGTGACTACGGAGATAGCCTTTATGTATTTAAAAGATCTATCAGTTTAATTTTGCATTTTATTGCCCTTGTCTTGATTACTAAAATGTAGAAACCTGGCCTTGAAAGGTGTAGGTACTGTAAGTAGTAATTAAGATAAATATTATCCCTTATCTCAACCATGTATGTTCATTCCAAATAAATTAATGTATTTCAACTGTTTGCCATAACAATTAACATGAGTAGAATGAATTAGTTCCACAACCATTAGTAGAATGACATAAAATATCCCCAGGCACTTTTATGACTCAGTTGTTTCTGAACATATTTTAGCTTGTTTGCAAAAATGGCACCAGTTCTGTCTCAGTGCATGTCTCAGTGACTAGCTCATATTTTGAGGCACACACTGCATTATAAAATGAAAATCAAGTACTTTGAATGATATTATACAACCTTCTAATAAGTGCCAACATTCTTGTTTATAAGCCTCTCTCTAAAAGATGACCTAACAGATAGAATTATTAGGAGCCTACTACTGCTGAACTTTATTTCTTAACTTTTTTTTACTTTTTTTCTTGTTCACCGCATAATGTATTTTGGGCTACTTCTAACATACTCCGGATCAGCATGAGAATGGAACAGAAAGTCTTTAATTTCCCTTTTCCATTTAAGCTCATAAATGCTAGCAATGACAACAGGGTGCAGTAGAGAAGAGACTAATACATTTAGCACACAAATAAAACCGCTAGAATTTCAGCAAATTAGCAATCTCAGAACAAGGACAAAAGTAAATATTTTGAAAATCAAAAAAGAAATGAGTGAAATAAAAAAAAAACTATTGACCTGATAAATCTAAATGTTATTTTTGAAAAAGAAAGACATTTCATTGAGGACTTTTGCTTTTATATCATAGTCATTTTCATTTATTGAAACTACCCCCCAAATTCAAACTTATTCATTGGATTGGAGAATGATAACCCCAGGTTCAATGTACTTTGTGGATCTTCACTCCTAAAACTATAGCTCACAACCCCCCAAAGAGGTTTTAATTTTTCAATAATCATAGATAGAATTTGTGTAAAGAAAAGGCATTGAATAGAGTGGTATAGTAACATTAGAACATTTCTCCAAAATCTTAGCTGGGAAATATATGCCATTAATAGAAAGAATGAATAAATATAACTAAATTTGAGGGCCCCATGTGTGGAATATACATGGAGAAGCAACTTACATATTCTAGGGCCCCTAATATAGTCTCATGATGCCCTGTCACTACTGTTCACTGAGTAAAACATATCTTTTGAGTCCTCTGCTCTGCTGGGCTTCCTGGACAACCTCTTGACTCTAGACCCCAGTATTATATTCATTGGGCCTCCAGGGTCTCCAGAAGAAAGCTCTAGCATCTCAAAAGTTCACAAACTCCACTCTCTTCACAGGTTGCCATAGTGAAGGAATCACCAAGCTTCCTCAAAAGGGCTGAGGAAGTGGCTAATGTGGGAAGCAGCTAAAGCTCAAAAGGCCTGACCAGTCAAAGAGCTAAAGAGTCATAGAACTAGTTACAAAATATCAATACATGCCCAACAGTCCCACCAAGGCACTTCCACTGCACAATATCACAACTTTACTGGAAATAGGGAGCAGGTTCCTCAGCTTCTCCATGTGGGGAGATGTCATTAGAGATATTCTGAACATGTATCGTATCTCTATTACATTTTTAAAATTTTTTATATTTTATCTTTCACCAGTTACATTAAAAACAATTTTTAACATTTTTAAAAAGTTTTGAGTTCCAAATTCTATTCCTCCCTCCCTCTCCCCCACCCCCAAGATGGTAAGCAATCAGATATAGGTTATACATGTATAATCATGTAAAACATTTCCATCTTAGTCATTTTCTACAAGAAGAGTCAAATAGAAGAAAAATAACAGAAAATTGAAAAATAGCATGCTTCAGTCTGTATACAAACAATATCAATTCTTTCTCTGGAGGCAGATAGTATGCTTCATCATTAGTCCTTTGGGATTGTCTTGGATCATTGTATTGCTGAGAATAGCTAAATCATTCACAATTCTTCATCAAACAATATTGCTGTTACTATGTAAAATGTTCTTCTGGTTTTGTTCACTTCACTTTGCATCAGTTCATGAAAGTCCTTCCAGGTTTTTCTGAAATCATCCTGTCATTTCTTACAATAATATTCTATTACAATCATATAACACAACTTGTTTAGCCATTCCCCAATTGATTGGTATCCCTTCAATTTCCAATTCTTAGCCACCCCAAAAAGAGCTGCTAGAGATATTTTTGTACCAATAGGTCCTGTTCCATTTTTTATGGCTTTGGGATATAGACCTAGTAGTGGTACTGCTGGATCAAAGTTGTATGCCCTTTGGGTATAGTTACAAATTGCTCTCCAGAATGGTTGGATCAGTTCACAGCTCCACCAAGAGTTCATTAGTGTCCTATTTTTCCCACATCCCCTCCAACATCCATCATTTTTCTTTTTGCCATATTAGCCAATCTGATAGGTGTGAGGCGGTACCTCAGAGTTGTTTTAATTTGCATTTCTCCAATCAATAGTGATTTAGAACATTTTTTCATGTGATTATAGACAGCTTTGATTTCTTCTTCTGAAAACTACCTGTTCATATCCTTTGGCCACTTATCAATTAGGGAATGACTTGTATTTTTATAAATTTGACTCTGTTTTCCATATATTTGAGAAACAAAACCTTTATCAAGGATACTTCTTTCAAAAAAAATTTAATAATCCCTATTACATTTTGTCAGCATTAGCTGGTGATGATCTTTACCAATAAGTGTTGATTTATCTTGTCCTTTTACTTACTTCTTTCCTCATCTAAATAATTCTGAACTCAATTAACATTTATGGGCTAGCTACTTACGTGTTCATTCTTTGATTGCATTATTACTTTCATAGAGGACGAGGTTCCTAAAAAACAAAAGTTCATTCCATCTTCTATCCCAGCCTTCTATTAGTGCCTTTGCCAATCTCTTCCCTCCATCATTACTTTAGTCCTCGTTCATTTTATTCTGTTTTAGTTTTTTGAAGGGCCACCTTCTTTTGAGCATTACTACCAGAAATATCAATTCATGAAGGAAACAGTCTGGTAGGGTGGCTGCTCCCCTCAATTCTGAGGAAATTGCTCAATGTTCTTCCTTCATGGATGAGAATAGTTTGAATTTCCCTTCCTCCTTGCTCTAACCTCACCCTGTTCTCTCTAAAAAGTTGCCAATGTTCTGGTAATTGCCAAGTCTAATGACTTGTTCTCAGTCTTCATCCTTCTTGACCTCCCTACATTCTTTGACATCACTAGTCACCTTCTTTTTTTGGATACTATCTCCTCTCCATGTTTTAATGACACTGGTCTCTCCTGATTCTCCTATCTATCTAACCTCTTCTTATGTGGGTTCTTCATCTATGTCATGACCACTCCCCTCAGGTATTCCCCCGAGGCTCTGTCATAGGCCTATTTATCCTTTTCTTCTACATTATAGCTCTTGGTGATCTTATCAGCAACCACAGATTGAATTATTATATCTGTATAGGAGATTCCCAAACTTCCATATCCTGAGATACATCCCCAAATGCCTTTTAGGCATCTTGAACTAAATATCTCATGGGCATATAAAACTTAACTTGTCTGAAACAGAATTCATTATCTTCTCCACCTTAACTCAAAACTCTCTTCTCTTTCCCCCTCTCCTATTCCCATTCTCATAAGCTCTCAGCATAATAACCACAGTTTCGTGCTCCACTCCTCAATCACACTCATCCCATCTATCCAATTTGTTGTCATCGTATCCTTTCTACCTTCACAGCATCTTTGCTATATATCCCTTTCTCTCCTCTCACCCAGCCTCCATCCTTGGACAAGGCCTCATCACCTTACACTTGGACTATTGCAAACACCTTCTAGTTGGTCTGCCTGACTCATGTCTCACTGTGCGAAGCTCCTTTACTCCGTCGGCAAAATTATTTTTCTAGACCATAATTCTGATCATGTCATCTAGCTACTCAACAAATTCCAGCAGCTCCCAATGAACTCCAACCTCAAAAATAAAGTTCTGTTTGGGGCATTTAAAATTCTTTATAGCATGGTCCCTTCCTGTTTTCAAGTCTACTAACACTGTTTCCTTTCACTTCTATACAGTCTGGCAACATTGATTCTCTTACTGTTCCACACACGATTCATAACCTACCTCAGTACCTTTGCTTTTGCACTCTCCTCACGCCTAAAATGTTCTCTCTCCTCATCTTCATTTCTTAGTGTCCCTGGTTTCCTTCAAGACTCAAGTTCAAATGCCACCTTTTGCTGTAGACCTTTCCATTCTCCCTACTGCTAGTGTCTTCCTGTTTGAAGTTACTTTCTATCTACTTTGTATACAACTATTACTTTATCTACTTCGTTCTATCCCGTTCTGATGTGAATTCCCAGACACAGAAACCATGCTTTCACCTTTCTTTGTATTATCAAAACTAAGTTCCGTGACCAACATGTAATAAGCACTTACTCGATGCTTATTGACTGACTTCAAGCCTAAATAAAAAGAATGTTTATAAAGATATGAAACATCTGTCTTATAAAGAAAATCATAGAGTGCAGTCTAAACTACTGTTCCCAGAAAGAAGAATCAATTAGCACACACATTAACGCCCAAAGAAAATGTTTTGGTCCAGATAATTTGCAAGTAAGTTCTAACAAAGATTTAGAGAACAAATAAGTCCTATACATAGTGTTACAAAAAATAGAAAAAGAAGATACCTTGCCAAGTTCTTTCTCTGAGGTAAATATAATTCTATTTAAACCAGGAAGAGATAAAGGAGAGGAAAAAAATCACTAATTAATATTGATAAAAAACATTTAATAAAATATCAACAAAAATATTGCCATAGATTATTCCTAAAATTATTCAATATGTCCAAGTTAAATTGATATTAGGAATAACCATCTTCAATATTAGGAAAACTATAAATATAATTATTAGTGATATCAATATCCTCCAGAGTTTTTAATATAGTAGTTACTTACAAACAAAATAATAAATATCACATAATCATGTCAATAGATGAAGAAAAAATATTCAACAGAATATGGCTCTCATTTGTCAAAAGTGCTAAAAAGCATAAGAATAAAGCATTTTCCTTAATATAATTAAAAGCATCCAGCTAAGGCCGAGAGCTAAAATTATTTGAAATCAGGGAAAACTAGAACATTTCCCAGTAAGATCATAGGTGAAGCAATGCTACCTACTTTCTTCACTATTATTTGGTATAATGCTAGATATGTTAGTGATTACAATGAAACAAAAATGAAGAAAGGTACTGTGGATCAGTGGAAAGAGTTCCAGATTTGCAATCATATGACCAGGTTCAGATCTCTGTGTGAGCAAACCTCTCTGGTCCTCAGTTTCTTTATCTGTAAAATTGAAGGTGAGGGGTTTTACTAAATGACTTCTAGTTTTCTTTCTAAGTTTAAACTTATGGTTATGTAAAATAAACAAAGAGGAGACAAATATTTCTACTTGCAAGTGAAATCAAGTCATATAATATTGCAGAACCTCTTGGATGAGAACTATAATCTCTGAGGAAAGCTAAAACAAACCATGTAATAGGAGGGGGGAAAGTTGATGACGACCGCCTACTATCCAGATTATATGATACAGTTAGAAGACTTGACTTCAAATCCAGCCTCATTCACTTTCCAGCTGTGTGACTTTTGCCAAGTCACTTAATCCTGTTTGCCTCAGTTTCCTCATCTATAAAATGAGCTGGAGAAGGAAATGGCGAACTATTCCAGTACCTTTGCCAAGAAAAGCCCCCAAAAGGGCTCGTGAAGAGTTGGACACAACTGAACAAAAACAATGAATAGAAACATGTATTGCTTTCTGAGAACACACAAAATGACTACAGCTGAGCCCAACATACCAAATGGCTAATCAATGTCAGTATCCCAGGCTGTTTTCTGGAAGTTGCATGGCACCAACACTTGGTAAAAATTTGTGGAGAGTTTTAGAATTCTTATCCTTTATCTTTATTTTTATCTTATCCTTTATCTTATTTATTCTTTATTCTTGCCCACATCCCACAGTAATTTTCTAGTGCACATACACACACACATATACACTCATATTGTTCTCATTAAAATATGATGAGCCTGATGCTCAATTCAGGCCAGTTCTTGATTTAGGCAATCTGAGAGGAAGGTTCAAAGTCAGAAGATGCCACTGACCCAGACGCTGATACTGATAGTTTGAAAATCCATGCTGGAAACAGTACAAGTATTCAATCAGTACTATAGGAAAACATGGTGGAGAGAAACATGGAGTCCTGGGTCATTTTGTCACCATAGTTCCCCAAATAGCTCATACTATGAGCTATTTAATAAATTCTATGGAATTGATTCAGCAAATTTCTTATAATTTTGAACATATTTCTGTTTTGAAGCCGATGTTGTTTCTTGCCCTACCCTTATCCCTTCTGACATCCCACAACTATGGATGGAGAGTGTCCCCGGTTTTCGTGGTCATCAAACTGTCTTTGTCTTATTTAGACCATGTTTCCTTTATTAATAATATTTCCTATTTGCTCTCAAATAAAATTTTCTCTTTCTCCCCTCTTCTAATTACATCTTTTTTGTTTGTCTCTCTTTCAGAATCTTTATGTATATGTCTGTCTAATTTGTAAACTTCAACCTAACCTCTTGCCATGTTTACCAAGTCTACATGAGGCAATTCTAATAGCATTTGAAATAATCACTTTAAGGGGAAAAAGGGAATTGTTTTTGTTTTTGTAACCAAATTTGTAACAAAATTTAAATCAAAATTTAAATTACTAAAAGAAACACCATGCCTATAAGAAATTGTAGGCTACTTGAAAAACAGAGACCAAAAGAAAACCTTGGCAAGAATGTCCAGGTCTGCAGGCAAAGGAGGTGGGAAGAACCAGACTTTTGCAGAATAACGGTCTATAGCTTTCTCTTCAGTCCTGGCAGGTACAAGCCTAGGGATCTAGGGACCCACTATTTCCAATATCTAGTAGCAGCTTTTCTCATCAGAGTCACAGCAGGTGAGATGCTACTAATGTCTACATGATTTGTCCTTGGTCAATGCCTCTGTCAGCAACAGCCTCATTGAACTACAGTTGCCCATCAAGCTACCCCAAGCCAATTGTCTCCCCAAGAAAACAATCCCTGTTAGCACAACCAACAAAACAAATTCCTACCTCCTGCCATCTCACATCTCACTTTGCAACAAAGTTTCCTTTAGGCAAGAGGACGCTACCTCACCATCTGGACTATCTATGGTAGCCAGAAGTGCGTGGTCCCAGTACTGGGCTATAGTTTCACAATTGAAAAACCTGTCTGAAAAGCTGTTTGTAATTATGCTAAGAGCTAAAATGTGTATATCTTTTTCCCTAGAGATATCAGTACTTGGTATATACCTCAAGGAGGTCAAAGGAAAAAGAAAGATATCATACGCTCCAAAAAGTTGTAGGAGCTTTTGTTTTAATAATGCAGAAGAATTAGAAATAAAGTAGATGTCCATCAAGTGAGCAACGGCTAAACAAGTTATGGTACGTAGCATAATGGGTTACTAATGTGCTGGGAGAAATGACGAATAGGAAGAATATAGACAAGCATGAGAAGACTTATTACATGAACCAGTATAAAGTAAGTAAAGCCAGGAAAACAATAAACACTGTGACTACAACAATGTAAGTGGAAAAAAATATTAACCACAACAAAACCTGCACACTGTAATTATAATGCCTAAGCTTGGTCTAAAAGAAGAGATGGAAAAATGCTCCTCCCTTTTTTCTGTCCTGGAATGGTGGACTGTGGGCACAGAATGTTGTATATACACTGGCAGATGTGCTGGTTAGTCTTTAACTGCTTTCTTATTCATTGTTACAGGAAATTGCTCTCTAAATAGGGGTAAGGGAAGGGATAAATATGGAAATTCAGCTGGTATAAAACCAATGATAGCCACTAAAATTTTTAAAAGAAAAGGAAAGCATATAGAGATAGAGATTTGACTGCAGAGAAAGACATTCAGTGTGTTTTGGCCAACAAGTGACAGTACTTGGAGATCATCCTATAAATCTGAATGTCATATTTCAAATCCTATTTAACTAGGTCTACTATGCAAAATAATTTTTTTTAGAAAACCAAAAACTGGAATTAATCTCTTTCCCTTAAACATAGCAAGTCTCCACATTTGACACACATGTACATACACATATATGTATATATATATATATATATATATATATATATATATATACATACCGCATACACACATATATCTGCATACATGGTGTTTCCAAGCTTAGTTATTTTTATGATGATGTCCAAAGAGTTGATTCACCATTAAAAATTGTGCTGTGTTCTACGGTTACATATGCCAGCTTCTAGTGGTTGAAACACTTGAGGGAGGTATAGTCACTTTTTCGGATAAGCAGCTCACTAAATTTGTCCGATGGCAGGAACCTCTGAGGATCCTACCACTATAGCCTGGAAGTTAACCTGGACCTTCAGTGTGCAGTTGACCCAGAGGAATTTATTTGTTTTGAGAAGAGAATCTGCCTCATTAAAGCATCTGCCATCACAATGCCCCTAATTCCTTCTCTGTTATTTTCCTTCGAAGACCAATCACCATGACACATTCCAAATGACAGAGGTTCTCCAGGGACACTGATTAAAGTAGAATTTCAATATTCACTTGTCCCAAGGCTAGTTGGAGCATAACTGAAGTTAATTGTACCTTCTGTGTATCCATTCATGGGTGGGGTCTGTGATTCCAGTGCCAAAATGCTATACTGTCGACACTGGGCTCAGAAAGATACAATGTTTTCTATTACATAACACAAAAGTCAACTCCAGTTCTAAACTGTAAAGATACTACTTATCCCTTAGAATGACTGGAAAGGAAGATAAAAGAATTGTTTGCCCTTCCTATTCAATTCAATTCAACCCCATAAGCATTTATTAATTAAATACTATTAATAGATAATAATAATAATATTTATATTCAAACTCCTATGCTAATCATTGGGGATCATTACAAATATTATCATTTTAGTCCAAACGTGATTTACCAGCATAGGGAACTCTTTGGTGTGGAAAATGCATAAAGACACAAATTATTTTATTAAGATATGTCTGGGGTCACTGTGACATTTAGTGGCTTTCCATGGCCTCACAGCTGTGTCCAAGGAAGGACTTGAACTCAGGTCTTCCTGACTACAAAGTCAGACTTTTATCTGCTATGCCACACTATCTACCTCTTGTCTCTGTCTCCACATCATGTTGCTTTTCTACACAGTGGAAATATAAAGTAAAAATCAAACAGTTTATAATATTAGTGATAGTAACAACTAACATTTACACATATACATATGCTTTAAGATTTTGAAAGTGGTTTTTCCTCACAGCAATCCTTGAGGATAATGGTGCAAGCATTGTTATCTCCATTTTAGAGAGTGGAAAACTAAGGTTCTGAGAAATCATGTGACTTTCCCATAATTATACAGCTAGCAAGCTTTCGAGTAACAATTCGAACCCAAGTCTTTGGAATCCAAGTCCAGCATTTTTCCCACTGTGCCTTGCTGTGTGGGATGACTTTAGCTTTTTGGGTTGCAATGTCATACAGCTGAATTTGTAGTTCACTAAAAATCTTCACAGGAATGGTCTTGCCACTTTTCCTCCATCCTATTCATGTAAATTTTTCAATTCAGGTATGGAACTTGAGATTTCTTGCTTAAATATATTGTTATTCAGTTTAGCCCAGAATTTTGGCCTGTCAAGATCTTCCTGCCTTTGTCACTTATCATGTTGGTTACCTTGATACTTTGTGAAATCTGAAAATTTGACAAAGCTGTCATTTATGCCTTCATCCAAGTAACTGATAAAAATGTTGAACGCCACGGAGCTTGCGATGGATTCCTGGACCACATCACTAGGGACCTCCTTCCAAGTTGACATTGATCCACTGACGACTATTCAGTTGGTCCTGGCATTTAACCAGTTTCAAGTTCACTTAACTGCACTGTTTTCTAGCCTATTTTCTAGCTTATATGCCCCCCTCTGTCCCCAAGAACAGCACAGAGACTTTGTCAAATGCTCTGTTGAAAGTGTACTATGCTGACAACATTCCTGTAAGCCACCAGGCTAGTAACCTTGTCAAAAAGTAAAAAGAAAAGAAAAGAAGATAGCCTGGCATGACCTGTTGTAGATGAAGCCACGCAGGCCCTTAGTGATCAACACTTTCCTTTCTAAGTAATGACAAACCATCCCCATAAGAATGTGTTCTACACTTTTGGGGAAAATAGAAGTGAAAATCATTGCTCTATAGTGAGCAGATTTTGTACTTTCCCTCTTTTGAAATTCTGTATACTTGCCCTTGTCCTGTCCTTTGGCACCTTCCCCATTCTCCATTCTCCAAAATTGGCTGAGGCACACACACACACACACACACACACACACACACGCACGCACGCACGCACGCACATGCAGGTCAGCATTTGGAACTTATATTTGTAGAGTGTAATGCGACTTGAACCCAGGTTCAAGGAAATTGTGAACATGGGAATGAGAAGAAACATAAGAGTTCAATAGCTCATATATCAGGCAGTTTATCACTTAGAAGCATACAGTTCTATATTCTCTGGGACACAGGGAACAGTGGCTATGCCACTGTGGGATGAGAATTCAGACTGAGAGCCCAGATTTCTCGGTGTCTGCCCTCATGTTGGATTTTTGTTTCTGGGCAGATTCACAGAGATTGAAAGGAAGGGAGTCCTTGGTGTAGTACTATTTAATTAATAGACTGCAGCCCCCTCTTATCAACCATGCAAGCATTGCGATTAGGAAAATTTGCTAATCCTGCCTACATGGATTACATGAAGTTTGCTAAAATGATGATGATAAATATAGCCTTGCTTTCCTTCCCTAAATGTAGCTGAGTCAACCAGCATTGGTACATAGGAGCTTCCTGGTACATAGGAGGGTCATTGAGTGGTCAAACATGGAGTCACTTCCATCAGCAAGGGCCTAGCAAGAGGCCAGGCTTCACAGCAGGTCTTCTCACAACTTCAATGTCAGCATTTTATCCACTACTCCTACTCATTGTTTATTTTTATTCATCGTTAATTTGGTACTAATCAGCTGGAGGGTATCAAATTTTTGTCTGACTAATTAATAATTATTATGGAAGCAGAAAATAGTGTATAAACCTTGGGCCAGGAATCAGAAGAACTAGATTAATATCTTGGTTCTACCTCTTACAAGCCATGTGCCTTTGATCAATTCACTTGAATGCTAGCTGCTAAGGATCATGGACTCATAGATTCAGCACTAGAAGGGACCTTAGATGTCATTAAGTCCAACTCTCTGATTTTATAGATGAGGAAACAGAAGCTGAAAAGGTGAAATGACTTGCCCAGGATCACACAGCCACTCTTCATTTCTAAGGTGAGATTCAAACTCAAATCTTCCTGACTCCAAGTCTCACAGTCTGTTCACTACAGCACCTCTCTGCCTCATCTTCTCTGAGTTTTCCTTTCTTTCTCTATAAAATGTTGTTAATAATCATAGGACTGTTAGGAGGATTGGAAGAGATGATAGATGTGAAAATTAAAGTTAAGAGGAGATTCTTATAGTTAAGACAGTTGGTTTCTTCTGTTAACTTGCTTCCTCCTGTAACAACAATGTTGCTAGCAGCTGCTGTAGAGGTGAAAGATCAGCAACAAGAGCACACAGGAGGGCTGCTAGCACAGGTTCTTTGATCTGCTTTTCTAAGGAAAGCAACTTTAAGGGGTTAACAATCTCACTTTAATTAAACATACATATATCATTCCCTTAGTTCAGGGAAAAAGCCAGAACCCTGAACTTCAGAAAGAATATGAACAGAAATAACAAACATATGTTATATAAACAGAACAAACCCAAATCAGTAGACAGGCTTCTTTCTGTCTGTAGTAATACATACAGTTACCAGAGAGAGAAGCGCCAACATCTGGGTTTTCAAAGCAGGGAAAGCTCCAGTGGCTACCTAGAGTCTTGTCACCAACAGTCTTCCAATGAGTGTGTCCCCAAAGGCAAAAGCACTAACCTCTGAGTATATATATACTTCTTCAGGGTCAAAGGGTGTCACAACCATGCGACTCAAACCCATGTGACCTAGGCTTTCTTATTTCTTAAGCAGGCCATCAAAGACTCTTGATTCAATCAAAGAAACAAAGGCTAGACTCATCAAAGGCACTTGATTACCTCAGTGCTGAGAAGCACTCAAACAAAAAAACAGCAAAAAGTCCACTTTGCTTGCCATTACACTTGAAAGGCAAGACTCATCAAAGGTACTTGATTACCTCAGCATTCCAAAAGAGAAAACAGTAAAAAAAAGTCCCATCCTGATTACCATTGCACCTCCAAAGCTGCCTCAGGGGCCTGTAATTCCTCATGAGTCAACTCCCCCAAATGGGTTTATATGATGACATATCAAAAAATACAATAGATACAAAATCTTTCTGGATCGACTAAGAGACAACATCTGGACATTGACATAACAAGGCTCCCCCTGAGTAGTCGATCCCTTGCAAAGCTGTGGCAAAGACTGTTGTTGATGTCCTTTCCTTCTCTCTCTCCTCCACCTCCCCCTTCTTCCCCATTGCTCTCCTGCTTCCCCTGGCTACTTAATATCCCTTGATTTAGCTTCCAACCTAGCTCAGAACTCCCAGACAGCACCTGCTGTTCCTGTCCTTCCCATTCTACATCCACCAACCAAAATAGACCAATCTTTGGTTCCCTTTCTTTTGGATCAGGTTCTCTCATTGCCGATTAGAACAATAAATTCAAGCCAGGCCTAGAACATAGACTTTATGAAGTGAAATGACAATGGTGAAAGTAATTGTAATGATTATTTTTAAGATGACTACTATGGTGGATAGAATATTGGACTCAGGATAGCCTCTCTAGACCATATTCTTGACTCTCTCATACTCTTTCTACAATGCCCCAAAGACCTCTTCAACCTGGAAAGTCACTCCACCCCTGGACTTCAAATACTGAAAATTCCCACCACCCCTACAGTCCCTCCCTCTGCTCTCTTCCAGAACCTGAAGGAGGATGACTGAGCCATCCATGTCTTCATTCCTCTATAGTCTGCACTTCTGACTCTCTGAATTTCCCCATTTTTCAGCTTCCTTGTATATGTTCTCTATTCCATTGGAGTACAAGCTCCTTTATGGCAGGGAATGTCCTTCTGCTTGTATTTGTATTCCTAGAATTTAGCATAGTGATTGACACATACTGTTATCGCTCAGTTGTTCAGTCCAGTCTAACTCTTTGTATCCCTATGGACCACAGCATGCCAGGCCCACAGTCCGTGGGATTTCCTTGACAAAGATACTAGAGTAGTTTGCTATTTCCTTCTCTAGTCAATCACCTTGTCAGAACTCTCTACTGTGACCTGTCCATCTTGGGTAACCTTGAATGACATAATTCATAGTTCATTGAGCTACGTGAGCTCCTCTACCACAGCAAGGCAGTGATCCAGGAGGGAGCTTGCTACACACTAAGCATTTAACAAATGCTTATCAACTCAGCTTAAGTAGGATCTCCTTCGGATTGCCACCTGGGTCTCACCTTGAAGTTCTAGGGATATTTAAGAAACTAGATAGAGTTTATTGTGTTGTTCTTGAGTTCCCATCTAGTATAATTCCCATTGATTATCATCCAGACTTAATTAGCTTTTACTAAAAGGTATTTATAATATGAAGCAGGTAAGCAAGGACCATTGTCATAGAAGATAACTCTCCTCCCCCAACAAATCAGGGGGTATGGATACCTTGTACCTTGTACATACCAGGTCTCTGGGGAGAATAGGCTCAAACTTAGCACACATGGTCACGATTTCTGATTATTGTTTCTTTTTTGTCTGTTTGTTTTGATTTTTTGTTTCTTTATATAGTCCTCATGAATGTATATATGTAGCTCTCTACTGGGATGAGAGAGAGAGAGAGAGAGAGAGAGAGAGAGAGAGAGAGAGAGAGATAAAAAGAGTCCTTCATTAAGATAAAGAATCTTTAATTAAGTTCACAGAAAAATCTAGGTATCAAATAGGTCAAGACATCAAGACTCCTGTCAGACATCTGCCAAAGAAGGAAATAAGGGAACTTACTACACAATTAAGATGGGTTACAGATGTCAATGTCATTCTGAAGGTTATTTAAATATAACTGAAGGAAGGAACAATAAAAAGTTTAGAATTTATTTACTCTTTGACTATCTCTTGTGTTGAAAGTATGAAATATTTTTTCTTAGCTCTTTTATAAATGCATGCATTTATTTATCACAAGATACGAATATTCCTTAAAGTTATGATTTTAATGAATAAATTAATTATAACCTGTCATTAAATTTGTCTGAAAATTTTTCTTAAATTATCCAAGTGATGAAAACCTCAAAAGTGAAATCAGAAATGAAGCAAGAAATTGTCAAGAAACAACAAAAAGGATGATAAATACCAATATCCTTGAAGGAATTAAAGGAAGAAATAGAATTAATAAAAACTATCATGAGAAGAAATGAAGAAGGAAATTCATGACAAGATGGTTATACTTAGTAGTTTAGAAACATAAAATGAAAATATAAAAACATCTGTGGAGTCAATGAAGCAGTAGAATTATTTTGCTGCAAAACAGATTGGTTCAAGGAAAAGTATAAGCAGAAAAACAAGTCCAGAAAACAAAATCAAACTAGAAAATTTAAATTTCTAGCAATATGGATGAAAATGACTGATCTAGAGGGCAGATCAAAGTCAGGAAATCAGAAAGCTTCAGCAAGCTTGTAGGGAAGAAAGAAATAATCTGATTTATTTCAGGAAATTATACCAGAAGATTCCCTGTAGAATCATGTGAAGCCTATCTATTTGGAATCTGGTATTTGTTTTTAAAAGAAGTCTACTGAAAAAAAATACATCTAGATTGCAAATAGAAATTAACAGGATACCACATGGAAAAAACCTAAAATTCAACTCACCCAGACACATAATCATCAAACTTCAAAACTACAATGACAATCAGATAAACCTACAATCAACCTGGAGGAGGGAAATGCATATTCAAAGAAAAGTGTCACTTCATATTTCATGAAATTTGTAAGAATAAGAAAGAACAGACAGCTGAAATATGAAATATATAAAATCATTGAAATCATAAAGTCATTAGGTCATGGAATTTTAAGTAAATACATGTAGCCTAGAAAACTTGAATTTATAAAGTACTAAAAATTTAAGAATGGATATTATATCATACTTGAATATAACACCAATAACTAGAGCATATCAATGGGCCATTTATTTTTCACCACACACACACACACACACAGCCATTTATAATGTTAAAGTTAATTGAGTTATAACAAGTAGAAAACCAATACTCTATTAATGACCTGTGATAAATTTTTTTTAAAAAGATAAGTAATGATGAAGTTAAAGATTTGAAAAGTACTGAAGAAATAAGATTAAATAGACATGTGAAGAAAACTAAAAGGAAAAATAGAGATTTTTTTCCCAAATATATATTAAACATTCTCAAAAATTGAGCATCTAGATAACAAAGTTTCATATAAATTCAGAGATAGTCATATTTTAAATACTGTATTAATACATCAAGATACAATAAAAATAGAAATAAATTTAACAGATTCAGCAAACTTAGTAAGTCTCTAACATATACAAGGTGCTGTATTCAGCATTGAGGATTTAAAGACTAAAAATAACAGTTCCCTGCACTTAAGGAAATTACATTCTCCTGGGGGCTCTAGTAGGTGGTAAGTAGAGCAAAGAAATAATTATAATATAAGACAGAGCATACATAATGCAAGTAAAGTTTAGAGAAAAAAAAACTTAGAAGAGATTTTTCAGCAGAAGTGTAAGGCAAGATTTCACAGAGGAAGTGGAACTTTGAAGGAAGATAAGGAACCATGAGGACAGGGGTCAGGAGGAAGTGCTTTCCAGAGAATGCCCAGAGGAGAAAGTCAGGTAAGGACTGGAGGTCCAGTTTGACTGAAATGCAAAGTGTATGACAGTGAACAGTGTGACATGAAGTTAGAAAGGTAGGGGGAGCCAGATGGTAGATTTCTGGCTGAGTAGCTGGTATTTTATTCTATAGTCAACAGGGAGCCTCTGAAGGATTTTGAGAAGGACAGAAACAATACATAGATCTTGAGGAAATTATGAACGTGAACAAAAGATGTACTATCCCCTATGCCTGTATAATACAAGGTATCACTACTATAATAACATGGCAGCAGATGATTAGAATAAACACATTTATTAAAAGAGAAACAGGCTTATAAACTATTATCAGCCATTGGGGTTAGAACAATAGAACACATTGAGTTTTTTCACTTCCACCTGTAAGAGGCAGAGGAGAGGAAGGGACAAAGAAGATACCTTTCAACTTCTTAAGTTGAGCTGAGGTGAGGACAGTCTTCTATCTCTTGGGCCTTAATTCTGATCAAATTGTTGCTGTCCCATCTACCAGCCACAGAAAATGATGCCAGCAGCCATAGAGGAGCCAAGTTGACTCTAAGGCTGGGGCTTCTGCGACTCTCCCTTCCTTGTCAAACTCCCAGCCTGAGCCCACCCTCCACTCCAGCCAAAAAATCTCATCACCTCCACATCATCTCTCTCCTCTTTTTTTCCTAGAGATCCAGGCTAGGGAGATGAACCAAAAACCAAAAACAAATCAAAGAACTCCCTAGAAACCCTAGAATGCTTAGGAAAGGTTTAAACCACTTCCTCACCTCTCAAGCCCAAGTCTTTAATTCTACACTCTCCTGCCTGCTGGGATCTGTCTAAGCAGTTGTTACCCCTGGAATATCTTCCTTCCTCCCCTCCCCTCTTGGAATCCCTTGTTTTATTCAAAACTCAGCTTAAGTGGTATCTTCCACATCAGATCTGCACAATTTGGCAGTAGGTAGAAGCCAAAATTAAAAAAGGCTAAACTTCTTCAGGCAACAGATAGGTTTTTAGAGACAGAATGACAATGGTTGGTTGCTGCGGGTCATCTGACAAACAGGAGAGCGTGGGCAGTGACAAACTACCTGCCAAGTTACATGACGGGCACAATAGTGACTAGTGGAAGGCAGGTTAGGCGGCGGGCATGGACAAAACACTTGTTACATCTTTACTTTTTTTCACAACCTCTACATTTTCCCCCATCACCCAAAATCCCTTGGTGGCCTTCCTGCAGCCCTCAGGCCATAAGCTGAGCAGGCCTGTTCTACATGAAGCCTTTAGGGATCTACTGAGTTGCTAATGTCCCTCTCACTCCAAACTACCTTATATTCTATTTGTGTCTATTTTGTGTACACATGTCTCTGTTGGTGTTTTTCTCCCTTGCTACAAAGTAAGTTCCTTGGAAGCAGAGACTTTCACTTGTGTCTTTCCTATCCTTAATTCTTAGCGCATAAGTGCCTGGCCCATAAGATACTTGTCGATTGGCTACTACATGGAAACTGAAAACATGACCCTGGGTTGAAGCAAAAATCATAGAAGCAGAACACTTACTTAACAATAGTATACACAGATTGGGGTGGAGGGTATGGACCTGTCATTTTATTAAGAGGTGATTTTTGCTGGTATAGAAATTCCTTTCACTAATACCAAGTAGCAACCTGTCTAAAACTCAGAGTTGTCTAGGGGCATTAGGACACTAGGTAATAGTAACAGTTACACAGCTAGTACGTATCTGTAGGAGGCAGGTCTTGAACCCAGGTCAACTCCCATGCTTGGATAACTCTCCCTTCTACCCTCTGCCTAAGAGTTATAGGATCATTCATAGAACTAAACTGTAACTTTTAGAATCCCCGGCTTTTTCCAAGACAGCTCAGATTTTACTGTGGGCAAAAGGACTTTCCTGTGGGCCCCAAGTTGCTAGAGCCTTTCCTCTTAAGGTGACCGTCTATTTACTCTCTATCTTGTAGAGAACCATTAGGTACATATTTCGCATCCAATTAGGATATAAGCTCCTTGATAACAGTGACCTTTTTTGATTTTTCATTATAACTATAACTTTTAGCTCAGTGCTAGGCCCATAGAAAGCACTTAAAAATGCTCTTCAATTGATTGAATGATTGATTCCTTACTCTAAAGCTCTCCTATCCTCTACACCAGGGCTGTCCAACCTTAGCTTTTATTGAAACAATTGACAATATACTTTGATTTGCCATTTTAGTGAGAGCTCTGAGATAGCTCAGCTTCGTTTACTAAAGCATTTATGTAAATTTCTATGCTTGTAGGCAGGCGCATAAATTACACTGAGGGCCACATGCTGCCTGAAGGCTGCATTTTGGCCAGCCCTGCTCTACACCAAGCTTTCTCTAATAAATATGGCACATACAATTTTGTATGCTACCGAAGAAGTTACTCAGAGGCAAATTTGTATGACTAAATGCTCATGTTAACAAAAGAAAAAATGAGAATACTGAGTTAAGTTTTAGTTAAAGAAATTGTAAAGATGAATCTATTTCAACTCAATAAATATTTATTAAGTACCTACTTTGTGCTAAGCCCTGGGGATACAAAGAAGAAGAAGAAAAAGCTCCTCAGGGAGCTTATCAAGTAATGGAGGAAGGCAATACACAAAAGGATGCTGGAAAAGGATGGGAAATGCTTTGTGGAGTCCAAACCAAGCTGACCTGCTGATGGCAGATGGGAAATGCAGAGTTAATATGTGAAAAGTGATCCTAAAAATGAATTGTTAAAATAAGAAGTGAAATCAACAAGAGCAAAAACAAAAGAACAAAAATTTTCAATGGGCTGTTTTCTAAAAGTTTGTTAAGAATGATAAATAATCAGCACATTTAAATAAAAAAGAGAAGAGAAATTGATAGCAGAATTGGAGAGGAGAAATTATGATAATACAATAGAAAAGACAAAAATTAGCTCTCTGTAATATACACATAGATATATGGAAACAAAATCAAGCCTTTAAAATAAATGGATAAATATTTACAGAAACATAAAATATCCAGATTAACAAAATAAGAGAGAGATTTTCTCAAGAAACCATGCTCAGAGATGGACATTAAATAGGATGTTATATTTGCCCCCTAAATCTGAATGATACCCATGGCTTGATAATGGGCCTGCTTCTCTCTATCTGCCCTTTCTCTTACTCAAGTCATCAGTTCCCACAGCTTTAGTCATCATTTATACATGGATGACTTTAACAGCTGCATATCTAGTCCTAATGTCACTTCTGAACTCCTTTTGGACCCCTCTAATTGGTTATCCTGTAAGCATTACAAACAAACATGTGTCAATCAGACCTCATTATCGGTTGGTTGTTGTCCTTCATTCTCAAAAAGGCCCAAAAAGACATCACAATGATAGAGTTAAATTTCAATGTGTCTGACTGTGGCTAATGAGACCAATATGAGCTCAGAATGCACAAACAAACAAACCTTCCTCTGTTTCTGTTGAGGATACAGCCATCTCTCCAGATACTGAGGGTCACAACATCAGATTCATCTCGGAGTCTCTCATCTTTCCCACTCCTCCTCCATATCGTCCTAACCCTTTTGCCTCACCCCTCATACACTTAAGGATCCTTAGTGGCTCCCTCTTGCCTGTAGGTATGATACAAACTCCTCTGTTTGGCTTTTAAAGTCCTCACATGCTGACTCAGGCCAACCTTTCCAAGCTTATTGTGTGTGACTCTTTCACACATTCTGCATTCCAGCCAAACTGGCCTTCTGGCTTTTGTGTATGAGGAGTAGAGTGATTTTGGCTGCTGATGAGAAATAGAACAAAGGTCACCAAGTTCATTGGCTTCACCAGGCCCTTTTCAGTTTTGTTCTAAGGTTGGCTTTCAGGACAACCAAGGCCATTAAGATGGTTGCAGTTTTACTAAGAGGTTTCTCCACTATGGTTAGGATGGTATTCAAGCTAGTAACCCAGGAATATGGTAGGCATTCAAAGGAATTTGGGGCCATAACTCAAATAAGAGTTTAAAATCAAGGGATAATGTGCGAAAGAAGAAGAGAAGATCAAAAGATAGACATAAAATGCCCAATTCCTTCTCTAGGTAGCTGGCTGGGTTCAGCTTTCTGGGGAAAGTTGCCCCTGGGGTTATTGAGTTAAGTAATTGTGAGACCTCTTCCCTCTACAGGGAAGAAGCCACACACAACAGCTAAAGCCCTGCAGGGAAGAGCACAGATGGTACAGTAGAGCCTCTCTTAAGAATGAGTAGAGAGCAGTATAATTATGATGTCAGAGGATTCAGGGGCTGTGCAGCACCTCAGGTATAATTTGCTGTCAACCAGAGAATGGCTGAACAAATTGTAGTATATGAATGTAACGAAATATTCTTGTGCTTTAAGAAACAAATGTGAAGAATTCAGAGAACTATAAGAAGACTTACATGAATTGATGAAGAGTAAAGTAAGCAAATCAGCAAAATAAAGCATGTAATTATTGTAACGTAAATAAAAAAATAAAATAAAATTGAATGCTATATAATTATGTGACCAATTTTGTTGGTTCCAGCAATCAGATAAAGAAATGTACTTCTATCCTTTCACTGGGGAGAAAGAGGTGAAGGATAGGGTGTTATGGGTAGAAGATGTTCAGATATAAACACTCTATCAGTTGGTTTTTCTTAACTGTTTTTCTTTGTAATAAGAAAAGGTTCACTTTGAGGAATGAGAAAGGGACATATCTGCAAATGTCCAAAAAGCAAAAGACAGTATGATGAGAAAACTGGTCAATGAGGGCTTAGTCCTTGAGACATGCATAGACATTTCCTGCCAGCTGACAATCCATTATGTGGAATTTTGGTAGCCAGTTTTGGCCATGATGATTCAGGGAATCATATGGTGTCAGGCTGAAAAGGCTTCACATTGGTTTCAGAGTCAGAAGAACTAATGACTCAGGAAAGCCTGAGCCAGAGCTAAGTATTCAACCAATAATTTCTAATGGCCCGTCTGCTGCTCTTCACTCTCAACTTTCTAGTGAGGAGGATTGCTGAGATGCTGGGTGAGAGGCAGGTGCCTCAATTCCCACCTGGTCTCTGTGTTCCTGGGAATATCACCTGTTTCTTTCAAGTCTGTTCTAGTCTCCAGTGAATAAGTATTCCTAAAGGAGAGTCCCAGGCAACTGGTGAATTTGGAAATCCTTGAAAGCCATCAAAGTTGTCCTACTGGCAACTGGAACCTGTGTTAGGGCATCAGCTGAGTGCGGTAAGGAGTCAGAGTAGCATCCAAGTGACCTGTTTGACTTATTCCAGGGCTGTTCAAAATATGGCCCGTGGGCTGCATGAGGCCCACAGTGTGATTTATATGGCCCACCTACAAGCATAGAAATTTACACAAATGCTTTAGTAAAGGAAGCCAAGCTACCGCAGAGCTCTCACTAAAATGGCAAATCAAAATATATTGTCTATTGTTTCAATAAAAATCTAAGGTTGGACAGCCCTGACTTATTCAATCAAATAAGACACTGAATCCTGCAAGGAGCCTGCTAATGCTGTTTACCAGAAGCAAACTTTGTGGAGCCTCCTTGAAGAGAGAAAAGAAGCCCCAGGGCTGGGATTTAGGAAGTACCTCTTGGTTTCATGTATCCATCCTCGTATGCCTCACTACTTTTGTCCTTTAAATTGGAGCTCATTCTCCCCAAGACCTTTGTGGATTCAAGGGAAGAGTACAGCCCTGGTTTGGGAGATAATTGGTAACTTCTTTCCTACAGGTCCTTTCGGAGTTGGAAAAGTGAGAGGCACTTCTCCATCCCCCTACTCCCCCCCACCCCTGAGGTGCTACATAAACATCATTTATGAGACTCTACATCTGTGGAAGAAATACCAAGAAGTCAAGTCCAGTTTTGAGAGGTCTTGTGCTCAAAGCCATAACCAGCACAGGGTGATCAAGGTTTTGCCCCAAAGTGTCAATATCCAGAAAGTCATTCATGCACCTTCCCTGCGGCAAATGACATTCCAAAACCTCTCAATGTCATCCCAGGGTCTTGTCACTATGGGCCAACTTCCCAAGGCTTGTTGTCCCTTCAAACATTTTTGGAATTTCAGGAGAATAGGCTACCCTCCCCTTTTTCATCCTAATGGCATCTATAGTCAGACTATTATTTGTGCAGCTAATATTAAAATGTCCCCTCCTCCAATTCAAATTTTCCCAAGCATGAAAATTCCATTCTCATTCTTCCTGTACCTTAAACATCGCATTGATCATCTCCATAAAAGTTCTTTAGTAAAGGACTTAGAACTCTATTGAACAGCAATCAACTAAACATGAAGAAGAAAATATTCACATAGAATCATCAGATTTATAGTTGAAAGAGACCTAATGAAATGTTTTAAAAGGGAGATATCACTTACCCAAGATCACAAAGCAAATTAGTAGCAAATCAGGTCTCAGGCAGTTCTAGTACTTGTCCAGTTCTAGTACTTGTTAGATATTTTTTGTTGTTGTTCATCCTTCATTTTCAAAGAGAACCAATGACATTGCAATGTTGGGGTTGGATGATGGGTGATGACTTTTGGGTGATTTGGATTTAAGTGAGGCAGAGCTGCTCAAGGTTGTCAATCTCACTCTCTCTTACAGAATCATCAAAGTCCAGTGGCAGGACAAAAGTCAAAACAACTGGTCATAGCCTGGGATTTGGTGAATGACCTTAGCTTCTTCAATGGCTCAGCAGGCTCTAAGTACTCCACAGTTCCTGCTTCAGCTGCCTTCATGGCTATTGGAACAAATTGTTCTCATTCACTTAGTCTGCTGGGGATGTTTCTGCTTCTTCCTTCCTTCCTTCCTCTCTCTCTCTCTCTCTCTCTCTCTCTCTCTCTCTCTCTCTCTCTCTCTCTCTCTCTCTCTTTCTTCCCTTATTCAGCATTAAATGACTTGCCCCAGATTACACAGCTAATAAGTGTCTGAGGTCACATTTGAACTCAGATCATCCACTGTGCCACCTAGCTGCCCCACTGCAGTTTTAAGCTCCTTTTATTTCTTGGGGGAGGGGGAGTCTTAACATGCTTGGAGTAGACATCCCCCTCCCCCACTGATGGGTTTGAGACCTGTTGATTACCTTCAATAGAATCGAAGCCTCTTGAGGGCAGGAACTGTTTCTTTTTTGTCTTTGTATCTTTAGCAAACCAGCGGAGCCCATGGCAAACTCTCAATAAATGCTGGTTGATTGATTGATTATACCCCTAAATCACATTGCAGTGCTTGGGAGGGTGTAGACAAATGAACAACACAATTAGATGGGAGGAAAAACAAAATGATTTTTACTTTGCTTCCTGTCCCCACCCAAGGCAGAGAGTTTGGAACCCAGTCCATTCTAATAGCAAGAGGGCTATAGAGCTCAGAGTCTCACTGTTGTGGTATTAAGTGAAGCCTGGAAGCCATAACAGCTTACCCAGAGCTGTTGCTATTTCTTAAGCCCTGAGAATATTGCTGGTACTTGACTATAAGAGGAGAAAACTCTCTTTAATCACATGCAGCAGGGTGATCTTGAATCAAGGCTCTCTCACATGTGAGTCCTTTCCTAGAGGCCTTATTTAAACCATAGATTCTTTTCCCACCCCCAAGCAGGTGATTTCTTCAAATCTAGTAGAAGTCTTGATCTGTTTAGGCTAAGATTCTTGACACCAGCCTGTGCATTCCCAGGTTTGAGAACTGGCTAGGTCAAGGGGACTATGCAAAAGGAACCATAACTACTTAGGGCCATCTAGAGATTGCTAACTACTCTCTACTCCCATATACTCTTCAATAAAGCCAATGTCATCAAACCAATTGCTAGAACTTGGACAGCCATTGGGCTATTGAGCATAGGAGCTACAAGACATCTACCCCTGTATAGAGAAGAAAACACATCACAGCTAAAGATCTGCAGTAAGAGAAAATTCCAAGACATTCACCCAGTGAAATCCACATAAAGCCCCATTTATCCTCCGGAAACTAGAGATCATTATAAGTCTCCTTCTTTCCATGGAGTTTGCTGCTTCAAGCAAGCCAAGGAGAAGTGCTCATCATCCTGGCTCCATGTTCATTTCACTATCATTATCCCACACCTGCTATTTAACCATTAGCTATTTTATTATTTCTAATTCCTTTTTCATTTGCTCCAGTAGGGCTGGCCAGTGTTTGTCTGACTAAGATAATTTAAGGGCAGGTGTTGACTGATATATAAGTGAAGAGTTGAATGGGGCATACATGGCCCCAGGCACCAGACTCAATGTTTTGTCTATAAGTCAGCAAAAGCCTCCATCCACCTTCAGAAGGAAAAAAAATTGTCATTAAAATATTGTGATTTCATAGAATAACTGTCCTAATAGCACATTACATTTCATAAAGCTGACTTTTCAGCCTGACAAACCCCATCCAATTTATATAATGCTTGTAGGTTTGCAATTTTTAGAAAGCACATCCAATATTTCTGAGACACTAATGACACTGCGTGTTAACCAAGATTTGACCCCTTTTTACTCTAATATCATGCTGGCACACTGGAATGTTTAACATAGTCTTAGACAGTGATATCATCTCTTGACACTAAAAGCAAACACCACCAAGATTTATTTTTGATTGAACCTGATACTTTGGAGGCCAGGTCTTGTTATAGAAGTGTCTGGATTATTAGAATACGAAGGGACTAATCTAATAGTCTGTGAGGAAGGTATTTAGCATGCTTACTCACTCCTGTACCCTTCCAACCCCGAAAAACTCACATTTGCTGGGATGATTTTTTTTTAGAGACCTGCAGTAGAGGGTTCTTCTGGTCTAGGCCAGAAACTTCCTTCCTTTAAATTGATCATGGTCAAGCACAGGAATCTAGAACACAATGCAAGCTCTTTTCCTTCAACAAGAAAAGATCTGTGCTTGTCACATTCCAGGCACCTGGATTTCTCTTTTTATCCTTTGTCACTGAATTTGGCATTTTTTCCCCCAAAACACTCAAAACTCCTTTAAGCTCCTGTTTGCATTTTAGGCCAATACTAAAACTTCAGAATATTCGTTGTTTAGAAGCAATCACAATGTGATTCCTAATTCAACTCAGTAAACATCATGCCTACCATAAATAAAGGTACTGGACTAGATGTTATAGACTAAAAAAAAAATGAAATAGTGCCTGCAGGGGGCTTCCATTCCACTGGGAATACAACACAAAGAAACAGATTTAGATCTGGAAATGGCCTTAAGGTCATAGAGCCCAGTGCCTTCATTTTACAAATGAGGAAGTAGTACAGAGAAATTATGTGGCTGGCCCCACAACACACAAGTAGTAACTGACAAAGGCAGGATTAGAACCCAGGTCCTCTAATACCAAACTCATCCATCTTCCCACTGTACCATCCTGCTTCTGACTTCATACACTATGTATAAAGTAATGACAGCTAATTTCAAGAAAAAAATCATGCTAATAACCAGAGGAATCCGGAAAGGCTTCATAAAGGAAATGATACCTAAGTGTGATCGCCATCCCAAATCCCATTGGTGTGGGACTTTCTCTCTGTTGGTGCTGTTGAAGGCCCTGCCCTGCATGACAGGCCAGATGGAATTGGTGAGAATGAGAGAGCTCCAGTCTCCTCTAGTCCTCTTTAGGAATCTTCAAGCTTCAAGTCATTCCGGTTGCTTCTGGCTTCCAGCGTCTAGAAGGAAGATGGAAAAGGACAACTCCATTTCATTTCTAAAGGAAAAGACTCTGGGAAGACATGAGAGGAGTCAGCAATCTCCATCATGTCCCTATCCACAGATAGCTGCATAAGAGACTGCAAGGAGTCTCCCCTTGAGTGAGAACTCTTTCTCTTTGTTGAGCTGAGTTATCTTATTATTATAATGGTAGAGTTCCTTCATTCTGTATTGTCTGGTATATATTTCCCTATTTACACTTCTTTTAATTTCTGTTTGGCTGTGATTTGGATAAATGGGTTTCTTTGCTTTCTCTATGTGTATTCATGGTGAAATTGGTATTATATGATGGGAAAGCGGTCAAGCTTTGGGTATAGAGCTTGAGATCCTCCTTCCCGATAATAATGATAAATAGCTACCAAAAGTTAGCTTGGACTCAGTCATACCTTCAGACTAACAATATTTAAGGGAGGAGGTAGAAATAACTCTAGCCAGACATTCCCTGTCTCTGAGGAAAGCAGAATGGCCTCTGGCCTCAACTTCATAGCACTAACCTTAAAGCATCTCTTAAAGAAAGGCAAGGGGACAAGATGTCTATTCTGCCTCCTTTCAAGCCACACAAGGACAGCTGCTGCTACAGGAGAGAGAGCAGCCCCTCACCCCACAAGGGCCTCATAACATACAGGGCCATACTACACAGATGGAGCATACACTCCTTATGTTTAAAGGGGCACAGATTTGCTATGAGTGCTTCATGTACTATATAGGGAAGAGTAAAAGTCAGGAGGTCTGGATTTGAATCTCGCCTTTGCTGCTAACAAACTGTTTAACCTTGGACAAGACCCTTCACCTCTCTTGACCTCAACTCTGACAATCAAAATTGGGAGGGTTGGAGTAAGACCCCCCTCAGGGTGCAAGTTCAAAGATTCTATGCTTAAGCAATTGATAAATACTTGTTGATTGATTTTTTTGTTAGCCATTGCTAACAGTGGTGCCACCTGTATGTAAGGATCCAAGATGGCCACAGAATGACTTGGAGAGCCACAGTATCTATATTCTATTGTATCTTTATATATTTTGTTAAATATTTCCCAATTATATTTTAATCTAATTCAAGCTATACTTGGGAATGTCGCTGGCAGTGTGTTTGACACCTTTGATTGTTAAGACATTGGGCGATGGGGTGGGGGTGAAGCAGTGGAAGAGATAGGCAAATAAATTAATGTAGCTCATTAAAAAAATTAACATTGGAAGGCTCTCTCTCCTATGCAGTATGCTTTTGAGTGAATCCAGAATTTGGTTTTTTGCAGTCTGGAATGACATAATCTTGGAGCGGAGGGAACTGCTGATGGGCAGAAGGGTGGGGATGGGAGAGGGAGTGGGAGGGAAAGGGAGAGAGACAGAGACAGTGCAACAATGCCAGCCCCATGGCATATATAACAGGTTATCATAATGTCCAATGTGTGTCCTCCATCTAGCACTTATTAATTGTGTGACTTTGTGCAAGTTACTTAACCTCTTAAAGCTCATTTCTTCTTTATTAAAACGGGGATAATGATACTCGAACTTTACACTTTGCAGGGTTGTTAAGAAGGGACTGTGTAAATGGAAAATTCTTTACTCTGACATCTTTATAGGACCTTCAATGTGGGTACTCCCTCTAGTGGTTCAAATCAGAACCCAGCCATGTTTTCTCGTACTGTGCAGCTCTTTTCCATGTCCTCCTGTGAGTCTTCCTTAGAAGACCTACCCAACCTGTTGGAGGCCTTTCTCAAATTCTGCTAACTTTCCATGGGTACCAGTCAACAGTTAAGCTATCTGTCTGTTATTCCTTGTTTTTACTCTCCAATCTATCTCCTTTTCCAAATTACGTATCTTTTGGATCAGGGGGTAGGCATACTACACATGTGGACCAAATCTGGCCTGTCACTTGTTTTTGTACAGTCTGTAAGCAAATTATGACCCATCCAGGTTTGGCCCATGGGCCATGATTTGCTGACCCCCATCCTAAGTGATATATCATATTCTTTTTTTCAAGTATATGTTATTATTGGTGATATGACATAGATTACTTATACCTACAATGCATCACTGCCCTTTGGCTCACCTGCTATTTTGATTCTTTAGAGATCGTGATATTCAATGATTTGTAGACTTCTAGCATTACTGGAAGCCTATTGGTGCTAAAAGGATGAATTTTTGTTTCTTGAGAAACATTCTTTGGTAAGAACGACATCTATTGGGGACCTTGCCATGTAGACTGAGCTAGTTTTTCCTCAAAAGGCAGGGAAGCTATAGCTGACACTTGAATGATTCAGGACACAAAGGCACAAGCTGTTGACAAGGCTTTCTGGCCACGTAGGGCATAAAAATTCCAGTCCAAGAAGAGTGTGAGCTTTTCAAACTTGGTAGAGTCCACTACCACGTGAGTCAGAACACCTTTCTTACTAGATATGTTTCCTCTGAAGACAAGGAATGCTATGTGCATCTGAATCAGGATGGTATCCCTCCTGAATATCATTTGCATGCTATGGTCAAATAAATTTCTTTTTGTAAAATGTTAAATGGTTTGAAAATGCCTCATTTCATTTTAATTCTAAGCTTTAAAGCACCAGATCAGCCTGAGTCAAACACAGTCTAAGATACATGGAGTCATTGAAAGCGCTACCTAACTTCTTTAAAACAGTTCAATAATTCTGTTCCTGCTATTTGAATTCTAGACCTAGCTCACTGTCCACCTGCAGTATCTGTCCAGAAAATACGGACTTGTGTAGCCAGATGAGACTGTGGTCCCACTCTCCTAGGACCATTTCCTGTTAACACAACTCTGATATGGTTAAGGTGGAATCTGCACGCATTTCTAGTCAGAATTTCTGAAATTCTCCTGTAAGCTTGCTGATGCAAAATAGTTATAATTTTGTGTCCCTCATCCTATGAGACAGCTTGGTGGCTCAGTGGATAGAGCACTGGGCTTGGAGTAAGGAAGACCTGAGTTCAAGTTGGATCTCAGACACTTACTGACTGTGCGACTCTGGACAAGTCACTTAACCTCTATTTGCCTTGGATTCATCTAGGTGGCTCAATGGATGGAGTGGTGGGCCTGGGAGTTCAAATCATGACTTAAGATGCTAGCTGTGTGATCCTGGGCAAGTCCCTTAATCTCTGTTTGCTTTAAACCACTGGAGAAGGAAATGGCAAACCACTCCAGTATTTTTGCAAAGAAAACACCGTGGACAGTGTGGTCTAATGGGTCATGAAGAATTGGATGTGACTGAAAAACAACACCACCACCCTGCATAGGCCTTTCAGGTTAGTTTTTATAGCTTTCCCCTCTCCCTCCTCACCTTTTGCAACTGGTCCATGCTCCCCGACCAGGTTGCCTCAGAGGCAACATGTCACCTGTCTAGGCAGACCCTTTATCAGAAAACCCTACGTGAACCCAATTCCCAGTTGCTCTGTCCCTTTGACCACAGAGCACATCTTGCTGTTCATCTGGGCCATCATCCATCACATGTTGCCCCATGGGATGATCCCATGTAAAGGAGGCCTCACACATCTCTATCCCTGATTGAATTTTTGTACCATCGTATGGCTGTGAGTTATCAATAAAGAATTCTAGCCCATCCTAATGCCATGAGACACCATTCACAAGAACTCTACACCACATTTGCAGGTCAGGACTGATGGATGAGCTCAAAAAGATATCCATCAAACTACACAGCATAGTGTGGACAACACAATCCATTTGGTTTCCCTTGTTTGGATTGGTGGGATGAACTCTTTTAAATGGTTGGCATTTATTAGCTATTGCTCAGCCTCTCTCTGCCTCAGCTTTCACATCTATAAACTAGCAACAATAAAACCTCTAATAGATCTCCTTAGAGAGTGGTTGTGAGGATTTAATGAAATGATAAATGTAAAGAGCTTTGTAAATTTTGGGCACTGTATACCTGTCAGTTATTGTTATTTAGGGGGCTTTGTTATATTCTTGGGCTTTTTCTTATCAGCAGAATGTTATGTGCAAAGAGTAGTACCCACAAACCTCACTTCCCTCTTCCATTTCACTCTTCAATGTACATGATAATAATTATAATATAATAATAATAATTTTATTGTGCTTTAAAGTTTGCAAAGCACTTTATATACATTACCTCACTTGATCCCCAAAATAACCCTGAGAAATAAGTACCATTATCATCACCATTTTATAGATTAAGAAATTGATGTTTATTGAAGTTAAGTGACTTCCTCGGGGTCACAAAGCCAGTAAGTGGCAGAGCCAGGGTTCAAACCCACGTCCTCGACATCTTAGCCAGTGTCCTTTTCCCTGTACCATACTATACAAGCTCTATCTTGATAGCAAACACCTTTGGCAACCATGCAACCCTATCTCCTTACATTGTAGTGATAACCAGAGAATCACTGAGCTAAGTTATCTCTATTGTAACACCTATTAAGACATTTTCCATTATTTTATCATATACATGAGAAATGCCCTGATGGAAGGAAGGGAAGGAAGTATTTATTAAATGTGTCCTATATGCTGGGATCTGTACTAAGCTCTTTACAAGTACTTCATTTGATCCTCACAACCCTGGGGGGTAGGTGCTATGATTATGCCCATTTGATAAACTGAGGCAGGCACAGGTTCAGCGATTCAGGGTCACACAGTAAATCTGAGGACAGATTTGAACCGAGGTCTGCTTGTCTTTCAGGTCAAGCACTTTATCTCCTGTACCACCTAGGTGCCTCAAGGGAAACACTTTTATTGAATCAAATATCCATAAGCACAGTGAGATCTTGGAAACTCTGTAGCTCTCATTTAATTCATGTAACTGTGCAGATATGGTTGGCTGTAGGATGCTGTTGTTTGCAAATGCCTGCTGCGGCAATGCTGTCAGCAAGGATACACTGTGGGTAGTTTATTCTCATAAACATTTTTATACAGATTAAAGTAAGCATATATTTTAATAGTGATAGGTGTCCTATTAATTACCTTATGGGGGTGGGAGGTTAATACTGCTATCTGTGATTTTAGAAAAAATATAACTGTTCAGGATCCTGTCCTCTTTCACATATCTGCTATTGCCTTCAGCATCGACTTCCTCTTATTCTGATCCAGCTGCTCTTCCTGTCTTTGTCTTCTCTAGTGACATTTCCACTTCCTTGTTTAGCACCCTGGGGACTGAGCTGTTAAGTCCAAATGCTGTGGTTCCAGTCATTGATGAAGAAACAAGTTTGTTATAGAAATACTTGCAGATTCATGATTTTTTCAGCTATTGTCCTCTTCCCAGAATCCTCTCTAATGAATGCTCTTGGGATGATTTGGCTTACCTGGGTGTCAAACCAAGCTTTCTGCAAACTTGCTTTTCTTTACATGGCTAATAACTCTTTTATAAGGCAATATAGCTCACATTTTTTTCTTTTAAAATTTTTTCTAGTTAGCTAACATTTTTCCCTCCTGCTTACCTCCCCCATTGTAAATAAAAATTCCTTGTAACAAATATGCATGTTCATAATTTTCCACTATTTTGACCTGTGTGTACCTGCAAATGACACTTTATTTTCTAAAACAATCTCCCAAAAATTCAAAGTTGAGGTTCACTCAAAGGGCCACGGTCATAGAATCATAGATTAAGAGCTGGAAGGGGCTTCATGGAGTCCAACCCTGCCTCTGTGTTGTAGATAAGTAAACTGAGGACTAGAGAAGCTGTGACTTGCCCATGGTCACACAGTCAGGAAAGATCTTCTGTGGGATATGACCCTAGGTCTTGCTGCTTTCAGATCCTATGCGATATCGGCTATACTACTGGTGACAAACTCAAATAGAGAGTCACTAATTCATACAAAAGAATCCTATCGGTTGCATACTGACAATTTTAAAATATAATATCATCTATGCTTTATTGTATTTTTATTTATTTTGTCAAATATTTATTTCTCAACTACACTTTAATCTGCTTCTGTCACATGGCTCTATGCTATATTAGGCCTGAGATGGCTAAAACACATTACAGGCAAGGGATTATATAAGTAAGGCTATGCAAAGGATGTTATCAGAGAAATGTAGGCTCAGAAATTGAAAGACAAACCAACAAAAAACCAGTCACACAGCAAGAACAAGAGACAACCACTGATAGCCTAGGAGCTCCCTTGGCAGCCACATAATGTAAAGAAAACAAGAAGCTTCTCCATCCAGGAAGTTAGGTTGGCCCCAGGTGGTGAAATTATGGGTGGGCATAGTTGAGAGTCTTACACATTGGGGTAGCTATGGTAGGGCTGCAATCTAAATCATTGGAAGGAATGACTGTACTGAGGAGATCACAGATTTATTGGAGTTTGCCAGAGTATCTGAGTCTTGGAAGTATATTCCATACCATAACTTACTTCAGACTGAAATTTAAAAAATGGTTAGGAGAATTTGTTGCTTAAACATATGTTTTGAATTTTTGGAAATTCCATCAGTAACATGATGTGTCCCTGTGGAAAATCTGCTGCATTATTATTGCTGATTTGATAAAATGATTTGTTTTAGAAAATTGTATATATATATATATATATATATATTTATATATATATGTGATGTATATAGGTGTGTGTGTGTCTGTGCATGTGTATACATACACATAAATACATATCTATAATCAGTGACTCAACAAGCATTTATTAAGTGCTTACTATGTACAAGACATTATGCTAGACACTTGGGCTATGCTACGAGAACTCCACCCACCCTTCCCACCCCCACCCCCTTGAACTCAGCACTCAAACTTTCACACTGGGACCCTTCATTTTAAAGATAAGGAAGCTGAAGCTAAGGCAGTATTTGAATTCAGTTCTTCCTAAAGTTGAAGTCTTTCTTGATCCCCTAATTGCTAGTGCCTACCTTCCCAAACTACCTTGTATTTAACTACTTTGAATATATTTATATCCTCGTGATATTTATATATGTATTTATCTTCACCATTCAAATGTAAATGCCTTGCAAATTCCTAATTGTTTCACTCTGTACTTGTACCTTCTAGGGCAGCTAGGTGGTGCAGTGGCTAGAGAGCCAGGCCTGGAGTCAGAAGACTTCCTGAGTTCAAACCTAAGCCTCAGACACTTTCCTAGCTGTGTGATGCTGGGCAAGTCATTTTAATGCTGTTTGCCTCAGTTTCCTCATCTATAAATTTCCTCATCTGTAAAATGAGCTGGAAAAGGAAATGGCATACCTCTTGGTTTTTTTGTCAAGAATCTTTGTCAAGAAAACGCTAAATGGGGTCACAAAGAAACAGAAATGACTAAATGACTTGTATTTCCAAGGCCTAGCACAGTGCCTGACACATAGTAGGCACTTAGTACTTGTTGATTAAGGTAACAGCTAGCTGCCAGCTGAGGCCTAGAATCTGTCTCCTGATCCTCAGTTCTGCACTATTTCCTAAGCCTTGTGCCCACACCCAGCCCTTTACTGTCTAATGAAGGCTGCTGAGGAAACAGGGGAATCTGGTTAAGAGAGGAAGAATGGGCTGGAGTTTTCTGCCTCTTTCTGAGTCTCCTGTTCCTACGAAAGAATCCTGGCAGGGTGCCTAAGCCCAAGTAACTGAGAAAGAAGGAGGCAGGCCGTGCATAGACCAGAGACAAAAACTGAGATGGAGTAGCTGGCAATAGTACTGAGGGTGCCTGATACATACATAGTAAATACTTACTAAATGCTCGTTCATTGACTATGGCCGGGTTAACAAGCACATTATTAATAGGCAGGCAGTGAATGGCAGCAAGATGCTTCTCCATTACTCCTGTCAGTTGTAAATCAGGAAAAATGAAACTACTGCTGCCCGTCTGACCTCAGGGGATTTCTTCCAGACAAATTCAGATTCCTGAGCAGTCTGCCATGAAAGCATGAAAAGTGGTCAGGGCCAAGTTGAACCTTTGGTGGCTTCTGGTCAAACCCAGGAGCATACGCCCAACCCAACTACATTTACTGAATTCATTCCCCATCCCCCCACTTTTTTAAAAAAAATCCTCAGAGGCCACAAAAGTGATGGAACAAGCCTATTCTACCTCCTGTGGCCAGAATCCTGACCTTTTTGGCTGATGAAATACACTTAGGGGAATGTGTGTTCCAGTGAGGACTGTGAGCCTCTCAACCTGTGGCAGGAAGCTGCCTATCCCTTAAAAATGTCCTTGACCTCAGTCACTGTTGAGTCTCATACCTCACCAGAGTGTGGTTTCCTCTTTCTGAACAGTAGCTTGTGGTGGAGCCAGGAGTTCAAAAGATTTTCTTAGATGTTCTTCATCTCCCCCCACCCCCATTTTTAAACTAGGATTGCCGCTTATACCCTATTTCACTATTTTATATTATAGATTGAACGTAGGCTGGTTGGATCAATTCTCTGTACCCTGCACCCCCTTAACCTAGAAGAGGAGCGATGAGTAGCTAGAGTCAGCAAGAGAGAAAGATGAATATCTTGTAAGGCTGGGTCTCTGACTCCAAAAGAAATGATTCTGTCAACCCATTTTGAGCTGTAGATTCAGAGGTACCTGAGGGCTTCTTACCTCAGGTGGATACATGTGTAATAAGGGGCTTCTAGGAACCTTCAGTATAAATAAGCACTTCTCTGGACATCCAGGATGGACCCAATGTAGACAAAACCAATCATCTGTATTGCACTGAGGCCTACGAATTTCACCAAACCAGACTAAAGCAGTGACCCAGGGTAGCAGGGAGGTAGGGTTCACAGCCTTATACCCCTTTTGTATGATGGAGCATGCTAACAAACTCCAGTTATCAAATGTCTCTGCTCCTTGAAATCTAAGACCTCAGGAGTATGACACTGATGGGATGTTAAGAGACTGAAGTGGCCTCAGAGATCATCCAAGTCAAGCCCTTTATTTTACATACGAGGCACCTAAGGCTTAGAGAGAGGAAGTGACTTTTTCAAAAAAGCCACACAGCAAAGGAAAGCTTTGTACCCAAGGTCTTTTGACTCCTAATCTAAGCTATCCCTTTATTACATCACCCTGTCTCCTTTGTGATAATCAATTCTCTTCTGGGGTGATTGAGTGCAAATACATTGGTGTTAGTTACTGGGACAGCCACTTATAGATACCAGTATTCAAAAATCAAGGTCAAATCTCTTAAGAGATTTGCTCAAGATTAGATTTTTTTAGAGCTAGTCTTGAAACTGTCAGCTATGGTTGGTCTTCAGTCAATAATAAACCTGCTACTGTCCTATGTATAACTGAACTTGATCTACTGCCGTGAGTGGACTTCAGTTTTATTCTGCATGAAGATTGCTGTTTCTATTAACCTAGAGCTATTCTAATTAAACTAGAAGAATTCCATTCTGTTCAGTAATCTTGCAGATATACTTCTAAACAAGGGAAGTTAAATTGCTTTGCTGCCTGATGTACTAACGTTTAAATAACAAGGTTTATCTGAATATTAAAAATCAGCTTTTTGGTTTCAGCGATAATTCATTCCAGGTTTGAATTCTGCTCAGAGAAATATGAGTCCTGGAGTCAGTCATGGTATTTTTGATATATTTGTGTATTTAAGAATTCATTGGATTCTTGCTTAGGGACTGTTTTAAAGTTATGCATCTAATTTCAAATACATAAAATCAATACTGAACATAACCTTTGAGCTAGAACCCAACTGATCCAAATCAGAAGGTTGTATGTAATATTTGTAAGTGATGCTCAGACTTATTAAAAAGAGAATTAAAACACTATTTGTGTTATTTTTTTAAATCGGTGCTTTTCTGAAAATTCCTGTTAAACAGCTAAGTGTTTAGAAGGCATAGGGACCACTTCTACAGGAAGATGAGAAGGCAAAGGATCTCAGGGAGGATGAGCTGAGGAAAATTATTACACTACTATTCAGTACTTTCCACTACTGTGTGGTTAATAAAAAATAATTAAAATCTGAACATCAGATGCAAAATATCTCATACACTTATTAAACAATTTTTTGTATTCTTAAATTAAGCAATTATTTCCAAAACTGAAAGTTTCTTTCCTCCTCTGTCTGCAACTAACAGAGGATAAAGACTGGTTCAGTTCTTATTTTTTAGGAAGGTTTAGCCTGGTTGCCCTCAGGCCTCCAAGGGAAGAGATAAGGTGTAGCAGGAGGGTGATATATGTGTAACCTGTTAGGGGTAGGGGATTCTGTTACCTAGTTTCTTACTGCTAAAGCCATAGCTCTCGCATTTCTTACATCTGCTATATAGAATACATACTCCTTTTTCTAAGAAGAAATTACAGCTGTCTTTCTTTTCTTCCCTTGTTTCTTGGGCACAGTGCCGTATCTTATGGGTTCCTTAATGACCAAAGCTAGCTGTTCCACTCCCAGTCATCCATCCTCAGCTAAGGCTCATTTTCCTAGGAGGTTCTGAGGCTGACCGAGGTGTGAGGTAAAGCAGTGCTAACATTCCATCATTGCCAGGCTGTGCTGGATCATGGCCATCACCTCGGCAGCCCAAACCTGGTGGGTGGCCAGCAGGGAATTAAAGTCCTACAACATTAACTGTGTTTAAAGAAATATTTTTTTTCTTTCTTTTTCTTTAAAGCACAGAATATCTGGGTTGTGTTACAGAAACCACAAAAATACCTTTTCCCCTCAAGGTAAGCTCTATACTGTTTAACAAAATGTAGACCCCCAAATAGCAATTTCTATCTACAGTAGCAAATTTTTCAATGCATGTTTAAGTATTGTTTAAATATGTTTACTTTTCAGGATTTTTTTTGTTTGGAGAAAATGAAAGTTTAATCCTGAAATGCATTAGATTGAAAATACAGATTGTTATTATTAAAAATTATATTACTAAGGGTGCCTAATGGGCAAGTACTAATATATTTGGAGAGTGTGTGTGTGTGTGTGTGTGTGTGTGTGTGTAATTCCATCCTCCCCTGAATTATTTGTAGTAACACTTAATAGCTAAATCTGAAGTGACTAAGAGGTCTTCAGCCCTCCCTCATTTTACAGATGAGGAAACTGAGGCCAAGAAAACTTAGTGACTTGCTCAAGGTCTCACTGGTAGTAAGCAGGAGACACAGAACTCAGACCAAGAACCTCTGACCCCAAGTCCAACTCTCTGCATAGCACCAATTGTCTTAACTAAGTGTTCCAATGGAAAATTAGATTTATCATAAGTATCAAACTAGTGCTCAAACTTTTTCTTTCCTTTTTTTGGAGACCAGGTTTTACTATCTCACCCAAGTGCAGCAGCCACTCACAGGCCTTGGCCCACTACTGATTGGACCAAGAGTTCTGGCACACTCCATATTTCTGACCTGGGCTGGTTTGCCCCTGCTTACGTAGTCTGGTTCTGCCCCACCCCTCCAGGGGCTTTCCATTTTGATGCTTAATTCGGTGTAGGCTCCTAATTGGATGAGTTCACTGTAGCTCAGAACTCCCAACCTCAGGGAATCCACCAGCCTCAGTCTCCCCAGTAGCAGGGATTATAGATATCTGGCATCCCACCAGGCCAGTGAAATTTTCCAAACTTTAAAAAATCAGAGGGACAAAAACATCTTGAATGAAAACATTTTTAAAGAAGCCATTCACTCATTTCTTTTCTAAAAAAAAGGTGATTTATTTTATTGTTTTAATATACAGTCTTAGTAGGTTAGGGTAAATCATAAGAATTTTTCTGAGTTAAGTTTAAACATTACAATACAGACGTGAACTTTTGAGTTCTTCCATTTCAATGTACAAATGTATCCAACTGGTGTCTGCTAGCAGCTTGACCAAAAGGGTGCACAGAGTTTTCTGTACAGGTAAAAAAGCAGACAGATTATAACACGAATATAAAGGGCTTTTCTCCAAGATGTATAAAAAGTTTGAAACAAAAAAATAACAGTGTCTGCTCCACAGGACAGACAATAAGCATTTAAAAAGTCACTGACCAATATTTCAGACCAGAAGTAGCATAACCCTATTAACAGTACTTATAAAATGGCTTAACAATACTTTATCGAAGAATTTGCACTTTAGGTAAAAAAAAATCTGAAGAAAAACAGTAGCCAAGAAACTGCACGATAAAAATGCAGAAGTAACATAAAATATTTCCACCACTATTTAAATGTCAAATTTAATCAGGCAATAGTCTTCAAAAACAAAACAATCTCCCTTCTGTTAAAAATAACAGCATTGTTCTGCCTGTTTTCCACTGAATTTTACATATGAACAGGCTATATATATTTGCTTTTCTTCCACACAGAGAAATGTCCATTTGGTCTGCCACTTTAGGCAAGCTGGTAGCTATTAATCTTGCCATTTCATCTAAATGAATAATAACTCATTTTTGTTTTCCATACTTCCAGCCTTCTGGAGCAGGTGCAATGTCTCAAGTATAATACACCTCTTTTTCTTTATACAGTGCAGAGTAAATGGGCTTGAGTTCTGATGGTTTTTCTCTACTCCAGGTCACTGTCTTTTTCTGGATTCAGGGGTGTGCAGTAGTTGGGCTTATCTGAAGGAACATAGCCAGGCAGACACACGCATTTGTAGGAACCTTCTGTGTTAATGCACTTGGCATTTTTGCAGAGGGACATCCGGTTGTTCAGTTCATCACATTCATTTACATCTGTAATAAAACATCAGAGCATGCATATAAATCTGCTTTGATATTCAACTGAATAAGAAGAGGTAAGAGGCAGTGTGACACAGTAGACAGAGGACCAGCTTTGTAGTCTGTGAGACCTTGGTTCAAATCCTTCCTCTGACACATACAAACTAAGTGACTGGGCGCAAGTCACTTATCCCCACTGTATCTTAGGCAACTCTCTATGGCTATGCATTACAGAAGAATTGCTGCTCTGCATCTGTGGAAGGAGTGCCCATGCTGAGAGCTCCTTTTGCCATTGAATTTACAGGTTAGAACCCCCCAAAAGTGGGAAGACAGGCAGAAAGAAAATATATGTTAAATACATTATTTAAATGCCAATTTAATCAAGCTTTTTATGGCATCTAGTCTCACCCTGGACACTTATCTTATTTCTTAACTTTCCTAAGGCTTCCTTTGTTCTATGCAGCATGTGTGTGACTCCTTCAATTGTCAGAAAGGATCATGTGTGCATAGCAATGGAAGATTTTCTAGATACTACAGCAGCCATTTCCTGAGTGAGGTTCTACAGTATCCTTCCCTGAAGAGCTTTCAATAAAAGAATGCCATAAAAGGTAACATCTAGGAAATGTGTAATTAGAAAATAAGGTGAATGGCCTGGTCAAGTCAACTAGAATTTATTAAGTGCCTACTATATACTACATTCAGGCACTGAGCTAAGCACCAGGAGTATAGGGAAAGGCACAAAAAAGAAAGTCCCTGCTCTCAAGGAGTTCACAGTTTGATGGGGGAGACAACATGCAAATAACCACATGCAAAAAAATGATATATACAAGATAAATTGGAGATGATCTCTGTAAGAAGGCATTGGCATTAAGAGTGAATTGAGAAAGGTTTCATATTTTAGCTGAGACTTGAAGTAAGCCGGGGAAGCTAGAAGGCAGAGGTGAAAGAGAAGAGAATTCCAAACCTGGGGGAGAGCGAATGACAAGACCTGGAGTTAGGAGATACAGGTGTTGTGCATGAGGAGCAACACATGATACTCCATATACAGAGAACAAGGCAGATAGGCAGCCTGAATAGTGCAGTGGGTACCCCAACAAATTAAGAGAGTTTAGAGGAAGGCTTTCTGGGTAAATCTTTCATGGACATTATTCAGAAGGACCTAGGGAGGAATCACACAAGTTGAGGAGATATAGGTAGGTTGTGCTTGACAATGGGGGAGGGAGTTATGGATGTATTGAAATATTGAAGCATATTTTTCAGGGGTCATTGTGGCCAAAAAATTAATCACTTCACAGTCAACTGAGCTAAGAGTGAACCTCGTGGTTCCTGGGTAACAGATGCAGTCTCACCTGGGGTACTGCCTATAGCTTTAGCACTTTTTAGAACCCACTAGAGATTTTGCCCTGCTGGCACAGCAGTTGACAAGTGAAGTTCAAAACCAGGGTATAAGAGGCATCAGAGTGGAACTTTTTATGGAGAATGTAAGCCATAATGTATTTTAAATACAGTACCATAGTAATCATACTATACAATCTCCTCATCATATGCAACTGTTCCTATGAGAAAATGCATTCATGATTCTAATTTGAGGCCCTACAAAAATATCAACTTCCACCCTTCATCTAGGCTTTTTCAGTCCCTAAAATGTAGCTGGATTTAAGCCTTCAACTTCAAGTCATTAGAAAATCAAAGAATTTCAGTTGGAGGGACTTCAGTGCATATCTAGTACAGCCCCAATGTGAGAAGGAATACCCACACAAAACACCTGACAAGTGTCATCTAGTCTCTGTTCGCAGAGACGGCCCCACTATTTCTTCAAGCAGCCCATTCTACTTATGGATAGCTTTTATCATTAAAAAATCCCCCCTCCCCCAATATCAGGCCTAAATTTGCTTCTTTGGAAATTCTACTTGCTGTTCCTAGTCCTACACTGTGGGTAAAACAGAACAAATCTAAAATTTCTCTTCCACAAGACAGTTCTTCAAATATTTCAAGTACTTGAAGACACAACTGGTAGGGCCTCTGTGATCTTAGATACAGATAGGCAAAGTGCACAAACGATGAAAGTTCCATTCTGTGAAAAGCATTTTATGTTATGGAAAGAGCAGTATCCCTAGGTAGTTCCTAAGTCTGTCCCTTCAGCTCTCTTGGTTCTCTTTTAACGCTAATGTTCTATGAATCTCTAACTTGGGGGGGTGGCATGGGGCAGGGAGGAAGATTCATTTTCATGATAGACTTGTCAAATTCACTAATTGGTCATTACCAAACAAAGGCTATAATCAGGCTGGCACAAGAAGAGCACTAGGTCTGGGAAAAGGAGTCATAGATGAGGTAGAGAAGAAAGAATGTCCTCATTTAACCCCCCATGCTTCCTTAGTACTGCTGCTCCTGCCATTCCCAAACACATCCATGGTCCATGGTCCTGGAACACTCTTCGAATCCTTGGTTTCTTTCAAAACTGAGCTCAAACAAATGAGAAGTAGACTCCTGATGCACCAGCTCCCCTCCTTCCCAAACTACTATGTGTTCATTTTACATATTCTGAATGTGCTTATATATGTACACAGTCCACACTATATATAATTATATTAATATATAAAAATAATACACACATAAATACATACAATTGTCATTAAATCTCTAGTTAAAAGTCAATATACTATATATGTATATATACATACATACATATCTATACATATATGTGTGTGATGTATATACATACACATACATATACTATGCTCCCATTAGAATGTAAGCTTTTTGAGAGCAGGGACTGTTTCACTTTTGTCTTTTTATTCACAGCACTGAGGAAGCATATAGAAAGAAAAAAAAATCCTCTTTTTAGTTTCTTTAGAAACTTTAAGAAATAACATTTTCCTCTAAATCTCTTTCCAAAATCCATAGAAAAGCACTCTAAACAAAGGCTTTTCTTGGGATATGGATTAAGGGTGGTGCCAAACCTTTTCACAAAGAATAAATCTTGTCTTATTTACATCATTGTCTTTCTGAGTCCTGAAGTGATACGGGTTGTTAGCACTTCTGAAGGCAGTTTCCTCTCCAACTGCCCAGTTGAAGTATGTGAGATCTATTTGTTTAACTCTAGGATGGGAGTGGTCCAGGAGGAATGGGATACTGACTCGGTTGCTCAATTTTGGAATGTTAACCTGTACTGTATTTTAAGATATCTTTTTCTTGTTCAAGATTTCTATAACTGTTGCCTGAAATCTTCTTGGGGTGAGTCATATTGGAAGATGCCATGCACACCTCTCCTCTAAGCTAGAAATGACTTGCATAAAGATTCATGTTAATTTAAATAAAATTGTTTCTAGCAGATCTGAACCTACAAACTCAGAGCACCTTATTAGTACTAATTTTCGTTTTCCTTCAGGAGTGCTTGAATAGTGCCTGAACATAGTAGATATTTAATAAGTGTTTGTTGATTGGTTGGGATGAATGGATTGTAAGAGAGTTACAAAGGAGCAATAGTGGTGGAGCAAGGAGAAAGAAAGGGGAATTCTGACACAGAGGAGAGAAGGAATTCCTGTGGCCATCTGGCCTGAAAGGTTGCCATATTTAAAGGATATACATAAATCAGGCATATGTAACTTGGGAGTTGACTTGATTGAAGCCTTAATCATCTCACACTCTTGTGGACCTGTCCCAATGTTAAGTGAGAAAATGTTGGATAGTAACCAGTATCTTAGTCCTCAAGGGTATTCTGCTATAGTTGACAGTCATAACATGCAAGTTGGAGTCTGAAGCAGTTCAAAAAGGAAAGCACTGGAGCTGTCTCAAAGCTTCTCCCAAATACAGATAGGGTATATGGGAATAACACTTTCCAAGTCTCCTGATGGCTCCTTTGGGGAAAATGATTTCGGTTTCTAAGGCATTTTTTGAGATCTCTTTCCCCTATTAGCACTAGTATCCTTTGAAATGGATACCTCTCTTCACATGCAAAATTAATAAACTATTGGTGCATGAAGATGCTGAAATTTCTGTGACAAGAGAAAGATTATGCCCAAGCTAATTCATGTTAATGAATTGCTTAAAGACGTCACCATAAATCTATAGTCAAAAGTCAAATAGGAAAAGTATGAGATATCTGTTTTGATTTCTAAACCAATCCAAATTCATTCCAGAGGAACCAACGTCTGTTTTCCTTTACTGGTGTAAATCTGGCCACAGAGGGAAAAGAGAGGGAAGAAAACCATCTTCACCATGCCACCATGTTCTTACCAACACAAGTCATCTTGGTCATATCTAAGTGGTAGCCATCAAAGCAGTCACATGTGTAGCCCTCCTGTACTCTAACACAGCGGCCATTTTCACAACCATTGAGGATGCCGCATTCTTCTGCCTGCAACTCCTCAAAGCTATTTAAAAAACCTGTAAGGAGAAAAAGTCAGATTTAAAAGCAGAAGAAAATCTGAAGTCATTCTACTATAAAATTCTCCAAGTGTCTTTTGAGGGTACGGTTTATTTCAAACAATGTTAGGCCAAATGACAAGTTAGCTGTTTCTTACTAATTTAGAGAAAAGCTGTTCTCAGTATAAATATGAAAAATAATGGATTCACCCACAATTTTAAACAGTCATCTGTAAAACTATAGCGAAAGAGACACACAGAATAAAGTATCAAATAATGGGAAAGAAAGGTAAACACAGAAGAAATGCTAAGTTGGATGTGACTATTTACTTAAGTTTTCACACTGCTATCTTGGCTTCACCCCCAACTATTCACTATGTTAAAATACACAGCTTCCACCATCCTCACTAGAAATGACATTAATAACAGTGGAGGGAAAGGGGGTAGAAATGAATATTATTTAGTAATCAAGATTAAACCGATGGAATTCTCTGTTAGAGCCTATGTAGGCAGTTGCTGTAAAGTATGGCTGGAGTACTTGCAAAGAGTACCCAAAGGATTTGGAGGTAAGATATTCTCCCATCAAGTTCTTATGCCTGAGGGAAAGGCTAGGCTGGCAAGAAATTCACCAAGTCTATTTGATCTGGTTTTAAGAACAAGAAGAACATTGACAGTAAGCTCAAATTTATACAGTGCTTTCAAGTTTACAAAGTACTTTACACTATTAATCCATTTGATCTACACAACAGCCCCATGAGGTAAATGCTTCATTTTACTAATGAAGAAGCTGAAGCTGAGCAACTAAAAGTTTGCTCATAGTCCTAAATGTCTGAGACAAGATTTGAACTCAGGTCTTCTTGACTCAAGTTCAGCACTCAATCCACTAGGTCATCTAGTTAACAAAAGGGCCCCTACCAAGGACCAGAGTGTAAAAGCAACAGAGACTGAATTGTAAAATCCTAACGAATGACTAAATGACACCGTACTTCTGTTTACAAAACCAAAAGTAGATTCAAATAAAGCTCTTGTCTTACTTTGTGCTTCCATAAATGCTTTAACTTATTTAGAGGTAAATAGCTAGAGTTTAATAATAACACCCCCACCCCACCCCACCCCCCGCCAATACCACAATGCTTTATTGGGTGCTGGTGTTTTGCCAGAATTGAAGGTTGAAAATATAAACTCATGGTGATCCAAATATGCTGGCGACAGTGTCCATCATTCCATCGCTTCTCCCCCAACCACAGGCCTCTTCCCCCCTCACCCCCTGCAATAAGAGCTTCCTAAAAAAAAACCAAAGTCTAACACTGATATTTGGAAAGATTTCCTTTTTCGGTTGTCAAAGTAATAATCTCTCAAAGGAGCAGCAGAGGGCAGCAAAGCATCATCTGTGATAGACCGAGTGACTAATAGGAAAGAAAGCTAACCTTTCAGCAGCCTGAATCTGTCCCACTCTTTGGAAGAACAAAGGAGTGAGGGGGAGGAAGCAATGCAGCCTAAGGTGATGACAGCATATGGGATTCAGGCTGGGTAGGGATAGAAAAACCAAACCCAGATTTTTTTTTTGATTTTTGTGTTTATTGCCACCTTAAAATTTCTCACCTCCTTAGCCTTTTACCTTCCACCTTCCGTATTTACTAATCTACAAGCCACTGTCTGCTTTCTTTATTAGATTTGCTTTTAAAAAAAGAGTTATGAAATCTGGCTGCATGGGACTGCTTTAAAATTCATAGCAATAACTCACATTATATGATATTTTAGGGTTTACAAAGCAATTTACATACACTGCCCTGTTGAAATCTCACAATTTTCTGAAAGGTATTTACTACTATTATTTTTCACACTTTACAGATGAGCAAATGGAAGATCAGACAGGTTAAATGACTTATTTATGTTCACATAGCTAATGGGAGTCGAGGCTAACTTGAACCCAGGTCTCTCTTTCCTGACTTGAAATCTGACGCTGTTTTCATTGTGATATGTTGCCTCTCAAATTACCTAATTGCACTCATGTTATCTAACTTCTATTGGGTCTCAATAATAGGTTTATAGATCTAGAGCTGGATGGGACCTACTTAAGTGACTTGTTCAAGATTTTACGGTAGAACCAGCATTTGAACTCAGCTCCTTAGACTTTAGAACCAGTGTATTCTGTCTGTGTCGGATTGCTTATTCATTTTCTGTTAATTCTATGCAATTTTCTACAGTAGCATTTACACACAAAACCCTATCCCATAACTACACTATCCATCCACCCCCCCCTCATCCCTCAAGACCAGCACATGATTTTACTTCCCAAATATAAAGGTCAGTTGCCACCTGTAATTTGGAATTACTTCACATTTTCTTCTCATTATGACTTCAGTTTTATGCAGATAACTCTGAAATTTCTCTAACTAGTACTTCATTCCTGAGTTCTTGCCTGCTTGACATCTCCACCCAGATGTTCTACCAACACTGCAGACTCAACATGTTCAAAAGTGATTGGTCACTTCCTTCTGCAAACAACAAAACCTTCCTGAACTCAACAACAGTGCTGACATCATTGTTCTTGTAATACCTGCTCAAGATTTAATTCTTCCTACTCTGCCCATATACAATGGGCTCCAGTATTATAGTGGTTCAGCCTCCTCAACATTTCTAGCCCTACCTGTTCCTTTCCATTAGCATAGCCCATCCTGGTTTAACCCTTCATTACTTCAAAGGTTACAATAACCTCTTAAATGGTCTCCATAGCTCCAAGTAACTCCCTGTGCCAATCTGTCCTATAGCCAACTATCAGATTAATCTTCCTGAAACACAGATCAGGTCACTCCCCTGCTGAAAAACCTTTAATTGCTCCTTAGTGTTTTCTGTATTAAGTTAAACTTCCCATCCAGCAAATTCTGTCTCTGACTTCTAATGGCTAAGTGAGCAAAGGGAGTCACAGCTTACCTCTCTATGCTTACCTCCTCTCATTCTCCTATCCCATAGGCTAGCCCAGCCAGAGAGAGCTACATACTTTCCCCTTTACATAGCCTGCATCTTCCAAATCCTATGGCACCTCATGCTGTTCATTCTGCTTTCTCTCCTCTTCTCTGTTTGACCTTCAGGCGCAGCTCCAGTGTCACCTCCTCCATGAAGTTTTTCAGATTCTTTCAATCAGTTCTATTCCCTCTTTCTCCTATAATGCCTCATTTATTCCTGTTGTGGCACTTAATCCATATCCTCTTTAACTGTAGAATTTCATATACATATCATCTTCCCAATTATTAAACTCCTTAAGGGCAGTCTTATTCACCTTTGTATCCTAAACAGAACGGCCCACAATGCTCTGTGCAATGATAGTCAGTACTATATAGGTTCATCAAATGAATAAACCTAACTAACATTGTTCTTCTTATTCCTTCATTTTTAATATGTCTGAAAGAGTCTTGCCCAACCCATGATGAAATTTTAGTCATGCACTCAAGGCATAGATCTTTGAAGTGCTCTGCAACTTCTGAGAAATTAGAAAAGCTTTACACATCCAAAGCTGCAGATCATTGTTAATTGTGCTTTGTTGCCAATAAAGGAAGTAGATGATGGACCAACAGACTCATTTCTTAACATTTGTAGTTAATTAAAAATTACCATTAATGCAAGGCTAGCATGAAAAAGAAGGTACTCAAGCCAGGGGTCCAGAAAGCTTAACAATCATGTTATATTATAAACTTCCATGGACCATGGGACCCCATAAGAACTGTTGTTAAAGATACAGATTGTTATTTCTGGAAATCTCAGTGTTTGGTTTTTTCTGCATATTTTTTTTAACCTATTAAGTATGGTAATGCATTGATGATCCCAAGTTGCTTTCTTTTTTTACAAGGGGGCTAAGTACCACAAAATCCTGTAGGGCACGGTCTTCATGAGTTCAGGCTAATATAAAACAGGCTAATAACTACTATTCTTCCTGTGTGTTCAGAGTCTGCTGCTTTTATTTAGAGGCCTGTACACAATACTTCCCAGAATGCTCAACAGAGAATATCCTAATTAATAACTACAACAAAAGTAATAAGAGCCAGCATATCATAGCACTTTTAAGATTGCAAAATACTTTGCAAATATTCTCTCATTTGATCCTCACAACAATGCTGGGAGGTAGGGTTACTATTATCCTCATTTTCAGATAGAGGGTTAGATAGCTAGTAAGTGTCTGAAGACAGATTTGAACTAAAATTTTCGTGACTCCAGGTCCAGAGCTCTACCTGCAATCCATGGATGCAGAAATGTCCTAGCAGAAGGTAACATTCCCTGTGGGCAGAGACTGGTTTATTTTTGCATTTATGTAATCACCGCACAGCAAAGTATCTGGGACATCATAGGCACATGATGCATTCTTGCTGAAGTGAAATGATGCTACCATTGAGATGGGTATATAAGTGTTACAGGGTACATAGGTAATACAGGAGAGTATTCACAGTATCTAGGGCCTGGGAGGGACCAAGGCTTAGACAGGATATTCACTTTAGCTCTAACACTCTGACAGAAGAAAAGGTGCATGTAAGAAGCTACCCTGAGTAATATACAATACATTGCTCTGAAAATAAGATGGTATTCATGTCAAATCAAGGGGCTGCCAGTTATTATTTCTCCAAAGAAATCTGCTGTGTAACTTTTCAACCATGCTGAACTTAATTAGAAACGAATGCTCTTCTTAGTCTAAAAGCATACAGCACACACCCAAGAGAAATTCTTGGGCAAGGCTGTAACCAGTGCTGCACACTACTCTCACACTCTGGGGCTGTCATTAGTTTGCTTTATAAAAAGGTGAAGAGGCACAGCAAATCCAAAATGGTTCTTTGTATTTTGTAATATAGCAATTCGATAAAAGCAAATTCTTTTTCCAGAATCCTAAGAGGCACTACTTTCAAGAGGATGGAAAGCCATGTGAGACATGCAGAGGGCACATAAAACACGTGAATTTCCATGTCTGTTCAAAGAAGGATGCCATGTGCTGCCCACTGATTTTCTCTTGACAAAACAACATTTTTCAAGTTGAATATGAGTCTTTTGTGTCCCTGCTTTCCTACATCAAACATTTCCTTTTCATGTGCTCTGGTTTTCCATTACAAGGCTGCTCTGGTCACATGATATAAAACACTGTCTTTGTGAATGAGAACCAAGCTTATACATGCACGCTACCCCTCCCACTTGAATCTTTCTCAGAACTCGTAGAAAGTCAGCATATATCGGGGTATGCTAGTAAACATTTAATAACTGGCTTTCAGAAAGAATAAGAAAAAAGGATGTGATACATCTTTAAGTTTAATCTGCATTATTATTATTTTTCCATTGCTTTCATAACTCTAAACAATCAATAATACAAATCAAGCCCAATTTGGAGTATTTGCTACTCACGCTGAAAATTTAACAATCAGTTCCCATGAGGTGGCCCCATAACACCTACCCCTGGCATACATCATCTCTTACTTGTGAATATCACTTTACTTCAGTATATTAAGCATGTGTCATTTTAGCTTCCTGAAAATAGCTATAAGATCACTGGGCTGAAAGACAATTCTGGGTCTTGAACTGGTCAGTACCAAACTAAGCACAGTCCCTGGAACATAGCAGATACTTCATAAAGGTGTTATTGACTGACTGATTGCACTAGACCACCACTCAACAATACAAAAAAAATTCTGTTACTATAACCACTGGTGCCCTCTTGTTACTCAAAATAAAAAAAAATGCAAGAATGCTTTCATTTGAGTGAAGTTAATCTATAACACAAGTTAAGTTTTACATTAACTAAAAAAGTTTGCTTACGGTCCTGAACAAAGTAAGGATCTGTTTCTGGAGAATAATGTGCATTGAAGTCAACCAAAGCATCCTGTCCATATGGCCGCCGAGGTCCCGTAACTGGAATGTTGCACAGTTGGGCGTAGTCATCTGGGGCAGAGAAGAAAAAGCAATATGAGACATCACTGTTCACTTCTGAGTAAGTCTACTGCATCAGAAATAACTTAAGAAATGGAGAACCTTCTGTATGCTTCATCTTCTGTGGAGAAATTAATTTCCTTTAACATGCTATTTGAATCTTTTTAAAGATTTGGATGGGTACTCCCCTTCAGCAATGCAGATCTCAATCCTTCATGAATTGTTATACCCTATCCAACCAAAATCCTTCTCTAAATAGTCAACCTTTTGATGATTGGAGATGGGAAATCTCTATATTTAGCTTGGCTGCTCTTTAGGCAGCCATTCATCATTTTGCCTGTTTGAAAGCTTTTCCAACAAGGTGAGAGCAGAGGTTATGCTCTTTGCCACAGAACTCCAGGAGAGCCGGCTCACCTCTTCACCTCTTTCCTGCCATAATGAGGCACAGGAATAAGAGTTGTATGGAAACAGTTCATTATTATTTACCACCACCACCACCACCACCACCACCACACCAACAACTGCGATATTATTATTAATAATTATGGGAGGATCCAGATCTGTGATTTCACTGGGGCATGGCATTGCTTCTGCAACTTAAAAATTCTTAGAGTTGCCTTGGGGCACCAAGTAGTTAAATGACTTGCCCAGGTTCACACAGCCAGCATGTGTCAGAAGGGAAGTGAACCCAGGTGCTCCTTAGTCTAATGGTCAGCCCTATGATCACTGTTCCATGCTGCTTCCTAATGACAATAATGTGCCACAAAAATATAAGCCATCATTTCATTTGAACTTCACATCAACTCACTGATAGAGGATGAGATTCTAGGAATAAAGAAACCTATTCAGAGAATTTCAGTGGTGGGTATTCAAGGCAAGTGGTAGATCCAGGACTGGGGCTCTGATTTCTAGTCTATGCTCTTTCTATTATTCCATACTTACATGGAAAACTCTGCAGATGGAATTACAAAAATGTCTAAATATTTGGAAATAAATGTTAGACAAACTGATTGAAAGAGACACATAAGTCTAAGTTTAAAGAATATTCTAAAATTGGACCAATGAAAAACATCTGAATAGTTAGTATAACATACCTCATAAGGGGGAAAGAAAAATGAGCAATCTGTAGAAATGTCTTGAACTCTTTCAAAGTAAGGTGGCATGTATTATTTATCATATAATGATACTATTGTGGTCAGAAGCATTTTGAAGGCATTAAGTACCAAATATTGTTTTTAAAAAAAGGAACATACTCACTCATGAAAATTCAAATGAAAATTCAGCTCTGGTGAGTCAAAGCATGAGTAAGCCAGAGTTTTCCAGTGTTACTGGCCATAACTTTGCTTGGCTTTGGCACCATGATGCTGCTACTATTATATCTTCTTACAGTCCTAGCCCATGTAGATATTCCAGTGGCTATAAGACATACTACTCTATTCTCCAACTGCAATAGCTTGGTCTACCTGACCCTATCCTTCCAGGATGCTAATATTCTTCTCTCCGGCTCCCTGATCCAAGGCCATGGTCCTCTACAATTACTACTTGTCAGTAGACTATACTTACATTTAAGAATTAATAACCACAGAATACCTATATATCTCATTGATATAAGACTATCCTAATCTATGAAGTTGGTTTTTGTTCTCTATTGGCCCCAAAATCACTAGGCTCTCTATTACATAGACTGTATCCTAATTAGCCTCAATCTAAATAAGATTCAGAGGGGACAATGGCATGATTATCTTGATCTAAGAGACATGGTAGGAAAACATTGTATGAATTATATAAAGATCTATCCTGAGGAATAACAAAGAATGTGAAAATTCTGTTGTATTCTGAACTTGTCAAGCCATTTGTGTACTGTGATTAGTTTGGGATATCATGTTTTATGAAAGACACTGAGAATCTGGAAAGCATCCAGAGAAGGAATGGTGAAGGGCCTTGAGTTCATGTCATACAAATGTAAGTTAAAGGAATTAGGAAGATTTACCCTGGAAAAGAAAAGACTTGGTGGGGGGGGCACCCCTCCTAATAGCTAACATTACAGCTTCAAATATTTGAAGGGCTATCATCTGGAAGAGATATTAGATTTGTTGTGCTTGGCCTCTGAGGGCAGAACTAGAAGCAATGATGACAGTGTAACAGAGACACTTCCAGATATTATATAACAATCTTCCTAACAATTAGCTTTATTCAAAAGTGGAATGGGCTGTCTCTGGTTTTCCCCTCCTGAGACATCTTTAAGCAAAGTTTAGTTGACTGGCCACCTGTAAGGGATGTAGAGGAATGGATGGGAGAGGGCATCCAGGTCCAGTTTCTGAAGCAGTGACTTCACTGATCTCTTTCACCTCTCAGATTCTGTCATTGTATGGACTGCCCATGATTTTCTGGGAGAGTCTCAGTATAAAGTGCAAGGTATAGTTGTTGGTTCTAGTCAGCTAATGTATATGGGAGGCATTAAAGAAACTGTGACCCCACACACACGAAAACCAGTGTAGTGTTCCTATCTCACCACACAAAAACAAAAACAAAAAAACAAAAACATCATGGCCATCTTTCAACTGTTGGATCATTTCGTTCAATGTATAAAGAATATAAACACACTTCCATCATCTATGAGTATTCCACTTCCAAAATAGTATTGTTCGATTCAATTTAACAGGTAACCTATGTTGTAAGTATTTGGGGTGACTGCATATAAGGTCTTTCTTTCTCTTAGTCTTGTCCCATATGACAGTTTTTAAGGGGTAAATACTATTGATTTCTTTTTGTTAAAGCTATGTCCCTGTCCTCATTCTAGCATTGAGGATGCTGTACAAAAACAAAAGATAAAAAGATTCAAACTAAATGCTTTTTTTGACATCCTTACTCTTGCCAGTCCAAATCCCTTTCTCTTCACCCAAACAGGGGGAAACATACAAAGTACCATACGATGGTAGTTTACATCAGATCTTGACTATCTACTGATTTCATTTGCAAGACAGATTAGGGCTTTGCCTATTAAATATGGAATTTAATTTTAAATTGAGGTAAGATACAAAAAATACCGTATCCTTTTAGAACCAGGCAGATGAGATCCTCTTTTGTCACTTTAGCATATTAACATATTCTGACAGGAGAGCTGCCCCATTCTTCATGAAATACCTTCAAAGGGCTAATCTGGATAGCAGAATATCACATATCTGGCTCATGAGGAAGTTTGAATTTTTAGTACATGATCACATAGATTAAGTTTTAACTGCTATTCGATGAATGCATTTAATCTACAGCACACTAGGCTGAGAAAACCCCCATAATTTCATTTTAATAGGTCAGATTTCAACTGATTCTTGTGCACTAAGTAGATACTTTGTCTCACTATGTGTTTCAAAGGCTCAAGTTCCCTGCATAGGTACCCTACTGGTTTCAATTCAGTATCATTCAATTTCAATGATATTTTAAAATTAAAATTTGAAACCAATGCATACGTGAATTGAAAACAAAACAAAACCCCTCACCAGTAATTATGGAGGATACTGTAATGTTAATGGAATATGAACATCTTCCTCGTCCACCAATAGTCCTATGTGACCACATGTGTTCAATCACAGATGTCTTGCTTGCTGCTTTGAATTTTGGCCTTGCTGTGATACATCCTTAGTCACATAGAGCCCATTGTGGAAGGAACTTGCCTAAGGGGAGGTTTGCTTAGGGGAAGCTTGCTTGCAGGAAGGCTTTCACACCTTTCAATACTAAGTTAATTAGGCACTGAGTCAAGAGGGTTGTGATGCCTTCCGGCTCTGAGTCTATTAGCTGAAAGTGTGTGTGTGTGTGTGTGTGTGTGTGTGTGTGTATCTGAGGTTGGTTTTTTGCTTTGGGAGTTTGCTCATGAGAAGGACCTTTCGATTCCCTGGAGGAGACTCTGAGTAGCTCTTTGCTAAGAGCCCCCTGTCCCCCACTACTCAGATTTTTCCACTCCCCCGATTTGGTGGTATATGTAGGTGGTTGTATAACTTTGTTCACACAGTTGGAGCCCTGTCTATTGAATCTCTCTACTAATTTCTTGGCTTGCATTTTCTACTTATCTGTAATTAAAGTAAGATTGTTTTGACCCCTTTAAAAGTTGCCTTTCCTTTAGAAAAGCAGATCAAAGAAGCTGTGCTAACATGTCGTCCTGGGTGTGCCAGGGTGCTTGTTGTCACAGATCCAGAGGCAAAGATCCAAGCAGAAAACAAAAAATGCTCAATAGAAAGTAACCACTGTAGTCCATGAGAAACTGGAGTGACAATGGAGAGCGACACAATACTTGAACCAGCACAGAACCTAGCAAAGAATGTGGAGACAGAAGAAAGTCATTTTAGTGTTGCTTTAATGATGTCCAAGGGACAGAGAGGTTTTTTGATGAAAATGGTCGACTATGGTTCCTTGGCTTTTTTCCTACAATTGAGAAACTCCCATGTGACTCGAGTGGAAAAAAAATCCTTTAAAATAATCTATTTTCCTATTCTAAAATTTCCTACTCAAGAAAAATAAAACTTCCAATAGTTTGGGTTCCTGGTTGAATTGATTCACCAGAAAAAAAATGTGCTCTGAATTATCATCCACATTCGCTCCCTCTTGAAATGATTTTTTATTACCTTGTACCTAGTTTGTATTTACTTATTTGTGAACATGCTGTTTCTTCTCCCAGGACAATACAAGCTACTTATGGGCAGGGACTATTTTGTTTTTTTTTCAGTATTCCCAGTGTCTAGCACAGAACATACAATGTGAAAGGCCTCTCCCAGGGAGGCTGAGTAGAGTAGACAGAGAGTCCTTGATTCGAACTGTGAGCATCTTGGTTTGAATCCAGCTTTGCTACTTAACACCTCTGTAACTATGAGGATAGCCTTTCACTTCTCTGGTGCCCAGTTTCTTAATCTATAAAATGATGGGTTGGACTAGCATAGCTCTAAATCCTATGATACTGTCATAACCAAATATTTTCCACTCTGACTTCTGCCTCTCCTTGACCTTAAGATTTCATAGAGCACTTATAACAAGGTTACTCTGTATACATGAAAGAAATATCAATAGATCTTTTCATAATTTGCTTTATGAACCCAAGTCTGGCTTATTTATTTGAGTATTCATTTATTTATTTAGCTATCTTATTGATCAATTAACTGGAGTGTGGAGGGGAAATTGAAGAGCTAGCCCTAGGCTATGTTTGATGAAAATTCCTGCCATGCAGAAACAACCCTGAGAGATGAAATAGTCATATTGGCCTATTAAACAACACAAATTAATTAAAGACAAGCTTTATACTAATAATTAACAGATTTTGACAAAAAAATAGCTCAGAGTGGTAGTGCAGTAAAAGTAACACTGAATTTAGACTTGCAGAAACTCAATTCAAGCCCAGGCTCTGCTACACCCTACCTGTGTGACCTTGGGCTAAGCCACTTCACTTCTCAGGACTTTCCTCAGCTGTAAATCAAAGAGAGTCTGAGAAAATTACCTATAAGGTCCCTTCCAATTATTTCTTTAATTCTATGATTATACTACAGCATAGGTAAAGGGATTGATAAATCTCAATAATATAGTCACAAAGGGGATTGGAGAGGTGAGAGGTTAATTAGATTACCATTCTACTTCCTCCTTTTCCAACTGAAAGGATGGGCAAGTCATTTCACTTCCTTTTTCTTATTATTTTAAGTGTTGTTCAAAAGTGATGGGACCAAGAGGTTAAAGGCATAGGAAAAGCAATCAGTGCATAAAGTAATTTCCTAATATACATTTTGTTGTATTCACAAATTAGGGACTTTTTTTGCAAGTGTTGGTTAAAAGCATACTTGCAAAGGAAATCATTTTATTAATAAGTATCAAAACTTAAGTAAGTTCGGCTAACCCATGTATGGTTTCCCATTCTTGACATACTTTAATTTCCTCATCCAAATTCAATTCAAGAAAAAGTGATGAGTATCGATACTAAGTATAAAACATTGTGCTAGGTCTTGAGGACAGAAATATATGTACAAAACAGACCCCTGCCAATAAGAAGCTATAATCTGATGGGGAGAAGAAGGAGAAATAGTGTTCATAAATAACTAGGATGCAAGAGAGAATGGGATAAAGTCAAGGGAGAAATTTAGGCAGAATGGTATCCATAGGACAATGAGAGGGGCAGTAGAATGGTCAGAAGTGCAATGATAGTATTGACCATCCCATATTTCTGAGGCATGCACTTTCTCAGTGACAGGCTGAATCACAGGGAACAGAAACTAATTTTTTTTAGAAGTTCAAAGCTTCCCAGGTACCAATGCCTTCTGCTCTAAGATTACATGTACTCTGTATATAACATGTGTATAGTATCTAGCTATTTACATTTTATCTCCTCCATTAAAATGTGAGTTCCTTGAGGTTAAGGAGAGCTTTTCTTTTTTAACCTTTTTTTGTATCCCCGATGTTTAGCAACATACCTGGCACACAGTACATGCTTAATAAATATTTTTTGAGACATTGAATAAGAAGCCACATAGATAAATGCCCTCAAAGAATAACCTCTTGTAGTTTTGTGCAACAATGAAGTTTTAGTCTTATGGGAAGCCAATTTTACAGAAAGATGATGTTACTATCCTTCAGTAAGTTACCCCTAGCTCACTGCTACGCTAGCAATGAGAAAGAACCACAGTGGTAGATCAGTAACGGTAAGTACAGCAACAGTGGCACTCCAGTGAAGCTCAAGTAATGACTATAAGTTAGATCTATACATAATAATTCTGGTTGTGGGCATCAAAATTAGGAATAGAGCCAACAAAATTTAACTGCTTTCATGCATATAGTGATTTCTCCATGTGAAGATATGTTTAAAGCTTTCAAAAACCCAGAATCTGTCATAAATCATGTTGTTAGTAAATAGCCTGACCTGGTTCAGCAACAACAACAAAACAACAAACCATCGTTTATTTCTCTTGATGATGCACTGAACCCCAAGGTCTATAGAGAACCAAACTACAAGTGAACATGAGGACTATGGAAGCTGCATTGTGAGCACACACAGGCGGCAGAATATGACAATTTGTACATATACACAATGACAAAGAAGGCATCATATGGTGCATATGTGACCAAGAACTAAATGGACAGATCAGGCAGCAAGAGTGAAGGATCATTTAAAAAACAAAGGGAAGGATTGCAGGTGAAAAGCCTGGGTGCCATACTGTTGTCCAAGAAATATCAAGAGAAGGAGAAGAGGAGATTCTCTGTGGAAGACTTATGGAAGGATTTGGACAAGAAAGGCATGGGTTGAGATGAGTCACAATCTGAATTGCAATCAAATCATGACTCGTTAACATTTCAAAATAAGGCAAGTGCATCATCTGCATCATCTGTGAACTAAGGAAAATTTCTGACAATTATTTAGCTTATCTATCTGCATTCATTCATTACATAATTTCTAAAGAAACATAGGTGCTATATATCGGTGGACATCAGTGAAGCTATTGTCACAATTCTATCTCCTCTGACCACTGTATTGTATGCAGTTGAAGGATAGAAGGCACACGACTTAATTACTTTTCCTGGTTCTTAAGATAAATGTCCACCTCTGGCAGAGTAAGTCTGTTAGATTATACAATCATAAAAGGCAGAGACTTTGTCATTTTTTCATCTTTGTGTCCCTAGTGTCTAACACACAGTGAGTGCTTACTAAATATTTCTGGAATTGAATAGAATTACTTGATTTTCCTGAAATTTAATATTTAGTTTTGCATCTGAGGCTTGTTCAGGACTATGAGACAATAGCTTTATCTATTCCTCAAAGCACACATTACAACAAGAGTTTAGAGTCCAGCAATGTTTGCTATTCTTCCAGAATTGGCTTTCCAACAATTTACTTACTCAGTCACATGGACACTGGAGGTTTGAGGTTTGGGAACTGAAGCTTTCCAAGATACTCCTCCAGAATTCTGTCTTCAACAGCTTAGCAGGAAATGAACGAAACCATTTCCCCTCTACCAGGGATTTTAAAAAAAAATCATACTGACTCTGGAGAAAACAGAATTTCCCTTTTTTCTAGTATTTTTTAAAATTAATTTTCATACCAAGAAGGGGATTTAACTTGTCTCTTTTTTCAATTTAATATACCTGACTGAATCCCAAACAGCCAAGAAAAAATATCTGGGCCACTTTCTCTTCTAAAGCTTATGCTTACCAGCTTTAGGCCTGGTGTTCTTTGTTTCTTTTTTTTTTAATTTCTCCTGTACCTAGCTTATCATTCAATCTCTCCTGTCTCTTTATGTCTACATTTTTCAATTCCTTAAATATGATAATGTATGTAAAGTACTTGGAAGCTTGAAGCACTATTGTCATCTCTTAAGGGTACAGGACTCTGGGGAATATGATCCCCCCAATAGCTCTAGGTCCCACCCCAAAACTTTATTTTTAACAATTTTGATCATATTTATTTAATACACAAAACAAGTAAAACAACACATTGCACCCATAAAAAAGTTGCAGTTTTTAAGAGAAGAGAGATTAGTATCTTGCACACTATGCAGAGACTTTGCACCTGCAGGTGTAGCTGTAACAATTGCTTCATGGATTTCCTTCTTCTAGGAAAAGTGCAAGATAGAAGGAGAAAATCAAGTGACTGAGTCTGGGAAATACAGAGACAAAGAGGAGGCATTCCTAAAAAGAGTGCATAGAATGTCCTTTAATGTACTAAAACTTATAACAAAATCCAACTGTTTATAATAAATTTATATATATATATACATATATATATTTATGGAAGTAAATGATAAAATATATTAATAATGTACAATATTTATGCATTTATGAGTTACTAAGTTTTTAAGTTATCATCTGCAATTTTCCTCAATATGCCACAAGTCTCCAAAACTTCCATTTAATTATTGATAGCTATCTGTGAAAAACCAAAACCACACATGTGAAACCCATGAATGTCAAGGGATGACTATGTATAACTGTCAGTTATTATTCAAATCAACAAGCATTTTAATGCTCACCATGTGCTAGGTACAATGGATGAAAGGAAATCACTCAAGAAACAATTCTATGGCAGACTTCTGTTTAAGATATATATATATATATATATATATATATATATATATATATATATATATATATACACACACATACACATATATTTATATATACACATATACAAATATACTTACGTATGCACATACAATATACACATATGTAATTGTATGTATAAAAGTACGTATATGTGTTATCTCACAGATACTACAGATCGCATTAAAGGCTTGATAAGAATTCAAATGGAATGCTGGGAAAAAAAGGCAGTTTACATTAGGAGTTTAAAAAGTCAGCTGACAAAAGGGCTTATTTTACTTTTCCCTTTGGAGCCAGGGAGAAGGTGTGTGTTTCCTCTCCAATCTACGGGAATCTATGAAGAATCAGTGAAGAATACAGGAAGGATGGAAGTGAGAAGGGACATTCCTCATTGGAACTGTTTTAATTCTGGCATCAAGAGAGCTTTTTGAAGTCTCTGTGAGAAACTGGCAGGTACAACACTGTATTTTGGAAAGACTTTCCTGTAATTACTGAAGGGGGGAAATGGCTTACTTGGTCTTGATCACACAACAATATAAGATACATCAGAGATGAGTTTCAAACTTGGGTCTTCCTGACTCCAAACCAATCATTCTTTCTATTCAATGAGACACTCTGGACAAGGATCTTTGTTTTTATCTTTGGATCCCCAGTCCCTAGTAGAGTGCTAAAGAGATATACTATAACTACAACCACCACCTGTCTTGATATATCCCTTCCATGGGAAAGAAATGAATGCCCCTAACAACAATATATAAAAAACAGAGGCAGGTTTGGTCCATCCCTTGGAATCTTGTTTCTTATTTATTTGGGAAGGATGCTTTTGCTTTACGGCTTTTTCCTTATCTGGCTTAAAGCTCAGAGGGCACCTCTTCTCTCTCCCCCTCAAGGTGAACTCAGAAGTGCTTGTCCATGGAGTTCATCTTGGAGGAGGATCAGGTGAGTGTACTTACACTTGCATGTTTTCTCACTCTTGATTAATTTGGTTGTTATTGAGGGTTGAAAAACTCATAGGTTCTTCTCTTCCCTAACTGTAATCTTCAATAAAACCCAGGGGAAGATAGCCTTATTTTTCTATCTCATATTCCCAGAAGTATTTTTCTTACAAGCTGTAGTCTCTACTTCAATCCCAAATATTCTATTTACATAGCCAGTTGAGTGGTTTCTCCCAGTGGTGAACTTTAGCCCTATTCAGCTTCCTTCTGCCCAACTATGGTACAAATAAGCATTGGTTCTTTAATCAGAGGACCTGGATTCAAATTCTACTTAACATTTTCGGGCCTCAGGTTACTCGTGTATAAATGAGGGCATGGATGTGATGGAGTCTAAGATACATGAGCCTATGAAGTGCCCCCCCAGTTGAGTTCATCATTGATTCTAGAAGTAGTAGGGACCCATCAGAATTTATTGAGTAGTCAAGTAACATGGGCAGACCTGTGCTTTAGGAAAACCACTTTGGTAACTTGGTCAGATGAATTGGAGTAAGGAAAGATTTGAGGCAGGAAGACCAACTAGGAGGCTACTGCAATAGTCCAAATGAGGGATGAGGGCCAGGACTTGAATGGTGGCTTTAAAGAAGGCAACAGATATGTGAGTCATCAGTATAGGCAAGTTTCACCAAAACCTGGGAGCATCACAGATGTCCTTCCAATTGCAAGGAAGCATTTAGGGGAAAAAATCAGAAAAACAAAAACAGCTGATATCCACATCCAAAGAAGTGGCCCTCTTCTTTGCTAAGTTAACCCCTCCACTTGCATCGACAAGGTCATTAACAGTCTCCTTATCTCTAAATCCACTGGTGATGTTTTTGTCCTCACCCTACTTAATCTCTATGTGGCATTTGACACTGTAGACTCTCTCTTCTTTGCTGATAACCTCTTTTCCCCTGGCTCTTTCATATAAGTTCAGTCAAACTAGATTACTCTTCTCATCATCATCCATGCCTATCTCCTCCCCATGCCTTTATTCACACCATCACTTACACCTAGAATTGATTCCTCCCTTCAGTCTCCATCTATTAACTGCTTTTTTTCCTGCCTTTAAAGCTGAAATCCTAGTCTTTTCAGATTTCTTCAGGTGAAAGTGTTTCTTACCTCCTCAAATTTCTCATGGCACCTGGACTTTTCCCTATACTTGTCTGGATCTCCTCTGTATCATAATTATTTGTGTTCTTGTCCTTCCCATTCCACCAATCAAATTGTAGGGAATCTGAAAGGAGGGCAAGAGTAACATCTCTTTGTATCCCCAAAGTTCCCTGAACACGGTAAGCATTTCACAAATACTTGTTGAATGTTTGCTTTAACAAAGCAAAAGCCCAGGCTTACTTCCTTAGATAGTAGCTGGCTTTCATGGGGGCAAAGCTACATGTACTTTTTAATTCACTTCTGTATTTTCTTAGACAAACCCTACTGTTTGAACAATATTAATGTTTTCTTTTCTGGGTCATAAAAATATCTTTTTTTTTTAACGAACAAGGCAATTTGTTTCTTCTAAGTGATGAGGTGATTTCAAATGTTTAGTTTTATCAATTTAGTATGGAATGCAATTCGATCCATTTAATTTATGGATTTCTGTAACATCTTTGCTAAAACCTTTAGTTCCAATTACTCATTTTAGGTAGCTTGTGAAAGGCAGAACACTCTGCACTTGTTTAAGCTAATCGTTTGGGGTTTGGGGAGGAACCCTCCCTCAATTTTACTATCTTTTAGAAAACTGATTATTATTTCTATAAGGCAAAAAAAGTTTCTTAAGATCATGGAACTATGGGAGCAACAATATGCCCAATTCTTTTTTCCCCAACATGGCTTCATGGTCTAATTCTGTTTTGTGAACATGAACACAACTATGGCAAACTGAATGGCCTTTTCTCAATACTCATTCTCCTCTTTCTCTCTGCCTCTTTTAATACTGGTGATTACCCTCTCTCCTCCTTGATACACTTTTCTTTCTAGGGTTTCAGATCACAACTCTCTCTTGGTTCTCCTTCTACCTATCTAATTAATTGCCCCATATTAGTCTCCTTTGCTAGATCTTCCTCCTGATCATACCTTCTAACTGTAAGTGTCCTGCAGGGTTCTATCCTGGTCCCTCCTCTCTATCTACATACTATCTCATTTGGTGACCTTATTAGCACCCAAGTATTAGTTACTATCACTATGATGATGATTCTCAAATCTACCTATCTTACCCTAACCTCTCTGTTGACATCCAATCTTGCATCTCCACCTGCCTTATAGACATCTCAAAACAGATATCTGGTAGATATTTTAAACTCAACATAACCAAAACTGAACCCATTATCTTTTTCCCTAAAGCCTTTCCCCCTCTTATATTCCCTATTATTATTGAAGGCAACACTATCTCCATCCTTCCAGCACCTCAGGCTTGCAACTTAGGAGTCATTCTTGACTCCTCACTATCTCCCACCCTCCCCCCATATCCAATCTGTTGCCAAGATCTATTGATTTTACCTCTGCAATATCTTTCTAATATGCTTCCTTCTCTCCTCTGACAAGGCCACCACTCTGGTGCAGGCTCTCATCACTTCATTCAGCCTATTGCAATAACCTGCTGGTGGGTCTGTCTGCCTCAAGTCTCTCCCCACTCCAATCCATTCTCCATTCAGCTGCTAAAGTGATTTTCTGAAAGCACCAATCAAATTATGTCACCACCTATCCCCCCACCCCCAATTCAATAAACTCCAGTGGCTCCCTATTGCCTCCAGGATCAAATACAAAAATCCTCAATTTGGTATTTAAGTCTTTTATAACTGTTAAGTAGGTGGTTTCCCCCTCCTACCTTTCCAATATCCTTATACCTCACCATGTATTCTTTGAGCTGGTGACAATGGACTCCTTGTTGTTCCATGAACAGAAGCTAGGCTTCTGAAAGCTAAGTTCCTTGAGCAATCTTCATATGACAAGAACTCCAAGTCTTTCACCAGCTTGCTTTCCCTCTGCTGACTAGGCTCCAGCTTATCAATGTTTTTCTTGAAATGTGGCACATGGAATTGAACTAAATACTCTAGATGTGTTCTGGCCAGAGAGTGGTATAGTATGACTATTATCACCTTATTTCCTGTATACGATGCCTTTCTGAAAACTAAGATTTCATTAAAAATTTTTTTTGAGGGGAGAGAGGAGGACTTGACATATTACACTATTCCAAATAGGGATAACAGTACATACCTCCCGTGGTTTTGTGAGGATAAAAATAACATTTGTAATGCACTCTGTAAACCCTGAAGTACTATATAAATGCTAGCTATTGCTATGATCGTTAAATCACATTAGTTTAAAATTCTTTCTAACATGATAAGTAGAAACTATAAAATTATTTTAAAAATATATTTTAAGAAGGATTGTCCAAGTTCAGTGTATTTTGATGGCCACTAATTCTACTATAGTAAATTTATTAGGGCATTTTCTTCTTTAAAGTAATTCTATCCCAGTATCAATTTTGAGAAAAGAATTAAGAAAAATATTTTCCCCAAATTGACTCTTCCCAAAATTTTCGGTTCTGAAAAATCTTTATGTTGGACAACAAAATAATCACCTAAGGTCTACATAACAGTTGACAAAAAAAATCCAATTAGACAACTGAAAAACAACAATCCTATCATTTCACAAATGAGGACAATAGGGAGTCCTAGATGAAAGCAGTGATTTGCTCGAAGACTTAAGTACAGTATTTTTTTTTTTAAAGAAGTCGCAAATAACACCCAGGCAGTTACTACTGTCAGAGGTGATAAGAGGGAACTACAAATAAGCACTCACATTTCACCCTATTTTGCTCAGTCTTTATTCTTCCAACTTCTTTTTTTCAACTTATCTTCAGTTCCCTCTTACTTCTGGACAATTAATAAGTTTGTTCAGTCATAAAATTGGGTAAACAAGCACTGATCAGGCCTAGCCAAGCTCCTTTAACAAAGTGTTTCAAATTCCAGCCCTGGAGAAATTGCAAGTTAACTTCTAATACTCTTATATCCCTAATTTGTTTTTTTTCCTCAATCACAAATATACTGGCATCAGCTGAAAAGTCTCTAATGTATTCAATCATAGAGTGGTTTCAGTCAACCAATCAACAAACATTAAAAGCCTACTTGTGACAGGCATTAGGTATAGAGGATACAAAGGCAAAAGTAAAATATTCCCCTGCCCTCAAGGAGCCTACATTCTATCATAAAAAATGACATGTTCATATAAAGGTATATACAGAATACACAAGAAAGAAATACAGGATAATTTTTGTTGCATGTGTGAGAGGAGTGGCATTAGCAGCTGTGGGGACTCAGGAAAGGTTTCCTTCAGAGGAGTACTGAAGCAAACTAGGCTTTAGAAAAGGTAGAGATAAGGAGGCAGTGCATTCTAGCTAGAGGAAGCTGTCACTGCAAAGGCACAGGACAGATTTCCTCTCTAAGCAGTATTTATCAGGGGAAGGAGAAATTGTGAAGGAATATACTATAGGATAATAGACTCAGAACTGAAAAGGATCTTAGCAAGCAACCAGCCCACCCCTTGATTTTATATTTGAGGGTACTGTCATGATTGATTCCTGTGAAAAATCCTCCACAGAAGATTCTTGGGAGGATATGCACAGGAACTGCACAAGGTGTGAGAAGCATGGGTGGATGGAAAAGGAAATCCAAATCCAGGTCACAGATACACAGCACTGGAGTGTGCTGTGGTGGTTTACATAGCTCCATTCTTACCCCATCTCCATTTGCAAACAAAATATGTGAGGAAAGGTGAAATATTTATGCAAATAAATGAAATGATTATCTTTTCATCACTTGCTAGCTACTCCACAACAGCACAGAAGACAATCTACAAAGATAGTCAGCTGGTGGTATGTTTCAAAAAGCTTTCTGGCTAAGTTTTTTAAAATACCTTGATAATTGTATTTTAATATAGCTTGTTTCTTCTGTAATCCTGTGTATTTTGTTTACATACTTAAAAACACAATTCTGAGAAGAGGTCCATTGGCTTTACCATATTGCCAAATAGGTTCAAGACAAAAAAAAAAAAGGTTAAGAACTCCCAGGTTAATTGAACAGGACTTTCCATACCTGAGTCCTTCATAGGGCAGAGTGCACATTGCATGCCCCAGGCCTCTCCATACAAACAGCAGCATTCAGTATAAGTTGTCTGCTTCCCAACCAATGGTCGGCTACAAACATACTCATCACTTAGGTGTTCCCAGCAAAGATCCTGGTAGACATCAGTTTCTTCCGTTTGTTCTGAAAGGGATGATAGTCATGTAATCCTATCACTGTTACACTGTTCCTATTTCATAAGCATGACTTAACATGGTAGTTGAGGTCAACAGTTCTCAAAGTATTACACACAGATAATCTACAAGTATTCATCTCTAACCCTAACCTCTTCTCACTCCAATTAGCCCTACATCTCTCACTGTCTGAAGGATATATTCTGACTAGATATATCATTACCTGAAATTCAACATGACAAATACTAAAGTCCTTTTTTCTTTCCAACTAAATTAGGTGTTCTTAACCCAAGTGGGGGAAAGTAACATCCAACTGAAATTTAACATTTCCTTCAATTATTTAAAGACAATATTCAGGGAGGAGGTACACAAGCTTCATTAGACCGCCAAAGGGATCCAAGAGACAAAAATGGTTAAGAACTCCTGGACTAAACTTTCTCAGGAACAAAGGATTTCGAGCTGGGAGCTTTAGTTGGAAAGAAAATAATTCTGTATTTGTTACACTGAACTAGATTGAGATACATTTGTTACACTAAACTGAAAGCCTAGTCCAAGCTTATAATTTTTGGGATGGGGTTCCTAAGGCCCAGAAGGGTGGGGTGACTTGCTCAAAGTCATTCTGGGGTCCTTTTAAGTAGAGAAGCTGGAATTTGAGCCCAGTTTTTTTTTGACTCTTCCTTTTCCCACAGGCAACACTGTCTTGTATGTCCCTCATTTTAGAGGTTGGATATCTTCCTCTTGCTTTGTCTCCCACATACACTCCAGTCCAAAGACTGAAATATTTCTAAGAAACATACTTGGAGTCCTCCGCTTATTTTCTGATCAACAAAACAAGGGAGTTGACTTAGAAGACTGCTAAACTTTCCTCCAGAAAGCTAAACTACTGTAACTTCTTAGAATTCCCAACTCTAATGTTCCTTTCATTCCACATTATCTTATAACCAAAGTAATATACCAAATATGCCTACTGTTCAAGCATCAATTTCTTTAACTCTTTCAAGTGGCTCCTTGTAACCCAGTGTATCAAGGTTAAAAGTTAACTTATATCCCACAGGAGGGTGTCTGATACCTTGCCTATGTGTTTAACTATACTATCTCTTGCCACGTGACTACTAACACCTTCTAATACAACCAGGTAAGTCAAGCTGCTATATCCTAAATAGGAATCTCCCTCTTCCCCTTTTGGACCTTTAAGTTTTCCTTATGCCTAGAAGAGTTCCTCCCTTCCACTCTGTTGTTATATTTTCTTGTTCCACTTGTTTGTAATTTTCTTGGATATGTTTATGACATTAAGTATCTTAGACAATAATGATTGTTCCCTGGAATTTTTTTTGTTGCTTCATTACTTGAATTGTACCAGGGGTATTCTAAGTGACCTACTTCACTCTCTTGTTCCATCTGTTCATTTAAAACATGTAAATGAATACAAGACCACAACTCCAACCAGTATAACCTGAGTTATAATGCCTTGTAATATAGAACCTAAATCAAGTACCATTCAGTTCTTGGTTACCTATCTTGATGAAAAAATATCTAAATACCTTGCATATTCATATGTATCTGCTGATAGAACGTATCCTTGAGAGTAGGGATTTTTCATTGTTTGTATTTGTATCTACAGAGCCTAGCACAGCACAGTGCCTGAGACATAGTAAGTGATTAATAAATGTCTACTAAATGATTGATATATCAAGAAAAGAGCATACCGTTTGAATCTGTTGGCCTTATGCACCTCTTTTCTGTAGTGTCCAACACCATTGGATGGGTACAGAAACAGTTATAAGATCCTTCGGTATTAATGCACTGACCATCAATACAGCTGTTTGGGTCCTGACATTCATCCATATCTTAAATTAAAAAAAATCAAGAAAAATCATATATGATACATTGCTTAGGAGAGACCAGATTCCTGATTGGCTGCTTTCAAATAGTTATGTCAGTACTAAAGTAGAACAACTCTTACTTCAAAATCCTTCATTTTAAAACAAAACAAAACAAAACTGAAAAGAAACAAAATTCTACTTTCTCTTCATTGAAACAATGAGGAGTCTGATATCACTGAACCATGAAAGGAAATATTTTTGGCCAGGATATTCTTTGAAATTCAAGGTAAAAAGTCTTGTGACTGTGGTTTCAAAACTACTTACCTTTACTATGTTTCTTTGGTTAATCTATGAGGTTTTCTCCTTAAGCTGAAAAATTCTGTACGAGTATTAAAAAAAGTCTAATTCATAAGGTACAAATGATGAAAAGGAGATTGCACATATTATAGAAATACTTCAGTTGCACCAATGGCATGAAATATAATTCTATATTGAGTACTGACTCTCTGATATATGTGTGGAACTAGTAATGAGTTAAAAAATAAAAATTTCCTTCAAGCAAGAGATCCATAAAATACTTTGAGTTTTTTAGCACTTAATTTAAAAGGTAAAAGGGGAGATGAAAAAGTTTTTTTCATGGCCCCACTTATTTACTTCTCCCATGGTTTTTTAATAACATATGCTACAATAAGACTTACCAAAACACTGTAGTTTAACTGGATCATAATATGTGCCTTGCTTACAGTAGCATTCATAGCCAGGCTGGGTATTCAAGCAAAATCCATGTTTGCAGATTTCTTGTCCAAAAAGTTGACATTCATCTGCATCTATGGATGAAATATCAGGGCAGTTTATGATAATGAATTTATCATCACATACACTTTCATTATCTATTAGTTTAAAAGAAGTAATCATTAGATTCTTCTGTTCTGAAATATCATAGGCACAGTTCTACTCAATATTGTTTTATTGAGGTAAAGAAATATATACTCTTCTCAGTGAAAAATTTCTATGAAATGCAAATCATTATATTATGTGTATCTTTTAAGGAAAAAAACACATGCAAACAACTTAAGTGAAACAGATAAAATCACACAGGTATAGTGATATTAAATATGATTTTTAAAAACAGAATATATTTTCAAGTTATTGCTTTTTCCATTTTATACTGAAATTTAAGTGTATTCATTAAAATATTAGAATGTTTTTCATTTCTGATTTTGAAGCACAGAGAAACCAATACTTTAGCTTTCCACAAGTAGATGGGCTAGAAAAATATTTTGAGTCACTCATTTCTCTAGTCATTAAGCCATTTTGATTTATTTTTTTAGGTTCTACTTTGAATCCATAACATCACTCAAAAGATTAATGCAAAAAAAAAGACAGAAAAGAAAGGGGGAAAAGCCCTACATTTTCACTTTAGCAATATAAAAACTCTTTGGAGATGGAGAAATATACCCATATTTATAGACCTGATATCAGGTTATCCGAAATGAAGGCTGTACATATATAGAGAAAATAGAAGAAGGGTTAAGGAGGTTTCTATTTCTACACCTACTTTCCTTTTCACTTTCTCCGTTCTCTCTATTAGTAGCAAATCTTGGTAGTACCAGAATGACTAATAAGAAAGCTCTACTGGAGATCACAACAAAGTTATAATTATGGCAAAAACCCTAAGAGTTGCCTAATAATAAAATATGTGATTTCTGATCTCTCTTTGTGAAGAGCTTTTTCTGTCTCTGCCAAAAAAATGACAAGAACTTCCAATATTATATTATCCTACAACAAAAATAAAGCTTTTATAGGACTTGCGCACTTTTAAATGAGTGATTAGTTCTCACCTTTGTAGTTTTGACCAGTGACACTATAGGATGAGTGGTCAGTGGGGATAAAGCCTTTTCCTTCAGGACACATTTCAGTGAATTCAGCTGGTTCCAGAAAAGAGAAAATCATTAAAATAAATAATTTTGTGATGGGAAAAAAATAAAACCAAATCTACCCACTGATTTACTACATCCTAATTATCCATGTGCATATCAAATCTTCCCAGTATAATGTATGCTATTTAAGGGGAGGGACTGTGTTATTTTTATCTTATTACTGTCAGTGTCTTATACTTAGTAGGTACTTAATAAACATTTGCTGAATAAATTAAAACATTTTAATTAAAAAGTAACATTGAGTTCTCACGTTCAAGTAGCTTTAAGAAAAAAACTTATCCACATCAGACAAGTCAGTCAATAAACATTTATTAATTGCCTACTATGTGCCAGGCACTGTGCCAAGTGCTGGTGATACAAAAAATAGCAAAAGACAGTCCCTGCTTTCAAGAAGCTCAAATAGGGGAGGCAACAAGCAAATAAATATGTACAAACAAGTCATATACAAAATAGGAAACAATTAAAAGAGGAATAGCATTGGAATCAAGAGGAGTTAGGAAAGGCTTTCTTGTAGAAGATGGGATTTTAGTTGGGACTTGAAGGAATCCAGGGAAGCCAGCAGGACAAGACGAGGAAGGAGAGCATTTCAGGAATAGAAGACAGACAGAGAAAATGCCAAGAGATATATTGTCTTGTTTGTGGAATAGCCAGGAGCCCAGTGACACTGTATCAAAGAGTACACAGCAGGGAGCAAGTTGTAAGAAAACTGGAAGGGTGGGGGTGGAGTAAGTTATAAAAGGCTTTGAATTTCAAACAGAGAATTGATCTCAGAAGCAATAGAAAGCCAGTGGAATTTACTGAATAGGGGGATGACATGGTTGGACTGGTGCTTTAGGAAAACAATCACTGGTGGTTAAATGGAGGATGGATTAGAGTGGAGAGAGACTTGAGGCAAGTGAATCCACCAGTATGCTATTGCAATAGTCCAAGCATGAGCTAATGAGGACCCGCACCATTGTGGTGGCAATATCGGAGGAGAGATGGGGATGAATTCCAGTCCAAAATCTCAAAAATAAACAAAACAAACAAACCTAACTTCATTTTATGACCACTTAAATGTAGGACATTCTTTGTATACCAAGAGCTCAAACTGACTCTATGAATAATCTGTCAAATATTTTGTTATTTCAAAGGTTCAAAAAGGAAATATTAAAAATAAAAAGTTGACTCATTTAAAATTACTATGTCAAAGACCTAGTGTGGGAAGTCCTGCCACTGAGAAAGATTCAATCCTGTCTATCATTTGTTGTTTGAAGCTCTGAGATGTTGACTCTCCCATGGACACGGAGCTAGTAAATATCGGAGGCAGGATTTAAACCTTAATCTTTTGGAATCTTAAATACAATACTTTATCCATTATGCCGCACTACCTTATTCTTGGCATTACTATGCCAAGGATTACGCTATCCTGGCATTTATTAAGTACTAAAGTAGAGATTTTATTTTTTAATATCTAAAATAGTATTATCTCTCACCAACTGGGCAGCAGTCAGGATAAGGCCGGTATCTCTTGCACCAGTAGTTTAATGTAGTGCTACATTTGCCTAAGTAAGTATGATCTAAAATTCGACATTTACGTAAAGAACCATTTAAGTTCTAGATCTTATTAAGTGGTCCTGTGTCATGGAACTAGATAACAGGATTCCATTGCTATAGTCAAAAATGAAAAAAAAATAGACTATCTAAAAAGTTTATTGGCAGCATCAGCACCAAACAACCCACTAAGCATTTCCTTACCAGTTCCAAAGACAGGACATGGGAAGATCTCACAGTTATCTCCCCATCCAGCACCTAATGTACAGCAGCATTCTTGCTTAGTAACATTGGATGTCAGCACATTGTCACAGAAATTGGCATCATTTAAATTGTAGTAGCATTCTTTCTTTTCTTCTTCTTCTTCCTTTTCTTCTTCAGGTTGATCTACAACTACCTCTGAAAGCAGGAGGGTAAAGGGTGGAACAAAGGAAAAGCTGTATTAGAATGACTTGCAAGGTTCAAAAAAGGAAACAAGAGGACTCCAAAGAGACTCATTTAAGAAAGGTCAAAAACATTCTGTGACAGTAACATGGCTTTCTATCTTCAGTACGAGATTCTTCTATTTGAGAAAAGGAACAAATTAAAGCTTCCCTACTGAATGTTGATAGACCTTGCCCACTATGAGGGTCATAATAACACAAAACATTTAACTTCAATAGAATAAATCTTTTCTTGAAAACTCAAATTCAGAAGTTTCTTTCCAAAATTAGGGAATATTCCTTACCAACAAAACACCTACTTTAATCAACGAGAATTTTGTCGGACTCTCGTGACTTAGATGACATCCTGGACATTTAAAGGACACACACACACACACACACACACACACACACACACACACATGCATTTACCATGTTCCCAAAGCCTCTTTGCAAGAAAAAACTAAGGAAGAAAAATGGAAAGGTACCACAGTTACTGGAAGCCTATGAAATAATTCTTTGTTACTGAATTTTTGAGCTAGGTCCCAAAGCAGAAACGCCGGGACTGAGAGTCTAATCAGTCAATTCATTGATAAGCATTTATTAAGTACCTATTGTATAATTAGGCAAAGGTCCCAGTCCTTAACAAATGTACTTTCCACTGGAGGAAAACAGTATGTTCAAAAGAAGTAAAGAGAATACCTAACAAAATAAACAGTGATTGGTGGGAGGCACTAACAACTGGGGGAATCAGAAAAAGCCTCTTGAAGAATCTGGCACTTAAAATGAACTTTGAGGGAAGACAGAGGTTCCAAGAAATGATGGTGAGGAGGGAGAGCAGTCCAGGTTTATGGGAAGAAGCCTACAAAAATGCCCAGTTTTTGCAGCCTGTGGCAAGTTGTGATTCATGGTCTGTTTAACAGTGTGTAAAGAGGATAATCTTGAAGTTTTCAAAGTGTTCGGATTCTTTATTGTTATATGACTATAAATGAGTGCCTGTAAGCAAAAAACAACTGACTAGAAAAATTACACCTATCGAACCCTCTCTCTGAAACTCTAGGCAAATAGACATTCTCCATCATCTTATGTGCCCTTCCAATGGTACAGCAGCCATGGCCCCTAGGAGACCTATCAGGGAGACAAGAGGAGAAAACCTTTGACTATCACAACCAAACTTCTTTTTCTTAACATTTCTACATTAGTCATGTTGTGAAAAAAGAAACTGAACAAAAGGGATAACCTATGAAAAACAAAAAAAAATTTTTTAAAGTGAAAACAGAACACTTCGATCTTCATTCAGACTCCATGGTTCTTTCTCTGGATGTGGACAGCATTTTCTATCACGAGTCTTTTGGAATTGTCTTGGATCACTGTATTGTTGAGAAGAACTAGATCTACTATAGCTGATGATAGCACAATGTCACTGTTACCATGTACAGTGTTCTCCTGGTTCAGCTCACTTCACTCAGCATCAGTTCATGTAAGTCTTTCCAGGTTTTTCTGAAATCTTCCTGGTCATAATTTCTTATAGAACAATAGTGTTCCATTACATTCATGTATCACAACTTGTTCAGCCATTCCCCAATTGATGGACATCCCCCTCAATCTCCAATTCTTTGCCACCACAAAAAGGACACAGCTGAACGTCTGCAAGCTTCTCAGATCCTCACTTGCCTATCACTTCCCTGCTGTTTTATATACCACAGTGTAAACCACAGAAAGGTTAGACTTGTCTGAACACAGCATACTCCATTGGCACTGTGAAGCTAGCTAAAGTACTGTCTTCTTTCCTAGTAGATAAAGGTAAAGTCACTTATGGTCACTGTGGCTATTTAGCCCTCTAAGCACCTCTACCCCTAAGGCTCTCAGCATTTTGGGTGGATATCTTATAGCTGTTGACAGGAGAACTTTTCCAAGGCTTGGAAGATTTCTCTTTTTTCTAGTTTCCTGTTAAACCTATCTCCCCTTACTTTAGAAAAATTGAGAGACTCCATAATTCATGAGCACCCTGGTATAAATTGTTGGTAAAAACTTAGTTCTAAGGAAATGCTATTAGGGCTCTATTCTAGATGGTCTAACCAGTTTTTATGATTTGAAACATTCCTGGTCCATTTGTGATTCAACTGGTTTTAAAATGAATCCTTAGTAGTGAGGGGCTGATAGAAGGTGAATTTCTCCAATTTACAGTACAAGCGATAATGTTACAACTGGTTTGAGGGAGGCATGTTCCTCCTGTTCATGATGTGAACATATTGAGATTCAGTCACATGTATAATCATGAAACAATCCAGAAGGTTGTCAAGGGCATGCTGAATGACTTTTAGGGCACTAATCAGCCAAAAAGTCCTATGTAAATTGATATTTATAGTATCTAAATTAAATGTGGAAGACTATCCTTGGCCTTAACTCACAAGATTACAAACCCTTGATAATTCTAATTGAAGATAAATGTAGGTCTCTTATTTTTTCCCTAGGATTTTTAAAGTTAGGGATAGGACAGAGTAATTTCTAATTTCATTGCTTCCCCTGTAACAAAGATGGTCTTCATCTTTCTTAGGGACAAAGAAAAGAAGTGCTTTGCTAGTGAACAATAAATTTGGATAAATCCTTCCATGTTTTCCTAATGATATGGCCATATAGCTCAGTTTATTTATGGTACAAATAAAATATTTATAAACATATAAATACAAATATTGAAGTGGTATTGTCCCAAAACAAAAATCTAACTGCCAGGCTGCAAATAATCTTTTGTTCCCTCTTTACTAAACATGCTTAGAAAGTTTTTATACTCTGAAAGTACTCTGAAAGAGCCTTATGGCTCTTAATGGTAGTTATCATTACTGAAGAAAGTTATTGGGCTCTCTGTATATCTGGAATCTATGCTCTGTTTTTCAATATGGGCATTGTGGTACAATCATGGTAACACAAACGCAGCCCTAGCCACCTTCATTGTCAATAAATATCTATGTATCATCTACAGTCATCAGTTTTGCCAAGTAGGGAAATGGTTTCCCAAACCCAACTAGCCCCTTCCCATAAAAGGCTGCCTTTCAGTCACCATTTACTCTAGTCTTGTCTGTGGGCAAGTTGCCATTCCCTATTTTCTCATCAAGTTCATGGAAACACAACTTCCTGATGCCCCCAGAGTCCATCATAATTTGCTTTATGTAGCCCTTCAATAATGCCCTAAAGTATTTCCTGTAAGATTAAAAATGCTATGAGAGTTCCCCAAATTTTCCTCCTGATTTCTGGCAAGCTCTGCCTGACTACCCCCTCCAACTGAGAATTCCAATCTCAGTAATGCTGTTTGCTGCCTTTGCTTTTTGTGGAGGACAGATCCAGGGGGCCCATTATTTAGGGGCCTGGGGTCTCCTACTGACTTGCAGTTACATTGATTCTGGATTTTATTGCTTTTCTTCTAAAGATGAATTAGGATGACTTGGCAAGGTCCATAACAAGGAGGGAAAGAAGACTCCAAAGAGACTCATTTAAGAAAGGTCGAAAGCATTCTGTGACCATATAACATGGCTTTCTTCCTCAGTACCAGATTACCTGGGGTAAACCCCTGTCTCTGATTTCACCTACAGAAGTACAATCCCATTTCTGTACCTTCAATCACACACTAAATCAGTTAGACTGCTTAGCCTTTCTAAACCCTGGGGTGACACATATTCTGGACATCTTTGAGCCTATCACTCAACCTATTCATGGAAAAAAAAGCTAGCTCTCAGAATAAAATGGCTCAAAGACTCAGAAATTCATTTATGTATTCAATTAATAGCCAATTTCTCTTAATCTCATCAATAGCATCCCTTTTCCTCTGAATATATTCAAAGATGACCCCCAAACTCAACTTCCAGTAATACCAAATTAAACTGAATCACCTTGGTCTCCCAAACCTAAGTATCATCCACACATGAATAGGGCAAAGCATCCTCACTGATTTTTAAAATGTTTTTATGTTTATCTGCCTCTTCCAAAAGCAGCCTAGCATAGTAGATACAGCACTGCACTTGGAGAAAGAAAGCCATAGCATCAAATTGTGCCACATATATTTACTCTCTGCATGATCCTAGGCATGTAGCAATCTCTCTGAGGCTCTTTCCTCCTCTATAAAATGAAGATAATAATAGTATCTACCTTTTAGGGTTGTTGTGAGATTTAAGTGAGATAGTATATATAAAGCACCTTAAAACCTTAAAATGTTAAATAAATCCCAGATATTACTATTACTATTCATCCAATGTCTCCTGTTTTCACAACATGATACTTCCTTTCCCCCTCATACATGTCCCTGAATAGCTTGTATTCCACTTACTGCATATAAATCATCCTTGAGAAACAGTATGTTACACTTGTTAACAACACACAATGTGTTGTCCTATCATCCTTTGGATCAAGTGGAAATTTGTATCTCCCAAAATTATGATGTCATAAGATTCATAGCTATATAGAGAACACTGGTCAAAGAGATGGGCCTTTGTGGCACAGACAAGGTTAGGGATCATTGAAGGCACTTCCAAATATCAAGGTTTTACAAAATCTATTAGGAATTAAATTAAGACTTGTGTCATGAGTAATTTTTTTTAAAAAATGATTTTGAATGATTTCAAACAAGGTAGAAGTAGTATTTTTTTAAAATCTGCCTATTTTCCCTAGAATTTTTTTCTTTGGAACAAGAAATGAAATGAAATTTGTTGTATTTTTCATGTTTTCTCTGAGAAAGAAGATTATGGATATTACGTAAGGGAAATGACCCCTTAGAGAATTATTTTATTCATGTTTTTATTTGTTGTTACTTGTTCTTCTTGTATTTTCTGTCCAGAAGTTTAAAAGTCTACTGTTTACACAGCTGAAGTTGGGGGTTATTCAGATTCAGGCACTCATCAGTATTAGGAAAGAGATGAAAACCATTTAAAATTATTCCTCAAAGGTCACTCTGTGAAAAATGCCACAATTTCTCTCTATATTGTTAACCTTTTGGTACTTAATTTTTGTACTTAACAATGTATCTGTCCACTGGAAAAACCTGCTTAGTAAATGTTTCCCATATTAACTTCAGGATCTCTCATGATTTTAGTTTATTGTAGCCAAGAATGGAAGATGTCAACTGGAGGGTAGTTATGAAAGATCAAATGTTTGCATCTTTATGCTTTTCTGTAAAAAAAAAAAATGTGTTTTATTTTCCTATAAATAAGAAACCACAAAGTGGACCAACCACACAAATCAGTTTATATCAGTCACATGTCCTGGACTTAAAAGAAATTTAATCAGCTATTTCTTCTATTAAACTAATTTTCAGTTTAGATAAGAATTTGTTAGAAGTGAACTGGGGGTAAAGCACATAAATAAATGTGTGCTCTTTTAGCTTAGTGGTGTGGTTAGCAGCAATAATAACAATAACTCAAACTTATAGAAGTATTTTAAGATCTACCAATTTCTTTACAAGACTAGGCAGTAGGTGGCATATTATTATTCCCATTTTTCAGATGATAAAATTGAGGCTTAGGGAGTTTACATGAATAAAAAATACCACAAAATTTATAACAGGGTGAGCCCAAATTTACTCACTCTGAGTTGACTGTGGAAAAGAATAAAGAAAAGAAGTGACAATAATAATTTCCTTATTAAAAATGGTAATCTGAGAAATTCCTTCCAGCTCGCCTTAGCAACTCCAAGAGCATGTTCACATTTTTGTTTTCTTTTGTGAGGTGGACAAGGTATAAATTAATCACTGTTCATTTTCCAAGTTCAGGATCCAATAGTACTTTGCCATAATGCTGTAGTCTGTCCAATGACTGACTGGTTTCCTTGCCATAAGGATAGGTTGGAGCTACAGGAGTACTGTATACTATGTACAAGATTATTTTCATGAATTCTCTTGCCTAGGAGGCTTCACATTGGGAAACTTTTGTGTTTGCTGTTTGTTTATTTTCTTCTAGGGCTTTCCAATGTCAGCCTTCCCCAGTCCCTTCTCTTCTATTGTGTTAGACTGCAATAGAGCGAACTAGTCCCTTAATAAGTCCAAAAGAGAACTCATTATATTTTCCCCAAAACCCATCCCTGCTCCATACTTTCTTTTGGTGGCACCATGACCCTTCCAGCTACTCAGGTTTATAATCTTGGGAGTCATCATTCTACACTTAACCTTTATATCTAATAAGTTGCAAATCTTGTCACTCCTACCCCCGTAATATCTCTTGTCTGTCTGTGTCTCTCTGCCCATAGAGTCTTGACCCTAATTCACCTTGTCACTTCCCACAAAAAGTCTCCCAATTTTCTCTCTCTGTATCATTTCTCCTATTTCATCATTCACAAAATTGTCAACTGATAGCCCAAAGATACAGATCTGACTATATCAACCCCTCCCTCATATGAAAAAATCTTTGAAGATATTAGTACTCTTCCTTCCACCCACATATGCTACTGAGTACTTACTGAGTACTCTATATGGATATATTTGTGGATTTACTATCCCTGCCTCAGGCAGAATATAATCTCCTTCAGGCCAAGAATAGTTTCTTTTTTGTCCTGTAGCCCCAGAAGTGGGGAGAGTACATTGCATACAGTAGGCATTTATAAGTGCTTATTAAATGAATGAGTAGTAAAAAATTATTTTGAATTAAGGAAATAAATTGAAGGAGGAGACTTAAAGGGAGTATAACAGCTTTCTATGGAATAGGATATTTCAGGATCTAAGGATAAGGAAGGGAAGGGGGTCAAAACATGAATAAAAAGTAAGACACTGAAAGAAAAAAAGAGAACAAAGACAAATTTTATCATGGAGACAGGTAAGAGGAGAACCATCAGGAAATTTATGGATTTACAATAAGCATCCAGAAGTTGGGAAAAGAATGGAGTGACAAGTTTTGTGATGTACGGTTATATTACTAGAAAAATTAAATACTGAAGAAAGATAAAGAAGCACAGATGGGTAAAGAAGGGATTACTGATCCTGAAAGAAATATAAAGTGTATTAGAGAAGGAAAAATGGGAAGAGAAGTACTTTGAGAAGAATGAGAATGGAAAACCTACAAAGAGATGAAGAAGAGGATACAATAAGAAAAAGAGGGTAGTCACTTTAGGAAAATGCCTTATGAATAAAGAAACCTTAATATCATTGACACATGTGTATCAAGTATGCCTATAAAAATGACTTCCCTAATAACATAAAATCTAAAGCAAGTGTAGAATGCTGGGGGAGAATTAAAAGGGAATGTAAAAACCATTCTTTTTCAGGTTTAATTTCTAGAAAATTCCAAGTTCCAACTGCATTTCTAACACAAAAGTCAATTTCATTTTATTTCTGCTGAAAGATACACTTCTAAGAATACAAAATGAAGGCACATCTTTGACATTCTACTGATGTTTTTTAAATTATTAATTTATTATAATTTATATTATAACTATATAACCCTGAAATGTCTGCAACAAAAACTTAAATATTATTTGAGTCATACTGCATAAAACCTTACTTCTAGACAAGTAAGTTGAAAAATTTTAGCTAATGTGAGCAATTTTGGGTCATTACTTTTTTATGGTCTCCAAATGTAGGCGAAATGTTACCTTTTTTTAAGTGCATATTTTCCTACTATCTACCTACATTTACAGTATATGCCCATTATAAATACACAGTAAGACCCCAAGAGTTTTATGGCACTTTACAATGTTTGCGGTTTAAATATACTGGCCTCCCTGCTGTTCATATTCTTGCTACCAAAGGTCTTTTTTTCCAATCAGAAATTATTTTAAAAACCTCTTTCAATGTTAATTTATTTTACAGGTTAACTAAACATAAAGAGAGACTACTCTGCCAAGTATAACAATTGACTGATGTTAAATGTGGTTTTCTGTCCTTAAAAAAAGTATATATATAAAACCTGTGGTACATCCCTACAGAAAGACAGATCACGAACACTGTTTGAGCTCAATTGTTAGGATCAAGGAAGGAATTATATGAATTTATCCGAATATCTCCAAACGGTTTAAACATTTTTTCTTCAGTGTCTTTCCCTCTACTACTTGTGAATACTGGAAAGCAAGTGAAAAAAAGACTGGGTTTTCCCACTTAAGAACAAAATGAAAATGGAACTCATTTGTACTGGAATGTTCTACTAGTAATCACTGATACATTGTAAAATTATTTGTATCTCAGCAGAACTAGGATTTGTAGAGGTATAACTTGAACACCTGACATTTTCTTTAGACATATAACCTAAGAAAAATTTGTTCTCAACCAATCTACATTTTGGCATCATTAACTATTAAGTTTTTACTAGCTACAACACGCCAAGGACTCAAAGAGTTAAAATGGCACAAGATGTTCATTCAAGTCACTTACAATTTAATTGGGAGGGTAGAGGAGGAACTAGTATTTGTTAAGCATCTACTGCATGCCAGACACTGTGCTAAGCACTTAACAAATATTATTTCATGTGATCTTCACAACAACCCTATGAAGTAGAGGCTATTATGATCCCCATTCTATAGTTGAGGAAATCGAGGGTGACACATATTAAGTGCCTTGCCAAGAGTCATACAGCTAGTGTCTGAGGTCAAATTTGAACTCAGGTCTCCCTGACTCCAGGCCTGGCACTCTATCCACTGTGCAACATGGTGGCCTCTAGCAGAACAATACCATTTGTATATAAGCATAAGGTATGTAACAGCAAGGTTTCTAGCAGCTGCTGTGGAGGTGAAAGACCAACAGTAAGACCAACACTGGCACACAGGAGGGCTGCTAGCACAGGTTCTTTGATCTGCTTTTCTAAGGAAAGCAACTTTAAGGGGTTAGCAATCTTGGTTTAATTAAACATACATATATCATTCACTTAGCTCAGGGGAAAAAGCACTCTGAACTTCAGAGCAAATACAAACAGAAATTACAAGCATACATTATATAAACAGAGCAAGTAACACAGAGAGATCAACAGACAGGCCTCTACCTGTCCATCCAAAGAATTACATAGTTACCAGAGAGAGAGGCACCAACATCTGGGTTTTCAAAGCTGAGGGTGGGGCTGCTTCAAGGCTTACTCAGAGTCTTGTCAGCAATACTCTTTCAATGAATGTGCCCCCAAAGGCAAAACGCTAACCTCTGAGTTTATATATACTTCTTCAGGGTCAAAGGGCATCACAACCATGCTACTCAAACCCATGTGACTTAGGCCTTCTAGTGACTTAAAGGCTCGCTCTTGCTCAGGGTCAGAGGGTGAAACTAGGTCTTCTCTTGAGGTATGCAGGTCATCAAAGACTCCTGATTGAATCAAGGATTCATTAGTGCTAAGAAGCACTCCAGAATAGACAACAAAAAGTCCACTTTGCTGGCCATTACATTTGAAAGGCAAGACTCATCAAAGGTACTTGATTATCTCTTCATTCCAAAAGAGAAAACAAAAAAGTCCCACCCTAATTACCAGAACAAGGTAGGATATAATTAAAGCAAAGAAGAGAGCCAGGAAAAGTGATATAAGAAAATCTGAGAAAGGAAAAATCACTTGTTGCTATGATGGAAAATTATAGGGAAGGAATGTGGTTAATAGCTGCTGTCATCAAGGAGGCAGATTGGGACCTGACAGCTAGATCCCTTTTAGGATTTCTCCTACCAGTGACCACAGTTTTTCCCCTTCTCCAACTGGGAGATCACACCAGGTCCTGTAAATTGTAAGCAGTAAACCACCTTATACTGTCATTGTAATAATGGCCTTAATGAAATTAGTGGCAATAACAAAATGCCACTTTAGAGTAAAGTAAGTTATTTTTCTTGCATTTTAATGCAAGGCTTCATACCATTTACTACCAGAGCATGTTATCACAGGCTAGATGTGACTGTGGTTCTTGGATACCAGTGGAGTCTGACCTCCCACGGGTTCTACAAAGACTGAAAGAGTTTGATTATGATTCCAGTGACAGATTGTCTCTGCTGACTGAGGACCAAATTAGCTAACTGTAGATAACTGTATCACTAGCAGTATGGCCAATAGGGAATCAATTTCTTAGTTATGATGATCAATGAAATGGATTTTTTTAAAAAAATTATTCTCAGAGGGGATCTTTATCTTAAATTATCTCTGAAGTATGGGGCTAGACTAGAAGAAAAGGGGAAGTGCCAAGGATCACACAATTTTAGGATTGTAAATATCCATTTAAATTGTTGGTACTTGAAATGTAAGAACTTTGTTAAAAGATCTATGATTTGATATAATGTAGGGGAAATGGAATCATATTAATATGACATTTGCATTATAAATAAAATAAGACATGAAGAAATTATAGTTAAACTGAAAGATGCCTCATAAATTTCCTTTGAAATTAGTAAATGTCATTTTACTGTGAGCGCAAAGGGAATCTGAAACATCATTTGGGGACGCTTTGCATCTTGCTTTGCATTTCTCTTGAGGAATATAAACAAGATGATCCTCATTAAGATAATTTTAGCTGATGTATCAAATCTACTGCAGAGAAGAGAAACTCTACAAAGAATCTGATAATGTCATTTCATCTCAGAGCTGAAAGAGATCTCTGATGTTGTCTAATTCAAGTTAAACCTAAGGAAAAAGCCCTTCTGTACCAGAACTGGCACATTCTGATATCTTGTATATTTAATGCAAGGGTGGACATAGGGGAGGATAGAAAAATATGTGGAAAAATGTGGTTACGGGAATTAAGAAATGAAAAGAGGCTCAACATACAGGTATGAGTAGCATATCCAGAATGAAAACCCAGGTCCTCCAACTACATGTCCTTATACCATTACTGCCCTCCTGGAAGAAGAAATTTTTCTATGACCTTCATCTTTCTCTCCTGAAATAGGCCAAGATATCATTCATGTATCTGAATTAAAAAATGAGAAAAACATTTACAATTTTCAAAATATAGGACAGTTCTCCTCCTTCACTGTGCAAAAAACATTATCCCTAAATGCAACATCAAAATAATCTCTGCCAGGTGAGAGGCTATCTTGAAAAATAAACCATCAATGTAAAATTGCACCAAAGCACTTATATTGTTCCCTGAATAGACCAACAACTTCTTACTGCTGACCTCACTGCCCCCTTTTTTTGTTGATCTTGACTAAACATAGGATCAAGTAGTTACCTAACTTGATTTTTCACAGTGTGTAATGAACTTCACCCAAACACAGAAATGCTTCCCCTTCAAAGGGAGTCCTCATGTTCCTTGAGACACAAACTAAAAAAAATATAGAGGCTTATCCAATTATTGTAGGAAATTTTGGTGTTCCATTCTAAATTCTACAGGATACATCTTAAAGTAAGTCTACATTCATAGCATCCTTCTGACAATTTGTTTTAAAAGAAAAATATTTTGTTTGCAAATTATATACTTATTAACTTAAGCACACTGTAGCTTTCTCCTTCCCAAGTACTTATAAACATGGTGAGCTTATTGCATGCCATTTCAGGATGCAAAGTAAGTATTCTCTGTGGAGGTACAATGGGGAAAAATCATGGATGAAATCAGCTGGAATTTAGTAAAAAACTAAAATGATCTTTTTTCCCATTTTTATTTACTTCAAAAGACCTTTTGACCTGATGCTTCACTTAAAATCCAATCAATCTAAGTCTATACAACACAGAATAAAAATAAAAGCAAGCAGCTGGACCAACTTATCTGAATAGCTGATAAATCTCCCTACACCTTTGGGCCCTGAAGATATGACTGATGCAACATCTTGAAAGAATGACAATATAATCATGATTCCATGAAGTTCTGAGAAAAATCTAGGTTTGTTACTTGGCTAGCAGTATATACTGTGTTTAGTTTAATGAAATCTAAACATTTTTCTGCAAGGGTATTAAGTGAGGTGGTGGTTGTTTTTGCACAAAGTAATAAAGGGTTCTTGAGAGAATCAGACTTAGTAAGATGAATGATCATATTGAACTAAATCAACAATCACACATTATCTTCATTATTTAGAGCTCTGCAGAGCAGGTCTTAATTAAAAAACATTCTAGTCATAAACTATTTGCATGCTAACCTATTTGATTATCTCATAGATTTGTATACTCATCTAACTGGCTACATCTGAAAGTAAACTCAGAGGTCATTTAGTCCAACCTCTTTCATTTTTCAATGCATAAACTGAAAGACTGGGAATAGAGACTGCATGGCATAGAGTAGACGGAAAGTTGGCCTCAAAATCAGGAAAACCTGGGTTCAAGTCCCATAGAAAGACCTAGAGAATTTAAATGAGTTGAAGAATGTCATACAAATAAAGAGAGGAAAGGGCTTAGGACTGTGACTCAAGTTAGGTTCTAGTGTTCTTCCATTACACAATACTGTTTCAAGGGGTTGGTGTGTCTTCCAGGAAACAAATGACCTGTTACAAAAAGAGTGATGTGCTAAAAACGAACGAGTGCTGAACTGGAAGTCAGATTATTTCTGAAGTACTGTGTTCAGTTCTGAATTCCATATTCTAGGAAAGAAGTAGATAGGCTGGAACAAGCCTAGGAGAGGGTGACAAGGATAGTGAGAGGATCAGAGGCCATGCAACATAATGATCTATTGAAGGAGTGGAATTTTGAGATCAGAGAAGACCTAGAAGGACCATGATAATTATCTTTGTGTATCTGAAGGGCCATCATTCAGAAAAATGCTTAGACTTGTTCAGTTTGGCCCTGGAAGGCAGAAGTAGGACAACAGGTAGAAGTGGTAGAGAGAGGTAAATACAGGCTTCCTATAAGAAAAAAACTTCTGAACAATCAGAGTAACCTAAAAGCATGGTAGGCTGCCTGGACACTAAGTTGCTTTCCCCTTAACAAGAATCTTTAAGCCAAGCTGGGTGAACACTTAGAGATGCTTCAGAATCAGTACTTGATTGGCATCCAACATTCTGTATAGCTCATGGATTCTGTGATCCTCCAAAAATTTAAATTCTAAAAGCAAATTATTTTCCATAAAAGTATACCTACTTATATAGGTTAACTGCCCCTTTGGTTTAATCATAGTTCAAGTTCACAGCTCTTTCTTATTACTCTCAGGCTTTTTTGCATAGAAAAAAATATTATTGGTGCATCATTTTAGGCCCATGAGAAAAATCCTGCTACTTATTACATACAAAGCCTTCTTGACTTTACCTGTTGAAGATCGGGAGCGACACTGTCCAGTCATGGGGTTATATTCCTGGCTTTCATCAGGGCACATACAGAGGAAGGATCCTTCTACATTTTCACAGAAGGCTTCACCACATACTCCACTAAGCATTTCACATTCATTCACATCTGGAAAACAAAAGACAAATTGATTTAGATGTGCTCTTCATTAGTGATAGTTCCTTCTTTTTACCAGCTAAACTCGTGCCATTATGAGTTGCTGAAAATAGATGGATCCCCAATGAGCAATTAAAACTGGGCTGTCCATGATTTAAGCAAAGTGGACACCTAAAAATGAGGTTATTATCTGTACTGTAAAGGAACCTGAACACTCAAAGAAAAAGTTCTAAATCACTTCTTACATTCCCTACTTATGCTAAAAGATAAGGTTTTAAAAGACTGAAGATTCTATTCAGATGTTTGGAAGCTCAGTCCCATAGATACTGAAAAATAACATAGAATTTTTAAAGTTTCATAAACTTTACTGTAGCTCCCTGGACTTTTTATCATGATGACTTTTATAAAGTATGAATTTAAGAAGCTGCTTTTCCATAATTTAACAATGTATACTTCACATAACATTCAGGTTCTATTTCATTTGAAAGCTAGCTAGAAACTAATGACTACACAAAATGGACATAGGTTAAATAAATAGGGCCAAGAGATTATTTAAGTGATTTTTCTTCTTCTTATTTACCTCTCTTGATTTTTCATATGATAATTTCCTTTAGCTAATCAAATTCCTTTTTCATAGAGTAAAAAGTTTACAAAGAGTATTCTTTATTCAAGAATTATGAAATTACAAAGAGCCACATAAATCTTAGGTCTCTGACTGACTTCTTTCACAATGGAATCATACCCATAACTTTATTTCCATTTTACGCTGTCTCTTGAGCTTATCCAAAGAATTTTTATTAATGAATAATCAATTCAGCAAAATGTGGGGCCAACTTTTTAAATGCAGATGTGCTTTGGCCATTACACAGGCACAAAACTAGTTCTATGAGCAAATCCTGAAGCTATCCTTGCAGGATTAATTGGGAACTCAGATTATCCAAGCCATTCAAAGAGGAAAAAAGGTGTCTAGTTGCAATTATCTGATAATTAATTCACTTTTTATACAACCTAATAGCCTAGGTTTACCTAAAGTAGAGTTGCTGTGGTATGAAGTAAAGTGGAGATTCAGCTATGTGGACAATTTTATATGTAGATGTCATACTGTCAAATATATTTTAGTGCAGAATTAAAATTTATTTCAAGTTTTTTTAACCACTATTTCAAATCCCAGATACTACTTACCTACCTCTCAGCATATAAAAAAAGAAATTTAAAGTTTTGCTTCTTCATATATAAAATGGAAACAATGTAGTTGCTTTATTTCACAAGGCACTCATTCATTTATTTTTTAAGATTTTGAATTAATTTAAAATATTTAAATTCAAATTTTTTCAATTAAAATTTAGTCAAAGTATTTATTGTTGCTATTAATAGTAGCTCACATTTATAAGTACTTACTTACCATTTTTTAAAAATTTAATGAGTGTTTATTCAGGGCTAGAGCAAAGTGCACTGGAAAGGCAGACATACAGTTTGACCCCAGGACCCCACAAAGACCTATAGCAATAGTTTCACCAAAGTAGACCCAGCAATCCCTTCCAGAAACTTCCCAGACAGGTCCCTGACCAAGTTGCTAGGAAATAAGTTATTTAGGAAAAGAATGTGGCAAAACAGAGTATGGGGAAGAAGCTACCTTCATCCATGGACCCTGTAGTGACAGTATCATTCTTTAATAGGTTGAATCTGGTAGCCACCCCAACCATTTGTAATCCTCAGCTAGGTCAAGGTAACAGAAGAGCTCAGGTCCAAACTGGATTTAACCAAGACCAAGAAGCTCTTTTCTAACCAAAGCAAATATTAAGGACCAAATAAACTCATTTGAGCCAGATTTTAGAAATATTTATCTTTAGTAGGTCAATGGTACTTAAGTACCATATACATATGAGCTATTATTAGTAACAATAGTAACTCAAGTTGGAACAGTTCAACATTATGTAACCAATGAGGAAACTGAGGCACAAAGAAGTTAAGCATTCTGTCTAGTGACAGGTAGTTTAGTCTCAGTGCTAGGAGGAAAACCAAGGTCTTATAAGTCTAAACCCAGTATTCTTTCCAATACAACACAGTTCAAAATCCATTTATTTATCTATACTTGGGTACCAAACTTCAAAGAAGAACTATATTGCAATTCTATATTGATTTCTTAGAGTGAGGCAAACTTAAAAGAATTAAATTACTCATTTAATAAAATCTAAAACACATACATGGCTTCCAAACAATGGAATTTATGTATGAGGCCTTTGACTAAAAAACTCCAAACCATGCATTTGTTACTAGAAAATGAAATTTCTAAATAATCCCATAAAATTAAGTCAGTATAGAAGTGCTATTACCTCAAGGATATACCTTGAGATTCCAGGTTCATTTAAATGGTAAATAAACTAAGGCTTTCATTGCAAATTTCCAAACTAAAAATTTAATGAATCCTACTCATATGCCATCCACCACTATGGCAAAACAACAAATCTTTTCCAAATGTGAAAAGACAAAGACAAGTGTTTAGTATTTCATAGAATTGTTATATTCTATAATGCCAAACTAATCTTTTTCCTTCCATTTACATAACTTACTATGAATAAGCTTTGTAATGAATATAGCTTCAAGAAATCACCATCTGCCAAACACTCAGTGATAAACTATATACTTATTTCTGCAGAAGCCTATGCTATGAGAACATATTCCAGTACATCTGATAATATTCAAGAGACTTTCCATTACCACCAATCCCAGAACCCAATCACTAAAAAAATCCATCTACAAAATCATGTGTCATTTTATAGGTGTCACTCCTGAGAAACAAAACTATTACCAACATTCTTCTTTAAATATAGTCCCCAAGGAGGTGGGTAAGACAGCCAAGCCCTACCATACTACACTATATTTCTGGTAGGAGGTACTACACAGCTCTATTTATTCCACTAAGAGTTTAAGCAGAGGGTCTACTTAAAGAAAATGAAACAAAATAATTTTTTAAAAGCAATTCAAAATTGCTTGACTTTCCAAAAGCATAGATCACTGCATTTTGTTTTAAAAAGAGAGAAACAGAATGACTCAACTAATTTGACACTCCCTTTCATGCAGTCTCTAGAAGAATGTACCGATTGAATGAACACATCTGTACAAGGTATTTGGTTTGCAGGAAGAGATTAAGATTAAGTACTTATGGAACAAATATATTTCAAAATGATTTGTTGATTAAATATTGCCTAAATGACTGGGAAAAAACTAGTCTTTTGTTAATAACACAAACTTCTCTCTTATTGGGGGGTGTTTTTTTTAAAAGAATTCTAAAAACTCACCCACACACCCTTGTCCATCCTGTGGGGCCTGAAAGCCCTGATAACAAAGACAGCGGAAGGAGCCAGCTGTATTGTCACAGAAACCATGACTGTCACAAATAGTGTTGTTTACACATTCATCAATATCTGCAAAAAAGACATGTTCATGTTAGAGACAATAGGAAGGCAGTTTAACGAACATAGTATATTATTAATATATAATATACAATAACACAACAGAAAAATTATGCATATTAATACATGCGTGTTATTAATATGCACAAATATAAAATGAATGCATGTATATGATAGCAATGTTTATGTAGATAAACATTTACAAAACTTTAACATATAAGTAAAACATTTTGCCTAATATCAGGCAAAATTTTTTCCAAGGAAAAATATTCATTTTGCCAGAAAAATCAAAGCAATTGTAATTGTCAGGGTCAATATTTTCTAAATGTTTCCATCGATAATATTCCATGGGAGTGCATTTTCCCAGTGGACATATGTGCAAATATTATTGGTACAAATGTTTCTAATTCCTAGAAACTGTATACCAGAGGCTTTTGCATCTACTTTTAATATTTCATTTGTCCCTGTAGACATTATCCATGACATACTCTAGTATGAAGAGTGAAGTAGGCAGAACTAAGAGAATGAGAATAATATAAAGGAAAGTAACACTAAAATATATTAGAACTCACTAAACTGCACTGATCTATCCTGATGCCACAGGACTGATGATGAAGCTTACCTCTGTCTTCTAGTGGGTTAAAAATTCTGAGTGAGATATAGACTGCATGACATTAAATGCTTTGGTTTACTTTTGTTTTAAGGGAAGGTTCTATTGGCATGAGTGAGAGACAGAATTGGGAAGTAACAGTTAGTGAGGGTGGGGGGGTGGAATAAAAATCATAGGCCAAGTACATAACTATGAATAATTATGTCAATAAGAACTTAAAACAAAAATCGAACAATTATACAAACTCATTGCTGGTACAGCTATAACCTTGTTCAACCATTTTGGAAAGTAATTTGGACTTGTATAAAAAACTGTTCTTATTGAGATTCTGTATAATACATTGAAACAAATGTTTTGCCTCCTACTCCCAAACTGGACCATCCACTATTCCCCTAAACACTCTATTTTCTTGTGTGCCTTTGTTCTCATTGTTAACTGTGACAATCAAAATCAAAATTATTCTTTAAGGTCCAGCTCAAATACCACCTTTTCCATAGGCAAGTTACTTGACTCCACTTAGTCTCAATTTCTTTATCCCAAAATGAGAGGAATGGATGAACTAATTTCTCAAGTCACTTCCAACTATACTAATATACACTATACTCCTATGACCCTAAGCTTTCCCTGATTCATCCAGCCAGAAGTAATCCCTTCATCTTGGATAGTATCTATAGTTACTTGTGTAGCTTTCTGCTTTTCCCTAATAAACTGTTAGCTCCTTGAGCACATAGGCCATGTCTTGTTTATCTTTGTATCCTTCAGAATGTCTAGGCCAGAGTCATCACAACGGAGCCTCAATAAATAATTACTGAATTGAATCAACTGCCAGGAGGGAACAGTACCATAGGAGTAACCATTCCATGGGCTACTGCTACCTTTAGACATTATGAAATTAGCGAGTGTCAAAGGGACCAGGTTTTGCATATGATAAAGCCTGGGAGGGATTTAAAGGGACCTTGGAGATCATCTCATTAAATTCAATCATTTTACAGATAAGAAAACTGGTACTAGGCATTGGCAGGTCACTTGTTCCAAGTTCAAGTGCTAATTATCAGAAGATAATAGATTTAGAGCTAAGAGAGACCTTAAAAGTCTAGTCCAAGCTACCATGAAACCATTTTACAGACGAGGAAACTGGAGTCCAGGAAGGTTAAGTGACTTGCTCCTGGTTAAAGACAGAATAATAGTAAGTCAACAAATATCTATTGAGTATCTGCTCTCTCCCTGACACCAGGCTAAGAGCTGGGGACACAATAAAAGGCCAAAGACTGTCCCTGCTATCAAGAAACTCACAGTCTAATGAGGAAGACAACATATAAACAGCTATATTCAAACAAGATAGATACAGGATGAACTGGCGACAATCAACAAAGAAAAGGCACTGCTAGCATTAACGGCAACTGGGAAACGCTTCTTGTAGCAAGGGGCAGAGCCAAGATTCTGACTCCAAACTCTGCACACTACACACTGTAGTAGGCTGACTCCACAAATGTAAAGAGCAAGGTAAAGTGATGTAAAGGAAAGATTCCCTAAATTACTTCAGGACAGAGGCTGGAGTATTCTTAATTCTTTCCCCTAAGTTCATAGCTTATCTGTAAAGGATTTCATCAACTTAGAGGTCTCCACCAATACAGACTGAAATTCAAGTCTATGATCTAGTTAAACAATTCCTAAGGTGTATCCTGAAGCACTCAAGGATCAAAAAACTTGTGTGTCCTTGGCCATATACTTAGCCTTAATGAGGCAAGCTCTGAATTCTGAGATTCCTGACCTCAACCCCAGCACACTGTCCTCTACACCACACTATCTCCCTCCTTGCTCTGAGACATTCAACTGCCTATCTCTAAATATTTTATATATAATCACAGGATTTGCCTGAAATGACTTGATTAAAGTAACATCTTTCATGCTCATCCAGAAATGTTTATTTTTTATATAAATCACTTGGATGAAGACAGAGAATATGCTTATAAAATTTGCAGATGACACAAAGCAGGGAAGGACAGCTAATACAACCAGATACCAGAATCAAGATTTTAAATTATTTCAACAGGCTAGAATGCTGGATGGAAACCAAGTTGAAATTTAACAAGGATGAATATAGTCTTGTGTTTAGGTTAGGAAAACGAACTGAACAAAATACAGAATGAGGGAGACCTGGCTTAATTGGCAGCTAAACATTTGAAAAAGAAAATGAGGCTTTAGTTGTACAAAAGATTCATACAAGTGTGATGCATTTAAAAAACACAACTAAAACTAAACTATTCTAAAATAGCATTAGTAATAGTACAGGGTGAAAATTCAAGGAATTAATATTCTGTTTTCTACGCTAGTAAAGCTGTAATTTACAGTAAATTGTTGAGTTTTGGGTGCCAAGTTTTAAGACACTTTGACAGAGATGGCATCTAGATTGGGGCATCTAGGATGGCAAGGGGCAGAGTTTGTACTGAGGTGTGAGCAAGTATCATTTTGCACACCTACTGCTTACTATGCAAAAACTAGTTGCTAACACACCTCTGAGGAGCAGTCTCAAATTTCTGTACATTTGATTTCATATCAGCGGGGGAGCTGGAGAAAGGAGAGGAGTTTGGGGCAATAAATGTGAGGGAGTAAATGCAATGAAAATTTGTGACAACCCCCTATCACAAGAAAACAGAGATATTTTAGACTATGGTACAGTAGAAAGAAAATTGCATTTGCAATTAGAGGACCTGATGCAAAATCCCAAAGGCAATTCTAATTCCTTTATAGTTTTTGGGATTGAGAGTAATAGTAATTAACATAGAAGATTTAGACAAGAAATTGTTTGGATTTGTAATAAAAAGGAAAAAAAAAGTAATCTGGCCTCCTGCTGGTGAATAACTATTTAGCAAATAATGTTTTATAGAAGTAATGTAAGGGTTAGCAGTTTTGTATTGTCAACAGTGAGCTGAGGTAATGTCTAAACAAGGCTACATTTGTTTCATATCTAACTAATGACCTAAATGCAAAAAAGGCAATTTGTTAGTGTTTTCTTTGATAATATAAGTCATCTGATGTTGTTTCCCCATTACTATTCTTTCCTATATCCAGGACACTGCTTTTATTAGGATTAAAATTGTAAAAATAAACCTGAATCTTTTTGGCAATACATGATCTGTTTTAATTAAAGCATTAATGTTAACTGGAATTTAGAAGATAAAACTCTTTCACATACCAACTTCACACTGAATCATTTCCCAGTTTAACAGGATATATTTTTTCCTTTTTGCTTGAACTTTCATATTTTTCTAATAATATTAAATTAATTCTGTCTGAAGCTTTATTAGCAATCAGCCATGCATATCACTACCAAATGCTATCCGAAAGATGAATGCTTTTCCAAATTCATAATAGACTGCACAGATGTACTAGGCAAGAGAGTGTATTGGCTGCTGATTTTGCATAGAAATGATTAATATTTATATTTTCTTAAGCAAAGGAAACAAACATTTTGAAGATACAAGAGGAAGAGGAATCACAAGAACCAAGGAAACAAAATTACTGATTGGGTTCTTATAGCTGGAAAAAGCTTTAGTTCTAGTATTAAGAGACTTCAATTCAAGTCTTAGACACTTGCTAGCTATGCAACCCAAGGTCTATCACTTAACCCCTCTGAATCTCAGTTTGCCTGCTTATAAAATGGGGATGATCATATGTGCACTGTCTTCTTCACAGTGAAAATGCTCTTTAATAGAAGTGATAATGATGATGAAGCAATAGGATTACTCCAAATATCAGAAAGAACTATAGTGTCAAACATCTGTACATGCTTATTTTGAAAGTGACACTGAATGACTGACATGCCCCAAATCTGGCTGGTCTTGATATTTGTGCTATATGGAAGATCATGCTTAGATGCTTTTCACTTACTGTCAATGGACAGTGAACTGAGGGCAGGGACTTCCCCACTTTTGCTTTTCTATTTCCAGTGTCTAGTGTAGTGCCTGGCACAAAGTAGATTTTTGTTGGATCAGCATTCCTGATGGTGATTGAATCACAGGTTGGATCAAGAAAAAGTTATTTATCATCAAAAAATATATAGTAACAAAGACCATACCTGAGGCAGGTTTCATAGAAAGGTACCTGGCCAGCAAAAGTTTCATTTTTGCCAATCTACAAGCATTTATTAAGCTCTATGTGCCAAGCACTGTGCTAAGAACTAGAGGTAAATGGATAAAAAATGGAGCAATCCTTATTCATAAGGTACCCACATTCTATCATTGCTTCACTGAAATGAAACTTGGACAGATACAAAAAATGGAGGTACCTAAGTACCATGATGTTCTTACTAGGGCTAATGAGCTGAAACATTTTCTTACCAATTAAATAATTTAAATCGTGATCAAAGTCTATAATAACAAAATTAACAATAAAACAAAGGTATACATAGACAGGTGTGTGCATATAAATTTATGCATTGTAAAACATGCATGTTTTATTCACTGTAATTAAATAATTAGTTTCTTTTCTCCTTGGACACATCCTTTGTTTTTTCTTATATCTATTTGCATTATTTAGTCATTTTTAGCCACATCTGACTTTCCATGACCCCATTTAGGGTTTTCTTGTCAAGGATACTGGAGTAGTTTGCCATTTACTTTTTTAGCTCCTTTTGTAGATGAGGAAACTGAGATAAACAGGACTAAGTGACTTGTCCGGGGTCACACAGCTCTATAAGTCTCTGAGGCCAAATTTGAATTGTGGAAGATGAATCTTCTTGACTCCACTCTATCTACTGTATCACTTAGCTGCCCCACTTCTATTTTCCAACCCAGTATCCATTTTACTCCTTCTAGGCAGGATTTATCTAAAAATAATGAGAAAAATTTCATTAATAACACTACCCTCTTATTACAGGGTCACCGCAGAGAAGCAAACAGTAGCAAAGAGAATTACATTTGGTTTTTGCCTCTCCCGCAGGAAACCTGTATAGGTATAGATAAAGCTGGAATTCAGTGTTATTCCCTTCTTTTAGATATTTAAAAAAATCACCATACTGATATTTGCATGCTACATGAGCAAGAGCCCCAAGATGGCAGACCTGAAAGTGAAGGAACTCTGCTATAAATCCAAAACCCAGTAGTTGTCAAGTAATTCTTTCTCTGTTAAGCCGGAATTTAGACGACCTGGCCTTTACTTTGGGACCCATCACTTTGTGACCTTTAAATGAATCATTTCACCTCCTGTTGCCTCTCCATCCCAAATATAGAATAATGGCATAGTGCTTTGAAATCAATGTGCAGAGGTAAAGTAAACTCAGAAGAAATGATATTGGTAAATTGGATCTCAGTCTTTTGGAAGAAAACTCCACCAAGCCAAAAATGGTATGAGTCTAAATATTTAACTGGAAAGTGTCGTGCCCACTGATTTTCTCCATAAAAAAGGAAATGACCCACTATTTCAGTCCAATGCTTGCCAACCATTTGGAATAAGTAAATAATTTGGTGCCCGAATTTTGAGAAAGGAGGTCCAAAGGAAAGGGGTTTGCACTGGAAGAAATTTAGGATTCATACTTCAATGGAAATACAGTATTTACTTTCCTTACTGAGAGGAAAGGAAGCCAATTTGGAGGCAGCAAAACCTAGCCAAGAAGTTGGACTGAAAGCGATTAAACTGGGGGAGAAGCTGCCCAAAAGGAATTAAAAGACGGCATGGAGACTGGCCCAAAAGAGATTAAAGTGACAGCAACATACCAACACAGAAGAGAAGCCAGTGTTGATGAAGGATGAGCACAAGGGGGGAAATCAATTCTAATTTAATCAATAGGAAATTAAAAATGATATTTGGAGAAGGTCCAGAAAGTATAATGGGGTATGGAAACATATTTAAAATGGTTCAGTGAGGTCTGGCAGCAATGATGAGGTTAGAGAATATGGATTTAAAGCGTAATGGAAAACGAGGTTTTTCTCCCCCCTCCCTTCTGGGAAATGGACATGAGCCAGAAAATAACTAAAGATATCCTGTCGCAAAGTTTAACTAACCTTCTCCTTTCTAAAAGAGGACTAGGAGGAAAAAAAGAATTTCAGAGCCTTGAACTCTATAAAGTAGAGTATTCAAGAGGTGAATAATGGAAAATCAGCAATCAGAAAGTCTTAGACTTAAAATAATCACAGACCTATCTTTCTCACTGTATCTTGTAACTGATAATTCCTCCAGAACTCCCTGATTTCAAAGGTATCTATTTACCTTGGTTTCATGGGGGAACATTTTAAATGATGGTCCTTCTCTTTTATCTCTTTTAGTATCTAAAGAATATGCTCAAGGAACCACAACAAAAATTGGCCCTGGATTCAAAACTGTGGTTTATTGTTCATCAGGCACAGGAGCAGTTTAAAAAAAGTCCACTCCACTAGAACTCACCTAAAGACCTGCTCTGAGTCTATCTAGTGAATATTTGGAGATAAAGAGGAGAAGGAGAAATAGAAGCAGCAGTGGCAACCACAGTAGTAGTAGCAAGCTGCAAAAGTAGTAACTTAAAGTATAGATGAATTTTTAAAAAAATTAAAATCAGAATATCAGAATTGGAAAGTGCCTCAGGGACCATGCAGTCCAGCCTGTAGAAGAATAAGAATGTTTGCTGCAGCACGCATGACAAGTACCTAAATGGGCAAAACAAGATGCATGGATTGACTTACTATTAGAACTATTCAGAAGTGGAACGAGCTGCTTTAGGAAGTAAAGGTGATGATCTTCAGATAAGAGTTGGAGAACAATTTATTAGGCATGGTAGAAGAGCTCTCTTCTAAGGAATATGTCAGACTAGTAGGCTACTGAGGTTCCTTTTCAACTCTTGACATTCTGTGATTCTATTCACGCAGTTTCTGTTTAAAGTCAACAGGGAGGTGGCACAGTGGATAGAGAAGACCTGGGTTCAAATTCATACTCAGGCATTGACCAGCTGTATGACCCTGAGCAAACTACTCATCCTGTTTGCTTGTTTCCTCAAATGGAAAATGGGGATGATAATAGCACTGAACCTATGTTGTGAGGACCAAATAACATAATATTTGTGAAGTGCTTAGCACAGTTCCTGGAATGTAGTAGGAATTATATAAATATTCATTCCCTTTTCCTTAAAGACCCCAAATAATTGGGAACTCATTGTCTCCTGAGGCACCCTATTTCATTTTTGGATAACCCAAAATGTAAGGATGAATTTCTCTATGTGGAACTAAAATATGGCTCTGGGCAATTTAGGACAGTAAATTTAGTATTGTAAAGGGCCTAAGAAACTATTTAATCCAAACAACTTGTTTTACTGATGAGGAAACAAATTCAGTTGATTGGAATTGTCTGATTCCAACTATTGTTCCTAGTTCTGTCCTCTCAGGCCAAGAAGTGCCAACTAAACAAGTAAAATAGTGTTTATAAACATCTTAAACTATGAATGAAGGTGAAATTGAATATTCATTTGAGGGAAATGTAACCTTATTCTAGTTACAATATATGAAAGTCAAGAATGAAATTTTGGAATATATTTATAACTGATTTAGTCAATAAAAGATGTCAAGATGTATGAGAACTATCTTGACAGGCTGATCAAGCAATTAAAAATTAGGAACAAAAGAGGTTTAATGATTTTCAAAAAATTCAAATCTGAGAGTTTATAATTCATGCCATAGTAAAGTGTTTCTTTTAGTGATACCAACACTTTGAGAAAATTCTTTCTCCATTTCCTCCCAGTGGTGTGGACTTGAGACTGTAGGTTCTCAATGTTTATATCAATGGAGCATAAAACCTAGGCAGTCTCCTCAAATTTTAATGGCTTTAAAAAAGAGTCTGGCATCTAATCAGTCTGGCTAAATGCTGAGAGATTTGGAAATAAAAAAGGTTCTACCTTGTCATTGCTGATGCTTGGAATCAGCAGCTTCTTCAACACTGATTAAATGCTGCACTCTTTAAAAGATCTTTCCTGATCCACTTCAAAAAAATTTTTTGTTTACTATGTATATACTTTGAATGTGCTTATCTGAATACACCTTACTTCCTTCCATTAGAATGTAAGTTCCCTGAGGGTAGGAACTATTTCATTTTTGTCTTTGGATTCCTAGTGTCTAGGACAGTGACTAACCACATAGTAGGTGCTTACTTAGTCCTTGCTGAACTGAACTGAGTTGTAATGGTGAGATTTTGGTCATAATAAGTCATGAAACCATCTACTAAGTATGGAATGGATTTGATGTTTGTTAGTAGATGGGGTTCTCACATGGATGAAGTCATAGATCTGTTTGATATGTTTCTCCCCTAATAAAATGTAAGCTCCTTGAGGGTACTGACACTTTCATGTTTTTCTGTTTCTCTGACACCTAGCATAGTATCTGGCATCTAACAGCTGCCTGATAAGTGATTTTTAATTGAATGATTAAGTATATCAACCTGACACTTAGGAAACTAGAAATTTTTGTTTTAAAAGTAACTACTTTACTGAATAATAAAATGACAGGGAAAAACTTGTAGCTACCCCTCTTATTATCAACTATTATTTGATAATATACACATGGACATACATACTTATATATATGTACAGGCACACTTTATGCTTTTTGTGTCAAGATTCATGACACTTCTCTCAATTTTTGTCAGAATTCAATATTCTTTTTTTTGGGCAGGGCAAGGTGGTGGTTCAGACTTATGATTTTTTTTTGGTAACTTCCAGTGAACAAACTTCCTCTGCCAATACCTGCTCTGTATCCTATAGTCTTAAGAGGATCCTTTGGAGCACTTAGAGGTTATACAACTTACTCAAGCTCACAGAGCCATTATATATCAAGAAGCAAGACTTGAACCTAGGTCTTCCTAGTATTGCCTGTAAATGTTTAAAAATGTATTCCAACTTAATCGAGTGTTTCAGAAAACAAAAATTTGTCCAGACAAAAAAACAAATAGCCCCTCAATCCCAAGTAAAATCTTTAGGACAGAAAGATTCAAAAATTAAGTTATTACTTTGGTTACATGAAAAATAAAACATCTCTCAAATATGAGTATTCACTCTCCTGGAAGAGATCACAATCTACCTATGCCTTCTCATCTTTTAAAATTATCTTACCATAAATTTTCCAAAGAAGAGCTACTCAAGATTTTAGAGCATCTTTAAACATTCTGGAATAGCAGTATGGCACAAATGGGCTGTCCATTTGTTATGTCTCATTCTCATTCCATGGCTGGCCTTTTTCTGATTATACTTTTTCCTGACAATATATAGTTTGTAACTGATAATATGCCACAGGTCAGGTGGAACCATTTTGAATTATATGATTGCACTTTGGATCCCCTTGATTTTGATTATTCAGAAATCATAGAATCAGAAATCATAATGCAAGTCATGCATTAATAAGATCACCAGGATAATATCGATATTTAAAAGATGAGTTTTTTTTATTACAGCATGTTTGAGATCATTGAAGAGCCTATATAACTTTCAAAATTAAGTCCAGCTTTCTCTCCTCCTCCTTGCAATGCAAGGCCCAGATAATAGTCTATCTGTAGTACCTGCAGAAAATCTATGTACCAAAAGGCTGACTCAAAAGAATGTCCATTCAAGTTCATGTCAAAATCTGAGCAAAACACATTCTTTGATCATTTGGAATACCTGGTCACTTGAATTCAAGTGTAGAATACAAGAGAAAAAAATAACTGGAAAATATAATTTGGAATCATGAAAAGACTTAGTATTTTCCAAAGTAGTTAAGGTGATCAAAATCAATTTGCAAAGAAAAAGCACAAAAAATTCTAAAACTATCTCAGTAATTACTCAAAAAGTAAAGGAGAGGCACATGCTAAATATAAACAGGCCATAAAACACAAGATATGCAAAGAATTGTGTGGGAGCAGTGGAGAAAGAATAAAATTTTTAAAAAGCCCAGCCAATGTGCTGCTGCCACAACAAAGGATAGCAATGGAAAATCCAAGTTCCCTATTGCTATCTATGTGCTGTCAAGTTCTACAGGAAGGTCCTCTCCAGAGGATTTATAAGAGGACTTCAACAACAATCACAAAGGAAGGGTAAGCATGGATGGGTTGCGTTTTAATTTGTTTGGTGGATTACTTATGGGTGATATCCCAAATTGACAGACATATCAAATCTCATTTGGGAGGGCTTTTAGTGATTTGGACATCATACAATCAGAAAAATAACAAGCAAATAGGAACAACTGGAGAAGCATACAATGAATTGGGAATAATCATAAAGCATCTTCCATTTAAACCCTATGTAAAACATCTTTTATGAATAGTAAGAACTTCTGACAAGTCTATATCTCCTTGTTTTATGTCTCGCAAGTGAATGGTTACTTTTTTTCCTTTTATATTTAAAAGGAAGGCAGACTGCCATGTACAGTCCCTCATTTGGATGTGTCTGGAGCCTTGGAAGCTTAGTTATCCAGCCTTCTCCTACAAATGGACCTTGAGAGCTTGTTCTAGCAGGAGAGGGCAGATACAAGTAGACCCTTGACTGAAGAATGGTACACTGCTATCAGCGAAGGTCAGCCTCTTTGACTGAGCACACAGCTTCAGGAGGGATGTGTGTGGAGTGATAAGCCAGATCAGCTGAATCAGCCCTGGCAATCAATCGGGTGACAGATGTTGCAGTCAGATCCTCATATCCAGAATAGTTACTTTTTGACTGAATCCCTAAAGGAATACTATATGATCTTGAAAAATGCATGGAAAATAACCATTTTAGAGGATAGTTTTGAAGTTATCATTTGCCGAAGGATTTTTTTCTTTTGTGATAAAAGTAAACAGGATTTTAAAATTCTCTTCTCAATTTTGTAACTGTGAATATGTGATTTGCTATCAAAAATCATCTGTATTTACTTTCCTGATTTTTTTTTGTAAATTAAACACTGGATACATGCACAATCTGTTCATACACGTTTTACAGAAATAAGAGAATAGGCAAATTGGTCAGTGGTTGTTGATATCTTCTTCGGTTGCTTTTTTCTGGTAACAATATCATCTGAAAATTTCCCCCCATTATTTTGGCACATGACTCTTTTTGACATATCTTGGAAAACTCATCCCTTAGGTCATTAAAAATTGTGTCTCTTCAAGACAACATCTTCTTTGTATTTTTGATCAAGTCCAGCTTCTCTTCCAGACTTCAGTTCCATTGTCATCAAATATGAGAATGGATTCTTGTAGAAACGCTGACACATATGTTCAATTTTTTGTCTGTTTCTTGTACTCGATCCAGTTTTGTCTATAAATAATCTTGGGATGATCTGGTTAAATTCGGTCTCATGCCAAACAGTGTGAAGGCTCAATTTCGACTGCTGCTTTTTGTTATTTTGTCAAGTGATATTGGTCATAATCCTTCACCATCCTCCTCTATAAGCTGGATAAATGGCTATGTATTTCTAAACCAGTGTTGTCTTTGGCTGCTGTACCTCTTTGCTTGGCAAGTTGATCAAGTGTGTGTTGACCAAAATGGTTTCTGGGTTCTTTTGACTTCTGTAGTATGGCAACTGCTATTCATCAGACTTCTCTTAGAATGGTGATAATCAGGTTCAATCCATTCATTTTAATGCATTTTTCATTCTTCAGAGCCAACAGTTCCATTAAAATAAATAATCTGTTCTGTTGAATCTGTTCTGCTTATATAGTGTCTTTTCATCTAACTTTCCTCCTAATTTAGAGTTGATTTTGAAACTTTCTCTGTAATTGCCATTGAATTTAGTGCATAAAGATTTTTGATCTTGAAATAGTCTCATGTCAATAACTAATCATATCAAGTTGACATTAAAATGTTCATCAATTTCATTTTTGTGCTATTATTCAATGCTCACTCTCTCCAGTGATTTCCAATTCTCTTCTTGAAGTGAGTAGTCACACTTTTCAGGTGCTGGGTTTTCTGTGTAGTCTACAAGCCTTTAGAAAGGTCAAAAGCTTGTAAACTGGTGAAACATAAAATGGCAACCAAAAAAAGAAACAAAACTCAAGAGCAAAATTCTGCTCTCAAATACTCATGGGAAACTTTTAGTAGATTGCGCCTTTAAAATTTTTTCTTCAGGGAGAAAATGTTTCATTGACGTTACTTTTTAATATTATTGATAATTCTCAATAACTTTCCCCACTCCTCCCCAAAACAACCCTATCTTGTAACAAAGAAATACAGCTATACAAAACAAATCGACATGTTGACCACGTCTGGAAATATGTGCTTCATTAGACACCTATAGTTTACCAAATCTCTGACAATTCTGTTGTGTTCAGTGATTTCACCAGCTCTTCATGACCGCTTAGTGGTTTTCTTGGCAAAGATACTGGATTGACCATTTCCTTCCCCAAATCATTTTACAGATGAGGAGCTCAGGCAAACAGGGTTAAGTGACTTGCCTGGGTTCAGGGAGATAGTAAGTGTCTGAGGCTGGATTTCAACTCAGGAAGACTGATCTTCCTTGATTCTACCCCCTGCACTCTATCCACTGAGCCACCTAGCTGCTCCTCTAACAATAAATAGGAGGAATATTTTGGGGTTAACTCTTTCTGATCATCTGAAGAATGAAGAGTTATTACAAGCTACTGCATTTCTCACAAGAAGTTAATTTTAATTTCATAGAATCCTAGTCATAGAGTTGAAAGAGACAACAAAGGCCTTCCTAGCCCAATTCTCTCATTTGACAGATCAGAAGTACGAGATTCAGAGAGGAGAAGTAACTTGACTGACCTGGTATTTGGAGTCAGCTCTTCTATTTATTCTTGAGTGAGTGACTCCTCCCCCTTTAAGACTAAAAGGCCCCTAGAAGTGATAGGACTTAGAACTAGAAGGAACATGAAAGAATATATAGGCTAGTCCCCTCATTTTACAGAAATGGAAGTAGAGGCTACAGAACCTATTCCACTGAGATACCTTACTGTTAATCTCAAGTTCAATAGGTCTCAAATTGAACAACATTGTATTCTTTTCTCAAATGGATCCTCTTTCTAACTTACTTCTGATATCACCATGTGAAGAAACATAGGAACCAGAACAAGGAGAAATGATGCACGTAAATGGAAGCAGAAATAAATGTGTGATTATATATCAAAGTAAACTAACACCTACTTGGTCAGAAATATTCTGGGAAACAAATCACAAGCCTAGCATGGAGTGTTTTATAAGAATTATGTGGGATTTCAATTATTGTGACAGCTCTTAGAATATTCTATCTTCCCAAAACAAAGCAACTAAAATTTTTTGACTTGCCTTTCCATAGTTTGTCCTTACAGAAGAGGAGAAGCAAACTAGAGGAACTTTTTACCTGGATCTAATTCTCACCTAGAAGGAGGAACTGGCTTCTGGGGTGGACATGACGAGAATTCCATCTTGGAATTTGTGATCAGGAAGGAAAATCAGGTATAAACTAGTGTGCATTCTAGCTTGGGGAAGAGTAGATTTCACATGGTTCAGAGAATGGATAGGTAGGATCATATGCACTAAAGATGATCCAGAACAAAATTCTAAAGACAAAAAGGAAGAATTACAGTGAAGAGGAAAAAGGATAGTTGTCTAAAGACATCTTAAAAATTCAAGGTATTATCTTTTACTCTAGATTGACTTCCTTAACATGCCTTCCTTTTTTATCATTCCCTGTGCCCACCCTCCACCTTCTTTTACCTCTTTCCCCTCCTATTTCTCTACTAGCAGTTACATTTCTATACAAAACTGAGTGTGTGTGTGTGTGCATATGTGTGTATGTGTATGCATGTGTGTGTGTTTATGTGTGTGTATTTTTCCCCCATTCTTCTCTCTTTGAACCAATTCTTATGGGAGTGATGGGAGGGAGGAAGCATTGCCTACCACTTCCTGTCCTCCCATTTCCCCCTCCATTGTAAAAGCGCTTCCTTGCAAGCCTGTTTTATGCAAGAAAAATTTCCCCATTCCCCGTCTCCCAGTACATCCCTGTTTTTCAGCCCTTCTTTTTTTCTGTGCGATCATTCCAAATATATTCACATCCATGCCCTCTGTCTATGTAAACTTCTTTTAATTCCCCTAATGATAGTAAAGTTCTTAGGAGTCACATGTATCATCATATTAGAATGAAAACAGTTTAGCTTTATTGAGACCCTTGTAATTACTTTCATGTTTACCTTTTTGTGTTTTTCTTGAGTCGGGTTTGAATGCCAAATTTTTCTATTCAGCTCTGGTCTTTTCATCAGGAATGTTCTAAAGTCCTCTGTTTCAGTAAATATCCATTTTCCCCCTACAGAGTTATACTCAGTTTTGCTGAGTAGCTTATTCTTAGTCACATTCTGGAAAATCATATTCCAAGTCCTTCACTCCTTTAGCATGGAAGCCACTATATCTTGCATGATCCTGACTGTGGCTCCGCATTATTTGAATTGTTTATTTTTGGCTGCTTCAAGTATTTTCTCTTTGACTTAGGAGCTCTTTTAATTGGCTACAACATTCCTGGGAGTTTTCATTTTGGGATTTCTTTTGGGAGGTAATCAGAAAATTTCTTCCATTTCTGTTTTACCCTTGGGATCAAAGATACAGGGCATTACTGGTCATTTCTTGAAATATGATATCTAGGCTCTTTCCTTGATCATGGCTTTCAGGTAGTACAATAATTCTTAAATTATCTCTCCTCAATCTATTTTCCAGGTCAGTTTTTCTTCCTTTGAGATAATTTACATTTTCTCCTATTTTTTTCATTCTTCTGGTTATATTTTATTATTTCTTGATGTCTCATGGAATCATTAGCTTTTACTTGCCCAATTCTAATTTTTAAGGAATTATTTTCTTCAGTGAATTTTTGTGACTCTTTTACCATTTGGTCAGTTTTGTTTTTAAAAAGATGTTATTTTCTAAATTCCTTTGTACCACAACTCTTTTACCAAGTTGTTAATTCTCTTTTCAAATTTTTTTTGCATCACTCTCATTTCTTTTCTCAATTTTTCCTCCACCACTCGTATCTCTTTAACACTTCAGGAAATCTTCTTGGGCTTGGGTCCAATTAGCATTTTTCTTTGCAGCTCTGGTTTTAGTTTTTTCCCCCTTTCACACTTGTCTTCTTCTGAGTTTATGCCTTGGTCTTCCCTGCTACTACAGTAGCTTTTCATGGTTAAATTCCTTTTGCATTGTTTGCTCATTCTCCCAGCCTATTTCTTGATTTTGAACTGTATGTTAAAATTGGGCTCTGCTCAACTAGGAGTGGGGAGGCATCATCCTAAGTTTCAGACTTTTCCATGCTGTTTTTTTCAGAGCTAGTTCTGGGGTCCTGCCAGTTTTTAGTGTTTCCAAGGTGGGGTCATGTAGGGAGAGGTATGGTCTCTGCTCTCCTAGTCTGCACTCTAGTCTTTACCCAGGAAAGGTCCCTGGTCCCCTTCTGCCACAAGCACTAGAGCTTCTCTTTGCCTTGGAACTGTGACCAGGGCCTCTGCTCCCTTGTGACTGACACCCAGCATTCCTCTCTGGCCTGGAAATGCAACCCAGAATTATGTACGGGCAACAGAATTTCCAGTGAATGTGAGCAATACCCAGTGCCAGCAAAAGGTCCCTTGTACTCTCTTTCTGACCAGTAGTCTGACCCCTTATTTCCAGCTCTGGACTGAGAGCTCCCAAAGATGCTGCCACTATGTGTGAGAGCTCCAGACAAGTTTCGACTATGGTGTCACAAACTTCTGCCAAACTCCTAAGTTTTCTTAGGTCAGAAAAATGTCTCACCCTAACCTTTTGTTGGCCCTGCTGTTCCAGAATTTGAGCTGAGGCATTATTTTGAAGTTGTTTGGAGGCAAATGTTGGGAGAGTTCAGCTGGATTGCCTCTTATTTACTATCTTGGCTCTGCCTCCTAGAATGCTGGTATTAAAAAGGTGAGTCTTTTATTTCCAGGAGAAGTTGGGTAACATTAAAAGGAGTTTTGCAGTTTTCTGAAAGTAATCCAAGCCATCCTGTACAACTGTATAACCCTATGTTATAAGCCAACAATAATTAGTTGTGATTTTAAAATAATGTCGAGTTTAAACTTCAAGACAAGTTTAATTATTTAACCACTTTGGCGGAGGTGGATCTATAATATTATCAATATAAGAAAATTCCTGGTGTAGTAACTTCCTCTACTAAGGCAGATCAGAAATTGTTCCATAACTAAAAGTCTTAGAGAGTTGCCTGGAGGGTTGGGAAGTTAAGTGACTGGTCAAGGGCTACCCAACCATTGTGTGCCAGAGGCAGGACTAAAACTCAGGTTTTCTTGAAATTCTCTATCCACTATGCAACACTGTCCCTCTACTAAATACATTTTATCACAATAAACACATGTATAATTAGTTTGGAATTTTGCATGTGTTTATTCTGAATAGTTATTTTGTACAATTTTACCATTGCTCCTGAATCATCACAGTTACACATGATGAGGTCCTGAATCAGGGTGGTGACAGTACCGGAGGAGAGAAAGAAGCATATGTGAGAAATGCTGTAAAGATAAAATAGAGAAACCTTGAGAACAGATTGGATAAAGGAGCTGAGTGAGAGGGAGAGTGACAGGTAGTGATTTGGAGGAGAGTGGTACCCTTGGAGAGTACTAAGGAACGTAGGAAGAGAGAAGGGGAAAAGATAATGAGTTCAGTTTTGATCCTATTAAATTTAAGATGACTGTAAGACATCCAGTTCAAGATGCATAGGAAAAGAATTGCTGGGTGAACCCAAGCACACTCATTGCTTGCCCTAAGTAACATCAGCAACAGTGACAATGTCAATACTTAGGTCTCTGAAGACTTGTAATTTTGATAATTATGGCAGCCATATATACAACTACGATCTGTTATTCCAGACCCTTGCTAAAAGGCTAGTTCAAGCAAAAAATCTTGGAAGCTGAAGAAAGTATGCCATTTTCCTTTAAGTGGTTCTAAAAAGTAAACTGTCACACTGGTCTTCCCTTCTTCCCACATCAATGGCATAGGTGGTCCAAGAACACAAAAATGTAGTTGATAGGAAGAGCAGCAGGATTTCTGAATTTTTTGGTGAATAAAAGTTCCCAAGATCATAGCTCTAGTGTTGGAAGGGACTTCACAAGCCATCTAATTTGCATTCCTCATTTTACAGATAGGAAAATTGAGGGCCACGGAAATTAAGGAGAATGGAGTAGTAGATGTAAGCACTGCAGGAGAAGAGAGTATCTTACTCTTTTATTTGCATTCCTAGAGCTTGGTACAGGGCCTGGCATGTAGCAAGTAAACATCTACCAGTAAGTGCTTACTAACTGATTAAGTGACTCATCCAAAGTGACACAGCTAGTGACAGAGCTGAGTGTTAAACCCAAATCTTCTAATGCCAAACCTAGCCTTCTTTGTATGGACTAGAGATAATTTACTTTGATTTGTAATTTGCTCCTCTTTACAAATAACAGGAAAAAGTGCCAGCAGAGTCAATTGGTCAACTATGAGAAATGTGGCATAATATGTCCCTGTGATAAAATCAAGGAGTCACGTTCACTACATTTATTCTAATTATGGTATAGCTTTTGTTACCTCGTATCCACATCAATCAGGAGCCCAAGAACAATCATTCAATATTTTATCTGCTAGTCACTTAACAACTAAGTTTGGAACCATTATGATATCTTAAACAGCACAAATAGATAATAACCTTGAAAAGTCAAATTTTTAACCAAAAAAAGAACTTTGTTGATAACAAAGGATTGGCTAAAAGAGATACTCAGGGAGTATGGGTTCCATTGGTATGGTCCAGCTATCAAAATATGGCATTCAGGATAGACCTATTCATAGATTTCACTCCTTCATAGTCAAATGTAATATTTCTTGGCTTCCATATATTGCTTACTTATCCTTCTAAAGAGAATTTTCGAAGTTCTAAAACTTTAAAAGGTCAGAAGTGATAAAATCTTAGGATGGGCTCTTGAATATTTCACGATTGTGAATTTTATAAAAAAACTTTGATATGCTGAAGATAATCAAACAACTCATGGAAAATCTTTACTCCAAGTCCAAAAGGAGTCTTTTCCAGAAAAAATATCCTCAAATCTCTCCCTAATGATTTAAACAGCCGTTTGCACTCATTTTTGCAGAAATACATTCTTAGAAGTAGTTAACATGAAGAAAAGAAGCCTTTATAACTGGAAGCCACATCCTAGATGGCTATATGGTCTTAAAAATTTTTTTTTTGTTTTGCCTTAGAAATAAGCTAAATTTCCTTTTTCTTAGAAACATAAGATATATAAATAGGACCTCATTACCTTTTTAGGTTCAAATCTGAAAGTGTCTTTCCTAAAATTAAAAAATGATAATGTTTACTGCCAGGTGTAAAATAAATGAGTTATAACTGTGGCACAGAACTACTAGTATCCTACTTGCCCCGACCAAAATTTTAAATATTTTTTTTTCTGGTGCTTGATATAAAATTTTACCTCTAAGCCAATAAAACCACCAATTACTTTTGGAGCATCATCAACTATGGCTTCAAAATTTTCCTTTTATGCTACATTGTTTATAAAAAATTATACTTCAGTCCTGAGAATAAACTTCTTTACTCTTTTTTACATCCTCTGACTTGACTAAAGTTGGCTTTACTGTTTTCCTATTTCTTATGAAAGGGAAATTAATTTTAGAAGTTTTGAAAATATGTTTTCTGGTTTTAGGACCTTCTCTACTGTTAGTAGACTCTGGGCGCAGTTGCATAGTATTAGTGTATTACTGGGACATATGGCTTTTTAAAAGTTTTATTATCTGTCTGCTAATTTTCATTTGTGCCTTTTTCTTTTTAAAATAACTGAGCAAACATTTTTTACACATAAAACATAGCCAAAACTTTGGTAGAACCAACTTCTCTGGAGATCTTAAAAACATGAAACACATCTGCATTATTTTGATGCAATTCTACTGAGAGTCAGTAGGACTGCCCAGGATTCATTCTAATTTGAGAAAACTGGTATGTACTAAAAAGAGATAAGAATAATGGAGCTGAATTTGCTTAGTAAATTGGGAAGAAGGAACTGACTTTAAGTATTTTTGGAAAACTGTCATAAAGGTAAAGGAAAATCCACAAAGAAAGGTAGCTAGGATGGTGAAAGGCCTAAAAATCATGGTACATTGGGATTATTTGAATGAATTATGAATTTTTAGATTGAATAAGAGAAGACTTACAGGGACTATCATACCTGCCTTCAGGTATTTGAAAGGCTATTATGTAAAAGGAATATTAGGCTTGCTTTGATTGGTGCCCAAGAGGAGGAGGAACAGAACTGGGAACAACAGATACTGGTTAGAGAGAGACAGATGTAGGCCTATATTAAATCAGTAGGCAATTTTCAATAGTCATCTAGTAGAAAGGATACTGCCCTAGGAGTGAGTAAACTCTAGTTCTACTGGCCCTGTCACTTCCCTCCAGCTATCATGTTATGTCTCTCCTTTCTCAGATGAATTCCTTTAAAAATCTACACTTACTACTTCCAGTTCCTCTCTTCCCCCTTACTCCTCAACTCTGCAATTTGCCTTTCAGCCTAATCACTCAACTAAAACCACTCTCTCCAAAGTCACCAATGATCTAACTGACAAATTTGACAAGTTTTCTCATCCTCAAACTTCTCAAACTGTGTGGTACAATTTAACACTTGGCTAAAGTTGGCTTTACTGTTTTCCTATTTCTTATGAAAGGGAAATTAATTTTAGAAGTTTTGAAAATATGTTTTCTGGTTTTAGGACCTTCTCTACTGTTAGTAGACTCTGGGCACAGTTGCATATTATTAGCGAATTACTGGGACATATGGCCTTTTAAAAGTTTTATTATCTAAGTCTGCTAATTTTCATTTGTGCCTTTTTCTTTTTAAAATAACTGAGCAAACATTTTTTTTTACACATAAAACATAGCCAACCTTTCTTTTAAGATAATCTTTACTCCCAGGATTTTCATGACATTAATCTCTCCTGGTTTGCCTCTCACCATTATGATTGCCCTTTCGCAGCATCTTTTGCTAGTTAACTGTGTACATAAGAGACCTGAACTCTGGGTGTTATCCAAGGTTCTGTCCTGGGTCCTTTCTATACATTTTTTCTCAGGAACATCATCAGCTACCAATGGGTTAACTAACATCTCTATGGCAGATGACTGCCAGGTCTGCAAATCCAGACCTTCAGACATGTATCACCAATTAATCATTTGGATGTTTCAAACTGGAAGTCTGGAGATATCTTGAACTCAACATGTCTAAAATTGAACTCTTTACCTTTCCTCCTGCCATTTCTGCCTTCACAACATCTCTCATATCCAACCTCTTAGGTCAGGCCCTCATCACCTCTCACCTAGATTAGTGCAATAGCTTCTGAAAGTTTCTCACCACACCAGATCATCTTCCAGCCTATTAACAAAACAATTCATTTTAAATGTAGTTCTGACCATGTCACGCCCTACTCAACTAACTCCATTGGTTTCCTATTACCTCTAGAATAAAATATAAGCTGCTATGTTAAGCTTTTAAAGTCCTACACAACCTGGCCCAACCTACTTTCCAGCCCCACTGGTTGGTAATCTTCCTCCTATACTACCATACTAGTCTGCTTTCTATTCTACACTCATCACAATCCACTTTTCATCTCTGTCCCTTTACACCGGGTGTCCTCCATGCCTGGAAAACATTACCTCCTCACCTCTACCTCATAGAGTCCCTTCTCTTCCTTCCTTTAAGATGAAGCTCAAACACAATATTCTGAAAGAAGCCTTTCCTGAACTCTCAAATGCTAGTGCCCTCCCTCTCATAGTATACCTGTATTTAAATACTTTGTAATATTTGTATGTGTATTAATAATATAATTAATAATTAATATTTATATATTAATTAATATAAAATATAATTAATTTTGTAATTATGTTACATATATATTCATACATAATTGTTGTCTACCCCATTATAAGCTCATTTAAAGTCATTCCTTGTATTTCTATCCGTAGAGCCTGGCACAATGCCTGGTATACAGTAGGAGCTTTATAAATATTTAGTGATTGATGTATTGATGTTGAATTTCAGAATCTTTAGCAATATTTTGAGTTATACTGAATGACACCTAAGGATCCTTTCAGCTCTGCTAATCTAGTCTTCTAGATCAGGGAGAGTTAACATGGGCCTGAACTTTACGGTCTTGACTTTAGGAAGGAAATGCAGGAGATGGGTGCAAGTGAAATACTGGAAAGAGAACTACAGACTTAGTGATTGATTTGTATTTCAGATTAAGGAGTCAAAGATGCATTTGATGCTTTGAACCCACTTGACTGATAGAATGGTGATGGCATTAGTAGCAACAGGAAAGTTTAAAAAAAAGCAGAGAAGGAAAGATAATTAGTTCAGTTATTTTTTTGGTCCTATAACTATATGATAGGATAGACAACAGCAATGGTATCTAAGTGTTTCAATGGACTTGGGATCAGAAGACTTGCCTGAATTCAAATTCTGCCACAGACACTATCTGTATGAATTTTGGCCATCACTCAGCCTCAGTTTTCTCATTGTGAAAATGGTAATGATAATATCGCCTATCACACAGGGTTGTTGTTAGGATCAAATGATAAGATGTGTGTAAAATGCTTTGTAAACTTTACAGGGCTACATGTTAATGATTATTATTATTTATAATAACAACAATAATAGCATCCCTGTTGGTTGTAAGACAGTCTTCACATATATGCCTTCACTTATTCTCTCTAGTGCTCTTGACTGTCTTTCTGACCCTTACACCTGTACTGACAGGCATCACATAGAGAAAGAGGAAAACCAATTTTGAGGTGTAGGAACACCAACTGCACTTGATCTGAATCATATAAGTCTTTAAATTAGGATTAGAGGATTAAATATTTAGAGCTGAAAGAGACCTTAGAAATCATATATTCAATCTGTGGCCAAATCTTGTTTTTATATTCACGATAACATTCATGGCCATCACGTTCTCTACACTCACACAGCCACCACCCTAGTTCAAGCCCTCATTACCATTCACTTGTTGCTTTGGCCTTCTAATTGGTCTCTCTGACTCAAATCTCTCTCTAATCCATTCTCCATTTAGCCGTCAAAGTAATTTTCCTAAAGTACAAATCTGACCATGTCACTCTTGCTACTCAATAAATTCCTGTGGCTATCTATTTCCTCTAGGATCAAATATAAACTCCTCTGTTTAGAACTGAACAACTTTCACCATTTGGCCTCTTTATACTTTTCCAGTCTTCTTATAGTTTATACTTCTCCACCATACCATAATAACAAAAAACAACAACCTGAAAAAAAATACGAATTAGTTCATTCAAAGAAGCCTTTTCTTGGCTCAGATTCAATCTGGCCCACTTGTATTACAAGCATCAGAAATTCTCAGGATAGTCTTCCCATTATGGCGAATCTTTAATAAACCTTGTTTTTCTTTAGCTGAGAAGGTTTAAGTCGAATTCGTTCAAAGCAAAACGCGGTGCATCAGTATTTTGGGGTCCCCTAAACCACAGGTTCCCTGATCAGGAAAAACTGCTTATTTCAAATTCTTCTCCAGCCAAGACTGGAAGTACTCTGGAAACAGCTTAGAAGAGCTGGAAAAAAGAATGGAGCCTATGACCTTGTTCAAAAGATCCAGGGGGCTTTTTGGCATTCCATTGCTTGAGAATCCACATTTGCAACCAGGGAAGCACTGATATCTTGAGGAGCAATAAGGTATGACTGCTTCCAGGGTGGCGAGTGCTTTGCACCCAGCTTCAGGAGTTTTGTGCTGCTATTTTCAGAGCACTTCTATTCTGAGGTGGTATGATACTCTTCTCCTGGCCTATGCTCTGGTATGTGAGTGTTTTCTCAAGCACTCCTTTCTGCCGTGTAACCATCAGGAGGACTCCCTCTCCACAGCCACCATAAGCTCTGGTGCCACATAAGCACTAACTTCCCCCAAGGATTGCCAAACAGGACTACGACCCAGATTCAAGCAGGGCAAAGCAAGATAACCCTGCCTCAGTGCCAGCAAAGAGATCTCTGCATTCCCACTCTGATCAGCCAGGTCTCTCACCCAGGTCTAACAGCTCCCACTGACCTGCTAAGTTGTCTTAAATTTGTGGGTTAAGAAGTCTGGAAACTGCCACAGCTGTCAGTCATTCAGTGCCCTGAGGCCTGCTCCTCCCAATCTACTCTGGCCTGGTCTCTGCAGCGGCCTTGGGCTGGAGACTTGTTTCACTCTGTAATTTTATGGATTCTGTAGCTCTAGTACTTGTTATTGGTTTTGTTTTTTTTTTTCGAAGGAGGAAGGCAGGGCAATTGGTGTTCAGTGACTTGCCCAAGGTCACACAGCTGGTGGGTATGTTAGTTATCTGAGGCGAGATTTGGACTGGTCCTCCTGACTCCAGGGCCAGTGCTCTACTCACTGCACCCTAGAGTCACTTTTTCACAGGTGTTTGGAGGGATTTGGGGGAGAGCTCAAGAGAGTCCCTTTTTTCACAATGCCATCTTCGCTCTGGCCACAAGCTATTAGGTATTTGACATTTTTATTGGACTGATTTTTATCACCCAAGTAGTACACAAAATTCAACTATCCTTTTTCCTAATTCCAAGTTGGGAATTGGGTATGATTTTGTGATTTTATAGCAATTACCTAGGAAATCTATTTGGAGTAATTGTAATTTTGAAGACTGAATCATGCAGATATGAGAATGATTCCACATTTAGGAACCTAGCATTGAATTTTTTTCCTGTTACAATTTTTAATCTAGTATTTGGGTGATTGTCCAAGTGCCCTTTAGATGAATAGAGAATAGAGTTAAAATAGCTTCTATATAAATGTTTACTGAACTTTTATCTCAGCTCTGTACATGCAATTAAAAAGGTACTAGAATTAAAAAAACGAAGTCTTTTCTTACTTTTAGGGTAACTTTGTATGGTCTATTTACAGAATTGTTTATTTTTAAATAAACACAAACTAGTATGAAATTTTTATGAACATTACCCATATAATTAAATGCCTTAGGGTCTCATGGGAACTCATTGAAGGTTCTGATTTTTTAGGCTAATACATAACTTTGGCCTATTAACCAAAACATAAATTACAACAATCGCTTAGATGAAGCTTCACAGTAATAAGCTAGTAGCATCTGTCATGTTCCTAAAGGACTGGTTTTTATTACTTCTTTTTTATTCAAAATGTACAATTCTTCCCTTCCATTTAGGGACTGTATTAGCCATTTGTACTTAAGGAAATTTAACAAGGAAAATCAATTCATAGAAATTTGAAATGATCAATCTCAGGTTATTTGATAAGTACAAATTTATCTTACATCAATAATAATAATATTTAAAATTCAGACTGTAGTTTAGAGAGTAGAAATTCATGCTAACATGGCATATGTGATTATAAGAATTTTGAATTTTTAAAAATTTTGACATGTGACTTCACACTGGAAATTCACCTATACTAATGCAGATCTGCACATCCTCTGCAATGTATATAGTCTTAGAGAGTTTCCTAGGGTATTGAAAAGTCAAATGACCTAACTAGAATCATGCAATCAATATGTATAAGAGGAAGGATTTAAACACAGGTTATCCTTTCTCTGAGTCCAGCTCTAGGTCTAATCTGCCAAGCTACACCGTGCATATTATCTAATTTTTTTTTTGATAAAACATGGTTACCAATGCCTAGGCTTGCAGATCACCATGAGTTTTCACAGGCTATTTCAGAAGAGCACAAGCTCTGGCAGACCCTACCACGCAGGCGTCAGACCCTTCTTGGAGACAGACTTACATGTCTAATTCCTTTAAGTCCAACCTAACTATTGCTTAGAGAGACTCATCACCAGATTGGCCACAAGGTCATGCACTTTTCAACCACAGCAACTCACAAAGATGATCTGCTAAGAAGTTGCATGTGCACTGTTGCAAGAGGTGTCCACTACAATGAAATCACAGATCCTTTAAGAATGACCCTTAAAAGGTCTGAGTTACTGATGTTCCCAACACCAGCCTTATAAATGGTTCCCAAAGGACTTTGATTTTTAAAAACCTGCAGTGCTCTTAGAGTATTTCATTGTCACGATAAAATTCTTGCTTACTTTTCAGTGACAGAGAGAATAGGAAACCAGTGACTGAGAAAAGAAGCTAGAAACTATTTAAGTCGTGGAACCACTAGTTACTTATGCCACAGATGATGGACCCTTCGTATTCACCCTTTCAAAACATAATATAATTTGGCCAATTTGGATAGTTTCTACACCTTCAATAGCTCTCTAAAGATACATGGGATGGAGGTATTAGATACCTAGACTATGATTAGCACACTATGTCTCCTCAGGATTACTAAACTAAGTGATCTGTGAATAGACTATGTGACTGTCAAATGGAAGCCTACGAGAGCAAGGTATATCAACAAAGGATAAGCTGGAGGCTGAAAAGTGAGTCTGACAGAGCATGAAGGCATAGTGGCAGCTGCATCCTGATTACAATTAAAGGACTACATTCAAATGGCTGAAACTTAAACCAAAGCTAAAGATGAATGACACAAGTTACTAGAACATGCTCAATTCAACAAATATTTTGTAAAGGACTACTATGTTCATGACATGATGATACATATTGGATTAAATCAATGAGCTCTAGTCCACAACTCCATCAATGTACACTAGAGTAAGATAGATTAATTTTCACAACATTAATACTGAGAGGCAGCATAGTTAGTATTGAGAGGCTGTAATGGTTAGTACTGAAAAGCAGCACAGTATAGAGAAGTAGCTGCAGAATCAGGAAGATTGCAATTTAAGTTTCACCTCTGCCCCATACTGCCTGTATAAATCTAAGCAAGTTACCCAGCCTCTTGTTGCCCTAGAAAATTCTGAAAGTATTGGCAGAATAGTTGCCAATCTGCATTGGAGGAAGAAGTCTCTTCATCTGGAGCTTCCCTGTGCTAATGAAATCACAGATCTGGACATTAGAAACATAACATAACATAAGCAATTATAATTGAGAATTTTTTTTAAAAAGCTTTTATTACCCACTGATTTAAAGCCAAGCAAAGTAGCAGAGTTGCGGTTTTTGTAATGCAGAAATCCATGAAATGTTTTAGCATTAGTGTCTCAGACTGGCCAGTCTCATATCCCTAGGCTGGGAAATATTGTAAACTTTCCAAAAGAATCTATTGTCTTAATGTCCTTTTGAGGTCTTCTGGCATCAGATCACTACATATAACATTATCATAAAGCTCTAACCAAGGAAAACAATATTTCTCTTTGGTTGCTCATATAATAGATTATTATGCTTTTTCTTTGGTTTCCTAACTCCAAACCTTTAAGATGACTGTCTCGATCCTCCCTCGTCTCCTAATCCACACTCCTAAGTTGAGTTCTCTCATGCTCAGAGTAAGTCTGGCATCAATATTTTGTCTCAACTTAGCTGGAGAGCTAGTTCAGCAATTGCCTGCTTTTTTTAGTCCCAGTTTATTCTCCATAACACAGTAATTAGTTTCAGATGAAGCCAGTCACTCCCTGGTGGTGCTAGCAGTAAGAACAGGCACCTCTTGTTGCTCTTTAGTTACAGTTCAAGAACTGGGGTACTCTAGTGCTCCCTAGCAGAACCTTCCCACCTATGCTTCCAAAACATATGAAAATTTGAACCTGGATTCTCAGAAGGCTATGCAATTGTTCACATGACTTACAAATACAAAAATCTTCTCAGTTCATGTTTATGAAAAATATTCTGGTGCCTTATTTGCTTTTTCTACCGTTCTTCAGACTGGGGACTCTGGAGCTGGCAGGGCTAACTTTAACTATGCTCCCTTCATTCCTGGCATGTCTCATTCTCCGGACTTCTCCATCTTCTCTTCTAGCCATCTCCTAGCTTTCTAGCACCTTTTTTTCCTTCTTGTGATCCCTCATTAGGATGTAAGTTCCTTGTGGCTCATATCAGCATCCCCAGCATTAAGCACTGTCTATGTAATTGACTAGACTTGTGATTTAATTGGTGTAGGAAACTGTGTCTACCAATGCAATTCAGCCTTTGCTCCGGAACTAGGGTCTCAAAGAGCTGCCTGGGAATCATTAAGCTCAGTGCCTCACCAAGGGCTGCACAACCAGCCTGTGCCAGAACAGGGCCTCAGACAGACTAATCCTGAGGCCAGCTCTGGGTTTGCAAGGTCATGTGGACTCTCAACCAAATATAATAAAGATCCAATGATACAATGCTTCTTAACATATTTATTGCTGTGTTCTAGCAAGCTTGAAGAGCAAGGCAGTGTACTCCTTCTTCTATGGATGGGCCTTCTTGGGACTAACAAGTGCTAACTATTGAATATTAAGAAGCTTTACTAGTAAACCACTAAAGTGTGTGGAAGAACTCACAGGAGAAAGTTGTTGCTGACAAGTGCACAGAGAAAGCACAACAGAAATTTTTTTTAAACAAATGTAATAAAAGAGATAATCGACAAATCACAGACTATATTACAGATTATATCTTTTTTCATAGTTTCTTTGCTCTCTCCATCTCTGCATTTTAAAATCTCCTTAACCTATTACCAATCACAGAACCAATTTGGATTTGCTCTAATCATCACCTCAGGTTTACACATCACTGTAACTTTTGAGCTGTACTTTCAAACTATGAGTCACTTGATATAACTCTGGAGGCCACGTTATGAATACTCTAGTACCTTGGAGACTGTGCCTACTTAAACAGAAATTAACCACCTTCCTGCCTTATTATGTGATTTCTACCAGATTTCTTCTTGCTCATCTTACCTTCACAAGTTTGGCCATCTGCAGAGATGGAGAAACCTTGTTCACAGACGCAGTGAAAAGAACCATCTGTATTCAGACATTCTCCATGAGGACCACAGAGCTCCTTTTGCTCACATTCATTGATATCTGGAATTTAAAATGAATTGCAAATGATTAAAGAATCTTCTTTCATTTTCCAGTGACACTAGACATAAGACCCAGTGACTGAGATCTTTAGAAAAATCTCTTAAGGCAATGGTAGAAATTTCCCTTGTTTTTTTTCTTTTCAATTTTAAAAATTCTATTTTTAGTCATTACCATCAAACAACAATGCAAATACAAAAGCACAATAGCAGTTACTATGCATAGAACCATGAGCTCAATTTATTTAAAATTTAACAAAGCCATTATAATAACACCCTATTTGCTTCCACATCTCCTTCTGACTTTTTATTTCTGTATTTTTTGAACATTGTAGTTATTACTATTTTTATATAATCACAGTGGTTAGATTAAATTGAACTTGTTTTGGAACTGGACTAGAGTAATCTCTCTATAAGACAAGCCACAATGTAGGAGTTGCATTATTATGAGTGGTAGCTAGGCTACATGCTCCATTAAAGGATGCCAAACCTCTAGAAAATATTTACTGGACAAAGAATGTTTTGTTTTATTTCAAAATAGATATGTTTACAGAAGAGATATTTTGCATTTTCAGACATCAATTAGATTTATTCAATCTATTTTGTTAGTGGCATGCCCTCAACATGAGTGAATATTATCTACTCAGCAGGGATCCTGAGGTACTACAAAGCTGTTGACAAAAATGCATGATGTGCTTTGCAGCAATTAATGTTTGGATTATTTGAGATGTTCCTCTCAAATCAGACATAGCCTCAGAGAAGACTAAAAATGAGCTCTTGGCAGGCTAGATAAGAACTAAAAGATATCAGAGTCAAGAAAGCCAAGAGGGATTGCTTCTCTCCATAGTCTCTCCTCCACCAATTTATCTTCTTCCATTTCCTAAATGAGTGTCCACCAAGGTTCTAAACTTGGTCTTCTTCTCTTATATCAATATGATCCTATAGTTATCATTTTTATTTGGATCACTTCTAAGTCTATATATCCAACCTTATCTCCCCACTTGGTTGCATTCCTATATTCATACATGCCTATTAGACACCATCTGGTTGTCCCACTATTACTTCAAACTGAAAATAGCCTATATTTAATTCATCAACTCACCATACTACCCAAGTTACATCCATACTCATGTACCTGAAATGGAACCAACAATTTTCTATATTCACCATTTCTACCTTGTATCTCTTCTCCTAATCTCTAAGTGAAAGGCAGCACAATATAATAAAAAGACTGTGGAATATAAGTGGATATAGCACTTTGCAATAGCAATTTAGATTTGAAGATCTTTCCCACCCATTAATAGGCCCTGTGACCTACTTATGTCACAGGAAGCCTAAATCACATGTGGTGGGAGGAACTTTCTGACAGGAAAAGGAAGTTATGTCACAGGAAATGCTGAGAGAGAGAGAGAGAGAGAGAGAGAGAGAGAGAGAGGAGAGAGAGAGAGAGAGAGAGAGAGAGAGAGACAGAGAGAGAGCGGGCGAGAGAGGGACAGAGGGAGAGAGAGGGAGAGGGAGAGAGAGAGAGAGAGAGGGAAAGAGGGAAATAGAGATCAATTGTGGCTGCTGGTGGCTGCTAATGGCCACCCTCATGATGGTTAGAACTGAACAGACTGATTTAGCTGTACTGTAAGTTTGTTTTGGGGAAGACCCCAGCAGGGGGTCTGAGAGGTTTTGGGATGGCGAGGCTCCAGGTTGTGATAGGGTGTTTTAAGTTCCTTGCTGTTATGATACAGTAGGCTAACTGGCTGTGGGAGCTGAACATTTGGTTATGGGATATGGTTCTCTGGTGTCTGAATAAATGTTATACTTCTTTTACTTTCTTTATGGAGAGTCTCTCATACTTTGCAATACAGAACTACACAGGCATATTCATGATTACTGTTGATATTGTGTTTATTGCCTTACTGATACATACTTATTGCCTGTGAAACTTTAAGTAAACAATTAACCACACTAGGTCTTCGTTTCTTCTTTTGTAAAGCAAGGGTGTTAGAATAAATGACCTCTAAGGTCCTTTCTAGCTCTAAATCTGTGATCCTAGAGAATTACACGTGTGTGTGTGTGTGTGTTTTATTATTAGATATATTCTATCATGTTTAATCAATCATTAAATACTTACTAATCCCCTACTAAGTGTCAGGAACTACTTTATGCACTCAGGATACAAAAAATAAGACACTCCATACTTCTGAGGAGCTTACACTCTCCTGGGGAAAACAATATGCACACAGAAAATAAATGCAAGATATACAAATACAAACAATTTTGGGGAAGAGGGCACTAAAAACTAGGGGAATAATGAAAGGACTCTCAAAAAAAGGTGACATTCAATCCTTGAAAGGAACTTTGAATTCCAAAAAGAAAAATTAGAGAGAATTGCTGGTATGGGAGACCACTTGTGCTGAGACTGGAGGTAGGAGATGGAATGTTGGACAGAAGGTATAACAAGTGGGTTAGAATAGGAGCAGGACTAGAAAGGACTTTAAATACCAAAGAGAGGAGGTTGTATTTTATTCTAGAACAAGGGTCTTAACCTTTTTTGTGCTGTGGATCCCTTTGGAATTCTAGTAAAACCTATGCCCACATCTGTTGACTAAATTTCTATTCAAAGGAAATACTAATTTCAGTTAAATGTTTGTAAAATAGAAGGGATTTCACCCCCTATCCAAGCTCACAGTGGACACCCTGAAATCTACCCACATACCCCTTTTGGGTCGATGGACCTCAGGTTAAAGACCTCTGTCCTTAAGGGGGAAACCACTCTTATTATTGTCAGTGACAGCCTCCTTACTTTCAAGTCCAAAAAATGTTTCTCCATTTTCACCCTTCTCAACCTCTTTACAACTTCTGAAATGAAGTATCTCAATCTATCATCAAGCCAGTCTCAAATATCACTGGCAACACTACAAGAATACTGTCTTTATGTCAAACACCTCCCATTAACTGTTATCTCCTAAAGAACAGCATACATCCTTGGTCCTTTATTTTTCTCCTATACACCAGGAGCATATAAGTCTCTACACTCAGATAACAGAAACATGTTTGCCCTGAGATCTTTGTCCTTCATCCAGTTGCTTACAGTATCCTGACCAGATATTTCAGATGTCTGACACCTCAAATTAATGCGGCTAAGATTAGGATGTTAATATATCTGGTTCAAAATCTTGTCCTACAAGTTTTCAGAGGAAGAAATTTAAAGCTATCTATAATCATATGAAAAAATGCTCTAAATCCCTAATGATTAGAGAAATGCAAATCAAAACATCTCTCAGGTACCACATATCTCCTGTCAGATTGGCTAACATGTCAAAGCAGGAAAATGATAAATGCTGGAGAAGATGTGGGAAAATTGGAACACTATTGCACTTCTGTGGAGTTGCAAACTGATCCAACCATTCTGGAGAGCAATTTAGAACTATACCCAAAGGGCTATAAAATGTGCATACCCTTTGACCCAGCAATGCCATTTCTAGGGCTGTATCCCAAAAAGATCATACATGGGGGCAAAGGACCTGTAGGTACAAAAATGTTTACAGCAGCCCTTTTTGTGGTGGTAAAGAATTGGAAATCAAGCAGATGCCCATCAATTGGGGAATGGCTAAACAAATTATGGTATATGTATGTAATGGAATACTACTGTGTGCTATAAGAAATGAGGATCAGATGGACTTCCTAAGAACCTGGAGAGTCTTATATGATCTGATGATGGGTGAAGGGAGCAGAACCAGGAGAACATTGTACACAACCACAGATACTTTACTTCTGTGATGACTAACTTTCATAGACTTGGCTCTCTCAACAACACAAGGTTCTAAGATAGCTCCAAAAGACCCATGATGAAAAAAGGTATCCATATCCAGAGAAAGAATTATGGAATGTGAATGCAGATTGAAGCAAACTATTTGCTCTCTTTTTATTTTATTTTATCTTTGGTTTTGTTACATCTTTCTCATGGTTCATTTCATTGGTTATAATTCTTCTTCACAATTTGATTATTGGGAAAATAAGTTTAATGTGAAGGTATATGTAGAACCTATATCAGATTACATGCGATCTGGGGGTGGGGGGAAGGAGAGGGAAGGGAAGAAAATTTGGCACTCAAAAACTTGTGGAACTGAGTGTTTTAAACTAAAAAAAATTAATTAAAAATATCTTGTCCTATAGTCAATTTCATAGACATCATCAGATATAGAGTTGAAAGGAAGCTTAGTAATCAGCAAGTCTAATACCCTGAAATTACAGATGAGGAAAGTGAGGCTTACAGAGTAAGTGACTTACCTAAGGATAAATAATTACTAAATAGTAAAGCTGAGATTTAAACCCAGGTTTTCTGATTCCGTACCTTGGGTTCTCTCCATTACACCACCCAGCCTTCCATGATATAATGACCATAAGTACTATTTATCTGATAATTCATACAAGAACAGAGCAATTTTCAAGTTATCACTGTTTATTTCCCAACATATTCATCTGGCTGATAAAACTCAGCACTTCCTACTTTATAAAATCTCTTGTATCCTTCCTTATCTTTTGATCTTTATTAAAAAAGCATAGCCCAAGCCCTGGTAATCTCTTGCCTGGGCTACTACAAAGTCATTCTTAGTGCTAACATCACTCCCTCCAAGCACTGGCTAACTTTTGTTTTCTTTCCAGGCATACTGACTACGCCACATGCCTTTTTCAGATTTCAGTTTGTTTCTCATTGTTTCATGGATCAAATCCAAGTTCTCCACCCTTTACCAGAGGCCCTTCTTATTCCCTTGGTTTTTTCTTACACCTTACTGTAGTTCATTAAAAGCTTCATGTACCTATTCTGAATTAGACAAAACAGGCATAGAATTCTGTAAGTTATTAATTAGCCAATGATCTTCTTTTTAAAAAAAATTTCTTACATTTTGATGACAGGAACTGCAAAAGAAATCCCAGAGTTTTTCCAGGAAACTGCTAACAAAGATCAGCCTGGATATCTTGATCTAGAGAAACATATGCATTCAATTTGGGCTACACTTATTGAAGCATTTCTAAACCAGTCTTGCTAGTAGCTTTGAGCTAAAAACCAGACTGTATTTGAGTTGGGTCTCATTCAGCAGTCCCAAATTCCACAGAACAACAGAATCTTGAGTTAATTCAAAATTTGAAACTCAAATACATTCAGAATCTCAGTTTACCTACCACATTATCAACCTGAGACCGTTAAAACACTCTTAATATATGCACCATTTTAGCAATTATAGGCTTTGTCTCTAATTTTACAAATGTCCTAACTGAGGCCCAGAGTGGCTAAGGGTCACAGACCTAGTAAATATCTAAGTAGAATTTGAAAGTAGATCTTCTTGACTCTTGGTTCCTTGACCGACCTATCCACTCCACCACACAGCCTCACAGTTAATGGGAGAGAACTGCAAAGTCAATCTGCTACTCATGAAGGAGCTTACTCTTTAAACAGGTCTGAGCTAATTAATGTGCTCTGAACATATCTGATTTCATTTCCCTAGGAAGAAAATTAATCCACTCTGGAAACGCCTAATAACCAATACAGCAAAGAACTGTCATCGATTTAACAATGACTTGCAGTTCCTAACAATAATAATAGCTAGCATTTACATGGTGGCTAGGTGACTCAGTGTGTAATGCTGAGCCTGGAAACAGGAAGACTCATCTTCCTATGTTCAAATCTGGCCTCAGACATTCAATAGCTGTGTGACCCTGGGCAAGTCACTTAACCCTATTTCCCTCAGTTTCCTCATCTGTAAAATGAGCTGAAGGAGGATATGGCAAACCACTCCAGTATCTTCAGCAAGAAAACTCTAAACAGAGTCATGAAGAGTTGGACGTGACTGAAAAATGACTGAACGAGCATTTATATAGCACATTAAAGTTTGAAAATGTTTACATATGTTATCTCATTGGATCATCATAACTCTATTGGGCAGTTGCTATTATTGTTTTCATTTTACAGACAAGGAAGCTAGGACTGAGAGAAGATAAGTGACTTGCCCAGGGTCACACAGATAGTGAGCGTTTTTGTTTGTTTTTTTGAGACTGAGTCTCCCCTCTCAGCATGGGAATTGGACCCTATGGCTCCATTTCAGACTGGGGCCAGACTGCTTCTTCTTAGGCAGCCAGTGGTCCCCTCCCTGCCAGCACAACACACACTCTTGGTGGCCTACCACATTGGTATCAAACTTAGTATGGCTACCCTGTCAGGTTTAGCTCTATGGCAGCTCAGAACTCCCAAATATTCACTAGCCTCAGCAACCCCATTAGGAGGGATTCCAGGCCTCCACCACCACACCCAGGACATAGGATAGGGTATGAACTCAGATCTTCCTGACCGAAAGTTCATTGCTATAGATTGTGCCACCTACTTGCCTAAGTGAGACAGTAATAACAAAAGAGAAGATGGTGAGACAGACAAATGCTTGAAATTTTCCATCAAATGAAAACCTTTGACAAAATATATATTTTGCAAATGACTGGTGGTAAAGAGGACTATATAGAGGTGCAAGACTAGAAGATAGACAGTACTTAACAAATGTTTATGGAATTCAATTGAATTGATTTGATTTGGAAGAACAGATAGGGATAGAAAATATAACTAAATGGGACTGAATGAACCTCAAATGAGAAAAGATTATTGAACAATGAGGAGAGAGAAAGAAGAGGAGAAGGAGAAGAAGAAGGGGGAGGAGGAGGAGAAGGAGAAAGAGAAGGGAGAGGAGGAGGAAGAAGAGAGAAAGAGAGAGAGAGAGAGAAAGAGACAGAGAGAGAGAGAGAGAGAACGAGAACGCTTAGTAGTAGCAATGGAGAACAAGAAGCACGCCATGTCCCAAGCTCAGTGTGCTGCACAAGCTACAATAGAAATAAGATTCAGGCTCTGTATTTCTTGGCATTTCTGTCTAAACTAACGTTCATTTTGCTAAAATGTCAAAGCATGCCTGAAAATATATTCATGTAAATTTACAACTTAAATGTTACCACTCTATTATTTTAGAACCAATGCAATTTGTCTGAAGAGTTGGAAAGATGGAAGTAGTAATTTTAATCTAGCATCGCAATAATGTTATATGGAATTCATAAAAACATTGGTGAAAGTTCAACAAGGAGCACAGTCATATATTTGATTCTTGGGATATCTGTCAAAAGTGGTTTGGAAAGACTGTACGCAACCTGAAGGCAAAAAAATGTTTTATACTTTTTTTAAATCCCTAGCTCTTAGCACAATGTCTTGTACACAATTTAATTTCATCAACAAGAATTTCTTAAGTGTCAGGCACTGTGCTAGATACCAGGGCCACAATGGCAAAAATGAAAACTTCCTTTGCTCTCAACCAGCTTACATTATATTGAAGGAAATTCTACCTCAGACACTTACTAGCTGTGTGATCCTAGGTAAGTCACTTAACCTCTCTGTGCCTCCATTTCAATATTTGTAAAACAAGAGGGAATTGGACTCCAAGGACCCCAGAACCTCTCTTCCAGCTCTTAATCTATCATGCACATATATAATATATAAATATATGAGAATAATCCAAAAAATATTATTATGCGCCTACTATGTGTCAGGCACTACTAAGAGCTGGAGATAAGATTATTAAAAAGACTGGTTATGCCCTCAAGGAGCTTACAATCTAATGGGAAGAGACAACACAGAAAAGGAGCTAGGAAAATGAGGTGGGGAAGGCACGACACCAGGGGGTATCTTATGGGGTTGAAACGAGGCTGAGCAGAGTGAGCCCAGAAGTCCAGCTTCTCTCCTTTGTAATGGAAGGCACGGGAAGAAGTTTGGTATGTCACCCTCCAGCCCTTAAATCAGAGCGGAGAGGAAGCATAGAGAGTTGGTATCAATCAAAGCTTAAGTTAGAAACTAGATGATGAGCTTCAAATGGGGTGGATGTCATATTCCATGGAAGAGCAGCAAGTTAGATTAGAGAGGTCACAAGCAGATGGGTCAATCAGGAAAGGCTAAAGGATAGTACTTGAGATGAGTCTTAAAGGAATTAAGGGACGTTATAACATGTAGCTGAAGAGGAAGGAAGTGTATTATGAGCATGGAGACAACCAGTACTAAGGCAAAGAAACAAGAAATCAGAGTAACACATGAGGAATAATTAGAAAGCCAGTTTGCCCAGGAGTAAAGAGGAGAAGTAACATATAACAGGGCTTGAAAGGTAGGTTAGGGCTACATTATGAAGCTCACAGTAGATATTTTCAATATTTATTTCTTGCTGCTGACTCAAGTAAAAGTTACTTATGTTATTATTCAAATATGTTTAAGAGGGTGGACACAATCCTCTGCCTCCAAGTAAATGCTATTAGAGAATGTATAGCTATCTTCAATGAAAATCATCCATGTCTGTTACAAAGTGGCAATAAGAAGACATTCACCAGAATAACATTTCTAATGGTGTGTTAAGAAGTTCAATAGAATCAAAATAACAAAAGACATATACAACATAAAATTAAATATTGCAGTAAATTTTCAGGTTGAAAAATATGGTAAAGAATTGAGGGAAATGGAGGAATGATTTTAAGGTGGACAGTAATGTATTAGGAGTCAGAAGATCTATTTGCTATCCTTGAGCCCAGCACTGAGTCCCAGACTCAATTCTGATGAAGTCAAAGAATCATTGCTGTTAGAGCAGGAAGAGTTCATCTTTTCTAACCCCTTCGTTTCCAGATAAGAGAATTGAGACCTAGAGTTACAGTGACTTGCCCAAGGTGACAGAGATTGTTAATAGTGTAACTGTAGCTACCAATACCTAAGACTCCTATTTCCAATCCAATGTGCTTTCTACCATGCCATGTTGTCATACAGCCTCAGTGTATCTTTGTGTCTTTATCTGTAAAGTGGTTCCTCTGTTCATGAAACTTAGGGTTTATCTGCATAGACAAGACAAATTAAACAAAAATTCAAGTGATAACATTTCAATAACAATGTAAAAAATGTCAAAGGATAGGAAAGATCGGCTCAATTCTGGCTTTCATTTGATTTGTGCACTTCTGTGTAGAGCAACAAATTATATAAATGGATGAAGTAAGAAATGGAGATAATCTCTTCCTTAGTTTAATCACATGATTGTTGTGAGGCTTAAATGATTACGAATGCAAAATTATTTTGAAAAAATAATAAAATATATAAATAAGTACAAATTAGAGGAGTTACAGGCAAAATTTAGGACAAAATTATTGGACAAGTTGTACCTCACAGAGAAATGGTAGGTATTGCACAAATGGTGGCATTCAAGAAAAGGGACATTTGATCCATCAGAGAAAGTGGGGCATGCATGTCAATGGAAGACTTAAAAAATAAGGGGTGAGTCAAAGTCCTTCAGTGAATGAGTGAAATCGATGTGTACCATAGGTGAAGAAATCTTGGGAAGGAGCAATATGAATAATCTGTATTGACAAAGCTCATTTGTAAACAAATAAGTAAGATTTAGAGATAGAAATAAGCCCAGGATTAACTAACCCAAAGTAATAAGAGTAAACACAATAGTGCAGTATTGGACCATGGCCAGGAAACACTGTAGAAGCTAAGAAACATGAACAAAATAAATTTTATAACAAAACAGTACCTTGACACTCCTTATTATTAATTAGCTGGAAGCCACTGGAACAAGTACATTCATAAGAACCTTCAGTATTAGTGCAGTCTCCTCCCTGGCAAACACTGCTGTCCTCCAAGCATTCATTGATATCTGAAATTCAATCAATAACCAAAACAACATATACATACGGTAAGAGCAAAGTCTGTGGCATTTTTCCTTTATGTTTAAAACCCCAAGTTATATAAATTATATAAGTTATATAAGTATAAGTTATAAAGTTATATAAATATATATCATTTATCAAGTGTGATTATTGGATAAGTGGATGAGAGTGCTTTCATTTCTGGATTTTTTCATCTAAATAATGATACACCTTCAAAACGGTTTGGCTTTTGGCAAAAAATTTTTTCTTTAATTTAAATTTATTTATTTAACATATTTGGTTTTCAGCATTGATTTTCACAACAGTTTGATTTACAAATTTTCTCCCCATTTCTACCCTCCCCCCCACTCCAAGATGGCATATATTCTGGTTGCCCTGTTCCCCAGTCAGCCCTCCCCTCTATCACCCCCCTCCCCTCTCATCCCCTTTTCCCTTCCTTTTTTGTAGGGCAAGATAAATTTCTATGCCCCATTGCCTGTGTATCTTATTTTTTAGCTTTGGCAAAAAAATTTTAAAGAGTCTCTCTGCAATTTCCATTAACAAACAGGAAATAAATAAAAGTCAGGATTATATAACTAGCAATGGCTAACTTGGCTACAAAATTTATAATGATTCTTGTATTAAAAAAATACATTGTAAAATCTTGGATCAATTGATCAAGAAATATTTTGAGTACAATATAATATGCATCAGAGGCAACAAAAAGTAATATTAAAACATTAAGTCCCTAAGTTTAAGACCTCACAATTTATCTGGAAAGCCAAATTAAATAATAATTAAAAAGTAAATAGTAATTTAATACGACAATAGAAGGAATAACATTATTTACAAATTAGTGGTATAGACATTAGATCAAAAAAGGAATTGGAGGAGAGAATTACTGGATGACACAACTGCGTGAAAATATCCTTTGCAGAGATATTCACATTGCTGCCACCCTGGTCTTCACTCTTACTAAGGCTATTTTTATGCCTTCCTGATTGGTCTTTTGCCTCTAATCTTATCATTCACACCAGAGCTCTAATTCTTAACCATATCATGAGTCCTAATGCCTACCTGCTCACATTATCCCTGTGCTCAAAACCCTTAATTGTCTCCCTTTTATTGGTCCGGACTTGTGGTACCATCAGTGCATGGATTATGTATCAGAGGTGGAACTTGGATGCTGGTCTTCCAGAATATAGGCCTGGTCTTCTATCTACAAGGCTGTGTTGTCTCCCATTAGAACCTCCCCCCTTCTCCACCTCGTCTTCTAATCAAATCAAACAAAAATTCCTTGGCTTGGCATTCAATTCATTACAGCTTGACTCTAAACTATATTGCCAGTGTTGGTGCATTTTATTTCCCTTCCCACATTCTGCAATTGCACATCATTCCCTGATATTATCCATTAATTTTCTGCTTCTGTACTTTTATATACATACTGTTTTCTTTACCTGGAATGATCTCCCTCAACATCTCTATTTGTTTATAACTTGCCCTTTCTTTAGGGTATCCATTTGGTAAAATCACTGTCCTAAGCTCTCCAAAAACTTAATTGTATTTGTTTAAAATTGGCAGGCCAAAGACAGAGGACTTGTAAAATAAGATTCCCTTTTGAAAGTAGGTAATTGGTAGAAGTTTACTCTCTTATAAAAAAAAAGTTATCCCCTGATTAGGAGGAAAACACAAGGGATGATAGGATCACCAATTTAGTTTTGGAAGGGAATTTAAAGGCTGAATCCAAACCTCTCATTTTACATAGAGGTTAAGTGACTTGAACAAGGTCATACAGTTCAGCAAATGTAAGGAACAGGATTTGAACTCAGGTTTTTCTAATTACAAACTCAGGACACTGTCCACTGTGCTACCTAGGAGGTAGAAAATGATGAAGATTAGAGAAAACTTTGCATCAATTGTCTCCATATTTTCTGTTCTGTTTGGGAGATAAACAGATTAAGAGATAAACAGTGTAACATGCTAACATAAGTAAGACTGTTCTTCTAAGCTCATGTGAAGTAGAAAAAGCTAGACCCCCCAAAATATAGTAGAACAAGAAAATCAGTTTCAAATCAGACTTTCTCATTATAATCAAAGCAGAATTTGATTTTGGTTATTTTCTCAATTTGTATTAGGATCACCATATCAACAAAAAGGAAATTCAGCATAATATGAACAATGCAGGTGATCCACTGGCAGAGCTTCAAAGGGAACCGAAAATTTGTAGAAGGAGACTTCTCTATTCTAGTCCAACTCTTTCATTTTAAATGAGAAAAATGAGACCCAGAGTCTTCCCTAAGTTTGCATAGGAAATGGTAGGATCACATATACCACATGGGATAGAAACAATCTTGGAGGTGATCTAATGCAGGGCTTCTTAAACTTTTTCCACTCACGACCCCTTGAGAGCTTCTTAAATGTGGGTCACAACCCCATATGGGATCAGTAGTGGATGCATTAGTAGTTGAAACCGAGATCCAGAGATATTAAGTAATTTACCCAAGCTCATAGAGTCATTAAGGAATAAAACCAAGATTTGAATTAAAAGCTTCTGACTCCAAAGACTATGGTTTTTCCATTGTGAAAATAGTATTTGAACCCAGATTCTCTGCCAACAAAGGCAACAATCTTTCTACTCTATCATCACACCTCCCAGTAGAGGTAGGCTTTGAAATTGACTCCTCTGACTCCAACATTTGTGTTACTATCTCTATACTACATAGCTGCAAGAAAACCAAATCTGTTTATAGAGGCAGGGAAACAGGAATGACATGCAAGACAAAGGTGTCTGGTTTTCTGTTATTTAATCTGCATTTTGTAAAAGGCAACTTCCAATCCAAGTTTAATTCTGATTGTGGTATTTTGCTCTATTTTGATAATAAAGAGTAAGTCTGATTTTACAATGTCATAGTTTGGCCTTTCATTAAATAAACATTTTGGGGTTCAAATATCTAGGCTTTTGAATAAGCAGATTAATATGAGCCAACTCTTCAAATCACAAAACATAGAAAGATCCCCATCTAGTGGTGATTCATTATCAGGGCTTTAGCCCTATGTGACCCATTCACCTTCTGAGGTCAGAGTAGTGGACTTGGTAGTAAGTTTACTTCTTTACATCCTTAACTACTTTTGTTATGCTATAAAATAATGCAACTCCACGTACCAAACTCACTTCCCTCTCTAAACAAACTTCTAAGAAAAATATCTCATGCAAATAAACTCACCAAGAGCATTGTAGCAACCATTAGCATTTCCCAAATACTAGTTATTTATTGTTTTATTGTTTTTTAATTTTTTTTGTTTTTTTTAATTTTTTTTTTATTTTTAGTTTATTACACTCGATTCTACACAATTTTGAGTTCCAGATTTTCTTCCCTCCCTCCTCCCTTCCCCCCACAAGACAGCATGGAATCCCATATAGCTTCCATGAATAACTTCTCATTGAATTAATTTACACACTAGTCAAGTTATGGGGAATTATGACCAATGTTTACTCTAATTTTTTTTTTTGCAAAGCATTTCTTTTTTTTTTTAATTTAAATTTATTTATTTAACATATTTGGTTTTCAGCATTGATTTTCACAACAGTTTGAATTACAAATTTTCTCCCCATTTCTACCCTCCCCCCCACTCCAAGATGGCATATATTCTGGTTGCCCTGTTCCCCAGTCAGCCCTCCCCTCTATCACCCCCCCTCCCCTCTCATCCCCTTTTCCCTTCCTTTCTTGTAGGGCAAGATAAATTTCTACGCCCCATTGCCTGTGTATCTTATTTTTTAGTTGCATGAAAAAACTTTTTTTTTTGGTTTTTGAACATCTGATTTTAAAACTTTGAGTTCCAAATTCTCTCCCCTCTTCCCTTCCCACCCACCCTCCCTAAGAAGTCGAACGATTCAACCTAGGCCACACATGTATCATTATGTATAACCCTTCCACAATACTCATGTTGTGAAAGGCTAACTACATTTTGCTCCTTCCCAACCCATCCCACTTTATTGAATTTTCTCCCTTGACCCTGTCCCCTTTCTAAGTGTTTATTTTGATTACCTCCACCCCCATCTGCCCTCCCCTCCATCATCCCCCCCCCTTTTATTTTTTTTTTATCTTCCTCCGTCTTCTTTCCTGTGGGGTAAGATACCCAACTGAGTATGTATGGTATTCCCCCTCAGGCCAAATCTGATGAGAGCAAGGTTCACTCATTCCCCCCTCACCTGCCCTCTCCCCTCCTCCCACAGAACTGCTTCCTCTTGCCACCTTTATGTGAGATAATCCACCCCATTCTATCTCTCCCTATCTCCCTCTCTCAGTATGTTGCTCTCTCATCCCTTAATTTCATTTTATTTCTTTTAGATATCTTCCCTTCATCTTCAACTCACCCTGTGTCTGCTCTCTCTCTTTTACATATATATATATGTATATATGAAAACACACACATATATATATATACACATACATACACATACATACATATACACATAGATATATACATACATACACATTCACTTATATATATATATATATATACATAAACATATATATATATATATATATATATGCATATTCCCTTTAACTACCCTAATACTGAGGTCTCATGAATCATACACATCATCTTTCCATGTAGGAATGTAAACAAAACAGTTCAACTTTAGTAAGCCCCTTGCAATTTCCGTTTCTTCATTACCTTTTCATGCTTCTCTTGATTCTTGTGTTTGAAAGTCAAATTTTCTATTCAGTTCTGGTCTTTTCACTGAGAAAGCTTGAAAGTCTTCTATTTTATTGAAAATCCATATTTTGCCTTGGAACATGATATTCAGTTTTGCTGGGTAGGTGATTCTAGGTTTTAATCCTAGCTCCACTGACCTCCAGAATATCGCATTCCACGCCCTTCTATCTCTTAATGTAGAAGCTGCCAGATCTTGGATTATTCTGATTGGGTTTCCACAATACTCAAATTGTTTCTTTCTGGCTGCTTGCAGTATTTTCTCCTTGATCTGGGAGCTCTGGAATTTGGCAACAATATTCCTAGGAGATTTCTTTTTGGGATCTATTTGAGGAGGCGATCGATGGATTCTTTCAATTTCTATTTTGCCCTGTGGCTCTAGAATATCAGGGCAGTTCTCCTTGATAATTTCTTGAAAGATGGTATCTAGGCTCTTTTTTTGATCATGGCTTTCAGGTAGTCCAATAATTTTTAAATTATCTCTCCTGGATCTATTTTCCAGGTCAGTGGTTTTTCCAAGGAGATATTTCACATTGTCTTCCATTTTTTCATTCCTTTGGTTCTGTTTTATAATATCCTGATTTCTCATAAAGTCACTAGCTTCCTCTTGCTCCAATCTCATTTTTAAAGTAGTATTTTCTTCAGTTGTCTTTTGGACCTCCTTTTCCATTTGGCTAATTCTGCCTTTCAAGGCATTCTTCTCCTCATTGGCTTTTTGGAGCTCTTTTGCCATTTGAGTTAGTCTGTTTTTTAAGGTGTTGTTTTCTTCAGTGTATTTTTCAGTATTTTTTTGGGTCTCCTTTAGCAAGTCATTGACTTGTTTTTCATGGTTTTCTCGCATCCTTCTCATTTCTCTTCCAATTTTTCCTTTACTTCTCTAACTTGCTTTTCCAAATCCTTTTTGAGTTCTTCTATGGCCTGGGGCCAGTTCGTGTTTTTCTTGGAGGCTTTTGTTGTAGGCTCTATGACTTTGTTGTCTTCTTTAGGCTGTATGTTTTGGTCTTCTTTGTCACCAAAGAAAGAATCCAAAGTCTGAGACTGAATCTGGGCGCGTTTTCGCTGCCTGGCCATATTCCCAACCCACTAACTTGACCCTTGAGTTTTTCAGTGGGGTATGACTCCTTGTAGACTAACAAGTTCTATGTTCCACGTTTGGGGGGGAGGTGCCAGCTCTGTCAGACCCGCACTGCTCCTTCCCCAAGAACCCCCAGTCCAGACTGGGCTTAGATGTTCCGCGGGCTGTTGCACTCCTGCTGTGATCCGCCACTTAATTCCTCCCACCAGGTGGGCCTGGAGCCGGAGGTAACAACAGCTGTAGCTGCCCCACCTCCGCTGCCCCCGGGGCTGGAAGCCGAACCGCGAACTCCTTCCACTCCCGCAGCTTTTCCCACTAACCTTTTCCACAGTCTTTCATGTTTGTGGGTCGAGGGGTCTGGTAACTGCCGAAGCTCACATATTCAGGGCGCTAGGGCCCCCTCCGCCTAGCTTCTGGTCTGGATGGTCCCCGCCGCTCAGGCTGGGCTCTGCTCCACTCCGTTCCCAGCTCCCAGCTCCGTGTGGAATAGACCTCACCCAGAGACCATCCAGGCTGTCCTGGGCTGGAGCCCTGCTTCCCTCTGCTGTTCTGTGTGTTCTGTCGTTCTAGAATTGGTTCAGAGCCATTTTTTATAGGTTTTTGGAGGGGCTCGGGTACGGAGCTCACTCTAGTCCCTGCTTACCAGCCGCCATCTTGGCTCTGCCCTGTATGCCCCCAAATAGTAGTTATTTAAAGAAGCTTGTACCAAAAATCAATAATCAAGCTGTGCTTCAGAGAAAATTAGCATTAAAAGGCTATGCAGAACCAAGGCAGTAACGATACAAAAACAAACTTGAGAGGCTAGAAAACTGGACAAAATTAAATAAGATGAAATCTGACAGGAGCAAATGTAAATCTTAGACTTAGATTCAATAAACTGACTTTACAAGTACAAGATGGGGGGAAGCATGGTATGACAGCAAGTTTTATGAAAAAAATCTTGGGTCCTTAGGGGACTGTAGGTTCAGTATGAGTCAATACTATGATACAACAGCAAAAAAGCTAATAAAACTGTAGGCTGCATTAAGAGAGGTATAGCTTCTAGAAAAAGTGGATTAAGTCCCATAAGCTGCCCTAGTCAGACAACGTCTAGAATTTTGTGTTCACTTCTGAATACTACATTATATAAAAGATACTAGTGAGTAGGACAGACTCTGTAGAGGAGCAACCAGAATTGTGTGAAAGGCATTAAGCCCAATGCCATATGAGGCTTAGATGAAAAAAAAATTAAGACATTTAGCCTAGACTAGAGAGAAGATTCAAGAGGAACATGGTAACTGTCTTCATATACTTAAAAACCATAATGTAGTAATGTGCTGCAATGTATTCTATTTGGCCTCAGAAGGAAGCACTAGAAGAAGGAGCAGAAGTTGCAAAGATACAATTTAGAACTGAAGCAAGAAAATACTTGATGGTAATTAGAGCTGTTCAAGAATGAAAGTGGCTGCCTTGAAAGGTAATGCATTTTCTCACTGGAGGAAATGATCCAAGCCAAGGTTGGATGATGACTTTGGGTGGGGAGGGGGAGAGGAGTGTTAAGTGGAGTTGTATTAGGGATACATTTTTGGTATGGGATGGATTGGATGGTTATTAAATTCCCTTCCAACTTTGAAATCTGGTGATTCAGATTTATAAGACAAATTCTCACACTGATGTGTGCTCTTTCTGATTTCTAGGATTAGAAATTCATTTTCAACTTGAGCCCTTTCCTAAATAATTTGTAACTAAGAAGAGTTATCCTGATTTCTCTCTTTTGTTGAACTAACCCTATTACAGAGCAGCTTGGGCAGTAGAAATAAGAAAGGGTTAAAAGCCATGAAGCTTGAGACCTAGTCCTAGCTCTACCATAACCTTTTTACATAGTATTTAAAAATCATTTTGCTTCTCAGAGCTTCAATTTCAACTATGAAATAAGTAATTTGAACTTTGAAGTTCCTCTTAGAGTTCTAAAGTTATATGTAGGAATCGAGTCCCATAGCCAAGTCCTTACCTTCACAATGGTCTCCTCCTGCGGATGCTCTGTAACCCTGATCACATAAGCACCTGAAAGATCCTTCTGTATTTCTACATTGTCCATTTGTGCACAGATGGCGGTGCTCACATTCATCAATATCTGTGAACCAAAATTAAACCTATGAGGTGGTGCTTTTAAAAAATATTTTTATCATTCATGTAAATAAACAATTTATTTCAGTAATTATTCTGCCATACATTTGATAATTCAACTTGCAATTTTCAGTAGTAACTTTCTATAAATTGAAATCTCCTAAGAGGAAAATCTATCTTGCAATGGAAAAGAACCTTAAAATGTTCTATTACTGCATAGGATTCTGTATCTATTTAACCAAATTGTTCATACTATAAGTGACAAGTGACTCATTGCCTATATTCTATAGTCCCTGAGTCCCCTCAGCACTTCCGTATTGTCTTTCCAAATGAATATTTGCAAATATTTCATATTACTATATTTTCATTCTTTTAACTCTACCTTAAACTTCTTAAAGGAAGGAATCCATAATTTTGTGGCTTTATAGTGAGTGCCTTTGCCTATACTACACTAAGGACAATGCTCTAAATAAAAAATATATTCAACAAATTAGTAAACAGGATTAAGTTAAGAATCAATCAATCTGAAAACATTTAAGTGCCTACTAAGAGCCAAGGATTATGATAAGTCAAATAGTCCTTGCCCTCAAGGAGCTTATATTGTTCTGGAGTCTTGAGTAGGAAGATGAGAGTGGCTACTTACTTATTTGGGCAGTTACTAGAGCAACTCGATTTCTTTGGGTTTCGGTTCTACATTTCTAAAACACCTATATATGGCTCTGTGTGTTCTTATATATCACATTTGTATATGCACATATATGCACATATTATCCTACCTATATATGATGAATTTAATGGATCAATTCAAAGTCTTTATAGTTACTAAGTTATTATATAGAGTACACTGTTTTTCTTAATTCCTGATAATTTTCAAAACTATGAAACCACTCAAAACTTCTAAGAGCAATATTATCCACATTTGAGGCTTCTTCACAGTATTGTACTCAATTCTCTGCCAAAAAAAAGTGATTTTCATCATGTCTTCGTGTCAATGCAGCAGCTTTGTGTGACCTCCTTAGACACTGTGACAGCTATGTGTCTATATGAGGGTTTTCAGAAAGTCTGTAATTCAGCTAAGCTCTATTAATAAACTTATGCCATACTCGTACCTTCACATTGGTCTTTTGCGGCAGAGAGATGATACCCTTTTCCACAGGTACACTTGAATGAACCCTCTGTGTTTTTGCACTCCCCATGTGTGCAAAGGTTACCATGCTGACATTCATCAATATCTGTAAGTAAAAAAAAACAGGTAAATGTTTTAAACCAGACTCATTGACTAAACAGCTAATCATTTGATTAGGTAGCTAGCCAGACTACAAAGTGCTCTCTTTCCATTTCTTCTAAATCAGTCTCAGAGCTTGGGACCTATGCTTAGGACCAGAGTCTCACATTCAGATGAAAAAAGAAATCTCAGGAGGATCCTAGTTTCTCTGCTGATTTTTCTGCCTCTGGGAAGACACAAATCTGACACCTCCTTGTATAGCTAAATATTTATGTTCGCAGTACATACCATTGTATAGTACACTGCAGAACAGAAATAATTATTTCCAGATATAGTACTTACATCACCCAGTGCTTCACACAGTGTGCGGCACACAGTAGGTATTTAATAAATGTGTACTGACTGACCAAAATATAAAGTTTCTGCTTACTATTAAAAAATTAAAGGTAAGGCTGATAAGATTAAATCAAGTCAAAAATCTATATCATCACACTCGCAGAAACTCTTTAGAGAGAAAGAAGATAGGTCAGAAATGATCAACAGAACATATTAGGTTCTTGAGACCAGTGACAGCGTTGAGCACAAAAGTATAAATGACAAGCAATCCTAGACTTCAGGAATTACAGGAAAGGCAGAATTTCAAGAGCATGAAGAGGCCAAAAAATGTAGAAATAAAACTAGGGGTGAAGGAAATAAGGTAGAAAGAAAGACGGGTACCAGATGCATAAAGAATACTGAGAGAGCTATGAAAGTGAACGGAAGTTTCTATTTTATTATCAACATAAAGATCTAGGAGAGGAGAATGTGACTGGTATAAAAGGAAAATAAGTCACATTTTAAAGGGAAAATAAGGAGAAAATGTGACTGGTATAAGGAAGGCTACAAGAAATTCAAAGAAAAAAAAGAAATGATTTGATGGGGGTCTCAAACAAAGAGATACTGGGAAACTTTTATTTAAGTTTTCTGTAGGATATCACATATGTTTAAGGTTGTAAATATAGCTAGTAGCAGCTGACACTTATGTAATCCTTCAAGGGTTTCAAAATACTTTATATAGATTATCTGATTTGATCCTCATATATGATTTGATTCTGAGGTAGTTGGTTTTTTTAATTATTATACCTATTTTAGAGATGAAAAAAACTGAGCCTCAGTGATGCAGGATCACAGAGTTAGCAAAATGCCTGTAGTGATATTACGATCAATGTCTTCCTAAACTCAGTCAAGCATCTTACCTACTGTGCCACACTGGCCCTAAGGGACCAAAACAAAGGACTATCCTAACTGCCAATTTGGATATTTTTGGCAAAATAATGAGCTTTTTTATACACCACAATGTTTTAATAAATGTAAACTATTATGTTAACAATTAGACACGCTCTGCCTACCTCAGAAGTTTATTGGGAAGATCAAATGAGATAACAAGTAAGAAAGCACACTGAAAACTTTAAAGCAGTGTGCACAGACAAAGAAGGTATCATTCACAAAAGTGAAACAAGGTGGCCTACATTCCATGGTGTGAGAGATTAGTAAAAGTTAGGGAAAGTTAAGTTTCCACAGAATAATTAATGAAGTGTCAGCTCAAACAAAGAAGGGAATAAAAATTAACTAAGGCATGTGGACTCAGCCAATCAGAGAAGGGCTAGTGGTTTTCTGAAAACCATAAACCCAAGATGTTAGGAAAACTTGCTTGAACCAGTCAGATAAGAGTCAGAGTTGAAGGGAGAACTGGGTCAAATGGCTACCACGTATGCTTAATTGACTAATTGAATATTACCTTACACACCCACAGGGAGGAGTTTTCCACCATTTTTGAACATGGGACGTATGTTGAGGGGAGGGGGAGGACATACCAAGGAATTGCATGTGAGGGGCATATATAGAAGACTGTAACCTAGAAGAGAGTGGACCAATCTATTCTCAGAATAGAAGTACTGAGCTGAGGCTGCATCAATCTGCCTCAGTCTAACAGAATAAAGCAGGTCTTGCTCCTATATTCCCCACTCCCTCTTCCTAAATAAGGGCAAAGTCCACTCCTGGCCAATTCCTTTGGATTCCTCAATAATAATAAATTGCCCTTGATACCTGAATTTCAGTGTCAAGTGTATTTTTAACATGTGTTCCTCAGCTGTTTCAAAAGCTGTGAGCTTTTGCCTTATCTTACTGGAGGATCAAGACTTCTAAACAACTTCCCAATCATCTCAACATCATTTCTTCTGCTCTTGACCATGGAACTCATTTTCTTCCAACCAGAGTCTTAGACTTTGCCTCAGGCATCCCCAAGCTCTGATATATAAACTTTTGGCCTTATCCTACATGGCAGAGATCTCCACTCCAATTCCTAGTCATCATTTTCTTGCATTCCTTTAAATCTTGTCTTACCCCATTAGAAAAGAAGCTTCTTGAGGGAATGGACTATCTTGCTTGCTTGTATTTGTTTCTCCAGTGATTAACTAGGTACTGGGCACATAATAATCACTTAATAAATCCTTTCTGTTTATTCACACAAATACACACATACACACACACACACACATACACACACACACACACACACACACACATTTTCCTAGAGGGGTAGGAGTGAAATCTTGGTTTCAAAGGACTGAAGAGAAAAAGGGTAGTGACAAAGTGAATATGAGTACAGGAGGAATAAGTAGTAAGGGACAGCTTTAAAAAGCAATATAGGCATGCAGAAAAAAGCACCTGATTTTTCCCTCTTCCTCTTGTGAGACAATTGCCATCATCAAGAGAAGCAATTCTTTCTTTCATGCCATTGGGGCTTAATTTAGAACATTACTAGTGTACTGAACCAAGCACTGAACATACTCCCAAAAAAATCACTGGGGCACTGAGGAAATTCAGCTCATCAGCCTTCTTTCTCAAATAAAAATTATTCATTTTTTCCTCCTTTAAAGAACAAACTTCAATAGCATTTATTTAAAAAAAATTGAAGTAGTTCACAGCCACCACTGAAAATGTATTTGTTTTTTCTCTTAAGCAAACTAAAATAGATATTTCCTATGTTTAATGAAGAAAAGTTTCCACTTTCAAGAAATGTACTGGGTAAGCACGTCTATTCAAAGTCACAGAATTTCGGAGCTTGAAGAGATCACAAAGGTCATCTACTATGATCTCTATCTTTATAAGATCCTCGATAAGTAGTCATCTAGGTTTGAATGTATGAATGTACAAAATAGGCATGTATTAAGCACTTAAAACATACTTGGCACTATGCTAAGTAAACCTTGATTTGAAGACATTTGAGGGAAGAGGAATTCATGAAACACAAAAGCAGACCACTTCTGGACAGCTCTAATTATTAGCAAGCTTTTTCTCGGGATAAGTTGAAATTTAACATTCTGCCCATTACAACAAACAAAACAAGCCAAATTCTGCATTCACATGATACCGCATTAAATACCTAGAAAGAGAACTCATGTTCCCTTTAAGTCTTTTCTTCTTCAGGTTAATCATTCAAAATTTCTTGGAGTGATACTCCAGTTTATCAATGTTCTTCCAAAGACTAGACAACCAAAAATAAATGTAATATTCCAGATGTGGCTTAACCTAATACAAATTACAGCATGACTATCACCTCCCCTGTTCTGGACACTGTGCCTCACTTAAAGCAATCCAAAGACTTATTTATAATGCAATATAATGCTTATGATGCAAAGGTCTGCAATTCTGGAGTCATGTGTACAACAGCCATCAACATACTTTGTGAACCAGCTTTCACTTTGTAAATGGTCATCAAGAGTTGCTCTGGTTCCAAAATTAATGAAAGAATCACAGAATTTTAGAGATGTATGGATATGGCTTTAATGGCTAGCCAAAAAGGAAATGTCCCTGTAATATACTTTACAATTGATTATCTAGTCCCTGGAAAAAGACTGTCAATGAAAGGGAATTTCTCAACGCAGCAGTCTCTTCCACTTTGAGATCACCTGTAAGTTTTGTTATTTTCTTCTTACATCACGCCTAAATTTCCTTCAAGCATAGGTTGAACTAGAAAGCTACTGAGAATGCTTCTAATATTCAAATTCTGTGATTGTGAGAAAGGCTTTAGTAGAATGTTTTATCATATTATATTTTTGGCTGCCATATCAGAATGCTGATTTATGTTCAGTTTATAGTCCTCTAACATCCCCAGTTGATACCACACCAAAAGATTGGCTATTTAAGAATAACCAATCAAATTTTTAAAGAACCATTTTCATTAATGCACTTACCTTTGCATTGCTTTCTATCAGGTGTTGGGTTATAACCTCTATGGCATGTACACATGTAAGAGCCCTCAAGGTTGGAGCAGCTGCCATTCTTGCATACTTTTGGATCCAAGCATTCATCAATATCTTGAAGGAATAAAATGGGAAAGAAATTTTTAGAAAGAGAGAAAACATCAGTAAGGTTATTCAGAGGAAATACCCTCACTCAAGGTTTCAGAAAATTCAACAATTGCTTCAAAATAATATTCCACATTAGATAAATAGCTTTAGTGGGAAAGGACTGTGTAGCATAACTATTTTCTATAGTTTACCTATAACAAAATCTTGTCAAACAATTCAATTTTATAATATGAAATTACTTCTTATTGTACAGCCCTTAAGAGAACCAAGCAAATTCTGTGAATAAGCAATTAACCATCAAAGGAAAAGTAATAGCTAGAAGGAAGCATTTTTAATTTCAGAATCTCTGCCCTCAAGGAGTTTTTAATCTGCAAATCTTGGAGAACTATCTTTCAGGATATAATTGGGGAACTAAAGACTCAGATGAAATTGAAGGACCACCAGAAATAAGAGGTGAATCCTTTGTGGCAAAGAAAAAAATACAGGAGAGAGAACCTGAGGACTGAAAAAAGGTAGATCAGGACATTAAAAAAGGTTCTTGTCTAAGCTATAGGAGATTCAGTAAATTCAGGAGATTCATGTAAAAATGAAATATTCTAACAGTACTATGAATCAGTGAGAACTCAAGTAAAAAGTCTAAGTTGATCCACAAGTTAAGTTTACTAATGGTATAAATTAGACAGAAATCTTGAACTAGAAGTAATGCCAGAGAATTTAGTTTCCTGCAAGAAGAGGTAAGAAACAAAATAATAGAGAATATATCTAATAGCTAAATGGATAAAAATGTTATACTTATCATTTGTTTTAAAGGGGTATCTTATATTCTTTTAAGTTAAAGTTTTATTTAATTGACTAATTTTAGTAGTTTTTAATCAAATGTTTTAATTTTTTTTTTGAAAAAGCAATTGGAGTTTCATGCTCAGTTTCAATTCTTAGACACACACTCCCCACATGGACTCACATCATTATCTTCCTTAGTAACAGCACATGTATTCTACAAGAATGAGTACACAAAAGGAAAAATTCAAACCAGGGTGCAGAAACAGCAAGTCGAGAGTCAGAGTATAAGCTGAATGAAAAATACATTTTTCATGAATCACATTTACAACTTCTACTTTTTCAAAGCAAGAATATACAAATGGTACTCTATAGGCAAAAGCAACGATGCATCTGTGATTTTGGAAGGATGAAATAAAAGGAATTGTATGGACACTACATATGCTACTTTGTCAAGACACCACTTCATGACCTAGGTTAACTGGCTTGGCATCAGTGCAACAAAAACAGTACTTTCTAACAGCCACTTGCTTGCCCGATGTGCATCTCTATCTTTTAATATTTGGAATCCATTTTGCTCCAAGCAAAAACTAGAAGAAGGAGCCAAGAGGCAGAGCCAAAGTAAATAATGAAACAGGACTAGCCTAGACACCATGCATAGAAATTCCAGACAGAGAAGGGAAAATATCATGTCTAGTACCTGGTTTGGTTTCAAAAATGTTAACAAGTTCAGAAATGTATGAACAGCCCCCTTTAATTATGCAGTCACTGGGGACTTATTTATTTACAGGAGAGTAGCACTTAATAGCAAAAACAATTCCTAAGACCATATTTCTTTCTTAATTCGAATAAATTAACAAAATTGTTTTCAGGCCAGTTTCTGGAAACACGCATAAAACATAAGATTTTTGAAAGTAAGTAATAAAGAGACAGAGTGCCCTGAAATTTCTAGTGGCTTAAAAAAGATTCTTTCCCATGCTTATCAGAGGCAGCATAGTGTAGTCTACAAGACAGAGAAGATGTGGGTTCAAGTCCTTCCTATGATGCAAATCAGTCATGTGACCCTGAAACAAAGCACTTAACTTCTCAGTACTCTAGATCAGAGGTATCAACTTGGCATGCAGAGCACACACACACCCAGTGCAGCTGAAATCAGGTTAAAATGTAGTTGGGGAATGTTTGCCAAAGTGAAAATACGACAAACCAGAGACAACAGATTTTAAAACTAGGTCAAACAGGCATCCATAAGGATCCTTATGTGTTTGACGCCACTACTCTAGTTAACTCTAAAAGTTGGAGAGAAGGTAACTGATAACTTGCACTGCTGGTAGAGGGAGTTTCCTTGCTTGGGAGTTCCCTGTACCAGTGAAATGAAAGGTCTAATCTCTACTCCTTTTCAGATATATGTATCAGATATGTACCAGAATCTTGTCAAACCACAAATTAATAAACAGATATATTAAGGTGTTTTTTTTAAAATATCTAAATGGCTAAATAGGCTTGATAGTGCTAGTGTGTGTTTAGGAAATAAAATAAGTACATATTCTAATACCATTAAAGAATCTACAGAAGAAAGCTACCTTAGGTGCTAATCATTAAACATTGATCTGATACAAGTATGGTAATATCAATGCAATGACTGTATCTGCTTTGGTGCATGTCCATTTGGAATCTCAAGAAAAAACATCCAAGGCAGATAGATGTTTTCAAAGGGTGACCAATTACCGATGGTTTCAATCATTATCTATCCTCTATCCTCCTCCTGTTTGCCCAGAACGGAGCCTTAAATCAGAGGCGGGGTGAAATGTCAGTGTACTTGGCACTTATACCTCAGTTCTGGTCACTTATCCTGACAACTGTACCAAAAATACCAAAATGGATAAGTAATCGCTTGAGTCTCATTATTTTTACTTATTTTTACTGCCATATTTTGTTTTTTCCAACTACACGTAAAAGCAATGTTTAGCATCATATTTTTAAAATATTTTATTTCTAAATTCTCTCCCTACCATCCCTCCTTCCCTACTTGAGACAGCATGTAATTTGATATAGGTTATACATCTTGCAGTCATACAAAAATATTTACATATTAGTCATGTTGTGAAAGAAAACAGACCATAAAAACAAAAAAAAACCCAAAAATTAGTATGCTTCAATTTGCATTAAGCTTCCATTAGTTCTTTATCTGGAGGTAAATAGTTTTTTTCAAAAGTCCTTTGGAACTGTCTTGGATCTTTGTGTGGTGGTGAATATCTAAGTTGTTCACAGTTGATCATCATACAACATTGCTATTACTGTGTACAATGTTCTCTTGGTTCTTCACTTTGTATCAGTCCATGGAAATCTTTCCAGGTTTTTATGAATGCATACAGCTCATCATTTCTTATAGGACAATAGTATTCCATCACAATCAAATACCGCTACTTGTTCAACCTTTTCCCAAATGATGGGCATCCCCTCCATTTCCAATTCCTTGCCACCATAAAAAGAACTGCTAAAAAGATTTTTGCATATGTGTGTGCTTTTCCATTACAGAAAAATCTCTTTGGTATATAAACCTAGTAGTGAGTGATGTTACTGGGCTGCAGAGTATGCAGAGTTTTATATTCCTTTGGGCATAGTTCCAAATTGTTCTCCAGAATGGTCGGATCAGTTCACAACTCCAGCAGTGCAATAGTGTCCCAATTTTTCCACATCCCCTCCAATATTTGTCATTTTCCTTTTCTGTCATATTAGCCAAACTGCTAAGTGTGGGGAAGTAACTCAGAATTGTTTTGATTTCCATTTCTCTAATCAATAGTGATTTAGAGTCTTTTTTCACACGATTATATAGATAGCTTTGACTTCATCCAAAAACTGCCTGTTCGTATCCTTTGACTATCTGGGGAATTGGCTTGTATTCTTATAAATTTGATTTGGCTCTTTATATATTTGATAAATGAGGCCTGTATGAGAGAAACTTGCTATACATGCAATGCCCCCCACCCAAGTTTTATGCTTTGCTTCCAATCTTGGCTGCATTGATTTTGTTCGGGCAAAAGCTTTTTAATTTCATGTAGTAAAAATTGTCCTTTTTACTTCCTGTGAGGAAATCTTTCTTTTTGGTCATAAATTCTTCCCTTAGATCCATAGATCTAACAGGTAAACTATTCCATGTTCCCCTAATATGCTTATGGTCTTCATCCTTTATGTCTAAATCATGTACCCATTTTGACCTTATCTTAGATGATATGAGTTGTCTATGCCTGGTTTCTGCCAAACTCGCCAAATAGTAAATTCTTGTCTCAAAAGTTGTGATCTTTGCATATATCAAACACTATAGCACTATTTTCACTACTTACCATTTATTGTGCCTAATCTCTTCCACTGATTCACCCCTCTATCTCTTAGCCAATACTAGAATGTTTTGATGATTATCACTTTATTATACAGTTTGAGATCTGATATGACTAGGCCACCTTCCTTCACATTCCCCCCTCCCCATTAATTCCCTGATATTCTTGACCTTTTGTTTTTTCCTGATAAATTTTATTTTTTCTAGTTCTATAAAATAATTTTAGGTAGTTTGATTGAATAAGTAAATTAATTTAAGTAGAATTATTATATTGGCTCAGCCAATCCATGAGTAATTAATATTTTTCCAATTGTTCAGATATGACTTTATTAGGGTGAGAGGTGTTTTGTAATTGTGTTTCTAAAGTTCCTGAGTTTCTCTTGGCAGGTAGATTCCCAAGTATTTTATATTGTCTACAATTATTCTAAATGGAATTTATCTTGCTGCTGGATTTTGTTGGTAATTTATGAAAAGGCTTTATTTTATATCCTGCAACTTCACTAAAGCTGTTATTTCAACTAGGTTTTTAGTTGATTCCCTAAGATTCTCCAAGTATACCATGATATCATCTGCAAACAGTGATTTTTGTTTCCTCATTGCCTATTTTAATTCCTTCAGTTTCTTTGTCTTTTCCTATTGCTTTAGCTAAGCATTTCTAGTATAATACTTAATAATGATGGTAATAATAGGTATCCTTGCTTCACCCCTGATATTATTAGGGAGGCTTCTACTTAACCCCATTATAGACAATACTTGCTGATGGTCTTACATAAATACCATCTATCATTTTACAGAAAGATCCATTCATTCCTATACTTTCTGGTGTTTTTTATAGGAGTGTTATATATTGTCAAAAGCTTTTTCTGCACCTATTGAAATAATTATATGATTTTTGTTGGTTTTGTTATTGACATGGTCACTTATGCTGATCATTCCCCTACTAGTGAACAAACCCTGGTCATTATGATCTTTATGACACATTACTGTAATTTCCTTATTAATATTTTTTGTTTAAAATCTATATCAATATTAATTATGGAAATTGGTCTATAGTTTTCTTTCTCTATTTTTTCTTTTACTGGTTTAGGTATCAAAACCACATTTGTGTCATGAAAGAAATACGGTAGGACTTCTTTGAGTATTTTTCCAAATACTATATATGGTATTGAAGTTAATTGTTCTATAAATGTTTGGCAGAATTCACTTGTGAATCCACTTGGTCCTGGGGATTTTTTTTTAGGGAGATCATTGATGGCTTGTTCAATTTCTTTTTCTAAGATGGGGTTATTTAAGCATTCCATTTCTTCTGTTAATCTTGGCAATTTACATTTTTGTAAATATTCATCCATTCCACTGAGATTGTCAGGTTTATTGTAATATTATTCGACAAAATAGTTCCTAATAATTCCTTTAATTTACTCCTTCATTTGTACTGAATTCATTCTTTTCATTTTTGATACTGGTAATTTGGTTTTCTTCTTTTTTTTTGTAAAATAAAATTTAGGGTTTATATATTTTATTGGTTTTTCCCATAAAACCAGCTCCTAGTTTTATTTATTGGTTCAACAGTTTTGTTAATTTTGACTTTATTAATCTCTGCTTTAATTTTCAGGATTTCCAACTTGGTAGTTAATTTGGGAATTTTTAATTTGTTGTTCTTCTAGTTTTTTAGTTGCATGCCCAATTCAATGATCTGCTCTTTCTCTATTTTATTGATGTAAAGGGTTAGAGATATAAATTCTGCCTAAGTACTTCTTTGGCTGCAATCCATAAATTCTAATATATTATTTCATTGTTGTCATTCTCATTGATGGAATTATTATTTCTGTAATTTGTTCTTTGACCCACTCATTCTTTAGTATTAGATTAGTTTCCAATTAATTATTAATCTATGTTTCCATGGCCCTTTATTGAATGTAATTTTTAATGCAATATGATGTGAAAAGGATGTACTTAGTATATGTGTCTTTCTGCATTTGGTTGTGAGGTTTTTGTGCCCTAATACATGGGCAATTTTTGTGTGCCACATACCACTGAGAAACAAAGATATATTCCATTCTATTTTCACTCATTTTTCCCCAGAGGTCTATAATGTATAACTTTTCTAAAATCCTATTCACTTCCTTAACTTCTTTCTTGTTTATTTTGTAGTTAGATTTATCTAGTTTTGAAAGGGGAAAGTTGAGGTCCCCTACTAGTGTAGTTTTACTGTCTATCTCCTCCTGTAATTCATTTCACTTTTCCTTTAAGAATTGAGATGCCATATCATTTGGGGTGTGTGTGTGTGTGTGTGTGCGCACGCACGCACCTGTATACATGTACATATGCGTGTGTCTGTGTGTTTAGTATTAATATTTTTTCATTGTCTATGGTACCTTTTAGCAAGATTTGGTTTCCTTGCTTACCTCTTTTAATTAGGTCTGTTTTTGCTTTTGCTTTGTCTGAGATCATGAATGCTACCTTTTTTTCTTTTTGCTTCAGCTAAAACAGATTCTGCTCCAGCCCCTTACCTTTACTCTGTGTGTGTGTGTGTGTGTGTGTGCATGTGTATGTGTGTGTGCACACACACATGCGTGTGTATGCTTCAATTATGTTTCTTTTAAACAACATGTTGTAGGATTTTTGTTTTTAATGTGCTCAGCTCTTTGTTTCCATTTTATAGGTAAGTTCATTCCATTCACATTCACAGTTGATTACTGTGTAGTTTCTCTTCCTCCTTTTTCCCAGCCCTCCTCAAAAGTGGTTTGCTTCTGACCACTGCCTCCCCAAGTTTGCGCTCCCTTCTATCAGCTCCCACCCTATTCACTTATTTCCCCTTCCTCTCCTACTTCCTTGTAGGGTAAGACAGATTTTTATACCAAATAGAGTGTGCATCTCATTCCTTCTTTGAGCCCATTCTAATTAGAGTAAGGTTCAAGCACTGCCCGCCTCCACCACCTCACCTTCCCATCCAATGTAAAAGCTCTCTTGTGCCTTTTTTATATGAGATTATTTATCCTATTCAACCTTTCCCTCTCCTCTTCTCCTATACCATACCTCTTTCTAACCCCTTCATTTTGCTTTTTGGACTATCATCCAATCATAGTCTGGACTCTCTGTTTATGTATATTCCTCCCAACTGCCCAAATAATGAGAAGGTTCTTAGGAGTCATAAGTATCATCTTCCCATGTAGGAATGTAAACTATTTAATCTTATTGACTCTCTTATGATTTATCTTTCCTTTTACCTTTTTAATGTTGCTACTGAGTCTTGTATTTGAAAATCAAATTATCTGTTCAACTCTGGTCTTTTCATCAGGAATGCTTGAAAGTCCACTACTTAATTAAATATCAAATTTTTTCCCTGAAGGATTATACCCAATTTTTCTGGGAAGATGATTCTTGGCTGTAATCCTAACTTTTTTGCCCTCTGGAATATCATATTCCAAGCCCTATAATCCTTTCATGTAGAAGGTACTAAATCCTGTGTTATCCTGACTGTGGGTCTATAATATCTGAATTATTTCTTTCTGGTTGCCTGTAGTATTTTCTCCTGGGAGCTCTGGAATTTGGCTATAATGTTCGTGTGAGTTTTCATTTTGGGATCTCTTTTCAGAGGTGATCAGTGGATTCTTTCAATTCCTATTTTACCCTCTGGTTCTAGGATATTAGGGCAGTCTTCCTTAATCATTTCTTGAATGATGTGTAGATTCTTTTTGTGATCATGGCTTTCAGGTAGTTCAATAATTCTTAAATTATCTCTCCTGCATCTATTTCACAGATCAGTCATTTTTTCCAGTGAGATATTTCAAATTTTCTTCTATTTTTTTCATTCCTTTGATTTTGATTTGATTTTCTGGCTTATCAAGGCAGACCTGATGCTGGCCTCCCAGGGCATGGCCTACACTAGACTACATTACACTCTCACCTCAGTGAGACAGAGTTTTCCTGTCAAACTCCTAATCTGTCTTGGACTGGAAAATTGTTTCACCCCCATCCTTTTGTTGGTTCTATTGCTCCAGAATTCATTTTGAGGAATTATTTTCAAGTTGTTTGGAAGGGGATTTGGCAGAAGTCAGGCAGTCTCTGCCTTTACTCTACCATCTTGGCTTCAGACTTCATCTCAGTATTTTTAAATTGTATTTTCATTATAACAGAAAAGGAAGGTGGAAAAAGTTAATTCTATTCAAAAGATCTCATAGGGACATCACTTCATTGCTCCCTATTTTGTTTCAACCCACTCTTACAAAACAACACTGAGTCACAGAGAGAAACAGACAGAGAGAGAGAGCATCACCAGTACCATCTCCAACATTGTCACCAACAAATTTTAGAAATATTAAAATGTGCTGCCATCATGAATTCAAATATGGTCCAGAAAGCTAATAGAGTCACTGCATGCCAATTATCTTCACGATTTAGTCCAATATATAATCAAGATTCATTATGAAATAACCAAGTATAATCAAAATTCACAAAAGTTCTACAAGACAGATCTAACTTCTTTTCAACTAGAAATGACGTGTGTGTGTGTGTGTGTGTGTGTGTGTGTGTGTGTGTGTGTGTACAACATAATGAAAATACTATAAATGGGTAAACATTGCCAGAACTTACTAGCAAGTGCTAAAATTCTATCTGGTGGTGATACACACAAATTTCATCATGCCTTCAGAGTTCCATTAAGAGCTGCTACTGACAAGGGCAGTCCACCAGGGAATGAATTATGCAGAGAGAGAGAAAAAAAGTACATTTCCTTCTTCCTTACTTGAAAATGGAAAAATTGGGTGGGAGAGGAAGGAGGGGAAATTGAGCAGTAGTACAAGATGGAAGAGATGGTTGGGAAATACAGTACAGAAATATTTTAAACTAGGCATAATGGTAAAATGAAATAACATAATTCAGCTTCTCAGTACAGTCCTTTCATTCTAACAGGAATTCTTTAAGCCTTTGTAGAATATACAATCAAGGTTTAATTTGACATTTAATAAGAAACTCTTCAATTAGTCAACAAGCAGTTCTTAAGTGTCTTCTATGTACTAGGAGTTAAGCAATCAACATAAAGATAGAAACGATCATTACTCTCAGGGACCTTACATTCTAAAGGGAAGGTAAGTAGATAAACATGTGTATGTGCACATAGATATAGTATGGAGAGATATAAAGAGGTATATAGGCATGTGTGTGTGTAAATATTTGAGAGAGAGAGAATAAATATAATAAGAGTAGATACAAAGTAGTTTGATATGAGGAAAAGGTAGTTTGGGAGGAAGAAGCCGCTAGCAATGTCTCTAGGTAGAATGTTTCAGGTAGGAGATCCTTGAGCTGTATCTTGAAGGTAGAAAAGGATTCTATGAAGCAGAGGGAGTGTGGAGAACTGGAGCTGGCACAGAGGTAAAGAAAAGTATAATAAAAATAGCAGGAAGAATAAACTAATGGATATTTTCTGAGACTCTGGATAAGAAAACCAAGGGGACAATGTGTAGATGTTAAGCTATAGAAAGGGGTTTTGTAAGAAGAAAGACTATTCAGTAACAACATGGAGGATTCAGTAAGAGCAAATAGACCATGCTGCCACTGAGGTAGAAGGTTTCAAAAACATCATTTGGTACCTCCTTCTCTCCCCCATTCACTCCTCTGCCAAGGTTATTAGATTCACTTAAAGGCAGCTAGCAGGCGCAATGAATAATAGATCATTGGACCTGGAGGCAGAGAAGACCTGAGTTCTAATCCAGTTCAGTCACTTACTAGCTATGTGACCCTGGGCATGTCATTTAACCTTAGATTCAGAGAAGAGATAAGAAAATATATTTCTATCCATTACTTGCAGAAATGAGGGAGAATGGGTGTGGAATATTACATAAAATGTCAGACATGGCTAATGTGTTGGTTACCTTTTCAGATATGCTTATTGTTCACCTTTTAAAAATTCTTTATTACAAGGGATGGCTTATGGAGTAAGAGAAGGGAAATAAAGGTGATTTAAAAAAAAAACTATAAATAACAACTTTTTAAAAGAAAAAAAATGCCACAGATTGTTTAAGGTTTGGTACATCTGATGGCTGGAAAGTATACTCTGTGAACTTAGCTACATAAATTCTTCATACATCAGATTTTCAGTCCATCAAAGGGTCCTGTGCAGAAGGCTTTCCAATTTGGTAGGTCCTGGCAAAGCTTGCTCTCCACAAGTGTAGTCTTCAAGAACCCAGGGTTTTGAGTCAGGTTTTTGATGGAGGTTCAGTCCATGATACTGGCTGTTCCCCATGCAGAACACTGTCTCTCATCTCTGTGCCTTTGCACAAGTTATTCTCCACACCTGTGCTCTCTCCTCACTTCTGCCTTTTAGAAGCTTAAATTTTCTTCAAAGGATATCTCTAATGCCAGCTATATGAGAACTTTCTGATCTTTCCAAATACTAGTGTCCACCTCTTGTCCCCAATTACACACCCACAGACACATATTTTGTATATTCTCCTAAGTAAAATGTCAACCCTCTCTGAATAGATATTTCTTGAGGGCTGGGACTGTTTCATTTTTGTTATTTTATTCATAGTCCTTTGGATAGTGCCTGGTGCACAGCAAGAGCTTAACAAACTACTCCATTCATTCATATTAAAACATATTTGACAGAGCTAAAATGGATCTTTTGAATCTTCTAGATCTTAAAAAAATTCTATGCATAATAGTTGTATAATATGTGTAACAGTTCTAATTTTTCTTTGAGAACTTTTCTGTACTTTCAAAACATCCAATGTGATGAAAACTAAATGAATATTTGATGATGAAATAATCCATTTAGAATACCTTCAGAATCAAGCTCCTGGAATGCAATGCTCAGTGCCCCAAACTAGCCTAATTCATGGTAAGTTTAAGAAGAGAAGAACTTCTGAAGACAAAAAAAAAAATCAGAAACGAAAACCTCAGGTGATCAGCTTTTCTGATCACATATGTATATGTATGTACACATACATATATCTATATACACATATATACACACTACATATACATACATATGTGTATGTATATATGTGTGTGTATGTGTATATATATATATATATATATGTATATATGACTTTACATGAATACTGGTCATGAAAAATGGTCAAGAAATTTTGTGGTTCTCCTATTTTCTGAAAATAAAGATAGGGGGTTTTTTGCCTTCACTTTTAACAAAAACCACCTATCTTACATATTGGCAAGAATTATGTTTAGGGTAAAGAGTTGTACAAGCCTGAAAAGAGGGAAAACACAAGTCAGGAAAATTAGTTTTTTAAATAATATAAGGAGACAAAAAAACAATCATCCACAAAATTAATTTTCCATTATCTTTGAGGGCATTAAATATAACATAAGATATGGGAAGAGCAGCTAGGTGGCACAGTGGATAGAGTGCTTGGCCTGGAGTCAAGAAGACTCATTTTACAGAGTTCCAATCCATCCCTCAGACACTTATTAGACTTACTATGTGACTCTGGCCAAGTCACTTAACCCAATTTGCCTCAGTTTCCTCATCTTGAAATTGAGCTGGAGAAGGAAATGGTAAAACACCCCAGTATCTTTGCCACAAAAACCCCAAATGGGGTCACAAAGAATAAACAATCACCAAGATACAGAAAATTAGCCCCTTCACTTTATCTCCTGCACTAAGATCATACAAAGGGAAGAACATTTTACAGACAATTAAATGGTGACAGGGGAGACAGATGCTTGTAAAGATGAGTGCAATGAAGTAACTTCAATGGATAATGTGCAGAAAATCATCAGGGCTAAATGACCCTTGCCCTCAATGCTAGAGAATCTGAAACATGCATAAGCAGAGCTACTGACCAAAACGTTACATAATACTTGAAATCCACTGCTTCTTAAATCTGGAAAAAGCCCAATACCGCACAGAGGAAAATGAAGCCAAGGATGACCTCAGAAACTCAGCACACAAATACCACCAAAGTGGGAACTCCCACAGAATCGCCTTTCAAGAAGTGCTTCTATTCTTTCAGCCAAACTCACCAAGGTCTACTTATAGCTCTCCCCCTGAGTCTGGTTCTGAGAATCTCTCAGTGATCAATCAATGCCTTTGAAAGAGGAGGGAAAAGCAACTTAAGCAGAGCTTTCCTTTCTAAGAATCCTTACTATATGGATTGTTTGCATCACACAATTTAACGTGGTATTCAGTGTAGCTTGTTTTATTCCCTAGTTGTTAGATCCTCCTGACAACAATGAATACATGCTCCCTGAGGCCTTGTAAAATTTAATAAAATTTAATCTTAATTTTGATTTAATTAAATTTTAATAATTAATTTAATTAATTTTAATAAAATTTAATAAAAACCTTGTAATATTTCTCCGATTCCACAGAGCAACTTGAACAATGCAGGGCACAGAAGACGGCTATTCAAATGACTGGTGACTAATAATAGAGATGATGCCAAAGCTTTTCCCAAAAGGGTATGGAATTCATGGAGTGCCTATCATAGATTCAGAGCTGGCGAAAAGCTCAGAGGCTATCTAGTCTAGACCTTTCATTTCACAGATGAGGAAACAGAAGCCTGGGGAGAGCAGATGACATGTCCATGGCCAAGGAGCAGTACACTGATACCCTAAGTACTATCAGATATTCCTGGGAAGCACCAGATTAAAATATGAACTCACAATAGAAAGCTGCTCTGCAATAAAGCAAGGGAAGACTAAATGAACTTATAAAAAGCCAATTCACTTAAAAGATAAGGAAGTTGTGGGTCTGAGAAGTTAAATGGTTTGCCCACAATCCCATAGGCAACTAAGTGCCTGAAGCAGGATGTAAAAACAAGCTTTTAGGCTGAGCCCAGAACTCCACCCATCATGTAATCTTGCCTCCTGTTGCTTTATCACAATTCATTCCTTCAACCTTAAGTTTCACTGAACAAAAACATTATTTTTGACAGCCAGGGTAACATAAAGTCATTGTTCCTAAGGGCTAGTCACCTAGGTTAATGTCAAACTTATTTTATAACTTAGAAACAGAGGCAAAGAGAAAAAAGGGACTTATCCAAGGTCACACGGAGACACTGGTGAGTCTTTTCTAGGACTCAGTTTCCAGACTTTGAATATAAAACTGGATAGCTCAGGTCCTCAGCGACTTGCTACAGTAAAGTCTGACTCAGCCCAGGTTCCAACGGTTCAAAGAACCCTGGATAAATGGCAGCCAGACCTTTTCACAAGAAATGGCCCTGCCCTGAACTAGAGAAAGTAATAGGTGGTTAAATAATAATAAAATATTTATTTAGCACTTCACAGTTAGAGAAAACTTTAGAATTACCAAGCATCTTGCACAAATTCCATTTGATTCTAACAACCACCATGGAAACGAGGTAGTGTCAAATATTATACACATTTTACAGATAAGGAAGCCCACCCTCAACCCAGAGAAGTTGTGAAATTCCCAAGCTCAAAAAGCTGGCAAATACCAAGGTCAGAACTTGAACCCCAGCATCAACCAGTCAGTGCAATCCATCCCTGAATAAGTAGCCCTTCTATAATATGCTTCAAGAGCAGTCAGTCAACTTTTGCTTGAAGGTCCAGAGGGACAGGGAGCTGGCCCAACTAAGGGAGCTCATTCTATTTTTGGACATTCTTAGATGTTTCTCCTGATTTCAAGGCCAAATTTCTCTCTTGGCAACTTCTTAATGCTTCTAGTTCTGCAATATGAGTTCTACTAGAACAAATCTAACATTCTCCACCATGGCAGCCCTTCCTTCAATACCTGAAAGCAATTATCATTTCCTAGTGAAGACTTATCTTGTACAGGCTAAGCATCCTGCAAATGATCCTCCATGATAACGAAGCTGCTCACCATCCTGGTTCAGTCTCTTCCATCGATCGATAGGGACAAAGACTGCCCCAGGATTTCATTGGTAGAGGGAAAGCTCAGGTGGAATTCCCACCATCAATGTAGGTTGGCACCTTGGCTGCAACTTATTGTTTCAGAAAGTTGCTTATAGCCCTGAGGGTGGCTTATAAAAGGTTACACGGCCAGAACTCAGGTCTTCTTGACTTTGAGACTGCCTGTCCACTCTTGATGCCACATTACCTCTCAGTTTATCAATGTCTTTTCTAAAATGTGTCTCCCAGAACTAAACACAATACTCTAGATGTGATATGACCAGGGTAGGATACATGCAGTGAGACTATTACCAAGTCCTAGATGACATGCGTCACTTAAATGCTGCCTTAGAACACATTATCACTCTTGGATACCATATACTGTCAATTCATATTTGGCTTGCAATCTACTCAAAGTCCCATATTCTTTTTGGATGAACTGATCTTTACCCAAATGTGCCCTATCTTGTACTTGTGAAGTTATTTTTTTGAATCCATGTAAACTCTGCATTTATCCCTGGTGAATTTTATCTTAACAGATTCATGGAACCCATCAAGAATATGTGGTCTCTTTAATGCATTGTTGGTGGAGCTGTAAACTGATTCAACCATTCTGTAGAGCAATTTGGAATTATGCCCAAAGGGCTATAAAAGCATAATTACCCTTTGACCTAGCAATACCACTACTAAGTCTGTATCCCAAAAGAGACAAAAAAGAAGGAAAAGGACCTACATATACAAAAATATTCTAACAACTCTTTTCTGAGGTAAGGAATTGGAAATTGAGGGATGTCCATTAATTGGGGAATGGCTGAACAAGTTGTGGCATGTGATCATGATGGAATATTATTGTACTATAAGAAAGGATGAGCAGGGATCATCTCAGAAAAACCTGGAAAGGCTTGCATGAGCTGATGCAAAGTGAAATGTACTGTGTACAAAGTAACAACAATATTGTAAGATGATCAGATGGGAATGACTTAGCTATTCTCAGCAAAACAATGATCCAAGAAAACACTGAAGGACTTATGATGAAACGTACTATCCATCCCCAGAGAAAGAACTGATGGTGTCTGAATACAGATTACAGTATACTTTTTAAACTTGCTTTATTTTTCTTTAGTTTCTTTGTCTATGTTTTCTTTCACAGCATGACTATTATGGATATGATTTCCATGACTACACAAGTATAACCTACATAGAATTGCTTGCTTTCAGGGGGCGGAGCCAAGATGGCGGCTGGTAAGCAGGGAATAGTGTGAGCTCCGTACAGAGAACCTCCAAAAGCTTATAAAAAATGGCTCTGAACCAATTCTAGAATGGCAGAACCCACAAAACAGCAGAGGGAAGCAGGGCTCCAGCCCAGGACAGCCTGGATGGTCTCTGGGTGAGGTCTATCCTACACGGAGCTCGGAGCTGGGAGATGGGAGCTGAGAACGGAGTGGAGCAGAGCCCTGCCTGAGCGGCGTGGACCATCCAGACCAGAAGCCGGGCGGAGGGGGCCCTAGCGCCCTGATTCAGTGAGCTGCGGCAGTTACGAGACTTCTCAACCCATAAACACCAAAGACTGCGGAGAAGGTTAGTGGGAAAAGCTGCAGGAGTGGAAGGAGTTCGCGGTTCGGCTTCCAGCCCCGGGGGCAGCAGAGGTGGGGCAGCTACAGCTGTTGTTACTTCCGGCTCCAGGCCCACCTGGTGGGAGGAATTAAGTGGCGGATCAGAGCAGGGGTGCACAGCCTGCCGAAGATCTAAGCCCAGTTCGGGTTGGGGGTTCTTGGGGAAGGAGCAGTGCTGGTGTGGCAGAGCTGGCACCTCCCCCCCAAATGTGGAACATAGAACTCTGTAATCTACAAGCAGTCATACCCCACTGAAAAACTCAAGGGTCAAGTTAGTTGTCTGGGAATATGGCCAGGCAGCGAAAACGCACCAAGATTCAGTCTCAGACTTTGCATTCTTTCTTTGCTGACAAAGAAGACCAAAACATACAGACAGAAGAAATTAATAAAGTCAAAGAGCCTACAACAGAAACCTCCAAGAAAAACATGAACTGGTCCCAGGCCATGGAAGAGATCAAAAAGGAGTTGGCAAAGCAAGTTAGAGAAGTAGAGGAAAAATTGGGAAGGGAAATGAGAAGGATGCGAGAAAACCATGAAAAACAAGTGAATGACTTGCTAAAGGAGACCCAAAAAAATACTGAAAAATACACTGAAGAAAACAACACCTTAAAAAACAGACTAACTCAAATGGCAAAAGAGCTCCAAAAAGCCAACGAGGAGAAGAATGCCCTGAAAGGCAGAATTAGCCAAATGGAAAAGGAGGTCCAAAAAACCACTGAAGAAAATACTACCTAAAAAATTGGATTGGAGCAAGTGGAAGCTAGTGACTTTATGAGAAATCAGGATATTATAAAACAGAAACAAAGGAATGAAAAAATGGAAGACAATGTGAAATATCTCCTTGGAAAAACCACTGACCTGGAGAATAGATCCAGGAGAGATAATTTAAAAATTATTGGACTACCTGAAAGCCATGATCAAAAAAAGGGCCTAGATACCATCTTTCAAGAAATTATCAAGGAGAACTGCCCCGATATTCTAGAGCCACAGGGCAAAATAGAAATTGAAAGAATCCATCGATCACCTCCTCAAATAGATCCCAAAAAGAAATCTCCTAGGAATATTGTCGCCAAATTCCAGAGCTCCCAGATCAAGGAGAAAATACTGCAAGCAGCCAGAAAGAAACAATTTGAGTATTGTGGAAACCCAATCAGAATAACCCAAGATCTGGCAGCTTCTACATTAAGAGATCGAAGGGCTTGGAATGCGATATTCCGGAGGGTCAATGGAGGTAGGATTAAAACATAGAATCACCTACCCAGCAAACCTGAGTATCATGTTCCAAGGCAAAATATGGATTTTCAATAAAATAGAAGACTTTCAAGCTTTCTCAGTGAAAAGACCAGAACTGAATAGAAAATTTGACTTTCAAACACAAGAATCAAGAGAAGCATGAAAAGGTAATGAAGAAACGGAAATTGCAAGGGACTTACTAAAGTGGAACTGTTTTGTTTACATTCCTACATGGAAAGATGATGTGTATGATTCATGAGACCTCAGTATTAGGGTAGTTGAAGGGAATATGCATATATATATATATATGTTTATGTATATATATAAGTGAATGTGTATGTATGTATGTATCTATGTGTATATGTATGTATGTGTATGTATGTATATATATGTGTGTTTTTATATATATATATACATATGTAAAAGAGAGAGAGCAGACACAGGGTGAGTTGAAGATGAAGGGAAGATATCTAAAAGAAATAAAATGAAATTAAGGGTTGAGAGAGCAACATACTGAGAGAGGGAGATAGGGAGAGATAGAATGGGGTGGATTATCTCACATAAAGGTGGCAAGAGGAAGCAGTTCTGTGGGAGGAGGGGAGAGGGCAGGTGAGGGGGGAATGACTGAACCTTGCTCTCATCAGATTTGGCCTGAGGAGGGAATACCATACATACTCAGTTGGGTATCTTACCCCACAGGAAAGAAGAGGGAGGAAGATAAAAAAAAAATAAAAGGGGGGGGATGATGGAGGGGAGGGCAGATGGGGGTGGAGGTAATCAAAACAAACACTTTGGAAAGGGGACAGGGTCAAGGGAGAAAATTCAATAAAGCGGGATGGGTTGGGAAGGAGCAAAATGTAGTTAGCCTTTCACAACATGAGTATTGTGGAAGGGTTATACATAATGATACATGCGTGGCCTAGGTTGAAGTGCTCGACTTCTTAGGGAGGGTGGGTGGGAAGGGAAGAGGGAAGGGAATTTGGAACTCAAAGTTTTAAAAACAGATGTTCAAAAACCAAAAAAAAAAGTTTTTTCATGCAACTGAAAAATAAGATACACAGGCAATGGGGCGTAGAAATTTATCTTGCCCTACAAGAAAGGAAGGGAAAAGGGGATGAGAGGGGAGGGGGGTGATAGAGGGAGGGCTGACTGCGGAACAGGGCAACCAGAATATATGCCATCTTGGAGTGGGGGGGAGGGTAGAAATGGGGAGAATATTTGTAATTCAAACTGTTGTGAAAATCAATGCTGAAAACCAAATATGTTAAATAAATAAATTTAAATAAAAAAAAAGAATTGCTTGCTTTCTCAATGGGGGTGGGGGAGGAGAGGAAGGTAGAGAATTTGGAACTCACAGTTTTAAAAAAAAGAATGTTAAATTGTTTTTACATGTAACTGGGGAAAAATAAAATAGTTAATAATACAAAAAAAAATCTGGTTTTCTGATTCCAAGTTCTCCATAAATTTTAGGTAATTGGTGGGTCAGTGAGAGTCAGTACATTCTCATTTAAACTACTGAAGGTATAGCAACAGCAGAAGAAGACCCTGAGAAGTTGAAGGCAGAGGTGTGGAAGTTATAAGAAGTCAGCTGCCCGTATAGCTAAGCAACTCCTAACCAGAAGTTCCAGTGAAAAGTGGGCACACACTTTTGGGAACCCAGAAAGAACAGACTTAGTCTTTTCTATAGAAAATAGAAAGAATTGACTTCTCAGGTCAAAAGCTCCAGTGAACCTATTGTCCTTCAGTGACACCTAGAGTTGGAAAACCCTGAAGCTTTTCATAAAGGTTTTGCAGATATTTTGGTATCCTGGCCAGCTAGAGCTGTGTTGCTATGAGCACGGCATCTGGATGTGTTAAAAACTGGCTGGACTGGTCTTTATAAGCCAGAGAGAGCCAGTTTGATGAGCTCTGCAGTTCTCCAAACTAAAGAGAACTGCTATTTTATCTTATATGGTTAACTGAAAGAACTTGTAAAACCTGTGTGTCAATAAAAGGGAGGAGAGGTTTTCCTTGGCTGAAGAGAAGTGAGCAGAAAAGCAGTTTCTTATGATGGAGAGATTTGTGAATGCACATTTCTGAAGGTACATTGAAGTCCAGAGCTGTGAGTTATTCTAAGCACATGAGTTCTTCTCCATTATGTGCTCGTCTACCAGGTTCTCATAAGTGTGTGCCCACTTTCCACCAGAACAATTGAATGTACTAGTGGGAGAGTATGCCTTGGGTTTATGTTCTTATTGTGATAAATTTTATTATGTATTAACTTTAATGTATGAGCATCTATATTATTATTTCTTTTGCCTTACTGTTAAGTAAATGCTTATGTTTAAGACCTAAAAGTATCATTATTGAGAGTGGCTGGTTGTTCAAAAATCACACACTATGTAGGTGCATTACCCTGTGAGTTGTTGGTAATGTAGATAGAAAATGTATTGGTGGGGAGGGGGAGGCTGGATTTCAAGAGCAAAAGTGGTACGTAAGGAAGTATATGTTTCCCTGCAACAGAGTTGCCCTAGTACCAATGTAACCATGTGGTGGGTGGTTGCCTATTTCTTGTTATACCTGCTAGTGTGAGAATAGGCTGGAGTGAGCAAACCAAACCCAGAAAGAACTAAGGTATTGTTGACAAATCTAGCTTGGACATGTGAAGCTTCACATTGTGAGCTCTGACGGTACACCACTGCAGTGACTAGACCTCTACCTATAGTACACATTACAAGAACAAAATCTGTAGTAAAGATAAAGGATTAAAAAAATTTTAATCTAGACTATTTTATGTCTAAGCACATGCTAGTGATACCTAAACTAATTCAACTCAACAAATGTTTTTAAGTATCTACTATGTGCAAGGAATTATTATGCTACATACTAGAGACGCAAATTTAAAAAACTACAAAATTGAGTAGGGAGTTATATTCTCCTGGGGGTATTCAACATGTGTAAAGATAAAGAAATATAAGTTTAAGGAGGAAGAAGCCACCAACAACTAAGATCAGAGAAAGCTTCCTGTAGGGTGTGGCATTTGAGCTAAATTCTGAAGAAAGCTAAGAATTCAAAGAGGCAAAGAAGGAGGGAGCAGGGCATTTCAAGAACAGAAGACAGCCCAATCAATGGTTGATAGTCCATGTAATGGTGCAGAGTCTGCAAGAAATGGAATTCTGAGTTTTGGGACATGGCAATTAGGCTACTTTGGAAAGAATATAGTGTATAAAAGAGAGTAGTGTGAAATATGCCTACAAAAGTAAGATAAAGTCAAACTGTATTTTACTCACATGGCTTCAAATACCATGCTGTAAAATTTACATTTTATCCTAGAGAGAATAGGAAACTATTAATGATGTTTGAGCAAAGGAATGATATGGCAAAATCTTTGCATTTTAAAATGACTTTGGCAAGTACATGAGGAATTATTTAGAAGAGAAAGAGTAGAAACAAGGGATTATATGAGAGACAGAAGCGAGCAGAATGTGCACGAGAGGTGTCCAGAGAGTCCAAAAGCAATGGAGTGCCATTGAATGAGGCCAAGAAAGAATGTCAGTTTGTAAGCGCTTTCAGGAAAAAGACCGTAGAATTCATTTTCATATCTCCAGAATCAAGCATGATATATGCCTTTAATAAATGTTGTTATTGAAACGTCTGCAGAGTATAATGGAAAGAACACTGAATTTGGTGTCATAAGAACTAGGTTTGGCCATAGCAAAGTAACTTTACTCTAGGCTTCAGAGCTGCTCATTAAGGGGTTGGACTAAATGACCTCTGAGGTCTCTTACCTCTCTAAATCTCATGATCAGATGTGCAGATGGAGGCTGAAATTAATGAAACAGCAAAAAGAAAACATAGACTATGAATAATGTCATAAACAATCTGGGTAACTAAAAGAAAAAAGACAGCTCTGATCTGTATATGTAAAAAGGCGCAACATTTCTGGAATATGAACACAACATATTCATACATATACATACAGAAGCGCACATGTATATATATAAACATATACATAAAGTTACATGTATATATGTATGTATGTATATATGTATGTATACAAAGACACAAGAAAAGGTGGACAAGGCAAGGTAAAATTATCTAAAAATAACCCATAGCCTTTGAAAGAGTCTAAGGAAAATAAATCAACTGGATGAGTACAAGAACAGAAGAATATCAAATTATGTGTTTTTTGTCATGTTTTGAGTCTTGATATTGAAAAATCCATTTTTGTTTTACCTAAAAAAAGCTTTGTGGGTAATTCTGAATGAGCTTCAAGTCTAAGGATCACAATGAATAAAACCTACAACTACAAAACATAGAGTGACTGAATCACGTATGGCCAAAATTTTACCCAAGGCTGGAGAAAAAAGAAAAAGCACACTGAATACTTTTAATAAAAGGAAATACATGACTTCAACAATGCAAAAAAATGTATTGCTTGGAGCAAGTGGTTAAGTGTATAACTCTGGACTAACACAGTGATCTAATACTTCTGCTTGTGATTCAAATCATCTAGTTGGCAGAAGTGAGACTACTTTAAATGGGGTGCTGTATTTCTGCCATCTGAAGTGCAGCATTGGTAGTCTCAATGACAGAGGCTCTGTAGATACAAGTTTTTAAATCCATAACTTGTTTCTCAGTGGAATCTGTCATGCATACGTATATTTTATGCCTAAAGACTAAATGATGACTTGTAGGTTTTATTTAATTCAGTTAGTTAAATCATGGATCATTGCTCTGTTTATGCTTATATTATGATATGTAACTATTTACTATATTAGATAGGGAAATGTGAAATTCAGGTAGACAACAGTCTTAAGACAAACAAATATCAGTCTTTGAGATGAGAAATAGAATACTAAGTAGTGACTTTGTAAATATTTGTCTTTACAAAAGCAGTATGATGCTGTGGAACAAATGCAGGATTTAGTGTTAAAAGACTGGAGTTCGAATCTGAAATCTGACACTTAGCTCAAATCACAGAGGTACTTGACCCCTCTGGTACTCATTTTCCTCAGTCTATCAGATAAGGTTAGATTAGATGACCACTCATAATCCTATAAACTTTGTTCATAATTTGTCATCATCACCAATATAAAGTGACTTTTATATAGTGCTTTAAAATTTCTAAAGCAATTAATGAATAGCAACTTTTCTCCATTCGAGAAAAATTACATAGTATAAAAATCAATTGATATGGATCCAGTGTTGTGGTGGAACAGGATTTAGAGAAGTGTAAGGAAGAGGATTTGTTTGGGTGTGCACTCTGCAAGTATTAATGAAAACTGGCAAAGAGGACAGCCTTCGTTCTAATTGTAAAGTTTTTCCTTACCAAAACCTGCCTCTCTGTGACTTGTACTCTGCTCTTCATTTTGCCCTCTAGGAAGAGGAACAAGTCTAATTCCCTTTTCCACATACCAACCTTTCAAATATGCAAAGCCAGCTATCAAATCTTCTCCGGGCTAGATGCCACCCAATTCCTTCAATTGATTCTTCTATGACATGGTCTTTAGCATCTCAACACCAAACAGGTTGCCTTCATCTGAGCAAGTTTTAGTTTGTCAACATCCTTGCTGAAATGTGATACCCAAGAGTGGACACAATACTCTAGAAGTGGTCTGACTAAGGTAGACTATAGATCTCTTAGATACTATGTTTTTCTCAATGTAGCCTAATATAGTGCTTGTTTTGTGGCTCTGAGGTTGTGTTTTTTTTCTTTTCATCTTGGTGGCCAAGTCTCATATCTATGCAGTTGGAGATTTAGTTAAGGGACAAGAGAGGCTGAGTGCCAGCCTATTGAGCAATGTCTCAATCATCACTAAGTGGTAAAATGATAATCAGTCAGTTCTCAAAAAAAAGAACTGTAAATAATTAACAACTGCAAGAATGCTCCAAAGAATTCATAAAATAAGTGGAAAAAAACTGTGAGGTTTTACCTCAGAACCCAACAGGCTGGCAAAGATGGCAAAATAAGTGTTAGAGGGGTAGGAGAAAGACAAGCATTACCTATGTACTATTAATAAGTTGTAAATTGCTCTTACCATTCTAAAATGTAACTATTACTCAAATAATATGACTAAAGTGTCTATACTTTGACCAAAGGATTCCAAGTAGATCAATAAAAAAGAAAGGCCTATACAAAGTATTTATAGAAATACTTTTTATAATAAAGCAGATGCTCATTGACTGAGAAAATAAACAGTGATTCATGAAAGTAATGGAAGCTAGGTGTTATAGTGGATGGGGTGCTGGACTCAAAAGTCAAGATGTGAGTTCCAATAATGCTTCAGACACTGCCTCTTCTCAGCCTCATTTTCCTCATCTCTAAAATGAAGATTATAATAGCATCTACCATACAGGAATAAATGAAATGTAACATGATAAGTACTTTGTAAACCTGAAAGAGCTATGGAAATATAAAATTACTAGCTGTTATTATTACTGGGCTGTAAGAAATGAATGTAATGAATACAGAGACATGAACTGATACAAAATGCAGTAGGCAGAAGCAAAAAATATATGCACAATGACATAATATAAATGGACAGAACTATGACAAAACAATGGAAACTAAATGCAGCAAAATTATAATGACCATACTTAACTCCAAAGAAGAAAAGTGAGAAGAATCTCCTCCACAATGAGTATGGAACAATGCATATAATGCCAGACAATTTTTAATAGGTTGATTAGTTTTGCTGATTCGTTTTGTTCTTTCTTTATAATTCTTAGTTTTCAGAGATAATATTCAAGAACAGAGAGGGAGGGAGGAAGAATACAATGGGAAATATAGGTGATGTAAAAACCCAAGAGAACAAGAAAACTAATTTTTAAAAAATAGAATGGTGTTAGTTTTCCACTGGAAAACTACCTGTCCTGGAGTCAGAGTTGAGAAAACAAAACTGGATTCTCACCTCCACCCCAGCATAAATTACAAAGGTAACAATACAAACACACTATTTAAACAACACATTAAAGTTTTTAAAAAGACAGTTATAGCCATTTCTGCACAGAAATAGTTCTTATAAATACAATTTGAGGCTTGCTGAACATTATATTAGAAATAATGGCAAATCAGGGAGTCTTTCCCAACAATCAAATTAAGAGCTTTGAAACTCTGAAATGCTTACTTGTTTATAACTCCTGGCAACTGGACTGGAGGATTATCTGCTTCAATTATTATCAGAACTCCTTAACCTTTCTGACATTTCACCTCTTCTGCCCTACTCTAGTTCATTTTTAGCTTTAATTTCTCCACAGTTAAAAAATAGATTTTCTCTCTAATAATATAGGAAAAGATTCAGAAGCTTATTTTCTTCTAGTCTTTATTTCCATCCTCCAAGTAGGTTTACTGCACATACTATTTCCAACACCATCATCATTTGACTGGAAAACAGGAAATATAAAAGAAACAAAATTTGGATGTTAACACTATAGTACATACCAAGACACTGTCCATTCCAGCCTCTGAATCCCTCTGTGCAAGGAACACACTGGTAAGATCCAGGAGTGTTAATGCATTGTTCATCTGGACAAGTACTTGCAGCTAAACATTCATCAATATCTTTAAAAAAATGGAGTAAATCTAAGTCAGATACCTTTAACAGAACTCCCCCTAAGCCATCCAAAAATCAGTGTCATTGCTATTGCTATTGGAACATGGTACTATTCTTTATATTTATAGAATGTGTATGTGTCATGTTTATAATGAATTTGAAAAGTATATACATCAAAGTCTTATAAGGGTATAATCAGGTTAACACTTATCTGATAAGTCCATCTTATTTAGGAAGTCTCTGGTATATCCAAAAGGATTTTTTTTAAATGATTCTTCTCTTTTTAGTGTCATCCATGCTAAAGGAATGTAAGATCCTATGGGGCCAATTTTGAGGTACCAATGGTATATTCAATACCAAATACCTTGCAAGAAAGGATGTAGAAGAGTAGGTAAGCAGAATCTACACTAGGGTAGAGATAATCCCTCTGGGCCTCCTTTTGTCATCTACATATTGGGGGTAATAATGGCACCTAAGTCACAAGATTATTGTGAGGATTATTAAAACAATATGTAATATGCTCTGCAAACATTAAATCTAGACATTATTTTTTCTAATGAAAATAAATGCTCTAGGAAATTTCTCTACTTTGATGAACCTAATAAGAAATATCATCTCTCAGAATGATTTAAATCCCAATATAGAATAGGGATTTTTAGTGAACCATTAGGACCACCAGAGAATCACCAGAGAAACTGGAATATTTCTAGAAAAATTGAACCACATAAAATTTTTTTAAAATCAAGTCAGCATAGAATATATGTAGATATTAAACTTTTCTGGGAAGTAGCAACTTGCTTCTATATCTTATTTTTTTTTGGCTAGGTCAAGTAACTTATATTTATTTTCCAAATGGGAAGAGAGGATGTAGAGCAAAGGGAATCTTTCTTTGGAAGACCTAGGACTATATAAGGAAAGATGGCTTAAATCTGAATTTTTCTTTATAATCTTTAAGAACCAGATGAAAATTAGACTGACAGGGCCTCCATCTTGAACGGTTGACATTGGCCATTGAAATATACATTTCTGGCTTTAAGCTTAAACTAGAACTATAGAAAACAATGTTGGGACTAAGTCTTGAAAATGATCCAATTCTACAGATGAGAAACCTGAGGCTCAGAGAGGCCAGATAATTGTCCCAAGTTCTTACATTGTGTCAAAACTATGACTCATGCCCAAGCCCTAAATTCTGAGCTTTGCATGATCCATTCTGTCTACTTTCCATTCTCTTTTAAAGTGGGAATGACAAATCACAACAAATACTGCATATACAATCATGCTTTCTAAATATAAACATTTTAAGGACATTAAACTCCAGAGTAGAAGTGGAACTGTGCAGTGGATATATTAAACATTTCTGAGCATCTCTTTTCATTAGAATAATTCTAAAATATTTTAATTATGTTAAATGTAGCTAATTATGTGTAAAAGACAAGCTTATAAACTGAAGGCAGTATTAATAGAGCAAATATCAGGTCAGTGTTTCAAACACATGCGCACAAAGAGTTTCTATCAAGGAAAAATTCATGCCAAAAAACTTGATGGTCTGATTTTTTTGTAAAGTCAGTTGCTCTGGGGCTTCATCCTCAAAAAAATGGTACTTACCAATTAAATATTCCAAACAGCATTTTATTCCACATTTGGATGAGATTTTTTTAAGTTATGAAATTATAAACACTAAATTATAGTCTGGTCCAATGAACACAGTGCATGTTCAATGAACAGTTGAAACACAGTTGATATTCTATCAGCATTTTTCTAGCTTTTTTCAGCTAGTCTCTCTGTAAATTAGGTCTTAGCTGCCATCACATACTTAGAAAGGAATAGCAGAGATCAATGAGATTGTATCTTTAAAAATACAATGAATTCCCAGAAGAATAGTAAGCACTATTTGAATACAACTCTGTGTTAGCTAGAAAATCTTTAATAGCACAAAAGGTTGATGGGGCCTTTGTTTCTAATCCATTATGAAGTTAACAATGAAAAAAAATTTTTAAAGCAGCTCACAATTCCATAACTAGCTTCCTTCTCTCTCCCTAGACTTGGCACAGTGGTACATAAGCATATATTTACATTGGAAATTCCGGTAATATTATTCTGAAATTATTTTAAAGAAATGTGTTTTTTATAGCTTTAGGCCTTATTTTAAGAATTCCATATTAAATTTTCATCTCAATTTTTGAGGTGAGATAGTAGTAGAGGATGGGGTTGAGGAATAAAACAGTAAACCAGAGATCCACCAAAAGATCAAAGAATTTGTGGTTTTACAAAGTGGCTTCCTGACCAAAAAAAGACAAACTCCTATCTAATAGGTAGTATACAACTTATTATCCCTCTTTTAGAGCTGAGTAAAGAGACTTGCCCAAGGTCAAATAATTAGTAAGTGTTCCAGTAGAGAATTATTGCTTTGTTCTGATCCTATTAGATTATGAGTTCCCAGAAGGCAGAGACTATCTTTTGCCATTATTTATATTCCCAGCACTTAGAACAGTCCCTGGTACTTAATAAATGCTTATTGATTAACATGAAGAGGTGACATTCTCTACTCTCAAGAAGAAAAAATTTCAGCATATAGTGGAGAGCTGATGTCCAAACCAGGAAGATCTAGGGAAGCACACGTAAGGAATCAATTAGTTTCTTATCAGACACAGGTCACCAGGCAAGTGGAGTCATGAAAGCATCCAGAGATCGAGAGTTATCTTCTGCCTATGGACCAACTTTTCTTGTTGCACAAACATATATGAGCCCTAGACCAGATCTAGAAGACACTCTAAGAGGGGACAGGTGTTACTTGTTCAGACTGCCATGGACCAGCTCCATACCCACAACCTACCTTTACGGATTCAGTTGCTAAAAAATTATCCTGTCATCCTCTGGCTAATTCTAGTTGGTCTCTTTGCCTCAAGCCTCTCCTCATCCAATCCATCCTTCACTCAGCTGCCAAGTGAAACTCAAGTGTGACCATATTATTTCCCTATTCGATGGGACTCTTTACTGACACAGAATTAAATAAAAAATCTTCTATTTGGCTTTTAAAACCCTTCACAACCATTCTGGTCCTCTTACACTTTACTCTCCTCCTCTTATTCTATCATCCAACAATACTGGCCATCTTACTTTTCCTCATACACAACCCTCTATCTCCCAAGGATTGCCCGCCCCCCATATCTGGAATGTTCTCCCTCCTCACTTCTATTTCTTAGCTTCCTTTGACTCCTTCAAGAATTTCCTGAAATTCCACCTTCTAAAGGAGACATTGCCCTGATGCCCTCTACCCCTGTGCTCCACATTGCTATTGCTTTCCTTCTGAGACCATTTTCCATTTGACTATACATACTTTGTATATGCTATTATTTTTATCACTCAATGATAATGTGAACTCCATGCAGGTTGGGTGTTGCTTTTGTCTTTCTCTCTCCCACTCTTAACACAATGGTTGGCAAAATGTAGGCCCTTAATAAATATTTGTTGACTGGCTGACTGGTTGATTTTGCTCTCAGAATTAAGCTACTGCCTACTGCTATTTTTACCTCTCTTGGATTTGGATTACATTCCTACCATACAAATATTTCTCCATCTATCTCACTCTCCCAATTATGAGGAGCATATAACTTCTGGTAGTCCTCTGTATTTCTCCAAAATCAGGACAGAATTGTAGTTCAATTTGATGTCCTTTTGTGAACAGGAAAATAACTTAGTTTTCTCCTTTCTAAAAGAAATTATGATTTTTTAAAAAAAATCCCACCAAAGGCTGTTGACTAAAGGGCAAATTATCTTGTCATAAATGGTTCTAGAGTTGGAGGGCACTAGAATAAATCATTTATCCTTACTCTTGTTTGAAAGGCTGATTAGCTCACCAGTAGGTTACCTTCATAAAAACTTCACTTTCTAAACCATTTCAGAATCAGCCTTGGGAAATCACTTATCAGCTTCCATTTTCAAACTCCCAAGTTTATTTTTTTAAAAGAGTGAACTTTTCTAAGGAATTTCAAAGTTCTAACATGAGTAAAGAAATTTCATATCCTATAGAAATTTACTTGGGGTACTTAGAGTTGTCTCTCCATTAAAAATAACAACCATAATACACATTTACATGGTGCTTTGTGGCTTAAAAACCTTTCTCTAGAAGAGAAAGTCACTGGCACTCGAAAGCTACTGAAAACCACTGGCTTAGTGTTAAGTTTGTTTTTTCTTTAAATTCTGGTTGCCTGCAATGCCTGATTTTCCTCCAGAGGTGATAACACATGTATTAAAAAAGGAATGAGTTCAGAAACTCCTACGCTGTGGGTGAGTACATGAGGAAATCTGATCTCTCTTAATTTCCTTGGCCACTCCACTCCATAGGTTGACCATTTAAGTGGACCAGCATGAAGAGAGCTAGGCAACCTAACTTTATAAGGGGGCCATGGTTGGGAGTTTCTTCAGCTTTAAATAAGGAAACTGGAATAAATCATTTTTTCCAACTGTACTATTCAGTGACTAAGTGAGGCAAAAGTAGTAATAAAATGTGAACTCTCCAGTAGTGATCCAAAAGAAATGGAATACAGTGAAACTTCAATTAACAAAACTCTCTGGGGGAAAAAGCCCCTTCATAGCCCAGGGCAGTTTTTAAGCATAGGCACATAAAACTTCCTAAAGCACACAAAATCAAATTGATCTCAGTCACAATCAAATAACAAAACTAACCCAGGGAATAGTTTCTATTTGTTCTCCCAATACAGTCAAAACAGAACCAGCTTAGTTAAAGTTTGAAAGTCCTCAAAGTTTGTCTTCTTTATCCAGCTCCCCTTTCTGTTGCTTTTTGCCTTTTGGTAGAGAATTCCTCCCCCACTTCAAAGACCCAATGTCTGCACACAACCCTCCAAGACAATGGGGAAGTATCAGATACCAGTCATTTACTCTTGTTGATTAATTGACTGCTTTAATGTGGATTCATTTTAATTAAATGCCAAAGCTTTTTGATTTATTTTATCTTTAACTAGAATGAAATGCCTTGTTCCCTATAAATGTACTTTCAAAATAACAGATATCAAGTGAGTAGATTTTGTGTGGGATAGAAATCCTTAAATCACTGTAAGCCAGTCACAAAGGTAAATTTAATTTAGTTCTTTAGTGTGTTTGGAATGAGAAAGACAGCGATGAATTAGAAAGGCTGGTCTAGAATTTCTAGCTCCCAAGGGGACCCTCTATCTTTAGCAGGTAGGATATGAAACAGGCCTCTAGTTGGAGTTACTGAAGAGATAGCTTAGTAACTAGGAAAAAAAACCTAAATTCTGAGTCAGAGGTAACCTAATCTCACCTGTTACTTTCTAGATGTGTGACTTTGGCTAGTTCACTTATCTTCTCTCAATTTCAGTTAGCACATCTATAAACAAAGGTGTTTAGATTAGATGGCCTCTGTTGTTATCTTCCAGCTTTAAATCTATGATTCTATGATCGTTAATGATATTAGCAGATATTCTAATATCTGGCAAAGGAAAAGGTGGTACAGTTTAACTATATGCAGCAAAGGAAGAAATTAGGCAATTTTCCCTTGTTTCAAGCCATTTCTGACTCGTAATCACCCTGTTCTCCATCTAAACATGGGAAACAGATTCAGAATTGTGAACTCACCTTCACACTGGCCTCTTCTGCTCATTCGGTAACCACTGTCACAATATTCACATTTAAAAGCACCCACAGTATTTATACAGTGCCCGTCCCCACATGTCTCTGGTCTTAGACATTCATCAACATCTAAAGGAAACAAAAAATGTTTAATGTTTTTTTCCCCTCATTTACCAAATAAAGTTTAATCACACCTCTCTCCCCTTCTGCATGAGAGGCAGTATGGCAGAGAACTGGTCTTAGAGAACCTGATTCAGACATTTCCCAGCTGTCTGACCCTGGGCAAGTGATTTAACCTCTGTGCCTGGGTCTGTTCATTTTTAAAATGAAGGGATTGGCCTGGTACTCTCAAAGATCCTTCCACAGGGCTACATCTATGCTCCTGCGACTACAGAGCTAATTTTGTCTGACCATTTTCTCTGTACAGGCTCATAGATTTAGAGTTGGAAGGCATGCTCAGTGCTCTAGGCCAACCTTCTCATTTTACTGATGGTCAGATTGAAGCCTAGAAGGCTAAATGACTTGCCCAGGACCACACAAGTAACATGTTTCAGAGCTGGAATCTGGAATCTGATTTTTGTCTCCAAAGCCAGCATTCTTTGCACTCTATAAAGTTTTCACTGATTACTTGCTGCCCTTTGCTTTCTAAATATCTGCATATCTACCTCCTGGCATCTTCCTTTGTGTACAGTGATGCCCTTGTTCTATTATGAGTCAATTCTCCAATATCCTCCATCTTTTTCTACTTCCCTAAGGCCATACCTGCCCTTGGAATTCTTTCCAAATGGAAGGAGCAACTTGTCTCACTTGTTCCAGCTGGGGCAATTAAACAGGTCAACACACTCCTTGCTCTGCATGTGGCAGATCACTGTTCTCTTACCACTGTTCAACACCTTTCAAATATTACCCACCTCACCAGCTATTTACCAACTTTATTCCCATGTACTCTTCAGTGGAATAACAATGACTTCCTTGCTGTTTTTCCAAAAAGACACTCTATCTCCAGGATCTAGGCATTTTCACTGACTATCCCCATGAAAGGAATATTCTCATTCCTCATCTCCCTCTCATGGGCACCCTGCTTTCCTCAAAATCCAAGCGAAAACACTAACTTCTACAAGAATCCTTCCCTGATCCTACTTACTGCTAGTGATTTCCCTCTGTTCTATCTCCAATTGTGTGTGTGTGTGTGTGTGTGTGTGTGTGTGTGTAGTTATTTCCGTGTTGTTTTCCTTATTAGACTATGAGCTCTTTGATAATAGGAACTGTCTTTTGCCCTTGTGCTTAATAAATATTTATTGACTGACTCCATTACACCATACATAACCTTTCTCAATGACTTCAGCCCTGAACTTACGGTATTCCTATCTAATGGTTGTTCTAAATCTTTTCCACCTCCTCAAGCTTACAACTCTCAGTAGATGATCCCATTTTCCTCTTCACATAAACTATTCAATAAAAGCTTCTCTCTAATTCAATATTTCTCAGTATTTGTTCCCACTCTGCATTTATTCCTGTCTCCAAGGAAGGGATGGCATTCTTGCTTTCTGATGCTAAGCATTTGATTTGTAATCTTCATTCAATTTCCTTTCATCTCTTTCTAGGATGTTCCCAAAGGAGCATGATATTATCATGAAAACGGCACAGGATTTAGAGTCAGAAGAAATGGGTTTGAACCCAATCTCTCCCACTCCCCTCACTGGAACTCAGCATTATCATATCTAAAACAAAGTAGCCAGTCTAAATTACCTCCAAAATCCCTTCGGCTCCAGATTCCTAAGATCCTAAATGATACTTCAGTTCCTAGATGTTGCAGGCAAATTAATCTTTCTTGAATAGAGCAAAACACATATTCTCATGCTAAAATATACTCCAAACTCCTTTCCCTGAAATGCAAGACCCTTCAAAATCAGACCCCAAATAACCCGTATAGCTCTAACTCCCCTACGTTATTCTCTTCCAAAATGATTTAGTGTACCATACTAGACTTATCATATCTGTAATTTACTATTATCATTCTCCCTCCACCTGACTGACTGATACTTGAAACCCTACTTATTCTTTAAGGATTCAGTCAAATATCATCTTTCTTGGCTACCCATACCACTTTGTACCACTATGACAGGACTTACCACCTTATGCTTTGAAGCCTGGTTTTGTTTTGTTTTGTTTTTGTATATTTACTTGACATTTCCTTTTAGGTTAAAAGAATCTTGAGGAAAGAGTACCTACATACTTTGTGTGATCTCCACAGTGCGTAATACAAAGTCAATACTCAAATATTCATAAAAAGACTGAACTCTGGGTAATCAGGGCAAATGGTGGATAGACAGAAACAGAAAACAATATAAAAACCTGCATTTAAAGGTATTAGAAAAGAGAGTAGTTACCTATACAGTCAGTTCCCTCCGGATTAGCCATATAGCCTGCTTGGCAAATACATAAGAAACTTCCTTCAGTATTTTCACATCGTCCCTGGGAGCAGAGATGGTGGATCTGAGTACATTCATCAATGTCTGTTAAAAGCATAAAAGTATTGAAATAAGGAACTTTTGGACTGTCTTACCCATGTAAAGGGACATCTGAAGAGTAACTGAAGAAACTGGAGGCATTTAGCCTAAAGAAAAGAAGCCCCTAGAAGGACAAAACAGCTGTCTTCTAGAATCTGAAGGGCCATCCCATGGAAAGTGGATCAGCCTTATTTTATCTGGATCCTAAGGGCAGAACTGGGAGCAGTGGGTACAAACTGCAGAGGCAAATTTAGTCCTGATGTTAACATTCTAACAAATAGAGTTCATCCACAAGTGGAATGGACTTCCAGACTAAATGGCTACTTGCTGGGTATACTATACTGGGCTTCCTTTCGGGATATGGTTTGGACTAAATGCCTGCTTGTGTGCCCTCCAGTGTCAAATTCTATGGGTAAAGTTAATAATCAAGATACAGCAAAGTCAAAGAAGCACTAAATTCACAGACTAATTGAAACTTTAAACATCTGAACATCGAAGGATTATCGCACCATCTAGATGTGGGACTGTACTGTAAGTTCAGTGTCTCTGACATTTTTGTGTGCCAACTAACACATATTACCCCAATTATTCGTTTTTCTTTTGGTAAAAAAAAAAAAGACACACTGAACCTAGAATAAAAATGAGTGCAAAGCTGAAAATTACAAGCTTTCAGACACTGTCTGGAGCTTTTTGGTTTAACCAAGTTCGCCTGAGGTCACATATTTACACACTCAGACTTGGTTAGGGATGAAGGTTAATTCCAATGTGTGCACACACTGCAAATCAGATTCCAGATGCTTAGGAAAAAATACTTTTTTTCATTCTGGTACATTCTTGCATTAGTTTATTCATTTAATGGACATATGTTTATAAGTACATCTATCTGGAGTTTTTGACCATTACTAGACACACTAAACCTGAAAACCTTTTATAAAATTATTTCTTTCATAACTTTATATTATACATTGCAAGATATTCAGCATTCTTCCATGTGTAAAATAAACTTGTGTTTTGTCTTAAGTTTCAGTTTCTTTTAGTTTCCTTTGCATTGCAATAAACGCCATTTTAAAAAATGAAATAAACATTTATACAATGTACAAGAATTGTCCTACTTAAAAAATTGTCAAATATGAAAATGCTGTGAATTTGATTATGTTTGAAAAAATTGTCTCTTACCAACACATTTTCTTTGTTGTTCACTGAATTTGTATCCCTCGTAGCAGATACAAGTATATCTCACGGGCAAATTAATGCAATGTCCTGCTCCACAGATATCTGGGTTCACTGTACACTCATTGATTTCTAAAAGAAAAAAAATTAAAACAATAAGAGGAAAACCAAGTAATGCCATAGGTAAATGGAAACTATTAGTTTGAATATCACTAACTACCAAATTATTTTTTTAAAAAATTGGATGGTTCAATAATCTTCTTAAAGTACACTACACCCCTCCCACAACCCTTAGTGTTTCTCCATTGGCTACAAAATGAAATAAAATTACTCAGCCTTATGTTTAAGGCTTACTACAATATGATTCCAACCTAGCTTTCCAGCTGTATTTCACACTACTTCCCATAATATGTTATATATTCCAATGAAATGAGGTTGTCTGAGATTCATCAGTCTTAGCCAAAACTTTTTGACTCCACTAACCTGTACAAACTGTTCTGGGGGGGGGGGGGTGGCGCAGTAGAGCCAAGATGGTGGCTGGAAAGCAGGGACTTGCATGAGCTCCCCACCAAGTCCCTCCAAAAACCTATAAAAATGGCTCTAAACAAATTCTAGAACTGCAGAACCCACAAAATATCAGAGAGAAGCAGGGCTCCAGCCCAGGACAGCCTGGATGGCCACTGGGTGAGGTCTATCATGCACGGAGCTGGAAGTGGAGGGGAACGGAACCCAGCGTGGGCAACAGCAGGACCAACCAGACCAGGAGCTGGGCGGAACAGGCCCTAGTGCCCTGAATCAGTGAGCTGTGGCAATTACCAGACTTCTCAACCCACAAACACCAAAGACAACAGAGAAGGTTAGTGGGAAAAGCTGTGGGGAGAGAAAGGAGTTCATGGTTTGGCCACCAATCCAGGGGCATTGGAGGTGGTGCAGCTACAGAACTACAGCTGCAGTTGCTTCCAGCCCCAGGCCCACCTTGTGGGAGGAATTAAGTGGTGGATCAGAGCAGGAGTGCAGAGCCTGCTTAAGATCTGAGTCAGGTCTGGGTCGGTGGTTCTTGGGGAAGGAGGAGTGGTGGTGTGGCAGAGCTGGCTGTACAGAAATAGCTCTGAAAACAACAGCCCATCCCCTCAAGCTTGGAACAAAGTACTCTTTACTCTACAAGCAGTCATACCCTGATGAAAAACTCAAGGAGCAAGTTAGTTGGCTGGGAACATGGCCAGGCAGTGAAAACCCACTCAGATTCAGTCTCAGACTCTGAAATCTTTCTTTGGTGACAAAGAAGACCAAAACATACAGACAGAAGAAGTCAACAAAGTCAAAGAGCCTACATCAAAAGCCTCCAAGAAAATCATGAACTGGTCTCAGGCCATGGAAGAGCTTAAAAAAGAATTTGGAAAAGCAAGTTAGAGAAGTACAGGAAAAATTGGGAAGAGAAATGAGAAGGATGTGAGGAAACCATGAAAAACAAGTCAATGACTTGCTGAAGGAGACCCAAAAAAATACTGAAAAATATACTGAAGAAAACAACACCTTAAAAATAGACTAACTCAAATGTCAAAAGAGCTCCAAAAACCGAACAAGGGAAAGAATGCCTTGAAAGGCAGAATTAGCCAAATGGAAAAGGAGGTCCAAAAGACCACTGAAGAAAATACTACCTTAAAAATTGGATTGGAGCAAGTGGAAGCTAGTAACTTTATGAGAAATCAAGATATTATAAAACAGAACCAAAGGAATGAAAAGGTGGAAGACAATGTGAAATATATCATTGGAAAAACAACTGACCTAGAAAATAGATCCAGGAGAGATCATTTAAAAATTATTGGACTACCTGAAAGCCATGATCAAAAAAAGAGCCTAGATATCATCTTTCAAGAAATTATCAAGGAGAACTGCCCTGATATTCTAGAGCCACAGGGCAAAATAGAAATTGAAAGAATCCACAGATTGCCTCCTCAAATAGATCCCAAAAAGAAAACCCTTAGGAATATTGTTGCCAAATTCCAGAGCTCCCAGATCAAGGAGAAAATACTTCAAGCAGTCAGAATGAAACAATTTGAGTATTGTGGAAACACAATCAGAATAACCCCAGATCTAGCAGCTTCTACATTAAGGGATCGAAGGCCTTGGAATACGATATTCTGGAGGTCAATGGAGCTAGGATTAAAACCAAGAATCACCTACCCAGCAAAACTGAGTATCATGCTCCAAGGCAAAATACAGACTTTCAATGAAATAGAGGACTTTCAAGCTTTCTCAGTGAAAAGACCAGAGCTGAACAGAAAATCTGACTTTCAAACACAAGAATCAAGAGAAGTATGAAAAGGTAAACAAGAAAAAGAAATCACAAGGGACTTACTAAATTAGAACTTTTTGTTTACATTCCTACATGGAAAGATGATGTGTATGATTCATGAGGCCTCAGCATTAGGGTAGGTGAAGGGAATATGCATATATATGTGTGTATGTATGTATATAAATATATGTGTATGTATGTATATGTATATATGTATGTGTGTATATATAGATATAGATATAGATAGACAGAGGGCTCAGGTTGAGTTGAATATGAAGGGACGATATCTAAAAAAATAAAATCAAATTAAGGGATGAGAGAGGAATATATTAAGAGAGGGAGAAAGAGAGAGAGATAGAATGGGGTAAATTATCTCGCATAAATGTGGCAAGAAAAAGCAGTTCTTTGGAAGGGAAGAGGGGGCAGGTGAGGGGGAATGAGTGAATCTTGCTCTCATCAGATTTGACCTGAGGAGGGAATACCATACACACTCAATTGGGTGTAAAGAAGGAAAGAAGGAAGTAAAGAAGGAAGAAGAAGACAAAAAAGGGGGGATGATAGAAGGGAGGGCAGATGGGGGAGGAGGCAATCAAAAACAAACACTTTCGAAAAGGGACAGGGTCAAGGGAGAAAATTCAATAAAGGGGGACAGGTTAGGAAGGAGCAAAACATAGTCTTTCACAACATGAGTGTTGTGGAAGGGTTTACGTGACACGCATGTGGACTATGTTGAATTTCTTGCCTTCTTAGGGAGGGTGGGTGGGAAGGGAAGAGGGGAGAGAATGTGGAACTCAAAGTTTTAAAAACAGACGTTCAAAAACAAAAAAAAAGTTTTTGCATGCAACTAGGAAATAAGATACACATGCAATGGGGCATAGAAAATTATCTTGCTCTACAATAAAAGAAGGGAAAAGGGGAAGGGAGGTGAGTGGGGTGGAAGAAGGGAGGGCTGACTGGGAGTAATGGGGCAACCAGAATATGTGCCATCTTGGAGTAGGCAGGAGGGTAGAAATGGGGAGAAAATTAGTAATTCAAACTCTTGTGAAAATCAATGCTGAAAACTAAATATATTAAATAAATTAAATAAATAAATTAAAACAACAACAACAACAACAACAACAAAAACCAAACTGTTCTCTAGGATTGAAATTCATTGTTCCTCATCTGTTGAAATCCTTTTCTTCCTTGTTCTTCATGTCTTTGTTCTTGCTTTTGCGCTTTCTATTCCTCACATCTAGCATTCCCTTTCCCTTATGGTTTCTGCCAATCCTTTCCCCCATCACATCACCTTCAAAAACTTTCTCAAATGTCCCTTCTTCAGATTAACTCTATATAACTCTCAATCTCCTTATTATCCACAATTTCTTAAAACACATGCACAAACAATACAGGACATGAATAAATAAAACATAATTCTATTGTGGATCCCTTCTCCCAAGAATTAAATTTCATAAATTCCTGGAACACCAGATATGAAGGTTCAATATATTATGCGCTGTATCTCCATGGAATTTACTCATGATCTTTTCATATATATTTATGTTCCATCTTTCTATTTAAAGTTCAGTTCTTAAAGGGTGAGATACAAATTCTAGTTCATTAGTACTTCCTACCACCATGCTTCAATACAAAAGACACTTAATAAATGTTATTGAAATGTCTTTTTTTCCCTTGATCCAAACCTTTGATTTCATCAGGGAACTTTTCACATGGAAATTCCCTCCACTGATGTAGACTGGCAACCTGCTTGTAACTTATATTCTTGCAAAGTTCCGTGTAAGAATTTCATAATCAAAGTTAGTATATGATTAGAGGCAGGATACGAACCTAGAAGTTTTTCCTTACTCCAAAGCCAGGCCTCTAGCCACTACCCCATCCTTCCTCTCTTCTTAATGCAATGCAAAATTCAAGTATAAGTCTTTTAAAAGAATGTAAAGATAAGATCAGAAGATAGAAGCTCTAGTAGTATTCTTAGGACAATTATTATCTAAAGCTATACAATTTTCTGTGTTCACTGTAGTAAAAACATCAGAGTATAACCAGAAAGTTAATATGTCATAATATTTTGGCTATGAGCTCAAAGACTCCACAAATTAAACTGTGACAGAAAAGAGATGGTGCAATCCCATGGAAAACCTTGATGCAAAGGAAGCTTCCCAAGAGCTGATGACTCATGAAATATGGTCTTTCCTATGAGTCAGTACCACAGGTTAGTAGGAGGTCAGAGAGCAGAGTATTGTTAAAAGCAATTGTGGTTTGTGTGATGAGGAAAATAGGTGTCTTACAGTCAGTGAAGATGGAAATACATACTCTACAACAGGAGGGATATTTTTAAAAACAACAATAATAATGCCTTAGCAGAAATCAACTCTGGAAATAGCCTATATTATAGCTGGAGCTATAATTTCAAACAAATACCATGTTCATTTTTATTCTTTCCCTTAAACTGTTTTTCTCTTTTGCTGTGTGACTTTCAAACTGCCTGTACAATTAATTTCAGAAGAAAGTGGGTTCCAGAAGGAGTCATGCTATGCACAAAGACTCAATTTCTTCCTTTGTGCTTTGATTTATACCAGAGGGCTTGGGAATTCTGTGAGATGCACATTTACAAGATTTTTCTATGAGCTAACAAATTTTTATGCCATTTTTTGGTCAGAAGAAAAGAACTTCTAGAAGTTAACAAATTGTCAAAGATACAAGAAAGGAACAACTAAATAATTTTGACAGCAGACAGATGAGTTATTAAAATGTCTGTTCCTACATTATCACAAAATCTGGAAATGAATGCCAAAGAAGGGATGCCATAATTATCTAATGCTTACAAGATGCTTGCAACAAAGATATCCTGACTATCACAGCAGGATTTTTTTTTTTACAGCATACAAGATACTTATTTCTGAACCCTGGGTGATGAATTTTTTCAGTCATAGCAACTCTCAAAAACAAATTATTAGGGGGCAGAGCCAAGATGGCAGCTGGAAAGCAGGGACTGGTGTGAGTTCCCCACCGAGTCCCTCCAAAAACCTATAAAAATGGCTCTGAACCAATTCTAGAACTTCAGAACCCTCAAAATAGCAGAGGGAAGCAGGGCTCCAGCCCAGGACAGCCTGGATGGTCTCTGGGTGAGATCTATCCCGCACAGAGCTGGGAGAGGAGTGGAGCTGAGTGGAGCGGAGCAGAGCCCAGCATGGGTGTCGTGGACCAACCAGACCAGGAGCCGGGTGGAGCATGCCCTAGTGCCCTGAATCAGTGAGCTGCAGCAGTTACCAGACTTCTCAACCCACAAACACCAAAGACAACAGAGAAGATTAGTGGGAAAAGCTGCTGTGGGAGTGGAAGGAGCTCCCGGTTCGGCTACCACCCCAGGGGGCAGTGGAGGTGCAGCAGCTACAGAAACAGCTGCAGTTGCTTCCAGCCCCAGGCCCACCTGGTAGGAGGAATTAAGTGGCAGATCAGAGCAGGAGTGAAGAGCCTGCTGAAGATCTAAGTGCAGTCCAGGTTGGGGGCTCTTGGGGAAGGAGGACTGCTGCTGTGGCAGAGCTGGCGCATCCCCCCAAGCATGGAACATAGTTCTCTTAACTCTACAAGCAGTCATACCCTGATGAAAAACTCAAGGATCAAGTTAGTTGGCTGGGAACATGGCCAGGCAGTGAAAACGCACCCAGATTCAGTCTCAGACTCTGAAATCTTTCTTTGGTGACAAAGAAGACCAAAACATACAGACAGAAGAAGTCAACAAAGTCAAAGAGCCTACAACAAAAGCCTCCAAGAAAAACATAACTGGTCTCAGGCCATGGAAGAGCTCAAAAAGGATTTGGAAAAGCAAGTTAGAGAAGTAAAGGAAAAATTGGGAAGATAAATGAGAAGGATGCAAGAAAACCATGAAAAACAGGTCAATGACTTGCTAAGGAGACCCCAAAAAAATACTGAAAAATATACTGAAGAAAACAACACCTTAAAATTAGACTAACTCAAATGACAAAAGAGCTCCAAAAAGCCAATGAGGACAAGAATACCTTGAAAGGCAGAATTAGCCAAATGGAAAAGAAGGTCCAAAAGATCACTGAAGAAAATACTACCTTAAAAATTAGATTGGAGCAAGTGGAAGCTAGTGACTTTATGAGAAATCAAGATACTATAAAACAGAACCAAAGGAGTGAAAAAATGGAAGACAATGCAAAATATCTCACTGGAAAAACCACTGACCTGGAAAATAGATCCAAGAGAGATCATTTAAAAATTATTGGACTACCTGAAAGCCATGATCAAAAAAAGAGCCTAGATATCATCTTTCAAGAAATTCTCAAGGAGAACTGCCCTGATATTCTAGAGCCACAGGGCAAAATAGAAATTGAAAGAATCCATCAATTGCCTCCTCAAATAGATCCCAAAAAGAAATCTCCTAGGAATATTGTCGCCAAATTCCATAGCTCCCAGATCAAGGAGAAAATACTTCAAGCAGCCAGAAAGAAACAATTTGAGTATTGTGAAAACACAATCAGAATAACCCAAGACCTAGCAGCTTCTACATTAAGGGACTGAAGGGCTTGTAATATGATATTCCGGAGGTCAATGGAGCTAGGATTAAAACCAAGAATCACCTACCCAGCAAAACTGAGTATCATGCTCCAAGGCAAAATACAGACTTTCAATAAAGTAGAGGACTTTCAAGCTTTCTCAGTGAAAAGACAAGAGCTGAATAGAAAATTTGACTTTCAAACACAAGAATCAAGAGAAGCATGAAAAGGTAATCAACAAAAAGAACAAGAAAAAGAAATTGCAAGGGACTTACTAAAGTTGAACTGTTTTGTTTACATTCCTACATGGAAAGATGATGTGTATGATTCATGAGACCTCAGTATCAGGGTAGCTGAAGGGAATATGCATATATATATATATATATATATATATATATATATGTTTATGTATATATATATGTATATGTGAGTGTGTATGTATGTATGTATGTGGAGAGAGAGCGAGAGAGAGAGAGAGAGAGAGAGAGAGAGAGAGAGAGAGAGAGAGAGCGGGCACAGGGTGAGTTGAAGATGAAGGGAAGATATCTAAAAGAAATAAAATGAAATTAAGGGATGAGAGAGCAACATACTGAGAGAGGGAGATAGGGAGAGATAGAATGGGGTGGATTATCTCACATAAAAGTGGCAAGAAAAAGCAGTTCTGTAGGAAGAGAAGAGAAGGCAGGTGAGGGAGAATGAGTGAATCTTGCTCTCATCAGATTTGACCTGAAGAGGGAATACCATACATACTCAATTGGGTATGTTACCCCACAGGAAAAAAGGAGGAAGAAGATAAAAAAAGGGGGGGGACGATAGAAGGGAGGGCAGACGGGGGTGGAGGTAATCAAAAACAAACACTTTCAAAAGGGGACAGGGTCAAGGGAGAAAATTCAATAAAGGGGGATAGGTTAGGAAGGAGCAAAATATAGTTAGTCTTTCACAACATGAGTATTGTGGAAGGGTTATACATAATGATACGCATGTGGCCTATGTTGAATTGCTTGACTTCTTAGGGAGGGTGGGTGGGAAGGGAAGAGGGGAGAGAATTTGGAACTCAAAGTTTTAAAAACAGATGTTCAAAAACAAAAAAAAAAGATTTTTGTGCATGCAACTAGGAAATAAGATACACAGGCAATGGGGCATAGAAATTTATCTTGCCCTACAAGAAATGAAGGGAAAAGGGGATGGGAGGAGAGTGGGGTGACAGAAGGGAGGGCTGACTGGGGAACAGGGCAACCAGAATATACACCATCTTGGAGTGGGGGGAGGGTAGAGATGGGGAGAAAATTAGTAATTCAAACTCTTGTGAAAATCAATGCTGAAAACTAAATATATTAAATAAAAAAATGACTAAAAAAAACCAAATTATTAAGTCAAAGAGGAATATGGATTTGCACAAGTCTTAGCATTTCTACCCTGCACAATATCTCTTGTATAGGTTCCCTTTTCACCACTCACATAGCCATCACCTTGGTCCAGGCTCTAATCACTTTCTACCTAGACTATGTAAATAACCTCCTCACATCTGGACTATTTCAATAGACTTTTGGTTGATTTCCTTATCTCCAGTCTCTCTGCAGTCTAGTCCAATCTAGTCCATCCTCTATTCAGCTCCACTGATCTTCCTTAAAAACAAGGTCTGACCATATCAAACAAACACTCCCCTACATTCAATAAACTCCAGTGGCTTTGTATTATCTCTAGGGTCAAATACAAAATTATGCTTGGCTTTGGCTCTTCACATTTTGGTCTCTTCCTACCTTTCCAGTCTTCTTTATATTTACCTGCCTCCACTTACTCCATGATCCAGCAACACTGGTCTTATGCTGTTTCTCAGATATGACACACCATCTTTTTACTCTATCTTTTCACTGGCTGTTTCTGTGTCCAAAATCCTCTTTTCCCTCCCTTCCACCTCCTGGCTTCCTTCAAGACCCAGCTCAAATTTTGTCCTCTCCAATAGGTCTTTCCCGGTCCCTAGCAATAACAGTGCCTGCCCCCGAGATTATCTCCCATTTTCATAATATTATTTTCTGTATACGTAGTTATTTCTGTATTGTCTCTCCAACTAGAATGAGGGCAGGGACAGTGTTAATTTGTTTTTCTTTATATCCACTGCACTTAGCACAGGGTTTGGAATATAATAAACACAATGAATGCTTGCTGACTCTGAATGACCCACTAAAGAAATTATGAGTGACTTTGTCACTTACTTACTGAAGTATTTATTCATTAAGAAAGCATTTATTAAGTACTTACCATGCTAGGCACTGAGGAGAGTAAGACAAATATGAAATGGTTCTTACTCTCAAGGAACTTGTATATCATTTTAGGGGTAAATATGGATATTCACTAAATTATACTCCCACTTCCAAACCGAAGAAGTCAACAAACACTATTTCTCATACTACTCCATTTTTATAAACAAAAATTCAAGATTTTCATTCTTTTCAGTTCCATCTCTCCCATCTTTTTCATAATATGCTTGACCCATCTTTGCTGAGAATTTTTTCACAATTGTACACTGTAGAATCTTTGTGCTCCCAGATCACACATTTTTTTTCTTCTCTCTTTTCCTTTCTTTTTCAAAAGATCAAATAAATTCTTCCTTTGTATCCAAATGAGTTTGCTCCATGAGTGTACAAATATAATTTGAACTTCATTTGCAAAGCATGCTTCCTATTCTAGTCCATATTAAATCATTTCCTAAAATGTCAACCCTCATTTTATTCCCCTTTCCCATGAGAAAAAAAAGCTTGAAATGAAAGGTATAAATGAAGAACTCCAACTTCCTTAGTTTTTTCTTTCTTCAATCCCTTCCTTTTAGTCTAGATTTCTAATGTCTCAAACTGGGCCTCTACTAATACCCTACTCTGATGCCCCTTATTGGTATAAACATAATACATGGTTCAGTTCTAGAAAATTATGCCACAAAGTAAGAGATATGGAAGGTCTTGGCTAAGCCAGAAAAAACTTTGAGAAAGGGTCCAGTCTTGAGCTGAATGTTCCTTTTCCAAGGACCAATCTAGCAAAATTTGAAGAGGCTATGATCAGCCTAGCTGCAAAGTACAAACTTTCTGGCTACCTCTGTTGGTAGAGGGAGTATCGCCACTGATAAGGAAAAAAAAGCAGATATTTGATGGATTTGATAAATGCTTACAGATCAACTGCTTGACCTCGGGCAAATCACTTAATCTCTAAAGAGTTCAGTTTCCTCATGTATAATAAATGAGAGGTGGAGGTGCCACTTAAACCTTATATATTCTGTGATTTTGTGATGTATATCAAGATACAATTTGAAAATGCTGGCTGTGATTAAGATAGTACTCCAGGCATAGGAGGAAACGTTATAGCAACCTACTGAGGTGTTCCTAAGAGTTGCATGAAAGGAGAAATACATGATTACAAAACACACCTAACATCTATATTTTGTTAGTGCTACTTTTAAATAAAGAGATAAGCTTTGCTGTCTTGAGGAGGAAGTGGGGGAGGTAGAAAAATTTGGAACTCAAAATCTTACAAAAATGAATGTTTAAAATTATTTTTACACGTAATTGGAAAAAATAAAATACCATTTACAAAAAAGAGGCAAGCTTCATCATGTATAACTAAGGGCTATATCATATCAATTCTACCCGTCTGTCTTCCCTTGGCAAGATTCCACAATCCCAGATAGACAAAACTGGCCAATTCAGACATCTTAGGCTTATTGTTTCCTAATTAATGGGGTGATGATACCTAACAATGAGGTAAACTCATTTCTCTGGAAGGCCTTCATATCAGGTCTTTCTCCTCTACTTTTTATAATGCAAAATTTAACAACATCATTCTAGCTAGTAGGGCAACCTTATGCTACCTTCATACATGGTCATCTTCACTAAAGGGAACAATAGTAGGGAAGCCATCTTTTGTGACTATTACAATGGGAAAAAAGTTACACTCATCAGAGGTGCTCACTGTATAGAGAATCACAACAATTTAATTCTCTTCATGTCAATGGACATATCCCATCGCATTCTTTCAAGTGATTTCATTATTCTGGATAGAAGCCATGACCAAAAGCCAGTGGAAAATCAAATGCTGCATTCATCCAGCCAAAACATGCAATATGGCCAATAATCATTCTAAGATTGCATTATTTATATTATGTTTTCTAAAATTAAATTATTTGGACAAAATATGAAAATTAACATTTTGTTCTTTGCACATTTGTTCTTGTCATGTGAATACAAAAGAAAAAGGCTTCAAACCTAGAGATGTAAATTAAGCTTAGCACATCACCACCACCACCACCACCACCACCACCACCACCACCACCACCACCACCCCCCATTAGCATAGTTTATGGAGGCTCAATGACACCAGCAAACATTTCAGGGACAAATATTTTCCAAAGAACATGGCCAGTTCTAACTCTTCAAAAAATTTGATGAGCAAAAAGTTTTGAAAATACTCTGTCCATCTTAAGTACAAAGAGTTCCATACAGAACAACATATGAGAGACCAGAAGATAATATGGGAAGAATAAGACGGAGGTATAAAATGCATATTCAGAGAAATGTTTACACTAACACACTGGCACCACAAATGAACAAAAATTGCTCTACAACAAATGAAACAGATGCTTTTAACTTTGTCAAAGGTTTACTTTTCAAATGTTTCCTTGGTCTATTAGGACACAATACCAAATCAAATATTTATTTGCCTTAGCAGGCAGTTTGTTTTTATTTGGAAATGGCTTGCCAGTAAAGGTGTAAGCCACCAAGTCATTTGCTATGATGGAAAATAACATAATTGTTTGCTGTAGATATTCTACTCTTTTTATCATTAATGAACTTCAAAATATATCTAGTTATATCTGAAATAAATAGTCCCAACACTGCTACCATAAACTCTCACTGATAAGCATAAAGAAATAATTAGATTTAATTTCATCCTTTATTTTTTGTTCTACACATTCTTAAACTTGTGAGAGAATGTAAATTAGGCAAAGAAAGGGGATACCTTCTTGCTCTGCTTAGGGAAGACAAATCTTTCATTGCCCTCATATTCAAGAGACAATTTAGGAAAATTAATAGTCAGCCATCAACATTTGTGGATTTCACATTCATGGTTTTGGTTATTCAAAGATTAGCCATCAATAATTAAATGGGAATTTTTGGAGATTTGCAGCATACCAGAGAAAATCACAAATTATGGATGTATGTAAAGAAAACTTTAAAAAACTGAGTAAGTCATAAATGCATAAATACTATATATTATGAATCTATTTTATCATTTACTACCATAAGTATAAATATAGAAATGTATTATAAACAGATTTTGTTGAAAGTTTCAGTGCACTAAAGAACTATAGGCTATGCATTCTCTTTGAGAATACTTTTTGTCTCTGTACCAGACTCAATCATGTGATTTTCTCCCACAGTGAACTTTTCATAGGAGAAGGCAGTTGCTACAGCTACATTTGCAAATGCATAGTGTATGAGATACTAATCTTTCTCACATGGAAACTGCAAGTTCCTTATGAGTGTAGTGTGTTGTTTTATCTTTTTGTGTTAAATAAATTTGATCAGAATTATTAAAAAAAAAAAGGTTTGAGCTAAGGCCTGAAGTTATTCCCAGTTTTTCACATCTGCAGGGTTCCTGTGTCCCTAACCTCCATGAATGTCAAGAAACAATGGTATTTGAATCTGTATGATGTCATCCTAGAAAGCAGTTCCATAAGAGAGACATTGATCAATCAATCTAAGTCAAACTATAATTGTCATAAAAAGCTGTTTTAGCTACACCACAAATTCTTCATAGTCTAAGTCAGTTTGAAGAAAGCATCTAATTTACCAAGAAACAAAATTTACCAAGAGACAAATTTACCAATAATCATTTATTAAGTGCCTTCAGTGTTCCAGGCACTGTGCTAAGTGCTGGGGAGACAAAGAAAGGAAAAAGTCAGTCCCTACTCTCAACAGGCTCACAATATAACGAAGGAGTTCACCTACAAGGACTATGTACAGACAACTATATGCAGAATAAATTGTTGTTGTTACTCAGTCCTTTCAGTTGTGCCTGACTGTTCATGATCCCATTTGGGGTTTTCTTAGCAAAAATACTGGAGTGGTTTGCCATTTCCATCTCCAGCTCATTTTGCAGATGAGGAAACTGAGGCAAACAAGGCTAAGTGACTTGCCCAGGTCACACAGCTAGTAAAGGCTGGATTTGAACTCAGCTCTTCTTAACACTAGGCCTGGCACTCTATCCACTATGCCACCTAGCTGCCCATAGAATAATTATGAAATTATAAATAGAGGGAAGGCACTGGAATGAAGAGTACTGGGAAAAGCTTCCTGTAGAAGATAGGATTTTAGCTTGAACTTGAGAGAGGTCAGAGAAACCAGGTGAGCAGCTAGATGAAAAAGTGGATAGATTGCTGAAGTCAGGAAGATTCATCTTCATGAGTTCATATCTGGTCTCAGACATTTACTAGTTGTGTGACCTTGGGCACTGTGACCTGTGGACCCTGTTTGCCTCAATTTCTTCATCCGTAAAATGAGCTGGAGAAGGAAATGACAAACCACTCTATATCACTGCCAAGAAAACCCCACATGGGGTCACAAAGAGCCAGAAACAACTGAAAAGACTGAAAAACTAAAGAAATCAGAAGAGAGAGATGAGGAGGGAGAGCATTCCATGCATTAAGGACAGTCAGTGAAAATTTTCCAAATCGGGAAATTGAGTGTCATAGTGCCTTATTTCGGGAACAGAAAGAAAGCCAATGTCATTGGATCAAGGTGGGGGCAAGGGGAGGAGGGAAAGAGGGAGAGAAGAGGAAGAAGAAGAGAGACAGAGACAGAGAGAATGTGATAGAGTGTAATAAGAATGGAAGACATCTATGAATGACTTCATGTTCAGATTGAGGAGGTTAAGGGAAGAATGGAAGAGGACTACTTTGGGGGGGGGGGGCTTTGAATACCAAACAGAGGGTTTTCTATTTGTTCCTGGAGATAGGGAAGCACTGGAGTTTATGGAGTAGGGAGTGATATGGTCAGACATGAGCTTTAGGAAAATCACTTTGACGCGTGTCTATTTATATTGTCCCACTTGTTGGATGTTCCAAAAAGCTTCTTTTATTATAGGAAATTGGGACAGAGACAAACATTACATTAAGGGAAAAGAGAAACCTTGAAAAAATAATTTTTTTTTCAAAATCAACAACATTTAAGTTTCCTAGGAAGGAAGTATTCATGCCAAAGAGTCTTTGCCAAGCTCTGATTTAGCTATCTTCTAGCAAAGTTCATTTCCTTTCTAAAAGTTATTCTGTACCATGAAGGAAGCTAAAGACCCACAGTATTTTCAATGAGTAGCTGCATTTCAATAACAACTAAACAGAATTTGGCTAGTCAAACTCTGCACAGGGCTACTGAGTGAAATTATCAGCATCCAACAGCTGCTTCCTGCCTTGCCCATTGCTAAGCAGCACGAAAGTTAAAGGTTATTTCTGTACTGACAATTTGCTATGTATTATTTAGAAAACTGGTACAGGATAAAGTTGTTTCCTCACTGCCAAGTTGTCATTTTTGAAAAGGGTCACTGAAAGGGTATAATATTGTCTCTCCTTGCTATTATCAGCAGAAGTTAATTCTTTGGAGGATCATAACTGTCCTTTGTACATCTTTGTACCCTCAATAGGACAGAGAATGGGTCTTCAAACAATAGGTACTTTATTATAATTTAATGAATTAATATAGTATTAATATAGTATTTAATTATTAACATAGTATTTAACATAGTATTCCAGCATAAGAAAAAGATGGAAGGAAAATTGGAAAATCAGTATAATAATAATAATAGTTCACACTGATATGGCATTTTTAAGGTTTGGAGAGCACTATACACACACACACTCATATGTATCATCTCATCCGAGATTCACAAAGACCCTGGTTGGTAGATGCTATTATTCCCACTTTAGCAATGAAGAAACTAAGCTCAGAAAGCTTAAGCTTAGAGGCACAGAGCTAATATATGGCCGAGACAAGATTAAGGACCCAGGTTTTCCTAAATCTAAGTCCAGCATTCTTCCCACTATACAATACTGCCAATCAATTCTCCACTTCCTACCCACAAAAACAAAACCCTACAGTCATTAGTTGATGTCATTATTCCAAACATTAATAATTGACATCTATATAAAACTATAAGGTTTACAAAGAGCTTTACATATATTAATCTCATTTAAGCCTAACCATAACATGCTGAGAGAAATGCTATCTATTGCCAATATTTTATGGATGAAAAAACTGAGAATCAAAAAGATCAATAGATAACCATCAAGTACTGGCTATAGGCCAGGTGCTGTGCTAGGCACTAGGGATACAAATATAAAAGTGACAAAGTTCCTACCCTCAAAGAACTTACATTTCAATAAAGGAATACAGCACTGAGTGGAGGCCAGGAAAGGGAATGTTGGCCAAAGTTGAAAGGGAATGTGAATGAATGCATAAGAAGGTAGATTGTCAAGTCTTTTTAATTTAATCTGATTATCATTCCCAGAGCAAAGTAAGATATGGAAAAGGAATGATGGCAAAATGTCTACAATGATACCGACTCTCAGAAGATTTCTGAACAAAGTTATTTCTCTAATGGCATCTAACATGATCTTAACATAAGGATGGGAGATATTTTTTCAGAGGAGACTCCACAAGACTGTCTTTGGTGTCTTGGGATCAAATGTTTGTCTGTAAATCAATAATAAATACAACAGTCAATGCTTGCCTTCTCGATGGGTAGGAGGAAAATAATCTGGAATTCAAAACTTTTTTTAAATGAATGTAAAAAATAAATAAAAACCCCAATAAATACAAGGCATTACATTCCATCTCTCTCACTCAAATGTGTGACAATGAAGATATCATCTATAGAAAACTCTAGCAGAGGTCTGCCTTGTTCTCTGCTCCTGTTTTCATCAAGAATATACTGAAGATATGCTTAAACCATTTTCATATTTGTTGAGGCCAAAAAGTAGGCATTTCATTTAACCTTTTTAGTGGCCTTCTTTGGGAATAATGCTTCCTTTGAAATATCCTGATAATTGGTCACTGATTTAGCCAAAATTTCTTTATACCCAAAGTAGCAATATATTTTTTGGAGAGTTCCATGTGTAATTGAAAAAAATTCATTGCCTACGTCTTTTGTGTTTTAAATAATAACAATATTGATAATAACTATTATTAATGTAGCATTTACTTTGTTCCAGGCACTGTGCTAAGGCTTTACAATTGTTATCTTATAACATTCTACACAGTAACAGTAACATTGTGCAATGACCAACTTTGACAGACTTAGCTCTTCTCAGCAATGCAATGATCTAAGACAATTCCAGAGGACTCATGCTTCAAAATGCTATCCATATCCAGAGAAAAAACTGTGGAGTCTGAATGCAGATTGAAGCATACTTTTCCTTTTTGTTTTTTTATCTCTCATAGTTTTTTTTCCTTTTGTTCTAATTTTTCTTTCACAACATGACTAAGGTGGAAATATGCTTAATATGATTGCACATGTATAGCCTATATCAGATTTTTTGCTGTCTTGGGGGAGGGGGTAGGGAGAAAAAATTTGGAACTCAAAATCTTAGAAAAGTGAATGTTAAAAACTATCTTTATACGTAATTGAAAAAAAAATAAAATGCTATTAAGTGGAAAAAACAATTATCTCATCTATACATATATATTATTTTCAGCTTATTATATAAGCACTTAAAGATTGGAGAAAATAAATGGATAACTTTGCATAAAATTAAAAAGTTTTTCCACAAACAAATCCAGTTAAGTTTAGAAGGGAAACAGCTAACTAAAGAAAAAACAACTTTATGTAGCAAGTTTCTCTAACAAAGATCTCATTTCCAAGCTAAGGAACTGATTCAATTTTTAGGAATCTTTGCTGGTTTACTTTGAGAACCTTAGAGTAAACTAAAAATTAATTCAAATCTTTGTATTACTTTTCTCTGATAAGAGTTTGGTACCTAAGATATATAAGCAATTAACAAACATACACATATACATACATAGATTATATGTGTGTATATGTATGTATGTATATATATACATTTCCCAATAGATAAGTGGTCAAAGGTAAGGTTATAGACAGTTCTCAAAAGAAAATTTGTGAAGTATTAAAGAAAACATGAACAACTGCTCTAAATCACCAATAAAAAGAAAAAATGTAAATCAAAACACCCTGCAAATTGGCCAAAATAACAATAAATGTGATAGCCAATGTTGGAGGGGTCATGCGAATATGGGCACATTGGTGCATACCCTTTGACCTAGAGTTTCCTTTACTAGGCTCATACCCCAAAAGAAGCCACTGATAAGGAGAAAATCCCCATACAACAAAACATTTATAATAGCACTTTTTGTAATAGTAAAAATTGGATAAAAATGTAGATTCCCATCAACTAGGGAATGGCTGAACAAACTGTGATACATGAATGAAATAGGATATTGCTATGCTATAAGAAATAATGAATGTGATTAATATAGCGTGAAAAGATTTATATGAATTAATGCAGTGAAGCAAGAATAGCCATGAAAACAATACACACAATAGCTACAACAATATAAATGAAAAGGACCCCCCCAAAAATCAAATGTGAATTTTGTGAAGTTATAAAGAACTCAAAGACTTATAAAATTATAAAGACTCAAAACTGTAAAGATATGAGAGGATGTATCCAGCCCAACCCTTTATGGAAATGGAAGCCCAAAGGTGATGCACATTGTACATCTTTTCAGACTTCTCAAGGTACTGATCAGTTGTGATGATTTTTTTCCTTTTTTTAAAAAATACTTGTCACATATGAAGGCTCACAGAGATGGCTCTCTAGAAGGAAAAGGGGGAGGAATATTGAGGAAAAGATCTTGTTGTTGAGTCATTTTTCAGTCATGTCTGACTCTTTATGACCCCATTTCTTGGCAAAGATACTGAAATGGTTTGCCATTTCTTTCTCGAGCTCATTTTACAGATGAGGAAACTGAAGTGTTTGAGGCCAGATTTGAACTCAGGACAACAAGTCTTCCTGACTCTAGGCGCAGCACTCTTATCCATTGTGCCACCTAACTGTCCCACTAACGAAAACTACGGTGATTTAAATTGTTCTGCTTCTGCTTATTTAACTCTGTATTAGTTTATGCAAGTCTCATAAATCTATTAGATTGTAAGTTCTTTGAGGGCAGGGACTGTCTTTTGCTTCTTTTTGTGTCTCCAGAGCTTAGCACAGTGCCTGGCACACAATAAGTGTTTAATAAACGTTTACCGATTGACTGATATTAATTAAAGTCTTCCTAGACTTCTCTGAAACTGATAGTTGCCAAGCACTGTGCTAAATTCTGTAAATACAAAAAAGAAGCAAAGGACAGTCCCTGCCCTCAAGACTGTTAAGGTCTCTGATCAATGAAAAGAACAACTAGGATTGAGAAAGATGACTGATGAACAAAATCACCTTCTGATAATGAAGTGATGGATTAAACACATAGAAATAAGACGCACATTTTTGGACATGGCAAATGTAGGCATTTGTTTTACTGGGCCATATATATTCATCACAAGGATCTTGTTTTGTTTTTTCTTTTCTTTTTTGCTTTTTTGGCAGGGCAGTTGGGGTTAAGTGACTTGCCCTAGGTCACAGAGCTAGGACATGTGTCAAGTGTCTGAGTCTGGATTTGAACTCAGGTCCTCCTGACTCCAGGGCTGGTGCTCTACTCACTGCACCACCTAGCTGCCCCCTGTTCTTTCTTTTCAATAGGGGAAGAGGTGGGAAGGAGAGAAAATAAGTATTTGTTAAGTGAATTTTTTTTTAAGTTCATACTTATGACTTCTTTGTTTTTTAACCTCTCATGAGTTTTGTCATATTCTGATAATGAAATATGCAAATCTCTGAATATTGTATTTTATCCATTTCTCTTTGTAGCATTTTAAACTTTTATTAACATAAATATGGAACTGCTTGGCATATATAAATTAAAATATAATTATGTTATTTAAAATCTCTGTTACCATTAGAGAATACTAGTGGTTTTCCACTGATGTATTTTAACTCTCCAATATTTTAAAAATCCAACAAAACCTGACCAAACACATGAAATATGCCTGTTGGTAGTATTCCCTCTTATCTCCCTTCTACAGAGGTCATTATCCCATTGCTCCATTGGAATTCTACCCATGATGTTGGAGCTTCTATGCAATGATCTTAAAGGCATTCTCTTCTGAGGTTTTTTAAAGAATGTTTTGTTTGTCTCTCATAATTACTTAATAATCAGGTAAGACTCACGTGGAGGATTTCTGACAATATCTTAGAATAAATTTTTCAGTAATTAATGCAAATATAGGTGACAATTGGAAGTTCTAACTTTCTTAAAATTTGAAAAACCCATATTTTAATGTTTACTATGGTACTGCCATATCCTCCTCCTTGCTAGATTTTGTTGTTAAGCTAATATTCTGAGTTATCAGAATATTACCTTTGCTGTCATTGACTATTAATTACTTAGATGCTACATTAGTCATGGCACTTTCACTAGACACAGACTATATCATACACTGCACCATACCTGTAACTTGAGTGGGTGCAATCACTTGGCTGGCACTTGATGTAGAAGCTTCAGGAGCGACCTCAACAGGCACAGGAGGTGATGTTTTTTCAATCACTACTATATGACAAGGGGTAAATGGATAAAAAAGAAAGCACATTGTGTATGTGAGAAGTCCATTCCAAAACACACGCAGACTGCAAAAGCAATTTCACAATAGACAACAATAATTTGAAGGCCTATGAACTGCAGGAATTTTGAGGGGGCACCTCACTGGAAACCTGTAAATAACAGCAAATGCTAGCGAGTGTCTAAAAGACTAATTTAAGACAGTGGGTGCAAATGAAACAAAAGTATTTCACCTCCGTGCCCACACAAAATGCAGATAAATAGGGTAGTGGTCCCTTTACTCCATGAATTATGAGGACCTCTTCACTATACAAAAATTTCCTGGATCTTCACATGATAGTGGCAAAACTTTACCTATGCACTGATCTTAAAGGAAAATTAAAAAACACAAGTATTGCTATATTTCATGCCATGTTCCTTTTATACACAATAACAGTCTCAGGTTATAAACTAATTTTTTCCACATTTACTTAGAAATGATTAATGTATGAATCCAAAATTAATTATCAATCTCTGAAAAGTAAAGAAATACGAAACTTATTATCACCTTCTTTGATTTAGAATAGATAAATATAGTTTTTCCCATTATTTCAATGAAAATGGGCTACCTGGATACTGTGGATGTAGATTAATGGTTGAAATGCCAGGAGACAACTGGGGTTGACCAGGTTCAAGCTTGGTTTTCTCTTGGTCAACTAATTCCTAGGTGTTAAAAAAAGGATAAAAGTGAAAAACCATTGTTTAATTCCTTTATATTATGGCTCTTACCCAATCAATTGTTTTCTTAATAAAACTCAAAAAGGGAATATGAAGCTTCAGGGAAAATGTGAATTATTTCATTTTATTTTAAAACATATTATATAAAACATTTTTAATAAAATAATTAGTACCAACCTCTGCATACAAAGGACATGTTCATGGTCCAGAATTGCTATGGTAAAGGCTTTAAGTTGTTTTTCTAGGACTGGTGAATGATTTGTGTTAATCCATCCACACTCTCTCACTCTGACACCCTGATGACCAACACACATTTTCAAGACAGCTGGCTCACTCTGCTCAGTCCCACAAAGGGAATGAACTCATTACCTTGGCCTCCTTCATACATTACTCTAACCAATGGAGCCAAAGACAATAGATTAAACATTAGATATGACAAATTTGCTACAACAGATCATCTGGTAAAGTAAAACTTAATGTCAGTCACAATATATGTATAAAGAAAGAGGTCATATTGCAACTTCCCGTGGACACCAACCTTTCTTTTGAGTGTATCACACTCCTAATTCTCAGAACAGTGATAGTCAGTGTAACTGAGGAAAAGTCAGTAACTGCTTAAGCCAGAATGGCTGTGTAACGATGCATTTGTTACAAGGTAATTGTTTTTTTCTGCAGTCCTTGACTTCTTTGACTTTCCCGAAGGATTGGGCACTGCTAACCATTGTCTCCTCCTACAGACTCTCTGTTCCCATAGTTTCTGCTTTAGTCTCCTGGGTCTCTGTCTCTGCATCTACTATTGCTCCCCTCTCCTTGGCTGACATCCTCCTCGTCTGGCTCCAATAATGTTGGCATTGCTCAAGGCTCTTTCTGAGGCCCACTTCTTTTCTCTCTATAACTTTATCCTTGGAGAGTTTACCCACAATCCTTGACATCTCTAATTGAGAAAGCTATTTATCCTTCATGACCTAGCTCAAAGGTCAATTACTCCATGAAGCCTTCCACAATGCCCCCACCTATAAGAAACTTCTTCATCATTTATCCTCATAGTATTTTATACTTTCTTGTGTACCTACCAGGTTCTAGTTTGTACTATTTATCTGTTTATGTACCTCATCTTACACCATCCTCTACATGATGTCAATTTCCCGGAGGCAGGAATCGTATCTTATTTATCTTCCTATTTCCCCCAGAAACATATGACCCTGCATATGTCTCTTTCATTATTAGGTGCTGTAGAATTGCATTTAGCTTATTTGGAGGTCAGAAGACGTCAGTAAATAATACCAATTTCCACTTGTGAGGCCTTTCACTTCATTTGTCTGGCCCTCAGTTTCCTCTTCTAAAATGACAGGGCTGCACTGATCATCTGATCCTAAAAGCCCCTGAATTCTAACTAAGCTCTCTGTGTTTCTTCAACTACTAGCATATAAATTCCAGAAGGAAAGAAGGTAACTCCAACATCTTTTCTATCCTCCCTCAGTGATTTACATATTGTACACAGAGTAGATGCTTTGTAAATATTTGTTGTATGGACAAAGCAAAAAAAGTATCCTTCATTATCTTATTCTCAAGACCTGCAATGAAAGGTATAAAATAAGTCATACATTTACTTGATGAATTGTAGAGATCCTCTATAGAGGTTTTGTGGGAGAACAAGGACAAAACTCATACTTATTGTGGTGAATGGAATACTGAGCTTGGAGCCAGAAAGACCAGACCTCAAATCTCACCCATCTCTTACTAGATGGATTATCTTAGGCATATCATCCCATCTCTCTCAGCCTTTGTTTCTCCCACTGTACAATGAATGGGTTGGAATGCATGACCTCTGAGGTCCCTAACCTCAGGATGGGTGGTACAATGGAAAGTATCTTGGATTCGGAGTCAGGAGGACCTGGATTTGATACCCAGTCATGTGACCTTGGGCAAGTTATTGAAAATCTCAGGACCTCAGTTCCTCATCCATAAAAAGAGAGGTATGGACAGAATGCTTTGAAGGTCCCTTCCCACTCTAAATATAATCTAGATTTGACCCAGTCTAAGGATAGCCACAGATTCTAGTCTATAGAAGTTTTATACATCTTCATGTTACAGATAAAGAAACAAAGCATAGGGGCAAGTAAGATGGTGCAGTGGATAGAGCACTGGGCCTGGGGTCAAGAAGAGCTGAGTTCAAATCTGACCTCGGATACTTCCTAGCTGTTTGACCCTGGGCAAGTCCCTTAACCTCTACCTGTCTTAGTTTCCTCAACTGTAAACTAGGATTAATAATAGCACCTACCTCTCAAGGTGGTTGTGAGAACCCAATGAGATAATACTTGTAAAGTGCTCAGTACACTGCCTGGTGTATATAGTAGATGTTGAATTAATGCTTGTTCACTTCCTCACCTTCCTCTACACTAAGTGCCTAAGGGAACTCAAAGAATCAGCAGTAAATTACTGAGAATAAAATGAAAGTCCCTAGAATTACTACTGGCTATGTCAACCACTCACATTTATCTGAGCTCTCTTTCCCAGCAGCTGCCAAATCTTACTGCTTCTTTGTGTACATCCCTTCCATTCAAGTCCATCCCACTCCCAGAGTGATCCTTACTGCCTCCCACCTAGATTAATCTAACAGACTCCAAATTAGTCTCTTTTTTCCTAGTTTTTTCACCACTCCAGTCCATCCTATGCCACTACTTGCCAAAGTAATTTTCTTTAAGCACAGATCTGGCTCTATCACTTCCCTTACTCAACACCAAAATCCAGTGAATTTCAACTGGCTCTAGGATAAAACATAAACTCTTCAGTTTAGCTCATAAAGTCCTATACAAACTGGCACCAGCCTATCTTCCTAGCTTCATTAGGCCTTATTCTCCCTCTCACACTGTAAGAGTCAATCAATGTGGCCTCCTCTCCATTTCTCACACAAAACATACGATCTGCCTTCTCTGGGTCTTTGCATTGGCTGTGCCACATGCCTGCAATACACGCCCTCCCTCAAAAAGCAGCTCTCTTCTTTTAAGATGCAGCTCAAGCACCATCTTCCCCATGAAGTCTTTCCTGATGCCCCAACCTGCTAATGCTCCCCCTCACAAACTGCTTTGTATTTAACTACTTTATATATGTTTATTTATTAACTTTGTTTTTATGCTGTATATATTTTACATGTTTGTTATTTTTCCTGTTATAAGGTAAGTTCACTGTGAGAAGCAACTCTTTTATTCTTTGTATCTATATTCCCAGTGTATGGCACATACTTCGTGCTTAATAAGTTCTTGTTGGTTAATTGACACAAAGCAACATTCTAATTTTATGCCACCAACTAGAGTTTGATAGAAATTTATCTAAAATGTTTTCTAGTTCTGTTTCTTCTTGACATCTTCTGCTCTTGGTCTAATGCCAATTAGATTTAATTTCAATTGTATTTTGAAAACTATTTATATATCTGTATTTATAGAAAGAGCCACACAGCATGCTAGATAGAGGGCTAGACTTGGAGTCAGAAAGACCTGAGTTAAAAGATTCTGCCTCAGACACTTACTTACTAGTTGTGTGACCCTGAATAAGTCACTTAACCTAACTGTCCCAGTTTTTCCATCTGTAAAATGGAATAAGATAGCTTACCTCACAGTGTTATTTTGAGTAACAAATAAGATCATATATATAAATTTCTTTGTAAATTTTAAAGCACTACATTAATAAGTTTATTATTTTTATCATACACATAGGTATTATAGAAATATGCTTATGTACATATGTGTTTGTACAGACATATGCCCATGTATACACACATGAATAAGCAAATGTCTATCAGGATTCTTACAAGGGCATTCCAAGCCTCTAGCTCTTTGATTTGGATCTGGGCTCTTACCATCTAGTGACTTAGTTACCCTCTTATTCCTTCATTCTGTCTCCTTTATATGTGGGCGCACGATCCTTCATAGGTGGGCAATATAAACATGGTTCTCTATGTTGAAACAGAGTCTACAAACATATCTAATTTAACAATCCTCTCTATTAGATAAACTAAATGAAAAGTATGAAGAATGAATAAATTACCTTCTCAGGTGTTGCAGTGGCCACTAAAATCAGAAAAGAAAGAAAATTTAAAATTTAAAACAATGAATAGCACATATTCCCTTCTTACAACTTTTTACCAGGAAGACCCTAATATCCTAATGCAATAGGACTACAAATATAATTTTTCCACTGGAAGCAAACATTACTCTAAGATATCACTTTTCAGAGAGAGAATAAACCCTTACATTAAGTCCATGTTGTCTTTCTAATATTTGTATTCCCATATCTAGCATGGTGCCTAGAACATAATAGGTACTTTATAAATGCTCACTCACTGGTTAGTTGATATAAAGAGAACTCAGGCAACAGTAAAGTTTGGACACAGAATGTTTTAGTGGAAAGACTATCAAGTTCAATCAAGAAAACACGGGTTCTAATTCCAACTCCATCATTAACTAGTCACGCAACCCTGGGCAAACCATGTTATCTTTCCAAGGCCTTAGTGTTATAACCTTTAAAATAAAGGGAATGGACTAAAAGATACCTAAGTCTTTGATCTCCAGAATTCTATGCTTCTGTGTTTTATATCAAATGCTTAAGTATCTGTGGGCTTTGGGTGGGGATTTTATAATTAGCTTTCTGAAGACAAATGAGGGGATCTATTTTACTCAGAATAATTGTTGTACGGAAATGCGAAAAGGTGGAGGGGTGCTTCAAACCACAAGTAAAATATTTATTCTTAATATGATGTACAACCAAGATGTCCTTTAGTAGTATCAATTGTGATAAAGAGCATCATTTATTTCAATGGAAGGGGTATGAAGAATGAGGGATAGTTGTTGGAGAGAGATCAATTTACTCTAAAGGGCAATTTACTCTTAAAGGAAGCACCCTGAATACTTTACTGACAACTTATTACAGACTGATAAGGATGAATGTCAAACAGGTGTCAATATTAAACAGCCTCACCAGCATTGTGCCACCATTGCTGGCTATACCCAGGGCTACGATTAAAATGTGATATTTGCAGCATGGCCCCCCTTTGAAAATGTACAAGGATGAGCTAGAAGTTCTCTGACAACAACTTGGAAGGCTGCGTGGCAAACATTAATCATGGATCTGAGATTCAGGAATATCCACTGTTGTTTTGGCAGTTAATCCTTTTTATTAGGAGCCTCCTAACTATTCCGAGGTACCCATAAATATTAATTTCCTACCTTCAAACTTGGATATAGAAACAGAAAGAAGCAAGTCTCATTTCAGATTTGCCATTATTCTTTATTAAGTAGACAATCTTAGATATTAGCCCCTGAGGCAAAAGAGAAATCTCAATATTTATTGAGATTCCTGGCGAATAATCTCCCTAAAAATAAATTAAGAGTTAGACGTTGCATTATCTCCAAGACAATGTGGGTGCCAGACAGTAAATCAGGACTGAAATAGCTTAGTGGCCTGAGAAAATTAATTATCTTTTTTTCATTACTTAACCTACCCTCAAGGAGGAACTTATTCACTGACAAAATATAGATAGTTGTGCCTAGCTTTCTCCTGCCTATAAAGGTGAACAGTTACAAAGCAGTTTCACTCTTAGGCTGTATATTCTCAGTGGTACTACCACAGAACAGAATACATAATCAGGATAGTTAAGCGCACAAAGATGCAGTAGTTTTTCTTCTTTGACTCTCTTGAGCATGTATTTCTAGTACGGCCACAAGGAAGGCCTGGTTGCCACTTAGTAGAAGAAAGGCCCACTCATTGAGCCACTGATATATTGCTGATCTTAGAGACTATACAGTACTCCTGTCCCAAAAATCTGTCCACTGATTCCTACATCCTGACATTCAACTCTGGAAATCAAAAAAAAGCTTAGAGTAAATATATGAAGTGAACAAGTATAAGGTTTCATTTCTTTGCCACTAGGGGAGAGGAGTGGTTGCCATTATTTAAAGAATATCAAGTAACTGAAATGCCAATTTTAAATATAGGAAACTGAATTAGAAAGAACAGACCTTGACAAAGATCAGACAGATGTAAAATGTCAAGTTCAAAATTAAAACTCAGGTGTCTGGAATCTGTTTACAATATTATAAGGCTTCCTTTTCTTTTCCTTGTACAACTTTGTATTCTTCATCCTAATGCTGCCACTAACTTACTATCTGAGCTGAAGAAAGGAACTTAGGGAGAACTAAGTGGCAAGTAAATAGAGCACCAGGCCGAGAGTTAAGAAGACTCATCTTCCTGAGTTTAAATCTAGCCTCAGACAATTACTAGCCATGTGACCCTGGGCTAGTCACTTAACTCTGTGTTTGCCTCAGTTCCTCATCTATAATGATGGGAGAAGGAAATGGCAAAATACTCCAGTATCGTTTCCAAGAAAACGCCAAATGGGGTCACAAAAAGTTGGACCCGACTGAAATGACTGAACAACAATGAGGAATTTAATCTTTCTGGGCCGTACTTTCCTCAGTAGAATGAGATACTTGAAATAGATGACCCTGAAGTTCCTTTCCAACACTGACATTTTAATATTTTCTACTTCCTTTACCAAGAGGCATTATGGTATGGTAGAAAGAACATTTGATCTAAAGTCAGAGACTACAGGTTCAAATCCTGGATCTGCCATTTATTGGCTGTGCAACCTTGGAGCAAGTCACTTAACCTCTTGGGACCTCAGTTGCCACATCTGATTCCCACTCTTAATATATGATCTTATAGTAGTATTTGCTGCCTGGGCATTCTGGATGAATGCACAGAAACTGAATTAACGCCACAACTCTCTCAGGCCTCTGGGGTATTTGCAAAAAGAAGGACAACTATGAAGTCATACCCTAGACGCTTAATTAATACAGCTTCCTCAAAGACCTATGTTAACCATGGGGAATCATTAAATGGGAAGAGAAATTTAGTTTGATTTAGAATCCAGATAAACTACGTCAACATCTTTAAGGCACTTCAGCTGCTTTATGCATACTATTCCAAAAGGTTATAAACAGGAAAATAAAAAACACAAGAGACATCAACAGGCTAGCTACACTTCGAGATCTGTTTCCACTCTCACCTTGCACAGCCACCTGAGGCCCTTTTTCCTGGGGAAGGGTCAGTGCTTCCACTGGTTCTTCCTTTGCTGGGAGAGGTGGAGGAGGAGTGCTTTTAACAACAGGCTGGACGTTCTTCGGCTTGATATATACGGGTCCTTTACCTATATGGTGATGAATTGGCCTGCGTCTATGAACGCCAGAAACTGTATAACCCATTCCACCAGGACAGATTTCCTTAAAAGCAGCTAGATTTGGGATGGGAAAATATGCCTTTTAAAAATTTATAAGTACATAACTTCAAACAGAGGAAAATAATATGATGAATATTTTTTTTAAAAAAAAACCATCATTCATACAACATACACACTCCCCAAAACCATAAAGACAGGTGTGAAATGTATAATAAATGGGAAATTTATGTGAAAACTCACTGCTGAGAAAAAATGCAAATACAGAAGCCTTTTACTTTAGACTTATCCATTTGGTTATTCTCAGCTAGTGTGCCAAAAATACTATTATCCAGACCAATTTAAAAGATAACATTGTTTGGTGATACCAAATAGGAATTCTACCTCTTCTTAGGCGTGAGGTCTGAAGTAACTTGACGCTAAGTTCTTGGACTTTGGCAATGTGGGGAAAAATCTATCCCTTTTCAATTTATATTGTGTTTATTAATTAAGGTGAGATTGTTTTTATTACTGTTTTCTCTTTTATAATACTAAAGTAATCAAGTAATTAAGTCTTGCTAGGTGCTAAGTCCCAGGCACACACCCTTTTGCTGATTAGATGTGAAGCCTTCAGACCCTAAGAAGGGTATATAAACTCAGAGGTTAGCATTTTGTTTGGGGCTCACTCATTGGAAGAGTGTTGGTGTAGAGACTCTGAGCAGCCATTAAGAAGCTCCCCATCTTTGGAAAAACCCAGATGTTGGTGCTTCTCTCTGGTAACCGTGTTATGTATTGCTGTGGTCAGACAGCTAGAAACCTGTCTGTTGATTTGTGTTTATTTGCTCTGTTTATATAATTTCTGCTTGTAATTTCTGTTTGTATTTGCTCTGAAGTTCAGGGTGCTGGCCTTTCCCCGCTGAACTAAGTGAATTGTATATGTATGTTTGATTAAAGTAAGATTGTTAATTTCTTAAAGTTGCTTTCCTTAGAAAAGCAGATCAAAGAACCTGTGCTGGGAGCTCTTGTTGCTGGTGTTGTTGGCCTTATGTGCCCACAGCAGCTGCTAGCACCGTTGTTGTTACAATGATATGCTGAAGACACATTCCAAAGAAGAAAGGCTCAAAATAAGAAAAGGAGAAGAGTGGTCCCAAAGTTGTATGTGAAGAAGGAAAATAGTTTTCTCTATAAGATGATAATAGAAAGTAATCAAAGACAAATGTTTTAGTAACCTGGGTTTTTGGCTCAGAAGGAATATTTGTGTCAACAGCAAAAAAGGATTTTTCTATTAAAAGCTGTAGATTTATACAGGTCTTTCTCACTACTTATAAAAAAGGGAGGGAGCAAAGGGAAGTAAGGAAAGAAAAAGAGGAAGAAAAGGAAGGGAAGGGAAGAAAAGAGGGAAATGAGAGGAAAGAAAAAAGGAAAAGGAAAGAAGGGAAGGAGGAAAGGAATTTTTTTAAAACAAAAAAACTCCTACAATGCTAAAGCCTTTAAAAATACTTTATTTCTCAATTAATTAGTCTAAATTGATCTAACTTGACTTTATATGGCTCCCTAAGAACAAAAATTCTTAGAAATTTATTCTTTACAATAGGTCCCTAGAAAAAATTTTCCCCAAACTTTTTGTAAAGTGTTAACATATGAAAATATTCCTATTTTCACAGTAATTAAAGTCCCAGCTAAAAGAAACTAGCAAAAATTATAACTTTTAAACTATATGTGAAATAAATTTTTAATGTGATGTTAAATTTTAAATATCGTAATTTATGCTTAAAAACCCATGAATGATGCTCAGAAGCACTGAGAACACGGCTCTACTTTATTCTTAAAATGCCATGGAACTTTTTCTTTTAAAAAATGCACTTATGCATTACAAAGACAGTATATTTGATTCATTTTCATTTGTTTATGAGTCAGGAAGCTCCCATTAATGAGATAGCCAATCTTGTTAAAATCAAATGAACAAAAATAGGATCAGATTAGGGGTATTGTGAAACTCCATGAAACTTCAGCACTGCATACTACTTCTTACAATTCAGCTATAATGTACTTAGTATGTGGGTACTGTGAGTGGAAGATTCAAAGAGGCTTTTTACAGCCCTTTATAGGAAGAATCAGGTCAAATAACAAGAATCTTATTACACCGCTTATATACCCATGTATTGAAATCAGGGGCAAATTTTGTTAATAATATTATGCACATTTGCCACGTGCCTTTCTTTTTTATAGGCCAAGTCCTGCTGAGTGAGCAAATGACTTCTTGGGTACAAATTAGACAGTGGGGCAAGTAAATGAATATTTTCACACCAATAAGAAATTATGCACCATTAAATCTGCTATGTTCAAGGCACACAGTATCCAAAAAACATGAGAGTCAACGAGGATCTCAGATGGTATCTGTAACACAAATCTAATCATCTTCTAAGACTTGACAGAAGTATAACATGAATATTATGAGCTTCAGTTTCCAACATGAGAAACTAAGTGGTATTCACCTTGTGGACACTCAGTAAAATACTTGTTGTAAGAAGGAATTGAGGGGCAAATGGGTTTTCACTTGGCTAATAGTTAGACAGTGACAGAGATGTGACCATAATGGTGGCCATTTTGTTCATGTCAGCCTGATAGCCATTCCCTATTATTTTGAATAGTAGGCTGGTGTAACCTAAGCTGAGAATGAACTGAATTAGTGTTTCTTAATTTGCTCAACTGGAAATATAATGTCACATGGAAAAGGTAAAGTCTCTTGCTTATGACTTTTCCCTTGGCTCAACGTTACTGTTCTGTTTATTCCTAAAAAAATGAACAAAAAACCTAATTTAAATAATCAAAAGCCAGAAAGCAAAGAGGATCCAAGTTGGACAGGTTGCTTTCTATGCCAATGAGTATGTATACATCCCCCTGTGTACCTGTGTCCATCTTACCTGTTCCTGGAAGGGGACACTTCTCACAATGTGGTCCCCAGGCCTTGCCAACGCTGCAACAGCAGAGCTGTTTGCTGAGCTGAACAGAGAGGGGGTGCATGCACTGTCTTCCTGAATTGACAAGTCTGTAACAGGGCCCTTTCTCTTCAGAGATCACAGGGTTATCAGCTGCAATAAAAGGACAAAAGAGTGCTAGGTTTGATAGAAGAAACAAAAAAACATAGAACAAAGTCTCATATACTATCAAAAATTATACTCACTCAAATCATGAGTATGAAATGTTACTTTAAGTCATAAATAATAGCTCACATTTATATAGCTTTTCAAGGTTCACAAAAACACTTTGTTCACAACAATCCTGTGAGGTACATAGTGCAAGCATTTTTTCCCTCCATCTTAAAGATGAGGAAGCCAACTCAGAAAAATTAAGTGGTTTGCTCAGGGCCATACAGATAAAAGCAGGAAAGCTAACACCTCATCCAGGAGATTTCAGGGGGCAGAGCCAAGAGGGTGGAGTAGAAAAGCACTCAGCCAAGCTCTCCCAACATTCCCCTCCAAATAACTTTAAAATAATGCCTTAAATTAAATTCTGGAGTGACAGAATCAACAAAAGGTCAGAGGGAGACATCCTTCTAGCCCAAGACAACATAAGAGGTCAGAAAGAGAGCTCTGTAACATGGGAGAGGAGGCTAACTCAGAGCCCATGTGGATGAAACCGTTAATGGTAGCACTAGGTGGTGGTAACAGAAGCAGCAGCAGATTCAGGAACTCCCAGTTAGATACAGTCTTGTGTCTGACAGAAAGAGATTTGTCAGGAAGAGATTACAGGGTACCCTTGTGCTAGCACTGGCTGTAGGACCAGATTCTGTTTGGCAGCTCCATTGCCTATACCTATTTCTGTGCCATAGTTCCAGGGCAGAGAGGAGCACTTTCAGTCAAGAAGAAATGAGAGCCCTGGGAGGCAACTGTTTGGCAATTCTATTGTTTATACCCACTTCTGGGTGATAGTTCAAGGATAGGAAGGAGCACTTTCAGTTGAGAGAGTGGAAACCATGAGGGGCAGTAGTGCTTCCAGCTCAAGAGATAAGGGACCCTGAGGAACAGTATCTTTTCTAGTCCCAAGGGAGGAGGGACCCTGAGGAACAGTACCAATTGCAGGCCCAAGAGATCAAAAATCCTTCCTGTGTAAGGAACAGAGTGCAGCTTGACAACAGTGACTACATCTCTCCCCAGACCATACCATCTTGGAAGCAATGAAAACTTCCAAACCAGCTCTGAAAATGGTACAAAGAAGTTTCAAGCTTAAGACAGAGCCCCTGCCACCCCATGCTGGGAACAGAGCCCAATACTAATATTTAAAAAATAACATACAGTTTCTAATCAAATTACAGAGTGAAAAATTTGCAAAGAACAACAACAAAAAAAGAACCTGACCATAAAAAGCAACTATGGTGACAGGGAAGACCAAGACATACACTCAGAAGAAGACAATGAAGTCCAAACACCTAGAAGCAAAGCCTCAAAGAAAAATATGCATTGAACACAAGCCCAACAAGAATTCCTGGAAGAGCTTAAAACTTATTTTTGAAATCAAATAAGAATGACAGAAGAAAATTTTGGTAAAGAAGCAAAGGAAAAAAATATGAAAAGACAATGAACAGCTTGGTTAAAAAAAAAGAGGCACAAAAAATACTGAAGAAAACAATACCTTAAAAAAACAGGATTGGCCTAATGGAAAAAGAGATAAGAAAAAATCACTGTTGAGAATAACTCCTTAAAAAGCAAAAGTGGCCAAATGGAAGAGGAGGTACAAAAATTTACTGGAGAAAACAATTCCTTAAAAAATTAGAATTGTGGCATGTATCAGTAATTAAGGTAGGCTTTTAGCACTTATTTAATCAAGTGCCTCTGAAGAGTTTGGTCTTTTATTTCCTTGATAAAATTAGGAGTCTTCGATGACCTCCTTGCCTCAAGGGAAAGCCTAGTTTCCATGGGTTTGAGTGATATATTTGTGACATCAGAGGCTTTTAGACCATGTGGTTTTAAGTTGCATTTTTGTGATGCTTTTAGGTCATGTAGGTGAGTCACATGCATGATGAACTTTGACCCTGAACAGAATATATAAACTCAAGAGATTGGCGTCTTCCCTTGGAACTCTCAGCCACTGGAGGAGTGGTGAGTGACTCTGGGCCAGCTGTTGTTAAGAGCCCCCTAGCTTGTGAACCCAGATGTTGATGCTTTCCTGGTAACTATCAATCGTGATTTGGCCTGTTTATATTGTGTATGTTTGTAATTTGTTTGTATTTGCTCTGAAGTTCAGGGTGCTGGCTTTTCCTCCTGAACTAAGTGAATGATATTTGTATGTTGGATTAAAGTAAGATTGCTAACCCCTTAACATTGCTTTCCTTAGTAATGCAGATCAAAATAACCTGTGCTGGCAGCTCTTGTTGTTGATCTTGTTGGTCTTACACCCCACAGCAGCTGATAGAAGATTGTTGCCACAGGGAACCAGTCCTGGAGTGCAGGAGGACCTGAGTTGAAATCCAGCCTCAGACACATGACATACTTATTAGCTGTGTGACCTTGGGCAAGTCACTTAAAACCCCGATTGCCCTGCCTTCCCCCCTCCAAAAAAATAGAATTGGGCAAGTGGAAGCTAATGAACCCTTGAGACATCAAGAAACAATAAAACAATGTCAAAACAAGAAAAAAATAGAAGAAAATGTGAAATACTCATTGGAAAAACAACTGACCTGGAAAATGGATCAAGGAGAGCTAATTTAAAAATTACTGTATTACCTGAAAGTCATAATTAAAAAAAAGAGAACCTAGACATCATATATCAAGAAATTATCAGGGAAAACTTCCCTGATATCCTAGAAACTAAGGGTAAAAAAGAAATTAAAAGAATCTACCCATCACCATGTGAAAGAGATCCCAAAATGAACACTCCCAGGAAAATTATACCCAAATTCCAGAGCTCCCAATCATTCAAATAATGTGAAGCCATAATCAGGAGCACAGAAAATTTAGCAGCTACTACATTAAAAGGAGAGAGAGGCTTGGAATATGATATTCCAGGAGGCAAAAGAGCTGAGATTACAACCAAGAATATCCTACCAGGAAAACTGAGTATAATCCTTTAAGGGGGAAAAATTAACATTTAATGAAAGAGAAGACTTTCAAGCATTCCTGATGAAAAGACCAGAGTTGAATAGAAAATCTGACTTTAAATACAAGACTCAAAAGAAGCATAGAAAAGGTAATAATGAAAGTGAAATCATTAAGGCCTCAGGAAGATTAAATTAAATTGTTTACCTTTCTATATGGGAAGATAATACATGTATCTTATAAGAACTTTATCATTATTGGGGCAGTTAGAAGGAGTCTATATAGAAAGAAGATGCAGGAGTGAGTTAATTATGTTGGGATGATGTGAAAAAAAGTGGATAGGCAAGAAAGAGGGATGCCCTGGGAAAAGGGGGGAGAGCAAGAATGGGGAAACTGTCTTACATAAAAGAGGCATGAAAGGAAGACTTTTTACAGTGAAAAGGAAAATGTTGAGGGAAAGTATTGGTGAGGGGGAGGGAGCACATGCTTGAACCTCACTCACATCTAAATTGGTTCAAAAAGGGGAAATACGTATGTATATAATATTCAATTGCTAATAAAAATCTATCTTACCCAACAGGGAAGAGGGGAAGGAGATAAAAGAAATATAGGGCAGATAAAAGATAACGATAGTCAGAAGCAAAATAGATATTAGAGGAGTGACAGGATAAAAAGAGAGAAAGAAGAAAGACAAACAGAAGAAAATAGGAGAGAGGGAAATGAACATTAAGTAATCATAAATGTGAATGTAAATGGGATGAATCCACCCTTGAATGGAAGTAGATTACAGAATGCATTAAAAACCAGAATCTAATAATATGTTTTTTAAAAGAAACACACATGAAACAGAGGGACATATATAAATATGATAACTTTATTATATGTTTAAAAGGAATAGTAAGTTGTACATGATAGATTTGCAGTTTCACGTGCAATGATCTTTTTTCCTGTTCTATTATGTTATGGAAATGCTTGTTTTATTTAAGTTCAGAATAAAATAAATAAAATTTTTTAAAATGTATATTACCACTGTGAAAAATAAAATGTGAAATGAAACAGAGGGACAAACATAAAGTTAAAATATGGGGCAGAAGGAAAATCCATTATGCATCAGCTAAAGTAAAAAAAGCAGGAGTACCAATCATGTTTTCAGACAATACAAAAGCAAAACCAGACCTAACTAAAAGGGATAAGCGAGGGAACTACAGACAATGAAGTTATATCAATACTAAACATATAGGCACCCAATGCTGTAGCATCCATATTCTCAAAGGAAAAGTTAAATAAATTATAGGAAGAAATAGACAGTAAAACTATACTGTCTATACTGAGGGACCTCAACTTTTCTCTCTCAAAGGTAGATAAATCTAACTATAAATTAAGAAAAGTCAAGAAGATAAACAGAATCTTAAAAAAGTTAGATATGATAGAACTCAGGAGAAAAATGAATGGAAATAGAAAGGAGTATTTACCTTTTACCTCAGCTGTACATAGCACCTTCATAAAAAATAACCATGTATCAGGGCATTAAAAATCTCACAATGAAATACAGACATATTAAATATGCCCTTTCAGATCTTAATGGAATAAAAATTACATTCAACAAAAGGCCATAAAATCATAGCTTAAAAATTAATTAGAAAATAAATCAACTAATTTCAAAGAATGAATGGGCCAAACAACAAATCATAGAAATAATGAATAATTTCCTTAAAGAGAACGACAACAATGAGACACATTCCAGAATCTGTGGAATGCAGTCAATATAGTACTGAGGGGAAAATTTGTATGTCTAAATGCATATATCAATATAAGAGAGAAAGAGCAGATCAATGAATTGAGCATGCAACTAAAACAATTAGAAAAAGAAAAAAAATCCCCAATTAAACAGCAAAATGGAAATCCTGAAAATCAAAGGTAAGAGTTTAAAAAGTGAAAGGAAAAAAAAACCATTGAATTAATAAATAAAGCTAGGAGCTGGTTTTATGAAAAAAGAAAACCCACTACTAAAATAGATAAACTATTTGGTAATTTGATTTAAAAAAAGAAAGAAGAAACTCAAATAACTCAAATTAAAAATGAAAAGGGTGAATGCACTACCAATGAGGATGAAATTAAATTATTAGGAGAACTTTTGCCCAATTATATTCCAATAAAACTGTCAATCCGAGTAAAATGGATGAAAATTTACAAATATATGAACTGCCCATTTTAAGAGAAGAAATAGAATACTTAAAGAATCCTTTCGCAGAAAAAGAAATTGAATAAAGCATCAATGAACTCCCTAAGGAAAAAAATCACAGGACCAGATGGATTCACAAGTGAGTTTCTACCACACATTTATGGAGCAAGTATTCCCAATACTTAATAACTATTTGAAAAAACATGTCAAGAAGGAGTCCTACCAAATTCCCTTTATAACCCAAATATTGTTTTGATACCTATACCAGGGAAAGCAAAAACAGAGAAAGAAAATTATAGACCAGTTTCCTTAATCAATATCAATGCAAAATTTTTAAATAAAATACTAGCAAGGAGATTGCAGCAATATATCACAAAGATCATATACTATGGCCAGGTGGGATTTATACCAAAAATGTAGAGTGGGTTCAACATTAGGAAAATCTATCAGCATAACTGACCATATCAATAACAAAAACTACAAAAATCATATAATCATATAAATAGATGTAGAAAAAGCCTTTGACAAAATATAATACCCATTCCTACTAAAAACACTGGAAAGCATAGGCGTCAATGGAATCTTCCTAACAATGATATGGAGTATCTATCTAAAACCAAGAGAAAGCATTATCAGGAGGGATGCAAGGTTGTCCATTATCACCACTACTATTCAATATTGTATTAAAAATACTAGCTGTAGCAATAAGACAAGAAAAAGAAATTGAAGGAATAAAAACAAGCAATGAGGAAACAAAACTATTACTCTTTGAAGGTGATGTGACCTGAGAGAATCGACTAGTAAAAATGAATAATTTAGCAAAGTTTCAGGACATAAAATAAATCCAAAAAAATCATCAATATTTCTTTATATTACCAAAAAAGACCATCAGGAAAAGATAGAGAATTTCCATTTCAAATAACTGCAGAAAATATAAAATACTTGGGAGTTTACCTACCAAGACAAACCCAAAGATTATGTGAACACAATTACAAAACTTTTGATACAAATAAAGGTAGATCAAGACAACTGGAGAAATATTAATTGCTCATGGGTAGGCCATGCCAATGTAATAAAAATTAAAATTTTATCTATGTTAATTTACTTATTTAGTGCCATATTAATCAAACTACCATAGAATTACTTTATAGAGCTAGAAAAAACAGTAACAAAACTGATCTGGCAGAACAAAAAGTGAAAAATATCAAGGCAATTGATGAAAAAAATGTTAAAGTAGACTAGCAGTTCTGGATTTCAAACTATATTACAAATTAGCAATAGTCAAAACAACCTGGCACTGCCTAGGAAACAGTGATGGACAGTGGAATAGATTAGGTATACAATATATAGTAGTAAATGACCAGAGTAATCTAATGTTTGGTAAATCCAAAGATTCAAGCTTTTGGGGTAAGAACTCAATATTTGACAAAAACTGCAGAGAAAACTGGAAAGCAGTTTGGAAGAAACTAGGCAAAGAGCAAAGGATATGAACAGGAAGTTTTTAAAAGAAGAAATCAAAGCTATCAATAGTCACACGAACAAATGCTCTAACTCACTACTGATTAGAGAAATGCAAATTAAAACAACTCTGACATATTACCTCACACCTATGAGGTGGGCTAGAAAATGACAAATGCTAGAGGGAATGTGGAAAAATTGGGACACTACTACACTTTTAGTAGAGTTGTGAAATAGTCTAATTATTCTGAAGAACAATTTGGAACCATGCCCAAAGGCATACATAAAATCTTTGACCATTTGACCCAGCAATACCACTACCAGGTGTGTATCTCAAAGATATAAAAGAAAAGGGAAAAGCACTTATTTGTACAAAAATATTTATAGCAGCTCTTTTTATGGTGGCAAAGAATTGGAAATCAAGGGGATGCCCATCAAATTGGAAATGTTTAAACATGTTGTCGTATATGGTTGTGATGGAATACTATTGTGCTCTAAGAAATGACAAGCAGGATGGTTTCAGAAAAACCTGTGAAGATTTCTACAAACTCATGAAAAGTGAAGTGAGAAGAACCAGAACACTGTACCCAATAACAGCAATATTGCAAGGATGATCAACTGTGAAAAATTTATCTACTCAGATCAACATAAGGATGCAAGACAATTGCAAAGGGAACCATGGTGAAAAATGCCATCCACCTCTAGAGAGAGAAATGATGAACTCTGAGTGCAGATTGAAGCTTAATTTTTTTTTTACTTTCTGTATGTTATTGTTTTATTTTGTCTTTCTTTTACAGTATGGCTAATATTAAAGTATGTTTTGCATGTCATCAACATGAATAATCAAACTCAAAGTGCTTGTCTTCTCAAGGAAGGGGGAGGAGTAAGGGGTAAGAGAGAATTTGAACTGGAAAATTTTTTAATGATTATTTAAAATTTTTTACATGTAATTAGAAAATATTTAAAGAAATTTTTAAAAAGTTAGCACTGTCAAATTATTTCTAATGACAGAGATTAGAAAAGGCAAGGAAGAAGTTGTGGTCAGATGTAATAATAAATGGTACAAACCTGACTTTGAAGAAACTGTTTCTAAGCCCCTGATTTGCTTGACCTTATTCTTCACAAAAACTGCTAAATGACTTAGTGGTAAAAGAGTTAGGTGGCTGACATAAATCGCAACGAATTTAAGAGATATGGGAATCTATAGGAAATGCCATAGCAGTTAGGCAAAGTAATCTTTATTTTGTTCTTGACTAGAAATATGAAACTAAACTAAACATATTGTTTGGTATTTGAGTGGAGCGCGTTCATTCTCTGTTATATGATGCTTAATCACAACTTAGAATTACAGAGGAAATACTATGTTAAAAGTTCCTCTTATTTCAGTTCATCAAACTTTCTATATTAATGAAATGAAAATAACTTTAGTAAATTTTCTACATAGTGTGTGTAACTCAACCTGCAATGACTGCAAACCATTGGATACAATGGCAGTCAGCAGTTGACTTTGAAGGCACTGAGTACTCTTGTTTAAAGGGAAGCTACAGCAGGAAAACTGGGACGTAGAAGAGAAAAGTGAGAGTAAAGAAGGTAAATTTCACCTATTTCACATTTTTTCTAAGTCCAGGCCTGGGTCAATCAAGGGAGACTTCCAAATACCTACCACCCATGAGACAACAAAAACCGAGTAACTCATATCTATCAAGTTGTATATCAGCAAAAAGCTAAAGTATAGTTTTTCTGGAGTAAATGTACATTTCCAATTCACTACACTGCCATCATCTTATCCTACCATTCAATTCGGTTTTCAAAGCCTAACTTTGATTGCTAATAGGGCATATAAAGAACCAGGTGGTGTCTGACAGGCAGAAAGAACCATAGAAGTTCTGAGGAGGAAGGTATCACTGAGGTTTCATAAAGGAGGTGAGACTAGGGAAGAGCCTTGAAGGCTAAGTGAGATACGGATAGGCAGAAAAAAGGAAGGAGGCATTCCAAACAGAGGAGATGAGTATAAACAAAAGCTCCTAGGCAAAAAAGGTGTAGAGTATGTTTAGGGGATAATAAACTGAATCTGGGGAAAGAATCAACATGTGAGAAAGATAACTGAAGTTATTAAAATAGGCCACATTACCTATTTTGCCTCTTTTTGTAGTCCAAGCACTTAGCACAACGCCTGGCATATAGAAGGTGCTTAAAAAATGCTTACTTTCTACAAAAACTCTGAATTGTGGAAGCATCAATCTTTATTGGTAGAGTTTCCTCACTTGGGAGTTCCCCATACCAATGAAATCACAGCAACAGTTCCAATCTCTAGCCGTAATAGCCCAGCAGTGTTCGGGAAAGATTAGAAAGGAGAAAGACTGAGAAAAGGAAGACTTTTAGTAGTCTAGAAATTAACAGCAAATGGCTGAAGTAGGGTCATTGTAAGTAATAGAAATGGAAAAGGAGTGGACTGATAAACACTGGAAAAATCAACAAAATTTTCTAAGGGATTGAAGGAGAGGAAAAAGTCAAAGATGACTCAGAAGATTTAAGCATGGAAAATAGGAGAATAATAGCACCATGGGAACAAATAGAAAAGTGGGGAAGAGGGGTATAATTTAGAGGGAAGGCTGCATTTCACTTTGGACATCCAAGTGGAAACAACCAGCAGGAGTTTATCCACCCAGTTTTGCAAAGGGCCTTGTCTAATCTTATAGTTGAACTTTAGTGTTCTTTCTCTCCTATGTTTCTTTCCCCCTCTTTTGGCTCCAAGCTCAAAGGACTGAGAATACTTTAAAACTGTTAAGTTTGGGGATCACAAGAAATCCTGACACTTGTTCACTTTGGACTTGGTCTATGCCTACCTCTCATCACAATGTACATGTATTAGCATAACATCTGCATACAGTAAGTGTCTAACTAATACTGACTGACATTCCACTTGCAAGTTCTCAGATTTTAAAGATTTGCACATAAAATGAAAAGTATGTTTAAATTTAATAAAAAGTAGTTATTTGTGGGAGAGGGGAGATATTTTATTAAGAATTTTTTAGCCAACTTTAAAAACTTTGCCATCCCTCATAAGATATGGTAATTTTTTTTTTAAGATTCAGCTCAAATGCCACCATCTGCAGGAGGCCTTCCCAGTTCCCCCAGCCACATTTGAACTCAGTTCTCCGTATATTATGAATATACCTATTTATTTATATGTTGTGCTCTCCCTCCATCAGAATGTGAGCTCTTTGAAAGTAGGGACTATAATTTTTACTCTTTGTATCCTTAGCATTCAGCAAATTCTTGCTAATTGATTGACAGAATAGGACTAGCTCTCTCTTGTTCCTCAGAAATCAACAGGAGAAATTTCTGGATTACAAAAGAACCCACATCTTTTATAATCTGAATGTCTTAATCTAATATTACATAGTCCAGGAATGGTAATGCTCCTGTATTTCTTTCATGGTGTAGTTCTTGACTAGCCTTACACATCTTAAGAACCAAACACTGGCACAAAGATACTGCAATCTGCTGCTGATTTTGCAAAGTAGTATTTTTTTTTCCTTAATCTTCTTTCTAACTTTCTTATTATTGCCAATGGCAACACTAAACTCCCCAGTTCCTCTAGCTTCATACACAGCCTTGGAGCTATTTTAAGTACTTCTTTGTATCTTTTTTCTCTCATATCTATCCTTCCCAGCTTTGTTCAACTGTTCCTTACCCATTTCCTTAAAAGATAATTCATTATCAAACTGGATTATTCTAAATCATAACATTCCACTTCATGTCTCCATAGCACTTCATGCAAAACATATAAATGTAGGGAGAAGACAAAGAGTTTATCAGGTAAATTGATAATGACTTTGTTATGATCATGATCATCCACTGGAAGATCTTGAATTGCCTGGGCTTGAACCCAGAACAGAACACTGAACACTGAACAGAAGCTCTTATTTAACTAGCAATAATATACCTTACTATTTATAAATTTACAAAAATGTTGTTCTATTTACAGGCACGTTGGATTGGGTGAACAGTGACACTCTTTTTAAATGAGCAAAATGGGTTGAGGTATCTCCTCTGACACATACTTCTGGTGTAACCCTGGGCAAAGTACTTGACCTTTCAGAGCTCTAAGAAATTCACTAATATTCTAAACTGAAAAGAAGTTATCAGCCTCCATTGGTACAGGGAATGTCCTCACTGGGAATACTCTGTACCAATGAAGTCTCTATCTTGAAAACCAATGGAAGGAAAATGTTTTTACAAAATTTTCTACTCTACACTTATGCCATTTTGAAAGAAAATAGTAGTGATTAGTTATAAGAAAAATGACAACTAAACAAGTCTTATTGGAAAGTGATAGATTCTAATAGGTTTTATTTTTTACCATATCTGACATTTCTACAATCTCAACATGAGTGAGCTGAGCCTATACACCTAAAAAGCAAATGGTGTTATTTGCCTAAAGAATTTATTTTTTTCCCAAAAGAATAAGTTTAAATAGACTAAGGTTCAGGGAAGATGTAATTCAGCTTTTACCAAAAAAAGGTTAATACTGGTTTGTTCTTGAAAAAATGTTTCCAATTTCAATAAAATTTTTAAAACAAAAAGCAAAACCTCTAAGCACATAAAATTTAATAACTCACAAAATTCTAACCAATTCTCACATTTTACATTTTCACACAAAAAATGATTACTCAATAAACACCTATTATATAGCCACTATGTGCTAAGGCACAGATGACACAAATAAAGGAGCTTACATTCTACTGAAGAGATACAACATATTCATCTTTAAGTCTGTATAGAATAAAAAATAAATACACAGTTTTTATAATCTGTAAAAACTGAAGGAATGAGAAGACTTTTTAAGTAGACTGCATTTGAACTGAGCCTGGAAAGAAATTGGGGGTTCCAAAAGGAATAAATGAGGAAAGCTTATGGCTACAAACCTGAGTTTTGTTTTGTTTTTGTTTGCTTGTTGTTATTGTTTAAGGAACATTTATGGTATCAACAATTATCAAAAGGAATTTAGTTAATAGGTTTGGATTATAATCACAACAGAGAACTGAAGGAACTGTATGGTCTTAGGAAGTTCTCTCACTGAGCCTCATTTTCCTAATATGTAAAAGGAGGGGATTGGACGAGAGGAAGGATTCTTAATATTTGGGGGTCATGGACTCCTTGGGTAGTCTAATGAAACCCATGGACTTCTTCTTAGAAGAATGCTTTTCAAATGAGTAAGATAAAGTGCATAGGACTACAAAGGAGACTAATCATATTGAAATAGTTATCAAAATGGCCTTTGAGCTGAGTAGCATGAAAAGGCAGGTATTTTCAATTCCTATTAACATTATAATTTGTTCCCTTATTTATCTCTTTTAGACCTAACTGGCTAGATCACCTACTCATCTTCAGCCTTGTTGCTAACTTGCCTGGCTAAGATATCAAGTTATGATTTATAGCTCCCATTTCATTTAGTGCCTCAGTAGCACAATTTACTAAGGAAGGGCTAAGTTATTTTAAATTATTGTTTTATAATATTCCTAACTGGCATGCATGCAGCAGCAATTACACTGATTTTATATCAAAGTATATTTGTCCTTCTTCCCTCTGGAAATTCACTTCTGCTTTCCTCCCCCTCTCCTTTTTCAGCTTGTTTTATATGTTTTCTGCCCTCCATTAGAATGTAAGCTCCCTAAAGGCAGAAAATGTCATCTTACTTTCGTGTTCTAGTGCTTAGCACAGCATCTGGTATATAGCAGCCACTTAATAAATGCTTCTTCTCTTGACTGTAGGTTATATCACAAAATTTTCCCCTGAAAAAGCTTAGTAAAACCTTAATTAAAACTCATCAGATTTTGAAATAATTGAGACAAGAGTTATGCTATAATTTAGTTTCACAGGGGACCAGTGAGCTCCTAGGGTTTTTTGGATTTCTTTGTCTTTCCCAGTGTTTAGCATAGTGCCTGGCAGATACCTGACACTTAATAAATGCTTCTTGACTTTACTGGATAGAGGGAATGTTTAAAATACTAGAAAGAGTACATTGTTTCCATGTCCCCCAAAACATTTCATTCAAGAAAAACAAATAAGCTGCTATTTACAAAACATTCTTTTCTGTTCGTTAAAGCAAACCCATGAAGAAGATCTACTTGGTCTCATAGTAGCTCTAAGAATTTACTTATTAATTACTGCATTTACCTAGGATAACAGATTTAGACCTGGAAGTGATCTTAGAGGCTATCTAGCATAATGCACTCCCCCACACCGTTACCCTGCTCCCCCTCCATTTTACCAATGAAAAAACTGAAGACCAATGAGGTTAAATAACTTGCCCAAGGTCAAACAGTGACCAGCAGGACTTGAACCCATGTTACCTGTCTCCAAATCCAGTTCTCTTTCTACTATACTACCCTAAAAATAATAGCATCATAGAATTTCAGAATCCCATAAGTCCCATAGTCCAACCTCTATATGATGCCTGAATTCCCAGTAAAACATCTTTTAGAGTTCATCTAATCTTCACATTTCTTTCAAAATATCCTCTAAATCAGATGTTTCAATAAATTTCAATAATTTCAATAGTCAGATTTTTCACTTGCCTTTCCTAACTGTCTAAATTAGTGAGGTTTTATGTATTTCAAATCTACAGCAGCCTATTCAGATAGGGCAGATGCCTTTTCTTGGACTTACCAAAAGCAATTTTTTAATCAAAATCAGAAATGAAAATAATTGGTCATTTTGATTACTTACGGATACAAGTTGACAATGTAGGATCCGGCACAAATCCCAGTTTGCAGGTGCACCGATAGCTGCCCAGTGTATTCAAACACTCACCATTAGGACATGCTCCTTGCATCTGGCATTCATTAATGTCTATAGGAAGAAAACAACAGATAACCAGAAGTTAAGCTCTTTGCAAAAATTGGCTATAAATTGCTTTTATTGTCCTACTCACTACAAGAAATCTGGTTACAACTAACATGGTATGCTCTTGGCCCTTGATTAGCAGCCTAAAAAGACTTCAAATCCAATCAACACATTTATTGAGCACATGCCATTTTTTAGGCCCTGCAGGTTATTAGAAGATTAACAGAGGGTTCCCTGAACCTCAAGAAATTTGCAATACAGTTGGGAAGACAAGATAGAAACATAAGGGAGCTTGAAGATTTAAATGTCAGTTTGAATAATAGAAGATATTTCAGAAGATCATAGCTAAAAGGCCACCAAGTATAGTCCGTTCACTTTATAGATGATGAAACTGTGATATATGGATGTCAAATGACTTTATTAGGGTCACATAGAGAATAAGGAGGCAAGTAGGCATTGGGTCCTCTGACACCAAAGGCAAGTATCTCCTACTTACCTTCACTGGGTTAACAAGCCAGTCTAATCAACTGCCAAATAAGCAGACCATTAATAACATGAAAAATCAGAGTCATAACAGAGATCGTTTCAGCGTATGTCAGGCGAGGAGGTGGGATCAGAATCTCACAGCTGGATGGGACTTTAGTGGCCATTTAGTCCAAATCATACACAAAAGAAATCCCTACCATAACATACCTTACAAGTGGTCACCTAGCCTCTGCTTAAAGACCCCCAATAAGGGTGATCTACTACCTCCCAAAGAGGCCCATTCTCCTTTTAGACAATCCTAAGTGCTAAGACATTTTCCTTTACAACAAGGCTAAATCTGCATATTTTTTATTTGCAACTGCTTCTACTTATTACTCCTGGTTATATCCTCTTGGACCAAAGAGAGCAAGTATGATCTGTCTTCCACACGCAGCCCACCCAACACTTGAACGAAATTATCATGTCCCTTCCCCTTTCCCAATATTCTCTTCTCCAAGCTAAATATTTCCAGAGGCTCTTAAAGGACCAGTAAGCCTTGGATTCATAAAAACAGGGTAAAAAGAACATTCTTAGAGGAGAATTATGTAAGCAAGGGCAGAAGACAGGTAAGCATAAAATTTAGATGCCAGAACATGAAAACTTTTGAATGCCAGGCTAAATTTGGACTTCATTCTGTAAACAGAAAAAAGGTATTGATATCATTTGAGCAGCAGATTGACTAAAGCAGTGCTTTATGAACATTAGTAAGGCAGGATAGGTTGAGAAAGGGAGAGAATGGAAGAAAGGAGGGTAGTTAAGAAGCTATTGCAGCACTCAGGTAATAACAGTATGAATAAAGGGATGACAAAGAAAGGATGGATAAGAGAAATGATAAAACAGAGAACTTATAGAATATGATGACTCACTGGATATTGGGATTGGGGATGGGACAGAAAACTCAGTTCTAACTTTAAAGTTTTGAGTCTTGGAAAATAATAGTGGCACTACTGACCAAAATTGGTCAATTAGGAGAAATCAAGAATTTGCGGTGGAAGAAGCTGAGAAGATACCTCATGAAACGTTAGAAATGCAGGGCTGGTATTAAATAAACGGGCCAAGCTTAGTAAGATTTATTTGGGAGTAGCCATTCATACAATGGCAATTTAATGGTGAATCACAGGGAAATCATAGTAATTAGTGTTTGGAAGAAACCAAGAATAAAATTTGTTCTTTTTTAACAAAAGGAATAATCTGCTCTTCTGTTTCATATCCCACTGTAGCTTAATAAATTCTTAACCTTGGCTATAATTCCTTCCAAATTTTTACTACATTTTAAACCTAATTTCTTTTTAGCTAAATCTGTCATGACAAGAATCCTCGCCATATGTAAAGGGAAATAAAATTTTATACAACTGTCAATTAATAGTTAAAAAAAACCTTAAAATTATTTATAAATACTCCAAGAGCCCAAAGATGTTAAACAGATGTCTCACCTGAATGTTGTTTGGGGCTGAAATGTGAGGATGGTAATATGTTTGTAGAAGTACAATCATAGCCAATTTGCAATGGTGAACGGAATTACAATAATTTACTTGCTACTTTATGTATTCTACCATATGGTCATGGGATTCTGAATACATGTCATAACCTGTAATGTGCAGTTGGACACAAAGCATAACTAGAAATATTTCCTACCATTCATTCTCCTTAAAAGACAAATGTAAACACAGTAGAATATTTTTCAAGCCAAGACAAGGCTTATCTGGTGCCACTAAAGGCTTGTGCCCCAACTTAAACCTGAAGCTTGGACAATCAGCCAATCACATAAAAGGAGATTAAGGGCATAGCCAAAAAAACTGGGCAGAGATTCCACTCTTCTTCCATGTCTCACATTTACAGTAAATAGACTATGGACCTTATTTTCCCTACCTCTTGAGCTATGCTCACAAATGATCAACTAGTCATCATGTTGTTATATTATTGCCCACTCTTGTACCCCCCCATCTCGTATAATTAGTTCAATCAAATTATTTCTTTACAATGCCAAGTTAAGAGGTACTCTGAGGAATGAGTTTAAATAAAGTATGTGAGGACAGAGAGATATAAATAATTCTGGAACATGGGACAGTAAAAGGTAGGGTGCACCTCAATGTAGCATCACAGTAGGAAAGGACACAGAGAACTTGTGAGAAATGGAGGGGGGGTAGGAAGATGCTAAAGATAAACCACATATCTGACATTTTTGCCCAGAGCTGGTCCAATGCCCAAGAAAGAGTGAAGAAGCATTCCTAAACTTTATCAATGCTTCTATAAAACCACTAACTTTGAAAAACCTTCTTAATGACTTTATAAGAGATCTGCCAAGCTTCCTCAGTATTCATTACCACAGCCAATCTCAAAATAAAGTGCAGTTCCTGGCTTACCAATGATCCATATATATTAGCATCTATCAAGTTCTAACCCTTTTGGTCTGCTACTAAGTTCTTACTGCTGCTTCCATAAGAGCAAATGTGGAAAAAACAACTTGAATTTTTCTTTAACAAAAAACGAAACTGTTCACCCTGTGATGTACACAATTATTACAACAATGTAAATGAAAAGAGTAATTTTTAAAATGCTTAAGACACTGAAATTGAGATGCTCAATCTTGACCCTGAGTAGATAAGAGATAATGAACTTCAAACATGGGGGACTATGGACAAGGAATGATACAAAAACTATAAGATGTAGTCTCTGTGTCAGTTGGTTTTACTAACTGCTCATTCTTTGTTAAAATGGGGAAATGCATGGGGGAGAGGGGGAGAGATCCAATTAAGTCTAGAAATGACTGATTTAAAAACAAAAGTATAAATAAAACTAAACTTTTAAAAGTGGAGAGATTGGATCTAATTTAATCCATCAAGCATTTATTAAATGCCTATTATGTACAAAACACTGTGGGAGAAGATGTGGATACAAAAACAAAGTTGGAAAACCATTAGCAGTAATAAGGAACAGGGAAATATTGTTTGTTTTTGTTTTGTTTGGGGGTGGGAGAGAGATAATGAGTTCTGCTCTGGACATATTGAATAACCACAAGACATCCAGTTTGATAACTTCTAAAGATAATTGGTAATTCATTACTGTAACTCATGAGAGAGAGAAGGGCTGGAAATCATCTGAACAGACACATAACTAAGACTATGAGAGCTGATGAGATCACCAAGAGACATAGTACAGAGAGAGAAGAGGACCCAGGCAGAATCCTGATGGACATGGCATGGATAAAGAATCAGCAAAGAAAGCTAAGAATGAGCAGTCAGAGATAAGAGGGAAAAAGAAGGAACATTTGTTACAAAAACCTAGAAAGGTGAATGTCTAGAAGGAAAAAGTGATTAAGTGTCAAATGCTTCAGAAAGAAAGAAAAGGAATGAAGGAAGGAAAGAAGGAAGGAAGGAACGAACGAAGGTATGACCAATTATGTGATAGACACTATGCTAAGCACTTTACAAACAGACTCTCATCTGATTCTCACAACAATCCTAGGAGGTAGGTGCTAGTATTATCTCCATTTTACAGTTGAGGAAATGAAAGCAGACCAAGATTAAGTAATTTGCCCAGGGTCAAACAGTTCATAAGTGTCTGAGATTCTATAGGCACTCAGCTCTTCCTAACTCTAGCCCTAGAGCTCTATCCAGTGCTGCCACCTGGCTTCCTCTAAGAGAGAGGTCAAGAATCAGGACTAAGAAAAGGCTATGTATGGGACTTGGCAATTATGAAATCATTGGTAACTTTGGAGAGGGAAGTTTCAGTTGAATGATGAGGTCAGAAGCCATATTGTAGAAGATTTAGAACATAATTAAAGAAAAGAAAGTGTAGGCACCAAATGTAGACAATTTTTATAAAGGAGTTTAGTAAATAAAGGTGGGGTGGGGAAGATAGAGGACAATAATTAGAAGGGATAGTAGGATCAATTAAGTGTTTTCTTAAGGATGACAGAGAAATGGGCCAGTAGATGGGGAGATTAAAGATATGAGACAGATGAGATGATAGTGAAGGCAATTTGATGAAGAAGACAGAAGGGGATTGAATTAAGCATGCATGTACCAGGGTTGAGTTAGAGAAGGGCAACCCTTCCATCTGAGACCAGAAAGAGGGAGGAGACAGTAGAGGAAGATGTCTGAGTGACGTGAGATGAGGAGGGAAGAAGGTGAGCTCTTGGCCAATTGGCTTAATTTTTTTCAGTGAACTATTAGATGAGGTTCTCTGTTGAGAGGATGGGGAGAAAAGATGCCTTGGGAGCTTTAAAAAAGATGAGAAGTTTTGGAACAACCATAGCAGAGATGATCTAGAAAAGACACACTTATGAAGGAAGATCTCAGCTCCTAAGAAGGAAATACTCCTAAATCTATCAGTCATGGAGTTATTCACCCAGAAGACAATGTACCCAGATGAGAATAGAAAAAGAGCCAAATCAGTGGAAGTGGCTCAGAACTCTGAGGCTCCCTCTCAGCACAAAGAGAGCCAACTATGGATTCAAGTCAGAATTAGCCCTGGTAGTGAGGAGTTGAGCTGAGGAGAACAGGATCAGCGAGTCTACTTTGCCCAGAGGGAAGCACTATGAGGACACTATCAGGTGACAAACGACATTGTTCTGGCTGTACCAGAGGCACAAACTGCCTTGGTCAGATGTATTCCTTACATATGTGCCTTATTATGAGGGCACTCTTCATTTGCACCCTCTTTTCCAGTTAACCCAATGTGTATACATCAGGTTTATGGAGAGAATATTTTGTAGGCACCATTCTCACTGTGTCACCTTAATAAAGGTCTTTGCTTTGAGCTAAATCTGCTTATTGATTCACTATTAAGGTTTTCATCAGTGGGGGCTTGTGAGCTATAGGTTAGGCATGTATACCCAGAAAATATCTCTGACACTGGGTAACAGTCACTCTCCAGAGGTATGTGAGTACAGATTTGGGAAGTGCTATAAATCAAAAATTTCTACCCAGTCAACTTCAAGTTAGAGCAGGAACTGAGGTCTGTGGATAGATTTCAGGGATAACATCAACTTGATTGGGGGGGGGAATTATATCTTTATTTGCACTAACCACTAGTTGAAATTTAGTATTTCCTTCAATTGCAATTAGAGTTAAAGGCAACTAGGTGTTATAGTGTATAAAACATTTGACCTTGAGTCAGGAAGCACTGAGTTCAAAGCCATCCTCAGATGTTTACCAGCTGTGTGATTCTGGGCAAGTCATTTAACCTTCACTTACCTCAGTTTCCTCATCTGTAAAATGGATATGATAAGAGAACCTTCCTCTCAGGGTTGTTTTGAGGATAAAATGAGATAATATTTATAAAGCATATTTCAAACCTTAAAGTGCTATATAAATGCTAGCTATTATGTAGGCAAGATTATTCCAAGAAGGGATCCAAAGGAGTCCAAAGACTTCACCAGAGGTCAAATAAAGGCTAAGAATCCCTAGGTTGGAGGGGCTGTGGTGTTAAGAACATTAGACTAGAATTCAGGACAAGAGTCCAGACTTTCTACCAGTGTTCATATGTGACCATTGTCAAATGGCATGTCTGAGTCAAATTTTACTCACTTGTAAAATCAGTAAAAAAATTAATGATTCCTGTCTAAGCTAATCTCCCATAGAGAAAGCATGACATAGTGGATGGAAAGCTGGTTCAGAATAAGCAAGACTGAACACATATCTGGGTTCCAATCTCACCTCTGATGCAAACTGCCCATGTGACCCTGGACAAGTCACTTAAGCACTCAGTGACCCAGATAACCCTAAGACTGAATTTCAGATCAGTTGCTGATCTTCACTGGGGTTTCCCTATACCACAAGATCACTGGATCAAGGGTCTTTAGAGGCGATCTAGTCCAATTCTCTCATTTTGATGAGAAAAATGAGGCCCAAGGAAGCTTACTGATTTGCCCACTGTAACTAAGTAAATGTCTAAGGTTAGATATGAACTCCAGAGATAGATCATTATTTTTTAACCTTCTCCTGGTGGTTCTATATGGCTGGAAATCACCAAAATCCATGATCATTTGTTCCTAAGAAATGCTACAAAAGTCTGTGAGGATTCACAAGAGTGTAAAAGAAAAAACAAGAGTGAGAAATAACACAGACATCCAAAGTATACTTATCCAAAAAATATTAAGAGAACCAGAGAAAGACCTACCGATCCTTTATGAAAGATTCAAGTGGCTTCAGTGTCAGAATTTCTCATAGTTTCATTTACTACTATCCAGCACCGAATTTAGCCTGCCAGAGAATATATGTCATAGAACTTAACTAAACCATCTATAACCTGGGAAAGTCATTACTAAGTCTTCATGCTATATACCATGGATTTGGTCACTGGACCCAACAAAATGATGGCAGCCTCCTATGAGAACAACTCTTTTACTTCTGTCCGCTTGGTCTTCAGTGGAACATTAAAAAAGAATAACTTTATAACCCAAAGAACAGCTTATTTTTACTTTGTGGTACATGTGCATCACACATGGAATTTGCTGCTAATGATACCCTTATTGTGTTAGCCTTGGATTCCTGACTTTAGTGCACAGGCACCACATCAATTTCTCCTTGAAACTACTGCAGTAATAGGAACCAAACGTGGGTTTTCTTCATGGCTCTTGTTGCTATACACATCATCTTAATGATTTTTATAAGCCTAGAACTAAAAAGTCATCAGTGTTCTCAGGAAATACAATGAGTTAATGATTCACCCTACCACAGCCTTTCCTGAGGAAAAGAGGTTAAAATAAAGACATTTCCTCTCTTATAGTAGGGATATGAGGGTTATTTTGTTCTTGGCAATGTGAGGATACGATGAATCATCCCCCTCCAAAAAAAAAACTCAAAAGGGTACCAAACTGGTTTTGCAAACCCTGGAATGTGTCATTCAGGCCTAGATCATAGGTATATTATAAGTCCTCTTGGAAAATGCTTTGCCAATTCAAAATAGAAGCTATGACATTGGTTCTGGGAGAGGATTCACTCAATGTGATACATTTTTATCGATTTCCTTTTAACTTGGAAAACAGAACTGATAAAATCATAAAACAGGCAATTCAAGGCTACCATCTAAATCGTGTCACATTTTCTGGAGCTAAACTTTTAAATGCTGTTAGCCTTCTGATAAATTATAGCAGACTCAACAAAAAGAATGAACTGGAATAAGTACTTCTAAGTTCTGACCTGTCAAGTCTGTTCAACTCTAGCTATAATTAAGACTGATTTACTTTTTCTACTATTGTTCCCAAACTATGCAGTATCTGATAGGGAAGCTCCTACCATAATATAACAAATACTTCTTAATATCTGCCACTAGAATTAATGCCCATGTGATGAGAACTGACTCTTAAATGGCAAAGTTCTATTCATTAGATATTGCCCCAAAATATAGAAATCAAGGCAGATAACTGTGAAGAAATGATGCACCAAAAGTCATGTACACAAACCTAAAGAGCAATGGAAATTTTTGTTATCTGTGGACATTCTGCCCATACCAAAATAACTTAAAGTTGTTTTTTAAAAAAATAACTCTGGGGAAAGGGTCATGGACTCAGAGAATGGAAGAAAGCTTATTTACAAGCAAATTTATTTTGCTCAATCTTGCCCTAAACTGTAATAATATGACCAAGTGGAAGTGATCTCAATATAACCATGTAAGATTCTTATTTTTTCTTTTCAAACTATTTATGTATGCTGAGTCTGTGCCAGTTGAGAACTTCTATAAAGAAGCCCTCTTGATACAATGCTTTGATATAAATTAAAGAAAATAGCTTGTTCATGATTTACAAGAAAATATCTGTTTTTACTATAAAACATTGAGACACTTTAAGCAAAAAATTATTTATAAAAAAATCAATAGGCTACAAAAGTACTAGATAATTTTACTTTTCCAAACAAAGCTAACATGTCAGGAATGCATGCCTTCCCTATCTTTCCATTTGTAATCCCTAATTCTTTCAAGGTTTAGATCAAGTGTTACCTCCTATACCAGACCTTTCCTGATTCCTCTTAATCAATTAATCAATAAGCATTTAATTAAGTGATTACCATTTGCCAGGCATATATACAAAGACAAGGGAAAAAAGTCCTTGTCCTCAAAGAGTTTACATTCTAACAAGAGAAACAACATGTACCCATACAAAATATATACAGAGCAGATACAAGTGAAAGAAAGGGAAGGCATTTGCAGCTAAGGGGAGTTTGGCTGTGAAAAGGAGGCGAGATATGGGATAGCTTAAGAAGATGTCAGGATTAAATGAAAGAGTTTTGTTTTGTTTTATCAGAAGTGTGATTTCATCAGTGTAGTTCCAGAGTTCCAGGAGATGAATTTCCTCCATCAATGCTGAGCTTACAGCTTTAGAGAGTTGTATAAAAACACAAGAGCTTAATTGATCAGACCAGGGTCTCATAGCCTGCATGTGTCAGAGACAGCACCCAAATCCAGATCATCTTGACTCCAAAGACCACTCTCTTTCCACTACACCTCACTGCCTCTCAAAGCGAAGATATATGAGAATGGTAAGAGAGATCTAGTTATATTTGTGAAAGAGTAAGAGAAGGAATCAGTAGAATGGGACGAAAGTTGAAATTGAAATAAAAAATTAGTGAGAAGGGGATATACTCTCAGGGGAGACAGATGGAGATGGAATCAAGGGCAGATGCATAGGGATTGGCATAGGGCCATGTCCTCCTCCAAGGCTAGAGCAAAAGAAGAGAGTATTTACTGATCATTCCATAAATACTTTTTGTCTTACTGAAGGAGTAAAAGTTTTAAAACGTATGCTGCTCTAGTATCCAGGTCAAGTTCCATTTTTTTTAATGAAACAAAATTTCAAAGCCTCAGCCAATGTCCCACTTAGTCAAACAATATTCAGTACAGGTGTTTCTCATTTTAAGTTACTAAAAATGTGTATAAATCAAATTCATTTGAAATGTACGAGGAGTGCTTGCAATCGGAAAAAAATCCAAAAACGAAGCATTTTTGTAATGAAATTATACCCTAATCGACCTCTTCTTTAAGTAACTGTTCTTAAAACAGGGCAATCATTTTCCTCATTTGTAAAAGAAGGGAGTCAGAATAGATGACCTATCTCTAAGGGCCTTAAGAGCATTGCCTTTCTATGAGTTCAAGACATTGTAAAACAAAATTCATGACAAGATAATAAAAACAGTGCTTTGGTATTTGATGTAAAAGATCTGATTTGAAGATAACTAAAATTAAATGTGTGCTAAAGTATGTGAAATTTTTAAGTATCTTACATTCCTTCAAAGTGATTTCAGTCAATCAATGGGCATTTATTAAGTGCCTACTATATTATATGCTAAAGCACTATACTAAGTACTGAGGATGCAAAGACAGATGCAAAATAAAATACACACACACACACACACACACACACACACACACACACACACAAAAGTAAAACCTGCCCTCAAGGAGTGTAATTCTAATGGGGAAGACAACATGCATGTTTGCATATGTGTACGTGTATATACAGAACATATACAAAGTAAATAAATACAAGGTAATATAGGTAAGGTGGGGGGGGAAGTAATAAAAACTAGGAAGATGGAGAAAAGACCTTCATGCAGAAAATGGTGCTTGAGCTGGAAGCCAGGAATTCGAAGTGGTGGAAATAAGTATATCAGCTGTGAGAAAATTGTCACTTCTAACTGTAGGTTGCAATTGCAATTCCTACGCAGTGAAACCACATTTCAAGAATTCAGCTTTCTCAGGGCATCATTTGAAGTCTCTTCTCATGTTCTCTTTCCCCAGAATAAGTTATTCTCAGCTCTCAAAATATCTCTTCATAGTCTTTATTCTTAATAGTTAACTTGGTCTTTTCACTAAAGAAGTTCTCTTAGCCCTTTTTCTGTGTGTCTCACATAGTTTTCTCTCCAGCCATGACAGTTAACTCTCTCCAGAATGGCAATCATATTGAGCCCAAAATTCTATTCCCTTTCCATAAAAGTAGAGTTCCTGTTTGAAGGGGTATTTAAGCAATGGTTGTATCAACAATGTGGTGAATGTCTGGTGCAGAATGTCCTTTTGTTGATGCTGATAGGCAACACAACTGAGACTTGGATTCTTAGAAAACTTCCTGAAACACTGAGAAGGTAAGTCAGGGTCACAAAGCTAGCAAGAGTAAGAGATAACTTGAACCCAAGAATTGATGATGTCAAGGCTCAGTCCTCTGTCCACTACCCCCATACTAGTCTCAGATATTATTTCCATAAAACACAAAATAGGGACTAGTGTTTGCATTATAAAAGGCCTCTACTTAACAAAAGAGTTATTAATTAGATAGTTATAATATATAGTAAATTCCCATACTATCTTTAAAATATGTGAAAAATGTGAAAAATTTAATACTATATTCAACCTTTCAAAAGCACATCAATTTCATAGGAGGACTTAGAAGAACAAATCAGAGCTAGCAAGCATGGTAAAACACTGAATTCTGCCAGAAAACTCTATATTGTCATCTCTTTTTATTAAATATTATTTCATTTAATTTTATTTTTACACCAAAACAATAATGAAACCATAAATGGTACTTTAAAACGAAAGAAACAAAATTTTACGTTTGTTGAGATAAATGATCCAAATTATAAAAGCTCAATAATATCAGGGAATTGGAAGAATGTTTAAGATCTCCATGTTTACATGTAATAAATCATTCCTCTGAAAAGATAATTGGAGCATTGCTAGAGGAAAAACACCCTAGCTTAACAGCAATTATCCTAAAGTTACTCAAATTAACTCACACAGATGGCTCTGTTATGGTGCATAAAGTAGTTAAAAATTGTTTCAGGACATTGGTTCACTTAGCTCAAAAGAAATAATCAGATTTCAGTTATTAATCACTTTAATGTTAAATAGGTCTTGTAAAATGAACAAACTCTTGACCACAGGAAAAGTTCAGAGCAAAACAATAATCAGTTATTTAATATAGTCACTCTACTTTAGAATACTGAAGTTAAAAAAAAGACTCCGATCCTCCAAGAAAACTGGCTACATGTATATAAAATTCTGTTTAACTTTACTAATATGACAAAGCAAATGATTCTAAATCCTTTTGTTCAATAGCCATCTCTGCAGATTATGTTGAATGAAATCATATTATTTTTATGAGTCAGTATTCTCAATAGTGTAACTTAGCAGTGCCTTCTTGGAGGCATCATGAACCAGAATTTTCTGTGATTGTCTTTGCTCCAAAGTACATGCCAAAAAGTAGAACACTGCTTTTCAAATATCCTTGGGAGTTTAACTTTAGCCAGGATTAAGTATTACTTACCATCAGCACAAGTGATGGAGACAGAACCATTTGACAAGCTAACTACAGATGAAACTGACTCAAGATTACTTGGCCCTGGTAACAGAGTGAGATGATTATAAACAGTTCTTCAGGCCATTCAGGTAAAGAGACTACTTTTACCATGGTTATTTTGGATAATCCCATTTCACTTTTTGCATTCCCCCATTTTACTTTGTTAAAGGGGGCTGAGCAATTTATTACCAACAATTTTCACTTTCACTTCTTAACCAAGTTAGTAAATATCCAAGTTTTTTTGATGAGTATGAGTTACAAGATTCTTCCAAAATCACAAAATTTTAGAGCTGGAAGGATTCTCAGGAATCATTGACTATAACTGTTTAATTTTACATGAGGGAATCAAGATCCAATGAAGAGAAGTGACTTGACTGAGGTCCCTAGCTAGTTATGGGCAGAGTTTGGTCAATAACCTAGCAGGACAGATCTTTTGCCTTTTCATTATATACTGCCATGCCTTCTAGTAGCTCAATGAACAAAATGACATACTGCCCTGTATTCAGCTATTAGCTAATCCTTTTATACATTACACATCTACAGTATTTACTGTTTGGTTCAAATCTTAGCTCTTCTATCCTTGTAAAAAAAATTTTTTTGGGTGATGCCAAGGGCTGAGATGAATTACTACTATTATTTGGGTTTCAAATAAATGTCTTTCGTGCTTGACCTCCTAAATCAAGAGTTCTTTACCTAGGACCTGTGAACATTTTAAAATATTTTGATAATTTTATTTCAATATAATTGGTTTCCTTTGTAATCCTATTTATTTTATTTTGTGCATTTCTAAGAGGTCTAAGGGTATCACCAGACTGCAAAGGGATCTATGACACAGAAAAGGTAAAGAAATCCTACCCTAACTGACACTTCAAAATATGTTCCTTCATTTTACACCATCCCTGAACCAATGAGCCCTCCGTGGGTTTCACCGGTAGACAGAAATACAGAAAATCAAAGAAAAATGGATTTAAAGGAAAATTGTCAAGTTTTTGACCACCAAATTCCCAACCTGCCAGTGGCAAGAACACACTAATAAAACCAAAGGGTATTACAATCAATTTTTTAAATTATCTGCACTGCTAATTTTACGGGGAAGAGAAGGAATTTCAACATGCTAAAATATGGAAGGAGTATAAAGGGGACTTTTCATTTCCCCCCAGCTTCTCTGCTTCGTTTCAACTCTACAAAACATTGGCTTCCCCTAGGACAAGCTCATCAGCAGAAATCTCATCATCGTGGAGATTGCTTCAACTTTGATACTCAACACCTCCTCAGCTGCCCTTCCCTTCTGACTGGAGGGCAGGTCAGGTTGGTTATACAGGGCTTTAAAAGCCAAACAAATCATCTTTAGATTATATATTATTTCAGCTTTTCTCTACTATTGTTTACTTCTGTTAGTGCAGATAAACAAGATCTGATACTTGATAAGGCACACTTCCATAAATGTCATTCAAAGTGAGAACAGAATAGGATCAGCCCTTTCTCCCCATACCTAATACACATCAAATCCTGCATGCAAAGCCTCAACATCATTTGCAATTATGAGAAATCAATAAGAGCTAAGGTCCCAAGATAAACTATAGTAGATCCTCTATGGCTCTTAACAGCTGCCAGCTAACTAGTATATTATCAGAGTTCATTATACTATACTACTCATTATCCCTGGGCTTTAGTAAATTGTAAAGAGAGAGAGATAGCTGTGCCCCTTCAGGATCAAAAGGCTTGTTTTCTGCCCTCAATAACTACTCCAGACTTACTCAGTTGGCAACCTAGAGTTCATCGTAAGAATGAGGAACTGTGAAGTCATCTGTTCTGCAAAACAATATTAGCTGAACATGTACACACTAGCCAACCACAGAGTTATCAGGCATCTATATTTAGGCTGTTTGAGTCCCTATTTGTGGCAGCTGGTTATTCCTATCATAGGGTGGTCACCCTGAACCTTCCATGACCTTATTTTTCAGTTATACAAACATATGTCTACTTACCTTTGGCACAGCCATGTATTCTCACAGGCAAGAACTAACTAAACCCTAAAACCAAGTTTTAAGTAATGTGATGTTTTTAAAGGGATTCTGCTACTAGCATTACAACCACAAGAGAGAATCATGTCAAATCTACATTGTCCCCTGACCCCGGGGTAATAATAAAAATTGTAATAGTGAAAAAACGATGACTGCTGACATTTACATGGGGCTTTACCATAGTTAAAAGTTCTATGACAACAATTGGAAAGGTAAGTCATTAACTTTTTGAGCCTTAGTTTCTTCATTTACAAAATGACAGTGGCAGGGAAGGACAAGAAGACCTTTTAAGTCTTTTCTAGTTCTAAGTGTATAAGATTATATTCAGAGTAACTTAGACAAATGTACTCATAGCCATGTTTTCTAGATAGCTCTATGATCTCATTTAGCTCCTCTACTGGTATAGATGGAGCACCTAGGTGTAGCTAGGAGCAGTAGAAGGAGTGCCAGGACTGGAATAAGAAGACTCATGATCTTCCTGAGTTCAAATCTGGCCTCAGACACTTACTAGCTGTGTGATCTTGGACAAGTCACTTCACCCTGTTTGCCTCAGTTTCCTCATTTGTTAAATGAGCAAGAGAAGGAAATGGCAAACCACTTCAGTATCTTTACCAATAAAACCCCAAATGGGGTTACAAAGAATCAAACATGACTAAAAATGAATGAACTTGTGCAGATTGTATCTTCTCATCCTGTGGGGTTCCTTCCCTCTCACCCAGGCAGGAAGTTCTGCGGCCACTCACCACTCTGACCCCAATACTGACTGGTAAAGAAGCTTTAATTTGCTTTATTTTTCCAACGGGCCATGTTCATTTCTTGTGAGGCAGCCTCGTAGCCCTCTGCTACTGGTGGCTCACCATATTAGAGAGAACACCAGATTGGCTTTAGTCCTGCTTCACCTCTGAACTCATATGATCCACCAGTCTCAACCACTCCCAGAAGCAAGTACTACAGTGATGCACCAGCACAACTATTTAAGTTTTTCCACCTGGGTGGATTGGCAGGCTGATTTCTTTTGCATTCTTGGGGCTGAACTTGAAGACTACCAACACTGCCACCGCTATAATGTCTTTCACAAACAGGAGTGTCTGGAAAAGCATACCATCTCTACAGAGAATTTCACTTCTATTTAGTCTCTGAGAAAGACATTCTCTCTGACCGTGGCTCACTTTTGGTCACCAGGCTTCCTTGTTTTAGACATCATCGGATACTTATAAGCAGGAGATAACTAAGCAAGGTTCTAGCTGTATTCTATTTCGTATGATATCAACATATACATGGAAGACACCATGAGAGAAAATCATCTACAAAAGGTATCTAATACCTTTGACCCAGAGATCTGACTGGCACATACATTTTTTAAAAATTTTCATTTCAGTCATTTTGGGGGCATGTCTGACTCTTTGTGACCCTGTTTGGGGTTTTCTTGGTAAAGATACTGAAGTAGTTTGTCATTTCCTTCTCCAGCTCATTTTACAGATGAGGAAACTGAGGCAAGCAGGGTTGAGCCACTTGCCCAGGATCACAAAATTAATAAGTGTCTGAGACCAGATTTGAACTCAGGGAGATGAGTCTTCCTGAGTCCAGGCCTTGCACTCTATCCACTAGCTGCTCAGATGTCAAAGGGGGAAAAAAGGCCAAATATACACCAAAATATCCGTAGATATATAGTGTGAAGAATTAGAAACAAAATAGTTGCTCATCAGGTGGGGACTGGCTAAAGAAGCTAAAGAAAGATGATTTGTGTAAGAACAAAACTGAATGTTACTGTGAAATGAAAATATGAATAATTCCAAAAACATATAGGATAACATGAACAGATACTAGTAAATAGAACTAGAAAGTAATATATGACCACGAAAATAAGGTAAATAGAACAGAAAATAAACAGTGTAATTATAATGTTGACCCCAGAGCACAACTGAGAAAATGAACCTCCTTTCCCTGGAGAGGTAAGGGACTATGGCTTTGAGACATTTACATACTACCAGATAGTCAATTTTGCTTAACTTTTTTTTCGTTTTTTGGTATTTGTTAGAAGGTGGAAATGGGTGGAGTAGGAGGAGGTTACATACAAAAATTAATGTGATGTTAAAACAAGTCATCATTAAAATGAAAAGATTAAAACAGAAAACAAAATCTTCTATAAAAACCTGCCTTTTCCTCAATAGATAAATGGTCAAAGTTTATGAACAGCCAGTTTTTCAACAAAGAAGTCAAAACTATATATAGTCAAATGAAAAAAAAATTATCTAAATCACTATTGAGTAGAGAAAGGCAAATTAATACAACTTTGAGATAACATCTTATATCTATCAGATGGGCTAAAATAAGGTAAAGTGACAAATGTTGGAGAGGATGTGAAAAACTGGGACGCTAATTCACTGTTGATGAAACTGTGAAATGACCCAACCATTTTGGCGAGCAACGTGGAATTATGCCCAAAGAGTTATAAAACAGTGTATACCCTTAGATCCAGTAATATCACTATTATGTCTGTTTCCCAAGGGGATTAGGAAAAAGGAAAAGAACTTGTATTTTCTGAAATATTTATGGTGGCTCTCTTTGTGGTAGCAAAGAACTGGGAATTGAGGAGATGCCCGTCAGTTCGGGAATGGCTAAACAAGTTGTGGTATATGATTGTAATGGAATACTATTGTGCTATAAGAAATGGGGAGCTGGTTGATATGGAAAGACTAGCACGAAACAATGAAAAGTGAAATGGGCAAAACCAAGAGAACTAGTACACAATAACAGCAATACTGTTCTAAGAACAACTTTGAACAACTAAATCATTTTGAGCATTTAAATACTCAAATCAGCTACAAAGAATCCATGAAGGAAGATGCTATCCACTTCCAGAGAAAGAATTGATAAAGAGAAGTATGTATAGTTTGGTTTTACATATATTTACACATTTATGCTTCACAGTAGCCTTCTTTAGGGCAGAGTGGGGAAGGAGGGATAAAGAAATTAAAAGTACATATCAGAAAACAAAAGAAAACTTAGCAGGAAGCACAGAAAAAAGATAGCTTTGGAAATAATGTGTAGTATTTATTACATAATTTTTCAAAAAGAAAGTAAACTGTGAAATGGAAATTTGTACTTTTATATTGAATCCTGTGCTGTGTACACAGAAATATTCTTTTTTTTCTTTTTGTGTCTAAGTTCAAAATTAATAACAAAAAATTTTAAAGAAAAAAAAACCTCTGTCTCTTTTCTTCTGATATTTTCCTTAGAAATGTTAGCAAATCCATTTGCCATTTCATTTGAAGAGATATGGTCAAATTACACAGTACACTAGAACCACTGTCCAGGCAAACTGTGTTGTAATATAGCAAAATCTTTGGACTTGAGTCAAAATACCTAAGTCCTGGCTCAGGCTTAACAGTCAAATGGAAAACTGCTTCCCACCTTCCAGTTTCATGTATATATATGTTCCAAGGATTATTAGGCTCAGTTGGGTGCCAGTTTTTTACAGGTTCACTTTCCCCTCCACTGCCTTACATTGTTTGATGAAGCAATACTGCCTCTAATTCCCATCTTCTCTAATAATATTTTTTTGATAAATGAACTTGTACATTAAATTAATGCAGTCTTTACCAGCCATTTGTTTTCTATCTCGCAAAGACAGCAAGGGTTTTACCAGCTAAGGTGATTTCTATTATCTTTTGGTCATTTTCTATGATCTTTTGTTGCAGAGGCCATCTTACATTGGCTAATCTCTAGGAAATGGTGATAAATACAAAAACATAGGTGTGGAGTTGGAAGGAATCATAGCGATCTTCAAGTCTAGTCATTTCATTATTCAGGGGAGGAAAATGAGGTCCAGAGAGGTTTAAGTGACTTCATCAGGGTCATGTCTGCCTGAGCATGGTTCTAGTGTGCTCTGAGATTTGACCATATCTCTGTTGGTATTTTATCCCCAGAAAACAGAATAAGGAAATAACCCTATTTACTACAGAGGACAACATAGATAATTCTGGCACTTGTCACAGACTTTCATGTTTTCCTAGCCAAGTGGTACTCAAAAAAGGAAAAGAAATAGTAAAGAGAAGAAAAGTAAGGGTAAAGGAGCAGAGAGGAGGAAGAAGGAGGGGGAAAAGAAGGATGGAAGGAGAGGAGGGAAGGAAAGGGGAGAGGATAAGGGGTAAAGGAGAAGAAAGGTGGGAAGGGATAGGAAAGGAGAGAGGGGAGGAGGATAAAAAGGGAAAGGGGGGGAAGAGGATAGGAAAAGAGGGAAAGAGGATAGAGATGAAAGAAGAGAAGGAGGGAAGAGGAGAAAAAAGGGAATTTAGGGTTAGAGATTAGGGTTAGGGTGAGGGGAATTTAGGGTTAGAGTTGGAAAAAGGGGTAAATAATTTAGATTAGGATTAGGAAAAGAGGACAGAAGAGGGAAAGAAGAAGGAAAGAAGAAGAGAGGAGATAGAAGGGGGAGGAAGAAGGAAAGGAGAAGAAACAGGAAGAAAGGGGGAAGTAGAGAGGAGGGAGGGGAAGGGAGAGGAAGTAAGGAAAGAGAAACAAAGAAGGGAAGATGGGGGAAGAAACAAGGGGAGGACAGGGAGCAGTCAAAAGCAGGAGGAGTAGAAAGGTGACAGGAAGGTAAGGGAAAGTCAAGGAAAGGGACAGGGGTAAGGGGAAAGGAAAAGAGGAATGAGAGGGAGAAAGGGGGGAAGGAGAGGAAGAAGGCAAGGAGGAGAGGGAGGAGTGAGGGAGGTGCAGGAGGGGAAAGATGGAAGGAGAAAGGAGGGAAGAGAGAGAGAAGGGGAGAGAAGATAAAGAAAGGAAGAAAAGGAAAGTAAATAATTTTAAATGCATTCTCACTGATGGTGAGGTAGATGTTTCCTAGCATTTCTGGCTTCTAATATGACACAATTCACCTATTACTATTCAATTCACAAGATCCTTGTTAATATCAAATTTTACCTTGGCAAAAGGTAGCATTAAGTCTCTTGTAACCTTGAGGACATTCCATCATTTGGCTATAACCGTGGTAAGCTAAAAGAGAGAAAAATCATTGAATATTTGTTAGTACTTGGCAATATTTTTAAAAATTTAGTTGGCATCTTACTTATTAATAAAAACAGACATTTATATAGCACTTTAAAGTTTATAAAGTGTTCTCCATACTTTCATTTTTTTGATCCTCACTGCAGCTTTCTATCAAGTAAATATATAGATATTACCCCCCTTTTACCCACAAGGAAACTAAAGCTCAGGTCTAGCCCTTGTAGAGCTGGGTCACTGAGCCCAGCACCCAGGCCAGATTCCAGGAGTCAGATTCTAAAAGCCACTGCTTCCTCCTCCACACTTCCAGCTCCTATCAAAAAGTGCTCTGGGGGGTGGAGCCAAGATGGTCGCTGGAAAATAGGGACTCCCTTAAGCTCTCCCCCAAATCTCTCCAAACACCTGTGAAAAATGGCTCTGAACAAATTCTAGAGCTGTGGAACCCAAGAAATAGCAGAGGGAAGCAGGTCTCCAGCCCAGGACAGCCTGGATGGTAACTGGGAAGGGTCTATAGCATGGTGCTGGCAGCAAAGCACAGCCCAGGGTGAGCCACACCAGGACAGACCAGGCACTGAGGAGATCAGGCAGAGCAGGCCGTAGGGCCATAAATCACTGAGTTGTGGCAGCTACCAGACTTCTCAACCCACAAACACCAAAGACAATGGAGAAGGTTAGTAGGAAAACTGCTGGATCAGGAGGAGAGAGAAATGTGGGGGCACCAGAGGTGAAGCCATGGTTGCAGAAGCGGCAGCAGCAGAAAGCTCCTGCAGCTGCTACCAGAGCTCCAGCTGTGGTTGCTTCTGGCCCCAGGCCAACCCAGCAGGAGGAATCAAGCGACAGATCAGAGCAGGAGTGCAGGGAGCTCTTTGGTGGCACAGAGGCAGGTTCTCTTGTTTTGCCCTGCTTGGATCTAGATCAAGGTATTAGTTGGTGGTTCTTGGGGGAGGAAGAGCACTGCTGTGGCAGAGCTTGCAGTGCCAATGGAGTAGGAGTAGCTCTGAAAACAGCAGCACAGCCCCTAAAGCTTGGGACAAAGTACTGTCTACTCTACAAGCAGTCATACCCTGACAAAAAGCTGAAGGGTCAAGTAGTTGGCTGGGAACACGAACAGGCAGTGAAAAAGGACACAGGCTATTGAATCTTTGGTGACAAAGAAGATCAAAACATACAGCCAGAAGAAGTCAAGAAAGTCAAAGAGCCTACTCCACCAATCACTTCTTGAAAAAGATCCCCAAAATAAAACTCCTAGGAATATTGTAGCCAAATTCCAGAGTTCCCAGGTCAAGAAAAAAATCTTGCAAGCAGCCAGAAAGAAACAATTTGAGTATTGTAGAAACACACTCACGATAACACAAGATCTAGCAGCTTCTACATTAAGAGATCGAAGGGCTTGGAATTCTGGAGGTCAAAGGAGCTAGGATTAAAACCAAGAATCACCTACCCAGCAAAACTGAGTATCATGCTCCAAGGCAAAATATAGATTTTTAATAAAATAGAGGACTTTCAAGCTTTCTCAGTGAAAAGACCAGAGCTGAATAGAAAATCTGACTTTCAAACACAAGAATCAAGAGAAGCATGAAAAGGTAAACAAGAAAGAGAAATCATAAGGGACTTAATAAAGTTGAACTGTTTTGTTTACATTCCTATATGGAAAGATGATGTGTGTAATTCATGAGACCTTTCTCAGTATTAGAATAGTTGAAGGGAATATACATGTTTATAGACAGAAGGTACAGGGTACGTTGAATATGAAGGGGTGATAGCTAAAAAATAAAATAAAATTAATGGGTGAGAGAGGGAGAAAGGGAGAGATAGAATGGGGTAAATTATTTCACATAAAAGTGGCAAGAAAAAGAAGTTCTGTTGGAAGGGAAGAGGGGGCACGGGAGGGGGAATGAGTGAATCGTGCACTCATCTGATTTGACTTGAGGAGGGAATAACATACACATTCAATTGGGTATCTTACCCCACAGGACAGTAGGGGAAAAGGTATAAGAAAGGGGGGATTAGGGGCAGCTAGGTGGCATAGTGAGTAGAGCATCACCCTGGAGGCAGGAGGACCTGAGTTCAAATCCATCCTCAGACACTTGACACTCTTACTAGCTGTGTGACCTTGGGCAAGTCACTTAACCCCAATTGCCCTGCCTTCCCCCCCAAAAAAACAGAATTAAAAAAAAGAAAGGGGGGAATGATAGAAGGGAGGACAGATTGGGGGAGGAGCTAATCAAAAGCAAACACTTTTGAAAAGGGACAGGGTCAAGGGAGAAAATTGAGTAAAGGGGGACAAGATAGGATGGAGAGAAATATAGTTAGTCTTTCACAGCATGATTATTGTGGAAGTATTTTGCATAATGACACATGTGTGACCTATGTTGAATTACTTGCCTTATCAGGGAGGGTGGGTGGGGAGAGAGGATGAGAGAGAATTTGGAACTCAAAGGTCTAAAAGCGGATGCTCAAAAAAAAGTTGTTTTTGCATGCAACTGGGAAATAAGATAAATAAGATATACCAGGCAATGGGGTATAGAAATCTATCTTGCCCTAAAAGAAAGTAAGGGGAAAGAGGATGGGGCGGATGAGGTGACAGAAGGGAGGGCTGACTGGGGAATGGGGCAATCAGAATATATGCCATGGGGGGAGACAGAAATGCGGAGAAAATTTGTAACTCAAAATCTTGTGGAAATCAGTGTTGAAAACTAAAAATATTAAATAATAAAATATGAAAATTTTTAAAAAGTGCTCTGGATCCCAAAAGATCATATTTAAGAAATGGAGACATTTAAATACCTACCTAGTCTGAGTATTAAAGGGAAGCCATATTTAACAAAAAGCAGTGGCTCAGCAGCCAGAGCAGTTCTTAGACGGATCTGGGGTCAAGGTCTGAGCCCCTCACGTGCTGGTGGCGTGCCCCAGGCAAAGTGCTCTCAGTGACCCAGGAAACTCTTAGAGAAGCTAAAATACAAAGCAGCTGTTTTTTAGCTGGGAGGTTGGGTGGGATTGGGGGAGTCCCTTCCCCAGAACTTCCTAAACCAATTAAATCCCTGGTTCAGGCAAAAAAAAATATTTTTCAATTAGAGTTTAACTCCATTCAAAATTTGGGAGATGATGCTTAAATGTTTGCACAATTTCCCCTAATATGTCTTTGACCTTCCTTTTTTTGGTGTGACTATATGGGTTTTTCACATCATACAAAAGACATAGTCCTAAAAAGTTGATGTGAATTGATTTTATTTTTATGATTAATTTTTTCTCAATGAAAAAAAGTTTTCTGATAAATGAATAATTCTTCCCCAACCCCAAATTTATTTGCATTTTTAAATCTGGATTTTCATATGCTACAAGATCTCTGTCATCCAGCTCCTGAGAAATAAATTCTCCAGTAAACAGAATATATTTTCAAACATGGAAGTCAAAGAAAGAAGCTGGCAGAAACCTACACAGTTAAAATGGTTACTGTAATTAGAAGGCTCATGGATCAGCACATTCACAAATACAGCACTAAAAGTTAATCCCAAAAGGCATTGCCTAAGAGTGGGGAAGGCTAAAAGAGGAAAAAAGGGCAGTATCTAGAGGGAGGAAAGAAAGGAGGGCAGTAGTTTAAAAAAAGGAAAGTGATAAAATATGGAAAACAATGATAGAAGAAATAGGCAAAAAAGTAAATCACAATAAATATGTAAAATCAGTTATCCAGAATATCCCATTCCAGTACCATTAGTTAATCAAATTTTAATTTCATAAAGTAAGGTATTCCTGGACTCTCATAGCATCATCAGATTCAAGCAGGAAAAAAAACCCAAGAGATCATCTATTACAAGACCTCTTTGGTTTACAAAACTAACTTACGTGAACACTAGGTTTATTTCAAGAGAAATGAAAATGGATGTGGAACCCAAAGAGTTCACAATCCATACAGAAGTTTGCACAAAACAGGAGGAAAAAGAGAAGATGTATCAGAAATCTCCACCTAAACGGACATGGCATGAGAGGGGTAAAGCTGCAGAAAAGGTGGATAAAACCCCTCCTAAAGGGGAGGAGCAAAGTGATGGTGAAGGTCGAATTCTTTTCCCTTGGGAACTGCTAGACTATGAAGATAGAGTGGTGTAACAGCAACTGCTCTGGCACACCCAGGATGACTGCTAGAGCAGGTTCTTTCATCTGCCTTACTAAGGAAAGACAGCTGTTTCAGGGGTCAACAATCTTCTTTAATTACATAAAATATTAACAGAGAAAATACTGAGAAGAGAAATAAAGACCAACAGACAGGGCTCTACTGCCTGAATCAAAGCTTTACATCCACCACTGAATCGAGAGAGCGTTTTACCTCTCAGCAGACAGGGAGCTCCAAACAATATGGTCACTCAGAGTCTCAACCAGGAAATCACAAGATCCTTCTTGTAAGCAAGCCCCCAAAGCAAAAGCTCACCTCTCAGAATATATACTCTTTCAGCTAACACGCTCAGAGCCAGAACCCTCCTGACTCAGTGTCTAATTAGAAATCAGCAAAAGGTGTATAAGCCTTCCTACAAGCAAACTTCCCTTAATGGGCTCCACATGAGGCCTATTGATGGGCAAGGAAGATCTTATTCCTCATTGACCTTGCAGATGGTCTGCTTATCTGCAAGGGTCCCAGCTGCATAAGCAGTTTCCCAGCCTAGGACAGACTGACTGGTGCCTGTTTTGACTCCCAAGGACACACAGGGAGTCTAGTTTGAGATACAAAAAACTAATTATATCCAGGGTGGGGGGGTGTCCTTGACATATTCTGGGCTTCCTGCATACTCTGGGTCCAGTGTTTCTGGAAAATATAGGAATTCAAAAAGACAAGTTCAGGGGACCTCTTAACATTACTTAACATTTTAAAGCTGAGAAAATCTAGACCCAGAGAAGTTGAAGCAAGTTGCCCAGTTTCTCACAGCCAAAAAGTAGCAGAGCCAAGATTCAAACCCATGGCCTTTGACTCCAGAGTCAGCATTCTCTCTGTCCTTCCACTATACACCTACTCCACTTAATAAGAGGGATAAATGAGTACTTTTTCTTGTCCATAATGAACTGTACAATAACATAATATAGGCTAAATTAAAAGAGAAGCAACATAACAGGCATATATTAAGCACCTGCTATGTGCTCGGCAGTTTGCTACGTGGTAAAGATACAAAAAAAAACAAAAAATGAATAAGGCCCTGCCATCTAGGGACACAACTACTTGAAGATCAGTAGAGCCTGGTAGGGTTGGGGAAAGGGTAGCTAGGGAAGAGAAAGAGAAGAGATTTTTATTCTATTCACCCAAAGAGCATATATAAACTACTTGTTGTCAGTAGGGGTAGGAGTGATTACTCCAGGGAAGCTTTCTTTTTAGGGACAGCTAGGTGGCAAAGTGAATCTGGCCTCAAACACCTGCTAGCTATGGGACTCTGGGAAAATCACTCAACTTGGTTGCCCCAGTATCCTCATCTGTAAAATGAACTGGAGAATGAAATGGCAAACTTCTCCAGTATCTTTGCCAAAAAAAAACCCAAACGGGATCACAAAGGGTTGGTCATGACTGAAAAACAACTGAACAACTTTTCTTTCTTTTGATGTTCTTCTTCCCTACCCCACCCCCATCATCCTTCTAGAAGAAGAGCAAGATGGCAGATGAAACTAGGGGAAGAGGAGACAAAAATGGACATTGGTGGGAAATGAAGAATCACTAGCACCAGTAGTCAGTCTTGACTGTCATTAGAATGTAAGCTTCTTGAGGACAGGTACTATTTTTTATATTTGATTCTGCCATGTCCTACATGTACTACAAAATAACAAATGTTTGACGAATTGATCCTCACTTGGTTAGGCCTTTAGAAATTCTCACTAGTCCAGGCTAAAAAATGACTTTTTACTTGCATACTCTGCAGATTTCCCCACCTCCAATGTATCTTCCAAAATTTCTTCTTAATTTTCTACCTAGCAAAGTGGCTAACACCCTCACTCAGAACCTTTCAAATATTGTTTTTTGGGTTCATTAATTTATTTTTTAGTTTTTTAATTTATTTTTAATTTTTAGTTTACAACACTTTCAAATATTTTAAAGAGTTAGAACCAAGTTAAATTTTCTCAAAATAAAAAATACAATGTGTGTAAGTAGCGTGGGGTCCTTCTCAATGTCCCCAAACAGAATTTTCAAGAGCTACCTAAAGAAGCTCAAACAGTTGATAGTTTAAGAGAGATCATCTAGTCCAACCTCCTAATTTTACAGATGAGGAAAATGAGTCCCAGAGAGAGGAAGTGACTGATCCAGAGGTAAACAATGAGTGCAAGAGCTGGGCCCAGAACTGTAGTCTCTTGACTCTTGGCCAAGTCTCTTTTCTCTAACCACACTGTCTCATGAGAAAAATCATGAAGCACTGAACCATGGAGGATTAAGCCAGAGTAAGTCTGCTCTCTTTCGAAATGCATATGATTTAGAGAGCAATACCAACCCAGGAAAGTTTTCAAAATGACATAAGAAGAATGTGACCCTGAATGTGTTTCTTGGGAATGAATCACCCAAAATACACCAAGTACAGTAAATGTCAAGTTGTTAATAAGGTCACTGCATTCCTAATCCACACTGTCAGTTCTCAGGATAGGTCAACTGAATGTATTTTTTTAATGTGAAATGAACCAACATTTGAATTCATTTAGTAAAATAGGACGGCAGAATCACAGAGTTGGAAGGGACCTTAGCAGCCATCTACTGCAAACTATACCTGAAAAAGAATCCCCTCTATGGCACCCTTGAGGAGTGGTCACCTAGTCTTTCCTTGAAAAGCTTCTAGTTAGAGGCAACCCACTTCCTCCCAAGGCAGCTCCTTCCGACTCCAATTTTAAACACGTGTTTTGTTTTGTTTTGTTTTGTTTTGTTTTGTTTTGTTTTTTTCCTGACATCAAGCTAAAATTTGCCTCTTTGGAAACTTCCACCCATTACCCCTGTTTATGTCTTCTGGAGCCAAACAAACCCAGCCTAATCCATCTTCTCCCTGAGATACTTGAAAGCAGCTGTCCGGTCCACCTCTGAACCTTCTCTCCCCTGAGCTAAAAATAGTTTCTTAGCGGCTTTCATATTGTCTTCTGCTCAAATGCAACATAGAGATCATAACACAGAGATGTTAACAAAGCTATATGAAATAGCTCTGTTAGTACCAATGAGTTATTATGCACCAGGATTGAATAGAAAGAACACATGACTAGGAGTCAAGAGTTAAGGGAGTCAAGGATAAGTCAAGAGATAATCTCAGCACTGAATGAAGCATTTATTAAGGGCTGACTATGTGCAAAGCACTGTACTAGGCCCAGCGGATGCAAACAGTGAAGGAAAGGAGTCCTTGCTCTCAAGAAGCTCACATTCTAATGAAGGAGACGACATATATGGAACAATTTGGCTGCAAGTCAGGTGGAAAAGTCCAGTGATCCAGCAATAAAGTAGAGGACTACAGGCAAGTCATTTACCTCTCCAAGTCACACTTTCTCCATCCACAAAAAAAGGGAGCTGGACTAAATGATATGATCTCTGAGATTACTCAGCTATAATCTACTGTTAACCCATATATTCCAGACATGAATAACTAAGGGCTAGAGCTTGAAGGAAGGGAAGGAGCTGAAAAGATTCTCTCTCAAAAATCACCTCTGCACACTCAGATTTGAAAGAGGACAAAAAAAGGAAAAGAGAAGAGGAAGGAAAGAAGAGAATCAGGAAGAAGAGAGTTGGGGAGAAACTCTAAAAGCACATGCTCAGGTGAGAATTAAAGCCACTAAAACAGGAGTTCTTAGCCTGAAGTCCATGAACTTATTTTAAATATTTCTTATAAATGTTTTTCAATATAATTGTTTTCCTGTGTAATTCTATGTATTTTATTTTACATACTTAGAAAAACTATTCTGGGAAGCAGTCCATAGGTTTCACCAGAATACCAAAGGGATCCATGACACAAAAAAGTTAAATATCCCTGTACTTTAAAAAAAAAAGTAAAAAATCCCATCTCCTTCATCCATGCAAAGGAACATGATTAGCTTTCATCTCCTCCCAGGGACACTGACGCATAAAATGCATACATGCAAAAAAAGCACAGAAACAAGGGCCACAGCTACTGTTTTAACTGGAAAACCTGAGACATTTTCGAAGGATCATACATGACTGGAATGCTGTGCTAAAAGGATATACACAGTTTAGGGTAGATAGGCAAGGAAAAAAGGAAACAGTGAAATCTTTTTTTCAGTGATATCTTTTCATTACAAGGTGAAACACTTTCCTGTAAGACTTAGGAAGTGATTCTGGGAAGATGGTGGAGTAGGTGCCCTGCATCCCCAACAGAGCTCAGAAAATAATAGTGAGAAGGACCTGAGTCCTGGGGAACCATTCCCCATACCTTGGGACTAGAACTTGATTACAATAATAAGCTGCTAAAAATAAAACAAAATAAAATAAAAATGAGCAAGCAAAGGAGAAAGAACCTGATCTAGATAGCTATTATGGAGATAGAATAGATCAGAGGAAGACAGTGAACTTAAAAAAGCAACTCCTACTTCAAAGAGAAATGTCAGGTGGTCACAAGCCCAAAAAGAGTTCTTGAAAGAACTTAAAAAGGACTGCAAAAATCAAAAGAGAGATCAAGAAAAAATCAGTGAAAAAAATAAGAACAATCCAAGAAAATCAAGAAAATTATGAAAAGAAAGTCAACCAACTGGAAAAAGAGATTCAAAAACTTAAGGAAGAAAATAACTCCTTGAAAACTAGAATTGGACAAGGGGAAGCTGATGATGTTATAAGACACCAAGAAGTGATAAAACAAAATCAAAAGAATGAAAAAATAGAAGAAAATGTGAAATATATTATTAGAGAAACAACTGATCTGGAGAAGAGATCAAAGAGAGACAATATAAGAATTGTTAGACTACCTGAAAGCTATAATCAGAAAAGGAATTTTGACATAATATTACAAGAAATTATTAAAGAAAATTTCCTTGAAGTTCTAGAAGAAGAGAGTAAAGTAGAATTTTTTTAAAAAACCTACCAATCATTACCTGAAAGAGATCCCAGAAGGAGAACTTGTAGGAATATCATAGCTAAGTTTCAAAGCAACCAGGTTATGAAGAAAATATTGCAAGCAACAGAAGAAAAACAATTTAAATACTGTGGAGCTGCAATAAGGATCACACAAGACCTGGCAGCCTCTACATTAAAAGACCATATGTCTTACAACATTATATTTCAAAGAACAAAAGCATGGGGGTTGTGACCAAAAGTAACTCACCGAGCAAAGTTGAGTAGAATCCTGGACAAAGAGGTAAATTAGATGCATGAGGAAAGATAGGGTAAATAGGAGGAGAAGGATAAATAGTGAGGAAAAGTAGGATTGAGGGAAATACACAACTAGTAATTTTAACTTTGAATGTGAATGGGATGAACTCACCCATAAAATGAAACAGATTAAAAATCAGAATCTGACAATATATTGTTTATAAGAAACACAATTAAATTGAGAAATACATACAGAGTTAAAATAAATGGCTAGAGTAGAATTATTTATGCTTCATTTGATATAAAAGAGCAGGGGTAACAATCATAAACTCATACAAAGTCAGAGCTAAAATAGATTTAATTAAAATAAACAGGGAAACTACACTACATGTCACCAATATTATTGAATATTGTTTTAGAAATGCTAACAATAGCAATAAGAAAAAGAAATTGAAGGAACCAGAATGGGAAATGAGATTTAAAAAAAAAAACTATCTCTTTTTGTAGACAATATGATGATATATTTGGAAAATCTTAAAGATACAACTAAAAAGTTAGCTGAAACAATAATTTTAGCAAAGTAGTGGGATAGTAAATAAATTCACTTAATCATTAGTGTTTTTATATATCACCAACAAAAAATGAGACAGTACCCCAATTTAAAATAACTGTAGATACTCCCAGTATAAAATAACTGGGAGTATAACTGCAAAAACAGATCCAGAAGCTACATGAACATAATTATAAAACATTTTTATATGAATAAGTCAGTTAAAGAGAGAAATATTCATTATTAGTGGGTAGGCAAAGCCAATCTAATAAAAATGACAGTTTTTACCTAATTTATTTATTCAATGCCATCCCAATTAAATTACCAAAAAAATTACTTTACTGAGTTGGAAAAAAATAATAACAAAATTCATTTGGAAGACAAAAGGTCAAGAATTTCAAGGAAACCAATGAAAATACTATACATAAAGGAAGGAGGTTTAGCAGAACCAGATCTTAAACAATATTATAAGGCAGTAATTATCAAAACTATTTGGTACTAGCTAAGAAATAAAAAGGTAGATGAGTGGAACAGAGTGACGTACAATATACAGTAGAAATGATTATGTTAACCTTGTGTTTGACAAATGTAAAGATATAAGTTCTAGGGATAAGAATTCAATATTTCATTTAAAAAAAACTGTTGGGAAAGCTAGAAAGTAGTCTGGCAGAAACTGAGTATAGACGAAACCATTTACCAAGACAAGGTCAAAATGGATACATGACCTAGATATAAAAGGAGATATCCCAAGAAAATTAGAAGAACATGGAACATATAACCTATCAGACTTATGGATAGGAGAACAATTTATGAATAAACAAGAGATAGAGAGTATTGTGAGGTGTAAAATGGATAATTTCAATTATATTAAAACTAAAAAGGTTTTGTACAAATAGAATCAATGTAGCCAAGATTAGATGGAGAGCAGAAAATTGGGGAAAAAATTTTATAGACAGTCTCTCAGATAAAGTCTCATTTCTCAAATATATAGAGAAATTTGTCAAATTTATAAGAATACTAGTCATTTCCCAACTTATAAATGGTCAAAGGATATGAATGGTTTTTCAATGAAGAAATCAAAACTACATATAGTCATAGGTCTATATGATCATGAAGAAATGGCTCTAAATCATTACCGATCAGAGAAATTCAAATTAAAACAACTTTGAGATGCCATCTCACACCTATCAGATTGGCTAAAATGACAGAAGCCCTTCAACTGGGGAATGGCTAAACAAACCAGTATATGATTGTGATGGAATGCTTCTGTGCTACAAGAAATGATAAGCTGGTTGACTTTGGAAAAACATGGAAAGACCTGCATGATGTAATGAAAAGCAAAATGAGCAGTACCAAGAGAATGTTGTACATAGTAGCAGAAATACTGTCCAAAGAACAACTTTGAATGACTAATTAAATCAAACCAAGTACAAAATACACATGAAGGAAGATCCTATCCACCGCCAGAGAAAGAACCAATAAATAGAAGTTATGTATAGCATAGTTCTACATATGCATATATAGTGAGTGTATGTATGTGTGTGTATATTTATGTATATTTATATATACATATATAAATCTTCTCTAGGGTAGGAAAGGGAAGAAGGAAGAAAAAAATAATAATAAAATGTGCACAGCAAGGGAAAAAAAAGATTTAGGGAACCAAAGGAAGTGCCTGAGCAAAAAGGAAAGAAACAGAGAAAATGAGACATATTGAAAGCAGTTTCCTATGTACCTCCCAAAGAGCAAGAAAAAAGAAAATGTTTAAATGTGGACCCTTCTTTGGTTTGTTTGGCATAGCAGTTTTGGAAAGTGATAATAGACAATAATAACTTCTTAGCTACTTGATGTAAAAACCACAGTGCAGACTACTCGGTCAAACAAGGCTTTGATGGGCACAGGGGCCATTTCTTAGCACAAATATACAATAATGATAACAATAAGAACAACTCACATTTATATAGTAATTTATGTTTGCAAAGACCTTTACAAATATCTCGTTTAATTCTCAGAATAATCCTAGGAAGTGCTATTATCCTCATTTTGCAGATAAGGAAACTGAAGAGGCATGAAGAGGCAAAGTGACTTGCTCAAGTCACAAAGCTAGTAAGTCCATGAGGCTATATTTGAACTGAGGTCTTCCTGACTCCAGGCTGAGATCTCTATTCACTGAACCACTTCCTTTGTTCAAAAATGAATCATGGGGGATCTTCTGGTTCTAAATTTAGTTTTGAAAATTAGTCAGAGACTCAAAATCACTTCTTAAATGTAACCACAAAGTCAGTCTCCTTCCTTAAGAAGATCCTTCCCTCTCACCCCCGCCAAATGAGCAAAATTTTTAAAAATGAAATTTAAATTTTTTTTTAAAAAATGAACTTCAAGAAAGATTTCAACAAGTCTAAGAAACACAATAGCTCAAGGGAAGCAGAGAATCTATAAAAGAAACAATTCTGAGGGTACAAGTCCAAATTTTAACAGTGCTCATAGAGGAAGGACAGAAAAATAGTGTGAAGTGCCAAGATGGCTCAACTGAAAACCAAACACAGACCTGTATGGTAACTGAGAATATTAGAGAGAAGGAGAAAAAGGAGACAAGGAAAAAGAGGGGGAAGAAAGGAAGGAAGGAAGGAAGGAAGGAAGGAAGGAAGGAAGGAAGGAAGGAAGGAAGGAAGGAAGAAAGGAAGGAAAGAAGGAAGGAAGGAAGGAAGGAAGGAAAGGAGGAAAGGAGGGAGGAAGGAGGAAGGGAGGGAAGGGGAGAGGGGGAGAAGGAGAAAGTGAGAGACAGAGATAGAGAGAAACAGAGAAACAGAGAGACAGAGAGAGACAGAGAGAAGGAGGAGGAGGAGATTATCAAGCAATGTCATTTGGAAGAATACCAGAGCCTAGGTTTGAGTCCTGAAACTGTCATTCATTCACCTTAGGCAAATCATTTCTCCACTCTGGCACTTTACACTGTTTTTTTCCTCATATACACGAGGAGGTTAGACAAGATAATTTCTAAAAGTCCCTTCCAGGTCAAAATCTACGATCCTGTGAAACGATATAACCCTGCCAGAAGGGCAATGAATTTCAACAAGAAATATTGAGCAAAAGGATTAGAGAATATTAGAATGGAGAATAAGGAAAGGAAATTAGACATCACCCTCTATAGGAAGGTCATAAGAAAATAGCTCCCCCTTCCCCAAGAAGCCAAGGAAAATGTCACCTTGCTGACTAATAGAAGAATATAGTGATAGAAATATTGTCAAAAAAATTTTTTATGTATAAAGAGAGAAAGAGAAAGTGACAGAGACATAGACAGGATAGCAGTGATCAACAAATTATAATTAAATATCTACTGACATAAAAACATGCTACATGAGATAAACAGAGCTTTGGGCTAAACCACTGCTGAAGTTGAATTGGAAGTAATAGGGAAGATGCCAGTGCTCTTTGACCTTGACCTCTAGGCCCCCAAAAGACAGGAGACCAGACTAGAAAATAATGTCAAAAATACAACTTTTGCTGATCTGTGACTAAGAAGTCCCTTTGGTATTTTCTGTGATCAAAACTCCACGCAATTCTGTCACAGAGCTGAATATACAAGAGACCCCAGGGCAACTCTGATAAAAACTTAATACTTAATGCTTTATGTAGTAGATGATCACTTCTTACAGGAAAAACACACCATCAGACACAAAGGGAAAGGAACCTAGGGACGCCTGAAGCCTACAGTCCCTCTGTTTGTAGAACAGCATCCCTCCTGCAGGCACTAGATCATTCTATCCCCAGCAGAAAAATCTCTGCTTCTGCCTCCCTTTTAATGGCTATAAGCAGATGCAGTGGCTGGTGTGCTCCTCAGGGCCAATGACATTAGCTACTGCTTCCTGGCCTCCACAGTTCAGCTGCATTTCTTCCACCACTATGCTGACTTAAATACTTCACAGATATATGCTTTCTTTGGTGTGGATACTCTCTATAACCACACAGATACTTCACACACACACACATCCATTGCTCAGTAAATAGTCTTCCAGAGTTTCTATGGCCAAAAACTTTATTCTCTTTGGGTCAGATTAGTGTAGTGCCTTTCCAGATTTAGCTAAGATATCAGACAAAACAATCCATCCCTGTACCTGTATGTGAATCCTTCCCAGCTCCCAACTTCACAAGACCTATCAGTGCTGGCACTCTTGTGGAATTTTCTCTGAGGAGGCAGTGTCAACCTAGGCATTAGGTTATGAATGTTGTAGAGATTGTCACTCTAATAAGAGGAAATGATTAGAGACTAATCTAATTCCAGTTGTAACTCAAATCGGTAGGGTCTGACAACACACATCTTAGAGTATCTGAGAGGCTGGTTTTGATATTACGATAGGGCCAGTAGTTATTTTCAAGTCACTAAAGGCTATAGTTTTGAAAGGAAGAGTAAGAAGATGTTGTTCAGTTATTTCCAACTCTTTGTGACTCCATTTGGGGGTTCTCTTGGCAAATATGCTAAAGCAGTTTACCCTTTCCTTCTCCAGCTCATTTTACAGATGAGGAAACTGAGACAGAGTTAAGTGATTTGCCCAAGGTCATAAAGCTAGTAAGTATCTGAGGCCAGATTTGAACTCAGGAAGAAGATGAGTCTTCCTGAATTTAGGCCAAGCTCTCTAATCATTATACCACATAGTTGCCCCAAAGAAAGATGTTAACACTCTATTAATTACAGATTCTACCAGTTCATGTCAACAGCCACTTATTTCACAACACATTTAGTATTTTTCAACCTTGTTATGTTTTCCATCAGTAGAGTTCCTCTGAAAAAATCAACAGAATCAGAAAAGGAGAGATAGCATGATTGTATATGTAATGAATGTAAATATGGCTCCTAAAGCTTCCTTCAATCTAAAGGTCATTTTAATGCCTTTTCATACAAGGTACATTGCTTTAATTCAGAACCTCCATACAAACTCTTTTTTTTTAATGTAACCCAGAGGGAAACAGCAAAATGATTCAAAATTATAAACATAGTTTAAAAAAAACTGGAACTATTCAATGCCAGTTCAATAATAAGAGGATTTTAATTGAAACTTTCTCAGTCCTGAAAGGCTTCCAGGAATGAGAGTATCTATCACCTCTTTTTGGAATCCAGTGGTATAGTTTTGTGGGAGACTTTCAATTTTATTAAAGTATACAATAAACATTAATTAACTGCTTTTTGTGTACAAGCCACTGTGCTACGTGCTCAAATTAAACAACTATGTTGAAAGATTTGTAAAAAATAAAAACAAACTAGAAAAAAGTACCTGGTTTCTTGGGACATTTCTGGCATTTGTGAAAGCCCCATGAAGTGCCCACGGTGCCACAGCAGTCTTCTTGCTTTGAAAGTCCAGGGAGTGCTTTACCACACTGCAATGATTAAGTGTGAAAAAAGAAAGTTAATATTAGTGTAAAAAACACGGAGCTCTAGAATACTGCAGCATTTCACAGTCACATAATAAAATAGTTCCCTTGTTATCCATACAGATGGGTGAAAGGTTTTTGTTTGGTTACTTAAGCATCTTTTAAACAAAAGCCAAAACAGACTTATGTGTCACTAAAAACGAATATTTCCAAGTAAGTAATCCCTTCACTGGCACTTCTAAGCCGATGACTCAGAAAAATCTGTCACTATTCAGGGCACTTAACAAAACTTTTAAAGTTCCCTAAATACCCTCTTTTTTTTCTTTTAAAGAAAACACATAAGTTTAACAGAGAGTTTCAGATGTCTTTTTTCAACTCTATTTTGGTAGTCTTTGTGGCATCCTTAATGCCTAAACATGACTCAGAAAGTCCTGGCCTCTATGAAGTTCACAATTTTGTTATCACAGAGGAACATGTGGCAATAAAGCAGAGCTGACCAGGAATGGCCTAATTCTGGACGCCAGCTACGTGGACAAGTCTGACACTTATCATAGATATAAACAGGTGAGGGAGCAAATCCAGCTAAATCAACAAGAGACAAGCTGGTACTTCCATAACCAGAAAAGTAAGGTCTACTGCTTGAGAAGTCAGAAAAGTTGCTGAGAATAGAAATAGTGTGCAAGCTCAATGACCTAGTATTGTGGTAAACTCTGTTTCCACTATGCCCTGTTTTGCAAGTCAAACTGTTTATAATTTAATTACCATTCTTATTGGAAAAGTTAATATCCCTTGCTACAGTCAGCATCATTACATATGCAGATCATTCATTTACTGTACCACATAGCTATGGCTTAAGTAAAACTGGAACAATCAAGACTTTCTGTTTGTCTATATTCAAGACTTAAATTCCAATTTTCACCTTGGTTTTCTCAAATTTTCAATTCAGAGGGATAAAAACAAGCTGTTCCTGTCTCTTGGATCTCAAAAAAATCGAAGTGCAAGTTTTCATTGCACAATTTGGGCTCCTTCATTCCATTGCTTTATTTTTACAGGTCCATAGCCAAAAACAGCACAGGCTGTGTCCAAATCCATTGAGGCGCAGGATAGGTGCTATCACAATATTGTGAGGTTTTGATTAAACTAGACCTGTATGGCATGAGAATGGATTGAAAGAGAATGAATGAAATCATGGTTTTAAATGAAGGGAGAGAAATTTACATGTGCCACATTAGTTTTGTGTGGTTGTTCAGTTGTGTCCAACTCTGTGACCCCATTTGGGGTTTTCTTGGCAAAGATACTAAAGTGGTTTGCCATTTCCTTCTCTAGCTCATTTCACAGATGAGGAAATGGAGACAAACAAGGTTAAGTGACTTGCCCAGGGTCACACAGCTAATAAGTATCTGAGACCAGATTTGAAAAATAAACAAGAGTTGGGGCAGAGGAGTGGTCTTCCTTGGACAACTGGAGAAGACTTGAGGAAAGTCAGCACTATGGAGGTTTGGCCTGAGTGAAGTGTGCAAACACCTCCAGGCTATCTCCACTGAAACAACAAACAACAAGCCCTGAGGGCAGCTGGGTTGGTTGGGAGGTTGCCTCAGACTCAGCTACAGGAATTCTCACCTCACAAAACGTATGCCTGTGAGGGGTGCAGGGGGAGGCAGGGTGGGGGGTGGGCTCAGACATCTGAACAACAGAAAATTGAAGGACCTTCTGCTGCCATGGGACTCTAAGCCCAGCTGTGCTGCCCAGATGCCATCCTGTGCTGCAGCTGAAGGCTGAAGGTGAGAAGGAACCAGCACACACCCCATGAGTGCTGAAGCAGAGAGGTGGGGATGCTGTGGGCACTTAGAGGAAAGCTGAGTTCTTGGTTTCAGTTCCAGGCCAGAGGGGCAAACTGAAAGTTACAGCCACTGGAGGGTCCTTAGGGAGCAAGAGCATTTCCAGCATAGTGTGCCTAGGGGCCCGAGCTGTGGCTTGGAGGGGGAAAGGAGTACAGAGGTTGGGCACAGGACAAAGCTCAAAAAATAACAGTAAGAAGGACCTCAGGCCAGAGACACCCTCCTCCTCACAACAGGATTAGAGGTGATTATAATAACAAGCTGAAAAAAATAAAAAAAAAATGAGCAAGCAAAAGAGAAAGAACTCAACCATAGACAGCTACTATGAGAAAAGAGAAGACTGGGATTTTCTTTCAGAAGTGGATACTGAAGCAAAAAAAGCCTCTTCTACCCCAAACAGTAATGTCAAATGGTCATTTGCCCAAAAAGAGTTCCTAGAAGAACTTAAAAAGGACTTTAAAAATCAAATAAGAGAGATCAAGGAAAAAATAGGAACAATCCAATAAAACCAAGAAAATTATGAAAAGAAAGTCAACCAACTGGAAAAAGAGATCCAGAATCTTAAGGAAGAAAACAACTCTTTGAAAACTAGAATTGGGCAAAGGAAAACAAATGACATCGTAAGACACCAAGAAATAATAAAATAACATAAAAAAGAATGAAAAAGTTGAAGAAAATGTGAAACAGATCATAAGAAAAAAGAATCTGAAGAACAGACCAAGAAGAGAGTACATAAGACTACTCAAACTACCTGAAAGCTATGATCAAAAGAAAAGAAATCTTGATACAATAACATGAGAAATAATTAAAGAAAATTGCCCTGAAGTTTCAGAACAAGAGGAGAAAGCAGAAATAGAAAAAAAAATCTACCGATCACCACCTAAAAGAGATCCCAGGATGAAGTCCTAGAGGAATATCATGGCCAAATTCCAAAATTTTCATGTTAAAGAGAATACAAGCAACAAGAAAAAAATTCAAATATTATGGAGCCACAATTAAAATTACACAATACCTAGCAGCTGCTACACTAAAAAACCAAAGGATTTAGAACATGATAGATAGATACATAGATAGATAGATAGATAGATAGATAGATAGATAGATAGATAGATGTAATACATGTACATATGTACACGTATGTAGTCTATCTATATCTGTGTGTATACACAAAAGAGCACAAGTTGCAGCCAAAAATAACTTACTGAGCAGAGTTGAGTATAATCCTGAATGAAAAAAAAATGGACATCAATGAATTGACAGTCTTTCAGGATTTTGCTACAAAAAGACCAGAACTCAATAGAAAATTTGATACACAAGATCCAGGAGAAATATAAGGTAAACAGCAAAGACCAATTACAAGGGATTCATTCAATAAGGGCAAACTATTTACTTTTTATATGTGAAAATGTAAACTGTATGCTTAAGACTGTCATTAGTAATCAGGTAATTCAAAAGAAAAACTGGGGAAGAGCTGAGTATAATGTGGTGATTCTAAAAAAACAATATTGTATAGATAAAGGTAAAATGAGTAATTATATCATACTAATGAGTTGCAATAAGAAGAATTGATACAGAGGAATCAGATGGGGGTGGAGGGCTGGTAGTACTGAAACCCAACTCACATCAGATCTGGGTTAAAGAGGGAACAACATATAGAACGGTATAAAAGTCTTCCAAATTTTTAAAAAAAAAATAAGAGGGTTACAGAACAAGATAAGGGAGAGGGGTATAGAAGGGTGTGTAAATTAAGATTTAGGAAGTGGGGGAAGGAGAAAAGAAAGGGAACCCCTAGAGGAGTAGGTAGAACAAGGAAAAGGGGAAAGGATAAGGAATAAATTCTTTAAAATGGAGTGGAATAGGGATGTAGTGGTTAGGAAAAAAAACTAGAGGAAGGAGAAGGTAAAAAGAGAGGCTGAGAAGAACAATAGTGAGGAAAAATAAGATGGAGGGAAATACACAAATAGTAATTATAACTTTGAATGTGAATAGGATGAATTCACCCACAAAACAAAAATGGATAGCAGAATGGATTAAAAATCAGAATCTGACAATATTCTGCTTACAAGAAACACATTTAAAAATGAGAGATACACACAGGGTTAAAATAAAGGGCTGTAGTAGAGTGCATTATGCCTCAGCCAATGCAAAAGAGCAGGGGTAGTAATCATGATATCAGACAAAGTCAAAGCTAAAATAGATTTAATTAAAAGAGATAAACAGGAAAACTACATTATGATAAAAGGTATAATTAAGATAATTAAGCAATATCAATACTAAATTTAAATGCACCAAATACTGCAGCATCTAAATTTTTAAAAGAAAAGTTTAATGAATTACAGGTGGAAATAGATAGTAGTACTATAATAATGGGGGACTTTAATCTTCCCCTCTTAGAACTAGACAAATCTAACAAAAAATGAATATGAAAGTAGCTAAGGAATGAATAGAATTTTAGATATGGTAGATATCTGGAGAGAATCAATGGAAATAGAAAGGAATACACCTTTTTCTCAGTGGTACCCAATACCTTTATAAAGACTGACCATATATCAGGACACAAAAATTTTATAGCTAAAAGCAGAAATGCAGAACTATTAAATGCTTCCTTTACAGACTACAATGCAATAAAAATTATTTTAAGAAGAGATCATGAAAATATCAAAAAAACTTATTGGAAAAACACCTCTTAAAGAATGCATGGATTAAAGAACAAATATAGAAACAATCAGTAATTTTATTAAAGAAAATGAAACAACATATCACAACCTATGGGATACAGCAAAAGCAGTAATCAGAGGAAAATTTCTATCTCTAAGTGTTTATATCAATTAAAAAAGAGAAAGAACAGATCAATGAACTGGGTATTCAATTTAAAAAACTAGAAAAAGAATAAATCAAAAATCCCCAATTAAACACTAAATTAAAGGTGAAATTAATAAAATTGAGTATAAAAAAACCATTGAATTAATAAATAAAACTAGGAGTTGGTATTACGATAAACCATTAGTTAATAGAATTTTTTAAAAAAGAGAAGAAAACCAAGATACTAGTATTAAAAATGAAAAGGGTGAATATAGCACTAAAGAAGATAAAATCAAAGCAATTATGAGGAGTTATTTTACCCAATTTTATGCCAATTGAATAACTTAAGTAAAATGGAAGAATATTTACAAAGATACAAACTGCCCAGATTAGCAGAAGAGGAAATAGACCTATTTCAGAAAAAGAAATTAAACAGGCCATAAATGGGCTTCCTAAGAAAAAAGTACCAGGACCAGATGGATTTACAAAAGAATTTTATCAAACATTTAAAGACCAACTAATTACAATATTAAATAAATTACTTGGAATAACAGGCAAAGAAGGGGTCCTGCCAAACTCCTTTTATGAAGCAAATTATGATACTGATACCTAAACCAGGAAAAGTAAAAGCAGAAAAAGAAAATTGTAGATCAATTTCATTAATGAATATGGATGCGAAAATCCTAAATAAAATACTAGCTAAAAGATAACAGCACTACATTATAAAGATGGTACATTATAACCAAGCAGGATTCATACCTGGAATGTAGGGATGGTTTAACATAAGAAAAACTATTAACATAATTGATTATATTAAAAATAAAAGTAACAAAAATCACATAATATCAATAGATGCAGAAAAAGCATTTGACAAAGTACCACACTCATTTCTATTAAAAACACCCAAAAGGATAGGTATAAATATACTTTTCCTTAAATTGATAAGAAGCATTTACCTAAGACCATTAGCAAGCATTATTTGCAATGGGAATAAGCTAGAAGCCTTCCCAGTAATATCATGTGTGAAACAAGGATGCCCACTGGCACCAATATAATTCAATATTGCATTGGAAATCCTAGCAAAAAGAGAAGAAAGAGAAACAGAAGAAATCAGAATAGGGAATGAGGTAATAAAACTCTTTTTGCAGATGATATGATGATATACTTGGAAAATCCTAAAGACTCAACTAAAAAGTTAATTGAAATAATTAATAACTTCAGCAAAGCAGCGGGATATAAAGTAAACCCACATAAATCATCAGCATTCCTATATATTACCAACAGAATCCTGCAGAAAGAGACAGCTAGAGATACTCATTTAATATAAATCTAGACAGTATAAAATACCAAAACAAGCCCAGAATCTATATAAACAAAATCATAAAAAACTTTGTACACAAATAAAATCATATCTAAATAAATGGAGAAATATTCATTGTTCATGCATAGGCAGGGCCAATATAATAAAAATAACAATTTTACTAAAATTAATCCATATATTTAATGCCAATCCAATTAAATTACCAAAAATTATTTTACAGGGCTAGGAAAAAATAATAACAAAATTCATTTGGAAGAACAAAAGGTCAAGAATATCAAAGGAACTAATGGGGAAAAATGTAAATGAAGGAGGTTTAGCAGTACCAGACCTTAAACTATGTTATAAGGCAATAATTATCAAAACTATCTGGTACTGGCTAAGAAACAGAAAGGTAGATCAGTAGAACAGAGTGGACATACAATCTGCAGCAGCAAACAAATACAGTTACCTGGTGTTTCACAAGTGTAAAGACTTAAGTCTTTGGAATAAGAATTCATTATTTGGTTAAAAAAAAAAAAAGGAAAATGTTGGGAAAGCGGGGAAGCAGTCTGGCAGACATTGAGCATAGACTAATATCTTACGCCATTTACCAAGATAAGGCCAAAATGGATACATGACCTAGATGTAAAGGGAAATATTCCAAGGAAATATGAACATGGAACATATTACCTATCAGACTTATGGATAGGTGAATAATTTATGAAGAAATAAGAAACAGAGGGTTGTGAGATATAAAATGGATAATTTTGACTACATTAAATTATAAAGGTTTTATACAAATGAAACAAATGTAACCAAGATCAGAAGGAAAGCCGAAAACTGGGGGAAAACATTTATAGACAGTTCTTCAGATAAAGGTCTCTTATCTCAAATATATAAATATTTCAGATATATGAAGAACTCTGTCAAATATATAAGAATGCAAGTCATTTTCCAATTGATAAATGGTCAATGGATATGAACAGGCAATTTTTAAAATAAATCAAAACAATTTGTAGTCATATGAAGCAATGCTCTAAATAATTATCGATTAGAGAAATGCAAATTAAAACAATCTTGAGATATCATTTTATATCTATCAGACTGGCTAAAATGATAGAGGGAAAAAGTGACAACTATTAAAGGGGACCTTAATCCATTGTTGTTGGATCTGTAGATTGATTCAATCATTTTGGAAAGAGATTTGAATTACGCCCAAAGAGTTATTTCAACTGCTTATACCCTCTGATCCAGCAATACCACTAGCAAGTCTGTTTCCCCAGATGATTAGGGAAAATGGAAAAGAACTTACATGTTCTAAAATATTTATTAGCAGCTCTTTGTGGTGGCAAAGAACTGGAAATTGTGGGGATGCCCATCAATAGGGGAATGGCTAAACAAATTGTGGTGTATGTTCGTGATGCAATATTACTCTGCTATAAGAAATGATGAGCTCAGTGACTTTAGAAAAGCATAGAGAGACAAATAATGAAGAGAAAAATGAGCAGAACCAAGAGAACACTATATACAGTAACAGTAGTGTTGTTTTAACAACAATTTGAGCAACCAAGTCATTTTGACTATTACAAACACCCAAATTAACCTTAAAGATCCTATGATGGACAATGCTGTTGGAATCTAGAAATGAATGTTGCTGTGGTGTAGGAAAGGATGAGCTGGTTGATTTAGAAAGACATGGAAAGACTTGGTCTTAGGAAGGAAGATCCTATCCACCTTCAGAGAAACAGATAACAGGAGGAAATAAGCATAATATGGTCTTACGTATATGTCTATGAGTGTATATGTGTATGTATATATGTGTATGTTTATAGATATCTATATGTGTGTGTGTGTGTGTGTGTGTGTGTATACTTAATTGTAGCCTTCTTGGAGTGGGGGAAGGAAGGAGGGAAAATAAAGTAAAAAGTACATAGTAGAGATCAAAAGAAAACCAACAAGGAAGCAACGAAAAGCTGGGCAGTGTACACTACAATGTGTAGTATTTATTATATGTTTTCTTGACATGGCAATTTATTGTTTTATATTGAATCCTCTCTTATGGTCTGCTGAGTACATAGCAATGCTGTTTTTTCTCATTTTGTATTTAAGTGTAAAATAAGAAATTTACCCCCAAAAGTGTTGCATCATCAGAGGACAGAACTAGAACCAAATGGGCAGAAGTTTCAAGAATTAAAGTTTCAAATTAGTAAAAGGAGAGCTTTCAAATAGAGCTAACAGTCAATTAGGCAGCCTCAGGAAACAGTGAGCTTCATCATCAGTAGGAATATTAAAGCAGAGGAGCAAGGGATGAAGTAATATTATGGAAATGATAGATTGCTATACTGAGTGGGAGGTTAGGCTAAATGACTTTAAAGGTCACTAAACATATACACATAAAGCATCTACTATAAGCTAGGTACTAAAGATATGAAGAAAAAATTAATAAAGTCTCTGTCAGGAAACTTATATTTATAATATTATGGAGATGGAACATGTTCATTCAGAGTAAAATAAATACAGTACATGATCTTTATTAAAACACACACAAGATGGGGAATCAAGAAGGGCCTCTTTCAGCAGGTAGCACTTAAAGTGAGCATTTAAGGAATCAAAGGCTTTGAAGAGATGAAAGTGAAGAGGGAAAGCATTCCAAGAATGTGAGATAGATGGACTGTGCAAGAGGAGATGAAATGCCACGTGTGGGGAACAGTAAGAAGGTAAATTTGGCTAGAAAACAGAGCACATGGTGAGGAATGATGTGTAATCAGTCTGGAAAGACAGGCTGACAAAATAGGACAGCAATGGGACACAGAAAGGATAAGTTTGATACATACAGGTTAAAGCAAGTGGAGAAAGACAGCCAGGAAAGGGAGCTTTGGCCTAGGCCATCTGTGACTTAGAATCCCTGTGCTTCTCAGTGAACCCATAGGACAGCAGGTTGTCACACCTTTACCAGTACCTATGGTAGCACTGATTAGGCCAAAGGTAGAAAGCAGGAAGGGAAGGGGGAGGGAGGGGTCACAGCATACATGACAGTAAGGGAGTAGCCAAAATGCCTTTTAGATTCTGGTGTCCCCTTAGGATAGGCTGAAGCTCAGGCTAAGGCTAACTAGACATAGAAGGTTATGGTGAGGTTTTACTTACTTATCCTCCAATACAAAGCCAAGGTAGCTCTGTCTCAAGGAATGCACTCTGGCCGAGATACATCTAACAGACCTGAATAGACTTTTAATAATAGGAAGAGAGGAAACAAGAAAAACAGAAAAGTACTACATTTTTTGCTCTATGTCTTCCCCCATATGCATATATCCAAGACTGTGTACCTTGTCCAGAGACCCTCTCATTCAATAATCATGAAAATGGGATATGGATCAGAAAAAAGGCAGCTGAGCATTAGAGGATACTGAAATAGTTATTATCCTCATACTTTTAGTGCCCTAATTTCCTTCCTTAGTATGAATTAGGGGAGGGGACTTGGAAGTGCAAGTAGTATATACAATCTCCCTCCCCTGACCTACTCACCAACTACCAAGGAGGTGATGTTATACAAATACTACTGGAGTAATGCCACTGCCCTCAAGAGGCCTCAGGAATACCATTTGTAGCTTTTTTAAAGGATCATTACTCCAATACTTCAAAAAATCCATAATTTCAGCAGTATGGACACTATCCCCTCCAATGATACAAATATTTATTGCTTTATATATAATTTTCCTGATTTGCTGTCCCAAAACAGGTCACCTCCTGGTGGCTAACCCTCTGGTGATGACTTTGTAAAGCTATAAAAGCATAAAAGATTTCTTAAGTCATTTAAAAACTTAAAAAAATTAAGTTGCTTCAAAATTAATGGAGTGCAAGGGATATTCTTTCATAAAATATAAATTGTAGGAATCATTTGATACTTGATCTCCATTTAGAGGTAGGGCTAAAGCATTTTCATGATATTGGTAGTTAAACTGTGATCACTACTGGTCTAAATCTTCATATAAATATATGAGTTGGAGTAATGTTTCCCAACTCTGATTCATCAAACATTTGAGTCTTACAGTTTTTGTCAGTACAAATTGGCAACAATCACAACTGTGATCCCACTGCTTCAGTCATGAATTGGACCATGGAGGTATAGCAGGGCTAAAAATTTAAATGTCCTTTCAGGGATTTTTGACTTCTCCCTCATATTGTAACATTACAGGCACTCAACAGAACCTCACTATAACACTATTTGCTTTAATGTAGAATTCTTTGTAAGGCTACTCCATCTTGCATCCCATTTAAGGGAATTTATATAGTAACATGCTCAAAGCACCATGTTATAAAGACAGTCTCCCCTGTAAAATTGGATGAATAAATCTCTCCTGGCCTCAGTTTTCTCAAATGTAAAATGCAGGGGTTGGAGTAGGTGGCCTCTATGGTCCCTTTCAGCTCTAAATCATGATTCTAAGATCTTTGTAATAAAGATCCAATGAGGTTGTCCAAATGCCCTATTATTTACTCATATAGGTTATTGCTGTTGATCTTATAAATGACATTGAAATATTGTCATGAAATACATATATTATGTCAATCAACAAGCATTTATTAAGAACCTACTATATGCCAAGCACTGTGCTGAGCATAGGGGATACAAGGTAAAAAGGAAACTGTCCCAATGTTCATAAGACCTTCCACTCTATTGGGAGAAGCAATAAGTATATAGATAAGGAAATACAAAATATATGAAAGATTAATGCAAAGTAATTTCAAAGTGAGACTCTAGTAGTTGGGTGAATCAGAAAATATTTCATTGGGATGAAAGGGGAAGGAGAACAAGCATTTATTAAGTGCCTAGTGCATACAAATTATAAAGGAGAAGGCTGAACAAAAGTGCCTACTGTGTACAAATTACACTGTGATTTGTAATTCATGCTACAAGTATTATTTCATTTGATCCTCACAACAACCCTGGGAGGTACGGTTTATTATTATCTCTCATTTTAGAGATGAAGAAACTGAGGCAATTGGAGGTTAAGTGACTTGCCAAGAGTCACACAGCTAGTAAGTGTCTGGGGCAGAATTTGAACTCAGGTCTTCCTGTATCCAGTGCACTGCCCAGCTTGACACTCAAGATAGTTCCTATTAAGATGGCCACACAGTAACTCTCACAGGAGCCCAATCTACAAAGAAAATAAATTGAACAAAGAATGAAAAATCTAAAGAAAAAAACACAATAACCTCCTTCATCCAGCCCAGAATAGCACAAAAACAGACAAAAGCTAAGACTGGAAGAGGAATACCAGCAGGAAAGCCTGTGGGAGTACACATGAACAGATAGCATCATACAACAGTGCCCTAATGGGGAAGCCCCAACAGGGAAACACACCACACACAACACCTGATTAAAAAAACCACAAGCAATACAGAAACTATCCAGCCCCCTTATCAAGGAAAAATGGAAAAGAAGGAGCACCCTGTCCAAAAGAGTCCTAGAGAAAAACAGAAAACCCCTCTGATCAGAAAAGCTCCCAAGGGTACAGAAAACCACTCAGCATCCTGAAAGGGAAAACCCCAAGGAGTTGAAAAACCAACCAATCAATGATCAAGGAAGCTCTAGGGTGGAGGGTGGGGCTAGAACTCTGACCAAGGAAGCCTCAAGAGAGGGGACTAAGATAAGACCGATAAAGGACAGTCAAGTGTAGAGCTCTGAATGGGACACTTAATGCCTGCCAGAACTCAGACACAGCTAGGACACTAGAAGTAAGCAGTAGGAATCTAGAAAAGCAAGGTCAGAGCCAAAGAGGGCTTTGCCACCCCATCTAAAAGAAAAACTTAAGAACTTGTCATTGTAATGACCAACCATGACTCCAAAGAACTAATGATGAAACATGATACCCACCACCTGATAAAGAGGTGGGGGCCTCCATGTGAGATTGGGACATACATTTTGTAGCTGAATATTCTTTTGTTTTGCTTAATTATGCTTATTTATTACAGGACTATTTTAATTGGGGAGAATTTGGGTAGAAAAGGGGAAACAGATGATAATGTTGCTACCCCCAAAAAGACAAAAAAATTAAAAAAACATCATTATAGCAGAATTTTTAAATGAACAAAAGAAATAAAGTATTTAAGAAGGAGATACAGACAAGTATGCCAGTTTTGAAATGAATATGGAATTTGTTACATAATTTTGAAAAGAAATACAAACTATATGTAATGGAGATGCAAGATTTCATATGTAATACACTTTCTTTTATTCTTTGTATATAGAAATTCTCATACTCAAAAAGACTTGCCAATCTAAGAAAAAATATTTTTAAAGGAAGAAAAAGAAGATGGTACATGAGCTTTGAAGGAAACTAGGGATTCAAAAAGATGATGGCGAGGAGAAAGTGCTTTTCAGACATGAAGGGCAATCAATGCAATGCCATGAAGGTGGGAGGCAGATGTTCCAGTTTAGGTGAAACTTAAGAGTGCATGGAGAGTAATGTGTACTGAGCCTGGAGACATATGCTGGTGCCAGAATGTAAAGGGCTTTAAATACCAAAGAAAAGAGTTTGGCATTTATCATATAAGCAATATGGAGTAACTGGTGTTTTTGGAATACGTACTAATATAATTATATTTAAACTATACTACACAATAGAGTATAAAATAAATTCCCTATGGCTGAATAAAGGGTGTTTTATGGGGGAAAAAAGAGATTCATATTGAGATGCAGAACCAAACCAACAAATGTACAGTTGGAAAATGATAGAAATAAAAATACTTTTGAGAATCAGATTGAGGTAAAGCCTTGGAAGGGAATACAAGGATGGGTTCTTCCCACTCATTTGCAACATCAAGCAGTGCTGTTCTTAGGCCAAGATCTGAAAAAAGGAAGTGACTCAATGGCTCTGAGGGGGAGGGAAATTCCAGATCCTTGAAGCAGGGCACATAAAAGAATAACCTCCAGCTGAGAAAGGACACTAGGCAAGGCCAGGGAATTGGAGGCCAAATTTACAGGAACAAAGTGAGTGGGTGGAAATCTGGTTGAGTAAAAGGTCACAGGAGTAAGGTGGGGCAAAGTCATGGAGGCTTTTCCAAATAGTAAAGAAATTTCAAATAAGATTGGCATTTAAACCTAAATCCAGCCCAGGTGACAAGGGAAAAGAGGGCAAAGCCCTCTCTGGTTCTGACCTTACTTTTCTGGATTCCTGCTGCTTACTACTATTTTCCTAACTATGTCTGAGTTCTGGCAGGCATTAAGTGTCCCATTCAGAGCTCTACACTTGACTGTCCTTAATCAGCCTATCTTACTTCTCTCTCTTGAGGCTTCCTGGATCAGTTTTGGCTATTCATTTGGCTATTCATTTATTTTTTGGCCCACAGGGGCTTCTTTGATTAAGTGACCAGGTGGTCTTCTATACACCATATGGTTTTCTTGGAACAAAAGAATTTCGGGCCAATTTAGTTTAATTCAGAGAGTAAGAAGGACAGAATGAATAGAGGTCAGCCTTAGCCTCTGGAAGGCCTAGGTTCAAGTGCTATCTCTGACACAGACTAGTTGATGCTGAGTAAGTAACAACCTTTCAGGGCCCCAGGCAACCCAATGAGGTTATAAATTAGAAAGCAGTAGCTGATCATCAGTGAAGGGTATTTCCACAGAAGGAGCTCTATACACTGATTAAATGTCAGGTGAGGACATGTAAAAAAAAATTCTTATCATTGGCATCTTAGTGAAAAATTCAGTATGCCAAAAATGTAATGGATTAAGTACTTTAAAAATAATTTCTATGTCCCTTCTTCACCTTAAGTGCCTTAAACATAATGTTTTAAGCCCTTTCCTTTCCCTCAACATTAGCAAATGCTTGAAAGAAAAATAGCACCAATTTTGATTAAAATGAAAATGTGATGATAATCAGAGAGAAAGAAAAATTGCAGCCTGCCATCATGTAAAAGAATATTGGCCACTGTTCGAGTTCAATACTCAGTGGGAGAGGATTTAGGGGCTCAAGCATGAAGTCCTTCCCAGCTGGAGGGACATCCCTGTAGAGCTACAAGCCAAAGCAAACTCTTGCAAAGCCACACACCATCACACTGTGTGAGCATCATGAATGTGAAGTCTAACTTTCCACAGAATTCTATTCCATGTGGACAGAGAACCAGAAGTCAGGGCAGAAATGACCTCTGAATGGGGGGTGACCCTTTTCGTTCAAATTTAGTTTGAAGGTTTTGCATTAATCAGCAAACAGAGAACCTCTGTGTCATTTAATATACACAATGGCTGCAACTATAAAACTTAAGTTCTGAGGGCAAAAGAAGAATAAAGAAGAGGGAGGGAAGAAATAAATGAAGCCTTGAATGGTTTACTGGAAAAGTTCATGGTTTTTCAAATCATTTCTGCTAGTGAGGAAAACCCTAAATTAACTGATAATGATCACAGCTCTTTTTCTAAGCACAAGAGCTTTACTTTGTGTCTTTATTTCATGTGTTACTATGTAATGCAAAGAATGGAGCAAAAGATAATTTTGAGGATATATTCAAACATAAAAAGCAATGAGTCAGTCACATAGCAGGGATAAGAAACAATGCATAATAGCCAGGGACTCTTAAGATATCAAAAGAATTAGAGACAGCCCAACTCCGAGAGAATTTATGAAAAAGCATATCCTGGAATCACAAACGATAAGAAGACATGAAGTGGCTGCAATCCACATTAACAGAGGAAATAGACAGAAGAATGAAACCATTGACAAATGCATCAACATCAAATAAAATCAACTTTATCACTATCCTCATGGCTAACACTTATTCAGTGCTCTAATGTCTACAAAGTATTTAATCACATCTCATAATCTTCACAATAACCTTGTGTTACTATTATGTCCATTTCACAGATGGGAAAACCAGGGCTCAGGGAGGTTAAATTACTTGTCCATGAGCACTACTAGTAACGATCAAAAGCAAGATAGTTATAACCATAAATAAGAGGTACAAGAAAACTATACTGCAATTACACATAGGTGATACAGTCAACCTTCAGGCTGCACTCAATGTTCTCTACAAGACAATATGTGGATAAATATTTTAAAGAAATAATAGAAAGTAGGAAGATGTAGGAAGTACTAGGTCACCTCAATCCCCAAACTCCTAAGAGGATAATACCGTAAAAAAGCATTTAAATATGAGAATTGACAATATTTGTACAGCTATGGTGAAAAGTATTAAGTGCTATACAAATCAAAATTATTATTAACTGTGTTCCAGGTAAGCATATGCTCACAAGTAGCATTTGGGTAATTTCAAAGCAAGGTAAAGCTTCATAATGGAGCACTTCTCATACCACAAATGTGGCAGTACTTCAGGTTCCATCATTTCGCCCATGTAGACTATGTCTCTCTCCCTATATAACCATACCATCTCACACAGTGCTTCCCCCCCCAAACCACCACAAGAGTACAAAATTAAGATTCTACCAGCAATGCCCCCCATGAACTACCAGTTACCCATGATTTCAAATGTCTCTAAGCATAGCTTTTATTTGCCTACAGATGCAGCTAAAGACAAAAAAAAAATGGCTCTAAAAATTACGAAGTAGATGAAAAATCTTTGGCCCTAGCTAGTTCTTTCTTCAACCTCTCCATACCCATGATAACCCTGCCCCATCTTCCCCTCTGATATAATATCACTCACTTATACTTCAATGATGTCAGAATCTTTGCCTTTCTATCAAGATCTCAGACTGACCTCAGAAAACAACTGGATCACTGAGGACAAAAATCTGAAGTACAAACATAGAGACATACCATCACAAATTGAGCATGACTGCTCCTGTTGACCCAAGAGAACTCAGTAAATTCTGAAGAGCATGATTCTCCCTATGGATATAAATTTGGAAGGCTTCTGGATGGAAGAGATGCAGGAGATACCAATATGCCCTAATTAATCATGGTCCTTGGAAAGGTAATATGGTATAATGCAAAGAGTTCTAGTCTCAGCTCTATCACTAATGAATAGTGGGAACTGTGAACTTGGACAAATCATTCTGCCTTCTTGGAGAGCAGTATTTCCATCTGTCAGCTTCCCAGAATAAAGGGCATCATTAGGCAAGAACTCTTTAGCTCTCTTATTGGGACTATGACCATCCCTTCTTAGATCTCTCCTGCCTACCTGAAACCTTACTGTTAGAGAGTCTGGACTGCTGGTGGTCCTGCAAACTCAGGCACAATTACAACTAGAAGAGGGAAGGGCATGGCAGATGCTGTCAAGCTGTCACTGACCTTGTGACGTTGATTTCATACCATCAAACATTTTGGTGTCAATTGTGCCTATGTCCTCTTAACAGCCATACAACATGGCCTGGAAACCATCCAGCGCAAGGGGGATACACGAGAGCCACACAGAGAAAGAGACCCAGCAATATTCAAACCCTACAGCAATAGTGAAGTGTGGGAATGAGATCTTACCTTTCCTTCCTCTAAAACAATGTGTTGTCTTCCCCCAATTAAAATGTAAGCTTCTTAATTGCAAAGGCTATATGATGTTATTTGGTTCTTGTTTCCCTTCTGCTTACACAGTGCCCAGCATACAGGAAGCATCTAAATTTATTGTTGTTCGATCACTTATTCATTTAATCATTCATTTATTCATGCGTTCAATAGGACTTCAGAACAAAGAAACCTTGAAAACTAGTCTCAAACATGAATGTATCCCCCACGCTTTTGTGTGATGGCTGCCAACTGAGGGAAAGAGCCTGGCATAGTCTTTGGGTCTACTACCCTCAGCACCCACCTTTTCAAACAGCCCAGTCAAACCCTGCTCATTAGTATAATGGAAATAGCAGTGAACTTAAGAGTCAGGCAAGACCTGGCTTTGAATCTCACCTCCAACACTTAAAAGCTTGGAAGTTAAAAACAAATCACATAACCTTTCTAATCTTCAATTTCTTCATCTGAAAAATGTGGATGATAATACCGGTAAGACAGATATTTTGAAAAGATTCTTGTGGGGCCTAAATAAGATAATGTGTCCAGAACTTTAAAAAACTTAGAGTATTTTGCTAACACTTGTTAAATATTTCTCCATCACTAGGCTTACATACCTATTGTGACCCAGATTAACTTAACTGTAACTTTCCTTCTTGCATGACCCCGAATTATGTTTGGTTTTATCCAATAATCTTTTTATCTTGTCTTCATCTTAAAGATGCTCCATTCTCTTGACCATTCTGGTTACTCACTATTACATCCCAGAAAAAATTTCTTAGCCCAGACTCTTATCAAGAAAGGTACTATACATCTAGCATCCTACCATAATTAGGCTATACATATGCTACCACCACCACCACCCCCAAGCTAGACAACACCTTAGGCAAAGCTCCTTATGACCCAAGATAACCCTTTGGGTGATGAAATGAGCATTGAAGACTCTACTCTCATTCATTCTGTGAACATTCCACTGTCTTCTGATTCAGAACGGCCCTTTTTAAAGGCAAGACAAACTAGCTTCCCATGTGCTGAAACTATGCCTGGCCACCCCTTAAAAAGTGGCACTTGGCACAAGAACTCTATGGGTACAAATCACAAGATCTCAGAATCAGAAAGGGATTTCAGAGGCCATTTACCACAACTTACTCACTTGAATACTATCTCCAAATCTGACCTACTCTGCATTAGTCCCCATAACCTCAGACCTATGAGTAGCCAAAATCATAGAGTTACAGATGAAAGGGACATTAGAGGCCATCTAATCCAATCCCTTCATTTTGTAGATGAGGAACTGAAGCTGAGAAAGATCAAGTGACTTGCCTGTGGTCACACAGGTCATAAGTAGCACAGTCAGGATTCATACCCAGGTTCTCTGGCTACAAATTCAATACTCTTTTCAAGTGTACCTAGTATAGTTTTCTTTCAAAAAAGTCTTACTACACACACACACACACACACACACACACACACACACACACACACACACACCAGTGTGACGTGGCCAAAATTGCTTACAATACATTTTCCTTAAAAGAACTCAGTGGTAAATAATTTAAGTATTGCTATCCCCTTTTTACAGATGAGAGAAATAAGGTTCAGTGATCCAAAGTGACTTCCCCATTGTTGCATAATAAGTTGCCCCACTACTTTGGGCCAAGACAGTCTATACATCCCCTCCCACTGTCATTTGGCTCTTATCCACCTGTCTATAATCAATCAGTGCCAAGTGGTACAAGGGGTGCCTCTGTGTAGACCCAGTAGGCCATGCTCCATTCCCTTGCTGCTGCTCTCCTGCTTAACCCAGCATTCCTCAGATGCCTTCAAGACTTTACCCAGATTAAGTAAATTTAAATTCCCCTAGATTGTTGAATAAAAATGGGAAGAAATATCAATTCATACCTTAGGCTGCAATCCATCAGAAAACAAATCTCTCCAACTACACCTCCCAGGTGTCCCATAAATTATTGTACCCTTACAGCTATTGAGCCCACATCCATCCACACCCAGGAACAAGTATCACCAATAGCTTGGCATAAAATCTCATGGTATCTGGCACTGAGAAGCTATTAGCTAAATAGTGTGATGAGTTGAGCAACTCGAATCCCACTTTTAGAAATCTGGGACTTTTCATGTTCACAAGAATAAGATCCTTTGGAGGTAAAAACCTTGGCTATACTTACTGTGCAATATTAACAAAAAAGCTCCTAGGCATTTCTTTTTTTTCTATCTTGTAAACATCTTCTAGGTGAAATAAATGTATCTCCAACTCCATTAAGGGGCCCTTAGGCAACTTACAGGAAAAATGATGTCCTTCTCTCCCTCAGCATCAGCTAACTATCTATCCAAAAAGAACTGGGAAACCTCATGAGAGCTGTTCAATGTCCACAAAATGGAGCATCAAACCTGTTTATTTATATTCAGCAATGAGAAAAAGTTACACATTTCTGAAATATGTTACTGATATAATTGCTCAGCAACACGCTTGATCAGCTCGATCTAATGGCAGATTATTATAAACAAGACTATTGTCCAATGTATCACTGGCACAGTAACAGGCATTGTCTCATATGAAGAGGAGGAAAAGTCTTAAATACTTCCAGATTTTCTAAAAAGACTTGTAAAAAAATTTGTTTTGGCTTCAGTCAAGCATTCTTTACAAGCAAGCTTTTTTTAAAAAAGTCCATCCAGTTTTCTTTTATTAGAGTAATTAAAGCAATGTTAGGCATTTGGGGTATCTGATATAACTTTAATCCTCTGATATTCCAAGATATTGATTTTACAAAGAATCTACTATGGATAAAGCACTAAACTCTGTAAATGGAACTGCCTCAATTTCTGATGGTGTATTTGTTTAAAAGAATCCACGGCCAAACCCTGGACTCCCAAGAATTCCAGACTATGCTAGTTCTTGAAATGGTAATTTTTTTAAAACTACGCTAGAGAAAAAATGGTTTTTAAATGAAAAAAATCCCTAAGTGTAAAACATATGATTTTACTTTACATTTTTTAAATAAATTATTCAATTCTGGTCTTTCACTGGCTTTACTCTAATAATTTCAGCATTTCACAAAAAGGAGAATCCACAGGTTTCTGAAGTGTATTCTTTTGTGTTATTTGGGTAAAAACACACATACACATCACAGTTCTCTCTGAACTTTCTTTGCTAAATAATTACAGAAATTCCATGATGTAGCCTTGTCCTGGATGACAACTAGATTAAATTTACTTAAATGTCCTTTATTGATATTGCCTCTACATGACAAAGACTTGTTTAGGAGAGGAATTAAGAAAAGTAAACAAGGATGATCATTATTATTATGGCAACCAATTATCTCTCAAAAAACTATATTCCATCAAACTTAAATGCATATGTGTTTTTCAAAATGTTTATTTCTGCCACAACATTTTGTGTAACACCTCACTCCTAAACAGATTCCTGCCTAGCCCTAGGTAGGCATACTAAAGCTGGGAGAAGGAAGGAGAGAAGTGGAATAACATGCAACAACAGGCCGTAAATGCAATATGAATCATCTGGCTCCTATAGACAGTCCTGCTGTGTACCATCTATGCATACTAGTCTAGCTTATTAATGCCTATGAAATACTAAGTGATGGTGATTTATTTCTGGACACAATAGAGAATTTGAAGTGGGTTAAGATGAAAGGCACAATGATTAATGGGTTTGGAAAATGAGACCTATGATGAAAAAATAAGGAGCTATAGTTGTTTAGTCTAAAGGGGAGAACCCTTAGGGGTAGCTTATTAACATGAAGAATTTAGGTTAGATGTCAAGAATGACTTCCTAGCCTTAAGCTTATTAAATCCTGGAATGTGCTACTAATACTTTTTTTTCTGTACAATATCATCTATCAATTCTGTTCTTTCCTCTCTATCCCAATATCCACAATATTAATTCAGGCTTGATACATTCTTCATAAATTATTGTGAAGAATAAACAGACTGTCACTTTAAGGACTATTGCCTTTAAGCCAATCCTCACTTTTATGTACAGAATAATTTCTTACAATCATCACTTTGATCATAATACAGCTCTATAGATGTTACACCTGCCTTATGAAAAAGAACTAAATCTTTGACCAAACTCTCACTAACTACATTACTTCCTTTATTTCTATACACAGAAGGCTCTTTACTAAGATGTGCTATATGTGTTGTTTTTGTGATTCCCTTTGTTTTGGAGGTTATTGTTTTGAACTCTTTCAGAGTTCACTCTATGTCAGAAGATCATTGATTTAGAGCTAGAAGGAACTTTAGATGTTATCTATTCAGTGATGTCAAACTCAAAAAGAAACAGGGGCTACTGTAAGAATCCCTGCAGGTGGCATACTGACTTAGATAATCACATATTAATGGTATCTACTGTATTTTTATTTATTTTGTTAAATATTTCCCAATTACATTTTTATCTGGTTCAGCTGCTCTCTTTGCAGTGAGCATGTTTTACGCCTCTGATTTAGTTCATCTGCTTCATTTTACAAATAAGGGAGCACAGACTTCCCAAGAGCCCTTCATCTAGCTATTCTATGCTGACCCCAGAACATTAGACCTAAACAATTCTACTCCAATATGAAATTCCCTTCATTCCACCATCCAGAAATCTGATATCTCATCACATCAAGTCTTCTTGACTGACAAAGTGGGAAAATGGTGATTAACCCAAACCTATTTCATCAGACCTGGATATTTTAAGATTCATCCTTTATTCTCCATTTTGTACATGAAATATACTTTTCCAGTCATCTATTAAAAAAGTGTTATTTATTTCATTCAATAATCAAATATTTACTAAACATCAATTATCTAGCTTTCTGCTAGATAATATAAATCAAACCACCAATGAATAAGCAGGTATGAAGCATCTACAATGCGCCAGGTATTGAGCATGCAAAGATAAAAATGAAACTGCTCCAACCCTCAAGGAGTTTACATTCTGTGGGAGAGTTCACTGTCTAACCATGAGAAACACAAAAGAAATTTAAGTTTTGGTCACTGCTCTCAACTCTAGCAAAGTCACAAGTCATAGACATATAAAATAATTAGAAAACAAGTAAACAAAAATTGTGGTGCATTGCTTATAGAGACAATAGGAATTCAGAGGAGGGTAGCAGTGTAGACAGTTGTAGTTAAGAGTGATGTAGACTATAGTCATCAGGGAAGACAAAAGAGGAAGTGAAAGGAGATGGGTATTTAAATACATTAAGGATTTAGAAGGTGGAGAGGAGGCCATCTTTGGCATTTAAGAGACTTTTGCATAGTTGACTACATCTCTATATAGCTTTTTTATTTACTGTTTAATGTCAATGGAATGCATCCTTGATAAAAAGCTCTTAGAAAGTAGGGGTCAGGTCAATCTTACACAATATTTGTCTGTATGGCAATATTGCTGTCTTTTGAATAAAAGTTCCAGGACATATTTTAATAAATAATTGGGAAGAGAGAGGGAAAGAGAGACACAGAGAAAGAGAAACAGACACACAGAGACAGACAGAGATAGAGACTATATCATTAAGGCAAGATTCATGACCTCAAGGATGACCACAAACATGCCTGAATGGTTCGGAATTGCAAAGTATGAAAAACTCTCTAGTTGAAGGCAGAGGAAGTATAACATTTATCTAGACTCCAGAGGATCAAATCCAAGAACCAATACCCCCAATTTGATATAGTAGCAATTATATTCCAAAACCAGTAAGCCCACCTCGATATAGTAACAAGGAAATTATAACACAGCACTATAGCAAGGAACCAAGTCATCCTGTAGCCTTCCCCCCCCCCCCATAGGGCCTTCCTGTGAACAATCACTCATGAATCCTAACTCTCCACTCAGTACTCTCTTCTGCAACTGTGCTTATTTCAACTGTGCTGTAGTTGACTAAAATATTTTAGAAAGTCTTCTTGGAAGCTACTATCAAGAGTCTATAGCATGTAAAAATACTCCTAATAAGGTCATCTTGATCTTTAAAGGAAAGATTTAATTTTAGAAATAGCAAGAAGCCATTTGAAGCTAAATATTCAATGAAGTAGGTGACAAAAATGAGTACTCTCTTTTGGATGAAAAAAATGAGGTACTAGTATTTAGAGCTAAAAGGAATATTTGAGTTTTTTTTAACTCTAACACCATTTTACAGATGAAGAAACTAAGGTGGAATGAGGTTAAGTGGATAGAATCCCTGGACTAGCTTTAAAGTGTGATTTTATCTATTTTTTACTATGTTTTTATTTATTAAATATTTCTCAATTACATTTTAATCTGATTTAGGCACATTCAGAAGTGTGGTGGGCCACATGTGGACTACAGGTGCATGTTTGGCACCTCTGAACTAGACTACACCTAAAGTCTTTTCCAACTCTAAACTGGTGATCCTAGTACAAAAAAAAAATTTACTTACCACTAGCCACATTACTGTAGTGGGCCGTGGTTGCTTTAAGGAATCTGTGCAATAACAAAGACATTTTTCTTCAAGGCAAAGTGGTCTGCATCCAGGGTAAAGACTCAGAAAGACTGCAGGCATTAGCTTTCACATTTGCTTGTTTTAAGCTACCTTGGGCATTAATGCTCTATGAAGACAGGTTCCTTCATTTCTAGTACGCAAGATGCCTGGGTTCAGATTAGATCTTCCTCAGACAGAAGAAAGGGTAATGTCTGGGTCACAGCTGATTCGCTGAAGTTCTCTTTAATAAGGTTCTAGGAATCTACATTTTGGCATCCTAACATCTGCCCTGTATTTTGCCTTCGAGGAAATCTAGCAAGTATCTTCTACTGGCAGAAACCCAGTAACATGCAGACATGTTCTCTTGTACATGTTTGATTTTCTCCTTCTTCCCCAGCACCCTTTAATTCTTCCCTGTCTTTGCTGATCTATTCCTACTCTCACAAGAAGAGACCAGCATGCAGTCAATCTGGCCCTGTCTACTGGACGTAGGCCAGCTAACAATTCAGGCTACAAACTACAGACACCCTTGGTTTTGATGCGTGGTATTGCTTTTTAACTCAGGTAAGCTTTGGCCTCACTATTCTAACCTAACAGTCACCCTGAATCAGCTAGAGACAAGAAGACTCACTGACATATAGTTACAGGTCATGCCAGACAAATATCTGGATGGGAGACAAGAAAAACTCATTGCATAGGAAGTGTTATGAAGGATTTTAGAAAGTGAGATTATTTCACCCAAGCGAGGCCAGACCTCAGCTAACTCACTGGACCCTCTACTTTCCTGGGCACTGCCTGAGGAGGCCAGCACCTCTGAAGAAGGCAACTGGTTCTCATCATTTCCCTACTCACACCAGAAGATTTGTCTCCAACTCACACCAGAAGAGAAGAGGGATTTAACCATCTCCTCAGTATAGTTCAAGGAAACTGTCTCTTGTTAACTGCTAAAATATAAATTCAAAAGTTCCTCATCTCATGACATTTGTCACAGGAATTGGATTAAGACAGTGTTGTGGCAACATTCCCAGTGAAGTATTTCATCCTGCATACCACAGTAGCACTATAGTAATTGTGCATAATCAAGATTTTTATGAAGTAGGAGGGAAACTTCCCAAGGGACATAATTCCTACTATTGCTCCCTCTACTCACCAACTCTCTCCTACCAAGTCTGGGATTGTGTCAGGTTTCTTTCCACCAATTTAGCCCTATTTTTTTTAAATTAGCAAGGGATGGTTCACATGATTAAGTTTTATCCCCTAGATATTTGAGTGGAGGGTGATATGGAGATAATTATGAAGTAATTGTGAAATCTCCTTCCAACTTGTCACTATTTAGCTCAAGCAGATTTATGTCACAGTCATAATCCTTAAATAATTATGTGATCTTGGGTAAGTTACAACCTCCATGGCTTCAGTTTTCTCATCTATAAAATGAAAGGATTAGACTATTTTGCTTCTGAGGTCACATCTGGTGCCACAGAAGCTTCTAGCGGCCCTTAACTACTCCCACATCTTCTATTTCCTATTCAAGGAGAAATGACTCCTCTACGCCCATCCTTGTTACAAAAAGAAGACATTCCTTATAGAATGAAGGATGCAGTCATCCCTATGCAGATATGAAGGCCAGAAGAAATCCATTGTGTGTCCCATTTCCAAAACTTTTATACAGGTGAAATGAGCTTAAAAGTAGTAAAGGTATCCTTGAAGGGGAAAAGAAGGCACAAAATATCAACTCACTAATGTAGCACTGTGAAGTAAAAAGCCTATTGGACTTGCGGCCAGGAAAGACCTGACTTTGAATTAGGCCTCCAATACTTAATATCAAGGTGACTGTAGGGGAGTCACTTCAATGTTCTTAGTCTCATCTGCAAATCTCAAAACACTTTTATAAAGTTCTTTTGTTAAAAATACATGGGTGTAATTAAAGACCTTTGGGAGCTCTCCATTGCCTCAAATACCTTAGCTTGGCACAAGGCTCAGAGAAGTGACTTGCCTGTGGCCATAGAGCTATTAAAATTCAGATTTCATGAAGAGCTTTACCCTTCTGATGCCTAGATATTACCTTGCACGAATTGTTTAACTGAATTTATCTATTCATCTTATTCTAGTCTGATATTTCTTCTAAGTTATACTATGAAACTGGAATGTCCTTGATAGCCAGGCCACCAAAAATGCTTCTCTTCCATCACGTAATTCCTGAAATTTCACTTTTTAATAAAATTTTCATAGATTAATAGGAATGGAAGGAATGGTTTTCATCCTGTCCAAATATAGGACAATTCCTTATAATTCATTACTCATGCTATTTTTACTATATGATAAAGAATTCATCTCCTTTGTACGTTCATTCAATGTTTAGCATTAAGTTGCTAAATGAAGTCCTGGGGACACTGCCATAACTCTCTTCTTGGCTTTGGAGATAGCATTGCAAAGAAACAGGTTCTTCATAAAGCTTTCCAATGACAGCCCACTTCCAGGGGCCTCAAAAAGGCAAACCTGTTATCAACAAGAAGTCTCTTTAAAAGAAGGCACACTGACAAGGCAGGCTTTTGCACAATCACTTTTATCATTCATGAAAAATCCATCTGTATGACTGGCTGCAACTACATTAGCACAAAAGGAATTGCAAGGAGGCACAAATATTTTTTTAAAAAAATCTTTGCAGGGCACATCTTGAATATGAGTGAAGGTTTTCCAGGAATACATTTTTTAAAATGCTTGTGAAATAAGAGGCTCTTTTTCTCTGCTTAAGGAATTTCAGGCATCAGTAAGCAGATGGAAAGGAGTACTGTGAGAATAGGGGGAGCTTTTGCACCCTGACATTATTACACCATGCAAACAGCTACATTTCTAAGTCTGTATGTAAATTGTCTCTTTTAGGTTTAAGCCTGGTGCCCACCAAGCCTAATATCTCTTTCTCCTAGCAGGAGATCCATTTATTCATTTATCTAAAGAATGAACATTAATAAATATTAATGAATGAACAAAATACTAAGTACTTAAGACAAAGAGTGGTATAGTGGGCAAGACACCAAACTTGGAGTCAAGGAGCCTTGGGTTGAAATTCCACATTGGACACTAGCTGAGAGACATTTGACAAGTCACTTAACCTCTCTGGGCCCCCATTACTTCATGTGGAAAATGGTGAGGTTGGACTCAATGGTCTCTAAAGTCTATTCTAGGGGGTGGAGCCAAGATGGCGGCTGGAAAGCAGAGACTAGTGTGAGCTCCCCGCCGAGTCCCTCCAAAAACCTATAAAAAATGGCTCTGAACCAATTCTAGAACTGCAGAACCCACAAAACAGAAGAGGGAAGCAGGGCTCCAGCCTAGGACAGCCTGGATGGTCTCCGGGTGAGGTCTATCCCACACGGAGCTGGGAGCAGAGCACAGCCCAGTGCGAGCAGCGTGGACCAACCAGACCAGGAGCTGGGCAGAGAGGGCCCTAGCACCCTGAATCAGTGAGCTGCAGCAGTTACCAGACTTCTCAAACCACAAACACCAAAGACAACAGAGAAGGTTAGTGGGAAAAGCTGTGGGTGTGGAAGGAGTTCGTGGTTTGGCTACCGCCCCAGGGGCAGCTGAGGTGGGGCAGCTACAGAAGTACAGCTGCAGTTGCTTCCAACCCCAGGCCCACCTGGTAGGAGGAATTAAGTGGCAGATCAGAGTGGGAGAGCAGAGCCTGCTGAAGATCTAAGTCCAGTCCAGGTTGGGGGTTCTTGGGGAAGGAGGAGTGCTGGTGTGGCAGAGTTGGTGCATCCCCCCAAGCATGGAACATAGAACTCTATAGTCTACAAGCAGTCATATCCCACTGAAAAACTCAAGGGTCAAGTAAGGTGGCTGGGAATATGGCCAGGCAGCGAAAACGCACCCAGATTCAGTCTCAGACTCTGGAATCTTTCTTTAGCGACAAAGAAGACCAAAACATACAGACAGAAGAAGTCAACAAAGTCAAAGAGCCTACAACAAAAGCCTCCAAGAAAAACATGAACTGGCCCCAGGCCATGGAAGAGCTCAAAAAGGATTTGGAAAAGCAAGTTAGAGAAGTAGAGGAAAAATTGGGAAGAGAAATGAGAAGGAGGTGAGAAAACCATGAAAAACAAGTCAATGACTTGCTAAAGGAGACCCAAAAAAATACTGAAAAATATACTGAAGAAAACAACACCTTAAAAAACAGACTAACTCAAATGGCAAAAGAGCTCCAAAAAGCCAATGAGGAGAAGAATGCCTTGAAAGGCAGAATTAGCCAAATGGAAAAGGAGGTCCAAAAGACCACTGAAGAAAATACCACCTTAAAATTAGATTGGAGCAAGTGGAAGCTAGTGACTTGATGAGAAATCAAGATATTATAAAACAGAACTAAGGGAATGAAAAAATGGAAGACAATGTGAAATATTTCATTGGAAAAACCACCAACCTGGAAAATAGATCCAGGAAAGATAATTTAAAAAATATTGGACTACCTGAAAGCCATGATCAAAAAAAGATCCTAGATATCATCTTTCAAGAAATTATCAAGAAGAACTGCCCTGATATTCCAGAGCCAGAGGGCAAAATAGAAATTGAAAGAATCCATCAATCGCCTCCTCAAATAGATCCCAAAAAGAAATCTCCTAGGAATATTGTCGCCAAATTCTAGAGCACCCAGATCAAGGAGAAAATACTGCAAGCAGCCAGAAAGAAACAATTTGAGTATTGTGGAAACCCAATCAGAATAACCCAAGATCTGGCAGCTTCTACATTAAGAGATCGAAGGGCTTGGAATACGATATTCCGGAGGTCAATGGAGCTAGGATTAAAACCAAGAATCACCTACCCAGCAAAACTGAGTATCATGCTCCAAGGCAAAATATGGACTTTCAATAAAATAGAGGACTTTCAAGCTTTCTCAGTGAAAAGACCAGAGCTGAATAGAAAATTTGACTTTCAAACACAAGAAGCAAGAGAAACATCAAAAGGTAATCAAGAAAAAGAAATCACAAGGGAGTTACTAAAGCTGAACTGTTTTGTTTACATTTCTACATGATTCATGAGACCTCAGTATTAGGGTAGCTGAAGGGAATATGCATATATATATATATATATATATATATATATATATATATATATATATATATATATAAATATATTTCTATACCCTCTCATCTTAGATGAATCTTATTCATAGCCTTCTACTTGACCCAAGGTGATGGTGGCCTTCATCTAGATCTCTTAACACTGAGTAGATACTAATAAGTATCCTGCCTCTAATGTTCTAAGTTAGAACTATTTATTTTGAGTTTTCATTGTATCTCCAGCACTTAGCATGGTGCCTGGCACATGGTAGCTACTTAAAAATGTTTACTGAATGACTGACTGAATACCTGTATATGGCATGTACTACACCTGATACAATGATGATTCTAAAAACTTTAGAGACATACCGTGCTAAGAGATGCACTCTAAAAATTGTGTGTGAATCAAATGTTCTAAAATGAACTGTCATTGGAGGGTAGGTAGAGAATGCCAATATTTAAAAGTAACCCAATGGTTAAAAATTCTGCAAAACAAAGAATCATTTTGTAAATCAATTAACCACTCCCAAATTATCAATAAAAATGATACTTACTAGAAATGGAAACAATCAAGTTAAAGATATTTTTTATGTATCAAGACTATAAGCTCCCAGTGCTTAGAGTCATCATCTTTCTCTTTATTTTTCTAGTACCATGAAAGTGGCTTAAACAATGATGAAGAACCATGAACGACTTAGTTATTTCAGCGAGATGATGATCCAAGACAATTCCAAAGGACCAAGAAGCACACTATCTGCTTCCAGAGGAAGAACAGACACTGTCTGAATATAGACAGAAGCATATAATTTTTCACTTTCTTTCATCCTTTCTTTTTACTCAAGTGTTCTTGTATAAAATGAGTAATTTGAAAATGTTTTACATGATTCCACATGTATAAACAATACTGGATTGCTTGCCATCCCAAGAGGGTTGGAAGGGAAGGGGGGGAGAGAAAGAGAAAGAGAGAGAGACAGAGAGAGAGAGAGAGAGAGAGAGAGAGAGAGAGAGAGAGAGAGAGAGAGAGAGAGAGAGAGAGAGAGAGAGAATATTTGGAACTAAAATTTATTTAAAATGTTAAAAACAAATTTAACATGTAATTGGGGAAAATATTATATTAAAGAAAGAAAAATGCAATAGGCTCTTAATTAGTCAATTAAGTTGAACTGAATTATAAAGCATTGTTCTCAATGTAGCAGGAAAAAATGTTTAATTAAGAAAAGTCTTTGCTCTCTAGGAGCTTATAATCTAGTAGGAGGCTATGTCATATGCACATTACTGTAACACAAAATAAGACATAATAAGTGCATTAAAGTAATGCAAGCAAAGTTGGATAGAAGGTTTGAGGTGGGGACTCATTACCAAATATAGGGATGAGCAAAGACTTCTTAGAGGAAGTAGAATGTGAGGGAGGTTTTAAGGGCTGGGTAGTATTTGAGCGTTAAATGGTCAGAGGATAGTCTAAGCAGAGGGAAATGGCGTAAGCAAAAGTATAGAGGCAGGAAAATATAAAGCATGTTTGAGAGTAATCTGCTTTCGTGGCAGTATAGATATATGGAAGAGAGTAATATGAGATAAGGCCAGAAATGTAATAATCACCAAACTGTGGAGGTTTAAAAGGCAAAGGAACATGAACAATAGGTAGGCATTATTGAGTGTTTTCTAAAGATCAGCTACAGAAGAATTGAAGGGGTAACTCCTGACCTCCCTCCCTCAATATCAACATTACTAGACATATTAGAGACCAGGATATCTCTGTTATGGATTTCATGGAAGCCTCACATTCAGACTAGCCAGGCATGCAGTTTTGAGAATGTAGTGGCTTTATTTGAACAATATCTCTTGACCAAAAGCAAGTTTGAGAGGCTATGTTATGAAGAGTGATCACATATGCAAGTTTGCAGTAAGTTTCCATGAATCAAAAAATCTTTACATTCGTGTAAGGTTGAAAAGCCTATTAATCATGGATCTTACTCAGTTGTTAAGCTCTTTAGGGATCTCTTCAATACTGTATCCCTCTCTGTGCCCAGCACACCACAAGTACTCAATAAATTTCTGCTGAATAAGAATTTTAAAATATTAGCAACTGTTTATTTTTGACAAGAGGAGTGACATGCTAAGATCAATACATAAGCAAAAGTAGTCTGGCTACTATACAAAAGATGATTGAAGAGAGGAATGGGAGTGGAGGTAGAAAAATATGGCAGGAAGCTATTGGGGTACATGAAGCTGGTAGTAGTGGAAATCAAGAGGAGGAACAGATGTGAGAGATGCTGCAGAGACAGAAAAAAATAGACCTAGAAACCAAATGAATAAGATATATGTAGGAGGAAGAAAAGCAAAGATAACCCCAATATTTCTGGCACAATGGACAGATAAGACTTGGAGGGGGTGCCAAAAAGGCATAGTAAATCAGTCAAAGGGGGAGCAAGTTTCAGCAAGTTGAAGTATTGATGAGACACCCAGGTGAATTTATAGGCATGGAGCTCAAAAGACCTACCAAATCTCAGAGAGACTGGCAGCTGTCTCTTACCTGTGATCCAATGGTTTCCTGGAAGCACCTCCCCAGCTGAGTCTTAGCTGCAACAGGATATACATGAGGAATGAGCTGCTGATGAGAGTATGTTGAGTGTATGGTCTGAGTCTTCTGAATGGGGACTCCTTGGTAAGAGATCTGTGATTGGCCTGGTTGGCTTTCTTTCACCTTCTGGCCTGTGGAGCCATCAATCCTTGAAACCTGATGTATCTGTACTGAGGCCTCTGGTGGATGTTTCACATGGATATTCACTATGTTTGGGGGAAATTTCACTAAAACAAATAGGGATGAAGAGAAAAAATTCTTAGTAATAGATCATAATAATGAATAATCCAAACATAAAATTTTTATTAAGGTTAAACAGTGTGCCTACTTTCCATGCACAGCCTTCAAAAACCACAGCAAAGTTCTTGATGGCAACAGTCACACACTTCAAATTTGCAATTACCCTACAAAGCCTCTCTAAAATAAAAAGGCAACTGCAGAAATGAATTATAGCTTCTGACAGTAATACTTGAAAAGAAAATTAAAGCCCACAAAAGATATTTTTTGGGATGAGTCTTATATAAACCTATGATGTAAATGTGTGATTCAGCTATAATTTGTGGGTAGATTATTGCAAAGGATCACAGCAGAGATTAAAAGTTTCATTACTTGTAAGTTTCTCATATATATAGTTTCTGCTTTGATGGCAATTTTAATATTTGTCTTTTACCCTCAAAGAGAAAGTTCCAATTCCTCACAGCATAGTCTTTTTTTTACAGTAACTAGTCAATTTTTATTGTGATTCTCCTGGTATTTTTTAAAGTTGATAAACTATATTATCCTAAATTTATAACAAGATTTGAACTCAGCAACTTTGAAACAAAAATTCACTAAAGCTATCAAATTCTCATGAAGGAAATTTGTATTTCAATTTGAGAGAGTAATGGTTATTATTAATGTGGCTTATGCACATTTAAAAGAAACATCAAGTTTCAAAGACTGACTTTAGAGTATCTTGGAGAGACCATGTCAGTCATCTAATCCAATCTCCTCATTTGAGAACAGCAATCTCCCAATTTTCTCCTGGCTGACATTTCTCATGATGTCCAGAAATACTAGGGCCGCAAAACTGAGCTAAGCTCTGCAAGGGAAAAAATGTTTACCTTTGACTCCTTGCTGGCTTGTCATAGTCAGAGGAAGGGTATGTGTAGAGTGGACAACATGTGTTCCTAAGCCTTTGCTTGATTGCTGAGAATGCTGGTAGAGTTTAGGGACATTTGCGCCATGTACTGGGATCTGGCATAGCTTCCCAGTATAATTTGGAGGGCACTGGCATTTGTCCCTTGAACTGCACTGACCTCCATTCATACATGGAAGGTGACAAATTACTGAAAAGGAAAAGGACAAAATGAAAAGAATGGGTTATTTGATATCAATGTCATACATACCATATCAATATCATGAATAAAATTTAACACTTGATACTAGTAAAAACCTGAAATAAACAGCTGTCAAAGATAGGAAGAGGTAGAAATAGTTGTGACCTACAAGGAACTTGGAACCTGGGCACAGAGAGAAAGAAGACCTAGTCATACACCTAGATAACCAATAGTATGAGGCAATCCACAATAATTCTGAAATGAATAACATAGACAATAATGGTCATGGAGTGCTGAGGGGACGCAGGGTTGAAACTAAAGAGGGTTGGGCAGTCAAGGAGGGTATTCAAGTCTCAAGGAGGAGGGTGAGACCTGAGTTGGATCTTACAGGAAAGAAGTTGGAGAAAGGATTGGAAGGAAAAAGAACAGACAAAAATGAAAAGGTGAGGCTGTGCATGGTATTTTATGGTAAGTGAAGTTCTTGATCCCATCAGCAAAACTAGTTGGGTACAGAGGATGGCCAAAGGGAAAGTATTTTACTTTCAAGCTGACAATAAAAAGGGCTGTATAAGCATAGGGCTTGCTTCTAAAAGCATACTGTTGCTTCTAAAGGCTTTGGAGAACTTGCAAATGAAGGACATTAAAAGTGAGTTCATCATTTGCTACTTATTGTTTTTGGGTCTGGAGATCAATCAGCATCTCCCCAAGGTTCATTACAACAGGTGCTAATGTAGCACTCAGCCCAAGTCTATTTGGCATATTCTCAGTTTAAGGCAGTGTGTATAGTAGATGGAGCAATAGAACACCTGGGTTGAAACTCTACCTATCATATTTAGTAGTTATGTGACCAAAGAATAAGTCATTTACTGCAGTAAGTCTCCACATTAGCCTCACTTCCTTCATCTGAGGGTTGTTGTGAGATACAAATGAGAAAATGTACTGAATGTAAAATGCTTTGCAAACATAAAATGTTAGGTAGTATAGATGTTCTCCATGAAGCTGGTACTTGTGGTATAAAAAGAAATGTTAGAGGCAGAAGATTATCTAGTCCTATCTGTCCTTTATTTATATATGAGGTAAATGATACTCAGAAATTTTCAATGACTACTGCAAGGTCAAGCAATCATTCAATTAATAAACAAGCATTTATTAAGTGCTTACTTATATACCACTGTTTGATGTACAAAGTGAAGAGTCAGAGGAGACTACAGTCTTTCTCCTAGAACTGTCTCTTGCTACACTATTCCAGCATGCTTACAGTATAAACTGCATCCAGTTCTAGTTAGAACTTGCTGATGAAACTTTCCAGCAAATCTATTGATGTGGCAAAGTTATAACTCCACCTTGCATATCCTGAGTAGGCCTTCCTGGTTAATTTTTAGAAAACCTCCTTTTGAATACTGGTCCATGTTCTCTGACCCTATTGCCCCAGCACCAACATGAGAACACAGGCCCTTTATATGAAAAAATCTATGTAAACCTGGCCCCCATAGGCTTGACACCTTCTACAGATTGGAGAATACATCCCACTATTCATCTGTACCACCACCCAGAATGCTGACCTGTGGGGATGTGGGGGAAGGGAGATTACATTTGATTCTATCCCTGACTGAATTGCTGTGCCTATGCTGGGCTTAGCTGTGAATATTGATAAACCATTCTCACCCATCCTAGTGTCTGTCACCGTACGCAACTTTCCTGAACTCTGTACTAAATTTACACGACACAAAGAAAGGCAAAAACAGTCCCTGACCTCAAAATGAGTTTACTTTCTAGTGAAAAGATCATAGATAGTAAGTGGTAGACTAGAATCCTGTTCTCAACTGCCAGTCCGGTGCTTTGTCCACTTCACCACACTGGTTCCTTTCTCTACTACAATTCAATTCTATCAATGATGTAAGATACTGATACCTCAGGCATTCCCATTTTTAACATAACTATTTGTCAACTGCACAAATGAATGTGAGGCAAAGGGGAGAAGAAGACAGAGAGGACACACGGCTAGAAAAGGATTTATTTTTTAAAAAAACACTGGTTAGAGTAGTGTGCAAGGTCAATATGATTCAATAGGGCAATGTGACAGTCAAAAATGTTAATGCAAGCTTAAGCAGTAATAATGGTTGCCTAACATTCAGAACAAGGAAAGATAAATTGCTATTAGCTATAGCTAAATCTGCTATTATGATCTGGCTTTGTCGGGCAACATCTGGAATACTGAGTTCAGTTCTTGGCAACACATTTTAGGAAAAATATTGATAAACTGTACAATTTCCAGAGGAAGGCAATCAAAATGGTGATGCAACTGCGACATTCCATACAAGAATTAAAGAGAACTGTCTTCAAGAGTTTTTGAAGTGCTATCCTGTTTAAGAAGGGTTAGGTTTCCTCTGCTTGGCTCTAGAGGGCAAAACCAGGAGCAACAAACAGAAAAAGCAGAGAGGGAAATTTCAGCCCAATATATGGAAAAACTATATAACAATTAGAGCTATACAAGAATGAAATAGTATACCCTGAGGGTAATGAATTAGTGGTTTTTAAGCCAAGGCTGGATTACCATTTTCCCAGGATACTTGTAGAAAGAATCTCTACTTAGGTATGGGTTGCACTGGACAATCTCTAAATCTCTTTTCAACTCAGAGATTCTATGATTCTATTTGGTATGTACACTTACGTAAGAATAGGAGGCTGGAATGTACAATGGGTACACCCACCCATCCATCCAAGCTATTTTATGGACTGTACACCCATCCATTCATCCAAGCTATTTTATGGACTGGGCAATCTAAAGTAAAGGAATTGGCTAAATCAATTATGCACTGATATCCTAGTGTCAAGGCTCAAAATAAATTGGCACCTGATAGAAATCATGATCTAGGAAAAATAAGAATTTTAACAGAATTTAAAGTGATGTCCCATAGAAGTACCCAAGTTAATGATATTCATCATCAGCTGATTCACTCCTAGGATAATAATACCTCCCACTTTGTTGTACTCCATAGCTATCAAGGAATTTTTACCTATGAAATCTCATGCCATTCTCCTAGCCTACTCTACAATAGACATGTCAAATAATGGCCCTTGGATCACATGCAGCCCGCAGTACTCCCAAGTGGGGCCCAAACCAAATCAAAATGTAATTGTGTAATACTTACAAATAAATAAAAATGCAATAAAAAAGATATTATTAACATGTGGTTTTTTAAGTGAAAATGTGGACTTCAGGGATACTCATGAATGGTTTAGTAGCCCCCATTTCCATGTGATTTGGACACCATTGCTCTATAAGATTGGCAGGACATTTTTATCCCATTTGGCAAATGAGGAAACTGAAGCTCAGAATAGTTATGTAAGGTCACACAGCCAGGAAGTTACTACTCATCTTGGTCTTCTTTCTGCTGTGCTACGCTGCATTTCCTAAGATAATATAAGTTCCAAGAAGAAGAGGGCTGCTTTGTTTTTTGTCTCTTAGCTTTACATTTATAGAATTCCATTCCTCCTTTAAATCACAGGTTAAATAGGACAGCGAAGTAATGAGACTAACTTTGTGTACCTTACAGAAACCAATTTTCTTGATTTGTACTCATAACACCCCTATGATTCTCTTTTATCTTTACTACAGTCACAATGAACTAGGTGCTAACATCTCTTTGAAAAGAAAACAAATAAAATAACTTGCCCAAGGTCACAGCAAACAAGTGATGGATATTAGTGTGGAATATTCAAAACACTGCTTGGTGTAGAGTCAGATGACCTGAGTTCAAATCCCAGCTCTCCTACTTACAACCAGTTTGACCTTAGGCAAATCATTTCAACAATTTTAGTATACTCCCTAAGAAACTTCATGTAGGCAAAGTGAGGAATAAGTACTTAGGGAAAAGACCACAAAAAAGTTAGAGGAGGAGAGGGGATGTGAGGTGAGCTAGAGAGGCAGAAGCAGATTAGGGGAGAATAGTGGGAATCTTGGCTGACCAAGATAGGAAATAATTATAGTCATCCTAGGCAAAACTGTCTTTCGATAAATCCTCTGAAAGTGGATTGTGCTATTCTTCAATCAATAAACAAAATTTTAAGGAGAAGAACACTTTCCAAAACATGTAAGGGGTGAATGCCCTAGCTCCAAATGTCAAGATATTTTTAAAAAATGATTAGATCTGCCCAACTTCATAAATCCTTTTGCAAATGTTCATTCACTGATGAGCAAAAAGCAAATTTGGCCAAATAATAAAAATAAAGTCAAAAGTGACAATTATTCTATGGAAGTGTTTGTAAAATATTTTTGTCATGTTATCTGGTTTCAAATAAATATTTATTTAGTCACAAAGACTTAAGCAAATTTTTCCAAATGTGAACTATTTGCCAGTGAAAGTTTAATTCTCTGATGAATTTCTGATATATTATCAGTACTTGTGTAAATGGTTCCTTCCTCCGTAATATATAAAATTCTGCCTACAGTCATAAGTAATATTTGAAAAGAGTACACAAAAAATAACTAAAATAAACAAGCAGAAGGAATAGCTTCCACAAGTACAGACTAAAAAGATCATGAGGACAGGGCTGAGCAGAATTCAGAGCCAGGAAGGGAAATGTCATCGGGATTATAGGCAATTAGGTCAGTCTGGGTCATGACAGCAAAATAAGATTAAGCAAGATTCAAGGTCAGATAAATCCAGACTCAACAAGGTTTCCAGCCGGCAGAGAAGACAAAGTGGGTTGGTCATTTTACCAGACAGAATGGTTCTTATGCTTCCAGAAACATAATCCCAACAAAACAATACAGGGAAAAGGCTGAAGAAATTGTTATTCCCCCAAGGTTTTGCTTCTGGTCTTTTAGCCGGGCAGTTGATGTGCCTCTGCTCCATTCTGTGTAACCTGCTACATACATAGCTGGTTCAGAGCACTCTATCAGTACGTGTGAAAGAAAAAAAAATAACCTGAAGGTAATTCCAGTGAATTCTGTGTCTTTCTGGTCATAAAGCAAAGTATTTCTGCTTGAACTACTTCAACCGGTAAAATTCACTACTTATAAATATTTGTGAATAAAAAATGAAATAAAATATCTCCCTATTCCAATGGTTTCAAAAGCTGAAATTATGGTATTTCATCAAGATTTAGAATCTCTTTATAACCACATAGTGAGCCTTTTTTTATGTGGCTGGTCCCTCTCTTCAAGAAGAAGATCCTTTTGAAATCAAAGAAAACAAAAGCAATATCACCATCAACCCATAGACTTGAAATATTTAACCATGGATAGTCTTCCACTTCAAAGATCCATGTCACTAAAAACATAGCAAAGTTAGTGTAAAAACTTCTTTTCTCCTGGAAAATAGAACAATAACAACAGATCTTTTAGAGCAAATTCCAGCCCCTTGTGGGGGACATAAGGATCATGACAACACATACTTTTCAGATCCCTCGACAAGATAACCTAGCAAAGAAATTGCACCAAGAACGCATACCTCTGGCTGGGAAGCAGGGTAACATGGTCAGTGTAACATTTTGCTGGATCTCTCCCATTTTCCTATACTGCATTCTATAGCGTCACCTGGGAGCTACTGCAAACAATCAGTGGTATGTGAGCCTCAGGCCTGTTATTTCAAAAAGGGCAATTTTGAGACAACCACTCAAAGCAGCTCATGGCACTTCTATAAAAGGTCAATGTTAGAAACAGAATCTGGGCCTCCACTGCTGAAAGAACAACAAGTAGGGTGTTTTAAAGATGTCCAGACGTTCAGCCGAGTTCCATAATTCACTCTTGGGCTAGAAAATTAACTCAGAGCTATTATGTGATCAGTGTGGAGGCTGGAGTACAATTCATTCTCACATTTTACCCAGGTAGGTTGGAACTCACAATAACTGGTGAGATGCTAAAAGTGTACCCAAACATGAATGAGGTGAAATATATTTCTCTAAAAATACCTACACTCAGATTATTGTTTGTCATATTTTCTTAGCTACAGACCCTAAAGCAAGCTCTGAGAATACATGGGAGCTTCCTCTAGCTTACTGGCCATCTTAACCAACTCACCTTCTATGCCAGCAGACAGACCATTTCGAGTTATTGTGGCTGAGGAAAGGGGGAAAAAAGATTCTTGTCTGCAGGAAAACCTACATCTGTCATTTCATGGAATGGAGAAACACATGATTTTGATTTGAGTAGCTACTTAAACTTTCCAACTTGTCTCTAATTAGAAGAATAATGTTCCATCAAAGGCCTTCTACATTTCTGTTGGGACTTGCTGGGGTGAAAATTTTTGAAGGTAAAAATTCTACCTTGTATTTCTCCATCTAGAATACATGTGGGCTCTCTGCAGTGACATATTTTAAGAGGTTTTTAGAGCTTCTGAATAATAAATGCATTACATAATAATAAAAAAATAGTTAAGTGTGATATACTCTAAAAAGCTGTGATATCCTAAAAAAAAGATTTTTTTTTCTTTTAAAAGTTGGTAAGAATCAAGTAAAAATAGAATTCTGGATAGGAATTGGAGAGGATATATTGAGAAAAAGGCTGATATAGCGGAAAGTAAAATAGACTTTGAGTCAAGAAAACCCAGGCTTGAATTTCAACTCAGATTAACTGTATGACAATAGGCTAGATGCCTCTGGGCTTCAATTTTCTTTCCTATGCCATGGAGTTGTTGTGAGGATCAAGGATTTTCAAACCTAAAAGTGATGTGCAAATATAAGTTATTATTAGCTATTATTATATTTTTATGTAGAAACTGTCCACAGGCATAGCCATAATCATCCTTGCCTCTTCCTTTTCCTTGTCCCCCAACCTATCCAATCGACTGCTAAGTATGACAATCCAATGGACATACAAATTCCACCTCAGGCACTTACTAGTACTGTGATGAAGGACTAGTCTATTAACCTCTCAGTTCCTCACTTCCCTCATCTGTAAAATGGGGATAAAAATACTTGCATAGCAGCAGTTAAGCCCTATGGAACATGCATTTGGATGGGCCAATGGGAGTCAACCCAAGGAGCATGAATTGGAGCTTTTCTAGTAATTTCTGAGAATGCATGTGGCTTAGCATTGAAGGAGTTTGGTGCTTTGAAATAATGAAATAATGCTTTTCTTGGCCACTGAACGTGTAGAGCTGTTGAGTCAGTAGACTTAGGGAGTGACTGTGCCCTGTGTCTCGTTTTCGTGGACACTCCTGTGTGGCAAGTAGCTCTCCATTCCTCAGTTTCCATAGAGAGGTAGGTGCCCTCCTCACCACCCTAACTGCATAACACCCTGCAAGTGCATAGCAGTGAAAGCATTTGTTCTACCTAGGTAATTCTGAGCCTGGGTTTGGGGCTGCTTCTTCTGATTTGTTTATTTCCTGAGTATGGATGACTGAGGTTCTGAGATTGATAATATGCATTTTAGAGGAAACCTTGTGACTTTGAGAGGCTTGGAGATCCTGGGATAAGCCGATGTCAGGTATACTTCAGAAGACCTCACAAACTACTCAAGGACTCCTTGGAGAAGATGACCACAGAAATGAAGAAGAGCCAACCCTGGTTAGGGCTCACCAGAAGAGATAGTTTTGGAAGTTTTAGATATAGCAGAGCAAAGGTGAAATTCAAAATACCTCTTCAGCAGTGCCATAAATGCTTCATATTCAGAAGAGTTCAACAGTAGTGATGTCACTACTGCTTGTTGTGGATTTTTTCTGCATTAATCATTTCTTTTATGCATAAGAAATAAATAGCTGTCCTCTACCTGATCTACATTTTACATCAAATCCCTTTCTATTTCCCCTGTTGAGGACATCCAAGCTATGAGCTAAACCTAAGTTTTAAGTGTTTTCCTTCCCTGTACCTCCAAGACGAAGATGTAGAGAAACAAAGAGTATGAAAAAGAGAACCTGACCCACCTGTTTAAAGGCCAAACTATCCCAGGACTAAACCATGTCTATCTATAAGTGTGGGTACAGAGCCAAGAAGGGGTACATGGTGAAGAGGAAGAGCGCGAGGCCCTCATGTCCCTTGAGACCAGGAGTAGTTCTTATTGCTACACCTTTACTACCTATTTTCCAGGACTGTTATGAGGAATGTGCTTTACAAACAATAAAGCACTTTTAAGAGGTTTTTAGAGCTTCCAAATAACAAATGCATTACATTTGTTCAGTTGTTCAGTTGTTCTTCAGTTGTGTCTGAATCTTGATGACCCCATTTGGGGTTTTCCTGGCAAAGATAATAGAATGGTTTTCCATTTTCTCCTCCAGTTCATTTTTACAGATGAGGAAATTGAGGCAAGCAGGGTCAAGTGATTTGTCCAGAGTCATAGAGCTAGTAGGTGTTTGAAGACAGATTTGAACTCAGGAAGATGAGTCCTCTTGACTCCAGGCTGGTACTCTATCCCTGTACCAATTAGCTGGCCATACCATACATACATACATACATACATACATACATATATATATATAGTGGTTTTCAAAGGGTGGTGCTTTTGTGATTAGGGGGTCAAAACTATGAAGTCAAAACCATTTTCATAATGATATTAAGATGTGTTCATTTCTAATACAGTAAACACCAATAGCTACAACCCATGTAAACAAAAGTTCTTTAAGGGGACCTCAATAAATTTTAAGACTATAAAAGGGTTCCAAGACCAAAAAGTTTGAGAACCACTGGTGCGAAGGGAAAAGAGTCAATCTCAAAGCCAGGAATATTTGGGTTCACGTCAACCTCTGACACACTGACTGTGTGACCCTGGGCAAGTAAATTAATTTCTCAGTGCTTTAGGCAAGTCTCTAAGCCTCTAAATTTCACAGAAGGTGCCTGCCTTCGTTGGTAGAGTTTCTTCACCCTGGAGTTCCCTAAACTAATGAAATAAATCTAGTCACTATCTACTTAGATGGCCAGGACCTTTGTTTAGGCCCAAGTAAGTCATTCTCATTCAGCTAATAGTTCTTCTTACTTTTAGCTTCTCTACTTTTTAATTCATCTTCCACAATGCTGCCAAATATATTTTCCTAAGGGAGAGATGTGACTATGTCATTCTGTTTAGTAAAGTCGTCCATTAGCTTCCCATTGCATTTAGTGGAAAATATAAGCTACTTAACTTGTCTTCAAGGGTCTCTAAAACTTGACTCCAATCTACTCCAGCCTTATTTCATATTATTCCTGTTCAAAACTACATTCTACCCACTTTTCTACAATAGTCACATCTTGCCACGGGGTCTAATCACAGAGTAAGCACAAAAGACAAAAAACTCTCCCTTAAATCTTCCTTATAGACTAATAACTTTGTAGCCAGAAAGAAAGCAGGGATTCTTTAAAAGAAGGCAGTCCATATTAGAGGGTGGTAGATCATTCTGAGATGGTTGCTACAAAAAACATTTAATGTTTCACCAGACAGGTAAGAATAAGGACTTCTATTCAAATAAAAGAAAACAACGGGTAAAGAGCAAGATGGAAGGAAAACTGCCCGTTAGTGGAAACTAATGTCTTTGAAAGGGTTTCATGCTGAGTGATCAAAGAACAAGAAAGAACAGTTCTCAAAAGGAGAAATGCAAACTATTGACATCCATATGAAAGAGTGCTCAGAATCAGTTATGTTAAGAGAAACGCAAATTAAAACAACTTTGAGGTTCCATCTCACAGCAAGAAAATTGGGCAAAGAGGTCAAAATGGTGGAATCAATCAATGGTGGGAAGGCTATAAAAAGACAGGCATATTAGTGCACTCCTGGTGGAGCTGTGAATGGATCCCACTATTCTGTAAAAGAAGTTGGAATAATACTAAAAGAGTGGATAAAAAGTCCATGCTCTTTGATTCAGAGATGCCACTACTAAACATTTATCCCAAGGTGGTAAAAAAATTAGAAACGAAAGTCCTATATACTCCAAAATATAAAGCACTTTTTTGTAGTAGTAATGAACTGGAAAAAGTAAGTGTCCATTGATCAAGTAAATGGTGAAACAGACTATGGTATGTGAATGAGAGAGAATATTATTCCACTATAACAAGCAATGAATATAAATAATACACATAGACATAGGAAGACATATGAACTGGTAGAAAATGAAGCAGAATCAGATGAACAACATATATAATAACTATAACAATAAAAATGAAAACATCAAAAAATGAAATTGAATGCTATATAATTATAATGATCAAGTTTGACTCTAGAGAAAATACATGAGAATGCACCTCTTGGATAAGGAATACTGCATAAATTATTTAAAATTAATTGAAGTGTAGATTAGTTATGTTTAATTGATTTTTTTCTCCTTTTTACTCTTTGTTAGGAAAGATGAGGGTTCTCTGAGTTGGGAGGAGGACACTGAAAAATTAAGGTGATGTCAAAAACAGAGAAATTTTAAAAATAAAATAAAGGGTTTCACACATAATTGTGATTATATTAGAGGCTGGCTATATCTCTACATAACTGTTTCTTCTTTCTGCTTTTCTATGAGGCATGAAAGTATAAAAGGAAGTTGAAAGGAACACAGAAGAGATGTAGAGCCAGCCAGGAATTCTAAAAAGGCGAACTAAGGCTATCTTCTTCATTAGTTCTACCTGACTAAGCAGAATGAACGGACTACCTACAGGTAAGATAAAGAAGAGATTCTTGAACTATCTTTAGCAAGGAGAGATGTTCCTCTCTCAAAGGCAGGAAGGAAATAAGACTGTTTTCCTATGAGGCAAGAAAGGATAAAAGGAGGTCAAAAAGAACACAGAAAAGACTATATACATAGCTAGAAATGCTAAGAATGCCAACTAAGACTGTCCCACTTATTAGTTCTACCTGCCTAAGTATAAACTATCTGTGGTTATGATAAAGAACAAGTTCTGGAATTACTCTTAGCAAACAGCGATGTTCCTACTCTCAGAAAATAAGAGAATTAAGATTCACATCTCTCATTTCACACTCACTCTCCAGGACATTATTGAGTAGAAGAGTGATCAATTCTGCTTAGACTAATTTTTTTTCCTCTTTTTTTGGCCAAGTATATGTAATTAAATTCATGTCAGTAAGACAGATGTATGTATAATATGGTTCCATCATACTAGCTATTTCGTAAACTTGATGCTAAATTTCTCATCTCCATTCATTTACACACTTGACCCACATCCCTAGTATGTACCCCCTTCTCAACTCTGTTGGTCTTTTATCTTTCTCTGAGGCTCAATTGAGATGCTAACTCTTCCTTGAGATTTTCCCTCATACTCTCAATTGCAAACATTTTTTCCCTCCTTGGATTACCTTGTATTGTAATTATACATCTAGATATTATTCATAGGTTGCCTTGACTCACAGGCCAGTTCACTATTGCTAGGATGTGTTGACTCAGTATTTGATAATATAAAAATATTAGAACAATAATAAATAGTGACAAAGATGACAGCAAGAAAAGGAGATAGACCAGATGACCTGAAGGGCTCTAGATCTAGGATCTATCTATCACTTTAGATCTTGAATAACATTGGAAGATAAAGCCTTAAAGTAATGAGCTAATAGAGGAAAGATGGAGAAAAAGGCTAGCACTATCAAGAGAACAATGGCATAGGAGGAAGAGAAACATGATAACTAAGGCCATGATCACAAAAGCATGAATTTCTATCAACAACCTCTTTTCATTTACCTGAAGACCTTCAGCGTGCATTAGTATCATTTAGCAAAAGAAATCTAGAACTGAAAGGGGTCTCAGTGAGTACCCAATCACTTTATAAGTCAAGACCCAAGGACCAGAAAAGCATCATAACTTGTCTCAGGTCTCAGGTTAATTAGTAGTGGAGATAGGACTAGAAACTCAGTCTCCTTACTCCAAATCAACTGCTCTCTTCATGGTACCATGCTTCCTACCACCACCTCACTCCAATTATAATGAGGCAATTGTCTACCATGGCAACAGCTGAGGTATACAAGGCAGATATATCCAGAGGACAAAGTTCAATTCTCCTTTCTAATTATTATCCTCCCACTCCCAGATGGCTTCTTCTCAGTCAAAAAGTTAAAATACTGACTGTTCCCTGTCCAGTAGGTTCAAACTAAAGTTAGCCTTCCTGCTATTGGGATTATAATCCTGGACTGTTATCTTTAAATAGTTGTTTGTCATGAAGATGCCTGGTGAAATTATGCACACCAATGATAGGGGTACAGTCATAAAACTGGCACCCATGGCACTGCCCAGTGTAATCAATATTCCAAACTTTAATATGAACAGGGAAAACCTGTGAGATTAGTATTAGTTCCTTCACAAGTACTAGACATTTATTAAATCATGTTAATTTCATTTGAATCAGAAAATTTACTGGAATTGGAGATGAAGAAACAGGCATATTATAGACATAGAGTAATAATCTATGACATTGCAAGTTCATTCAAAGTCAGATGATTAATTATGGAATTTCAAGAGAAAATCTATAATGCCTTACTCATTTAGTTTAAATAACCTGATCTATAAAGTTTAGGCCATAAAAAAGCCAATTCCTTCCTCAGGGCTCCATATATACATTCATTGAATCTGGAGCATTCCATCAACTCGAGACAATATGTATCAAAATTGACTTCCTGAGAATAATTCTCCTGTAATCCCCAGAACTGGCCCAAGAATATGTTTCTAATTAACTCTCTTGGGACACAGCACAGAGTTAGTCTAAATTGACTTTTGAAACATCCTAGTAAATGTGCTACACTCAATGACTGGAATAAAACAATTGGGGGCCCAGTTTCAGAACTTGATATGAATCAGAGACATAGATGAAATGTAAATTAAAACTATTATCATTAATCAGGAGTAGAAAAGTTCCTAAATCCTCTTGGCAACCTTCCTAAATAAACCAAATATCACCAGAGAAATTACTCTGGGATATTAAGTAGAATTTCGGAAAGTTTCTCCCTGTATTCCTTCTGTTTCTCTTTCTCCATTCCTTTTATGGCCTGTCAGCCACCAAAGTTCAGGCAGCTATATAAGGATATTACTCAGAATGAATGCACACCAGACGATTCCTTTCTGATAAAAATTGAAGTATTTCCATCAACTATAGATGCTTCCCTGGATTAACCAGAAATTACTTGAGGGTTTTTTGTTTTGTTTTTGTTTTTGTTTTAGCTTCTGAGTATCATAACCTAGCCCCATTAAAAATCTAGAGTAACATATCTGTATCTTTCCTTAAAATTAGGGAAATCTACCAAATCAATTTGTCCCCAAAGTAGAAGGATTTATAATTGCTCCAACTCTATCAGTGAGATTAACATATATTTCTTTATAGCTTCATTGGATTTTGAGATTGAAGAGACTTTAAAAATCATCTAAACTAACTAAACTCACCCAAATCCATACAAGTAAAAACAGTGGAGCTGGAACCCAGGCCTCTTACTCCAAATTCAGTTCTCTTTGCAACAAGCTACATTTGCTTCTTTTTTTGTGTTGACTTTTTCTTTTTTAATTAATAATCCTTAGTTTTTTCCCTCTTCCCTCTATCAAACTAAAAAAAAAAGATAAAGAAAACTCTTGTAACAAATATGTATAGTAAAGCAAAACAAAACCCTACATTAGCTTTGTCCAAAAATGTATATCTCATTTTGCAACTTGAGTCCATCACTTCTCTCTCAGGAGGTAGATTGCATACTTCACTGGTTCCCTAGAATTGTCATTGGTCACTGCATTCATCAGAGTTCTTAAGTCTTTAAAAAAATGTTTGTCTCTACAATGCTGTTACTGCATAAATTGTCCTCTTGACTCTCTCTGCTCACTTCACCTGTATCAGTTCACACATGTCTTTCAAGGTTTCTCTGAAACTGTCCCTTTTTATCGTTTCTTATGTTGCAATAATATTCTATTACATCTCCGGAGTTATTTTCAGTCATGTCCAACTCTTCATGACCCCATTTAGGGTTTTTTGGTAAAGACGCTGGAGTGATTTGCCATTTCCTTCCCCAGCTCAGTTTACACATAAGGAACTGAGGCAAACAGGGTTAAATGACTTTCCTAGGGTCACACATCTAGCAAATGTCTGAGGTCAGATTTGAACTCAGGAAGAGAAGTCTTCCTGACTTCAGATCCTGTACTCTATCCAATGGGTCACCTAGCTGCCACTCTATTACATTTATACATCATAATTTGTTGGGCCATTTCCCTCAGATTTTAGATTACTTTTTACTATGAAAGCTGCTTCCTAAATTGTACTGGCAGCTTGGAAAGTTAATGGGTACATTTAATGTAGGTAAAGCCACTGACTTTCATTAAGTACTACAAAACTGTCAGATACTTAAAATTATTATTCCCAACATTAGTATGAGCAACTGACTGGATAGCCTAGTTCCATCACAGATGCTCTTTCACTTGTGAAGAAGTGCTCTATCAATACCCACACCCAAGGGACTTTAAGACTTTTTTGGATATATTATCTACATTGTAAATAACATTTTCAGTAGTTCCATTTGAGAGAGAGAGAGAAAAGGGAGAAAGAGAAAGAGACAGAGAGAGAGAGAGAGAGAGAGAGACAGAGAGAGAGAGAGAGAGAGAGAGACAGAGAGAGAGAGAGACAGAGAGAGAGAGAGACATGCAGACCTTGGTGCAGTCTCTTGGAACTAATACATTTCAGTATAGTTTGCATCAGTTTATCTTAATATGCATGAGTTAAGCACTTACTGTGCATAAGGCTATGCTAGGAGCTGGGAATACAAAGAAAAAGTAAAGCAGTCCCAGCCCTGCAAGGAGCTTCAAGTTTGATCGGGGGTGTGGGAGTAGCTAGTAATGCAATATATATACACAATAAGTTAATGCAAAGCAATTTCAAGAGTTACTAGCACCTGGAGGGTATCAGAAGGGAACACCTGAGCTGGGATCTAAAGGTAGAAGTCAAGGTGAGAAAGAACATTCCATACATGGGGGACAACCTACACAAAGAGATGGAGGTGAGGGAAGAAATGCAGATGGAGGAGAATTAGCAAGCCTATAAACCTGGAATGGAGAGTGAATGAAAAGATGTAATATTACATGACTAGAATGATAGGTGGGTTCCATGACAGGAAGAGGATTTTGTATTTTATCCTAGAGGCAATTGGGAGCTAGAGAACATTTTAATTTTAAGCAGAGGAATGATGTGGTCAGTTCTCAGCTTTAAGAATATTAAGTTGAAAGCTATATTGGAAAGGACAGAGATAATAGAGGCACAGTGTCATAATGGGTAGTTAGCCTTAGAGTCCAGCCTCTGACACATACTGGTAAGTCATTTAACCTTCTCAGTGGTGCAGGCAGCATTTTAAGTTTATATGTTGCAGATTGATTGCTGACTGCCCTGCTAGGGGAGCCTCCTCACCTGGAATTCCAGATCATATACATAGAGGATAAATGAGAGAGAGAAGAGACAGAAAACAAAACCATTGTGGGGAGTTGAGAGGGGAAAGAGTAGGGAGGGAGTATGGAGGAGGGAGTTATTATGCTAGTCCAAGCTTTTAAGTCATTTTGAATGCATTACAAGCCCCTTGCATGTATATTAAAACTTAAAAGATGCACTAAACTTTGGGGACAAGCTGTATTAGAGGACCAACTCTGCAACTAAGCATGCACTAGAGTGATGGATTTGAAATCAGAGGCTTTAGGCTAAAGTTCTGACTCTGCCACTTAACACATAGATAAACCTGACTGAGTTCTGTCATTTTGCCAGCTCTCAGTTTCCTCATCTCAAAAGAACTGAGGGAACCGAGGTAGATGATCTCTAAGGTCCCTTCCAGCTCAAAATCTATGATCCAATGAAACCTCTTATGTGACAAGAAAGTCACTGTTCTTCTCTAGACCCCAGTTTTATCATCTGTAATAAGAAGGGATTGAACTTAGATGATCTCCACTACATTCTCTTTCGGATCTGAAATTCTGTCATTTATTCTATGCAATTTTCTTATGAAACACTAATTATAAAATTCAAAATGCTATTACAATATTCAAAATGTGGGAAACGATGGGAGGAGTTTTGTTTCCACAGAATTAAAAGTACTTCCCCCAGCTTTAGCAGAATGTAAGTCAGGTGACTGCTTCTAATCAGAGCTGTGACCTAGCAGAACCAGACTTCTGATGAAGTGAAAGGTTAGAGGCTTGTGTGGATGCTTAACCAGCTGTTTGAGGGGGGCATGCAGTGGGTGGTTCAGGGGGTTGCATCTGGCCCATGGAGAGCAAGGTAGGAGATTTGAATTCAAATAATGTAAAAAGGCTGGCATTTGTCTGAGTAAACACTCTCCATAAGGGAGGTACCCATTCACTAGGAATGTAGAATAATTGGCTAAAATAAAAATGAGAACTTTCCTGGCTTCACAATGAGCATTGTTCTTTGTTTAGAGTGGGCATGTTTCTCACAAAAATATTAATAGAAGCTAAAGTCTCCAACCTTCTGTTCAGAGGATGAGTATCACAGACCCACAAGGAGAAGCCATTCCCAGGTTTATGTTAGTTAGGAGAATTAAGCATCACAGCACCTATATCACCCCATCCTCCAACACATGTACATTTATATACATACACATACACACACAGAGAGCCAACTTATCATTTTCTTTCCAAAGCAATCACACAAATTATCCTTTGGATCTGGGTTAGGAGGGTCAGTCTGAACAACATTATGCCACTTGCAAGTCTTAAAATAAAATCTTGAAAGTGAAGGTATAGATAACATAGTTATCAAAGAATCTCCAGTGTTGTTTTGCATATTTTTCCCACTATAATCTCCTAAAATTTCAGTTTTGCTAAACTTTTTAGTCACAAAACTAAAACTGCCTTAATGAATCTATTTATGTATCCAAACTAATTATTTTGCCAATATTTGTACCCTTTCTAGAGTCTGAACTCATTGGCTTCTTTCCATTAGTAAGTATTACTTAAGCCTAGTAAACCTCCCTAGCTCTTGATGGCTAAAAGAGGCCCTCTCCATGCATCTATTGTATTGTGTTCTTGAATTGAATAGACTTACCAGGCATCATCTGGAATTATCTCTAGGCCCATTTCACCTGGATCTGACCCCTACCTACCAAAGCAATCTTAAAATGTGCTTTAATTGGTCCCTCTGAAATATCTCTACAAGTTTGATTTGGGCACTAATTTACTATTTATTTATTACTGGGCTCTTTCCCCAAAACACCAAAGGACTCCAATGAAAATCTGCTATTAACTCTTTTCTTTTATTATAAAGCTTCTAAAATAACCAGAGGGGAAAGGCTAGATATATGAATAAAATTATGGCTTATACATAATCTCTGTGAGTGATTTGTGCTTAGATCTTCCAGCTGCTGGAAAGAAGATCAACAGCTAAAGCAGTCCAAGGTCAGAGTAACTTAACTGTAGAGGGTATAGATGTCATCAGTCTAGTACAGATTAGGAACACACAAATATATATTTAAGGAGAAGATCAAAATCTCTGCCTTCATTCTAAAGGTGATATAGATACGCGGAATAGAGAAAACCAGAGGGGGGTGGACTATTTCAATAAATGATTATCTATATCACAAAGATGACCATTCAGAATTCCTCATTTAATCAATGACAACTATTAAAGTGCTATACTGAAAATTTAACAATTAGCTCCTACAAACTGGTATAAGCTAGCTCCCGCACACTCCTGCAGAGAGGGAAGCCAAGTTTCATTAGGGAAAGTGGCCATAAGACCCCAATATGAAATGTCAATGGATAGAAGTCAGGAAAAGAATAACATACTGCCCAACACTGTCCTGGGGAGGCATGGAGGGGAAGGGAATAGTTTAGTCTTCATATGTAATTCATCATTTACTTTTGGCAAAAATGCTAATATTCTAAAACCGCTAAAAATTAATTCAAGAGATATCTGAAGTTGATAACAATCATAAAGACTACCTGACAGTTACTAATGCTATTTGTTTAGTACCAACCTAGCTGAGTCAAATCAGTCTTCCATGTTTACTGATTTCTAATTAGGTTCAAAGCATTTGAGTACAGATTCTAGAGTCAAAGGACTTGCATTCAAATCCCACCTCTGACACTTCTACACGCTTACTACTACATACTGCGCCCCCCTTGGGCCTCTGTTTCCTCACCTGGAAAATGAGAGGTTTGGATGAGAAGGCCTCTGACATCCCTTCCACCTCTAGATCTATGGTCCCATGATTTTAGTATACATAATTTGGGAGGTGAGGGAAAGGAGAAAGGAAGGAGTCAAGACATATGATTTTATTTGTGTAGAGAATTCCTGGTGCAGAAAGTCCTTCCATCCTTGATGTATATCAGCAACCCATGTGTAGTCTTAGCTAGTTACCAGTAATGAGATGTTAGGTGACTTTCCCGCAGTCACACAGCTAGCTATAGTCTACTCACTATGAGAGATGAAAAAGAGAGTAATTTATAATCTAACTGGAGATACAGAAAATAAAACCATGCAAAATATTAAGTTGAAAGATCCAATTATAAATATTTGTTGATTTCAGGTGATAACTAGAGTACTAATTTGAACCCAGATTTTAGATTTTACATAGAACACGTAAAAACAGTCTTTCATGAATACCTAACATGTGTTTAGAATTGTGGAAAACACAAAGGCAGTATAAAAGTTGGTGCCTGGCTTAAAGGGTCATAGCCACATTTAATATACTAATTTCAGCTACAAAATCTATCAAAACTCAAATTAAACTGAAACTCTTAAAAAGCTTTAAGATGGAAGCTCACCTTAAAAAGAAAAAAAAAGAGCAGAAACAGACCATAAAGAATTGAAGGTCATCATAAAAATAGGGGAATTTTATTGGTCTGTGGTCTTGCAGTTGGAAGACAATGATCTAACATATAAATACTAGCAAATGAAAACAGTCATTCAGCTTTTGGGAAGCGTAAGCAGAGAACATTGTTTAAAATAACCAAAATACTTCCATGAGAGGCCTACTAGTCTCAACCTCATGACCAAGTTGGTCATTATTTTAAGATTCTTAGTATGAATTGAATCTCAAACTTTTGTGTACTCATCTATTCTTAGGATTAATCAACAAGCAACCCCTTATCCCAGTATCTAATGGACTAAGAGATGAAGCTGCAAAGACAAAAGTAATACATCTTCACTCAAATAGTTTATATCTGAGTGGAGGAGACAACACATACATATTAGCTATGTAAACATCGTATATAAAATTAACATAAGACGACTTTGAGAGGGAATACACTAGCAGCTGGGGGAGAAGTGTGGGGAGGGAGAAGGTTGGGAAAATCTTCACACAAAAGGTGGCAATTGAGCTGAGACATAAAGGAAACCAGAGATTAGAAGAGGCAGAGCAGAGAAGGAGGTACATTCCAGATATGGGGACAGCCCAAAGGCACAGAGATGGGAAATGAAGTGTCCATCCCAGGGGAAGAATAGTGATTAAGCCAACATAACTGGATTACAGGGTGGCTGGAGGGGGAAAGAGTAGGTGGTGCAATCATTTAAATCCCAGTGGAGTTAATATTTTATACTAGAGACAATAGAGAGCCATTGGAGTTTACTGAGTAGAGGGGATTATATAATCAGACCTAAATGTTAGGAAAAATTAATTGGGCAGCTGTGTGAAGGTTTGATGGGAGTGATGATAGGCTTGAGACGAGGAGACCAAATAGAAGGCTATTTCAAAAGTCAAGGTGAGAAGTGACTAAATCTTGAAGTAGGGTGGTAGCTGTATGAGTGGAGAGAAAGGGAAATATGTGAGAATATATTGGAGAAAGAAGTAAGAATTAGCAACTGATTGGATATGTGAAGGTGAATGAGACTGAGGAATCAACAATGGCGCTGAGATTGTGGACATACTTCTATAAATCAAGGGATAAACCTTCATATCAGGTGCTAATAGGACTTTGTGAAATTTGATATTTTTTCAATTTAACATCTTTATCAAATGTCAGGCCTAATATGTTGCGCTCCTTTCCCAACATTTCCTCAGAAAACACATTCACTCATTCCCTCTACAGCCTGCAATCTACAATTAAATAACTATGTTAGAGAATGGATAAGATACAAAAGTAAACAAAAGATAGCCCTTGACTTCAAGGAGCTCCTGATCCTCTGCAGGGATGAGGTACTACACAGAGTAATACAAACCAGAACATGATAAATGTGTAAACACAGAACAAAGGTTTGGGAGTATGTAACCAGAGTGACCTTTGTTTTCTTTGAGTGACTCAGCTTACCTCATTGAGCCTCGCTGGGTGCTGGGGCTTCTCTTCCGGGGCAGGAAGCCCAGAAACCATGCCAGGAAGCACAGAACTTCCTGTATGATGAGTCATGGGGCTGGCTGAGGGGAGGTGTTGACTCCAGAGCCACGCCCTATTGGGTGTTAACCTAGTCTACGGTTAGGGGGAGAGGCCAACTCAAGAACCAATCGGCCCTGGTCATTCAGGCGGGGCTTGATGATGTCAAAAACTCTGTAAGAGGGGAGAGGACAGCTTTGGGGAAGGTGACTCTGGGCCAGCCCTTGCTCTCGGGTTGAGCCCAGATGTTGGTAACTATGAATTGTATTGGGTCTGTCTGTTGATATTTGTAATTTGTTTGTATTTAGTTCTGAAGTTCGGGATGGTGGTTTTGTTTTCCCCCGAACTAAATGAATATTCTGAACTTTAGGGTACTGGCTGTTTGTTCCGCTGAACTAGCTGACTATAATCAGTATTTGGCCTGTCTGTTGATGTTTGCCCGTATGCTCCCCTGAACTAACTGAATGCTGGCGTTTATTCCCCTGAACTAAATGAATGTTGTCTGTATGCTAACTGAATGCTGGATTAAAGTAAGCTGGTCAACCCCTTCACCGTGCTTTCCTTGTTTAAGCAGATAAAAAGAACCTGTGCTTTTCCAGTGTGCCAGCAGCCTCCTGGGTACATCTTACACCCCCGCGGAAGCTGCTAGCTGATTGTTAAAACAGAGTACAAGTGAGGGCAAGGATACTAGCATCTGGAGGGGTCAGGAAGGGCTCTGTAGGATATCTGAGCTGGTCCTTCAAGGATAGGTATGATTTCAACAGAAGAAATTATGTGAGGGGGAAGTAAAAGAAAGAATAACTAAACTACTGGAATAGGAAGCATCGTGAGGTAGGAAAATAACAAGTTGTTCACTTTTGATGGAGCACAGACCATTCTAAATAAGGTAGGATTTGCCTGGAAGGGTAGTATCGAGCCAGAAGGCCTTGAATAAAAGGCTAACAAATTTGTATTTTATTTGTGATAGGGAGCAGATGAATGTTTTTGAACAATAATGTGCCATGATAAAAGCCACACAATCCTGTGTGGGTTAGCAATATAGGAGGGTACATTAAAATGGAGATGAATTGAGAAGCAAGAAGATCAGTTAATTCATCAATCAATCAACAAGCATTATTAAGAACCTACTATGTGCCAGGCACTGTGCTAGATTCTGGGTTATAAAAAGACAAAACTGAAATAGCCATGGACATTGATCAATGAGCTTATGTTTTATGGAATGAGACATGTTCAAATATAATAGTATGTGCAGTAAACTTATATAAGTATACTCTCAAATACTCAAATGGATCTGTAATCCCATTTATCTGTAATCTCAATAAAGCAGATTACAACTCATCTGTGATTACCCATCCTGTGTGAGTTTGGTCCATTCCTCCCATAAGTTCACCACAGGAAGGCTAGCTATTCTCTGAAGTACTTTCCTTGTCTTCCGAAAACAATCTGACCCACTCTTCTTCTCCTCCTGTTCAACTTTAGCCCAAGCTCTATAGATTGTCCATCCAAATTTATGTCATAGTCTGGGCAAAAGGCATTCCTCATGTACTTGTCCTTTTTTATAGTGATTGTCAGACCAAATTCTTTTGAGTGATTACAGGGCTTGATGCAAACAGCATAATGTAACCTGCAAGCAAGGGTATTTGGAGAACTCACCTAACCCTAACTTACACAAATGTTTATAGGAGTCACCCATATACAAGCCAACAGCATCCACGATGAAAATATTAGTAGGGAACAAGTAGTTATCCACAAGGGATCATATCCTTATCATTCCTTAATTTACTGAAACAAGTTAGAGAACATAATTTTTCCTTACTGTTTCTTGATTTAAAAAAAAGCACTAGATTCGGTAGAGCAAAATAGTGCCTTTTCAACCAGGTATCATCTATCAATACAAGGAAATCATTTAAGATTCACTAAAAGAAATAACAATAGAACCATCAGACAAAGTATAAAACTTGGTTGTGTTCACCAAAAGTATTTATCACAGTGACTAAAGATGTAAAATATATAAAAAATAATTATGAGGTTGTTTTTGTTTATCAGGCAATAATCCAGATGAGAAAGGATGAGAGGCTGATCCAGGGTAGAAGCAGTGAGAATAATGATAAGGAGGGAATAAGCATAGATTTCCTAGATAGATTAATGTGGTCTGTATTTGATAATACAATGGATGTGGGGAACAAGGAAAAGACAAAAATGACTTGAAGGTTATTGTCATGGGTCACTGTGGGGATGATAATACCCCTGACAGAAAAAGAAAGGAAGAACCTTAGTTGGGGAGAGGGAAGTACATAGGGAAGGAGATTAGAGAAATAGGATCCTGGGAAAGAAATAGGTTTTTTCCTCTAACGTCTCCTTAGAACTCCAATCCAGAATACAGTTAAATTTCTCCCTTAGAAGAAATGTTACATACATTAAAACAAAATTTACATACATTTTTCTCACTGAAAAGATGTTCTGTCTGTTATTCAGAAGAGAGGCATCACTACTTTTAAATGCTTTCTTATTCACCCATAGAAAGAACAAGAAAGAGAAGAAAAAGAAAAAGGAAAGGGAAGAAAAAAGGACTCTGCATCTGGCAATGGATGAGGGTAGATACCTTTAAAGGAAATTCTGCAGGAATGCAGACTGCAAATAAAGCCAAAGAGAAAGGTCATTTTTGTGGTGTCAACCCAGTACTGTGCTGGTGGGGGCAACTGCTTTTTGTCAGCTCTAAGCTTAACTTAACTGCTGATTATTGTGGCTGGTGGACAGGCTGGATTTTCACTTTGTTCCAAGCACTCCGGGTTCTCAGGGACTATTATCATTCATTTAAATGAAGTCTAGAGAGACTCATTTTCTTCATTATTCATAATATAAAACCCTTGAGTACTAGCAGACAGTCACACTTCATAAGGAACACCTAGGACCCATGCAAGACATAAGAAAGTGCCAAGAAAAGGGCAGCTGCTGCTACCGCTCCTGGTGCTCCACTGGCGCACTGAAATGTTCTCTTAATCACTACTGTGTACAAGTTCTTGATTAAACAAGTCTTAAATCCCTCAAATTCCCATTTCACTGGATCTGGTCTTGTTGGGAGAATGAGTGACACAAATGAGGTCTTTGCATTTCACTTTGACCTGTGGTCTCCAAAGAAATGAGCTTCCTGCCTAACTGTGTGCTATGAAGAAGCAGGGTACAACATCTGAGGGTGGTTAGGGAGGAAAATTAGAAATCCCAGTCTGTCTTCCTTTGAGGGCCAGTGTTTTTTGCCTTTTTTGCAATTGCACGTCTTCTCAGTGCAAGGAGCACTAGAAGAACCACAGTGTTAGCAAAAGGTATGATGTTCAAAAGTTGTGAACATGAGATTTGTATTGTTTATTAAGAATTCCAAGAAGGCAGAGGCTTTTAGGTAATGTGCAAATTACTGGGGCAGAGAAGGAAGTGGGAGGAACAGGGATTCATTATTTGGAGGCCAAAAGATGATTGTTTGAAAGCTATATCACCTCTAAGCTTTTCTCCAGTTCTAAATCCTATCATTCTATGTAACAAGGGTTACGGAAGCTCCATTAATTTTCCTTAATCTGATCCCCTCCTATGATATAACAAACTGTGATTATGGCCAAAAAACAAACCACCCTGGAAGCAGCTTAATGCTGTAAAATGAAGAGGCTGGACTAGATGGCCTTTGATTCCTGTTCTAGACCTGAATTTATGATCCTATACTGAAATATCCAGCAATAGGTGAATGGTTAAACAAACAGTGATATGTCAATGTAATGTAACACTGTGGTGAAATTAATGTTGGCAAGTGTGAAGAATAAAAATAAATATGGAAAACCTTAATGAAATAATACAGAGTGAAAAGAGGAGAACCAGAAAAATAAAGAATACACTAATATGAGAGGACCACCATGTAGGAGGGAAAATGAAGGGCAATGAGTGGACAGCAAATCCTGATGGAGACTGAAAGAGAGCAAAGTAAAAATTGTTTCAATATTTTAAGGAATTAAATTCATTGATTTAATTATAAATGATAATAAAGATTAACTTATTGTATTGCTACTCAATATGTTATAACAAATAATTTTATATTTAAAAGAGTGGTCAATGCTACCATTCAGAAGTAGTTTTATGAAACTCAGATTGTTTTGAAGTCTGTCTCAGGTCTGATCCTAGCTAAAATATTCATCTGAGACCTTCACTCCTTTTACACTTCCCCTGGTGATCTTATACCATATACATGTAGACATATACTGACTTGTATAACTCAGTAAGTGCTTTAGAGCTTGCTCTTGATATTTTGGTGTTCTAACAATATTGGTTCTAGATTTTTTCTTGCACCCTCCTGTTCAAGAAGAATTTTCTAGTCATTTACATTTTTAATATTGCTATTGTACTGTGGTACTTTCTCTGTGAATATATTTATATTTCAAAAGATGAATCCTTAGATTCTCCTCACAATGTATTCTTCATATTGGCAATTACAAAACTCCTTTCTCCTCCAGCCCTTAATTTCATACCCAGCCTCTTCTCCCTCAGCAGATGACCTTGGTATCTAGGTTATGAGCTCTCATCTCTCATTCTGCACATCCCAAGACCAGGAGACTTGCCCCATCCTGACTATTTTTCCTCTGACTGGTCACTTCCTCCCAAGATTAAAGTCACTTTCACTTTATTTTCCTAGTTCATTGTTATTGGTCAGAATCAGGTTTAGAATAGTGATTGTCCTCTCTAAAATGTGATAACAGTGTGTCAGAGATAAATAAATAAGAGGATTTCCCTGCAGCATTGAATATTGAGGATAGAGAGCATGACTTTTCAGTGGGCCTGTTCAGTAGAATTTCATGACTTTGTCCAGCAGCACTTCATAATTTAGATATAGGAGCAGAGATTGTGGAGATTTTCAAACATGAGAGGTACAGCAAGGGGTTGAAGGGGAGTACCTAGCTTTGGGGATTAACAAGGAAGAAATGACAGAAAAACAAGGGGGTAAGGTTTTTCAAGATTAAAGAAAAGAGCATTGTCCAAATGATCATTTAAGTGATTGTTTGTTTCACTTTTGCTTTTGTATCTCCAAAACCTAGCACAGCATTTGGTGCATAAAAGGTGTTTAATAAATGTTTCTTGAATGAATGGATGAAGTGGCTTACTCTAGGATCAAGATGGTTACGGGAAGGAATTAAAATTCTGAGAACAGAGCCAAAATTTGTATCATTAGTTCCTAACAATCATTAAAACACATTCACTCCATTGAACTAAAGTGAAGTTAAGTCAGAATAAAAGTGATAGACTGAGAGAAGATGAAAAGATCCTGACCACAGGTCTCAATGACAGTATTAGTAAGTTCAGGAGAGAGACTGGGAGAGTGGATTACAAGTAGAAATATAATAGTTCACTTAGTAACTGAGAAAGTGAGACAAGTATTGATAGTCAAGGATAGGTAAAATCACAGAAAAAGCAAAATAGCTCCTAAATAAGGGGTTAAGAATGGGGAGAGGCAGTCTCAGCTGTTCTGCCTAGGCCATAGGCTAACTACAATCTGAAGGTTAATTTTTCACGATAGCTAGCAAAACCATTTTCCCTTCTCAGGCTATTTCCTTGATAGACTATCCAGACCACAGAATCAGATCTAGATAATCCTCCCTCATGTCTATCCCCTGTGAGCTGTGCCCTAGGGACTGCTTTACTCATAGGATCCTTCAACATGTATTAACAAATTTTTCTGTATATCCAAGAAGCCTTACAGTCACAATGATAAGAGAGGAATAAAAATAGAAAATCTATTTTTGTCATTTTTTCCAAAGAAAAGGAGACTAGTTAAATACAAAGACCTGAAGCCTCAGCACTTGAACCCATCCCACATACAACTGGGATACAGCACTGACAGGGAGAGAAAGAGGGAGTGATAGACTTTGGATTATTTTAAGGCCATTTTCAGTTCTTAATTCTATGATCCATCGAGTTCACTTCAACATTCATTAGGATGAGAGATGTTAGAGCTGGAAGGAAACTGAAAGTCCATCTAACCCAACCCCTTCATTTCACAAAAAAGGAAACTGGGATTTTTTCCTAGGGTCATGTTATTTGCAGACGAAGATGAAAGAAACCAGTCACCAGACACCATTAAATTATCGGGTTTCTTGTCTAGTTTAGTTTCTCCTACTGCCCCATGTCAGGAGGGAAAGAACAGCACTTGCTTAGCCCAGATTTAGCAGTTGTTGTTGCTGTATGACCACGTACTTCAAACTCAGCCACCACTGGAGCAGAGTATAAACTCTTGAATCCTGACATGTTCTCTAGGGCAGTTTATTAAGCAAATCAAATACAATCATGAGTACCATATATTTTAAAGTCATTTATATAATCTCCTTTAAGGTGTTTAATTTGCTGAAAAAAAACCTATACTTTTTAAGTAGCTATCAGGTTAAAAAGAAGATCTGCTTCATCTGGCTGGAGGAAAAAACAATAGAATACAATGAAATTTAACAGAAGGAAAATGAAAATCATTGCATGAATGGCCATCAGAAGTATTTCACCAAATAAGGCTACAATTTCTACAGTGAGAATATTGCAATAAAAGGATATTTTCAGTCTGAAGAGCTTAGGTTATCCTTCAAAAATGGCATGGCAGAAAGTAAATTATCCTCCAGCATTAATTAATTTATTTATCAAGTGTACACAGTTTTGGCCCTCATGTTATTTTTTTTTCCTCCACGGGACTTGTGTGGTTCTCTGGGCACTGCAAGATTCTCACATGCTCCTAATTACCCTCTGTGTACACCCAATAAAACAGCTGGCCCCAAACATGATTAATACCACAAGTTGATCCAAAAGGCTCATAAATCACCCCTTCTTCAGAAAGAGACGATGTAGTGGCAAAATGTGACGGGTTCTAATCCGGCTAAATGAGACAAACTAGGAATGTTCTAGCTGGCTTCCTAATTTGTGAGAGAGTGAAGAAAAAAAAAAGACAGTGGTCTGCCTTTCCTCACTGCAAAAGCATTTCATGTCTAAGTTTCCTTTTTTACCTCTTTTAGGAAAAAATCTGATGAAAATTAGGGTGGGTCTCTGTACTAGAGAAACACTGAAACTACCCACAACACCCCCCCAGCATGAACTTTTATTAACTCTGATGGACATTTTGAAGTTTGGTAAAGAAATCTTATTTTCAGCGTAAAGTTTTTTTTTTCCTCATCAACTTTAAGAGCCCATATTAGAGTTTACACCAGTCACTTCAGTAATTACTGTATGAATTCAGTAAAGATAATGAAGTCAAGCAGTGAACTCTTCCTGAGGTCCAAACCCTTCACTAAGGAGAAAACCAAGTCTTAATAACTGTATCAATGACAGCATTGCATTAACTTGGCAGCAGTGGTAACTCTGGCTCTTTTCATTTGGTTTATTTCTCATACAACTTTGGGGAATGAAATCTACAGCAAACTTCCCTGTTAACTTTATCCTTCTCCATTTGGTAGTTATTTTATTTTCCTGGACTGCAAAGCCTGAAGATGACTGTGTGGCTACCCTCAAAAACATTTTCACATCACCCATGATGTTAGTTCCAAGACAGTCTTCCAAACCATATACAAATTTATTATTTCTTCTTCCAATACTTAGGGAGAAAATGAGGAGTCTTTTTTGGCTGCCTGAAGCTTATACAAAACATTATAGATAACACCAAGATTTTAGAACATGTTTTGCTAAACATCAAAAAATAGGCATAATAGGTATGCCCAAAAGTCATGGAATGTATCTAGATGTATTCCTCATTGTGGCCTGTAGGTGACCTTGGGTTCTCAAATTCAGCACCAAGGGAGCACAGACAGGTTCTACCAAATGGAAACCTTTTTCAATATTGTCCATTTGTTTGTTCCTTGTTCTTTCAATACATATTTATTAAGCACTGACTATGTGCCAGGAATTATACAAGCCCTTTAGAATATTAAGACAAAGCAAAAGAGCCCCTGCCCTCACAGAGTTTACATTCTATTCTACTATAAGAAAACAACACATACATAGAGGTAAGTACAAAAAGTTTAAAAAGGTAAAAAAAATTGTTTATTTTTGGTGGGGGAGAGGGGAAGGAGGGTCAGGCGACAAGCTATGGATCTCTGTTCAGAGAAGCCTGTCACAAAGAAGATGGTTACCAAGCAAATTTATTTATTTTTTGGCTTGGCTATAGGAATTCATGAAGAATTATCCATTAAAGCATAAAAGTTTCAATTTATGTACTTACCCTGATAAAACCATAGGGCATTTGGAAGCACTGTACCACATAAAGCCCTTTCTGATATCTGATGTTTAAATCCATATCCCCAATGCAAGCAACTACTTCTACAATATCACCACTGGTTTCATGAATATTGGAGAAAGCTGCCTTTTGGTAGCATCAAATATCCATCATAAAATAAGACTAAATCATATCATTGTATATCATTGAAGATGCCCAAAAATCAATTCAAGATAATCATTTTTCCTCCTGACTATAGCTTCTGGTCCCAAAATGTCTTACGCTGTTTTAATGTTCATATCCTTGCCAGCAGTGTTGGCAATCTTCATAGGCTTCATGTGTAAGCAAGTGAATCCCTCAAAAAGGGGAATGTTCCAAGGCAAAGAGGGTGTGGTTGTACAACATCATCCATGCCATACGATACCTTCTGTACGAGGCTGATACTTAGAATTACACTCAGCACAGTCTAAATCTGCACGCCCAGGGCAAGCACAAACATGAGTATGTAAACAATCATCTGTGACTGGTTGCAATAGGTTCTGGGTGAGTGAATCAAAAAAGAGTTAGTTGTACTATTTCTTTTAAGCATCCCTTATGCAGCAATTATAAGTTCAGGATGGCAATGCAATATGTTGAGTGCAGTTTAGGAGGAAAGAGATTACTGGAGGTAGAAGGAATTGCACAGGGCTGACAATTAGGAAGACCTAGGTTTGAATCTCACCTCTGAAACTTTCAGTATGGCTGGAGGAAAAAGCACTTACCTACTCTGAACCTCAGTTTCCTCTTCTGTAAAATGAGGGTATTACCAATAGTACATATATCAGAATGGTATTATAAAGATTAAAGCAGATTGTGAATGGAAGGTGTTTAAGAAATGGCAGTTATTATTATTATTATTAAATCATGTCCCAGACACTAGAAAAAATCACCAAACACCAAACTAAATCCAAATCATAATAATTAAGATGGGGTATACTCTTGACTGTCTACTAGAGAAAACAGAGGCATTCTTTTCATCATTGGTAAATTGAGCTTCAGTTTTCTCATCAATAAAATGGGGCTAATCATACTAGCTGGTAACTGTTTTGCAAAGTTATTGTGAAACTCAAATAACATATTCTTTGCAAATCTTCAATCACTATACAAATCAGTTATTATTATTGTTGTTTTGTTTTTAAGTGAATTCCTACTATTTCCCGATTACTAGGCTCAGCAGTAGGGGAAAAGAGAACATGGTCCCTTCCTGGGGAATGACAGTCTTTTTTTGAGGAGATAATATGAATACATCTAAAGCAACAGAGAATAATACAACATGGTATACTGCCCTGGACTTAGAGGGAGAAGAGACTTGGATTTGAATTGCAGCTCTGCTCCTAGCTGTGTAACCAAGGGATAGTCACTTACTTAACCTCTTTGAGCTTCACTTTCCTCATTTGTAAAACAAGGATACTACTGCTTGTATGAGGAGAGTTGGGAGGGCCAAATGAACACTTTCTAAAACTCCAAGTGCTATAAACATGTCACCTCTTATTACTGGCCTAAACTAAAAGAAGGTGAAAATCAGTGTGGTTGGGGAGACTGGAGCACTTCTTAAACTGTGGGTCACAAGTGGAAAAGAGTTTAAGAAACCCTGATTTGATTAAACAAGAAGAAAGGAGGATAATACTCCAGGCAAGTGAAACAGTTAAGTAAAGGAATGGAAAATAGTTATGTCACAACATAGCTTTAAAATCCAAGTCTTCATACAAAATTTTACAAGGGAGCTAGTCCCCTTTCAGTCCATCATTCTAAGAAATAACTTTGCTATATATTCATGGAGTCAGGTGCTCAAGTACTTCATTTGGGTGGTAATTTTTCCACCTAATGACATTTATTTCATTAAGAAGTGGTAATGCAAAGGTAAACAAGTTATAAATGTGCATTTGTATCATTACTTAATATTTAGCATGTAAATGAAATAGTCTGCATTGTTTGTTGTTGTTCTTCAGTCATTTCAGCCATATGACCCCATTTGGGGTTTTCTTGGCAAAGATACTACAGTGATTTACCATTTCCTTCTCTAGCTCATTTTAAAGATGAGCAAACTGAGGCAAAGAGGATTAAGTGACTTGCCCAGGGTCACACAGCTTGTAAGTGTCTGAGGTCAGATTTGAATTCAGGAAGAAGAGTCTTTCTGGCTCCAAGGCCAGCACTCTATCTACTGTGCCACCTAGCTGCTCTGTCTTCATTCTAATGAAGATTATAAGTAAAGAATGCATTCTATATTAATATATTATAGACTTTAAGAAATACTAAAAGATCATCAGCATCCCTCTGAGTATTTTAAGCATAGAAAATTCATCCCAAATAGATGAGGTCTTAATGTGCAATGGAGAAAGGGATTCCACAGATGTCTTTAATAACTTAAACTATTGCATAGAAACTCTCTTGTTCTTAATAGAAAACCAAAGTGATCATGCCATATAGTTTCAGTAAATGTCTTTGCTTCATCCTCAGAGAAGGATGGCAACAAGCCATCCTCCATGTACTAGTGCTCCATTTCTAAAAACAATTATGGCATTAAGTGAATCAAATCATGATTTTCCCTAACCTAACTACCTCTAAAAAAGGCCTTTACAAATCAAGGTTACATTGTTGGCATAGAAAGTATGACCTTGTCCTCTCCCTGCTAATACCAGCTTTACAAAGTTTCTCCAGAGTTAAAAAAATGAGCTAGGCTGCTATATTTAGTTCAGGGCACCATAGTTTAGGAAGGGCACTGATAAACTATAGAGCAAACAATACAGCCAGGATGATGAAGAGTTTTGAGTCCATGTCATATGAGAATCTGATGAAGAAACTAGAGACGTTTAGATTGGAAAAGAGAAGACTCAGAAGTGACCAAGTAACAGTAATCGAGAATCAAAATTTATGTCACAAAGAATACATTGTAATTTTGGCTCCAGAGGGAAGAACCAGTAGAACCCAGTGGATAGATGTTGCAAAGAAGCACATTTAGGCTTGGTGTCATGAAAAACTTCCTAACAATTAGAGCAGACCATAAGTAAAATGGGCAATGGATTTCCTCTCACTGTATATCCCCAAGCAAAAGCTGAATGACTTATTTTTGTGTATGTTATAGAAGGAATTCCTTTTCGGACTAGATAGGTGCTAAGGTTCCTTCCATCTCTAACATTCTGTATTTCTGTAGCCTGAAGAATTGTGCTAATTTCACCCCTCATTTGACAGTTGAGGAAGTTGAGGATCAGGGAGGTTGACTTGCCCAAGATCCCCTGGATAGTGTGAGACAAAGCCAGGAATGGAAGCCAGATCTTCTCACTCCAAAGCCAGGACCCATCACACTGGTATGTAATTTTCTTTGCCCATTATGTGAAACAGCTATGAGAATGAAGAAGGTGTTTCCTTGTTGAACTTAGCAATGTTAAACTATTTTATTAGTAATAAAACCTAATGGCATTAAGTCAGTTTTGTGGGATTTAAATGGGAGATGGTAAACCTGGTAAAGAGTATTCACAAGGACTTAAAGATCAAAAGTTGAGGCAATAGCTGCCACATAATATTCAAAACTACCCATTCAGCTTCTTAAAGTCCTGACTCCCTCATCTGGAAAAGTAGAATAATCATATTTGTAACCCTCCATATCTCACAAGGAAAAAGTGATGAGTCAAGATGAATGAGAAATGGTGAAAACTCCCTAGGGCAGAAGGGTAGGGGCAAAAAGGTGCCATATGAACTCAACACATTACTTTGGTGATCATTAATAACTTCCAGGAATGATTGCCAAATAAAGTATTCCATGTAGATACTTTTTGCATATTTCTATCACTACTATAACTGGAAGAAGAAATATCCTTATTAATTATATTTGTGTGATTATTCATACAGTGCTAGACACTTTATATAGTGATTCTTTGGTAAATATAAAACTCTGAAAAAGCTTAAGATACAGAAGGTCCCTATGAAATCAGAAGGATTCATTAGACAAGTAACACTGGACCGTCAGTCCTTGGCAATTCCTATTTAAGGAAAAATAGTCCCAAAGGCCAGAAGAATGCCACAGATGAGATGGGTCATGACAAATATTGAGAGAAAAAGGAGTGAAGACAAAAGTGAGAGGTAGGGGCAGGGGGGCACAGTGAGAGTTGGAGAGAGATAGAGAGAAGGAGAAAAGACAAGAATTGAGGGGGAAAAGGGAAGGAGTGAGAAAGAGAAATAAAAAAGGGGAAGAAAAAAGAGAGGAAGGGAGAAGGGGAGGGGAAAGAAGGGGGAAAGAGAGGGAAGAGAAAAAGAGAGATGGAAAGGAATGGAGGGAAAAAGAGGGAAAGAGGGAGGAGAGAAAGAGGAAAGGAAAGAAAGAGAAGAGGGAGGGAGAGGGTGAGAGAGGGAGGAACAGGGAATGGAAAAAGGAGGGAGAGATGAATAATGAAGTAGAGAGATTTGATCTCTATAAGGTTAACTTCTCAATAGTTAAAAATATTGGTATTATAGTAACCCTGTAAAAATATCTTGTATTTATACCTCACATTTTTGAGAAGTTTGAAACACCAACCACAAGTTATTTTATTCATCCTCACTCAACCTCTGAATTAATTCATTTCTTTTAATTAATTATTAAGTGTCAATTATGTGCAAGATACTTGGGGAGAGAGACAAAGTTTAGATCATATACGGTCCCCACCTTCCTGGAGCTTACAGTATAATAGGGCATTATAATGCAAACACTGAGAACCATACATAATAGAAAATAATAAAGGTGGTAAGAAATCAGTATTACTTATCCCACTGATTCCTCAGGAAAGCCAAAGTATAATGAGGGTAACCAGTCATAAAAGAAATACCATGCTGATGCTTGTATAACAGCAGACTTGGCCTCTCCCATTTTATTATCATTGGTCTCACAGTCATCTCAGATCAGCTGGAGAGACTAGGCATCACAGTAAAAGTCCATCCCACATATCCCTTCTAGTCTTTTTTATGTAAATTCCTGATTCTCACTGGTAGACTCCAGCCAACCAAAGAATTTTGCAGATTATGATTAAGTTCACCTGCATCTAGGTCAGTTCTACCACTGGATTTCTTGACCTTGTACAAGTCAATTCTTTTGGCCTCAGTTTCCCCATTTGTAGAATTAGAATAAACCTTAAGACTATCCACATTACAGAGATGTTGTGAGGAAAGTATTTGGAAAAATTTCAAGTGTGACATAAAGATAAGCTATTACTATTATTGTTACTATCATCCCAATATCCCTGGACTCGTTACACTGTTCATGTCCTTTTTACAGAGGCTCAAATAAAATACATGACAAGTTGTCCATTGGCTCTGAATTTCTCAGACCATAAAGTTTCCCAGATACACATCAGATACAATGTCAGAGGCTTTTAAAGTGATCCTCTCAATAGCCTGCATAAATCAAATAGTACATAGAGGAAATTCAGGAATTAGAAAAACTACTGGTAGCATAACTGTAAGAGGGTACATGAGCTCTACAATCTGTTCCTTATCCTTTGAAACATATATTTGTGTATCAATTTCTATTTGTTTGTGAAAACCAAAAACATAAGATATTTGAAAATTACATTCTATATTTTAGAACAATCTCCAGATCTGTCTCTGAAATCTATAAAATGTTTGAACAAAAATGTACAGAGGAGACAAATAAAAATACATACATATATACATACATGTGTGCATACAGGTAAAATATTTCTCAGGTCTCAATGGATAAGACCATCTATTACCATGCCTTTTCTAATACCATTCTAGCCCCTTTTTGGTAAAAGTGCTTTGTGGCTTGCTATTTTTAACTGGCTTTATTCAGTATTTTAAAAAAAAGCTACAGGTATATTGTTTCTAAATATCTGGGGAAAAGCCAGAAGGGAAGGTATATTACAAGCTTTAACAAGTATACTTCCACTGTTTCTCAAAGTTTTGAAATATTTCATTTCAAAGCAAATACAAAACTAGTTACTACCCTTGCCCTCCTTCCTTTTTCATCCTTGTAAAAGAAAGCAATGATAAAAGCAAGAAGAAGGAAGAGGAAGAAGAAAAGAAGCAGCAGCTGCTTCTGGGGAAGAAGAGATGTGAATAGAAAACAAGAAATCCAAATAAAATAATGGGGAGGAAATGCATAAAATCCACAACTGTCTTTCCTGGGTATTAAGGAAACAAACAAATAGAAAGCCACACCTTTCCTCACTAATACAGTTATAAAAAGTCTACAAATAATTTGAGAGTTGAGACCCTAAAGATCACCTGGCTCAACACTTCCTTTTTTAGAAAAAAGGAAACTTAAAGCCCAGAGATTTTCAGTGACTTGTTCAAGACCATGCAACTGGTTGGTGGCAGAGTTTAGGAATCCTGACTCTCACCAGAATGGCACATTTCCCCTTATACCATACTGCCTCCCTAATTTAGCTTAATTTGTAAAGTCTGCCTGGTCACTGCATCCTTTTTAAGATATTCAATTCTACAAACAGGAAATTCATGACCTATGAGTGCACAGGCCTTACAAAGGAGTATGTATAGGGATCTTAAGAAACATGCCTGCTTTTTCCAGATCTGTACTACCAGGGAGCATGCTTAGATGACACAGCAGTACAATAAAAGAGTAACCGAAGAGCTAAGAATGAATTTGCTCAGACCTCTGTGTCATCTTGATGAAAAATGATTTTGTTTTTTGTCCTCAAAGACTTAGCAGCATGCCATCAAAAAGTTAGATGTGCTTTATATCAAATGTCTGACAGGTAGTTCTGCTCAGTAACCTGAAGGATAATGTGGGTGGCTGTGATTATATGAATGCACATGGCAAATCAAATTTTCCTATGATAAACATACAGGATTGCACGCCAGGAGACAGGATGACAGCAGTCTGGTGAGCCGAAAATGAAGGATTAGCTCTCTCTCTCTCTCTCTCTGAATTTACAGAAAACAGGTTCTCCCCCAGTAGGCAACATGGTTCTTAGGCAACTTGTTGGAACTCAAAAGTTATCACTCACCAAGGAATTGTTATTTTTCACATTTTCACTTCTTGTAAAAAATTAAGGATACTGGAAATTGCATCAATCTCTCCAATAAGAGATCCATGTTATATTTAAATTCTTAACATAATCTTGATTATGCAAAGTAGAAACATAACAAGAGCCATCAAAAGTCATCCTTTTCTGGAATGAGAATTCAGAATCCAGTAGTTTTGTCCTGAAGGACAGTATCATGAAAACAAGTTTCATCATCATCTGTTAAACCTTTCCCCAAAATATTCCTTGGGTGGAATAAACAAACTCTGCACAATATCTGACTGAAATCTTTCTAAATTGATCAATCCAAGACTTCACTTGTTTTCTGTCCAAAACTAAATCCTGTCTGTTCTGTCTATCCTAACACTCACACACGATCACCACACCGACAAATAGCGATAGGCAATATTTTAAGCTTTCATTCCTCCAGGAAATAAAATGTCTTGTTGAAAACAGTTCCAAAAAGCTAAGAAAAAAAAGTTTTCCTAAAAGCAATATGCTAGTACTTACTTATTACCAAGATCCTCTAATGCGAGGAGGCAGTAGAAAGAGAGCGTAAATGCCATGAAAACACAGAAATCTATACACTAAAGAGAGCTGTGCCTCCGAAGTGACTTACCTACTCGGAAGTTTGTGGCTGTCAAAGTGTCCGCTGCATGCCCATTTTCACTAATGAGAGTGGTGGTATTCCCCTTCTCACAGTTATTCTGACAACTGCCCTTGGTGCAGGTCACTTTACAGATGCTTGGAGTAAAGACCACCTTGATGCGGCCAGTGTGGTTACTCACTGGGAGCGGAGGCAGAGAGAAAAAGAAAAACAAACAGATCACCTTAGTATCCATTAAATTTCCTTCGAAGGTTTAAAAAAAAAAGAGCACGCAACCCCGACAGGTTTTTAAGGAAGCAGGGAAGGCTTCAGTGTTCTCTGCTCGGTATCCAGTGGTGTCTCTGAAACAGGAGTAGGAAGCTTAGCAAACAGAACTCTGGGATGCACTCCAAAACCACATTTGAAGTCAAGTCACCAGAGCGGGATTAGTAATCACAATGCTGTACTTTATTCACAGGCAGACAAAGAGCAATACCCAGGGCACGAGAGATTAAATAGCCAAGCCTGACAGGCAGATTGTAACGTAAAGAGGTTGGCCATGCACCTAGTGTGGAATAAAATCTTGTGTCCTCCTCCTGCAGACTTTTCCTGTTTCTACCGTTATTAAGTCACTATTTGCAGCCCGACCCCTGGAAATGTTTTAGGCATGCAGCGTGTCTGAGAACATCTGTCTCAAATCTCCTGGCACTCAGGTCCGAAGTGATCAAATCTTGTGACGCAGCTGCTCGGGCACAATTTCTTTTTTTCACAAGTCTATGGTGTTATTTCTTTATCTGACTTCAGGCAAAATAGACTTTATTTGTCTATCGATTCCATGTATCTAAACAAGACAAAGGTCAGGACAAAGTTCTGAGAGCTACCTCTTTTTTAAAACATTACCTTGGAATTCTCAGTGTTCTAGGTGAAATATGTAAATGGCCCACTTTTTAAAAGCTAGATACTGTAAAGTGTCCATCAACAGATTTCAGATTACTTTGTCCTTGGCAAAGGATGTGCTTGGCAGGAGGATTTTTTCACTTCAATAAACATTCATCCAGTCTATACATTCCTTCAGGTATTTGGTAGTAACTTTGATTTGCAACCTTGAGCCTAGGAATTCAATTCAGTTAAAACCTCAACCAGCATTTATGCATACTATGTGCCAAGAATTGACAATACAAAGACAAAAGAATGTTAACTGTCCCTGTCCTCAAGGAGTTTAAATTCTACAAAGAGTCAGATTTGTAACAACCAGGGTTATGAGCCCTAAGCAAATTCTTAAGGCAAATTAAGTCTGCTTTCAATAGACCCTACCTCTAAGTATCCTTTCATGTGCCATCTAAGACCATAAAGTGGGCCACCTAAATCAGATCTGCCTGTCCCACATCCAAAATTTTCCATCTTCCCCCTTACCATCTATATTTCTCATAATCCAGACTTCACCACCATGCCCCAGAAACCCCTTCATCCTGGAAGATCATTTCAGCCCTGGAATTCACATGTCAGAAGTAATACTCTCAATTCCTTTGACCTTTGTCTGACTGAATGGCTCCTCCCAGAGTCACCATTTAAGGAAGTCACCAGGACCAGTCATCTCTTCATCTGTTCGTTTCTCACCAGACTACAATCCAGACTTCATCATCTCCGCTCCCCCCCCCCCCACACACACACACATATACATACACACGCACACTGGGTACCTTCCTTCCCACTGCCATTTTCAGCTTCTTTTTATGTGCCGTCTTCTTTCATTAGAATATTAACCCTTGCAGGGCAAGGACGCTCTTTTTTCTTGTAGTTGTTTTCCCAGCGCTAGCAAGCTCCTAATTAATGATTGTTGACTGGCTATATCAATACTCCATTTTCATTCTGACACAAAATTTATTATTTGTGGTCATCCTCAAGAACTTGATCTCATTTGGTGATTAATCTCAACTAATGTTGGGTGCTAACAGGCAAAAATATTATCTTCACTGGTAAGTATTTACATTTTAACAGCCACCTTTCTAGAAATAATACCTCAAAGTCAACGACTGAACATTTTCCTATTCTGACTTTACATCGGATACTTATGATGCTTTATCATGCAACAGACTAAAAAAGGAAATAAAATAATTAGCACTTATCTCTGAAAACAGAATTAATGCCTCCTGTCTAACCACACTAGAAGACTTTATAAGTTAGCAATGTGTAGTACCTTCCAGGCCAACCCTGAAGCTTCACTCCCCACTCCCCAGAAAGCCAGGCATTAATCAAAGAGGGCTGGGGCATCTTCAAGCTGTTCTGACTGGCTAAGGTTCAACTAGCTCCGCCATGACTCTGGCTAGGAAGGAATCTAATGCTGAAGCTGACTTTGGGGAGTCTTTGGGGAGTCTTCCCTCCCCAAAGAAGCCACCCCTACTACCTCCCCATCCTACTCTATATTCAACCAGGAAGTTAGGAAGAAAGCCTTTTTCTTAGAAATCTTCAGAATAATTATAAGCTCTCAGAGATCCTAATTTGGCTCAGGACCTAAAACTGCAACACATATCTTATTTCAAAGGGGTGACCGTAATGGTGGGAATTGTGGGCACACAGTCGATGACTGGGTAGACATTCAGGATTAGTCAGGGCTTTATGTGCCCTTCAATAATGATTATGTATATACATATTCTGAAGCTTGCAGATTCCATTCTCTTCTTCCCATCCACCCTCCACATCACTACTAAAAAATAATCTAAGGCAGAGCTCTGACCTTTTTGCTCTCCTGCTCAAAAACCCACAGTAGCTTCCTCTTGCCCCTAGGATATGATACATATTTCTAAGTTTGGCACTTAAAGCCTTCTAACATCAGGCTCCAGTCTACTTATCAAGTATTATCTCAGATGACTCTGTTCATGAACTTCAGGTTCTAGTAACACCGGAATGCCCTGTTTCTCAAAATCAGAATTCCATTTCTTGCTTCTGTGGCCTCCAAGAGTCTTTCTTTCCCTTCAAGGCTCAATTCAAGAGTTAACCTCCTCCCAAGAGCTTTCCCCTTTTTCTTTGCCTTGAGGTAGACTTGTGCGCACAAGTTTGCATGCACGTGTGCACACACACACACACACACACACACACAATTACTTTGTATTTAGCTATTTGTGTATCCTTCTAGTTAGTGTTTGATGACAGGGGCTTTCATTTTTGTCTTCACATCCCCAGCATAGAGACCAGCATAGATTGGGGCTAAGAAAATGTGTGTTCAATTCAATGTCTACACAAAAACCTCGTGAACTAGGTAATGAAAATATTATTTATCCTCATTTTACAGGTGATGAAGCTAAGTTTCACTCAGACATATTAAGTGACTTATCTAAGATCGCATAATAAGTAGATGAGCCTGGGTTCAAGCCCTGATCTCTCCTGAGCCCAAGTGCAGCACTCTTTTCATGACACTGAACAGGCAGCCACAAGGTATGTTTTAACTGTTTACATGACTTCTATCCCAAATTCTTATATGATTTCAGAAAACTGTCTGTACAAGTTTACTTTAGAGATGAGAAAGAGGTTAAAAAAAGAATATTCATTCTACAATGGGAAAAATCTATATGATCTAGCTTCTCTTCTTTTTTCGACAGTACCACACAGAAATTGGATCATGCTCAGTTCTCAGACCATACTTATGATACCTTAAGGATATAGGCTTTTTATTGATGGGTTGTTTATTTTGTTGTTGTTGTTGTTGTTGTTGTTGTTGCTGGGAGTAGGGTGGGGAGGAGTTCAGGGAGTGGAATTAACCTCAGGAAAAAAGGAGATAATATCTTCCCACTTCAAAAGAATATAAATTCGTATTTTTTCTGGCTCTTGGTACAATACTGAAATTAGAGATATTGTGCCAACTATTTTGTCTCCTCTGGCACTGACATGTTGTACCAGCAGCTGCCATACAGATGTTCATACCTTCACCTAAATTATACTTACTTAGTGAAGCAGAGATTGGCCATCCAAAGAAAGCAAGCCCTTAATCATTATTCTCATTTCTCCTCCCAGTCTACAGTAGTCACTTAATAGGCACTTGAGATTCTCAAAGTCTATTGTTTTTAAAAACTTATAATACTATTTTGCCAAAAAAAAATTGGCTTAGAATCATCTGGATTTTCAAAAGGCAAAGACAGTTTTATGTGACTCAATTCTCACTTTTACAGTGTCCACTTCTTCTTGGAAGGCAAAAGAATATTTTATTTCATTTTTCCCTGGTGTTTTACAAGTTATTCTGCAAGAAAGCACTCTACTTCTCAAATAGACAGATCCTCAGTAGGTCCTCTTGCTTCTCAGTATCCTCTTTATTTCTCTATTATAATTAACTTTGGTTTTAAATACCAGGAGTATGTTGATAGTCTATGCAACTCCTGCTGTCCAAAGATCAGAATGGTGAATACAAACTGTCACCACATTGGCCATAGGAAGGAGAATTTTTCCACCATAGCCACTATGAAAGGTCTCTCAAAGACCACCAACTAAGCTGCAGATGGATTGTAATCTGTGTCAATAGAAAGAGTACCCAGACTGAGGAAATGAAAGATCTTTGAAACATCGACGTATATTTAAATGCTAATTATTTTCAATATCAGTAGTGACTCTTCCACACATGCAACTCCATTTCACTTACCTAACCATAATTCAGTAAATAGTAAACTGACTTGAAAAAACCACTTACCATGCTCCCAAACTTCTCTCCTGCCTGAGTGCCAGTGTTTCAAATACCTAGGATTTCATTAGCGTTAAGCATCCTTCCTCCCAATGCAGATCACAACCTAACTTGTATCTTAGTATGCAGTCTTCTATTGGTGAAAAAAAAAGAGCATCACCTAGTGACCACTGGTCTGGATATGAGTCTCTTAGAACTTATTTAGACTCTTCCTCTGATGACAAATCTGTCATCTGGGGGTTCATGAAAAGCCTTTCAAGCATAGAAGCACCTACCATAGTCTGTGCATCCTTGGCATAGCCTTCAAAAAGCAGTCACCTCCATGCCACAAAGTGGCACAGAGTAGAACTTTCATAGAGAACATGTTGAGCCTATCTTCCTTAACCCACTTAAAATCAAATCCATTGTTTTAAGTGATAAGATTGATGCCCAAATCCCCAGGGTACCAATGATGGCCTATCAACGAAAGAAGAATGTGGATGTGGATTAAGCCTAGTGGTTTTGCAGCTATGTGGCACAATGAATAGAGCATAGGACCTGGAGTCAGGAAGATCTGAGTTCAAATCCAGCCTCAGATATTAAAATAACTGTGTGATCCCTGGGCAAGTCACTTAACTTCTGCTTGGCTCAGAGTCCTCATCTACAAAATGGGGATAACACCTACTTTCCAGAGTCATTATGAGGATCAAATGGGATAATATTTGTAAAGCATTTTCCATACTTCAAAGTGACTATTGTTGTTACTGCTATCATTATTAGTTGCTTCCTACTAAGGGAGGGATGTGGTTATGGGGCAGGGGTGAGAAGAAAGGATGGCAGCTATTTCATTAAGCAGAGATCAAAGAATCATGGAGTTGTGACAGTAAAAGAGAACTTAGAGATGATCTAGCCCAACTCCATTGTTTATATTGATAAAGACATGAAGGCTTGGAGAAAATAAGAGATTTGTCCAAGGTCCCACTGAAAGTCTAGAACAGAGCTTATTTCCCAGACTTCTAGCATGAAGATCATTTCTCTAGCGGTGCATACCCACCAATCATAAGCCATAGGTTTGAAGTAAACTATGGCCAGTTCCATTAAGAATCAGTAAGAAAAAAACTTGGCACAATTTATGTGCTCTTAGGAGGATATAATTTAAATGGTTTGTTTTTTTCCCCATAGGGAAATCTTCAGCAGGTACTCTGAAACATGGGATTTTTGCTATAATGGTACAAATTCAGCTATTCAATAGGGCTGCCAAGTCAGTCAAGATACACAAAAGACCTAAAGTGTTGATATTTTACCTGGAGCTTCTGTTAACCCTGATGTGAATTTCTTGCTCCAAGGAAAAACAAGCTAAAGTGTTTTTTCCTAAGTCTAAGTTAAAGTCAATATGTTTCTAAGATAATAAATACAAATTCCTGCTTTCTAATCATAAGAGACAGAAGAAAACTCAAAACCCACCTAAAGTGTTATTGACAGGAATACTACAACCAGAAATGAGTGCAGTAGCCATCAATTCCTCAGGAGGCCAATATAGCCAGCAGACAAAAGCAGTTATGAAATGAACAGCACAAGTTCAAGACTCACATCAAATGTCATGAGCAAATACACTCCCCTCCATATTCATCCAGAATGTTATGCCAGCAATATTAGCCTTTATCCATTTGAAATAACAGGGAGAAAGCACAGGCAATATCCTCCAAGAAAGAGAAGCAACCTCCCTGTGGCAAAACCTATAAAACTTCCCATCAAGTGAATCCTTATAAATAACCCTCAGAGATAGTTTCACAATCAAGTCATGGGTAGTTTCTTCAGGGTATTAGAAAAATTGAGTTAATACTTAGTTCTCCCATATATGGTCCATTAGTGCCTAAGAGCCAATAATTCTTTGAAGGATGAAAGGTGTACAAAATGACATTAAGCTTAACAGATTTTCTTTATTCAGCTTCTAGGGGTTTGTTTAAATACTCCTAAAATATTAGCAAGGTGACTCAAGTGATGGAGCACTGGGGCTAGAGTCAGGAGTTCAAATCCGGCCTCACACACTCACTAGCTTTGTGACTCTGGGCAAGTCACTTCACCTCTGTTTGCCTTAATCCACTGGAAGAGGAAATGGCAAGCCACTCCAGTAAATCTTTGCCAAGAAAACCTGATACAGGGTCACAAAGAATTGAACATGACTGAATAACCACAAAATATTAAGACCATTAAGAACTACAGAGTGCTTTGAACTCCTCAAGAAAGGTGCTGTGTAAATCCATGCTATTGCAATAACCTGTTATTCTATCAAGTTCTTCTCTTCCTAGAAAATCCTGCCAGAAGGAAAAGACAAATGAGATCTCTAGTACTGATGTAAATACTTCCTTAGATAAGAATCTTTAGATGTGTTATAACACTCTGCCTCAAGTTTTCCAGGTAAAGGTATGTTAAACTAAAGAAGTGAATTGAAAAAACAAGAAAGCTACTATACAGGTTTAATGAAAAAAAAAAAAGAAACCCAATTGTTCATGGGTAAGTCACTTAACCTATCAGTGTCCCCAAACAACTACTTTCCATGGTTCTAAGTTACAGATGAGTTAACAGTCTACACTGGTGAAAGTGAGTATCCCATACAAAGAAATTCAAACATCCAGACCAAAAATAAGTAAATATGAATGAATGAGTGAATATGCATTTATTGAACATTTACTATGTTCCAAGCACATACATACAATGGCTTTGACATATATTATGGGGGAACATGTAGGGAGGAGGAGAGTTTGTCTAAGTGTATTTGAACCTGGAAATAAATCTCAATATATTTACTATATCGCCACCCCTAAAACCATCATCTACATTTTTTAATGGCTACCAAATCTTGACAATGTTTGAATACTTCAACCCCAAAAGGATTCATTAGAACAGGTAATATAAATATGCAACCATTACCCAACAGGGAAGTAAATAACTATGTATATAAATATTAGCCCCTTTATAGCAACAATTGTCAGAAGTGTTGAAATGAACAATTATACAATATTTCAGCTTTCAATTATGAATTTTAAAAGAATCTGTAATATTCATCAAATAACAATACTCATGATCATAAAAATTTCAAACCAAGGTAGAGTATGGGTGGTGCAGATTGAGTGTTGGAAGCCCTGCAAACATTACAGAACACTTTTTCTGAATCATCAAAACATAACACAGTGATAACAAAATCAAAACTGACCTTTTGTGTTAAATATGCCACAGAGAATAACTGAACAGTCATCAAGAAAGCAGTCTTCTAAAACCACTTTCCTAGAAAGATCTCTTCCATGTACCTAATTTTCAGAGAATATCATGCCAGCATTGAACAAGCATGAGCCAAAAGTGTCATCCATTTTTAATACAGGTTGAAAAAGAATGCTGCCAATGATCACATTATTTCACTAAAAGCAACTTAGAAATCCAAGAGCACCAGATTCAGATGCTGAATTTCTGGTTTGAATTTATATGGTGCTTTGCAATTAGCCAAAAAGACTAAGACATTCTGGCCTGTACTTCAGTGAGACTTTGGCTGGGGTACAAATTTGGAGTGAGACTATGAAAACAAGAAACTCTATCCCAGATCTGGATACTTGTATTAAAATCAGGACTCTTCATTGTTTGCTCTCATTTCACCTTTGCTTAGTTTTTCCATGATCAATTAAAGGCTTATCTGGGAAATTTTATGTATTTCCCTTCTTTCCCCGCTTCCTTCCTTTTGTGAATTCATCCCTCTGAGTTGTGAACCTTAAGAGAATATTTTATATTCTTTGGTATGTTTCTTAGGCCTGCCCCCTTTTTCCTTAATGTTTCTCTCCTTCATGTAGTGAGAGAAAGTATTCTTCACTAGAAATGTAAAAACTGACCAGATTTCAATTTCTGGAAAGAAACAAAATATTTTTGAAAGTGCAATATATAATGTTTTATGGTACTTTAGGAGAGCTAATGAGCTTTACACCCAACAAGTACTTTAGTCACCAAGCAGGACCTGACCTGGGGGTCAGTTTGGGGAAAATACAATTTGGCAATAGAAAGAATATAAATAATACATTTGTGTAATGTCTTAATAATCTTTTAAAATGATTAGTTACAAACTAAAAACTAATAAATACAATTAAACCTGCTTTTAAGTACATTAAAATGCATTCATTTCAATAAACAAGATAGAGTTTTAGTCATTCTACTGTCTTTATCAAGATTATTTACTTGTCTAATAATTCTCATCAACTTTTCCTCTTATATGATTATAATTGAGGTATAACCTTGTTCAAGTTTGGCTCATATCACTGTTTTTTCATAAAGGTTTTCTAATCTTCTTTGTCTTTCTCATACTCATCAGCCTTAATCTCACTGTAGTATTCCATTATATCAGTGTATCACAAATTTATTTAATCATTCCCTTACTATGTAATGCTGCTATGAAAACCACTGGATCCAGAGACTAGATTGAGAGTTAGAATGGATCTTCAGAGATCATCTAATTCAACCTTCTCATTTTCCATATGAGGAGACTAAGACCTAGATTGGTTAACTGACTTCCTCTGGGTCACATAATAAGTCAGTGATAAAACCTGGGCTAGAATCCAGATTTCTACTCTTCCATCACATCTTCCAACTCCAAACCTAGTGCTTTTTCCATTGCATCAACCTTTGAACAGATAACAATGGAAATAGTGGGTTGAGGAGATGATTATTTTTATAACTTTTACTGCATCCAGTCATACTGCTGTCTAAAAACAGTTCTCCAAATTTGTAATTCCACCAACAATGAGCAAGCGTATATATTTCCCCACAACTTCACTGGTATCAAGTTTTGTTGTTGTTGTTGTTTTACCATTGCAATAGGTGTGTGTACCTCAAAGATCTAATTGGCGTCTCTTTGATTACTAGTAAAGTTTAATTTTTTATTAATAATCTGTATTTCCTCCTTTGAAAATACATATTCACATTCTTTGAACATTTATCCAATGTGGATTGGGACCTGCCTTTGTAATTTGTAAAGTTTCTTATATAATTTAGATATCAAGTTTTTAACTGTCTTATTTAGAGGCAAAGCTGGAACAAGAAATCAGGTTTCCTGACATCCAGTCCGCTGCCTTTTCCTCCCATTATTCCATGTTGCCTTTTCTGTGTTTTCTCTCCAACAATATTTCTTAAATTCAATTATGTTAAGATAAATATATCTAGAATTCCTTCTTTCCTCTTCTTACCTTACTTGAAGACTAAAAACTAACTGTATTTGTGGCATTCTGAAAGGTCACCAGTTTTAATGATACTGCGTCTACAAGTTTTGAAGACCTGCAGTATGCCAAAAAGCCAAGATTTAATCAGCTCAAGACCTTAAAGGGGACACGAAGTGATCTGTTTTTCTGTGAATGAACAGAAAATGTAAGCAGTCACCTGAATCCAAAATATTAATAATCTCTGAGTCCATATCTAAGTATCTTACAGTATCCCCTGAAACTATTATTCTAGGTTACAGTTCAAGATGCTAATCTTTGTAAGACCCTTTCTTTAAAAAATTATTTAAAAGACACATTTTAAAAATTATTTTCACACCTAAGTGGAATGTTTTATTTGTAAAAGATCAGGCATTTACTAGATTCAGAAATGAGCCCCTTTTACCATCTGGAATATCACATTTATTTCTCAAGGCACATATTTTAAGACTTATTCCTTAGCCTCATTTCAACAATCCACACTACCTTAAGGTCAAGAAAAGACCTTCTAAAACATTAATGGTACACTTTGTCAGAAACGCAACATACTAAACTTACTTTTTAAACTGGAGTTACCAATAATCTGGTTAGAAGGAACCATCCTATAAAAATTAAGAATGCTGCTTGGTTTGTCTCCCTAACCAAATGGTAAGTTGCTTTTTTAAAACAGTATTTTATTTTTTTCTCAATTACATGTCAAGACAATTTTTCGCATTCATTTTTACAAGATTTTGAGTTCCAAATTTTTCTCTCTCCTTCTCTCTCCCTTCCCGCCTCCTAAAATGGCATGAAATTTGATAAAGGTTATACATGTGCTATCATGTAGAACATATTTCCATATGAGTCACAGTTGAGAAAGAAGACACAGATCAAAAGAAAAAGAATAAAGTAAGTGAAAAAAGTATGTTTTGATCTGCATTAACAATCCATCAGTTCTTTATTTGGATGTGGACAGCATTTTCACTCATGCATCCTTGGTACTTTTCTTGGATCATTGTGTTACTGCGAAGAGCTGAGCCATTCATAGTTGATTATCATGCAATGTTGCTGATACTGTGTCCAATATTTTCCTGGTTCTGCTCATTTCACTTTGCATCAGTTCCTACAAGTCTTTCCACGTTTTTCCGAAATCTGCCTTTCATTATTTCTTATTGCACAATAGTGTTCCATTACGTTCGTATGCCACAGCTTTTACAGCCATTCCCCAATTGATAGGCATCCCATCAATTTTGCCACTATGAATAGAGTTGCTATAAATATTTTTTCACATGTAGGTCCTTTCTCCTTTTTTATGATATCTTTGAGATACATACCTAATAGTGGTATTGCTGGATCAAAGGGTATGCACAGTTTGGTTGTCCTTTAGGTATAGTTCCAAATTGCTCTCTAGAATGGTTGTATCAGTCCACAACTCCACTAACAATGCATGAGTGTAACAACAATATTGCTAGCAGCTGTTGTAGGGGTGAAAGACCAACAACAAAAGCACACAGGAAGGCTGCTAGCACATGTCCTTTGATCTGCTTTTCTAAGGAAAGCAACTTTAAGGAGTTAACAATCTTACTTTAATTAAATATACATATACCATTCACTTAGTTCAGTGGAAAAGCCGGTACCCTGAATTTCAGAGCAAACACAAACAGAAATTACAAACAGATCAACAGACAGACTTTTACCTGTCTGACCAAATCACAATACATACATATTTAACAGAGACAAGCACCAACATGGGGGTTTTCAAAGCCGGGGGGCTGCTTCAATGGCTACCCGTAGTCTCATCACCAACAGTCTTTCAATGAGTGTGCCCCAAAAGGCAAAACACTAACCTCTAAGTTTATATACACTTCTTCAGGGTCAATGGGTGTCACAACTATGCAACTCAAACCCAGGTGAATTAGGCCTTCCCTTGACATAACGAGGTCATCAAACACTCCTGATTCAATCAGAGATTTCTCAGTGCTGAGAAGCACTCCAAAATAAAGAAAACAAAAAGTCCACTTTGCTTGCCATTATATTTGAAAGGCAAAACTCATCAAAGGTACTTGATTACCTCAGAATTCCGAAAGAAAAAACAGTTAAAAAAAAAAAAGTCCCACCCTAATTACCATAACAATCAGTGTGCCAATTTTCCCACATTCTCTCCAGCATTTATCATTTTCCCTTTTTGTGTCATATTAGCCAACTTGATAGGTTTGGGGTGGTACCTCAGAGTTGTTTTAATTTGCATTTCTTTAATCAAGAGTGATTTAGAGCATTTCTTCACATGCCTATAAATAGCTTCAATTTCTTCCTCTGAAAACTGCCTGTTCATATCCTTTCACCGTTGTTCAACTGGGGAATGGCTTGTATTCTTATAAATTTGATTCAGTTCTCTTATATATTTGAGAAATGAGGCCTTTATCAGAGACATTTGTTGAAAAGATTGTTTCCCGGTTTTCTGTTTTCCTTCTAATCATGGTTTTGCTGGTGGTGAAAAAGCTTTTTAATTTAATATAAACAAAATTATCTATTTTACATTTCATAATGTTCTGTCTCTTGCTTGGCATGAAGCTGTAACTCACTTAACTTCTCCTTTAAGAATTTGATGCTATACCACTTGGTGCATATATGTTTAATATTGGTATTACTTCATTGTCTATGGTACCTTTTAGCAAGATGTAGTTTCCTTCCTTGTCTCTTTTAATCAAGGCTATTATTGCTTTTGCTTTGTCTGAGACCAGGATTGCTACCCTTTCTTTTTCTACTTCAGCTGAAGCTTAATAGATCCTTCTCCAGCCCCTTACTTTTATTCTGTGTGTGTGTCTCTCTGCTTCAAGTATGTTTCTTGTAAACAACATTTTGTAGAATTATGTTTTTTGATCCACTCTGTTTTCTGCTTCTGTTTTATGGGAGAGTTCATCCCATTCACATTCACAGTTATGATTACTAACTGTATTTCCCTGCATCCTGTTTGTCCTTTTTCTCCTTTCACCCTTTCTCTCCTCACCAGTATTTTGCTTTTATCTACCACCTTCCCCCAATCTGCTCTCCTTTTTGTCAGTCCCCATGCTTTTTACTTAATCTCCTCCCTTCCTACTTCCCTGCTGGGAAAGATAGAATTCTATATTCAACCAATACTGATGAGAGTTCAAGCTATGCCCATTGCTCACCCTCCCATCTTCCTCTCTGTGGTAATAGGTTTTTTGTGCCTCTTCATGTAAAACAATTTACCTCATTCTGCCTCTCCCTTTCTTCTTCACCCAGTGTATTCCTCTTTCTCATCCCTTAGTTATTTTTTTCTCTTACTCCCTCAAATTTACCTTATACTTGTATCCTCTATGCATGTTTCTTTTAGCTGTACTATTAGGAGTACAATTTTTAATAATTACAAGTATCATCTTCCCATTTAGGGATGCAAATAGTTCAGCTCCATTGAATCCCTTAAGTTTTCCTTTCCCTTTTTTTTTACCATTTTAGGATTCTCTTGGGTCTTGATATTGGAGATGAAATTTTTTGTTCAATTCTGGTCTTCTTCATGAAAGCTTGAAATACTTCTATTTCACTGAACGACCACTTTTTCCTAGATATATTATGTTTAATTTTGCCAAGTAGGTGATTCTTGGTTGTGTCCTAGCTCCTTTGCCTTCTGAAATATCATGTTCCATGACCTCTGATCCTTTAATGTTGCAGCTGTTAAGTCCTGTGTAATACTGATTCTGGCTCCCCAATATTTTAATTGCTTATTTATGGCCACTTGCAGTACTTTTTCCTTGACCTGATAGGTCTGTGATTTGGCTATAATGTTCCTTGGAATTTTTTATTTTGGGATATCTTTCCTAAGGTGATCAATGGATTTTTACAATGCCTATGTTCTCCTCTGGTTCCAAGATATTAGGGAAATTTTCTTTGATAATTTCTTGAAGGATGCTGTCCAGGTCCTCTTTTTGATTATTGCTTTCAGGTAGCCCAATGATTCTGATATTGTCTCTCCTAGATCTATTTTCCAGTTCAGTTGTTTTTCTCATGAGGTATTTTACATTTTCTTCCATTTTTCACTCTTTCAAATTTGTTTTATTCTCAATATCTCATACAGTCATTAGCTTCTACTTGCCTGATTTTAACTTTTAAGTAGTTGTTTTCTTCAGGTAGCTTTTGTACTTCCTTTTCATTTGGCCAATTCTACTTTCCAAGCAATTGTTTTCTTTTTTCCAAGGTTTTAATATTTTCATAATTCTCTTGCATCTCTATCATTTCTTTTCCCAGTTTTTCTTCTACTTCTCTTGATTTTTAAGCCCCTTTTTGAGCTCTTCCATGTGTTCTTTCTGAGCTTGAGAACACTTCCCATTTTTCTTTGGGGTTTTGCCCATAGGTGTTTTGACACTGTTGTCCTCTTCTGAGTTTGTGTCTTGGTCTTCCCTGTTACCATAATAATTTACTATGGTCAGATTCTTTTTTTGTTGTTTTTTTTTCATCTTTTTAGGCCTTTTTCCTATCTTTTAAACTTGAGCTCTGATTCCAGGGTGAAAGAGGCACTGTTTCAGGCTTCATATGCCAGGGGCTGTAAGCCCTGATGTTTACCTGGTGCTGCATTGATGCTGCTCCTAGGCCCATGAGAGTCCCTTGTGTTTGGTACTGAGGGGGTGGGGAGGGGGTGACTGGTGCTGCTGGAGGACATAAGGGTCTAGCAGCCTATCTGGTGCTGAGCCAGGATTCTAGTGCTGGTGTCTGGTGCTGAGGCCTGGTGGGGTGTTTCTGTGTTTCCCCAAAGCTATCTGGTTGCTGGATGTTGCCCGTTTGTTTGCCCAAGGCACATGGCAGCTCTTAGAGCTGTAGTCTGCCTGTTCCCTTGGCTATGCTGAGGCACATGGGAGTGGGGGGGTCCAGTTGCTGGAGTTTGCCTGCTTCTCTGCACTGGGGCTCAGGATCCCCTGCTGGTTTGCTGAGGTGGTGCTTCCTTCTGGCTTACTGGGATGCTTCCTGTCCTGGACTGCTTTCCCTTTTTGCCCAAGTGAGACAGACTTTTCTTGGCAATCTTCCAAGTTTCTTGGGCTAAAAGATTGTTTAACTCTATCTTTTTGCCGGTTCTGCTGTTCCAGGTTTTTTTTTTCAGGGCACTACCTATTGTATGGTTGAATATGAGAGGGGAATATGGGAGAGTTATCGTGATTTACTACTCACTCCTCCATCTTAGCTCCAGGAAGTCGACCTCAGTTGGTTTTTAAGAGAAGAGTTTTTACTGTTAGGCCCAGAGCAGGTACTTCTTAATAATAATGATAACTAATAATAACTCACATTTGCAGAATGTTTTATAAAACACTGCCCTAAGAACAACCCTGTAAGATACAAAGTGTGGTTTCTATCATTCCAAACTTGCAGATGATTAAACTGAGGTTCAGAGAAATTCAGTGAATTGCCCAAGTTGACTCAGTGTCAAAGCTGAGCCCAAAACCAGTATCTGATTGTTAAACATATAAGTGATTAGAATTTTTTTAAAAAGTCTCTTGAAATATAACTAAGTAAAAGAATACACACAGCAAAAGCCTTCTAGTCAGTCTTCAACTTTCTATGAACCCTTGTTGAACTAACATTTCCTTTTTTTTTATTTTAAAGGATTATCCAGCACTCAAAGACAGACATGATTCGTCTGTTTACTTCTTCCAAGACTGTCCTCTTTTCCATTTTTGGGTATCTTAACAGATATTCTCCAATGCCACCCACTGTGCCAGTGCTATTTCTGTAAGACCAGGAAGCTAAAGTCAGAGTTCATGATACATAAAATGTTGCCATTATAATGAAATATTAAACATTTTTCTAAAAAATATTTTGCTTTTTCACTTTTACCATGAAGACTGCAATTGCTTCTGAACTGCTACCCCATGGATAATTGCAAATGAACTTGTTCTTCCCTGAATTCCCCAAAGATCATGCTTAATATGTGCTAATTTTCTGCAGAAACTAAAGATGTTTTATGCAAAATGGGGAATCATAGAATAAGAATTATGAACTAAAATAAAACCTCAAAAGATAAACGGATCATAGATTTATAACTGGTGTAATGGTTCTCAAAGTGTGGTTCTCAAAGCTTTTGGGGATCTTCAACAATTTTAAGAGTATAAAGGATCCTGAGATAAAAAACATTGGTCACCTTTTCTCTAATCCAAAAACCTCAGCTGAGAAATGAAAACAATGAGGCCTAAAAATGCCCCACAGTCATTATTAGTAAACCAAAACCTAAAGCTCAAATGAGAAGCAAACCACTTTGGATTTTGTCACTAGAAAGTAGACATGGAGATGCATTTATATAAATTCCACCTGGAACTATTATGAATCAGAGTACCTTCTTTAAGATATCCATTAACATGGGAGAAAAGTCATATACATCTCCTATACAGATGTTGTACAGTCCCAACTAGTATACCAAGTTAGTAAAAAGGCTTCACAGAATCACAAAATTTCAGTTCAACCCACATTTAATCCAAATTAAATAGGTTCTATTTGGGTTGGGTTGGGAAGTGTGGAGGTAGGAGTGGAAGGGAGAGAAGAGAGGTAGGTCAGTTACACGTGCCACAGCACACGAAATTCAAGCAAAGAGACTGACACCATTGCCAGATTAGGGCTCAGAGCTGCTACTCTCAGGCTCTCCCCTACCTCCAATTCAGCAACTAAGGAGCCACTTTGTCATGACAAGGGGACAACCTCACCTCCCCAAGACCCACTCTTGTTGGAAGTAGCTCCACTTTCCTTCCCTTATGGGCCTCATTGAGTCCAAAGAAAAAGCATAGGCACTCAAGTTATACTTTCTCTGAAGCGATTCAAGAGATAAGATGGGAATTAAGTGGAAAAGTGGGTGACAGAAGAGATAGGACTGTAGAAAATATTCATGCTAGAATAGAGATAAGACCAGACTGTGCTTATAAAGAAGGAATACACCCAAAAAGACAAAGAAAATGCCCTGAAATTATAGATCTCAAAGGAGGGTTTAATGCCCTCAGCATGGTGCTATTTTCTTAAAGGGTGCTTGAACACTTTTTTCCATCTGGCACCAAAAGCAGACGTGTGGAGGGAAATGACTTATTGGATTTTATAAACTTTAAATTCTGCTTTTCTGAATAAATAAAGGAGCAGAAGGACAGTACAAGGGAGGAAACCACAACCACCTGAGGATTAAACAGGCATTTGGAGCTGTTCAGACTGCCAGGCCACAAGTATATACCTTGGTTTTCTCTTGAGGTAGTCCAATATTATAACACAGTCAGTGAAAATCTAGAGCAACTGAAAATAAAATTATATTTTGCAACTACTTGTACTCTAAGACCCTGGAAGAAAAGTTGAAGATGCTCTAATTGAAAATGGGAAGTTTTCCCAAATGTCAAGATGACTCCCAGACTTAAAAAAGAGACAACAGAAAGAGTAACTAGAAGAGAGTCTGGGATACCAATTAATGGTATGGAAACTTATAAGCTATTCAAAATTGCAGAATGAAGGAAATGAAGCATGTAAAAAACTGATGTCCTTAACTTCCTCTCTTGACCAATACACGTGCAAAACACTCCATAGCCCAATTTTAAATTAATCAATAGACTCAACTATTCCATTTGGGAGACTACTGCCAAATTCATACTGATCCCATCATTAGAAAATTTTTCAGTCTGAATGCTCCTTTTCTTTATTTCATTCCATTCTACACAATTATATACCCTTGAACGTGTTAACCAAAATCACGACTAGCCGCCAGCTTAAAAAAATAATTGCTATACATATTATAATGGTCTTTGCAAGTCTTCCAGCTGTTATCTAATTCTTTTTACATCAGACATTTTTTGACTCTTTTCTTTTTTTCTTTTCCAAGACAGTGATCAGGAGAAAACCATAGAATTCCAGAATTAAATAGGATCTTAGAGGTCAAGTCCATCTCCAAACTGAAAAATTAGTTCTCGCTACAGTGTCATCAAAAGATAACACACTGCTTGAACACAGTTTTGGAATTGGAGGTGCCTTCTTCAATAACATATCCTCTGAAAAGAATAAAGTTCTCTTAACTTTGTTGCTGCTGTCATTATACTTCCTTGAATTGCAAGTTTATGGACATTGCATTATCTTTAGTTTCCCTGACACCTTGTTATTTTTCATTTTAACTTCCTTGAGAGCCCCCATAAGACCAGTAAGTCAGTAAATAGACAGAATAACACAGTATTACCTCTCAATCTCTTTCTGGATCTAGTTCCTCATCTGTAAAATGGGGGTAGTAATACTTATACAAACCACTTCACATGAGGTAACATGAGTGAGAAAAGTGTTTCTCAGAGCTATTTACGTGGGAGCTACATTTGGGGCTATTTAGCCAGGCCTCCCCATATTCAGCAAGGTCTTTACTATTACAATATAGATATGATGCTGGACACAATTTCAAAGAAGTAAACTACGCTAACAGACCAATGGGTTAATTTTCAGTATTTATTGAAATTCTCATTTAACAGGACTCTTTTATACCCTAAACTTGTGTGGCCAAACTAGTTTTCGAGGCAAGTATCATCTTCATGTAGGTTTTTCAGAGGAGAAGGAAAAGAGTCTAATCAACAATGATAATGTTTAATGCTTCTCTATTTCTAAAGAAAAAATGTTTTCTCTGTTAAACTAAAGCTTATGAGTACAATTCTTTCAATTACCCAGAGATCATGGAATGTTAGGGCTGAAAAGGAACTTTTAGAGGTCATCTAATCCAATATTCCCTGCACACCATTTCACAGATAAGCAGATTAAGGGTCAGAAATGTTTGTCACACCTGAAACTAGACCCATGTCTCCTGAAATAAATAATCCAGTAGGTTTTCCACCACATGATATTGCCTAACCCATTCTCCAGTCCCATCAGCACAATTTTTGATGTGGCATAGCTTTCGTCTAGCTATGCAAGAAAGAAAAAGAAAGTTTCTTTCAAGAAACACCTAATAGGATCCATGGCACTCAGCAACTGAGAAAATGCCCATACATGGGGGCAGAGCCAAGATGGCAGCTGGAAAACGGGGACTTGCACGAGCTCCCCACGCAGGTCTCTCCAAACACCTATAAAAATGGCTCTGAACCAATTCTAGAACTGTGGAACCCATGAAACAGCAAAGGGAAGCAGGGCTCCAGCCCTGGATGGTCACTGGGTAAGGTCTACCGCATGGAGCTGGGAGCAGAGCGAAAGCAGAGGCCAGCGTGAGCTGCGCCTGGACCAACCAGACCAAGAGCTGGGTGGAACAGGCCCTAGCGCCCTGAATCAGTGAGCTGTGGCAGTTACGAGACTTCTCAACCCACAAACACCAAAGACAACAGAGAAGATTAGTGGGAAAAGCTGTGGGCACAGAGTGAAAGGAGTTCGTGGTTTGACCACCACCCCAGGGGCGCAGGTGGTGCAGCTACAGAACTACAGCTGCAGTTGTTTCAGGCCCCAGGCTCACCTGGTGGGAGGAATTAAGCAGTGGATCTGAGAAGGAATGCAGAGCCTGCTTAAGATCTGAGTCAGGTCCAGGATGGTGGTTCTTGGGGGAGGAGTAGCGCTGGTATGGCAGAGTTTGCTGTGTAGAAATAGCTCTGAAAACAACAGCGCAGCCCCTCAAGCTTGGGACAAAGCACTCTATGCTCTACAAGCAGTTATACACCCACGAAAAACTCAAGGGTCAAGTAAGTTGGCTGGGAACATGGCCAGGCAGCAAAAACGCACTCAGATTCAGACTCAGACTTTGGAATCTTTCTTTGGTGACAAAGAAGACCAAAACACACAGCCAGAAGAAGTCAACAAAGTCAAAGAGCCTACATCAAAAGCCTCCAAGAAAAACATGAACTGGTCTCAGGCCAAGGAAGAGCTCAAAAAGGGTTTGGAAAAGCAAGTTAGAGAAGTAGAGGAAAATGCCCATACAGAAGAAAAAAAAAGTCATATCTTCAATTCTATCTTTACCAGACAGCTTCAAGGGTTATATGCATGCACTCTAACCCGTAGTTCTGAAGTAAAGAGAGGGAAAAGAGATGCTATAACCAGTTCTGTCCTCCAAAAACATCAGATATGATGAAAGGTCATAGATCCAATACAACTTTGTGCTCATTTCCTCAATTTCCCTAGACAGAGCAAAGTTTCTTTTTCTTCTCCTTTAAATGGGTAATGAATACATACACACTCTTAATGCCATACTTAATTTCTGATAACAGAAAAACCAAGGCCTTTTTAGTCTTCCTAGATAAAGCCCACCACCATATGGATCTTAGGACTAAAGTATTATATTCCAAGAGAAAAGTGAAATTTTCTTCTTAAATAGAGAATTCTCCTTTGCAGTAAAATTTGGGGGCCTAAGTTACCACTATAGTAAGATGTCCATAGGCTGCCCACCTCCAGCCAACTACATGAATTAGCTCATCTTTGGGCACTCTGGCAATGAAACACTTTTGTTGCTTCTGGTCACCAAGGATGATTCAGTGCTGAAGGTCTCAAGTGATTGAGGGATTATCAAGCAATCAATCTTCTTATTGGCTACTGAGCAGGAAGTATAGCTGACTCAGTGGATCTTTAAAAGCTGAGTGACCTCACCCCTGTATGACTTTACTTCCTTCAACTCTTCAGCTGAACATCAATTTTGAAATGGGTATCACCAAGGTTGGAAACAACCTTATAAATTCAAGAGTTCTGGAAATCCTGAATCTTCAATTAATGCTAAATGCACTCCAGGAGACCCTGGCAATTATTCCAGTGTTCTTGGAGAAGAGGACCACCATCAATTGACAAGCCCAATCCCTAGCCTCGATTAATAGAAAACACCTATCTTGAGGACAGTGCAGAGGCAAAATGACATATAAAATGCCTATTCAGTAGTCATAGAAAATGTTTGTTTTGATAGTTCTAAGTCACATTCTAGAAGAGAATGAAAAGAATAACAATAGTTATTACTGCAATTTAACTTAAGTTCTCTCTCTTAATCAGTCCTTGCGAGACCCTTTTGGGTGAAACATTTCTTTTATGTTTAGGAAATAAATACCTGTCTTAATTTATATTGCACACTGAGCATCTTTCTTCCCCTACTTTTTGGGGGATCCTTTACATCAGTCAAAACCTAAGCTTAAATAAATCTTCCCTGGGACTCTGGTATGGGAATATACAGAGCCAAAGTGTAAGAAAAGGAACTTAATGTCTCTTAACTCCCCTAGGATTGGATCTGATCTGCACTGTATATAAGTGTTGGGGAGGGGGTTGGCGGAGGAGGCTGGTTCCAGTGACGTGAACCCATTAGAGGAGAGGAATATAGTCCCCATAGTCCTCTTGGGCCTAGAAGCAGTTTTGACGAGAAAATAGATTATATATTTTTAGAGTTGAAAGGCCACCCCAGGGGCCATCTCCTTCAACCTATAATGAAAAGAGATCCTTGAAGAACACTAAGAGAGAATGGCAGACCACCTCCTGAAGCACCCAATCTACTTCTGAATCCAGTTTTAATTGTTAGGAAGTTTTTCCTGATACAAAACCTGTTGGCCAGTCTGCAACTTCCACCCATTGTTCCTGGATTGTGCCCTCTGGATATGAATGAAACAAGTCCAAACCATCTTCCACTTCACAATCCTTCAAATACTTAAAGCTACTTGTCATGTATCCTCTGGGTCATCTCTTTTCTAGTTTAAATATTCCTAGTTACTTTAACTAGCCTTCAGATAACATGGCCTTAAGACCCTTTAATCATTCATGTTGCTCTCTCCTGGATGGTATCCAGTTTATCAATGTCCATATTAAACTGCAACACCCAGAACTGACCACAATACTCCAGATGCGGAATATCTTAGCAGAGTACAGAAGGATTATCACCTCCTTATTCTTGGAAGTGATTCCTCTCTTAATACAGCTGAAGATCACATTAGATTTTTGGCTACCATGTGTGATTCTGTGATTCACAGGACACACACTGGGACAGCACAAAACAGAACCTGTGTTTTCTGTTCTTTTCCCACAAATTTACAAATTCTGACATCTTGTAGCCAAGTGACTCATACATGTTAAATAAACTCTCAAATCCTCAGTTTTCTATACTTGTCCTCCCTACTTCACAGCATTGTTGGAAGACTAAATGAATATACTGTATATAATGTAGGCAAAGTATTGCATAAGCTGCCAAACTCTACAAAAATATAAGATTATGTCATCACTCAACATGATCAAAACTGACCAAAACTGAACTCATTATCTTTCCCCAAGAGCCCTCCTACTTTCTAAACTTCCCTACTACATTCAAGGAGCATGTGGAGTATTAAGGGAAGACTAGCACCTATGGTGCGAGAGCTTGCTGGTCCCTTTTCAGGGCTGCTCATCTACCTTTGGTGTCCACAAGTTACTCAACTCTCACCTGTGACTCCAAGAAGCTGTAGCATGCACAGTGGCCACACTCCAGTAAAACCATCTCAGCAGACAGACTAAATCAGGTTGAGGGTAGCTGACAGGCCTCAAACCCATTGATGAGTGGGAGGATGTCTACCCTAAGCATGTGAAAACTTCCCCTGGTAGAACAGGCAAATGAGAACTATTTGTGCCAACACCTATGAAGGGGACTAAACCAAGTGCTATGGAGCACTTAGAGCTTGGTCACACATAAAAAAGCAAAGGTCATCCACTGCATCCTAGAGCATCACCAGTCATCCTGACTTTTGTCTTGCCACTGGACTTCAATGATTCTGGAAAAGAGAGTGAGGCTGGCAACTTTATACAACTCTGCCTCGCTTAAATCCAGTTCATGCACAAGTCAAGATATCACCTCATGATATCGTTGGTCCCCTTCGAAAATGAAAAATGAACAACAATATTAAATAATTAATATATTCCTGCTCTCATAACAGCAATACAACCTAAAAGACAAAGTTAACTTTTGCTCCCACATAATCCTACAGGGAGAATATAGACACTCTTCCAAATAGGGGAAGTTTTATTATCAGAGGCCATTTGCAAACTTACGCTTAGAATAATGGTTAAAATCTTTGCAATAAAGTCTTAGTATTAGTCTTAACTGAGACATATTTGTATGCAGAACTAATACGATACAACTTAAGTGTCTTTGTTTAGAAGGGCCAACATTTCCAATTGGCCAAGGCTCTTGCTTATGGAAAATATGCAGGATATCCCTAAAATGTTGATGCAATATTAAGCTTTAGTAAATAAAATTGCACATATTGTCATATTGCATAATAATTCAATAACTTACATAATATTATGCAAGTGCGTAATTCTTATTAAAAAAAGCAACCCTAAAGTGAAAGTAGATCTGTATTTAGAATGTCAAATACCTCTAATTAAAGCTCTTGCTGGTCCAAACATGAAATAGTGAACACAAAAATAAAGTCAGCACATTTTAAAGCGTCTGCCCTCTAGTTCTGAGTTTATCCAAAAGTATCATAATGATATCATGATGACATCCAAAGAGGGATAATTCTATTTTTCACTGAGGAATATATTTCTTCAAAAAAATTTCTAAATAATGTTTTTCATTACTAAACCCTTCTGATTTGAGAAAACCAAAATGAAGAATGTGGTTTTAATTCTAATAAAGTTATAACATAATATATAATGATAATAATGTATCAGCTGTGCTGGACATCAAAAGCTTCAGTGAAAATAACATTTTCAACTAGTGGAGACAAGTGGAACATATCTTCAAAAATGCCTACCACCTGGTTATCATGGAAAACAGTATCCTTTCAGAGCTGAACTGGACCTCTGCAGTCATCTGGTTCAACTATATATAGGAGAACAGGAATCTCCTAGACAACCTACATGACAAGTGGTCAAGTGGTTTTTACCAGGTGAGGAGGAGCTCATTACTCTCTCCACATAGCCTACTCTACTTTTAGATAACTTTAATTAGGAAAAAGAATTGGGTTAAGGGTATATCCAAATCACTAACAAGAGAAATGCAAATAAAAACAACTCTGAGGTTTCATTTCACACCTAACAAATTGCCAAAGATGACAAAAAATATAGTCAATGTTGGAGGGGCTGACTACAGGAATATAGACACACTAATAATATACACTTAGTGGAGACATGAATTGGGACAAACATTCTGGAAGACAATATGGAATAAGGCAATAAAAATAAAGAAGCAGTTTATACGCTTTGACGCAGAAATACCACTTCTGGGCATATGCTCAAAGGAGATCAAAGAGAAAGGCACCATATATACCAAAATATTCATAGCAATACTTTCTGTGGTAGCAAAGAACTGGAAACAAGTGACCATCGATTAGGCATAACTGAACAAATTGTGGTATATGTAGTTATTGCTGCTTAAGATATTTAACATATATTTTTGCTTCATAAGAAATAATGAATCTCAGGAACTCAGAGAAATATAGAAAGAATTGTAAGAACCGAAAAAGAGGGAAGAAAGCAGAATCATTAAAACAAAATACACAACAACTCCCATTAAGGAGCACTAAGTCAAACATTATCTAATTAAAATGACCAACCTTGGCCCCAGAGAAAAGATAGGAAATTCACCACTTTCTTTTCATTGAATATCCAGAAATGACTATGGTATAAAAAAGTCATCAATAAATCTTAAAAAGGCTGAGTATTGAAGCAGCCCTTCACCCAACCCCACTAGCAAAGTGGCTTCTTACATTGAGTGATCAAGGCATGCATAGGAGGAAAGGGGAAGTATGTGCTACCCTTTGGGAAACTGTATTTTCATAAGCCAGAATCACTTGCTACATTCTTCAAGAAGAGGGAGAAGGGAATGAGTATTAATATAGTACCTTCTATGTGCTAAGTACCGTGCTAATAAGCACCTTACAAATATTAGCTCATGTGATCCTCACAAAAACCCTGTGACATAGGTTGAAATTCAGTATTATTCAATATTCAGTATATATATTATTGTTCAAATTCAGTAAAACCCCAATAAAATACCTTGGTATATAATGGATTTGTTCATTTCCAGGATTCATAATACTTTTTGTGTACAAATCTCTACAAACTATCATTCTATAACTCTCCTCCCTTTTACAGAAAAAAGCTTCTAGAAAATGTTGTTTATTCTCATTCTTTCTACATCCTTTAGACTCACTCACTTCTCAGTCCTTTGCAATCTGGCCTCTAACCTCATCAGTTAATTTAAACTGCTCACTCTTAAATTATCTATGATCTCTTAAATGTCAAATCTTTTTGCCTTTTATTGATTCTCATCTTTCTAAACCTCTGAAGCATTTACCATTCTTTACCATTCTATTGCTCTCCTGGCACTCTCTATTGTCTCTGACAATTCCACACCAACTATGTTACCCCTACATGGGTGTGCCCTACCATTTCCAACTAAAGACCTCTGCCTAAACACTCTAAGACAATTCTATCCTGAGGCAGACTAGAGGTCTAGAATGCAATTAGTCTCAATGATTCATGGCCTGGGATCTCCATATTATGAGAAGGTCCATGAACACTGCTTACTTTCTAGCCTGCCCTGCCTCCACACCTGCCATCTTAGGGACAATGAATTCTTTCTTCATTGATTAACGTACTATTACCCCTATCAAACCTTGCTCATTGCAGTGATTATTAATGCCTGGCTATAATTGCACAAACCGGTTTTCTGTCTCCCAATTATGCACTCTTTTATTCCCACCGTGCTTAACCCAACCCAGCCTCCCCTCCACCATCCCACCCTAATGCTACTAATCCTTTTCACTATGGTCTCTGGAATGTCTTTTTATAGGTGACATCTCCTTTAATATTAAACCTTTCCTTTTCTCACTAGTTCCATCTTCCTGCACTCACTGAGACTTGGCTCCCTCCTTATAATACTGCTTCCTTTCCCCCTTTGTCAGCACTGCTTCCATTTTCATTCATAGCACCAACTTACTGGTTGAGGTGGGGGAATTGGAATACTCCTTGTTCCCCATTGCCACATCCAGACTCTCCCTCTACCACTAGCACTCAGTATTCTCTCCTCATTTATCATCTATCAAGATTCTGGTAGCTGTTATCTACTAACCTCCAGTACATTCTCCTTCCTTCCTTGAGTTTAGTGCCTGGCTCACTGGCTTTTTCTCCTTCTCAACTCCTCCCATTGTTCTAGGGACTTGAATATATATATGTGTGTATGTATGTATATATATATACGTATATATGTATATATATACGTATATATACATATATATATGTATATATACACATACACATACATATATATACACATATACATATATATACATATATATAATAGATAGATGGATATTCTTTCAAACACTGTAATTTTCCAGTGCCTCAGCTTACTCATTTTCTATATCCTACTTCTCCACACCACTTCAACTACACACAGGGATATGATCATACCCTTGACTTTACCATCACCCATTAGTGTTCCATTTCTATCTTCATTAACTCTGAAATTCTTTTATCGTATTATAATTTATTGTTATTCCACCTCTCCCTCTGCCTTGCAATCGAAAACCCTGTTTATTATCCTCACTACAACCTTGAATCCCTCCACTCTCAGTTCTTTCCCAGAACCTCACCCCTTTACTGGACATAAACCCCTTCCTTCCCTTCCCCATCCTCACCCTTTGGTGAATCTGTTGAGCTATATACAATCCTCTTGTTTCAAGTCCTTTGCCCCATTATTCTATCACCAATTATATACTGCCAAACTTCAGCCTTGGATTACTTCCTCCAACCATTGCCTTCACTCCTATTCACATGCTGCTAAACAAAGTCAGAGAAAATAGCAAAACCATGCTGACTTGGTCCAGTAAAATTTATGTTATATAATCTCAAATACTATCATTTCACTATGGCAAGGCAATCCTCTTACACTCCCCCAATTAATTTACTATCCCACTCAGCACAGTACCCTTTCCAAACCTTTCCATTCTTCCTCAAATCTCCCATGACTCCCCTTTCCACTCCCTTCTCAGCTGAAAACCTTGCCTTATAGTTCACTGAAGAAATTGAGGCCATTCACAGTGACAATAATGAGACAACATACCAAAACTTATGTGATGCAGCAAAAGTGGTTTTTAGGGGAAGTTTTATATCTCTGAATGCTTATATGAACAAATTGAAAATCCCCAAATAAATATCATATTAGAAATATTGAAAACCAAAGGAGAAATCAATAAAATTAAATTAAGAAAACTATTCAACTAATAAATAAAACTAAGAGCTAGTTTTATGAAAAAACCAATAAAATTGACAAACCTTTGGTTACTTTGATTTAAAAAAAGAAAGAAGAAAACCAAATAACCGGTATCAAAAATGAAAAGGGTGAATTCACCTCCAATGAATAGGAAATTAAAACAATAATTAGGAATTATTTTGTCCATAAATTTGACAATCTTAGTGAAGTGGATGAATATTTACAAAAATATAAATTGCCCAGATTAACAGAAAAGGAAGCAAAATACTTAAATATCCCCATCTCAGAAAAAGAAATTGAACAAGCCACCAATTAACTCCCTAGAAAAAAATCTCCAGGGCCAGATAGATTTACAAGCAAATTCTATCAAACATTTAAAGGACAACTAATTCCAATGCTATATAGACTATTGGGGAAAATTGGTGACAGAGTCCAGCCAAATTCTTCTTATGATACAAATATGGTACTGATACCTAAACTATGAAGAGCCAAAACAAAGAAAGAAAATTATAGGCCAATTTCCCTAATGAATATAGATGCAAAAAATGTAAATAAAATATTAGCAAAAAGACTATAGCAACTTATCATGAAAATAATATACTTCAATCAGGCAGGATTTATACCCAGAATGCAAGGATGGTTCAATGTTAGGAAAACTATCAGAATAATTGACTATATCAGCAACAAAATGAACATAAACCATATGATTATCTCAATAGATGCAGAAAAACCTTTTGATGACATACAACACCCATTCCTATTGAAAACACCAGAGAGTATAGGAACAAATGGAGCCTTCCTCAAAATGATAAGTAGCACCTACCTGAAATAATCAGCAAGCATTATATGTAATAGGGATAAGTTAGATGCATTTCCAATAAGATCAGGAGTGAAACAAGGATATCCATTATCACCACTGTTATTCAATATGGTACTAGAAATGTTAGCTTTAGCAACAAAAGAAGAAAAAGAAATTGAAGGAATTAGACCAGGCAAAGAAGAAACTAAGTTATCACTCTTTCCAGATGATATGATGATATACTTAGAGAATCCTAGAGAATCAAGTAAAAAACTACTTGAAATAATAAAGAAGTTTAGCAAAGTTGCAGGATATAAAATAAACCCACATAAATCATCTGCCTTTCTATATATTACTAACAAAGCCCAACAGCAAGAGATAGAAAAAGAAATTCCATTTAAAGTTACTATAGACATTATAAAATATTTGGGAGTCTACCTACCAAAACAAACCCAGGAACTATATGAACACAATTAGAAAATACTTTTCACACAAATAAAGTAAGATCTAAATAATAGGAAAAACATCAGTTGCTCATGGGTAGGCCAAACTAATATAATAAAAATGACAATTCTACCTAAATTAATTTACTTCTTCCATGCCATTCCAAACTACCAAAAAATATTTTATAGAGCAAACAAAAATAATATCAAAATTCATCTGGAAGAATAAAAGGTCCAGAATATCAAGAGAATTAATAAAAAGAAATGCTAGGGAAGGTGGTCTAGCCATACCAGATCTTAAATTGTATTATAAAGCAACTATCATCAAAACCATTTGGTACTGGCTAAGAAACAGAGTGGTGGATCAATGTAATAGGTTAGGTACACAAGACACAGTAGTCAATGATTATAGCAATCTATTGTTTGATAAACCTAAAGACACCAGCTTCTGGGATAAGAACTCTTTTGAGAAAACTTCTGGGAAAACTGGAAAATAGTATGGCAGAAACTGGGCTTAGACCAATGTCTGACACTGTATACCAGAATAAAGTTCAGTTGGGTACATGATCTAGGTGTAAAGGCTGATACTATAAACAAATTAGGGGAGCAAGGAATAGTTTATCTCTCAGATTTAAGGAGAATAGAGAAATTTATGACAAAACAAGAGATAGAGAACATTATGAAGTACAAAATGGATAATTTTGATTATGTAAAATTGAAAAGTTTTTGCACAAACAAAGCCAATGCAACCAAGATTAGGAGGGAAGCAGAAAACTGGGAAAGAATTTTTTACAACTAGTGTCTCTGATACAGACCTCATTTCTAAAATACATAGAGAACTGAGTCAAATTTACAAGAATACAAGTCATTCTCCAATTGATAATTGGTCAAAGGATATGAACAGCCAGTTTTCAGAGGAATAAACTAAAGTAATGGATAGTCATATGAAAGAATGCTCTAAATCACTATTGACTAGAGAGATGCAAATCAAAACAATCCTGAGGTACCACATCACACCCACCAGATTGGCGAACATGACAAAACAGAAAAGTGATAAATGCTGGAGAAGATGTGGGAAAGTTGGAATGCTAATTCAATGTTGGTGGAGCTGTCAGCTGATCCAATCATTCTGGAGAATTTGAAACTATGGCCTACGGGCTATAAAATGGGCATACCCTTTGACCCAGCAATAGCACTTCTAGGGCTATATCCCAAAGAGATCATAAAAATGGGAAAAGGTCCCACATGTACAAAAATATTTACAGCAGCTCTTTTTGTGGTGGCCAAGAACTAGAAATCGAAGGGATGCCCTTCAATAGGGGAATGGCTGAACAAGTTGTGGTATATGAATGTAATGGAATACTATTGTGCTATAAGAAATGATGAGCAGGCAGACTTCAGGAAAAACTGAAAAGTCATATATGAACTGATGTTAAGTGAAGTGAGCAGAACCAGGAGAACACTGTACACAGTAACAGCCATACTGTGTGAGGACTGCTTTGATAGACTTAGCCCTTTTCAGCAATCCAAGAACCTAAAACTTTCCCAAAGGACTCATGATGGAAAATGTCATCCACATCCAGAGAAAGAACTATGGAGTCAGAATTCAGAGTGAAGCAGATTCTGTTTTGTTTTCTTTCTTATGTTTTCTTCCATTCATTGTAATTCTTCTATGCACATGATTAATGTGAAAATGTGTTTAATAGGAATGTATGTGTAGAACACATATCAGGTTGCATGCCATCTTGGGTAGGGAGGGAGGAAGAATGGGGAGGAAGAAGGGGGAGGGAGGGGGAGAAAATTTAAAACTTATGGAAGTAAATGTTGAAAAGTGAAAATAAATAAATATTTAAAAAAAGAAATTGAGGCCATTCACTGAGAGTTCCTTCTCATTTTATGTCACTCAAATGCTTTCTTCCACTGTCTCCTCCTTCACCCCTGTCTCATATGAAGAGGTGGCCCTTCTTTTTAGTCCCAGCAAACCTTTTTACTTGTACAAGTGATCCCATTGCATCATGTCTTCTCTAGCAGAATGCCCCTAATGTCATGCCCCCATCCCTCTGCAAGTTACCTTCACTCTTTCCTTGTCTATTGGTTGCTTCCCTACTGCCTACAAACATGTCTGTGTCTCCCTCATCCTCAAAAATCTATCATTTTATCCATCTATTCCCACTAGCAATGGTCCATATCTTTCCTCTCTCTCATAGCTAAACTCCCTGAGAAGTCTGTCTACGTCTTTTCATCTCATTCTCTTAACTCTATATATTCTGATTTCTGACTCCATAATTCAACTAAAACTGTCTCTCCAAAGTTACCAATGATCTCATAATTGTCAAATATGATGTTAAATATAATATAATTTTCCTAATTTCTATCCTTCTTGACCTCTCTGTAGCCTTGGCACTGTTATCTTCTTCTTGATATTCTCTTATCTTGAAGTATTTGTGATACCCTATCTATATGATTGCTCCATCTCAGCCTCCTTTGAGCTGGAACTTCATACAAGTCATGTCAATTAATCATAGGCACCCCTCAAGGCTCTTTCCTGTTCCTCTCTTCTCTATATTATTTCATTTGGCAATCTCATTAGCTCTCATGGACTGAATTATCATCTTTATGCAAATGATTCTCAGATATAATTATCTAGTATTAACTTCTCTCCTGACCTTCAGTCTTGTTATCTCCTTCTGATAATTGATCACCTCAAACTGAATGTTCTGTATACATCTGAAACACAACATATCCAAAACAGAACTCATCTTTTCCTCCCAACCCTCCATCTTCCGAACTTCCCTATTACTGTCAAAGGTACCACCATCCTTCCAGTTTCTCAGGCTGGAACCCTAGATGTCATCCTCAACTCTCTCCCCCCCCCCCCCTCCGTATTTAACCAGTGGTCAAGTCCTATTTGTTTTCTCCTTGTAACATCTCTTGTATATGTCCTCCTTGTCTCCTCTGACACTGTCACCTCCTTGGTGTAATTCCTCATCTCCCCTACCTGGACTACCACAAAAGCTTGCTGGTTGGTCTGCTCACCACAAGTTTCTTCCCACTTCAGTTCATCATCCATTCAGGTGTCAAATTAATCTTTCTGAAGCTCAAGTATGTAGCCCCTTCCCCTAGTCAATAAACTCCAGTGGTAACATATCACATCCAGAATCACATATAAAATCCTATATTTCGAGGGGGCGGAGCCAAGATGGCCGTGTGAAGGCAGCGTCTTACCGGAGCTCTCTCACAAGGTCTGTCAGATTCCCATAAAAAAGTGAATTTGAGCAGATCTGAGAGAGTCAGAAACCACGAGCAGTCTGCGTGGGGCAAATTTCCGAGCCGGGAGAGTCTGAAAGGCTGGAGGAACGAACCTGTAGGCTCGGAGAGTGCTCGGTGCGGAGCTACGCCAGACCAAGGCGGAAGCAGCTGGCTGGGAAATCCATGTGGGAGACGGGCTGGGAGAAAGCTGGGCGCCCGAAACCGGCGGAGATCCCCAGGACTCCCAACACAGGACCGCAATCTGTGGAAGCGACGAGAGGCAGCGCAACGCCACCCATGACACACCGTCTCCAGAAGTTTGCTGCCCAAACGTATTAAACGCCATTTCTTGAACTTCTGGGAGTTCTTACTGTCCAGGTAAACAGCTCTAATCCCTCCCCTCCCCAGCCAGAGAATCCCTGGAGGAAAAAAAAAAAAGAACGCTGGAACTCAGCAGAAAGTAGTGGGGCTTCAGTGGTTAAATAGCAGAAGTTCATTAGTCCCAGAGGGGCAGAGTCGGCAGGGGTCAACGCCAGGAGCCCAGACGTAACCTTGCTCCCCCAGGGGAAGTGCCAGACATCAGCTCAAACAACAAACAGCTGAGACCATTGCTGAAAAGCAAGTGCTGGAGAGCACCCACAGGGAGTGAGACGCCAGGGAGCCAGACCCCTCCCCCACACCTCAGGAAACTGAAGGTTATAATTCTAGACTCACAACCCCCAGAATAAGAAAGCTGGGACAGAAAGCCCTGAGACCCACAGATAGAAATTCATTGTAAAGCCAGCAAAAGGCAAACCAACATGAAGAAGAACACAAAAAAACTGAGGACAATAGATTCTTTTTATGGAGACAGGCAGGATCAAAATATCAACATAGAAGAGGATAACAATGACACGGTAGATACATCAGATACCTCAAAAGCTAATATGAACTGGTCTCCAGCCCAAAAAGCACTGCTGGAAGAGCTAAAGGAAGATTTTAAAAACCAAATTAGGGAGCTAAAAGAAAACATGGAAAAAATGGAAAAAAAATTCACTGATGAAATCAAGTCCCTAAAGAATAAGATTGGCGAAATGGATAGAGATTCAGAATCTAGAGAGAGAAAAGGACACCCTGAGAGGTGAAATCAACCAATTGAAAATGGAGACTCAAAAGCAAAATGTAAACACTAACTCATTCAAAATTAGACTTGAGCAAGTGGAAGCTAATGAATCTATGAGGCATCAAGAAGTAATAAAACAAAACGTAAAGAATGAAAAAATAGAAAAAAATGTGAAATATCTGATTGGCAAAACAACTGACCTGGAAAATAGATCCAGGAGAGACAATTTGAGAGTTATTGGTCTACCGGAAATCCATGATGAAAAAAGGAGCCTTGACAGTATCTTTGAAGAAATTATCAAAGACAACTTCCCAGAGGTCCTAGAACTAGAGGGCAAAATAGTCATTGAAAGAATTCACTGATCACCCCCTGAAAGAGATCCCAAACTGAAAACACCAAGAAATATTATAGCCAAATTTCAGAGCTATAAACTCAAGGAGAAAATACTGCAAGCAGCCAAAAAGAAGCAATTCAAATATCGTGGAACTACAGTCAGGATCACGCAGGATCTCTCAGCTTCCACATTAAAAGACAGGAGAAATTGGAATATGATATTCTGAAGGGCAAAGGAGCTGGAACTACAACCAAGGATCAACTACCCAGCAAAACTAAGCATAATTTTCCAGGCAAGGCGATGGACATTCAATGAAATAAGGGAATTCCAGACCTTCCTGATGAAAAGGCCAGAACTCAATGGAAAATTTGATCTCCAAATACAAAACTCAAGAGAGACATAAAAAGGTAACCAGGGGGAAAAACCCCACAAACATTATTAACCAATAAGGGCAGGTTGTTTACATCTTTATGTGGGATTATATCATATTATGTATGTTTTTTATGTATGTGTATATGTATATATATATATATATGTGTGTGTGTGTGTGTATGTGTGTATATATATATATATATATATACATATACATATATAAGTCATTCTTGTGAATGGTACAACTATTATGACAAATGAAAGGGATATACATAGGTTGTGAATGCCTGTATAAATTAACTGATGTAAAGATATAAAATATAAATAAGAGATATAAAGGGAGGGCTATGAGGGAAGTGGTAAGGAGGTAGTAGAAAAGGGTAAATTACACCAAAGGAAGTGGCACAAAAACATATTATAGTAGAGGGAAAGAAGGGAGGGAGAAGAGCAGTATTTGAGCTTTACTGTCATCTGATCTACTTCAAGAAGGGAATAACATATTCTGATAAGTTTAGAAATCTAACTTGTCCTACGGGAAGTGGGAGGGTAAGGGGGGAAAAGGGAGGGGGGTGGACAGAAGGGAGAGGAGAAGTAGCAAGTGGGTAACGGTAAGACAAGGGAGGGGAATAAAGAGGGAGAGTTAACTGAGGAAAGCGGCGGTCAAAAGCAAAACTTTGTTGAGGAGGAGAAAGGGAAAGGGAGAAATAAAAGCATAAACAGGGGGAATTAGGATGGAGAAAAAGACACAGATAGAAATCATAACCCTGAATGTGCAGGGGATAAACATTCTCACAAAACAGAAGCAGATAGCAGAATGGATTAAAAACCATAATCCTACAATATGCTGTTTACAAGAAACGCATCTGAAACAGGGGGATACACATAGGGTTAAGGTAAAAGGCTGGAGTAAAATATATTGTGCCTCAGCTAAAGTAAAAAAAGCAGGTGTAGCAATCCTAATCTCAGACAAAGCAAAAGTAAAGATAGATCTAATTAAAAGAGATAAGGAAGGACATTATATCCTGCTAAAAGGCACCATAAACAATGAAGCAATATCATTGCTTAACATATATGCACCAAGTGGTAAGGCATACAAATTCTTAGAGGAGAGGTTAAGGGAGTTACAGGAAGAAATAGACAGCAAAACTATAATATTGGGAGACCTCAACCTCCCCCTTTCTGAACTTGATAAATCTAACCTCAAAATAAATAAGAAAAAAGTTAAGGAGGTAAACAGAATTTTAGAAAAGGCACATATGATAGACCTCTGGAGAAAACTGAATGGGGATAAAAAGGAATATACTTTCTTCTCAAAAGTACATGGCACATACTCAAAAATTGACCATGTACTAGGGCATGAAAACCTCACAATCCAGTGCAGAAAAGCAGAAGTAGTCAATGCATCCTTTTCAGATCATGATGCAATAAGAATCATTTTTAATAAAGCACCATGGAAAAATAAGCTAAAAACTAATTGGAAACTAAATAATTTAATTCTAAAGAATGAGTGGGCCAAAGAACAAATCAGAGAAACAATTAATAATTTCATTCAAGAGAATGACAATAATGAAACAACATACCAAAACTTATGGGATGCAGCAAAAGCAGTTCTTAGGGGAAGTTTTATATCTCTAAATGCCTACATGAATAAAATAGGGAAAGAGGAGATCAATGATCTGGGCATACAGCTGAAAAAGCTAGAAAAAGAGCAAATTGAAAACCCCCAATTAAATACCAAATTAGAAATAATTAAAATCAAAGGAGAGATGAATAAAATTGAAACCAAGAAAACTATTGAATTAATAAATAAAACAAAGAGCTGGTTTTATGAAAAAACCAATAAAATTGATAAACCTTTGGCCAATTTGATTAAAAAAAAAGAAAGAAGAAAATCAAATTACCAGTAGCAAAAATGAAAAGGGTGAGGTCACCTCTAATGAAGAGGAAATCAAAACAATAATTAGGAATTATTTTGCCCAACTGTATGCCCATAAATTTGACAACCTTAGAGATATGGATGAATATCTACAAAAACATAAACTGCCCAGGCTAACAGAAAAGGAAGTGAGATTTCTTAATAACCCCATCTCAGAAAAAGAAATTGAGCATGCCATCAATGAACTCCCTAGGAAAAAATCTCCAGGGCCAGATGGCTTTACATGTGAATTCTATCAAACATTTAAAGAACAACTAATTCCAATACTTTGTAGACTATTTGGGAAAATAGGTGAAGAAGGAGTCCTACCAAATTCTTTTTATGACACAAATATGGTACTAATACCCAAACCAGGTAGAGTCAAAACAGAGAAAGAAAATTATAGACCAATTTCTCTAATGAATATTGATGCAAAAATTTTAAATAAAATATTAGCAAAAAGATTGCAGCAACTCATTACGAGAATAATACACTATGACCAGGTAGGATTTATTCCAGGAATGCAAGGCTGGTTCAATATTAGGAAAACTATTAGCATAATTGACCATATCAACAACAAAACTAGCAGAAACCATATGATCATCTCAATAGACGCAGAAAAAGCCTTTGACAAAGTACAACACCCATTCCTATTAAAAACACTAGAAAGCATAGGAATAAGTGGAACCTTCCTCAAAATTATAAATAGCATCTACCTAAAACCATCGACAAGCATTATTTGTAATGGGGATAAACTAGATGCATTCCCAATAAGATCAGGGGTGAAATAAGGATGTCCATTATCACCCCTATTATTCAATTTGGTTCTAGAAACATTAGCTGTAGCAATAAGAGAAGAAAAAGAAATTGAAGGAATTAGAATAGGAAAAGAAGAAACTAAATTATCACTTTTTGCAGATGATATGATGATTTATCTAGAGAATCCTAGAGAATCAAGTAAAAAACTACTTGAAATAATAAACAACTTTAGCAAAGTTGCAGGATATAAAATAAACCCACATAAATCCTCAGCATTCCTACACATTACTGACAAAGCCCAACAGCAAGAGATAGAAAGAGAAATTCCATTCAAAGTTACTGAAGGCACTATAAAATATTTGGGAGTCTATTTGCCAAGACAAACCCAGGGCCTATATGAACATAACTATGAAACACTTTTCATGCAAATAAAATCAGATCTAAATAAATGGAGAAATATCACTTGCTCATGGTTAGGCCGAGCTAATATAATAAAAATGACAATTTTACCTAAATTAATCTATCTATTCAGTGCCATACCAATCGAACTACCAAAAAAATTTTTTACTGAGCTGGACAAAATAATAACAAAATTCATTTGGAAAAACAAGAGGTCTAGAGTATCTAGGGTATCAATGAAAAGACATGCTAGAGATGGTGGCTTAGCCACACTGGATATTAAACTGTACTACACAGCAGCAGTCATCAAAACTGCCTGGTACTGGTTAAGAAACAGGGGTGTGGATCAGTGGAATAGGATAGGTACACAAGTAGATGAAATCAACAAGTTTAGCAATCTACTCTTTGATAAACCCAAAGAGGCCAGCTTCTGGGCTAATAATTCACTATTTCACAAAAACTGTTGGGAAAATTGGAAAATGGTAGGGCAAAAACTGGGCATAGACCAATATCTTACACCATATACCAAAATAAAGTCAAAATGGGTTCATGATTTAGGAGTAAAAGTTGATACTCTAAGTAATTTGGGAAAGCAAGGAATAGTTTACTTATCAGATTTGTGGAAAAGTAAAGAATTCATGACCCAACAAGAGATAGAGAGCATTACAAAATGCAAAATGGATAATTTTGATTATGTCAAATTGAAATGTTTTTGTACAAAAAAAGCCAATGCAACAAGAATTAGGAGGGAAGCAGAAAATTGGGAAAATCTTTGCAACTAGTATCTCTGATAAAGGCCTCATCTCTAAAATATACAGGGAGCTGAGCCAAATATATAGGAATACAAGCCATTCTACAATTGAGAAATGGTCAAAGGATATGAACAGGCAGTTTTCAGAAGAAGAAATTAAAGCTATCTACAGGCATATGAAAAAATGCTCTGGATCACTACTGATTAGAGAAATGCGAATCAAAGCAACTCTTAGATACCACATCTCTCCTGTCAGATTGGCTAAAATAACAAAACAGGAAAATGATAAATACTGGAAAGGATGTGGGGAAATTGGAACATTGTTGCATTGCTGGTGGAGTTGTGAGCTGATCCAGCCATTTTGGAGAGCAGTTTGGAACTATGCCCAAAGGGCTATAGAAATGTTCATACCCTTTGACCCAGCAATACCACTTCTGGGGTTGTATCCCAAAGAAATCACACAAGCGGGAAAAGGACCCATATGTACAAAAATATTTATAGCAGCTCTTTTTGTGGTAGCTAAGAATTGGAAATCAAAGGGATGCCCATCAATTGGGGAATGGCTGAACAAGCTGTGGTGTATGAAGGTGATGGAATACTATTGTGCCATAAGAAATGGGGATGATGCAGACTTCATAACAACCTGGAAAAACCTACACGACATAATGCTGAGTGAGTGGAGCAGAGCCAGGAGAACGTTGTGCACAGCCACAGATATATGGATTCTGTGAGGACCAACCCTGACATACTGCGCTTTTCTCAGCAACCTAAGGGGCAAGGACAACTCCAGGGGACTCACAATGGAGAATGCTATCTTCATCCAGAGAAAGAACTGCGAAGTTTGAATACAGATCGAGGCGCACTACATGCTCGCCTTTTTTGCTTCTTTTTTTGTTTTTGTTTTTAGGTTTTTTTTTTTGGTTCTGTTTCTTCTTTCTCATGATTCATTCCATTGGTCAAAATTCTTCTCCACGATTTGACTAGTGCATAAATTAATTCAATGCAAAGTTATACATGACAGTTATATGAGATTCCATGCCGTCTTGCGGAGGGAAGGGGGAGGGAGGGGAGAAAAACTGGAACTCAAAACCATGTAGAACTGTGTGTGGTAAACTAAAAATAAATAAAGAAATTCAAAAAAAAATCCTATATTTCGCTTTTAAAGTCCATCATAACTTGGCCCTTCCCCTACTTTTCCAGTTTTCTTATACTTTACTCCCCCACCAAGTACTTCGTGATATAATGGCACTGGCTTCCTCACTGGTCCTTGAATACAATACTCCATCTGTTGGCTCTGGACATTTTCCACTGGCTCAGCTTCATCCCTGAAATGGTCTCCCTCCTCACCTCTACCTCCTGTCTTCACTGACTTCTTTCAAGGTTCAGCTAAAATCTCAACTTCTGCATAAAGCCCTTCACAATTCCCCTTAATGCTAGTGATTAACTCCAATTTAACCTGCATGTATCTTGTTTGTATATAGTTGTTTGAATGTGGTCTTCACAACTGGAATGTATGCTCCTCGAGAACAAGAACTGTCTTTTGCCTTTCTTTGCATCCCTAGTGTTAGCACACTTCCCAGAATATGGTTATCTCTGTATTTCCATAATACGATTTTTTCTTGGTTCTCTTCCTCTCTGTCTAACCATCCCTTCCCAATCTCCTTTGCTGGATCATTGTCCATATCTAATCTCCTAAGTATAGGAGTACCTCCAAAGTTCTGTTAGAAGTCTCCTCTGCTTTCTACATTCACCAACTTGGATGATCTCACCAACGTCCATGGTTTAATTTTCATCTCTATTCAGATAACTCCTAGGTCTATATATCTAGGCCTTGTCTCTTCTAAACTACAGTCCTATAGCACTCACTGTTAATTGAACATCTCAAACTGGATGTACCACAGGCATCTTAAACTCAACATGTCTAAAACAATATTCATTATTCCCCCCCCACCTCAAAAAATACCTTTCTCCCAAACTTCCTTATCTTTATTGAGTACATCACCACCTTCCCAGCTTCTCATGTTCACAAACTCAGCCACTTCTTCTATTCTACTGCTACTGTATCCCTGACATCCATCCCCTACACTATATTCATATAACCTCCACCCTAGTCCAAGCCCTCATCATGTCTTCATCTGGACCACAGGAGTCAAATATACAGCCTACAGCCGCATGTGGTCTGCATGAGGGCCACAACACTCCTGAGTGCAGCCCAAAGCCCAATGAAAATGTAATTGGGAAACATATAACAAAATAAAATAATGCATTAATATAAAGACAATTTTACATTTTAAATAAAGTCAATAAGCAGCCTACAGACATCCTTCTGCATGGTTTAGTGGCACTCATTTCTATTTAAGTCTGACATTGACCTGGACCATCATAATAGCCTTTAAGTTGGCCTCATTGCCTCAACTTTCTCCCCATCTAATCCATTCTCCACATAGATGTTAAAGGAATATTCCTTAAGTACAGGTCAAAGCATGTTACTCCGCTACTCAATAACCTCCAGTAGCTCCCTACTGCCTACAGGATTAAATACAAACTGCTCTGTTTAGCATTTAAAGCTCTTATCAAGCTGTCTCAACCTCTCTTTCTAACTTTATTACACATTACTCTCTGGGAACACACTGTGGTTCAGGTCAGATTGACCTTCTTATTCTCCACGTATTAAAAATTCCATGTTTGGGGTGGGGCAGAGCCAAGATGGCGGCTGGAAAGCAGGGACTTGCATGAGCTCCCCACCAAGTCCCTCCAAAAACCTATAAAAATGGCCCTGAACCAATTCTAGAACTGCAGAACCCACAAAATAGCAGAGGTAAGCAGGGCTCCAGCCAAGGACAGCCTGAATGGTTGTTGGGTGAGGTCTATTGCACACAGAGCTGGGAGCGGAGAGAAGCAGAGCTCAGCGTGTGCTGTGGCAGGAACAACCAGACCAGGAGTCAGGCAGAACAGGCCCTAGCACCCTGAATCAGTGAGCTGTACCAGTTACCAGACTTCTCAACCCACAAACAACAAAAACAACAGAGAAGGTTAGTGGGAAAAGCTACAGGGGACAGAGTGAAAGGAGTTCACAGTTCGGGCACCTTCCCTAGGGCAGTGGGGGTGGTGCAGCTACAGAACTACAGCTGCAATTGCTTCCAGCCCCAGGCTCACGTGGTGGGAGTAATTAAGTGATGGATCTGAGCAGGAGTGCAGAGCCTGCTTAACATCTGAGTCAGGTCCAGGATGGTAGTTTCTTGGGGGAGGAGAAGTGCTGGTGTGGCAGAGCCGGCTGTATAGAAATAGCTCTGAAAACAACAGTGCATCCCCTCAAGCTTGCAACAAAGTACTTTTTACTCTACAAGCAGTCATACCTCGACGAAAAACTCAGGGTCAAGTAAGTTGGCTGGGAACATGGCCAGGCAGCGAAAATGCATGCAGATACAGTCTCAGACTTTGGAATCTTTCTTTGGTGACAAAGAAGACCAAAACATGCAGCCAGAAGAAGTCAACAAAGTCAAAGAGCCTACATCAAAAGCCTCCAAGAAAAACATGAACTGGTCTCAGGGCATGGAAGAGCTCAAAAAGGATTTGGAAAAGCAACTTAGAGAAGTAGAGGAAAAAATTGGGAAGGGAAATGAGAAGGATGCCAGAACACCATGAAAAACAAGTCAATGGCTTGCTAAAGGAGACCCAAAAAATACTGAAAAAAATACTGAAGAAAATACTACCTTAAAAATTAGATTGGAGCAAGTGGAAGCTAGTGACTTTATGAGAAATCAAGATATTATAAAACAGAACCAAAGGAATGAAAAAGTGGAAGACAATGTGAAATATCTCCTTGGAAAAACCACTGACCTGGAAAATAGATCCAGGAGAGATCATTTAAAAATTATTGGACTACCTGAAAGCCATGATCAAAAAAGAGCCTAGATATCATCTTTCAAGAAATTATCAAGGAGAACTGCCCTGATATTCTAGAGCCAGAGGATAAAATAGAAATTGAAAGAATCCACTGATCGCCTCCTCAAAAAGATCCCAAAAAGAAAACTCCTAGGAATATTGTTGCCAAATTCCAGAGCTCCCAGTTCAAGGAGAAAATACTGCAAGCAGCCAGAAAGAAACAATTTGAGTATTGTGGAAACACAATCAGAATAACATAAGATCAAGCAGCTTCTACATTAAGGGATCGAAGGGCTTGGAATACGATATTCCAGAGGTCAACGGAGCTAGGATTAAAACCAAGAATCACCTACCCAGCAAAACTGAGTATTGTACTCCAAGGAAAAATATGGATTTTCAATAAAATAGAGGACTTTCAAGCTTTCTCAGTGAAAAGACCAGAGCTGGATAGAAAATTTGATTTTCAAATAGAAGAATCAAGAGAAGCATGAAAAGGTAAACAAGAAAGAGAAATCATAAGGGACTTACTAAAGTTGAACTGTTTTATTTACATTCCTACATGGAAAGATGATGTGTATGATTCATGAGACCTCAGTATTAGGGTAGCTGAAGGGAATATACATGTATATGTATGTATGTGTATATGTGTGTGTGTGTGTGTGTGTGTAGATATATATATGTGTGTGTGTGTATGTATATATATATGTGTGTATATATATATACATATATACATATATATGCATATATATAGACAGAGGGCACAGGGCAAGTTGAAAATTAAGGGATGATATCTAAAAAAATAAAATCAAATTAAGGGATGAGAGAGGAATATACTGAGAGAGGAAGAAAGGGAGAGATAGAATGGGGTAAATTATCTCACATAAAAGTGGCAAGAAAAATCAGTTCTGTAGGAAGGGAAGAGGGTGCAGGTGAGGGGGAATGAGTGAATCTTGCTCCCATTGGATTTGACCTGAGGAGGGAATACCATGCACACTCAATTGGGTATCTTACCCCACAGGAAAGAAGGAGGAAGAAGATAAAAAGGGGGGATAACAGAAGGGAGGGCAGATGGGGAAGGAGGTAATCAAAAAGAAACACTTTTGAAAAGGGACAGGGTCAAGGGAGAAAATTCAATAAAGGGGGATTGGTTAGGAAGGAGCAAAATATAGTTAGTATTTCACAACATGAGTATTGTGGACGGTTTTACATAATGATATGCATGTGGCCTATGTTGAATTGTTTGCCTTCTTAGGGAGGGTGGGTGGGGAGGGAAGAGGGGAGAGAATTTGGAACTCAAAGTTTTAAAAACATATGTTCAAAAACAAAAAAAAAGGTTTTGCATGCAACTAGGAAATAAGATACACAGGCAATGGGGCATAGAAATTTATATTGCCCTACAAGAAAGTAAGGGAAAAGGGGATGGGAGGGGAGTGGGGTGACAGAAAGGAGAGCTGACCAGGGAATGGGGCAACCAGAATATATGCCATCTTGGAGTGGGCAGGAGGGTAGAAATGGGGAGAAAATTCATAATTCAAACTCTTGTGAAAATCAATGCTGAAAACTAAATATATTAAATAAATTAAAAAAATAATTTAAATAAATTTAAAAAAAATTCCATGTTTTTACACTGGCTGTCCTCCATTCCTGAAATGTACTCCCTCATCATCTCTGCCTCTTCAAATCTCTAGTTTCCTTCCTCAGCATAAACATTGAGACTACATGGGACCTTTCTTGATTCTTTCAGTGCCTCTCTTCCTATTGTATTTGTTTTCTATACTGTTTATCTGTTGTTACATATATACATGTAGTCTTTCCAATAAAATGCAATCTCCTTTTGGCCAAAAGCTATTTCACTTTTGTCATTGTATTCTTAGGGCCTGGCACATAATACGTACTTAGTAATTCTTGTAGATTGATAGCTTGATAACTATTATCATGGCATACTTAAAGTGAAAAGGAGAGAAGAACCCTAAACATACAGAATTATAATCTATTCTCGATTGTTCATATTCTGGGTTATCCATGGAAAAATTTTCATCCTAAGTATCCCACCCAGCACATATCTGGGAAATTTTTCTTTTCTATTCCTTCTATTTATATTTGGAGATTTACAGATAGGGCTAGGGCCTGAACTCATAACTTCATTTGTATAGGGAACTCCCAGGAAGCACATATCAATTTTAACATTTTCCTAAGAAATACTGAGGTGATCTAAAAGACAATGGAGAGAGATATGGTTTATACACATAGGTTGCTATACAATCCTAATGATGACCTACATGTTAAAAAAATGGTATATGGGATATCAATAGAGAAACCTCTCATCAAAAAGGGAAACAGATGAATCTTGTAATAAAAGCAAAAGGTAATAGGATAGACAGCCTGAGTGCTCCACCAGTATCCACAGAACATAAAAATGGTCTAGAAGGATGGCTTCCAGCAGAGCCAGATGATGTTTGGTAGAACATGGACAAGGACTGCATAGGATGAAGCCACCAGGATGGATTGCTATCAAGATTGAAAGTAATTGGACTCTAAACAAATTCTAGAGCTACAAACCCATGAAATAACAGAAGGAAACAAGTCTCCAGCCCAAGACGTCCTGGATGGTTGCTGGGAAGGGTCTATTGCACTGTACTGGGAGTTGAGCACAGCCCAGTGTAGGCCATGCCAGGACAGACCAGGCCAGGAGTAAACTGGGCAGAGCAGGCCTCAGGGCCTTAAATCACTGAGCTGTGGCAGTTACTAGACTTCTCAACCCACAAATGCTAAAGGCAACTGAGCAGGTCAGTGGGAAAATTGCTGGATCTTGTGAAAGAAGTATGTGATCTGGCCCCAGCACTGGGAGTGGCAGGCAGCAGCAGCGGAAAGCTCCAGCAACTGCTTCCAGAGCTCCAGCAGCAGCTGCTTCTGAAGCCCTAGGCCTACACAGTGGGAGGAATCAAGCAGCAGATCAGAGTGAGAGTGCAGGGAGCACTTTGCTGACGCAGAGGCAGGGTTCTTTTGCTTTGCCCTGCTTGAATGTGGGTTGGGTCCTGGTTGGCAGTTCTTTGGGTAGGAGGAGCCTGGTGTGGCAGAGCTTGCAGTGACTATGGAGAGGGAGCACTCCTGGTAGTTACACAGTAGAAAGGAGTGCTTGCACTCACAGATCAGAACACAGGCCAGGAGAGGAGCATCATACCACCTCAGAATAGAAGTAGCTCTGAAAACAGCAGTGCAAAACACTTGAAGCTTGAGACAAAGCATCCTCCACTCTGAAAGCAGTCATACACTGACAGAACCTCAAAAGTCAAGTAATTGTCTGAGAAAATGGGCAAGCAGTATAAAAGGACTCAGACTATAGAATCTTTTTTGGTGACAAAGAAGATCAAAACATACAGCCAGAAGAAGTCAACCAAGTCAAAGAGCCTACGTCAAAAGCCTCCAAGAAAACTCTGAATTGGTCTCAGGCCGTGGAAGAGCTCAAAAAGGATTTGAAAAAGCAAGGAAGAGAAGTAGAGGAAAAATTTGGAAGAGAAATGAGAGTGATGTAAGAAAATCATGAAAAACAAGTCAATGTGTTGCTAAAGGAGACCCAAAATGTACTGAAGAAAATAATACCTTAAAAAATAGACTAATCTAAATGGCAAAACAGCTCCAAAAAGCCAATGGGAAGAAGAATGCCTTAAAAGGCAGAATTAGCCAAATGGAAAAGGAGGTTCAAAAGACCACTGAAGAAATTACTACCTTAAAAATTAGAACGGAGTAAGTGGAAGCTAGTGACTTCATGAGAAATCAAGAAATAATAAAACAGAATCAGAAGAATGAAAAAATGGAAGACAATGTGAAATATCTCATTGGAAAAACCACTGACCTGGAAAATAGATCCAGGAGAGATCATTTAAAAATTATTGGACTACCTGAAAGCCATGATCAAAAAAAGAGCCTAGATATCATCTTTCAAGAAATTATCAAGAAAAACTGCCCTGATGTTCTAGAACCAGAGAGTAAACTAGAAATTGAAAGAATCCACTGATTGCCTCTTGAAAAAGATCCCAAAAAGAAAACTCATAGCAATATTGTAGCCAAATTCCAGAGTTCCCAGGTCAAGGAGAAAATACTGCAAGCAGCCAGAAAGAAACAATTTGAGTATTGTGTAAACATGATCAGGGTAATGCAAGATCTAGCAGCTTCTACATTAAGGGATCAAAGGGCTTGGAATGTGATTTTCTGGAGGTCAAAGGAGCTAGGATTAAAACCAAGAATCACCTACCCAGCAAAACTGAGTATAATACTTCAGGGAAAAATATGGATTTTCAATAAAATAGAGGACTTTCAAGCTTTCTCAGTGAAAAGACCAGAGCTGGATAGAAAATTTGATTTTCAAATAGAAGAATCAAGAGAAGCATGAAAAGGTAAACAAGAAAGAGAAATCATAAGGGACTTACTAAAGTTGAACTGTTTTGTTTACATTCCTACATGGAAAGATGATATCTGTAATTCATGAGACCTTTCTCACTATTACGGTAGTTGAAGGGAATATATCTATCTATCTATCTATCTATCTATCTATCTATATGTATATATATATACATATAGATAGATAGATAGATAGATATAGATATAGATATAGATAGATAGATAGATAGATATAGATATAGATATCTATATAGATATCTATATAGATATATAGATATAGATATAGACATAGATATAGATATATATGTGCGTGTGTGTGTATATATATACATATATGTATATGCATATATATACATATATATATATGTATAGACAGAGGGCACAGGGTGAGTTGAATATAAAGGGATGATATCTAAAAAATAAAATTAAATTAAGGGGTGAGAGAGGAATATATTGGGAGAAGGAGAAAGGGAGAGATAGAATGGGGGTAAATTACCTCACATAAAAGTAGCAAGAAAAAGCAGTTATAACAGAAGGGATAAGGAAGCAGGTGAAAGGGAATGAGCTAATCTTGCCCTCATCAGATTTGACTTAAGGAGGGAATAACATACACACTCAATTGGGTGTCTTACCCTATAGGAAAGTGCGGGGGGGAAGGAGATAAGAGGGGGCGATAATACAAGGGAGGGTACATTGGGGGAGGAGGTAGTCAAAAGCAAACACTTGAAAATGGACAGGGTCAAGGGAGAAAATTAAGTAAAGGCGGACAGGATAGGATGGAGGAATATATAGTTAATCTTTCACAACATGACTATTATGGAAGTGTTTTGCATAATGATACATGTGTGGCTTATGTTGAATTGCTTGCCTTCTCAAGGAGGGTGGGTGGAGAGGGAAGAAGGGAGAGAATTTGGAACTCAGCATCCTAAAAACAAATATTCTAAAAAAAGTTGTTTTTACATGCAACTGCGAAATAAGATATACAGCCAATGGGTTTTACAAATGCCCTACAAGAAAGTAAGGGGAAAGGGGATGGCAGGGGGAGTGGGGTAACAGGAGGGAGGGCAGACTGGGGAAAGGGGCAATCAGAATATATGCCATCTTGGGGTGGTGGGAGGGTAGAAATGGGGAGAAAATGTGTAACTCAAAATCTTGTGGAAATCAATGTTGAAAACTAAAAATATTAAATAAAAAATATTTTTAAAGATTGAAGGGAACTACAATTGCTATATTGATGAGACTTTGGGTTCCTTGCAGCAAATGCCAAACATCTACAATTGTAAAATTCCAATCCACCATAGGTATCCATAAAATGTACTCCTAACTCAATACAAATTTTTTTATTGTTTACTATTTCAGACTATATCTCTTCTTCATTTATTAGCAGACATAATCAAGAAATGACAATATCCAGTTAAGGGTCTCACAAACCAGATTCTGTGCAAGACCTATACTAGTTACTCCTCATTACCTCACAAGAAGTATTTAGTAAATACATACTATATATGCTAGACACTATGCTAGATAATAGCCCCTGCCCTCTAAGAGTTTACTTCCTTTTGTGGAGAGAAGAACATGTGTACAGATGCGCAAATATGATGTAGCTAGGCACTAGCAACTGGGGTGATCAAGAGAGGCCTCACATAGGAGGTAGAATTTGAGCAGAGCTTACCATATGATGAGTCAAACTCATCACACACACACACACACACACACACACACACACACACACACACACATACACATAGACATAGACACATAGACACATATGCATACACACACATACACACATACACACTTGCCTATACACTTAACACCAGTACTGGTTTTGTGCATCAGGGCAGTAAGGCCACTGCCCAAAATATCTCTTTAGCCTATAACTTACAGGTTTTTGGAATATCATTAGCACTTTGTTTTGTGTTCAATCGTTCAATAAACATTTATTAAGCACCTACTATGTGCCAGGCAATCTGCTAAGCACCAGGGATACAAAAGGAGTCAAAAGACAGTCTCTGCCATCAAAGAGTTTACAATATACAAACAAGTATATACAAAGCAAGCTATATGCATGGTAAATCGGGAATGATTAACAGAGGAAAGGTTGGGAAAGGCTTCTAGGAAAAGAAAGGATTTTAGTTGCTCCTTAAAGGAAGCCAGCTAGGTAGCACAGTGAATAGCATACCTACCAGGCCTGGAGACAGGAAGACTCATCTTATTGAGTTCAAATCTGGCCTCAGACACTTACTAGCTCTGTGAATCTGGGCAAGTCATTTAAGCCTATTTGCCTCAGTTCCTCACCTGTTAAATGAGCTGGAGAAAGAAATGACAAACCTTTGCCAGGAAAGCCCTAAAGGGATCACGAAGAGTCAGAAACCCACTGAAAGGACTGAACAATAACAACAAAAAGGAGCCAGGGAAGTCAGTAGGAGGAGTCAAGGAGGGAGAGTATTCCATGCATGGGAGATAGCCAGAGAAAATGCCCAGAGCCAAGAGTTAAAACTCCTTTCTCCTTCTATACAAATTCAGTAATCCTGGGAAGGAAAACATTTCAAGTCACTAATATGACATTATAAATATATCGTAGAATCATAGACTCTTAGAGCTGAAAGTGACCTGAGGCTACAAGGACCACTTATTCCAACCCCTTCATTTTACAAATGGGCTGAGACAGAATGAGAGCACCTAGCTACCCTGCTGGGGAGAATAAGGAAGAGAGCTTGTTAACAGAGGAAAAGGAGCCAGAAAAGGATGGCTGAGTATACCAGAGACAAACCTCACTATTTCCAAATTTTGCTGTACGTTGACGTTGCTTGTCACCCTCTCTATAGTGTCAGAATTTGGCATCCATAATCATTCAGGTTCTTGTCCATCTAATTGGACTGATTTAATACCAGAGGCTTCTGAGTAGTTATTTCAGGCTACAGAATAACTCCTGAGCCACCACAACACTGTAGAGGTTGAATACTGATGATGCGGTTTAGTTCTCTGCAAGTACGTTTAATACCTCACTCTACCCCATTAATAGTTTTTCTTAAAAGAAAATAAATCAACGCATAGTAGACACACTACACAGGATGAACTCAAGTAATATGAATTACTCAGTTGCATAGCTAGTTAAGTACTACAAAAATTTCTTGTCTCAGTTGTCAAAGAATATAGACAAAGAATTCTCAAAAAAATGGCGAACTATAAACAACTATGTGAAAAATTAGACAAATTCACTAATAATAAAAGAAATGCGAATCAAACTAACTGAATTTTCTACTTCCACCTGGCAAATCAACCAACAAGCATTTATTTAAGCCTTTACCAATTGCCACAGACTACGTTAACCACAGGGGATACAAAGAAGGGCAAAGACAAAGATTTAAAGATAACAAAAGATAGTCAATGTTGGAGCAGCTATAAAAAGATAGGCACACTGTGACACATTTGATTGAGCTATGAAACAACTTGGAATAATGCTAATAAAGTGATTTAATACCCATATTTGCTCGTTATATACTCCAAAGAGGTCAATGACAAAAAAGGCCCTACATATTTACCACTAACTCAATAGGTATTCATTAAGTATCTACTATGTACCAGGCACTATGCTAAAAAATATTAGTAACAGTGGTTTTTGTAGTAGCAAATAACTGGAAACAAAACAGATACCTATTGATTGGGGAATGATTGATCAAATTGTGGTACATGAATGTGCAATGGAGCACTACTGTATTATAAAAAACAATAAATTTGATTAATACAGAGAAACATAGGAAGATATACAAACTGATGCAAAACAAAGGAAGCAGAACCAGGGAAACAACACATACAATGACCAAAATAACTTAAAGGAAAAAAAAGCCAACAAAACCCCAACTGAAACTGAAATTATAATAAACAAACTTGGTCCTAAAGAAGTAACATAAAAATGCATCTCCCTTCCTTCTTTGCAGGGGTGGAAGACTGTATATGTGAAACACTGAAAATAATGGCAGACTTGACTGATATGTTGGTTAGTTTTGCTGATACTATTTTTTCTCTCTTTGTTCTTTGTTGTAAGAGACAGAGAGTGAGAAGGATATACAGGAAAATGCAGGCAATATAAAATTAAAAGATAACTTTTTAAAATCTTGTCACCACTATATCAACATGTTACAGCATTGTTGAATAGTTTCAGTCACGTCTGACTCTCCATAACTCAATTGGGGTTTTGGTGGCAAGATACTAGAGTGGTTTGCCATTTTCTTTTCCAGCTAATTTTACAAATGAAGAAACAGGGTTAAGTGACTTGCCCAGGGTCACACAGCTGATGTGTAAGGCTGAATTTGAACTCAGGTCCTCCTGACTCCAAGGACATTGCTCTATCTACTGTGCCACCTAGCTGCCCACATCAACATGAGTCAAATGCAAAAAATGCTGGACAATTTTATCAAGAACATGAAGCTAAAGTCCCCTAAAAATATTTTATTTAAAATACATGATTCTTTTAACTAATTTTACCTACAATGTAATGTGGAGTATTATCAATTAAAATGTCTGGAGTTGGCCATCTCGGGCTGCTAAGGAGTAAGCTAAAATATAGGATAAAGAAAGAAGTTATCACTGTCTCAGTAGAGTTCATTTAAACAAGGAAAATACAAATCCTCCCCCCGCCCCAGAAAAATGAAAAAATACTCAACTTATCTCACTTTTAATTTAGTGACTCAGTAATGACTAAAACAATAACAATAATTATGAGGATCATTATTATTAAATCCAAAATATTCTACTTTTACTCTGATTAGAGCTACCAGAATGGTTAGCACTTCTGAAATCACGAAGAAACCTTTGCATAATTAAAAAGCCTTCACAATTGGGATGACAAAAACCATAATCTGTAACATTTCAGAAATAAAACAGATGCTTAAACTTCACAAAACCATTTCAAGGAATTTCTACTATCTGAGTGGGTGGAAGAAATATAGTTTCTGCTGGATTCGTTTCAAGCAGAATGTTGCAATCATGAGGTGCACCTGTATCCATTCAGCACTGTCCTTAAAAAGCAAAGGGTGGAAGCGCCTAGTGTGGTCAAGCCCTCATTAGGAAAGAACATTTTATACCACACAAGAAGTCTGGAGGCCATAAACAGAATGAATCATAACCATCAACTTTCCTTTTCCTTGGCTACTTACTCAAGTACTGAGGGTCATGTTTTAAACCATAAGCAAAATCTGGTAGTTTTGTTTTCTTTTGTTTTTTCATTGTAGCACTCATTTGGAACCCTAATAATCTCTCATTGTTTATCTTAGCTCATGAAAAATATGAGTTATTTTCTTCTTGGAATCTACATGCAGATGCCAGGGACTTTCAAGGTAAAATTAATGCTCAAAAGCATAGCTTGTATGCATTTATTGGCATTTTAAGTTAAATTTCTGGGTTTTTAATTTTAAAGGATTATGGGTTTGTTTGTTTTTAAAGATTACTGGTATTGGAAGATGATTGTTTCAAATATAAGCAACTTGTTGAAAATTTATGCTTACCTCAATAAGAAAAAAATCTGAAATAATACATATCAACCAAGTCAATTCACTAAATATGTAGTAAACATCCACTGTATCTAAAATGCTCTGCTAGATATGGAAGAGATACACTTAGATGATATGCAGTCCTTCTCCTTGGATGGGGATAGGATAAGTGCATAAATACTAATATAACCCCTGGCTTAGAAATGAAGTTCTGGATTTACATGAACCAGACTCAGTCTTGAGGAGTTCTAACTAATCATCCTCTGGCTCATATTCCCAACAAGGACTTTCCCAGGGTACACCAGAATTTACTTTATGTCTAGGTCTCCACAGAAAGAGAAATGGACTCTAAGATCCTATGGAAACACTCAGGCTAATAATATATCAGATATAGCGCAGACTTTATTTAAGCAGATGGAAAATGCAAAACATAAGGACTCATAATAAAGTCAATAAACAATCAAAGCAACTTTGCTTCCCTTGTATAAGGTCTTATATATCCTTAAGGAACATACATGGTCTTTCATACTGATAGCACTGCCTGTGTCAAGCCCTATGCAAAGGAAAAACTAAAACCAAAACCTGGGATGAAGAAAGTTGTTTGCTTTCCCTGGGGCCTCCAGAGTCCACATAATACAAAGTAACAATAGAAAACAAACGATATCCCATATTGCTCTTCCATATGTTGGCTCTATCCCTTGATGCTCATTGCCTACAGTTCCTGCTTAGTCTAAGAACTCCTCCACTTTTCAAGGGACTTCACTATTTTTGTCAGCAGCATTTTACCTACATTTACATGTATGACACCTTGGTCTAAAAAAACCTTTCATCTCATATCCAAATAGATGACAAATCTTACTGATTGCTATCATTCTAATATAGGTCAAATTACAACCACCTACCTTGTCATAATTACCTCATAACAGAGTGTCTATCCAACTCTCCCTGAAATAAGTCTATTCCTTCATAATGCCTCAATACTTAGAGATGTCACATCATTCCTCTGCTCATAAACTTTCATTAGCTTCCTATTGCCCACAAAGACAAGGTAAAATTCCTTTGGTAAAGCATTAAAGAGACTTCACAATTTAGTGCCACATTCCTTTCTAGTTTTATCTCAAGCTAAGCCCCTTCATGTCATTCTGCACTCCAGATAAAATATATAACTCTATCCCTCCAAAACTACTGTTTGCTTTCCCAACTCCAAACTTTTGCTTACATTATTCCCTTTACCTAGAATGTGAACCCTTCCCTTCTTCACCTGTTAAGTTTCTAATCATCCTTTAAAGCCTAACTCAAATATCACCTTTTCCATGAAGCCTTCCATCAAATTCCCACCAATAACAGCATACTCCTTGCTTGACACATTGTTTACAACTTTCTCATGTCCTTACCATGTAATATTGTATATTTTATGTATAATTTGTCTATTAGATTGTAAGATCCATGAAGGCAGAGACCAGGTCTTATTTTAATTTTGTACTCACCCTAAACCTAATACAACGTTTTGTACCCAGCAGAAATTTAATAAATAATTATATAATTATAGAGTGATTGGGTTGGGATGGAAACGTACTAAATACATATGTAAATGTAACCATTAAAGCGGTTTTTAAAATTTATGTCCATTTCAATGAACATAACTCTACTGAAAGGTTATCTGCATATTTGGTGAATATATTCAATTCCTTCATTAAGAGCATTAATAAAAATATTGACTTGTGAACTTGTGAACCCACTATCTATTTCCCTCCCACGGTTTTGAATCCAACCTTGAGCCTACCTAAATGATGCTTAAGTTTCAAACATGCCTTCCTGATCTTTCCTTTATTTCTTTAATTTATCTCACATCATAGTCATGGGTATAGATGTGATACTTCCCTCTTTACTGATAGAGCCATATCTTGTTACAAAAAAAGAAGCAAAGAAAAACATCTAAAACAATGACCATGAATCTGAAAATGTACACAATATTTTGGTGCCTGACTTTCTGCCATGAGGACTGATGTATGTCTGGGTTAGAATGCCATTCTGTTCCTTAATTTCATCTGTGTGACCTTGGGCAAGTAACTTAATTTCTCTAGGCTCCAGTTTCTTATCAGCAAGATGAGGTGACTGACCTAGAGATGGCTTCTAAGACCCCTTTTAACACTAAATATATAATCCTATGATTTAGAAAGCCATATCATGTGCCTCATGTTATTCTAGAGGGCTTCAAATTGATGCCATTTTGAGAATTTTGTCAGATATTAACTGCTGTTTGCTAAGGTTATTTTTTTAATTAGTAGTTTTCCCTCCCAATCCAAAAGGATTTAGGACTTCTTTGGTCCTCAAAAACTTGCCAAAAACAACAATTAGTGGTACTAAAAAGACTTCCACCAATGCCTTAAGATATCTAAGGAGAAGCTGACTTTTAAAATATTCCATTTTTTCTTAAACAGTTCAACCACCCTAAAGAGTAATGAATAAAGAGTCAGTAAAAAGAGGGGAAAGTCCTATATAAAAATATTTATAGCCACTCCTCTTATTGTGGCAAAGAGGAGGGGGAGTGTTCATCAACTAAAGAATGAATGAACAAATTGTGAGAAATAAGAACAATTCTCAAATAAGATGCAATAATCAACCATGATTGCAAAGGGTGTAAGATGAAAAATGCATCCACTTCTTGACAAAGAGGTAAGACACTACGAGGCAGAATAAGATAAACATTTCTGGACATGGTTAATGTGGGAATTTGTTTTGCTTGACTATTTGTTACAAGGGTTTTATTTTCCTTTCCTTTTTTTCCATTGAAGGTCAGTGGTGGAAAGGAGAAAAAAAATAAACATTTGATAATTGAAAAAAAGAGGTCATAAAGCCTCTTCCTAGGCTCTACCTCTACCTCTAACCCACCATCACTAGGATAGCCTTAGTAAAATGTTCAAACAGAATCTTCTTCTGTGAAGTATTGCTTTTGCTCACTGCCCTCAAGCAGCATGAATTAACACAGTTCCAGGCGCATAGAAGGTCCTTAACAAATATTTATTGATGTGACTGTGACTGATACAGACAGAAATAGAGACAGTTATTAATTAGGGGAGACAACAAATTGGGTTCATCAGCAAAGGAAATGAAAAGGTCAATGGATTCTTATAGTGCACGTCTAGGTCCTATATCAGCATCTAAAGGCCATAGCAATAGGGCAAATGGTAAGGCCCAGAGAACCTTAACCTAAGACACAATAGGTAAGTCAATGCTAGCCAGACCACGATTTCACAGTTTAATGTGGTGTACACTATCTGAGAATTCAGGAGCAACTAGGGCATGGCCCAGCCTGACAACCTCACATACCCCAATGCCAAGTCAATAATCATTTATTATACACTTGAACTATAATAAATACAAGCAGAAAGAAAAAGAGTTTCTGCTCCCAAGGGGCTTACAATGTAATGGAGGAAGACAACAAATAAAAGGGAGCTGAAAATGGGAAGAGGGGTTAACCTACAGGGGCATAGTGGAGAAAATGTGGAGAGCCAGGAGCACAGCCTGGAGAGGAAGAAAAACATGGCAGGCCTGAGCATGCTTAATATGGAGGTTCGGGGAAGAACCAATCAGAGGAAGCTGCCACAGGGTTATAAAATACTTCCAGTGTTTGGAAATCCAGTGGTGGAAGGAACTTCCAGGGTGAAAAAGTATCTGTGGTGTGCATGGTAGAGAAAGTATAGAGATTCAGCCTGGAGAGGAATGAAAGCACGAAAGGATGCTAAATACTTGATTTTTCCCCCTACTCACCTGTTATTAGTTCTCCTTTCATTTCTTTAATTCTCTCCTTTCAATGATAATATATGCTGTTGCTTACTTATTTTTTTAATTCCTTTGTGTCTCCTGGTAAACTACCACTTTAATTAATCAGCAAGTATTTGTTAAGTGCTTACAGTGTATGTCAAAGAAAAAAATAATATATTTGGTCTTATGGGCATGAGACTGTCAAAACCATTTTATTAATTAAAATTATTGTAATCTATGTTTTTTCCTTCTTAAAAGATTTCCAAACCAGCGTTCAATTCATGCCTTTGCAAATAGCTCTAACATGAACTATTTAAGAATTGCAATCTATGATATTGCAGAACAACAAAAAATAATAATAATAAAATTCACAATAAAGCCAGCTAGGTGGTGCAGTGGATAAGAACACCAGGCCTGGAGTCAGGGAGACCTGAGTTCAGATTCAGCCTCACACATTTACTGGCTGTGACCTTGGACAAGTCACTTCTGCCTCAGCTTCCTCATCTGTAAAATGGAGATGACAATATAGCATCTACCTCCCAGGGTTGTTATAAAAGGTACTATAGAAATATTAGCTATTAACAAGCTTTGCAAACATTAAAGCGCTTATATAAACCTAGCTATTCACAATATGTTATGATAGAACATAGTTCCAGAGCCCAAGGTAAAAGTTCAATTAATAGTATTCCAATAGAACAATCCTTCCTTAAAATGTGGGTTCATCCTAGACAATCACTTCTCAAACCACTGACTGAATAATCACGTCAAAGTTTTCCCCCTCTAAATCTGGGTATCTCCTTCAATCTATTTCCCCTGGTCTGAAAGCTCCTCCTAGACTTTTATACTGTTTTCTCTCAGAAAGTGGTTAGGTTTTTTAAAAGGGAGAAAAAAGATTTAGTAGAAGACTTTTTTTTCCTTGAAGTTTAAGTACTAAAGGACTTTAAACTGGAGAAATAATCACTTCTTAGTTTATATACATATCTATATCTATATACCTATACATCTATATCTATCTATACCTATATGTAGATAGATAGATAGATAGATAGATAGATAGATAGATAGATAGATAGATAGATAGATAAAAGAAACAGTGGTATTAATAAGGCTTCCATATGTACCAGGAACTGTATTATCTTTTTATACTAAAATGTGCTATTTAGCCCTCTAGTTATGAATTTAGTTAACATGGTCTTCTAGGATCCTTTCTGTCCTTATACCCTCATATAGTTTGCTCCTCAGTCTCTACTTGTATGACTGCCAGCATTCTTGAAGTATGAGGTGAAGATTACATCTCTGTGATAATGCTTCAACCTAAATCATTTCACTATCTTCCCCAATGGCATGAAATAAGTTTGAACAGGATGGGTGGGAAATTTGTGGCTAGCCACCAAAACAAAGGATAATGAAGATAAGGAACTTATTATCTTTATAGTCTTCTAAAATACAATCTTATCTACCACAAGACAGGTCAATAAGGGCTTGAGAACAATGTTTTGAAAACAAAATGATTGAAGGAGTTATCCTAAATACTTCAAATTGTTCCTTTTTGAGTTTTCTTTTTTTAATAGAAGATAACCAGTAACTAAGAATGTATCTTATTCTCTACACCAGTAGTTCTCAAACTCTTTTCTGTTGGGTCTTCAGAGCAGGCACAAAAACCACCTAGAGAGGAGCTGGTTTGCCATATTAGAAATAGGAAGTTAAGACTTTGAAACCATTAAAACGGCCTAAATACAAAAAAATGACAACACATCGCTCAAGATGTTTTATAGAGAATTGCAAACGTTCATGCCATCTGGATCCAGCCATTGCATCAATTTACTTGAAAGATAGAAATGTGTCTTTTGCTCTAAAGAAAAAATAAAATTCAAGTATTTAAGCACTTCACTGATCATTCATTCAACAAGCATTATTAAGCACTTACAATGTACCAGGCATTGAGTGAGGCACCAAGGATTCAAAAATAATAACAAAAGTAATTCCTGTCCTCAGACAGCTTACAAACCACTAGGGGAACAACATGTAGACAGAATAGATGGACAGAAAGACAGATAGATGAATGATAGAGATAAAATACGTGTGTATATATGTAATCTATAAGTATATACAAATATATATATATTTATATGTATAACAAAATTTATTTAACATATTTGCATGTATGTTGTATTTATGTGTATTTATGTATGTATATGCATACACAAAGACTTACCATTTAGGATATATGAAGTGACTCGGGCCAGGAAGAAGTGTTAACACCTGGGGAGCCAGAAAAGGTCTTGAATAGGATACAGCATCTGAACTAAGCCCAGGAGGAAGGCAGAGGATTCCAAAGGAGAATGTGAAGAGGCAGAGGATTCCATGTGTGGGGGATAGCTTAGGGGCTGGAATACTGCCTACTGGGAACACAAAGAATGCTGGTTTGGCTGGAATGCTAAATGTGTAAAAGGATGTAATGTGAAATCAGTCTGGAAAAACAGGTTGGAAGCTGACTATAAAGGGCTTTATGGGCCAAACAGAAGAATCTGTATGTTACCCTAAGTAATAAGGAGCCACTGAAACTTCTTGAGGACTAATAATAGTCACAACTATGATTTACTATTATCAGTTTGTCAGCTGTGTGGAGGAAAGCAATTGTTAATGAACCACATACACAAACTCAGTGGGCTACAAATTTAAGTGAGACTTCGTGGAGGAAAAATGAATAAAATGCTTAAGCATCTCTATATCAAGATTCTGAAATGACATCTTTAATATTCTTTGTGTGTAACATCTTTGTAAAACTTGACTTGTGGCCTGATCACATTAATAACCTCCTAAATGCTCCCCTTTCCAATCCTTCCAAGTACTACCAATGTAATCTTCCTAATGCATAAGTATACTCATATCACTCTGTTGATTATGAACCTTGCCAACCCAATGATTAACAAAAAAATATAAACTCTTTATCCTGGCATTCAAAAGCCCTGTACAATCTGGTTCCAACCAACCTATGGTGCCCTATCCTCATCTTCCCCTTCATGTACACTATGGTCCAGACAAACTGGACTAACCACTGTTTCCCAATTAATTCTTGCCCTCTTTCACCACCATGCATTTGTATACACCTCCCCTTGTGCCTGGAATAGACCCTCACCCTGTCCCCCATCTCTAGTCATTGATATCCTCTTAAAAAAACCTTAGACAACTTAAAATTATACTTTGAAAATCATCAAACAATAAAACTCTCTGTCCCAGTAATACCACTACTAGGCATACCATACCCCTCTCCTAAATGAGGTCAAAGACAAGTACAAAGTTCCCATCGATGCAAAAATATTTATATTAGCACTTTTTGTAATGGCAAAGGATTTGAAGGAAAGTGGGTACCCATCTACTGGGGAATATCTGAACAAACTGTAGTATGTCAATATATTAGACTATTATTGTGTAACAAGTGATGACAAATATAAAGAATTTGGGAAAACTTGGGAAGACATAAACTGAGGCAGAGATAATTGAGAAGAGAAGGAAATTTTATATAACTAAGATGATATAAAAGAAAACAAAAAGGAAAGACTTCAGTATTCTGTTCAATACAGTTATCTACTGTGAGTTCAGAGTATTTGAAGGCAAAACATGCTTCTATTGGTCAGCAAAGAGGTAATGGACTTTAAGTATGGAACATTCAGGCAAACATTCTGAGACATGGCCAATGTATTGATTTTTTTTATTAATTATACTTGTCTCCAAAAAAACGTTCTTTTGGCAAGTGGGAAAAATCACTGGGAAGCGATGATGACTTTTTTTTAAAGTATTGAATCATTTAGAAAACAGTTTAAATGCTAGTTTGTCCATGTTGCCATCCCTAACCCTCAAAGGTAGAAGTGATCCCCCCCCTCTAGATATAGGTATCTCTATCTCCTAGAATGAAGCTCCCAGAGGGCAGGTACAATGCTATTTTTCATTTTCAGATGCCCAGAGCAAATCATGGAGCATTCATTCTAGACAGTAGATATTTAAGTGGATAAACCCATGGTAAGAATTCAGCAGAAAAGATTCCTACTTCAGGCATGTGTTGGGACTGAGTTTCTATGATTCTACAACTAGAATTCAACAAAAAACACATCAAAAGAAGGAAACATTTTTTCTGAACCCCAAAAATATAGAATATAAGTAAGACCCTTGAAGGGAGGGACTGTTTAGTTTTTATATTTGAATACTCGATGCTTAGCAGAGTACCTTGCGGCCAATTTTACAGTCTTAATAAATTATTGTTGTATATAATGTGAAGGTACTGAAGTATGTAGTACTTGTACTTGTAGTACAACAGAGACAGTTTTGCAAAACGGTTACAAGCTTTTGTTTTCTTTCCTTATCTCCCCCAAAAGCAAAAAAGCAAAACAACATCCTTGAAACAAATATGCATAATCAAGCAAACAAATTCCACATTAGGCATGTTCAAAAACATATGTCTCATTCTGTATCTTGAGTCGATCACCTATCCATTAAGATGTGGGTATCATGTTTTGTCACAGGTCCTCTTGAGATGTGACTGGTCATTGCATTGATACAAGCTCTTAAAAGTTTCAATGCTGTTTTTCTTTACACTGTTGCTGTTAGTGTATAAATTGTTCTCCAGGTTTTGCTCACTTAATTCTGCATCAATTCATACAAGTCTTCCCAAAACTCTCACTTTTGTCATTTCTTACTGAACAACAGTATTACATTACATTCATATACTTTAGTTTGTTCAGTCATTCTCTAAGTGATGGGAAACATTTAGTTTCCATTTCTTTGAAAGGCACTAACCCTAAAAGATCTAAAGGAAAAGTGTTATAGAAATGAGGAAATATATTCAAATGGTCTGTAATCTCATCAATTTGAGAGTTCTCTCCAATAATGAAGCTAACAACCCATTTGCACGTGCTTATTCTGTATGACTCTTGGCCATGTCCTCCTATAAGCCTCTTACAAAAGGCCCACCCAATAATCTGAGGCCTTCCTTGTTTTCTCTGGACATTGTGGAGCATTCAAGTTGTTCTTACCTATCATCTGCGTGACCAGTTCATCTTCTCTTCCTATTACGTACGTCCTTGATGACATTTTTGTTCCTACTCTTCTTCAACATTCCAAGCTGACTGGTTACAAGACATAAAACCTCTTCCAACCCACGATGCTATTCTCCATTGCCTTCCATGTCACATTTAATTTTAATTCTTCAGAGACTATTTTATTTCATGTCTGATTGGCATAGTGTAGCACCAATAGAACTGCAGTATTAAAAAGATGGGTCTTTGTTTCCATGGGAAGTTTGGGCTACTAAAACAGCCTTGTAATTTCCCTAAAGCAATCCAACTTATTCTCATCAACTTCGGGCCAACTAGTCCATCTGTATGTATGTCCTAGATATACTGAAAGACAAACTCCACAGGTTTTCTACTCAAATGCATATCATGATCAGGGTAAAAGACATTTTTCCTCCACCTGGTTTTTCTTGCATGAATGATCAAGCATGAATGATCAATTCTCAAAGAATTACAGCTCTCTTCCAAGAAGCTTTGCAATTTTCCAGAGCTTGATATAATCAGCACAATGTCAGCCACACACAAGAACATCTGGATGACCTAATCATCAACTGAGACCCTCTTCAAATTTGGATCTCTTTCATTCCAGGGCCAAACACCTTTAGCAAGAATACATCTCAGTCCTTTATGCATCACCTAATTTTTTTAGCAGAGAGTAATTGGAGAGGATTGTTTCTATTATGTCTTTCAAAAAATCTTGAATAATTTTGACATATGAATGGGAGATATCTTTTTGGAAATCCACCTTTAAGGTAACCTTTCACTCTACTGAATCAAAAGCTTTTTATAAGCAGCCAACAAAAAAAAAGTCAACTCATTTTCTCCGCACACCTTTCAGTCAATCTGCAAAATGTTAAGGCACGTGGTGCATTATTGAATATTATTTACGGAAGTCTATTTGTTCCCTACTAATACCTTAAGTGATCATGCCCAAGAATTGTATATAGATAAGTCACATAAACGTTTTGTACAGTGGGCACAGTAGTTATATAGGTTGATAGTTAATGTTTTCTTAGTTGCTATAAAAATTCAGACTATACACATATAATATACATATATATGTTATAATATGCGTGCATATGTATGTGTATAGTCAAATTTTTCCCGCAACTTTTTATCTTCCTCTTCTTCAAATAACTCATCAGTCCCTCATCATCACAACTGAATCCGTCAGCACAGAGCTCATGCTTTCTCTCTCTCTCTCTCTCTCTCTTTCTCCATATATACGTACACCCCCCCGCCCCACACACACACACACTTGTTCCAATACAGCTGCTCTTTTCTATTTCTATTCTCTTTGGTGCTATTTCTAAATAATAAAAATAACTAAAATTTATACAATGCTTTAAGATGTGCACAGTACTTTTCATATACTACATCATTTAGTCTTTACAAAAACCCTGCAAAATGGGTGCTATTTTTATCTGTTCTACAGATAAGGAAACTAAAGCCAAAGAAAGGTTAAGTGACTTGTCTAGGTCCACACAGTGAATAACTATCTGAAGCAGAAGTTGAAATTAGGTCTTCCTGACTTCTAGTCTAGCATCCTATCTATCATGCCACTTACCTGCGTCTATAAACCCATTTGAGACAACGATGTTAGACCAAAGTATGACAGGTCAACAGGCCCTGGTGGTGAAAACAGCTTGTTACAGTGGTCTTTGCAGGTCTTTTCCAGTTTTCTTCCCTTTGTAGTCTTCCTTCCATTTTTATCCTTAAATACCCATAAAATTACTTTGCTGACTTGTAAATCTTGCCAAGCTTTCTTTAAACTGGCTTCACTCTCCCAACCCTCTCCACCTGACCAATAAATCTCATTTGTTGAGTAAGGCAAAAAGAGCATAAAAACACTTTGGTCAATAAAATACAAAATTTTTATTAGTAAATTGTTCCTATAATTGTATCCTGCGGTGCTTTTCAAATTAGACTCTTCAGCAATAATGTACTGTCATGGTGAAAGCCTCTAAATCCTTTGCCAATATTTTTCCACTTAACACATCATGGAAGATTAGGTGACAGGCATACATTGGACATTATAGGCTATCCATAATTACTTCTAGTTCTTCATATCCAGGCTTCCTAAAACCTTCTTATCATTCCAACTTTGAGAAATCCTCACTAGTTAACTGACAAAGTTGACAGAATATGGGAATTTCTAGAAATCATAATTGTTCACAACCCATTGTAATGCATTGATGTGACTCTACAGTCTTGTCAGGGCAATTGTTACCTGTCATTCCACATCATAATTTAAGAGATTTCCTAGAAGAAGTTAAGTTATGTAAAGCCTGTAGGAATTAAAACCCTTTTAGTTTTATTTTTCAGGTTACATTAGGAAAAAGATTTTACTCACTTAAAAAGTACACAGGGATAGATAAAGGCTGGTAAACCCTTAACTAGGTAATACTTTATGACTATTTCCCTTTAGGCTGAGACTTTAAGTTATGATTTCAGAGTAATCCCCCCTGAAGAAAGATGAAAGACTATATATTAAGAGACCAGCTCCTTCTTTCTATTTCTATGACTTCCAGTCTCTTTTTCTTTTCCTTCCCATCCATTCAAATCCCAACAGACTCTGCTTCTGGTTGCCATCAAAAACAATTTTCATTCAGTCCATCAAGAATAATTTTCTCAAAAGATAAAAACACAGACACTCAAACTAAATGTTGGTCGCTGTAGTTTTAAACTGAGCTGCTAGGTGGCAAAGTGGATAGAGGGCCAGCCTTGGAGACAGGAGGACCTGAGTTCAAATCTGGATTCAGACACTTGCTAGCAATGTGACCCTGGGGAAGTCACTTAACCCTGTTTGCCTCAGTTTCCTCATCTGTAAAATGAGCTAAGGAAATGGCAAACCATTCCAGCACATCTGCCAAGAAAATCCCAAATTGGGGTCACAGAGAGTCGGACATGACTGAAATGACTCAACAACAAAAATTGTTTTAAATTTCCAGACACGGAGGGAAGAATAATTTTACATCCATTAGAGAATACTTCTTCCCTCCCCCCCACCAAAAAAATAGGAAACCAAAACTAATTCAAAGTTTCTGAGTGCCAAATAGTAGTAAGAAGAAAATCTCTGCAAATCATGCTTTTCTCAGTGATGAAAGACAGTTTCATTCAAACTCACAGTTCACATTCTCTTTCATTACTTATGGTCCATGCAATCAGTCAAACTGGGGCAGATCAGGAAGTTATTGGAAGTAGAACGCAGGCCTCAGGCTCTCCTGGTTGAATGGTCTACCATTTCTCTGAAGGAACATTTTCTGCACTGCCTGCCAGCAGACACTTGGTAATACCAAAACCACAAATCATCACATTCTCCACCCTCTGGGCCAGCTTGTCCTGAAGCTTCCCACATTGTAGGATATTCACCATGTTGGGCACTGAGACAATAGTTCTTTACAAATATAGAGTAAAACTGCACACCATTTCTTCAATCTACAATAATTAACACGTTAAAGGCAGGGAAATTTTTCAGTTGAAGCAAACCTTGCTGAGTTATGCAAGGAATTTTTAGACCTTAACCAGGAATGTGTTTTGGCTATCTTCTTGAAGAATCTATTTCGTCAACGTAAGCTAGTCCCAGAGACAACCAGACCTAGCACTAGGGATGTTCCACACTGAGAAGCATTTCTCAGAAATGGAGACATTGCGCAGAAATAGTCATATATCATTAAATGTGAGTCAGGATGGGTTATTATTTTCTGCCTTCCAAGGAAACTGCCTTGTCTTAAAATAGGAAACCATGTTAAATTTCTGATGCCTCGTTAATATAAGAATTTACTTCAGATTTTTTTTCTTACTTCTTTTTCATTTACTCTGGCCTGACACATTGGAGCCATAATACACCATCAAACACTTCCACAACTTGACTCTCTCATTTTGGAATATTGCTGGCAGTGTACTCACACTGAAAAGGTGATACAACATGATCCTGCCCCATTCGTAGAGGTAATGAGCCTTCAGTGGACTGCTCTCCTGAAATCATTTTCTGAGCTGGAAAATACTTGGGCTTGAGCACATACTCCTGCATCTGACCGTGATGAATCATCAAATTCTGTGAGGAAAGGGGTGTCACTCTGTTGGAAACCAAAAAGAAAAAAAAATGAGGACAAGGAAGTAAATAACGGATAAATGTGTTAACTAGGAAGAAAAGAATAAGAAATGAGTTCAACTTGGAGAGGAGCAAAATTCCATTCCAGGATCATTTTTTCCTTGCATGTCCTAGCCTACAATTCATGACATTTAAGAAACTAACAGCTTACCCTAAAAACCTCATACACAAAAATGAATCTGCCAGCCTCTATAAAAAGGAGTATAGGGTAGACTATGATACCATTTGGTGGTTTATACAGAAGTTTCAGGGCATTATTACAAAAAGTCTTCACCTAAAACAAGAAATGTTATTTAAGAAAATAATAGTGAGAATTAAATCAAATGATACACACACACACACACACACACACACACACACAGAGTCAAATGTAGTGCTCTGACAGAAATGGTGGCAGAGATAGGGAGATAACAGATGAAAGATCTGTGTGGTTTGTGGTTGAGGCTGATGTCATCATGACCACACTCCCATTAGTATTCTGATGTTTTAAAGCAGACAGAATGGAAACTGACCTACTTGAACCCCCAGCTAATGCTTGAGATATATAGGGCAAGCCACCTGACTCCAAATACAATAAAGATAGTCTAGCTGAGAAGCTGAGTGCCTTCTCCCACTCACATCCACAGAGTCTTGCTCTCAGGCAAGATGAATCCAGACTTGGTGGGGCAGTTTGGCTATCAAGTGTCTCTACAACCAATAAAGTCATGTAGCACTGGAAGAGGGCCACATCTATCAAGTTATTAGAGGTCCCTGAATCCATGGGAGCTTGAACCCACAGCAAAATGATGTTTGCAGAGCTATAGGCATAGAGGAAGGAAAAGATGGAAGATCATGGGACTTTGAAACTGCCCTTGTACCTTTACTCATTTCATGTCATCTGCAGGCATTTGAGTCACTCAACAGAAACCTAGAATACCAAAAAGCTGAAGTCGAAAAGAAAGGGAAGAAAAAAATAAAAGGTTCATTAAAATTTTATTTAGCATGAGGGCAAGCAAAACAAGGTGAAGTAATCAAAGAGGAAAACTTGAAGCAGAGATTGGAACTGAGGCAAAAGATGACTTAAAATGTCAGAAAACTGAGGTTACAGAGGATGACGCAGGACAAATCCAAAGAATAGCATCTGTCAAGGCAAGACTAACTTCCTTGGAGCCTTTCCTTCAGAAGCATCCTCTTCAGCAGACAGGATGTGTGGGCCATGACCCCACCTTTCTTTCCTCTTCTGATGCAATGCAGCTGTGAGCTCCAGGGAAGCTCTGGCACAAGAAAGGGCTGAAACAGAGGATTTCTAAGGACCCTTCTGACTGTGAGAGGATGCTTCTATGAAGACAAATTTCATTACTATTTTCTTTGGGGTAGTTTTTTTTGAGAGAATACATTTTATTTGTATACTTCATTTGGCAAGGAAAGCTAAGAAGGCTTAAAAACACTGATTTCTTGGCCAAAGGACAGCCTCGAATCTTAACAGATATCGGGCTGGTAAGAGTGACCTTACAAACATCCTATTTTTATCAATGAAAAGAGCTCCAACTACTTGTCATTCTGAAATCCATTAAAAATTCCTTTCTTTGAAATTCCCAATTTTGACAGCATGAAGACTTTTTTAAATAAAAAGGTCAAAATGGGAAAACTCTTGAAGGCGAAGAAGGGTTGCCCCACCATGGATGATAGAAAGAAGACAAGAAGACGCGATCATGGAGCCCTGAAGGTTTGGGGCACAGAGGTCTTGGAATGGCCACCTGCCATACAGGATGGGCCCAGACCCACCTGTCTGTACATTAAACGTTCTAGAACCATGAGCAGGCGTTCTGGTTAGGTTCAGGTGTGCTGCATGAAGCCTCTAATCCAAATCGGCAATCTGACAAAATATTACCATGTGGAAGTAAAGGGTGTTGGGAAAAGGGTCCCAGGGCATGCAGCTTCTTTCTATCCATTTAAATAACCTCCTGTGGGACTGGAGTGGCAGAATATAAGAGGGGCTTTTAGAACTGCCACCCCCCCAACACTGTGGGCTTTTGGAGGGCTCTTGGAGTCCACCCCCTGCCTTGAACACTGGGTGAGGGGGAAGGATGGTTGAACATCCTTGCCTTTGGGAGTTGACGGAAGGAGGGAAGAATCTACAACAAAGCCAACAGTGTATACCTCTGGTGAGGGCACTCTGAGAAGGCAATCAGCCTGAACATGGGAATAGAACACAGGAGAATGGAAGAGTTGTAACTTTCTTCGGCCAAATGACCACACATTATTTCTTCCTTGAAAGGCTTGGCTAAAAGGAAGGGGACAGAGGGAAAGTAAAAGCCACCAAGAAAATGGCAAAGTCCTGGAAGCTTTTGAAGGGTGGAGAAAAAGGGGTTAGGTAAGAAAGGGACTATTTCCCCTCTTTCTGCAAAACTCAACTCCTCCCATCCCCAACTTTGACCTTCCTTACTCTGTCTCCCAGGGTCTTTACAGGGAACAGTTATTCCCAGGGGCACAAAGCACAGGAAACTTAAGAAGAAAGGTCATCATAGCTGGGGATGACAAGGATGCTGGATATTCAAAGGCATGGGTCCTCCTTGGGGGACAAGGTGCTGGGCATTCCTCCCAGGCCAACTTGTAAGGCACAGCTGGTGGACATCAAGGCAAGTCTCTGACCACACTCACTAACTCTCTTCCCGACCTCAGCTCCGAACTCTTCTCCTGGGGTAGTTTTTTAAATACTTGAATACAAATGGCATATTATGTACACACTTGCAAGTAGCCTTGTTCCATTAAAACTTTTTAAGGTTAATTCTCGCTTACAGAAATAACCTAGAAGCCCCCCCCCCCAAAAAAAAACAGCAGTTAAAATGGCTTGTCCTTAAAAGAAAGAAAATCTTAATCATCAGCTCTCTAGCTTTTCAAAAACACAACTGGGACTTCTGCACATAACTGCTGCAATTTTGACCAACCTTATTTAGTCCTGTATTCTCCTAGACAGTTTTCCCTCCTCTGCTTTTCTACCAATCTACTGTAGTGTACATTTATGAGAATGGATTATTAGATTTTTTTCTTCTTTCCTCAGTCCATGATAGAATCAATAGATACAACAAAAACAAGATAGGACAGATTGGTGCCATGGTATCTGTGGAGGATTTCCTGATTCAAGAGATGCAGTGAACCAGAAGACCAGAAGTGCCAGAGCAAAAGATTTGGGGCTTTCATCAATGCCATTCTGTTAAACCATGGCATTCAGGTATAGGATGATGTTCTGGAAAGAAAGACGACATACAAGCACATGATTTGATATAAACAGCTGAGTTGGAAAGCAATTTTTCAATTCCATCCACAGTGAAGAAGGAAGACTAGTGACAGGAAGAGATAGGAAATGCAAACACTTGAAATACAAATGCTCAAGGTTTTGAGAACCCATGAATTTTAACTTTCTCACAGATACCAATGCCCCAAATTCTTTGCCCTGAATTAGATATGACAGGGTCAAGTGGGTCACGGGGGACTAACTGAAGCAACTGAATAATTGATTGAGAACCTTTAGGTAATAATAAAAGTAGCTCATATGTATATACCATTTTAAGGTTTGCAATTGTTTTATATATACATATATGTGTACATATGTACATATATCATTTCATATGACTTGATTCTTATAACAAACCTGGGAGATAGGTGCTGTCATTATCCTCATTTTGCAAATAAGAAAACTAAGGCTTAGAGAAAGGTAGAGGTTTAAGTGACTGGTTAAATGTAAGATGGGAAGCTATCTGTGCAGAATAACAGCTGAAGTCTTATGAAGCAATGAAATCTTCAAGGAAGTAAGCAGAGAGAAAATTAGAATGCCAATAATAGAAGCTCACATTAATATTCAGGGAAAAGAGAAAAGCAAATAAAGAAAGAGTGGTCACATAGGTATGAGAACCAGGATGTGTAGGATCAGAAAAGACACAAGAAGCCTTCATTTCAAGTAGAAGGCAATGGAATTGTATAAAAGCCACAGAGAGGCCAAGAAGAATAACCATGGATGAAAGGTCATTGGATTTGGCAATGAGGAGGTCAGGGTGGTCCAGCAGAGCAATACAAGTGAAGAGGCTCCTGGAAAAGAGAATAGTGAGGAAAGAGGTAGTGGATACAGACAGCTTCATTCAAGAGCTTTAGCAGAGGAGCAGCAGGATCTCATCAAGATTTCAGATAGTGGAAAGTCATGGATCTTTATAGTCAGTAGGAATGCAACAGTACAAAATTCCTTTCCTTAAAATAAAAAAAAGATGAGTCACAAACTGTTCATGTTCCTTCCTTCTTAAGTGGGAGTTTTTAGCCAAAGGAAGGTCTAAAATTTTCCATATTGCTACTAAATTCCGTATTTGATCTGTGAATGGAGTGGAAGATTTTGGCAGAAATACGGTTCCCTTTCTTGATGAGAAAAGAGGGCCCCTGGATCTCACAGACAGGAGTCCTCAGTATACTACAGAAAATTTGCCACATATTTAGCATGTCAATGTTTATAAATAAGAGAAAGGAGGGAAAAGGGGTGAAAAGATGCAGGAGAAAGGGGGATGGTGAAGCTCGAATCACCTAAGTTTTGTAAGCATATTTCCAGTGATATCTGCTTCTTATGGCTGTTGAGAAGAGCAGATGAGAATGAGACATGAGTCTAGGGAGTAGGCTATTAAAGGGTAGAAAACAATCACCTGATGAAAACCAGGGGTATCATAGAATCTCAGAGCTGCAAGATCATTTAGTCCAATCCATACTTGAGCAAGATTTTTCTAAAGAGCATTCCAAACAACCTGTCATTTCTCTTTGAGTACTTCTAGTCAGAGAAAATTTCACCCTCTACCAAGGCAGCGCATTTCTCTTTGGGAAATCTCTAGGTATAAGAAAATTTTTTGAGTCTAAACTATCTCTTCAACTTCCATTTATTTTAACTAGTCCTGCCCTCCAGGTCCAGGCAGAATGAGTCTAATCTCTTTTATACATAACAACCATATAAATACTTGATGGCATTTATCATATCTCTCCTACATCTTCTTTTCTCTCAGTCTAACATCCCTTCTTCCTTCCAGTGATTCTCCCAATAACATGATAATCTCACCATCCTGGATAGCTTCTTCTGGGAGCATTCCAGTTTAACATTGTCCTTCCTAAAACATGGTACCCAGAACTGAACACAATATTCATGATGTAGACTAAGCAGGACAGAATACAGTACAGAACACCTTCCTTGATCTGGACCCTATGCCTCTTTTACTAAAGTTCAATATTGACTCAGCTTTTTGGACAATCACACTGCTGACACATTGAGCTCACATTCCACTAAACTCCCCAACTCTTTCCAGCAAAATTATTTTCTAACCACAACTCCACTAACTTGTACTTACATAATTGATTTTCTTGAATCCAAGATTTCAACTTCCTGTATTTAGTTAGACCATCATTCTAAGCTAAAAAAATCTTTTTGTATACCAAATCTAACCCACAGTGTTAGCTATTCTTTCTAGTTTAGGGTCACTTGCAAATTAGATAAGCATACCTTCATTTAAGTCATCAGTAAACTGTTGAGAATGGCCAAAGATGGATGAGCTACAAACTATTCATGTTCCTGGGGCATTCTAATAGAGACTTCCTCCCTCCATGCTGACATCAATCAGTTTATGACTTTTAGTCTGGTCTGCACGTACTTATACTGCATTTTATCTAGCCCTCTACTCTCCATAAGTTCACAGGGAGAACACAAGAGACTTTGTCAAATATTTTGCTGAAGTCCAAGTATAGTAAGTTTATAGCATCCGCTATTACAATGTGACAACCTGTCAAAGAAGGAAATAATTTTTATTGATCACTGCTTCCTTTTAAAAGTTCTTTTTAAAATATTCCATTAATAACTCATTCTAGAATGTCACTAGAAAGTGAATTCAAGCTCATTGACATGAAAACTACAAAACTTTTTTAATCAAGATATCTGTCCCCTATAGTCCTGCAGTATCTCTCCCATTCTCTACAATCTTTCCAAAATTATATCTTCCAATTATTTCACTATACTGGAATATAGTTTTCCCACCCTGGACTCATTGAGAGCAACTAGATTTTCTCTTACTATTTCCTTACTTATCTTGAGTCTCTACTGTTAGTAGTATTTTTTTAATCCTTCCCATTCTGAAGATCATTTTCCTTAATAAAGAAAAAAGGAAGCAAAATAACAGTATAGTTGTGTCTTCTCACTATCTTCCATTATCAGTGTGGTACATGGGGTGTTAAGGGAGAACTAGCACCTCTGGTGTGAGGGCTTGCTGAGCCCTTGTCAAGGCTGCTTATCTACCTTTGGTATCTACCTATCATCCAACTCTCATCTGTGGTTCCAAGAAACTGTAGCATGCACAGCAGCCACACCCTGGTAAAACTGTCTCTGCAGATAAGCTAAACTAAACCAGGTTGAGGGTAACCAACATGCTTCCAACCTTTTGGTGAGTTAGAGGGCATGTACCCCAAGCACGTGAAGACTTTCCCTCAGGCAGAATGGGAGGATGAGAACAATTTGTTCCAACGTCCATGAAAGCAGCTAAAGTAGGTGTTGTGGAGTACTTAGAGCTTAGTCAGACATCACAGATGCCAATGTCATCCAGTGCATCCCTGGCCACCATCAGTTATCCTGACTTTTTTGCCATAGGAGTCTGATGATTCTGGAAGAGACAGTGAAGCTGATGATTTTGTGCAACTCTGCCGCACTTAAATCCAATTCATGCACAAGTGAAGACACCACTCTGGGATGTCCTTTGAAAACAAAGGAAGGACAACAATTATCACTGTCCCATCCACAGTCCTTTCCACAGTCCTTCTTTGCTTTGCTTTTAGCCCACAATATGGCTTTTTTCTTAAGCTCTTTGTTATGCTTAGCATTCACTGTTCATTCTGAGCTTTAGCACCCAATGATACAACTTCTAAAAGTCACTTACTTTGGTTAATGAATTCCATGTGCATCTATTCATTTATTCAGTAACTCAACATTTATCAAATACGCACCTCTGAAAGCCCTATGTCAAGCACCAAGGATACAACGATAAAGACCAGCCTCTGCACTCAACATATTACATCTACAAGGAAGGTGATATGATGTGGGCATAGACCTTATAGTTTAGTGTCAATTATCAATGGAAGGAGTTATGGCAGTAAAGGGAGAGCTAGACAAAGTGTTTAATCAAGGTTTGAAGAGAAAGACAGCATTAGATTCTGGGATGAAGGAGGACAGGAAGGTCACATGGAGGCTGTACCTCAATCGAACCTTAAAGTTGGATAAGTAGTCTGAAAAGGCAGAGATGAGATGGGAAGCAATGCAATAGTATGAAAAGAATTCTGGATTTGGAGTCAGAGAACATGGGCTCAAGACCTGGCTCTGACATTGCCCTGTGTGGTTGTACTAGATGACCCTGAAAGTCCCTTCTTACAACTTTAGATCTGTGATCTTGTGAATACATTCCAAATATGTGGACATGACTTGTACAGGCAAGTACCCAGAAAGGGAGGGGGTGGCATGTGCAGTTTGAAGAACAGCAAATACTTCTATTTGTCCTGAAGGAAGAGAGCAGAAATTACTATTTTCATGTCAAGTGCCTCTGGTTGTCTTGACACAGAAGTCACTGACTACTACTAGTTATTTTTTTTTCTTTTTAGAATCAGTGCAGGATAACTATCTCCTAAACACAAGACACTTCCTCCTCAGGGGCTTTAGTTCTACCTTTGATAAGGGAAAGCTTTAAATCTATTGCCTAAGTCCAAATATTCAGTGGTCTGTCCCTTCCTTTTCTGTGTAAGCTTCCAACATGATGACATAGGTTGGAATTTCCTTCTTCTCTATGTTGATTTTTCTTTCCATTTTCACTTTAAATCTCTTTCTTCATTGTTTAAAATACTATAATCTCCCTGATAACTTGGAGAGGAGACAGGTGTTCCTTCCTCTCTATCACTTTCTCACCCAGGAGGGAGATCCATCTGCATTTTGTACAAAAAAATGAAGTACAACTGCCTGTGCAGTTTGTGGTTACATTTATAGCCAGTGACCTCACTCATAAGAACATCCATCTCAAACTTAATATGAAAAGGGCGAAGCTCAGTCACAGTATAGGCAGATAATAGAGATGAAAGCTACAGCTACCATCTCTAGGGCTTACTATCTGTTTGACCTTGGTGAAGTGACATTACCTTCAAAGGCCTCAATTTCCTTATCTGTAAAATGAGAGAGTGGACCAGGTAACCTCCAAGGTCTTTACTAATTCTTGATCTCTGAACCTAAAATAAGTTATGGCTGTTGGGGCTTGAGTGAGACTTCATGAAGCAGTGATGTACAGTGCTAAGAGTGCTAGATTTGAAGGCAGAGGACTTTGGTTCAAATCCAAACTCTGTCATTTACTCTCTTTATGACCTTGATCAAGTCACTTAAACTCTCTAGGTAGAAGTTTCCTCTTCTATAAAATAATAGAGTTAAACTAGGTGACCTTTGAGGTCCTCTCAACTCTAAATCTATGATCCCATAAGAATGTCACAATGGAAATAATCAAACAAGAAAGGAAGAAAAAGTTTCAAATATAGAATGGGTATGAGAGATAAGTTGGAGTCAACAGATCAAAGTATAAAGCTACGAGTGGGAAGAAAGGGGAGAAATGATAACACTGAAAATATACCAGTAAGTGTAGAGAACATGTCAGTGAGAATTATTGGCATAAACTTTGGAAGGGAAGAGAAACAAAGGAATTAGAAAATGATGATTCTTTAAAAGCAGGTAAAAAAGTGAAAAGGTGGTAAATTTAGAAGCTATTACTAGAAAACTGAGTAACACTATACAAGCAATTTCTAGTGCCAATTTTCCTATATATAAGTTATACAAACTTCCATCAACAATGCTTATATTGCCACTGACAGAATTTTTTGTGTAATTCTAGAACACAATCAGGAGACATCGCACATGTCTATCACAAGCCAAAAAGAAGGATGAAGGTAAAACCAACTAATGTTTTTATATTTTGATAAGAAACCTGAGGTGACAACTCTCAAGAAAAGGCAGACGAACTTCAAATTGCGATTGTGTATGCTGAAAGACTAATGGGCAAACTTCAAATTCTAACTGTTTATACTGAAAGGCTAATGGGAAGAGAATTCTAGGCTAAAGAGAACAGCTATTCCCAAATGTTATGTAATTATTATAATAGCCAATCTTTGCCTAACAGAAGAGAGAAAATATACCTCCCTCCTTTCCATGAAGTGGGGGAACAATGCATGGGGAATATTGCATAAAATGGCAAACACTATCCCCATATCAGTTGATTTTGCTTAACTAGTTACTTTGTTACAAGAGAAAGCTAGAAAGTGAGGAGGATGCACATGAAGATTGGGAGGGGATGATAACATTATCAATATATCCAGAAATTACCATGATTTTTTAAAAAGCATCAAAAATTTTTTTTGAGAAAAAGAGAAAGAGAATATCTATTCAAAGCGGGGGGCACCTATAATGAAGAACATGATGAAGAAATGTTACAGTAAAAGGCAAAAGTCCAAAGCCCAGAAAAGGAAAACCAGGAAAGCTCTATGTAAAAATATTTCAGGAGAGTTCTGTGCCTAATTACAACTGATGTACTCCAAGAACAGAATGTTTTAAAGAACTTTAAGAACTACAGCAAATGAGAAATTTAGCACAAAGCAAAGATGCTAGGTGGAACACTTTACATAACAATTTACTGCTCAGAGAGAAGGTTCCAGGACCACAAAGACAACATCTCACCAAGACGAGAGGTTGAACAGGAAGAGAAACAGCAACAGCTGGTCTCTGAATGTGCCACAGTGAAAATCTTTAATCCAGTTGGTCAAGATGAAGAGAAAGGCAGAGTGCACAAACTAGAGCTGCAACGAAGAAGTCTCTGGTGTGTTGTTGTTATTATTGTTGCTTTGCTGTTGTTCTTAAAAAACAAAGGACTGTGGTCTTGGACATAAAAATTCCTTGAGACAGCACAAATGTTGAGTATATGGTCACATTAAAGAGTTAGAAGAACTAGCTAGAAGGATCAATTACACTATAATAAATAGGAGAGAAAACAGAAGAAGAAGAAAAGGATGAACATTAAGTTTCTTGTGGTGAAAAAGAAATATATAGATGAAAAAGGCAATGTGACATAATGAATAGAGAACCAGTTTCAAGTCAGACACATACTGGTTGAGTCATTCCTGAACAAGTCACTTAAAAAATTTCATTGCCCTCCAGCAACTCTCTGAAAGGTTTCAAGTTATAAAATAGTTAACAGTTATTTGATTTACACAGGTAGATGGAGACTCCACACAGGAAGTTCTTTATACCAATGAAATCATAGGTCCAGACCCACTCCCACCCCCCAAAAAACTAAGATGTTAATATATTCTTATCTGATGGCCAGAACAAAATTTTGAATGTGTATGCTATTTAAGCCCATTTTACAACTTTGTTAAAACCCTGTAAAGAAGAAATGAGATTTTAAAAAAATATGAAAAGTGCTTTGAAATGCCCTTCATAAAGGAGTGAAAAGTACAATGTAGTAGAAGGAACATCACCATTATTGGACACAAAAGGAAAGAAAATAAAAAGGGTGAAATTTTTTAAAAGGAGGAAGAAAATGAAAACAGTGAAAATCTATTGTTTTCCTTTAGCTAACTTTCCTTCTAAAAGATGTAATACTTGTCTCACCACATCCTAACTACAAAGAATGAAAGTATTTCAGAAGTGATCATGTTTGACTTTATTCCGAGCCTTAAAGAATAAAATAATCAAAACCTTGAGGTGAATCAATTACTTAACAGGAATCCAGGAAGAGCAGTGAACTTGAACCAGTAGTCCTTGGTTCCAATCCCTGCTTTCCCATTTACTATTCATGTCACCTTGAACAAGCCACATCAATTCTCTGGGGACTCGGTTTCCTCATCTATAAGGAAGGTTGGACAAGTTAACGTCTAAGGTTCCTTTGAGTTCTAATTTGTGATCTTGTGTGATATCAACTATTTCTAATAAACAATTTCCTCTATTTTCTGTCTTTGTGTAGCTTCTTGAAACAAGAAATAAAAAAGGAATAACAAATGCAATTTATATGCTAACATCTGCTGGATCTAAGATGGATCCTTCCCTTCCCCATACCCCAAATGCCAGGGAAAACAGGGCTCTGGATTAAGAAAGAAAAAAAAGGTCAGAGACTTTTAAATTACTCCCTAGCCTCACACCAATAAATCATAAATACATTCTTCAAGAAGATACTCAGCAGGAGCTAGACATAGCAAATGCCTTAGAACATCACAAAAATGAAATTGATTATATTTCTCATCTTAATGCTTCAAGCATTTGTCATTTTATCAGTCTGCTTATAACTTCCATCAACCTCACAATTCTCCTAACAACTAAGTTGATGGCCTTTGAGATTTGCCAAAAGTGCATCACTGTCCCTCCCGCTCCTCTTTCTATATTTCACCTTCCGAACTGCCTTAGCAGTGAGGGAGGTAGTACAAACATTATTATCTCCATTGTAGAGTAAGAAATCAACTCTACAATGATACGGTTGCCAATTCAATACTTCTATCCACAAGACATAGTGGTTTTCTTCCCTCCTTGCTTAATATAGTGCTTCAGTATTGGACTTTCTACAAACCACATATAAATTTTATCTCTTCAACAGAGGTTCTCAACCTGGGGTCTAAGAACTTTTTTCCATTTTGAAAACTGTTTATCAATATAATTGGTTTTCTTCATAATCTGATTTTATCTTGTGCATTTAAAAGCATTATTCTAAAAGTTTCTCCATATTGCCAAAGAAGTCCACAATGCAGGAAAGGTAAAGGACCCCTGCATGTTGGGTTGGTCCCCTGCAGAAAATTCAAGAGATGTCATTGACAAGAGTCACACAAGATGAGTACACATGGATAGAACACAATCTACATTAATGAAAGGATCATAGCTATATGACCCCTGTATTAGGGGTTATATATAACCGCTCCATTTTATAGCTGAGTGAAAATTGGGCCAAGGGAGGTAGGGGCTCAGATGACATAAGAAGTAAGAATTATAGATGGAATTTGAACCCAGGTCCTCTGACTCCGGGGCCATTGCTCTTTCCACTGGAGTACCCTCAATTAAATAAATCAGATTCACTGAAATAGCAGAGATCTCTATATTGGGACAAATTATGTTAGCCATCAACCATCTTAACTGGAGGACTTCTGATGGCATAGTATTTTCTTTCTCTAAAATTCCTAATAGCATATGGTTTCCAACTCCATTCCTCCCAAGGTCTCCCTGCCATGTCTGATAGTCAATGTCTACTCTGGCATTAAAGTTACCCAGAATTATAACCTTATCCCCTTTTGGCACATTGATAATGAGGGGCTACAAGTCTTTATAAATTTTTTTTACCTTATCAGGGTTCATCAGGGTGGGACCATACACACTGATGATGGTGGCATGGCACTTTCCTTCAAGTGGTAATTGTTGTCATGAACCTGTCATAACTCTTTTTATGAAGCACACAAGTTTGTTGACTAGATTAGTTTGGCTACAAAACTTATGCCAGCTTCATAGTGCTCCCCATCACTGCAGCCACTCCAAAAAACATGTATCTAACTCCAACTTCAAGCAGCTGGCCTTCATTTACCAGCCTTGTTTCACACAGGGCTGCTATTTTGGATGCAATACCTGCTGTTCTCTCAAAATAAGAACTGTTCATCTTTCAGGTCTACTGGATTTCATGTTATCCATAAGCATATGCACATTCCATGTGCTAACGGTGAGTAGAATCATCTTTGCAAAAGTTTTTGTATATTCTTTTGTGTTTCAACCACAGGGTAGGATCCCCAGATAAGCAGGCCAGGGATGAGTTAGGTGAAGAAGACAATTTTTAGGACATCTTTTCTAGCCTCTTCCTCACACCAGGAGGTGAGCAGTATGGTCCTTTTAAAAGACTGCTCTGAAAACCAGAGTTTGGCAAATCCCATTCCTGCTTCAGTCCAGTGAGAAGATGAACCTATGGCCTGGGCCTCCTTCACACATCGTTGTGACTATAGTTCCCAGTGTATTTGCACCTGCTGCTTCATCACTTGCCCATCACCACAGGACTTTTAGGTAGGTAAAATGGTAAAATGGTACGGGTCATGTCTTTTGACTCACATATAAATTAGATTTAAGTGAGGCAGAGATGTGCAAAGTCATCAGCCTCACTCTCTCTTCCAGTCATCAAGGTCCAATGGCAAGACAAAAGTCAAGACAACTGATGATGGCTTAGGATGCAGTGAATGACCTTGGTGTCTTTGATATCTAACCAAGCTCTTAACACTCCACAGAGCCTGCTTCTGCCTCCTTCATGACTGTTTGAATAAATTGTTCTCATCTGCCTATTCTGCCAAGGGAAGTCTTCTCATGCTTGAGGGAGATACTTCCCAACTCACTGACAAGTTTGAGGCCCCTCAGTTACCCTCAACCTGGATTAGCCCATCTGCTGAAACAGTTTACTGGGGTATAGCCTTGTTACATGCTTCTTGGAGCCACGGGTGAGAGCTGGGTGGCAGATGGACACCAAGGTGGAAAACAGGCCTGAAAAGGACTCAGCCAGCTCTCTCACCAAAGGTACTAGTCTTCCCTTAACACCACATACTCCATTGTTTGGCTTAGTTACACAATAAAAGATACATAATAAAACATTTGCTCTCTATGTGATTAGAGGAAGTGAAGGGCCACAAAAAAGGAGAGGTGGAAGGGTACTAGAAACAAATTTGTCCAACTCCTCAGCTGTTCCAACTAGTCCTGTCCTCCCAGGCTACTGTTAGACAGCATTCTTTTTCATTTGGTGCCATTATTAAATGCTGTCAGAAAAGTCAAGAATGAGTCTGTTTCAAGTGGATATTTCTTCAGAGCAAGGAGGCCTAGTAATTTGGATGATCATTCTGTACACACACAAAAATGCACATTTCTGTAATACTGAGGCCAACAGAGCACAAAAATTTTAATTTAAAAAAGGATTGTGGAAAAATGTCATTTTTAAATAGCATCGTTAATATTTATATAGCACCTAATATGTGCCAAGCCCTGTGCTAAGTGCTTTACAGATATTATCACATTTGATCCTCACAAAAACCTAGGGAGGTAAGTGTTATTATTGCCTCTTCATAGGTGAAGAAACTGAGAAAGACAGAAGTTAAGCGACTTGCACAGGGTCACAAACTAAGAAGCCTCTAAGGCCAGATTTGAACTTAGGTCTTCCTGAATCCAGGCTCAGAGATCTATTGGCTGGGTCACCTAGCTGCCCACAGAATAGTCAGTGAATTTCTTGTGGTTGTGTTTTCCTTGCCTTTAATGTAACAGTGATCAGACCAAACCAAATCCCTAAATACCAACTCCATAGAGAAGAATTTTGAAATCCTAAGGTGAGTTCAATAAACTCTGTTTTTCCCAAATGGCCTTTGTTGTTTTTTCTCTTATAAATGCTGCTAAACTAGGTCACCTAAGTAATAAATACTGAAAGCACTTAACCAAATTCTAACATCTGTTTCAATCCTACTTCAGGGCTTGATCCAGCCGAAACAAAACATCCCCAGCCCTACAGTGCCTGCAAGGTCTACTAAGGCTGGAGATGCAGATTTCTTCTCAAGCCAATATATCCAGTGGAAAATCTGGCCTGCTCTGACACATTGGAAGCAAACTGAAGAATTACTCTATACGAAACTGCCTGAGATGGGGGAGGAATTCAAGACGTCTAGCTGTCTATTCTGGATCTGCTACCCATTTCCTACTGGATTACAAAACCTGGAGTAAAAATGTCCACATTACAAAGTCCAATTTCAGCTTGAAATGTATAGATCTATTCAGAGAATTTAGTAAAGGTCATAGTAATACTTTCCTATCTTCCCTTCTATATCAAGAGAGTCTTATTCTACAGTTACTCTGTCCTATTTCTACTACATAATTCCTGGGAATTTGTTCAGATGTGTATGTGCAAGGAAAGAATCACTTGATGTGACAAAAATGCTCTTAAAAAGCTGTGAACAAATTACTTTTTCTAAAGTAAATCATTGATGCTCATTTTTTTTGCTTTTTTTTGGCAGAGCAATTGGGGTTAAGTGACTTGCCCAAGGTCACACAGCTAGTACATGTGTCAAGTGTCTGAGGCCGGATTTGAACTCAGGTCCTCCTGACTCCAAGGCCGGTGCTCTACTCACTGCACCACCTAGCTGCCCCTATTGATGCTCATTTTAACTTAATATTTAAAGTATAAGATTCACTAAATGAGGTGCAGTGAATAGAAGGCCAGCCTTGGAGTCAGGAAGACCTGGTTTCGAGTCCTCCCTCTGACTCATACTAATTATATGACTGGACAAGTCACTTAATTAACCTCAGAACTCCTCAGGCAAGTTTCTAAGCCTCTAAGTCAAATCTTCACAACCTGATCCCAATCTGCATTTTTCTCTTTCATGTTCTCTACATTCCATGCAAATTTCTCTTCTCAGAAGGTCTTTAGACTCAACACTCTCTCCTATATCCCTGCCTTGGCATCAACTGTCCTGCACTGCCTCCCCCAATCTCCAAAATGCTCCCCCTTCCCCAGAACCATTTAGAATTCCTAGTTCCCTTAAAAGCTCAGCCTAAGAGTCACCTTATACACAACGTCTACCCTGTTCCTTCCATCCACAAGTGCCTTCTCCACTCCAAATTTACATATTTAGTACCAGAAACCTGTAGTTTCATTGGGATAGGTAACTCGTATGTGAGGAAACTCCCTCTACCAATACAGGTGAGCACCTACTCTTCAACTTATAGTCTTAAAGGCTTGCTAGAGCACCAAGAGATTAAATAATTTTCCCTGGATCACATAAATTGTTATGCGTCAGAGAGAGAACCTGAATGAAAAGTCTTTCTGGTTTCCAGGGCATCTTCTCTATACTACATCACACACACACACACACACACACACACACACACACACACACACACACGGCCTTCGTAGAATGTGAACTCCTTGAGGACAGAGACTGATTCTTTTTTTTTTTTGGCTTTGTACCAAGCACAATACTCAACACATAGTAGGCATTTAATAAATATTTGTTGATTAAGTTATAGACATACATCTTTTCATAATGGTAGCTAATAGAATAACCCTAAACTCATCCACAAACCCCTCCCTCCAAAAAATAAACCCTTACAATTAATCCTTTTGTAAAGCAAAGAACTCTTTGGTTAAGTTATAAAAGCCTTCTTGCCCCCATAGCATCTTCATATTCCCTCCTCCAAACTCACAATAAAACCCAAGCTTAGTGATAGTATCTGAGTTCTAATTCTTAATCACTGTGTTACCCAAGGCAATTCTCTTCACCCTTCTCTGTGCCTAACTTTCCTCAACTGTAAGATGAATGAGTTGTACAAGACAACTCCCACCTATTCTCCTATGGTCTTCATCATATTTGTGATTAAAAAACATTTAAAGCATTATCCTTTGCAAAGGTAAATTTGGGTTTAATAGATATGCAAAACCTTAACTTTAAAGGATAAAGCTTTCACTGCAGCAATTCAAGTCTGAGAAGGAAATTTTCTACTACTTCAGGTGGAGAAGTAGTTTAGAAGAAAATAATCTGGTCTTTCCTGGTGTCCCTGAAGTCATAAGGTTGGTCTTGGTTCTAGCACTGAAACTGATCACATATTCAATATAGGAAAGAATACTGAAACATCATTAGACCACTGTCCTCATATTAAAGGTAATGAAAACACCCACAGGCACTTAAGACACTCCAATAAAGACACCTGTGTGGATGGTGGTCAAGACAGGATGGCCTTTACTATACAGAGGATTTTACAAAGCTAAGAGAGCCAGTAGACTTGTACAGCTTTTTTCTATGCAGTGAATTTATAAAAATAACGGACAATATGCTGCAAATATAAAACAAAATATAGTTTTATCTTCAGATATATCTTCTCTATAGAAGAGGCATGGCATGGTGAGTAGAGGACTGGCATGGCAGTGATGAAGACCTGTGTTCAAATCCTTTCTCTTGAAAATATTGTTTATGTGTCCAGAGGTAAATGACTTAGCTCTCTAGAAATAAAAGTTAAAGTTGCTGACCTACATTCAGAGAGAGAGACAATAAACTCAGGGAGTTCCCATGCACCAATTAAATCACAGGTTCAGACCAACTATCCCTGTTCCCCCCTCCCGAAAAAACCTTCTCTCATCCAAGATCACTGATCTGGATTACATTGTGATTTTTATATATGACATAGGTCAGGGCAGAAAAATTTCCATGTTAATTTTTTAAATAATTAGATTATCTAGGGAGTAGCCTGGATCTGTTTTGTATTTCGTTTCATAGCAACTATTGCTTGTAAGGGAACAAGTGTAGGGTACAAAGTTGGAAATGATGAAATTTTATTATTCATGTTTACATTTCATAATGGAATAAGAAAAAAGGAGAAAAAAGATGTGCTCTTCAGAGGAACTTACTAAAAGTAATTTATTTCATTTGGGGAGATAGCATTACCTACTATGTTAGCTCAGTAAACGCCACGTGCAGGTCATCTCATTAAAAGAATTCCATTTGGCCTCCATTAGAGTCCAAGATCAGAAGACTTCAACACATTTCTGGTAACTGAGGAACTGGTTAATAAAAGCCTAATACATTTTGAATTGAAATAACATAATTATGTGGTACTCACAGAACATTGTAAGCCAAGTACAGTAAATGCCTTTATGTAATTCCCTTGATAATCTACAATTCATATGATAATAGTCTGGGACTCTAGATTTCCTCGAAAGGCCAGTAATAACCCCACTGATGAAAAGCAGTGCTTGTCCAACTGGAAAGTACCTTAGAGATGAACTAGTCTAACCCTCTCATAATCATCATCACCATCATAACTTATATTTATGCTTTAAGGTTTGCATTTATGTGTATTATTTCATTTGATCCTCACAATAATCCCATCGATTGTGTGGTATTATTTTCATTTTTCAAATGAGGAAACTGAGGCTTAAAGAAAGTAAGGGACTTGCCCAAGGTCACACAGCTTAAAAAATGTCTGTGGCAGGATTTGAACTCAGGTCTTCTTGACTCCAAGTCCAGCTTTCTACCCAATGTGCCACCTAGCCAGCTATTTTATTATTCCAGTGTGGATCTCCTTTCTCCTAATGGAATGTTCTGTCAAGTATATTATTTTACCTTTCATGGATTGATCAGAAAAGAAATATCAGAGACAGGGAACCATAAGAGTAAAGTGATACCTGTGGGCAAAAAAACTCTAAATCTTGGCCTTTCCTCTAACGTGCTATGCATTATAAGAATTTAAACTCCTTGGGTCTAGAAAAGAGATGAATAACTATACAGAGTATCTCTCCCAAAGGTGGCTGTGAAAAATTACCATCAAAAATAATTGTGCAATAGTTTGAAAATTTTAAGAACTATAAAAGACCTTTTGAAAATTATATATCATTAACTGGCATTGCTAATACTTGGCTTCTTATTGCCAGGATCCATTTATCTTGTTAAAACCTCATTTTACATCTTTCGGCCCAAAAATAAACTACCCAAATGGGACACTGGTGATGCTAAGTCCTAAGCTCCAATTTGTCCATATATTTGAAAAGCAAATAAAAAGGGCTAGTGATTTCCTCATCGCCAAGATGTACTTCTATCAAGAGACATTCAATAAACACCAAGGCAGTCCTATGAGATCATGGTCATCATAGTTATTATTATTGTAATTTTACATTCATGTAATAACTCTCCTCTGTGGAGTTCAATTAGTTGGCTTCTGCTCCCCATAGCTTCACAACCATTGTTTTTCCTCAACAGAAATAATGACATGCCTTTTTTTAAACCCAAAGAACAAAAGTAATCTTTGTTTATTTATCTGAGTTATAACATGCACCCATTGCCTAGGGTCTTAAGTATGTATCCAAGAGAACACTTTGGCAGCATCTACACTGGCAAATGAAGTGCCGTGGGAAGGTACAAGCATTAAAAAATGAAAAATAAAAGCTTTCAGCAGGCACATCTTAACTGCCAGCAAATTTTTGCCAAGAAAATGTTTCAAAAAGTTTGGGTTGTCCTAACTGTACAATTCCTTTCTTTCTTTTTCTTTTTCAAATGTTTCCACCAGGCAATAACTGAAGTCTCTTTAGAGTTCTTGGAGATATCACTTTGAAGGAGCAGGGACTAAAGATAGTAAAGTTATGAAAGGCATTAATTTCTATTTGGTCCATTCTAATTATTAGGGAGTTTGTTACTGGGATAAGGAGACAACAAGAATTCTTAAAGTAAAATCAAAGGAATGAAAAAAAGAAGAAAATGTAAGACAGCTCATATCAAAAACAACTGACCTGGAAAATTGATCAAAGAAAGGAAACTTAAGAATCATGGGATTACCTGAAATCAATGCCCCCCTCCACGAAAAAAGAACCTAAATATTATATTTCAAAAATTCCTTAAAGAAAATTGCCTAGACATATTAGAATAAAGGTCAATGGGAAAATAGAATTTAACTTCTCAATGAAATCCCAAAATGGAAACTTCCAAGAATGTCATAGCCAAAATTCTGAGCTTCCAGACAAAAGGAGAAAATGCTGCAAGCAGTAAGGAAGAAAAAATTCAAATAAGAAAGAACCACAATCAAGACTACACAGGATTTACCAGCTATCATTCTCTATGAAGGAGTGGAGAACATGGAATGAGATAGTCAAAAGGCAAAAGATAACTACAACAATCAAAAATAACTTACCCAGCAAAACTGAAGTATAATCTTACAAATAAAATGTATCTTCAATTAAACAGAGGACTTTTAAACATTTTTAATGAAAAAAAAAAACAGATCTGAAAAGGAACTTTGAAATAAAATTACTGGAGTCCAGAGAAAAAGAAAAAGGTAACCATAAGTAATAGTTATAGGGCACTGTATAAGAATGAACTGTTTAAATTCTATTGTAGGTAGGGGTATTAAAAGGGTTCTTTCAGAATCCTAGTGTCACAAGAGGTCACAGAGATAGTCAATTGAGACAGAAGACCTATAAATAGTTTTGTCATTTGTGGATGATGCTATAAGAAAAAAGAAAAATAGGGGGAAAAGAAGCATTTAGGAAAAACAGAAGAAAAGCCTGGGGAACTTGTTAACACACATAATTGAATTTTGCAAGTAGAATTACATATAAACATGCAAGGAGTGAGGGAAACACATCACTTGAACTTCACTCTCCTCAACATTGGTTAAAAAGTTAAACATATACACACTGAAAGTTTGATGTAGAAGTACCTTAAACTCAACAAGAATACTGATCAGAATAGGAAGAAGGAAATATAAAAAGGATAGTTTCAGGGAAGGATTAGTCATAAGCAAAACAAACCTTAAACTTCGAAAAGGGACAGTTAAAGAGAAAGTTAAAAGAGGGGAAAAGAATGAATAACAATATGGAATAAAGAGGGAGCTAGGAGCATAGAGAAGAAAAAGTAAAAGAGATTAAGATGGGGAGAAACAAGTAACTATCACAATGGCAATTGTGAATGGGATGAATTTACCCATAAAATGGAAGAATACAGCAGAATGAATTTGAAAGAAAAATCAAACAATATTTTGTTTATAAGAAACACATTTGAAACATGAACTCAGAATTGAATTAAGAGCTAGGAGCAAAATCTAATACACTTCAACAGAATGCAAAAGAAAAAGCAGAGTAGCAGTTATTATTTCAGACAAGACATTAGCAAAAATAAACTTAAAAAAGATAAATAGGTAAATTACATTTTTTTCTGAGAGGTAACATGAAAAATAAATTAATTTCAATATGCAATTCAATATGCACCCAATGCCATAGTTTCTAAACACTCACAGGAAAAAAATTTAATTACAAGGTGAAACAGAATAAAACTATAATAGTGGGGGAACAATTTATCTTTATCAGTCTTAAACAAAATTTAACCAAAAATAAACAAGTTACATACCTAAATAAGATTTTTAAAAAATAGATATTATAGAACTTTGGCAATTACTGAATTGAAACAGAAGAGTAAATATATTTCTCAGTTGTGCATGGTACCTTACAAAAACTGATCATGTCTTAGGAGATGAAAATCTCGCAAATAAATGCAGAAAAGCAGAAATACTATACACATGCTTTATTGACCACCATGAAATAAAAATTATTTTAAATAGAGAGTCAATGTAAGAAAAAGTATTAAAATCAAGTGGAGACTAAATAACTTAATCCTAAAGAATGGGTCGGTCAAAGAACAAATTATAGAAATGATAAATAATTTAACTAAATACAATGACAAAAATGAGACAACATACCCAAGTTTTAGAAATGCAGACAAAGCAATCCTTGAGGGAAAATTTCTAGATCTAAACATATCTTACTAACATAAAGTGAGAAAGAATAGATCAATGAATTGGGAAAACAAATAAAATTATGAGAAAATCAACAAATTAAAAAACGTAGTTAAAAATCAAAACAGAAATCTTGAAAAATAGAACATATTAACATAATTTTTAAAATGAGTTAATAAAACTGAGTGCTATTTTTTAAAAAACAGATAATCCATTGCCTAATTTGATTACAAAAAATAAAAAGGAAAACTAAATTACTAGCATCAAAAATGAAAAAAGAAAATTCATGAGTAAGGAAATAAAAGAAATTATTACAAATTATTTTGCCCAACTACATACCAACAAAACCAATATAAATGAAAATATAAAATGCCTAAATTAACAGAACAAGAAATAGAATTTAAACAATCCAATTTCAGAAGGTGGCATATAAGATAACCCTTGAAGGAAGCCAGAGATTCCAATTAGGAGAAGTAAGGAAGAAAAGGTTTCCAAGCTTGGGAAATAGCTTTCCAAAGTCAGAAGGGAAATAGACTGTCACCTACAAAGAATAGTAAGCAGGCCAGTTTGGCTGGACCACAGAGCTCATAAAGGAGGATAATTTTGTGATAAGCTTGGGAAAGTAGGCTGGGCTTTAAAAGCAAACCATGGTATTTGTATTTTGTCCTAGCAATAAGAGGGAGATTTGTGCTTTAAGAATATCAGTTAGGTAGCCATGCAGGAGATAGGCTAGAAAATGGAAAGAATAAATGCAACAAGATACAACAGATTTATTTGAAATGTTCTAGCTCCAATCTTTCTTTAAATGGAAACCTGAGATATACAGTGGGATATGAGATTGTTTTCAATTTGTGAGTTTTTCAAACCAGAGATAGTGCAGTGTAGATTTTTCAAAACATTTTTGTAATTTCAAGGACAGAACTGTAGGAAAGACATTGATAAATCAGAGTGTCTTCAAAGGAAGACAACCATAAGGAAGACTGCACTAAAAATACAAAAATTAGTTTAAGGAACTAGGGATCTTTAGCCCGAAGAAGAGAAACCTAATGAGGGAGCATAATAGCTGTCTTCACATATCTGAAGGGCTGTCATGTGGAAAAGGGATTAGGCTTATTCTGGAGCAATGAGTAAAAGAAAGTTGCAGACAGGCAGAATTCAGCTTAAAGTAAGGGAAAACTTCCTCATAATAACATTATTTTACAAGGCCCTTCCAACTCTGAGATTTTATGATTTTTTTTCTACTTCTACACATTGTAATGCTATAAAAAGTACATGCAAAAATGCAAATCAGTCATTCTCAAGCTTGGAGCACATTCTCCTTTCATTCATCTGTAGAATTTCCTCAGCAGTGTTCATGGACACTGCAAAAACACATCAAACATAGAACAAATCTTAACTTATAAATTTCACTTGGTATGAACGAACTGGTTCCATAAAAAAGCTGATTCTATAAAAGTGCTGTTAGGCTTAGGTAAAACATTCCAGGACTGCTTTTATCAAACAATTCTGACAGGCAGCAACGAGAGCAGCATTTGGCATCAAAAGTCCTGTCTAGACTAAAGAAGCCAAGCCTGACTCAAGCAGCCTTCATCTAAAGTCATGTTATTTACTGTAAGTCTACACTCTCAGACTCAGCCCTCACTGCTAGCAAAGGGGAGTGAAGTTAATTTGACAAGGCAATCCTTTCTAAATCTTGCTTCTCCACCGTCCCCTCCCCACTATTAACAGGCAAATCCCTTCCCTCTTTCTTGCTGCATACCAATCTCCCCGTGTTACTGCCACCGCTTTTTCTTTTAAAACTTTCTAGTCTATCCATCAGCAGGGCAACTTGACCTGTCACAAGTTCATAAGGTAATTGAGAAGCCACTGAAATAACAAGCACGGGATATCAAAGCATGAATATGTAAGCATCCCATATTGCATCTGCTTTACAGAAAATGTCAGACCACCACCAGGCTTAGGTCAGTAACACCTGTTTCCCCACTGAGTTACTCATGTACCATGAAGAATCTTGGGGAAAAGGTTCAGCTTTCAAGCTGAGGATAACAATCACAAAGGATATCTTCAAAGAGCTTTCCTCTCCCTGTAATTACTCAAAAATGACCTCTTGCACAATGCCTAAAACAGAAAGTGAACAAGACAGCTGAAATGCCCAAATCTAATTTCTCCACTCCTTGGACTCTGTTTCCATAGGAAACTAAACTGCCTAACTCAAGTCTTGATGCTTTATTAACAAACAATAAACATGCAAAATAAAATCCACAGGAAATAAAATACTTGGAAATGTCTCAGATAATTAATATCCAGCACCACCAAAAGATTCATTACAATTAAAGATCAGAAAATTTATTGAAGTTAATTCCCAAATTAATAGAGATGTCTTCTTAACCAATGTCTGCTGTCCTCATTAGTGGTTAATATATTTTTAAAGTGTTTGTTGAGTCTGAAAAATGATATGTTACGTTTGTGCTTACTATATTCTTCCTAAGGCTAATTATGGTATATTTTTTAACAACAACCCGGTACTCTGGGACCCTGGCTATGACAGTAGCCATTATTTAAATAAATAGGTTATTGGGTTGGGAACTGGAGTGTAATGAGAGGTACTATCTATTAATATGGTAGGTCACTGGAAGGTCCTTTTTCCACGCTCTTTTAAAGAAACAGAAATTGAGCTGTGATTTTGATTACATAGTGAATAAGGCCTTACAGTTGAGTAAATCCATTTGGATTTTTCTGGTATTTTATATAAAATGTTTTTCCCCTTCCCACAACAGGGGTTGTAATGCAATCAAACACAACTCAGCAGAAAATCTTCAAGGTTTAAAGTGAATCTCTGGCACTAAAGGAACCCTGCCATGAATCAACATTTTCTCATGTAACTGGAATCAAAACATGAATGAATGCAAATGATACACATCTCTGGATGAAAAACCAAAACTCAAAGGCAAACCGTCCTACTACCAAACATTACCTTGAACTAAGCTGATACCAAAAATTCAAGTTACATTAGTTTCTTTGTCATTTAAAAAGATGTCTTAGTGAACTTAAAATTTGAAAGGCAGTATGGTGCCACGGAGAGAGCAATGGATTGGGATTCAGGGGATCAGGTTCAAGTCATGATTCAACCACTTACCCTAATAAATATAAAGGAATGTAGCACATTTCTTTAAAGTCATTAAACTGCATATGCTTGGGAATGAGAGAAGATGGAGGAAGAGAAGAAAGGGGAAGGACAAGGGAAAGGAAAGGGAGAGAGACAAGTGATTCCACTGGGATAGGGAACACCCAGTGAAGAAACTTCCTTTATCAATGCAAATCTGCTCTTGCAATCTACTCTGAGAAAGTTGAATAAGGAATTTGTCCAAGGTGAGCATGTGGCAAAGGCAGGACTGGAACCCTGATGATGAGGCCGGCTCTCTATCCACTATCCCACACTGCCTCTCATTTGCTTCACAATTTCATTAAACTTTGTAAAGAAATAAAACATTATGGAGAAAATGTATATCATGCAGGTAATTTTAACTGCCTGAGAGAATCTGCAGCATGACAGGATCTCCTTGAAGTAATTCATTTGGGGCCTTCTAATAAAGAAGGAATCCCTTCTTCTCTTCTAGACATTTTGAACATATTGAAGAAAATCAGCTGTTATATACACATATGCCCCAAACATGTCATTTTGTCAGCATCTTAATATCCTGGCATTGTGCTTTCACATGGAACCTGGAAGAAACCATTTTACCTCTCAATTTCCTTCCCTTATAAACGGGAATTATCATATATATATATATGTGTATGTGTGTATGTGTATACATGTATACATACATATATGTATATATATATACACATATACTCCTCAGCATTAGCATGGTCAAATAAAACACCTATCCACAATGTTTTTCTCCATTCTGCTCTTCCACTGCTATCAAAGTCCCTTCCTGCTCCTTTTAACTACTAACACCATCTTCCTCGGAAGAGAGAAAAGATGCAAAGTTAGGGTTCCACTTTATGTCCATCTGTTTTAAGAAGCAACCTCCAGAAATGTACTGACTCTAAAAGAGGGGAAAGGACCACTGGTACCTTGCAACAACCCACCAACAGATAAATGTAATCAATGTCATGAAGCAAAAGGCCTTGATTTTAAAAGTCTTAGACTGTACTTAGGTACAGTGAAATGAATAGAAGACCAGCCTTAGGGTTGGAAAAATCTGAGTTCAAGACCTAATTCTGACACATCCTTCAAGTTGTAATCACAAGCAGGTCCCTTTACCTCTAAGTGCCCTGAGCAACTGTTTAAGCATATAAGCTACAGATGAACTGCCAATCTACATGAAACTAAAATTTTGGACCCCAAGCCCCTTGTCCCCCCAAATATAGAAATCATTCCTTTAGCTCATATCAATAAATTTAAAGATGTTTCACTTAAGAAAATTTAAGATAATTCCAAAAGTTCTTTATTTTAAAAATTTTAATAGAAATCTAATTTCCTAAGGACAAGATGAAATTGTCAAGATCTAGAGATGTATCACCAGATCACCACACCTTCACTTAGGCTAGAGTTTCCCCATTCAATGCCTAATTTTTCACATGCCCTTATTTTTAGGAGTCAGGAAATAAAAAGTGTGCAACAACAAATTGGAAGAATATGTTGAACAAATAAATGAGAAATAACAAAACAATGCTTCAACAAACTTCCTTAATGTTTCATAACACTTATAATTTAAATTTGAAATCAAATTTCTGAAAGGATGGTTTGGAGCAATTACATTTATGTATATACCCCTCTACAATCTACAGAGCTGTAAAGAGCTGAAAGAAGCATTATGACTACTAAGGGAAGAAATACAGTTCATCTGTGGAGACAAGAAAGCATTGGATACTGCTAATGATCTTGGCAAGGGTACCAAACTTTTTTCCATTGCCTATGAGCACCATATAAAATTAGGGACTTCTAGAAGCTCTGGGCTAATATTTCAGGACTGCTATTAGACAGGAATTACAGTCTTCTTTGTGTGTTGGAAAGAAGAAGAGCAAGGTTGAGATCTCTTTGTGGCAAAGGGCTACAGCTCCAGGAATCTAGTGTTTCTGGGTGACTTTCTTTTTATGAAAGTGTTCTTATGCATTCCTAAGGACATGTACATCAGGCTACACTATTAGCTACCCAAAGTCTTAGGGAAGAGAGAATACTTAGAATGGCCAGCAATAACTTTCTAATATGAAATCTCTAGGAATTCTTTGACAACCAACCCCTTACAAATCCTCCCCTATTCTCTCTGAAGAGTCTACATCAGTGTTTTATAAGACCTGGCAGTCCAAGATCAGGAAACCTTTTCAAGTGTGTTCTGGAAGAGAGAACACAGGACTGAGATACAAGACAGACTTCATCTTAGTTTCATTTCTGAAACTGATTTGCTGTGTGACCTTGAATAATCATTTTATACATACTCTGTTTAGATTTTCTTATCTCTCAAATGAGGCAAATAATTCCACATGGGGTTGTGAGGAAAGCAGATGAGATAATGGCCATGAAAATATTCTTATAAATGTAAAGTGATGATGCAAATGTCAAGTATATTTAGTAAAGCCTCGATTAACAAGCACTCAGAAACAAAATATTCAGCCCCACAGCAAAACTGGAAGAGACTTCATCTGTTTTCCCCTTTGCCAAAAAGAAAATCTGGGTGAGGGCCATTTATGTTCATATTTGCAGAAATGCAATGTAAAGAACCACAAGATGGGGATATTTCTCTAAGAAGGAAAACTGTGATGGTTATCTAAATGAGAAGTGATGTTTCCTCTTTTCCTTAGCAAGTATGATGTTATTAGGAACTAGAGAATAGGCTTAACCTGACAGCCAGGTGTAAGTGGTTAGCAATACTGGAATAACAATATTCTAAATGCTTTTCAGAAGTCGAGACGATGACCAAGACATTAAAGGTAATAAATTCATTAAGGACCAAAACCAAAAAACTTCAAGGAAGGCTACTTCAACTTTTGATTTAATAGTTAAATTTGTGGGAAAAGAAATACATTTCCTTCCCTTGAAGGCCATGCAGCTGAATGTTTACATTGTGCATTTCATTTTTATAAAACAATAATAGCGATGATGATGGCAAAAAAGCTAACATCAAAGATTTATTCAAAAAACAGAATATAGGTCTAGCTTAGTATAGGTTAGACACAACAAATATCTTACACCATCTATTACAACTATATATATATATAAAAACCATAACCCTGAATTGCCAATTCAATGAATCTGTGATCTCATTTATGTGGATATTCCCTAATAATCCACCCTATACTCTCCCCATCCTCCGTGACTCTTGTCTGTGTCCTCCCTCAAACCACCACAAGTGTTCCTTGCAATGTTCAAGGGGTTTTATTCTAGTTCTCTTGAAGTTATAAGGATAACAGAGAAACCCTCAGAGCATATAGCTGAAAAATAAAAAGATGAGTCTTTGTTCCAGGAAGAAACTCATGGTCATTAAAAGCACAGTGAAGTTTCCCAAAGGCAATACAACCTACTCTCCTCCTGTTCCATTTAAGTGCCAATTTATTATCCATTTACAGTATCTAAGATTAGAGAGAGACAGAGGCAGAGATACCATAGTACCATAGTTGTATGGCTTTTCATCTGTTATGATACTGAACAATAGTCATTCGTCAACCATTTGGTTTTCCTTATGCACATAGCAAGACTGAATTCTTTGAAGTGGTGAAGGATTGCATTTTGATAGCTCTTTTATTCTTGGTCTTGATACAATCATCATGATGTCATCCAAAAATGGATATCTGGAGGCCTTCACCATTTATAAGGAATCTCTCTTCCACTTGTACTCCACTGTGATAGAAGGCATTTATCTTTGGTGAGCATATATCAACTTACTTTATTCCTCACTTATTATTAATAATCAGAGGGACACAAAAAGTTATTAAACTGTACATAACTTTGATGCAATGATGCCACTACTAGACCAATACCTCAAAGAGACCAAAGAAAGGGGAAAAGGTCCTATGAATGCAAAACCATTTAGCTGGTCTCTTTTTCTAGAGCCTAAAAAAACCCCTGGAAACTGAGAAGGTATTCATCAATTTGGAAATTGCTAAACAAATTACAGTATATGAATATAATAGAATACTATTAGGTTATAAGAAATAATGAAGATGGAAGTTTCAGAGAAACTCTAGTAAACTCATATGAATTGATATAGGTGGAGTAAACAGAACTGGAACAATTTATACAATAATAGCAACATTGTAAAGAAAAAACAATTTTGAAAGACTTTTGAACTATGATCAGTACAATGACCGATCACAATTTCAGAGGTCTGATGAAAAATGTTATCCACCTCCTTACAGAGGGGTAACATATGAATGTATAAAATAAGAGACACATATCTGAACATGTGCAGTATAGTAATTTGTTTTGTTTGACTATACTTATTTGTTACAAGGGTTTTGTCTTTTTGTTCCAGTGGGGCTAGGAGGTGGGAGGAAGAAAAAACTAAATGCTTGATAATTGAAAAAATTAATTTAAAAATAATCAGAGGATCATCAAACAAAATTATCGGTATTGTTCCATCTTTCAAGGAATCTTGTGTGGTTTTAACACATACATGGGAAACACCTCACTGGAGGAAAGCCTTTAAGGAGGCAGCTTGCTTCCCTAATCAGATGCTTTCTTAATGTCAACAAACAGCGAGTACAGCAGGATCTTATATCCATTATACCTTCCATTATACTACAATTATGTGACTTTAAAGGTATGGTCTGCTGTAGAATGTGATTTGTGAAAGCCTACCCATGCTTCTCTCAAACCTTTATCAAGTATATCCTCATTACACATATATATATGCATATATATATTTATAATACTCTCATAAAGTTTGTGTAGAGATGAGAAAGTAGACATGTGAGTTGGTAGTTACTAACAGTCTCTCAGTTGCCTTTGGGGGAGGTAACAGAAAGATATGAAATTTCTTCAAGACTTTGATTCCCTTTTCAATACTTTGAGAGATGACATTTCATTGTCCTCGGTATCGTATCATCTCAACATGGAGCTCTATGTTGTCTGAATTTACTCGATGTTCTTTTAGTCCATTTCTACTTTTTCATGAAGTCTTAGACTTTAATGTTAAGAGTCCAAATATGGTGACTGTAATTGATGGAGGAAAGTTGGTTGTAAAAGTTTTTTATAGATCTCTTCCATTTTTCATCTGTTATTGTGCTTTTTAAAATGTCATGCTTAAATGCCCTCAGTATGATTTGGCTTCATTTATTTTTTGCAAAGTTTTTAGCAAACTACTTTTTCCCTCCATGGCTTCTTGCTGTTTTATGAGAAAATACTGCTCATAATCTTCAACAATCTACATCTACATAATCTTACAAATGAATATATAATCCTAAACTAATGATGCCCTTGGAAGCCATATCTCTCCATTTGGCCAGAAGATCAAGTGTTTGCTGAATGAAGTTGTTTCTGGGAGGGAAAGCTATGCAACAGATGACAGAGTCAGAAGCCAAAAAGATCTTTACAGGAAAAAAAGAAACTGGGCTGAAGCTATTAAGATGACATTTAATACATATAAAAGTAAAATCTTACACTTGTGTCAAGAAATCTATTTCATACATATACCATTAGAGAGCAGCTCATCAGAAAAAAATCTGAATGCCAGCTTCCTTAAGTCCACACCTTTTCTCTACATCACTCACACAAAGGACAGTCATATCCTTAACTTTAAGTGTTCTACTTCAATGACCAGCAATTCGAAAATTGCTCTGGCCATAAGCTTCTGTTTCTCCATGTACTTCCACGTTCCTAAACCTATTCTTCACCCTCACTGCAAACTCCAGTCTCAGTTTCAATTTCCTCCCTTCCAAGTCTGGGTCCTATAGTTTAAGCTTCAAGTTGAAGGATACATTGTCCATATTCTAGAATTCTACCTTGCTCCCACTCTCTTTTCTTATCACCACTGCCAAACTCCAGTCAAGAATTTCCTCTTTCTCCAGTCTTCCTCATCATGTACGTTCTCATATCTAGTATCAATTGAAAGAAGCCACACAATCATTCTGACTGGGCCCATTACAAATTTGTGTTATCTAATCACAAATGGATCCTCACTAAAGGAAGGCAATCTTTTTACTGTTCCTTAATTGATAAACATATAAAGATGAAATGTACATGATCTATAAAGGTTGTATAACAATCTTAACAATCTTCCATAATTCCCTTCCAAACCTTTTCTTCTCTCCTAAAGCCCCCCCACAACAGCTCAGAAGACCTCCATTCTTACTTTACTGAGAAAATTGAAGCCATTTGCCATGAGTTTCTTCTTTCCAATATTCTGCATTTCAAAACCCTTGACATCATCCTCCATCCTCCCTTGTTTTGCTCCAATCAACCTCTCTGTTTATGTACTTGATGCCATTACCAGCCCCTTCCAGTAACTTATCCCAGCAATCACTCTACTTTTTTTTCTAATTTTGTCTTTCCCTACATTCCAGTTCTTTCCTGTTTTCTACAAACATGTCCAGGTTTTGCCAACTCCTTAAAACTTCTTCACTTGACCCTACCAAATGAGATAAAATTTGTAAAGTGTTTAGTACAGTTCCTGGCCACATAGCTGATACTTAATAAATGCATATTCCATTCATTCATCCATCTATCCCACTATTCCTTGTTATTATTTTATATCTCTTCTTTTTCATAATCATTCTGCTTTTTTAGTTATAAGTTAGCAAGTACCCTTGCAAGTGTGAAATTCTATGATTTTGTAATTGTGGGTTCTTTTGGCCCCTTTTATACAAAATTTATGTGGGTTAAACTTCCTTAGGAAATTGTAATAGTGTCAACAGCTATTCAATTCCCATTTTTCAATGTCAAGAGATTGTTTAAATAGGTCAGGCAGGAGTTGGCTCAATTACATGCCTTACCTCCTCATTTTTATCCTTTTTTTTCAAGTTTGACGTTGATTTTGATTCTTGCCTAACAAGGTGGTCTAGCTATACACAGACAGATGATTTGAAAATGACTCATCTGTAATCTAGAACTTCCTGCTTATTAAAATGCCACCAATTTCATTTTTAAATGTTATGTGGTACTTGCCATGATTCCCCCAAAAAACTGACTTAAGTTTTAACCACTGTATTGCCTAGGCAAAGAGACACAGAATATATTTGAGAATGTTTTTCATCAAGAAATTTTGTACAAAGAAGTTTTGATGATATAAGAGTTCCACATAACTAGGGAGTTCCTGCTAATTATGGGTAACACATATGGGTACTACACACCCTATACAATAAAATAGGTAATGGGAAAAAAACCAGTAAGAGAAGTACCTTCATGATAATCGAAAGCCTTTCTTTTGAGCAATCTGCAGTATTATCACTTCAAAGTTTTCTCTTTTCTGTCTGCCATAGATGTACTATTTGTACTAAATAAGGGACCTGACTCAACCTCAAATTTTTAATGTACAGAGGCCATTCTGGGCATGCAAATCAGATCCCTTTCTATAACAATAATTATATATTAATCAAATTTCCCTGAGATACTTTTCCCTTGTTTCTTTTTCCCCTTTTAATGGGTCAGAAACAGAAAGCTTATTAAATAGACAAAACTATCATAGTGGAGTATCCAGCAAAAAAGAGGACAAAAAGTGTTAAGGATCACAGTTTTTAAGTTGTCTACAAGTATGAATTTAACTGTTACTACTGTAAATGTAAGAGCCTTGCCCAACAGCCAATAAGTTGATATATTATTAGCAGAACATAGCTACATTTATATTGATGTTATTGCTATAAATGAAACGGGAAGGGAGAATCTTCAACTAAATTAAACAATAGCTCACAGATTCTCCTAAGAAAGGCTCATTAAAGAGTCAATGAAATTAGCTTCATCATCACAAAAAAGCAATATGAAATCTCTTTACCTGGGATATTTGTTCATTCTTACCTTTCATGGCACCATATAAGCATAGGCAAGATGGTTCCAGAGAGAAGGAGCTACTTGCCCAAGCATCCCACAAATAGTCACAATATTAGAACTTACACCTAAACATAGAGACTCAACTCTCCACCCTTTGCACTCTACCACCCTGCCTCTCACAGTACAAATCAAAGGCAATGCCAGTTTAGAATACAGTCTCATTTGTAAAACATTATAGAGACAATGAGGGAAGATAATCAGTAGTAAGACTTCATAAAACAATGAAAAGCTACAGAGGAGAAAACAAGCCTGCAACCCCAGCACCAATCACAGAGCCTGGGACATACAATAGGTTAATGCTTATTGATTGATTAAAAAGACCCAACTAAACGAGATCATCCAAAAAGCCTATAAAGATAAAACTGGAAGGACAACAAATATGTGGAGTCCAATAGATTTTCCATCATTTATATATAACTATCTATGCACATGGTAGCTCAGTGGTGTAGTGGATAGAGTGCTGGGCCTGGAGTCAGGAAGACTCATCTTCCTGAGTTCAAATCCAGCCTCAAACACTTATTAACTTTGTGACGCTGGGCAAGTTACTTAACCCTGTTTGCCTCAGTTTTTCATCTGTAAAATCAGATGGAGAAGGAAATGGCAAACCATTCCAGTCTTTGCCAAGAAAAAACCAAATGGAGTCACCAAGAGTTGGTCACAAATGAAACAATTAAATCACAACAACAATAACATCTTTGCTCATCATTAATGACAGTGAAATTGTGACATCTGTGCTGTAACACCTTTAATTATATGCTTAATGAGAAAGTAGAAATGGAACTCCAGAAAAGGAAGACAGGCAGGAAACTGCTGTTGTATCCTGTTATTCAGGATATGCTAGCAGAATGTCAGGGGTTGCAGTAAACTGTGTTACTTAGTATGTAAATAGAGTGTAGCCTAACAGCAGTTTTGCCAGAATTCTACTCCACGTATTAGTACCATATTTGTGTCATAAAAAGAATTTGGTAGGACTCCTTCTTCACCTATTTTCCCAAATAGTCTGCAAACTATTGGAATTAGTTGTTCTTTAAATATTTGATAGAATTCACATGTAAAACCATCTGGCGCTGGAGATTTTTTCCTAGGGAGTTCATTGATGGCATGCTCAATTTCTTTTTCTGAGATGGTGTTATTTAGAAATTTTACTTCCTTTTCTGTTAACCTGGGCAGTGTATGTTTTTGTAGATATTCATCCATATCTCTAAGGTTGTCAAATTTATGGGCATACAATTGGGCAAAATAATTCCTAATTATTGCTTTGATTTCCTCTTCATTAGAGCTGAACTCACCCTTTTCATTTTTGATACTGGTAATTTGATTTTCTTCTTTCTTTTTTTTAATTAAATTGACCAAAGGTTTATCAATTTTATTGGTTTTTTCATAAAACCAGATCTTTGTTTTATTTATTAATTCAATAGTTGTATTGGTTTCAATTTTATTAATCTTTCCTTTGATTTTCAGAATTTCTAATTTGGTATTTAATTGGGGATTCTCAATTTGCTCTTTTTCTAGCTTTTTCAGCTGTATGCCCAGATCATTGATCTCCTTTCTCCCTATGTTATTTATGTAAGTGTTTAGGGATATAAAACTTCCCCTAAGAACTGCTTTTGCTGCATCCCATAAGTTTTGGTATGTTGTTTCATTATTGTCATTCTCTTGAATGAAGTTATTAATTGTTTCTCTGATTTGTTCTTTGGCCCACTCATTCTTTAAAATTAGATTATTTAGTTTCCAATTAGTTTTTAGCTTGTTTTTCCATGGTTCTTTATTACAAATAAAGAAACAGAGGTGTGGATCAGTGGAATAGGATAGGAACACAAGATAGAGAAGTCAACAACTGTAGCAATCTACTCTTTGATAAACCCAGAGAGGCCAGCTTCTGGGCTAATAATTCACTATTTCACAAAAACTGTTGGGAAAATTGGAAAATGGTAGGGCAGAAACTGGGCATAGACCAATATCTTACACCATATACCAGAATAAAGTCAAAATGGGTTCATGATTTAGGAGTAAAAGCTGATACTATAAGTAATTTGGGAGAGCAAGGAATAGTTTACTTATCAGATTTATGGAAAAGAAAAGAATTCATGACCCAACAAGAGATAGAGAGCATTACAAAATGCAAAATGGATAATTTTGATTATGTTAAATTGAAATGTTTTGTACAAAAAAAGCCAATGCAACAAAAATTAGGAGGGAAGCAGAAAATTGGAAGAAAATCTTTACAACTAGTATCTCTGATAAAGGCCTCATTTCTAAAATATACAGGTAACTGAGCCAAATATACAGGAATACAAGCCATTCCCCAATTGAGAAATGGTCAAAGGATATGAACAGGCAGTTTTCAGAAGAAGAAATTAAAGCTATCTATAGGCATATGAAAAAATGCTCGAAATCACTACTGATTAGAGAAATGCAAATCAAAACAACTCTTAGATACCACATCTCTCCTGTCAGATCGGCTAAAATAACAAAGCAGGAGGATGATAAATGCTGGAGAGGATGTGGGAAAATTGGAACATTGTTACATTGCTGGTGGAGCTGTGAGATGATCCAGCCATTTTGGAGAGTAATTTGGAACTACGTCCAGAGGGCCATAGGAATGTTCATACCCTTTGACCCAGCAATACCACTTCTAGGGTTGTATCCCAAAGAAATCACACAAGAGGGAAAGGGACCCATATGTACAAAAATATTTATAGAGGCTCTTTTTGTGGTAGCCAAGAATTGGAAATCAAAGGGATGCCCATCAATTGGGGAATGGCTGAACAAGCTGTGGTATATGAAGGTAATGGAATACTATTGTGCCATAAGAAATGGGGATGATATGGACTTCGTAACAACCTGGAAAAACCTACACGACATAATGCTGAGTGACTGGAGCAGAGCCAGGAGAACATTGTACACAACCACAGATATATGGATTCCATGAGGACCAACCCTGATAGACTTTGTTCTTCTCAGCAACACAAGGTGCAAGGACAACTCCAAGGGACTCACGATGGAGAATGCTATCTACATCCGGAGAAAGAACTGTGAAGTTTGAATGCAGATTGAGGCACACTACATGCTCGCCTTTTTTTCTTCTCTTTTGTTTTTGTTTTTGGGTTTTTTTTTGGTTCTGTTTCTTCTTTCTCATGATTCATTCCATTGGTCATAATTCTTCTCCACAACTTGACTAGTGTATAAATTAATTCAATGTGAAGTTATACATGGTAGTTATATGAGATTCCATGCCATCTTGGGGAGGGAGCGGGGAGGGAGGGGAGAAAATCTGGAACTCAAAATTATGTAGAACCGTGTGTTGTAAACTAAAGATAAAATAAATAAATAAATGAATGAATGAATGAATGAATGAATGAATGAATGAATGAATGAATAAAAAAGAATTCTACTCCACAGAAAATAATGCTTCCTCCAGGATAAGCTGATCATCTGAAATCTCATCACCGTGCAGATTGACTCAGTTTTTGGATTCTCAACACATTTTCAACCCCCTCAGCTGCTTCTCCTTTCTGATTGGAGAGCTAAAAGGTGAAGCAATAAACTCCTCCCAAAGCCTTCCTTTACATCAGGCTCAGAACTTTGAAGCTCAGCTTGTTTTTCACTGCAGAAAATTGTGCCCCCATTCCAGGTACACTCTCATGGCTCCCAACCCTCCCTCATCTTGTTTTCCACCTTTCTTTTGTGAATGTTTTCTCCTCATTAGATTGTAAGCTCCTGGAGGCAGGAACTTTCTTTTTCTTATTTGTATCCCCAATGCTTAGCACAGAGCCTAGAATATATTAAGTGCTTAATAAATGGTCATTAAATGGAATTGAATTGAAATTCTGTCAGTAAAGGGAGAAGCTGGGGGCAGAGCATAATAACTTTATCCAGGTCATTTCCTGCATCTGAAATCTCTCCCCTTTCCTTCCCATATTGATTAAAAGAAATCTTACCCATTCTTCCATGCCCAGCTCAAATGCCAACTTGTATTGAACTTATGTCTTATCTCCTTTAATCTAATACTCTAATAGACCTCCAATCTCATCAATGTGAGTATTCTCTCTAACAACACTGATTGTAACACCCATTATAACTAGCCATACTGTGCTACTCTCATCCGTGTTTTCCCATATGATCACTGCAGGAGAGCCACTCTATACTACAGGTGCTTCCTTACATTCCCTTGGCACTGGAGCATGCTAGCTACCACTGATTATCTCTCCCTCTCAATATTTAACTTCCCTGTCTTTTTGCTGTTGTTGTTCTAGTCATATATTTCTCTGATGCTACCCTTTATATTGCTTCTCCTGCAAAATTTGCCATCGATACTTTCCATTCTACTCGTGCCTACCATGTACCTCTACGTATCCCTTTGGTGATTACGGCCCTCAACCTCAAATCTACAGAGACTGTAGAATTCTGTAACTTACAGCCATCCAACATTACCAGAAGAATATTGGTGTTCAAAAGATGGGAACTTGTTCCAGGGAGAAGTATGGGATCATTGAAAGAACTGTGTAATTTTCTAAAGTCAATCCAGCCTGCTTCCCTTTTCTTATTCAATTCTGGGTGCAATACCTTGTCCATTTCCCTTACTAAATAGTAAATGATCTGAGAGCTGGAACAGCGTCTTAGTCATCTTTGTATCCCCCACAGCACTTTATGCGTAGTAGACACTCAATAAACATTTACTAAGTGAATGGAATGGGCTGGATCCTTAAAGTTCATTTATAAGCCAGTGACTTGGAACTTAGAATGTACTTTCCTATATGTTTTATAAATGGTAGCTGGCTATCATACAGAAGTCTATTTTAACCTGCAATGTAACTGAAATACCATAAAGAAATTTTCTATGAAAATCAATGATAATAGCTAATATTTTAGGGGCTTTTGAGATGACAATGTGGTTTATATACATCATCTCATTCATCCTCACAAACTAATTCTGGTAAAGTAGGCACAACAGGAAATGTATGATTAATAAATGTCAGAGGAAGGATCTGAGCCCAGATGTCATGTAACTCTAGGTCTAGCATTCTTTCTACGATGTAATATTAATAGCAGTATAATATTGACAGTTGAACTAAATAAAATTAAAAAAGAAAAAGCATGACAAATTCTATACATTAGGTCAAAAATTACCTGAAAATTTCATTTCAGTTTTCATATGTTTAATGTAATCACAGCCAAAGTGAGAAAGTGAATATCCTTCATCCTGCTCATGAAAAAATGTGTAACATCCAAGAGTGAGTTTTCCTGGGATTCTAATCCCAATTGCTCCAGCTTGCATTTGGGTTCTACTCCTCTTGAGGGATGGGAGTGAATTGAATAGGGCATGGAGATGACCCACTGGCCACTCAGACTTTCACCCATACTACTTATGTTCCAGAGAATACCCTAGCCAGATATGTTCAGCTTTCTTTAAGCCCTTTCTCAGTATCCTCAAGACATTTTAAGTAGCTGTTACAGTAATTTGGGTAAGACTTTTTTACTGTTTTCTCTTTTGGAATGCTGAGATAATCAAGTACCTTTGATGAGTTTTGCTTTTCAAATGTAAAGGCAAGCAAAGTGGACTTTTTCTTGTCTTTGTTTTGGAGTGCTTCTCAGCACTAAGGAATCTTTAATTGAATCAGGAGTTTTTGATGACCTCCATATGTCAAGGGAAGGCCTAGTCACATGGGTTTGAGTTGCATGGTTGTGATGCCCTTTGACCCTGAAGAAGTGTATATAAACTCAGAGGTTAGTGTTTTGCCTTTGGGAGCACATTCATTCAAAGAGTGTTGGTAACGAGAATCTGGGTAGCTGTTGAAGCAGCCCTCTCCCTCCCGCCGCCGGCTTTGAAAACCCAGATGTTGGTGCGTCTCTCTCTGGTAACTCTTGGTGTATTGCTTGGACAGACAGCTAGAAGCCTGTCTGCTGTTTCGTGTTTATTTGTTCTATTTATATAATGTATGCTTGTAATTTCTATTTGTATTCTTTCTGAAGTTCAAGATGCTGTCTTTTCCCCCTGAACTAAGTGAATGATATATGTTCGTTTAATTAAAGTGATATTGTTAATCCTTTAAAGTTGCTTTCCTTACAAAAGCGGATCAAAGAACCTGTGCTAGCAGCCCCCCTGTGTGCTGGTCTTGTTGGTCTTACACAGCCACAGTAGCAGCAAGTAGCATTGTTGTTACAGTAACCCTTCAGTGACCTTAACTGGCAACCTGATTTTGGGAACAAACATGCTACTACAGGTTACTACCTTTAAATTCCCTTTTTCTGGCCCTGGAGTCAGGAGGATCTGAGTTCAAATCTGACCTCAGACACTTGACACACTTACTAGTTGTGTGACCTTGGGCAAGTCACTTAACCCCAATTTCCCTGCCTTACCCCCTCCAAAAAAAAAGAAGAAATAAATAAATGTTTAAATTCCCTTTTCCTTTTTCACTCCTAAAAGGGTAAACAAAAGCTCCAAATTTGGGGATCTGACTCTTAGAAGCAAAACAAATTTGCAGAGCTCTCAGAGAATATCTACTCTAAACTGAAACATAAATCCTCTCTACAGAAATCCTGACAAATGGTCATTAGGCACATTTGAAAATATCCAGTGAAAAGGAACTCACTATTACCGTAGGCCACCCATTTCATCTTTGAGTCCTTATAATGAGTTTGCCTCTAACTGCTACCTATTAGTCCTAGTTCTGCCCCCTGGTGCCAATCCTAAAATCCTAGGAATCTATAAGGTGCTTTTGCTTTGAAAAACCAATCAGTCATTCCAAAAAAGTTTACAAACTTCAAAATATTTTCACTGGACTTTCCCACAATTAGTTATATTTGAGTAACAATACATGTAATGAATGGCAAAGATGCTGGCCCCAAAAAAATCAGTGTACTGTACTGGGTCATATTATCAGTCTCATTTACTCACTTTTTCACAGCTTGTTTTATTTTAGGTATGGTCTCATTTCTCCCAAATCCCAGGCCTATAAGATTTGTGCTAACTTGTGTAGCAGCTTTACTGGAGAGTGTCAAATATTATTCTCTAATACATTTTAAATTAAATGTTGTTTTTAGTGAAACTCCCCCTTTTCTCCTTCCAAAAATCCCTGTTACAAACATGTAAAGTCAAACAAAACAAATCCCTCCATTGGCCATGTCCAGAATATCACAATCTGAACTCTTAGTGCCCTACCTATTAGGATAGGGGTAGTGTGTTTCATTATGAGGTCTCTGGCATTGTGGTCATTGTGTCGATCAAAGTTCCCAAGTCTTTCAAAGTTTGTCTTCACAATGTTGTTAATTGTATAAATTGTTATCCTGATTCTGCTCACTTGACTCTGAATCACTTTATACAAGTCTTCCCAGGTTTCTCTGAAATCAACCCCTAAATCATTTTTTTACAGCCCCACAATATTCCTTCATGTTCATATACCACAATCTCTTGAGCCATTCTCCAATTGATAGGTACCCAGTTTCCAATTCTTTTTCTTTGTAAAAAGAGCTGCTATAAATATTTTTGTATATCATTAGAGTTTATTTTGCTTATAAATAATCCCTCCCTTAATCTGCCTTCCATCTTACTCCTCCTTGCTTTTCCTTTTTTCCTCCTGCTTCTCCCTGCTGAATAAAATAGGTTTCTGTACCCAAACTTTATGAATATTCTTCTCTCTTTTAACCAGTTCAGATGAGAGTGAAGTTCAAGTGCTGTGCACTCTTCCCACTTCCTTCTTCTTATTTGTATAGACTTCTACTTGTACACCCCAATTATTCAAGATAATTTTCTTCACTGTACTTCTCTTTTCCTCTCCACTATCCCCTTCCCTGGGTATTCCTTTTCCCTTCCCTTTCCATTCTTCTTTTAAGTCACCAAAATATAACATGACCACTTCCAGAATCTCTAATTAGAGTTTTATGACCTTTGATGATAATAGAGTTCTGAGGGGACACATGTATCATTTCCCTGTATTATGATGCAAATGGCTTATCCTTGTTTATTCCTTTATGATTGCTCATGATTATCTTTTTTGTTCTCTTAATTATTTTGTTTTCATTTCAAAATTTATATAAAGTGCTGGATTTTTATCAAGAATGTCTTGAAGTCCTCTATTTCATTAATAATCCATTTTTTTGCCTTTTAGGATTATACTCAAGATTTGGCAAGTAGGTTATTCTATATCTCTTGCATTCTAGAATACTATATTCCAGACTATCCAATTCTTTAGAGTAATGGCTCTTAAATGATATGATCCTATGTCCAGGAAACTCTGGATTTTGGATATCAAGTTCCAGGTAATTTTCATTTTAGGGTTTCTTTCAGGAGATGACCTGTAGATTCTTTCTATTTCCAATTTACCTTTTATTTACATCTGCTTCCAATTTTAAGAGATCTGGAAAGTTGGGTTTTTTATGATTACTTGAAAAATGATGACTAGGACATTTTTTGGTCATAGTTTTCAGGAAGGCCAATGATTATTAAATTATTCTTCCTTGAACTTTTTTCCAGATGAGTTTTTCCCCCATGAGATTACTTACATTTTCTTCTCTCTTTCTTTTAACTTTGTTTTAATACTTCTTGTTATCTCAGGGAGTCATCAACACCTATTTTATCCATTGTTATTTTCAGAGTTTTCAGAGTTTATTGCTTAGGCAAGGTTTTTGTACCTTTAATTCAAGTTGTTAAGTCTCTTTCTAACTCTTTCTTCCATAGCTTTCATTTTTTCCCTTTTTTCCTTCTAGAGCTATAATTTATTTACAAAAGCATGTTTAACTCTTTTAAAGCTATCATTTAACCTCTTCTAAGAATTCTAGTTGAATCTGTACCCAAGCTCTGTATCTAAGCTGTGGGGTTTTTTTGTTTGTTTTATTTTTGAGGCCTTGCTTATAGGCGTTTTGAAGTCATTCTCTTCTTCTGGGTTTATGTCTTTATAGCATCCTTGTCACCATTAATAGCTTTATATTGTGGGTTTACTTTTTTTTATTTGCTCATTATTCCAGTCTGCTTTTTAACTTCAAATGTAATGTTATGACCAGCTCTGAATACTTCTGGAGGGAATGTCTGAGCTGGTCTTGCTACTACTGCTTTCTTAGGGTATTGAGTGTTGTGTTATTTCAAGATTTTCAGGAACAGCTTGGACTATGGACCTGCCAGTTTTCAGTTCTCCAAAAGCAGTCTGATCCAGGGCAAAGCCTGATAATTGTCCTCTTGTTGTAAGCTCTGCAGATTCCTGACCTGTGTTCTGGATCTGAACAACACACCTGTAGGTTTGCTGTGGTTAGAAGTTTCAACAGACTACTGCTAGACTCAGCCACCCTTAGACAACTGAAAAGCTTTGATGCATCAGAGTGACAAAACTAAGGGCTCTCCTTGGGTCTAGGATTCTTACCCTAGTTATTCCACTATAGGCTTTAGATTAGGCTATAGACTAAAAATGACATTCAGCTCTGCTCCTGAAGTCAAAGCTGCCTAGCTGCTGCTTGCTTCAAAACTAGTCCCTCCCCTGAGTCCACTGTCTGGGGCCTATAAACTCGGACCTTTCCTCACCCTGAAATGCTACTTCTGGGCAGAGATCCTCTCTTCGGTCCTCCTGGATCTTTGACCCAGAACTGGGTAATGAACAACAAAGTTGGCCATTGGCATCTTCTCCTGCACTCTACACAAGGACAGGCTCCTTTGTGATGAATCTAGGACATCTTGCCCTGGTGCAAAGCCTTTCCCTGCTCCATGCGGCAATTCCTGGCTATACCCCATCCCAAGTGTCCCCAGACTTCTCTATCTTTCTTTGATGACCTGTGCTGGAAAAAAAATCACAGTGTGGATTTCCTAATCAGGAATCAGTCCAGTACATTTTCTAGATTGTGTGGAGTTGTGGGGCAGGGAACTCAGCTGAACTTCTTCCTGCTACTCTGTCATCATGGCTCCACTGCCATTCTCTAACATTTTGATCTCTAAAGTCAAATAATGAGCCATACAATGTCCAAAACAGGAACTGCCCATTACATCTCACCAAAGTTTTAACATGAGAACAACAGTACAGGCTATTTTTATTTTTGTCTTTGTATCCCTAGTAACCAGCACTCATTGGGCACTAAACAAATGCTTGTTGAATTCAACTGAATAAGAATGATGGAAAATGTGTTTCCCACAAAAGAAAAAAAGCCTATTTTGGTTGCAGAATTTTGTTAAAGGAGTAAGAACATATGTTTAAAACAATTTAAGTTATCCCTTTAGACGTGTGGTAAATTTCTACTTGGGTGATGGCACAGAAAGAGGACTGAAAGGAAAGCTAACCACTGACTAAGAATATAGTTCTGGCTACCTGACAGAAAGGGCAGCAAGATGGTGCAGTGGTTAGAGTGCTGGCCTCAGGCACTTGCTAGCTGTGTGACCCTGGGCAAGTCACTTCACCCTGTTTGCCTTAGCTTCCTCATCTGCAAAATGAGCTAGAGAAGGAAATGGCAAACCACTCTAGTATCTTTACCAAGAAAACCTCAAACGGGGTCACAAAAAGTTAGACCCAATTGAAACAACTCAACAAGAACAAAAACTACATAAAAAGAATGTTTCTAAGTTTTGATAATGAACTAGCAAGTTTTCATACTAAAAGTAAATGTCTATACATATTGTATAGGCATGATTTCAACAAAATAGGTGTTGGCATCTGTTGGCCAAACTGCAGCCAATTCACACTTGGTCATCTTGTGTTTCTTCTTTCTCCTCTTCTTTGGGTCTTTTTATGTGTTCAGGCTATTACTGTTTCATTGACTGAAGAAATGTATGGTTTAAAGAGGAAGTAAGACATAAGTCAAAGCTATTTTTGTAGCTACCTTTGTAGACCCAAAGGGCAACAGACACGCCTGAGTTCTTTGACTGTCCTTTAGATTGAGTTTTTTTTATAAATCCCTTCAAGATATTAAATATGTAATAACTGAATGAATGTCAATATTGATTATAGTTTCTTGTTTGTGAATGACTAGAATTTGGACTTTGAGTAAGGAGTAACAGAGACAGCCTATGCACCACAGTGGTGCCCATGGAACTCAATTGCAATACATTTAGATCAATAAGAATTCAAGAGCAACAACTATGTGCTAGGCACTGGGAATACAAAGACAAAAACAAAAATATGCCTTGCCCTTAAGGAGCTTATATTCTACTAAATTTGCCCCTTAAACATTCTGCTAGAGAAACCCAAGATCTGGCAGTTCCTATCAAACTGAAAAGGCTTTTAGTAGGGGTCTGAGAAAATGATAGGATATATTATTAAAGACATAGTTAGTGAATTCCAAGAAAAGGAAGTATTGATTACAAAGGGACAACACAACTTCTTCAAAAACAGTGATCTGCATTCCTCACATCACAGTGGAGATAGAAAATTGATTGAATCATAAGGTGTTGAAAATATATTTTAAGCATAAATGTATCATGGTCTCTAATTATATTATAATTATATCTAATTATAGCTCTTATTATATTAAATGAACTGATAAAACTACAGGTGAAAATATATAACCAAGTTCATAAATTAGCATACCAATTATACTATATGTGAGAAAGAAAACATATATACAAACACGGGAAAATGAAAAAAAAAAGTCAAAACACAAGAAAGACCAATAAAGAATCAAAGTGCAAATATGAGTCATTCACAAACAAGAAACTATAATCAGTATTCACATTCATGTCATTGTTATACATTTAATATCTTGGAGGACTTTAGTAAAATTAAATCCAAATGATTGTCAAAGAGCCTTTCTAAACTTAGCCTTATCTGTTGCCCTTTGGGTCTACGAAGGTAGCTACAAAAATAGCTTTGACCTACAGCCATATGCCACTCTTAATTCCAAATCCTCCTGTGGAGTCTAGTCTACTTTTTAGTCAAAGAAAGAATTGTTTCTAGACACATAAGAGATTTCTTAGTAGGAAAGAGAAAAGTACTGCACACATGCAGGAAAATATGCTTAAAGAAAAGGCCAGATAAGAGACTCACCATAGTTACTGGACCAGGAACCATGTTTTCTTTCTTTTTCACAATGATACTCTTTCTTCCGCACATCACTGTGACTCCTCAGTCTTTCATTCTCTTACCCCAATCCCACAATAAACTGCTTCCTTATAACAAAGTACATTTAAGCAAAATAAATGAACACATTGACCATGCACACTTCATTCCCTTATCTATACTCCAATACTTCTCTGCCAAAATGTGGAAGACTTCACCATCAACTCCCCTGAAGTCACAACTGGTCACTGAATCGGTCAGAGTTCTATTGTTTTTCTTTCCTTTATATTAGTATATAAAAGAAATTGGGGTGGGGGAGAGCCAAGATGGCCACAGGAAAACAGTGTCTCACAGGAGCTCTCACACAAATTCTCTCAGATACCTCTAAAAAAGTGAGTCTGAGCAGATTTGAGAGAGTTAGAAGCCACTAGTAGACAGAGTGTGGCAAATTTCCAAGCCAGGAGAGGTCTCAGGGTCAACAGGATGGATCTGCAGGCTGGGAGAGCACCCAGTGCATGGAGCTGCACCAGACCACACCAAAGCTGAAGCAGCTGTGGAAATCAGCCAGCTATCCTGGCTGGGAGAATGCTGGGAGTGCAAAACCGGTCGTGATCCCCAGGCCTCCCAGCCCAGGACAGGAGTCTGTCGGAGCTACAGGAGGAAGCAGCGCAATGCCTGAGGCCACAAGAACAACTACTCCAGATGCTTGCAACCAGCAGTCTAAAGGTTTGGAAGGCTCCTTCTTGAACTTCTGGGAGCCATAATGGACAACTAAAATGGCTCTCATCCCTACCTCCCTCCCTAACCCAGATAATACTCCTTCGAGAGAAACTTTGATATAGAAGAGCCAGAAGTGGGGCTTCAGTAGCCTTTTAGCTAGAGAAGTTGGGGATAGGGCCCTTATCATGGTGGTGGAAGGAGACTAATGCAGGAAGAGAGATGTCCCAGTAGGCCCCACCTCAGCAGAACAGGGGGAGTTCCTGAGCCTCAGGAGGGCAGAGCCAGCAATCGTCAACACCAGGACCCCAGACCTGCCTTCACACAACCAAGGGAAGTGGCAGACATCAGACATCAGCACAGAATAAGGCTGTACCACAGCACTAAAGGAAGAGGAGACTTCCAGCAGCCAAACCACCCTTCCCCCACACCTCACAAAACCAGAGACCATAACACACAAAGCCAATAACTATGCCCACAATTCTCAGAACAAGAAGCCTGGGACAAAGCCCCCTGAACCCCAGAAACAGAAATCCACTTTAAAAACTAAGAAAAAGTTAACCAACATGAAGAACTCTAGGAAACTGAGGACTATTAATTCTTTTTATGGAGACAAGGAAGATCAAAATCCCAATTTGGAAGAGGACAGAATGGACACTATACCCACATCTGAAACCTCAAAAGGGAATGTGAACTGGTCTCAAGCCCAAAAAGCATTCCTGGAAGAGCTCAAGGAGGATTTTAAAAATCAAATTAGAGAGGTAAAAAAATGGAAAAAATTCACTGATGAAAACAAAACTTTAGAGAGTAAAATGGGTGAAATGTCTAAGGAGATTCAGAATCTAGTCAGAAAAAATGATGCCCTGAAAAGTAAAATAAAGCAAATGGAAAAGGAGGCCCAGAAGCTAAATGAAGACAATTCACTAAAAATTAGAATTGAGCAAGTGGAAGCTAATGGCTTTATGAGGGATCAAGAGTCAGTCAAACAAAATCTAAAGAATGAAAAAAATAGAAAAAAAGTGACATATCTAATTGGAAAAACAAGTGACCTGGAAAATAGATCCAGGAGAGACAATCTAAAAATTATTGGTCTACCAGAATGCCATGATGAAAAAAAGACCCTGGACAGTATCTTCCAAGAAATCATCAAGGACAACTGCACTGCGGTCCTAGAACCAGAGGGCAAAATAGTCATCAAAAGAATCCACCCATCACCCCCTGAAAGACATCCCAAATTGAAAACTCCAAGAAATATTAGAGCCAAATTGAAGAATTATCAGGTCAAGGAGAAAACACTACAGGCAGCCAGAAAGACACAATTCAAATGTCACGGAACTACAGTCAGGATCATGCAGGATCTTTCAGCTTCTACATTAAGTGACAGGAATTAGAGTAGGCAAAGAAGAAACTAAGTTATCACTCTTTGCAGATATGATGATTTACTTAGAGAATCAAGTAAAAAACTACTTGAAATAATAAAAAATTTTAGCAAAATTTCAGGATATAAAATAAACCCACATAAATCCTCAGCATCCCTATTTATTATTAACAAAAGCCCAATAGCAAGAAATAGAAAGAGAAATTCCATTTAAACCTACTGTAGACACTATAAAACATTTGGGAGTCTACCTGCCAAGACAAACCCAAAACCTATATGAACACAATTATGCAACACTTTTCACACAAATAAAGTCAGATCTAAACAAATGAAAAAACATCAGTTGCTCATGGTTAGGCCGAGCTAATATAACAAAAATTACAATTTTACCTAAATTAATTTACTTATTCAGAGCCATACCAATTGAACTACCAAAAAATTATTTTACAGAGCTAGATAAAATAATAACAAAATATATATGGAAGAAAAAAAGGTACAGAATATCAAGGTAATTAATTAAAATAAATGCTAAGGAAGGCGGCCTAGTCATACCAGATGTTAAACTGTACTATAAAGCAGCAGTCATCAAAACTACTTGGTACTGGCTAAGAAACAGAGTGGTGGAACAGAAGAATAGGTTAGGTACACAAGACTCAGTAGTCAACGACTATAGCAATCTACTCTTTGACAAACCCAAAGAATCCAGCTTCTGGGCTAAGAATTCACTATTTCACAAAAACTTCTGCAAAAAAATTGGAAGATGGTATGGCAGAAACTAGGCATAGACTAATATCTTACATGGCATACCAAAATCAAATCCAAATGGGTTCATGATTAAGGAATAAAGGCTGATACTATAAGCAATTTAGGAGAGCAAGGAATAGCTTACCTGTCAGATTTATGGGAAAGGGAAGAATTCATGACCCAACAAGAGATAGAGAGCATTACAAAATGCAAAATGGATAATTTTGATTATGTTAAATTGAAAAGTTTTTGTATAAACCTGAGCCAAATTTATAGGAATACAAATCACTCCCCAATTGAGAAATGGTCAAAGGATATGAACAGGCAGTTTCCAGAGGAAGAAATTAAAGATATCTATAGCTATATGAAAAATGTTCTAAATCACTATTGATCAGAGATGCAAATCAAAACATCTCTTAGGTACCATATCTCTCATGTCAGATTGGCTAACATGACAAACCAGGAAAATGATAAACGCTGCAGAGGATGTGTGGGAAAATTGGAACATTGTTACATTGTTGGTGGAGTTGTGAACAGATCCAGCCATTCTGGAGAGTAATTTGGAACTATGCCCAAAGGGCTATAAAAATGTGCATAGCCTTTGACCCAGCAATGCCACTTCTAAGGCTGTATCCTAATGAGATCACACAAGGGGTAAAGGGATCTGTGTGTACAAAAGTATTTATAACAGCTCTTTTTGCGGTAGCAAAGAATTGGACATGAAGAGGATACCCATCAATTGGGGAATGGCTAAACAAGTTGTGGTATATGAATGTAATGGAATATTATTGTGCTATAAGAAATGGGGAAGATACGGAACTCATAATAACCTGGAAAGAACTACATGATATGATGCTGAGTGAGAGGAGCAGAACCAAGAGAACATTGTATACAACTGCAGATATATTGATTCTGTGATGACTAACTTTGATAGACTTGGCTCTTCTCAGCAATACAAGACTCAAAGACAGCCCCAAAGGTCTCATGATGGAAAGAGCTATCTACACCCAGATAAAGAACTATGGAGTATGAATACGGATTGAAGGAAACTATCTGCTCTCTCTTTTGTTTCTATATCTTTTGGGGGGCGGTTGTTTATTCTTTCTCATGATTCACTCCATTGATCATGGTTCTTCTTTACGACTTGACTATTGTGTAAATATGTTTAATGTGAAGGTATATGTAGAATGTATATCAGAATCCATGCCGTCTTTGGGGAAGGGGGGAGGGGAGAGAGGGAAAGAAAATTCGGAACTCAAAAACCTGTGGAACTGAGTGTTGTACACTAAAAATAAAAAACAAATAAGAAATTGTGTAAATTGTTCTCTTGGTTCTGATTACTTCACTCCATACCAATTTATATGTTTTCCTCAAGTTTCTCTGAATTCTTTCTTTATTATTCTTATGGAGACAGCACTCGCTACATTCACATGACAAAATTTGTTCAGCCATCCCACAATCAATGGAAACTCACTGATTTCAGTTCTTTGCTTCCATAAAAAGTGCTGTTGGGCATTTTTGATATTTTGGGGGCCTTTTTCTGTTTCTGATCTCCTAGGGTCAAAGTAGTAGCACCAGTGAGTCAAAGGGTATATAGAGTTTACTTTTCTAATATAATTCCAAATTCTTTTCTTTTTTTAAATTTTTTTTATTTAATATATTTAGTTGTCAGCTTTGATTTTCATAAGAGTTTGAATTCCAAATTTTCTCCCCATTTCTACCCTCCCCCCCACTCCAAGATGGTGTATATTCTGGTTGCCCTGTTCCCCAGTCAGCCCTCCCTTCTGTCACCCCACTCCCCTCCCATCCCCTTTTCCCTTACTTTCTTGTAGGGCTAGATAAGTTTCTATGCCCCATTGCCTGTGTATCTTATTTTCTAGTTGCATGAAAATTTTTTTTTGTTTTTGAACATCTGTTTTTAAAAACTTTGAGTTCCAAATTCTCTCCCCTCTTCCCTTCCCACCCACCCTCCCTAAGAAGTCAAGCAATTCAACATAGGCCACATGCGTATCATTATGTATAACCCTTCCCCAATACTCATGTTGTGAAAGACTAACTATATTGTGCTCCTTCCTAACCTATCCCCCTTTATTGAATTTTCTCCCTTGACCCTGTCCCTTTTCGAAAGTGTTTGTTTTTGATTACCTCCACCCCCATCTGCCCTCCCTTTTATCTTCCCCCCTTTTTTTATCTTCTTCCTCCTTCTTTCCTTCATCCCTTAATTTGATTTTATTTCTTTTACATATCATCCCTTCATCTTCAACTTACCCTGTGCCCTCTCTCTCTCCACATACATACATATATACATACATACACATTCACATATACATATATATACATAAACATATATATATATATACATATATATATGCTTATTCCCTTCAGCTACCCTAATACTGAGGTTTCATGAATCATACACATCATCTTTCCATGTAGGAATGTAAACAAAACAGTTCAACTTTAGTAAGTCCCTTGCAATTTATTTTTCTTGTTCTTTTTCTTGATTACCTTTTCATGCTTCTCTTGATTCTTGTGTTTGAAAGTCAAATTTTCTATTCAGCTCTGGTCTTCTCACTGAGAAAGCTTGAAAGTCCTCTATTTTATTGAAAATCCATATTTTGCCTTGAAGCATAATACTCAATTTTTTTTTTTTGCTGGGTAGGTGATTCTTGGTTTTAATCCTAACTCCATTGATCTCTGGAATATCGTATTCCAAGCCCTTCAATCTCTTAATGTAGAAGCTGCTAGATCTTGGGTTATTCTGATTGTGTTTCCACAATACTCAACCAAATTCTTTTCAATAATGGTTGGATCAAACCATACTTCCAACAATAGTACATCAGTAGGCTTCTGACCATGTCCTTTTGCAAACAGTGTAGCCCTGTGCTTGAGATGCAAGAAGCAGCTATTTCCTTCATTATACAAATATATAAAAGGAGTGGAGAATCGAACTGAGTTTTTCTTACCCATTGGTTACAAAATTGCTAAACAAAAGACATTTACATAATCTCTTCAGTCACTGAGTAAACTACATGAAATGAGAAATGTTTCATAGCATTATAAGATTAAGAGCTGGAAGAAACCTTGGAGATCATATAATCCAACCCCTTCATTTGGGAAGTGACAAACATGCAACCATAAGAACGTAAAGTGGCTTGCCAATTTCATCACAAATGAATCTAGTAGGCCCCCTCCCTAGCTTGAAGTCCTATGGTCCCTCTTAATCCTGCATAATTTTTAATAAGAAGTTGGGCATACAAATCCTAATGATACCCTTAAAATAAAAGGGTTACATTTTTATTAGCAAATCAAAACTATCAAATGAATTTTTAATTTATTCAAGTAATTCAGTGGCTGAACAAGATACAGGAATAACATGGGAACAGCTTCAGTGGTTGGAAAAAGAAATAAGCATTACTACCTCAATTAAAAAAAATTATTCTTAAAAGAATTTGTCTGCTAAAACATTTCTCTTATAAACACCTGGAAGTGACTTTTATCAGAATGTGTTCCTGTTCTAAGAAGTGTGGGTTATATAACTTTCTGGGAATATCAAATTTAATAAGCCTTATTTTAAAAAAAATCATCTAGTAAAATAGGTAAATTGGTAACAGGCAATTCAGCAACTTCAAAGTCATTTGAAGCATACATGCAGCTGAGCTAATTTAACCAGTACATCATGATTTACCTTTTACCAACCTTCTAAAAGATAGGAAATAATTTTTAGCAAAAAATTATCACAACGTAAATGCTACAATGGAATTACAGCTTTTTCAGAATACTTGTCATTTGAAAATATACTACTTATGAATTCTGGATTTTTGAATATGGGAATTAAAAATAATAACTCAAAGTTCACTGGCAGTAATTAAAAATGGTCACATAACCATCCTAGCAGTTTTACCCTAACATGTAGGAAACATACATGTTTTATATAGTCAGTTCCCTATCTTCCAGATGTTACAGATTATTTACAAGGTGAATAACCCCCAATATTAAAGGACTATTCTTGCTACCCAAAACACTTCTGGCCAGAGTTAGCAATTGCCCACATGTTATTTAAGAAGATCTGTCAATTCAATACACATATGAAAAGAAATTGTAGTCCAAACATGCAAGGAGCTTACAATATAGTAAGGGGATTAAGACACATATGCAAATACCAGTTCAACAGAAATAGATGAAAAGCTCAAGAAATGTGATATTACTTTTAGCTGGAGGAATCAAGAAAAAGCCTCAGGGAGAGAGAAAAGTATTTCAACTGGATCTTAAAGAAAGAGGAGAATTTCAACAGATAGAAATGTGGATAGAGTCCAATATGATCTGTGTGGATACATGGATTTAGGAAAGGAAATATGTGAAAGTCCAATTTGTCTTGAAAAGAGTGGGGTGTTTTTTGTTTTGTTTAATAATATGTCAAGACAATTTTTCGCATTCATTTTTACAAGATTTTGAGGGTTTTTTTCCCTTTTTTGTCATATTAGCCAATCTGATAGGTGTGAGTTGTTTTAATTTGCATTTCTCTAACCAGAAATGATTTAGAATACTTCATATGGGGCAGCTAGGTGGCGCAGTGAGTAGAGCACCGGCCCTGGAGTCAGGTAGACCTGAGTTCGAATCCAGCCTCAGACACTTGACACACTTACTAGCTGTGTGACCTTGGGCAAGTCACTTAACCCCAATTGCCCTGCCCCCCCCAAAAAAAAACCAAAAATAAAAAAAAATAGAATACTTCATACGCCTACAGATTGCTTTGATTTCTTTACCATTTTTCTTGGGGATTTTACCCATAGGTGTTTTGACACTGTTGTCCTCTTCTGAGTTTGTGTCTTGATCTTCCCTGTCAGCATAATAACTTTCTATGGTCAGATTCTTTTTTTGTTGCTTTTTCTCATCTTTTTTGGCCTTTTTCCTTTCTTTTAAATTTGCTCCTGGGGTAGAAGGGGTACTGTCTCAGGCTTCTTGTGCCAGGGGCTGCAGGCCCTGGCTGTTTACCTGGTGCTGCACTGATGTTGCCCCTAGGCCCACAGGGGATCCACGGTCTGATGCTCTGCTGAGGAGGTGTGGTGGTGGAGGGGGGGCGGCTGGTGCTATTGACCTGGTGCTGAGCTGGGGTCCTAGAGGTGGCGTCTGGCATGTGCTGAAGCTGATAGGGTGTTTCTGCATTTCCCCGATGCTATACTGAAACAAGTTGTGGGGGCTCAGAGGCTGCCACCTGTAGGGTTGGTGTCTTCCTGTTTGCCCAAGGCTATGCTGATGCATGTGGCGGTTCTCAGAGCTGGAGTCTGCCCATTTCCCTGGCTGTGCTAAGGCACATGGGGGGTCCTACTGTTGGCGTTTGCCTGCTCTACCACACTAGGGATCAGGATCTACCACTGGTTTGCTGATGTGGGGCTTGCTGCTGGCATCTGGGATGGTTCCTCTCCTGGACCGTGTTCCCCTTTTACCCTTTTACCTGTTTCACCCCATCTTTTTGCTAGTTCTGCAGTTTCAGGATTTGTTTGGGGGCACTAATTTATAGTTGTTTGGAGATTAATATGGGAGAGTTACAGAGATTTACTACTTACTCCTCCATCTTGGCTCCTGGAAGTCTCTCTTGAAAGGAGTGTTTTAAGAGGAATGGATTGAATAAAAACTGAAAGGTTAGATCCACACTATATAGGTTCTTGAATACTAGGCTTAAAATTTATATTTCATCATATCCTTTAAAAAAAACTCCCCTACCAACTTACTGATACCTAAAATTCCATCACTGCGACTTACTTCTTTGGTCTTTAAGCTTTTGTTCCCAACTAAAATGGAAATGCCCTTAGAAGAGACAATACTGTAAGCCTCTGAAGTCATTTATACCTTGGTATGACTCAGTATAACCTGATATGAGGAATATGGAAAGAAAATGAGGACAGGAGTAGCCTGAAGGGATAAGGAATAGTGCCATTAAGAGGGAAGGTAGGAAAGATAACAAGATGCTGTTATCAGCAAACTTTGCCTATTTTAAAACTCTGAGAAGGACTGAGCCTACTTCAGGGCTACCTTTCCATTTTGTCCATAGGCATGTGCATGGTTCTGCAAACTAGTTTTAACATTAGCTTAAGCCAAAAATAATTAGAAAAATAAATCTACTCTCCCTCATGCCTTACAAAATATGTAATGTACTCTGAAGTCAAATATGAAGGACTTATAAACTACCCACTGTTTCAAATTATCTGTACCACCATTCAGATTAAAATGCTTCAATGGACTTGTGATGTCCCTATTGTGGTTATTGTTTCCAACAATACAGATCACAAAAGTCACGCTTTCGCATTCAATGGGATTATTGTCTGTGTTCAGCCATATATCCTTCCAACACACTGAAAGCCTTCTGGTAAGCTTTTTTTTTTTTTTTTTTTTTTTTTTTTTTTTTTTTTTTAGTACATCATGAGTAACCAATAAAGCATTCAGCCTGCCCATTTGTTATCTGTCCTTGGTGATGTCTTTTATACTTTCTTGAATGTCATCACTGGAAAATGTGCTACATACAGTCTACCTAGACCCACCACATGTCTCTTCATTGTCCTTTGGATAAACCACAATTGTGCCTCTTTGGAGTGCCATAATTTGCAGCCGTATGAGATCACTGAGGGAAAAATGTTATTAAAAAATGGGATTGGATGTCACTGGAATCATGGAGGGGTGTAGGCAGTTTCCCAAATGCTATCCAAATCACTCCTTCTTCCTACTCAATTCTAGGCCCAGTTCCTCAGCCATCTGTATCGTAGTATCTGTACCATATGTATGTATATATGTATGTATGTGTGTGTGTATATGTGTACACATATACACACTGATGGATGAATTTAATTGGCTGCCCATCCAAGTGCATGTCACAATCTGGGCAATATACTTTTGTCCACTTGGTATTTCCTGTGCTGACAGCTGGGTTTATCTATTTTGGGGGGCTATGGCTATCACAGAGGAGGCACTATCATGTGCTGGTAATCAGTATAATGTCATCTTGAAAAAGCATCTGGAAGACTTCACCATTTTCAGAGAATACCCCTTCCATATGGACTTTTATCTATCTCTGAGTCCCTCTCACTCTTACTAAACAGCTTTTTTGTTTGTTTAATTTTTAATTTTAATTTTAAGATGGTATGCAATTTGATATAGGCTATACATGTATAATCATAGTAAACATATTTCCACATTACTCATGACTAAACCAATTTTTAAAACCTCCTCTCTTGAACCTCCCAACTCCATCTGCCAATAACCTCATTTCTTAACTGAGAACACTGAAGCCACTACCCACAAGTTTTCTCATCTCATATTCTCCCTATCTCAAAACCTATGTTCTCACTCATCCTCTCCTTCAATCTCAGAAAATGAAGTGATCTGTCTCCTCACTAAGGCTAACCCCTCTGCTTATGCCCTTGATCTCATCCTTCTAATCTCCTCTGACTTTGGTCCATTAATCACATATTCTCTTTTCTTCTCCTTCTTCAATCTCTTCCTGTTGTACTGGCTTCTTTCCTGTGGAGTATGGGGTATGATAGAGAATGTCTGGAGAGTAAAAATACATCCTGGAGTGGAATGAAAACACAACTGGCCCGGGTATCTTCTCAAAAAAATGTAGGTTCTGGGAGGAACCAGCAAATCAGAAGACAAAGCCATGGGGATAAAGGGCACTTAGTGTTCAAGAAATCCTGGGGTAAAGTGCAAGTCCAGAGTAAAGAGATTTCTGTGGCCTGCTTAGCAAAGAAAGGCCAGAGAGACATGAGGATGGTGGTGCCCACCTTTGGTTATTATACTAGCTTACTTAAGAGTACAGTAGGTACTCTTTAGTGTATAAGGTACACAGAGCACCAAGGTTACATCTTCTTGTGTTATTTCCTCTCTTTCTCTCATCTAACCCACCCTTCATATAGCTGTTAAAATGCTTGTGGGGAACAGGAGTGGTACCACAGAACTGAAGAAAACCAAATGTCTTGATTTTTTTAAAAAAATGAAGATACCAAAACTTCAAAGCCATTGATCTTGACCCGGTTTCTTAGAAAAAATTCAACAGATCACTAAAGAGATAATTACTGAACATTTTTAAAAAGGAAGTGGTGATTACAAAAAGACAGAATGGCTTCAACAAGAAAAAGTCATGACAGACAAATCTCATTTCCTTTTTTAATGGGTTAATAAACCGGCATGTCAGGAGAATGCTGAAGATATACTTTAGCTTGACTTTGGTGCTGTATTTGGCTAATGTACCTCATGTTATTATTACCCATTGACTTACCACCTGTCCTTTAAAGCCCAACCCAAATGCTACCTCCTCCTTCCCTGATTCCTATAAAGATTTTTCCTGCCAGATTCCACATAAAACTTTGTTTTGCAAATCTATAACATACTCATCATGAATTATTTTATCATGACCTATGTCTGCAATTACTATAATAAAGCACTTATTAATATACTACTCATGTAAAAATCCCATGAAGACAGGAAGCCTGTCTTATCTAAACTTTGCCTCTCCTCTCAGAGCCTAGCACACAGGAAGTACTAAATAAATGAATACTGAATTTTGAATAAATATTTTTTCATTATTTGGCAGAAAATATCCAGTCTCTCAATTATCAAACAATTACTGAGTAACCATTATGTAAAAGGAACTATATAGATCCTGAACAGAATAACAAAGAGCTGAAATATTCTTTTAAAAAAATTGAAGATTAAAAAGCCATCCAAAATTAAATAATTTTTCACTGACCAATCCAGAAAATCCTGTAAGAAGCACCACTGCGAAACAAAGCTCATTTCAGTTACAGAAATTTCTGGCACTTACAAGCCTACAAGGAGTTAATTTCATAAAATCAACATAACTCTTTTCAAAGGTCAGAAGTGTTTAATGAGAATAAACAAACACAAGAGTTTTCTTTTTCTGGGAAAATTTTGCTTTCATAAAAGTGTTTCCATCCTAAAAGTAACTTCTATAAATGAGAATGATTTTTGACACTAACCCTAAAAATACAGATATTCTCCAAAGATGATAAATTAGATTACAAATCAGTTTCTTTCCTAGTTCCTGAGTTCAAATTCAGCCCCAGGTACTTACCGGCTGTGTGATTCTGGGCAATTCACTTAACCTCTGTCTTCCTCAGTTTCTTCAACCATAAAATGGAGATCATAAAAGTGACCTACCTCCCAGGATTATCATAAGGATAAAATCAATGATATTTGCAAAATGTATAATAAATGACTTCATTTTATCTTCACAATAATCCTAAGAGGTAGGTACTATTATGATCCCAATTTTACAGTTGAGGAAACTGAGCCAGATTTTCTTTCCTGCAATCCATGCAGAAATGGTATCATAGAAAGAATACTTAATTTGGAGTTAGATTGGATTCTGAATCTCTGCTCTGCTATTTACTACCTGTAGGACTTTGGGCTAGTCATCTCATCCTTCTGGGCTTCAGTTTCATAATCTATCAAATTAAGGGTTATTTAGTTGATAGATAAGGTCCATTGGCTGTGTCACTTAGCCTCTCTTGGCCTCAATTTCCTCATATTTAAAGGGGGAAGGAGGGGACTGGCTTTGATGATCCCTAGCATCCTTCCAATTAGGTATCAAAGACCCTTCCAGTCCTAAATCTATGACTCTGTACAGGAGATATCATGGTCTCTGCACTGAATGCCAAATACAAGGATAAAAACTAGGTAGAGTGGGAGAAGTAGGAGAATGCACTGTTCAGTCTGGCTCTGCCTGCTAGGGTGTGTTGGTCAAGGATGAGAATGGCCATAAGCTCTCATCAAGGATCCTCCTATGTGGAGGCTACAGACTTGCTAGGTCTGGATAAGCAGGACCAGCCCTTTGTGGGCAGAAAAATCTGCAAAAAAAATCAAATCTAATTTCAAGAATGGACCAAAATAAGAAGTTGCTTGTACAGAGCACCAAGGTTAAATTATCAGAACAGGAAGTGGCTAACAGTAGTCCAGAGACCAGAAGAGAAGGTGAACATCTGTGAGACAAGCAGGAAACACAGAAGTCAAACTAATATTCAAAGAAACCAGGTGTCCAGACAGGTTTGAGGCAGAGCAAAGAATTCATACACAATTTGTCATGCTCAATGTGGTAAGTGTACTGGCATCCTTTTAAGTCTGGGTGTGTGATGCTAACCTTGACCTCCTTGTTTCTCCAAATGAGCTTCAGCTGTGGACAGCTCCCAGCCATTACCCTTCCTTCCCTCCATATTTCCCACATGAGTAACAGCTGTGTCCAAGAAGCCCTGGACAGAGGGAGAGAAAAGTAGAGAAAGACTGAGACCTGAGCAAGTCACCAGAGCCACTGGGAACTTTGACTTGGTCTGCTTTAGTCTAAGCCAGTGAGGAAGAAGTGGAAGAGTGAAAGCTGCAATTTATAGGGAGTAGAAGCAGAAAGCAGAGGGACACAGTTGCTTGGCTAGAAGCCCTCAGGAGACAAAGAAAGAATGCAGAGATATAGCCTCCTGGCCAGATGCCCAAGAGAAACAAGAGACAATGCTGCCTGCTCTGGTTGCTAGCCTGGAGGGCAGAAAGAGATGTGGCTGAGCCACTGGCCTGGCAGGAAAGAGAAGGAAAAGATAAAGCCTGCTCCAGATTATAACCAGGCAAGAAGAAAAAGTCAGAGTCCCTGTGTGACTTTACTCTACAGTAATACTTTTAGTCTAGTCAGGACACGCATAAGGGAGCTCCACAAAAATTACCATAGCCCTTGGATCCCCTGAGGATTGAATACAAAATTTTGCATTCCTGCTCCCCCAGCTGCCATTGCCCTCTCCTCTCAGATTATCTTCCCTGCATTCTGTGTGTGTGTATCCATACGTATATATGTGAACATATATATATACACAGAGAGAGAGAGAGAGAGAACACTACCCATGGGTAGGCAAACTACAAATATGGCCTATATATAGTTTATATAGTATATGTTTGTTGTTATATAGCAGATAGATAGATAGATAGACAGATAGATAGATAGATAGATATAGTACCTAGCTTGTTATTTCCATGTTTTTTCTCCCCCTCCCCATTAGAATGTAAGATCCTTGAGGACAGGAACTGTTTTTGCCTTTCTTTGAATCTCCAGTATTTGACACAGTGCCTTCCAAATAGTAGGTGTTTAATAAACCACTTATAGACTAACTAGATCTGATAACCACCAGCTTCATTTTTTCAGTGCATATTTACAAAGGCTAGAGGAATATCAAGGAGGCCCTACCCATTCTGTCAACATAGAGCTGTGTCTCCAATCTAACCATATGTACAGGGACACCTGTATTCAGACCTCTTGTTCTGGAAGCTGGACAATAGACACTTTGGTAATCAGGAGGCAGCATGGAGATGTGGCACATTAGAGGGGCAACAAGCAGAGGTTGGCAAACAACAACCAAATCTGGCCCACCTGTCTTTGTATGCTTTTACATTTATTTTAAAATGTAAAATACATTTAAGATGTTTACAAATGACTTTTTACAATTTTAAATAAATACAAAAAAACTATTCTTAGCTCTTGAGCTATACAAACAAATTTGGGCCATATTTGTAGTTTGCCTACCCACGGGTAGTGTATAGAGCTGGCTGGTATTAGAGTCAGAAAGACCTGAGTTCAAGCCTGGCCTCTAACACATGCTGGTTGTATCTCTTTGGGCAAGTCACTTAACTTCTCAGGGCTCTAGACCAGAGGTATCAAACATTGGCCAATATTCCTAAGCACAGCCTTAACCAAATTAAAATGTAATTGGTAAATACTTAACAAAATAAATAAATATAAAACAGAACATAATTTTAATGTGTATCTTACTGTTACTTATATATATGTATATACATATATATGTACATATATGTGTATATATATTACTACTCTCTGCATTATAGAGAGTTTTCTTATCTGGGAATTCCCTATACCAATGAAATCACAGGTCTAATTCAAGAAAAAAATTACAGAATGAGAGAAGCACAGGGCCAGAGCAGGCCTGGGAAATGACTAGTACTGCAGGCACTAGGCTATGGAGGAAGGGGTTCAGGAAGCAGCTAGTTCTCCAGTTGGGTGGGATTAGACAGTTCATGAAGGGAAGATGACATAAGGTTGGAAAAGTAGGTAGGATCTAGATTGTGGAGGGCCTTATATGACAGGCTAAAAAGTTTATATTTTATTCTATATACAACAAGGCAACACTCAAGGCTTTTCAGCAGAGGACTGACATCATCAGACCTGTGCCTTCAGGAGCTAAAGTTGTCAGCTATGTAGAGGATGATTTGGAGAAAAAAAGGCTCTTACAATAAGTAGTCCAGGGAAGAGGTGATGAGGACCTGAGCTAGGGTGTTGGTTTAGGAGTGAAGAAAAGGTTGTTGTTGAGTTGTTCAGTCATGTCTGACTTTTCACGACCCCATGGACCATAGCACACCAAAAATAGCACACCTTCTGTACTCCACTATCTCCCAAAGTCTGCCCAAGTTCATGTTCATTGTTTCCAAGATACCATCTACCCATCTCATCCTCTGCCATCCCCTTTTCCTTTTGCCTTCAATCTTTCCCAACATCAAGGTCTTTTCCAATGAGTCCTGTCTTCTCATTATGTGGCCAAAGTATTTAAGCTTCAACTTCAGTATTTGACCTTCCAGTGAATAGTCTGAATTAATTTCTTTAACATTGATAGATCTGATCTCCTTGCCATCCAAGGGACTCTCAAAAGTCTTCTCTAGCACCACAATTCAAAAGTGTTGATTCTGAGTACTCAGCTTTCCTTATAATCCAATTCTCACAGCTATACATTGCTACTGGAAAAACCATATCTTTGGCTATATGGACCTTTGTTGGCAAGGTGATGTCCCTGCTTTTTAGTGAGCTGTCCAGATTTGCCATAGCTTTCCTTCCAAGAAGTAAGCATCTTTTTTTTAAATTTCATGACTGCAGTCACCATTTGCAGTGATCTTTGAGCCCAAAAATATAAAATCTAACACAGCTTCCATTTCTTCTACCTCTTTTTATGAGGAAGTGTTGGAACCAATTGCCAAGATCTCAGTTTTTTTTATGTTAAGCTTCAAGCCAGTTTTTACACTTTCCTCTTTCACCCTCATCAAGATGCTTCTTATTTCTTCTTTACTTTCTGCCATCAAGGTGGTATTGTCTGAGTATCTGAGATTGTTGATATTTCTCCCAGCAATCTTAATTCTAGCTTTTGATTTGTTCAGCCTGCCATTTTGCTGATGTACTCTGTATATCAGTTAAAGAAATAAGGTGACAATGTACCACCTTGTCATACTCCTTTTCCAATCTTAAACCAATCAGTTTTTCCACATTCAGTTCTAATTGTTGCTTCTTGACCCACAAACAGGTTCCTCAGGAGACAAATAAAATGATCTGGTACTCCCATCTCTTTGAAGACTTGCCACATTTTGTTGTGATCCACACAGCCAAAGGCTTTAGTGTAATTAATGAAGCAGAAGTATACATCTTTTTCTGGCACTCCCTTGCTTCCTTCATAATCCAGCAAATGTTGGCAATTTGGTCTCTAGTTCCTCTGCCTCTTCAAAAACAAGCCTGCTTTCTGGTAATTTTTGACTCACATATTGCTAAAGCCTAGCTTGCAGAATCTTAAGCACAACCTTGCTGGTAGTGAAATGTGTGCAATTGTTCAGTAATTTGAATATTCTTTGACATTGCCCTTTTTTAGGATTGGCATGTAAATTGATCTTTTCCAATCCAGTGGCCAATGTTGAGTTTTCAAAATTTGCTGCCATATTAAGTACAACACTTTAACAGCATCATCTTTTAAGATTTTAAATAGCCCAGCTGGAATTATATCACCTCCACTAGCCTCATTCTTAGCACTGCTTCCTAAGATGCATTTGACTTCATTCTTCAGGCAGCCTGGCCCTAGATTAGTGACCACATCATTGTGGTTATCAGTGATGTAAGAAAGAGACAGACTACCAATTAAGTGTCTACTATGCATAAAATACCACACTAACCAAGCATGGTGGACCACCTATAATCCCTGTTGCCAGAGAGATTAAGGCTAGTGGGTCACCTGAGTTCTAGATTTTTGAGCTACAGTAGGGCTAAACCAATAGGGTGTTTCCACAAAGTCCTGCAGTAATCCTGTGAGTCTAGCAAATCAGTCTAGGTCAAGAATGGAGCAAAACAAAGCTTTCATGCTGATTTGCTATGGGATCAAGCCCATGCATGACTATTTCACTTTCAGCCTGGGAGAGACAGGGAATATGGCTAATATTTATATCCTCAAGTGCTAGCATAGTGACTGGCATATATCAGGAGTTTAATAAATTAACTAATCAAGCCACAAGCAATTATAAAGCACCTCCTAGATGCCAAGTACTGGGTTAGATACCCCACTGACACAAAAACAAAAACATGATGGTCTCTGCACTATGAGTGAAAACAACACATTACAGATACAAAATAAATAAAGGTAATTTCAGTGGAGGGGCACTAGCAACAGAGGAACTAAGAAAGGACAGACAAATTTTAGAGAGTGTGAATGGTTCCCAGGTGGCCCTACAGAAGAGCACATTTGGACATATGAGTAAAAGAAAAGAAGGGGAGACTTACACAGAAAAAAAAGAAAGAAGAGAAAGAGAGTACTGGACTTCAGGACTGGAAAACCTAGGTTGGATCCCACCACAGACACGAACTATGTGAGTCAGTAAACATTAAGTGTCTACTGTATGCCAAGCACTGTAAAAGAAAGTCCCTCCCTGTCCTTGAGGAGCTCATAAATTAATGGGCTCATAATTTATTAGTTTTTAATAATAAAATTAATGAATGTAAAAGCACTGATGAAATGTTTACTATGATAAGCACTGGTACTTTTTTGTACTGGTACTATGATAACACTAAGTAAACAAAAATGAAAGCAAGGACTGTCTCTGAGCTGAAGTCAGGGGAGTAGCCAGAGGGGGATATTTTGATTTGAAAGTTACTGAGTTACTGAAAAGAGCCATAGAGAAATACATTGATATACCACTTCCAGTAACAATGCACTACTGATTTAATTGTTCTAGAACTGTTAGTGGGGAACCAGCCAGACAATATTAGTATGAACCTTATTAGAAGCAAAAACTGAAGATTCCCCCCGCCCATGACTGTTCTTTCTGGCCTTCTTCACATTCTTCTGCTCTTCAAGTCTAGTAACTCAGTCTCTTCCTTATCCAGTCTACCGGGTGATATGGCCACTTCTTGAGCCCCAAGCATCCCACACACTCATGCTTCTAAGATAAGATGAGGTAAAAATAAGTTATTTTCCTTTCTCGAATAATTTAAAATGTTATTCCCCTCTAACAACATCCATTACAAAAATAAAAATGAAACAGTCCCCACCCTCGAGGATTGCATGTATAATAAGTAAGTACAAAATAACTTTGGGGGAGGACACAAACACCTGAAGGAAGAAAAGGGTCAGCGAGTCTCCAGTAGGAGTAGCATTTGAACTAAGCCTTGAAGGGAACTAGGCATTCCAGAAAGCAGAAGTAAGGAAGGAATATGTGAGGGACAACCTAAACAATCTATACAAGGGAACAGCCTATACAAAGGCCCATGGGTGGGAGATGGAATGTTGTTTACTTATGGAGAATGGCAGGCAGGAAAGCTTAGTTGATATCCAGGGAGTATCATGAGATCACTCCGGAAAGGGAGGTTGGAGCTAGATTTTGAACTCAAATAGATTGGGACTGGAAGGTACTTAGAGGAATCTAATTTGTAGGAAAAAAATAAATTAATAATAGCAATAATAATAAGCATTTATTTAGTGCTTTAAGGTTAATAATTTTATTAAAATCATCTCATCTGATCTTCACAACAACCCTGGAAGGTAAATGCTATTATTATCCCTATTTTTCAGATGGGAAAAGTGAGGCAGAGATCAAGTGGCTTGCCCAGGATCACATAGCTAGCAAGTATCTGAGGCTGGATTTGACTTGACTCGAAGTCTAATTTCTACCCAGTGGGCCAGCTAGCTGCCTCATGGAACAAGTTCAGAGGTAATCTGCTCATACCTCCTCAATTTACAGGTGAGGAACTAAAGTTCAGAAGTAAAGACCCAGTGTCACATGGTAGTAGGTAGCAGAGCTGGGACTAAAACCCAATTCCTTGAATCCAAACCTGCCCTCCTACTACACCCCACCAAAAAGAAGAGTTTGTATAAAGATGCTGGGGGATGAATTAAAAAATGATCAAGGACACCAAGAAGCTTTGAGAAAATCTGGGTCAGCTTCAAGGAGAGAATGGAAATCAAGCCCAGCCCAGAATGAGAGTCACACCTTGGGACATGTAGTTCCAATATACTATTTTATGCAAACTAGAAATGGGGACAGTGGATAGAGCGTCAGGCATGCATTCAAGGTGATCTGAGTTCAAATTTGGCCTTAGATACTCAACACTTACACTTACCCTGAGCAAATCACTTCACTCTGTTTGCCTCAGCTTCCTCATCTATAAAATGTGCTGGAGAAGGAAATGGCAAACCACTCCAGGTTCTTTGCCAAGAAAACCCCAAATGGTGTCACAAAGAGTCAGATAGGATGGAAATGATTGAACAACAAAAAAGAAGGGGATAGATACTCCAGTTCTTGTAAATTAGGTGTGGCCCTCAGTTTCCTGGGACATTCCCAACATTCATGTTAGCAAGTCTAGGCATTACTCCTGCCCCCAAGGTATACACAAACACTGAGGAGCAAAAGAGTCATTTACATGAGTAACTGGGCAAATCCTTTAAATTATTTCTTTAAGCACATCCCACCCACACTTGAAAAGAAGACCAGAGGCCACTAGAAATGGTTAGCCACCCACTGTCTAACATTTTCAAAATAGCTGAAGGGGCCATGCTTCAGAATGCCAAACTCAGGCATCCTGCTCTAGTTTATTTGATCCTTTTTCTTTAGAAACAGTCACATATCCATGGCCATAAGTGAATCATTACTGGCATAGCAACAAACAACCACAGAAAAGGAGAAATGACTAGCTATTCCACTAACTTGTTCACAGGGAAAAGGAGAGAAAAAAAAATCTGGTTGTTTTTTTTTTTTTTTTTTTTTTTTTGCAGGCAGTTAAGGGAAAAAAATGACTACCATCACTTCTCCCAAAGACTTCTTTGCCAATACTATGATGACTGGTCTTAAGAATGTGTGCTCCAGGCAATGCTGCTGGGATACATCAGTGATTCAGGAATAACCCCAGCCTTGGTTATGGCAAGTGGGTTACACTTTCCCTGTTGAAAGTGTAGCATGAAACCACCAGGGAAATCACTCAGCTACAACTTAACTTTAACCATTTTTAGCTCCTACTATTGTGAGGAACACCTCAAATGTTCAAACACCATCCTCAGAATTAACTAGACATGTCTGAAAGTTGTTGATAGCTTTTCAGAGAATGCTGCTTTCCACATAGGAAAAGACAGTGAAAGAAGACAGAGCCTTGAACCTCCCTTCAGCACAGAGGAAATAAGGATGCGAAAGGAATCTAGGAGCAGACACAGTGGGCTTTTATGGTCAAAGAAAGATGAAAAGAAGGCCTGGAGTCAAAAATCATATTGTGTACCCTCCAAGTATTTTAAGCTATGAGCGAATGACTGTACTATACCAATAATCTATGAAGATGCCTACCACCCAGAGCTGAGGATCCCTAATGATCCACCAATTCAATCTACAAAGAAAAACTCTACACAAGAAGGAAACCCAGGATATGAATCCAGGCCTACCTGAGGTTATCTCTGGTACTTCTAATGGACCCATACATACCCCAGAGTTGCTGTAGGATTTGCCATCCCACCACTACTACTGTGTGTAAAGAAACTTTTCACTGTTTGCTCATTTCAATTGTGTCCAACTCCTCATGACTCCATTTAGGGTTTTCTTGGCAAAGATATTGGAATGTTTTGCCATTTCCTTGCCCAGTGGATTAAGGCAAACAGAGGTTAAATCCCAGGCTCACACAGCTAGTAAGTGTCTGAGGCCACATTTGAACTCAGGTCTTCCTGACTCCAGGGTCAGCACTCTATCAAATGTACCATATAACTGCCCTATAAAGAAACTATCACAAACAAAAAAGAGGACTAACTTTGGCATAGAAAAGAAAGGCATTAAGGCAGCAAAGGAGATTATCATGAGACAACCCCATCCAGAGTAATCATAGTGGCTGGCTACATGAAAAGATCATGCCCATGTATTAGACAGGAGCAAAGACGAGTCAATCCTTACAATGTTTACCAGTCTGCGACTACTTAGGATAAGCTTTGTGACAAGAGAATCAGAAGATGATAGAGCTTGAGTCCTGATTCTCTCGTACACAAAAAGGAGGAGAGCTCAGAGGCATGGAATCCAACTTCCTTGTTTTACATACGAAGAGACTGAAAGTAAGTATAAGAGGAAGTGTGTCCCATAACTTGTCCATTCTGGAGCATAATGGACTCAAGAGTAAGGAAGACCCGGGTTCAAATCCCTCTTAAGATACTTCTTAGCTCATAAACTGTAAGAAAGCCCCTTGGCAAGCACCTAACCTCACTGGGCTCCAGTTTCCTCACCTCTAAAATGGGGATAATAACATTGCTCACTTCACAGGGTTGAAAGCACTTTGTGAACTTTAAAACATTATATAAATCTGAGCTATTACTATCACTAAGACTCTCAGATTTGTTTTATTTGACTTGTACCCATCAGTTACTGAAACTCCTTTTTCAGGAAAAAAAAATGTTTATTTAAGGAAACTAAAGGGAAGAAGATATTTGTCTATACTTTGGCTAGAAGAATGAGAGTTCACAAAATGCCATATAAAGACTAGAGTATCTATGAAGATACCCTAGCTCAGCAGCTCCCAAATAGGGGGCCTATCAGTGAAAGAACTTCAAGGAAGGATAGGGCAGGGTTTGGATATGAGGGCTGATCTTGTTCTGACATGGGGTTTCCTGTCTTTATACCTCCCACCAATGCCCACCCCCTCAATACCATTTGAGTTGGTTTTTAACTAGCATACCTGCTGCTCCCTGTTCTTGGCTCCTAAACCCATCCCACCAGCCCTCAAAATTCCCTAGATGCTAAAAGGCTTGGAGTATCAAGACTTACAGCCACATGGCTATAAATTGCCTACCCGGAAAGCTAAGGTATAATCATCCAACTACAGGGGAGGGAAGGCCAGACCAGGGGTTGGTCACATAAAGAAAATAACACAATATGTGAAAACAGACTCTGCTTCCCTGGTATCTTTGGGATTGGGAAAAGACCTAATGGAAAGAGGAAAAGGCATTCAAGTTAAAAGAAAAGGCAGGGAAGAGGAAAGGTCTTGGCCAATCAAGGCAATCTGTGCAAAAAGTCAGTGATGATAGCACCTATTCTATCATAGTCAATAGTTTTCAGGAATCACGCTGGTCTCCAGCAGCTCTTAAAGAACGGGTCAATTTCTGTACACTCCCAGAGATTCCTTTTCCTGTAGGGAAAAGGATAGCACCCTAATAATTGCTAAGGCAAATTCACCTTTAGGAGTTACTTTAGACATAGTATAATTTCAAGGGAAAGAATATGCCTCAACCCTTTCCCAGAAGAATCTCTCTCATTTAATTGCTGATATATGAAATTCCTTCAGCAGGAAATAGTTTTTCATTTTGCAATTCAAGATAAAAGGCTTAAAAACTGAAATATAACTGTGAGAGTTAACACATTGTGAATAAGTTTCCCAGAAAGTTGAAATGATATTAGATCATTTCCTGTTTTGATTTTAAAAGAAGGGGGTATCACTGAGGTTATGGGAAGTGGGGGAGAAAAGACTAATTTTACAGTTTTAGCTAGGGTTTGCCCACTTTTCTTCTGTCTGTATTGGACAAAAAGAAACCGAGCAAATGTACATCTCTCCTTGTGTAGCTGCCCACAAGCACATCTTAGCACACCTAGGGAGACCAATGGTGGTCGCTGTGACCTTTTATGTGACTATTCACCAAATAAAAAAAATTCAATTCAATAAAAAATATTTTTCAAGAGCCTACTGTGTGAAGACTCCTACCACTACCTAGGACATAGGAAACAAGAGAGAAGGAAAAAAGAAGGGAAGGTAGCGGGAGAGATCATAGCTCAGAAGAACTGACCTTAAGACCACAGTCACAACTCACCTCAATCACATAAGTACTACTCTCTGAAAATTAGGATATTCTTGTAGTGAGAACCAAAATACAGCAAAATGTGGAGCTAGGCTTCTAACAACTGCTCATTTGGGGCAAATGCTTTTGATCAGCATGCAATTAATAAACATTTGGGAGGATCAGGATTTGAGCTAACCTTAAAGGAAATGAGAAATACTATTCAATAGAGGCAAGGAGATGGAACTTTCCATAAAAGATAGCCTATGGAAAGCATAGAGATGAGAGCTGGAATGTCATAGGCAGGGAACAAGGATAGTCCGACTGAACTCTACAGTGAGTGAAGGGGAATGATCAGAAATAATCCTGAAAAGGTATCACAGAATCACAGAATTACAAAGAGAAGCAACCTCCAAGATTGTCTAGTTCAAATGAAGACTTTTTTAACAGGTGAAGAAACTGAGGCCCAAAGAAATTAGTAAATTTATAGTGGGGAACCAGATTGCAAAGAGTTTTAAATACCAAATCAAATAAGTAATATATTAAGCAACTATTATATCCCAAAGGCTATGTTAGTCTCTGGTGCTGGCCAAATAAAGGAGTCTGTTTGTTCCAAGATGCAACAGCTTCCATATTGTCCTAGCCCAGGGTTCATTCTCACCCCCATGTATGAAAGAAGAAGCTTTTCCTATTGGTGGATACGGTGTACCTTTCATGCAGAGATATACAATGTGATTTCAAAAGAGCCCAAAGTCCAACCATCTCTTCTCCCCAACACTACCACCACCACAAATACCATACACACACATACACACACACACACACACCCTGAAATTTCTATCATTAGTCACTCCTTTGGTTAAAACCTCAGATTCAACATAAATCCATTATATGGGTGAGATAATACATTGAGTCAGGTTCAGACATCATCACCTTAAGTGTCAGATTATCTTCAATCTCCTGACAGGATCCTAAGGAAATAGGATACAGAACACATACACTTGCACAAGAGAAAAGCAAGAATAAAAGAAGCATAGAACAGACCCTGTTGGGAGAAGGGCAGCATAGTGGGGCAGCACATGGGCAATGAAAGGAGCATAAAGAAATGTTAAGAATATGCTTTGCCAACATTACAATTTTGTACATGGTTAACCTGGCTCCTATACCTCTGAAATCTCACACATTCTTCTGTTTGTCCCTCTCAAATTGTGAGCACAGTTATTCAAATTTCTGAAACTGTATAAAATGGAAGGTCATTATGTTGTGTGGCAAATGTAAGACGTTATTATAATTATTACTTTTTTAAAACAGCAAAATCTTTTTAAATTCTAGTTTGCCAAGAAAAACTTAACCAAGGGCCCTCCTTCAGCTCACCACCATCAGGAACACCTTCCTCTGTACCCTGGGGGCTACCAATCCTGGAAGCTTGAGCAATAGCTATGGTTCTGACTAAAAACCATTAATTCTTAACAGGACGTTGTAGTTAAGAATGCCTTTCAGCATAGAATTTTCCAAACTCTTACTCATTCACTCTTATTATACCATTGGGAGGCAGGAGCTATTATTATCTCTATTTTGGAGAAAGTAAAAGGAAGGAGAGAGGTAAACTGACTTCCCCCAGGTCACAAATAAAAAGAGAGCTAGAGCTAGGAACAGAATTTAAATGTGTGGATTGCTAATTCATTTCTCCAACCTCTCTCAGAAAGCATAGCTAGCAGCAGTAAAGGAATGCCAGTAAAATCTTGCTATAAAGTACCTTGCACAACATACAAGCCAAATCATGTTCCGCATAAACATACACACACACAAAGATACATAGATCTAGATATGATATACAGTGATATATTATGATACATAGTGAAGAGGTAATCCTTGTTCTCACTTATAGCACAGAAAGTTCCTATCAATGACAGTGTTCCTCCAAATATTAATTTATCTAACATGTCAATTCACTATTCAGTAAGTTCCTGTGATTCCTTATTGCCTCTGGGATCGAATACCAATGCCCCTATTTGGAATTAAAAGATCTTCACAACCTGTCTCCAACCTACCTTCCCAGGTTTACTACATATAATTCCCCTCCAAACACTCTATGTTGTAGCTAAATTTCAAAGTCTTGACATTTCTTATGCATTCCTTTCAGTTTTCCTGTCTCTGTGGCTTAGTGTAGGTTCTCCACCATGCCTGAAGGTAATCAGGTGGTGTAGTGGACAGAGAGATCACTGGGATTGAAGTCAGGAAAGACCTGAATTAAATACTGCCTCGAACACTTACTAGTTGTATAACCCTGGGCAAGTTGTTTAACTTCTGCTTGCCTCATTTTCCTCAACTGTAAAAAGGGGATAACAAAAGCACCTATCTCCCAGAGTTATTGTGAGTTTAAAATGGGATATTCGTAAAGCATTTAGTACAGTGCCTGGAACACAGTCGGTACTTAATAAAATCATGCTTTCTTGCTTCTTTCCTTCTCCTTGTACTCCTTCCTCACTCTAACCTTTTAAAATCCCTAGCTTCTTTTACAGCTCAGCTTAATGAGGCCTTTCCTATTCCACTTAGCTGCTGGCATCGCATCACAAAATTGCATCATATTTACTTCGTGTATATTCTGTACATAGCTGTACACATAAATGTTGTTTCCCCTAACAAAAGGTAAGCTCTTTGAAGGAAAGAATTGTTTGACCTTAGTCTTTGTATTCTCAGTGCTTTGTCCTGGGGTTCTTAACCATTTCTTGTGTTACAGACCCCTTTGGCAGTCTAATGAAGTCCATGGTTCCTATCTCAGAATCATGATCTAAAAATCATAAGATAAAATCCATAGGATTACAAAAGAAGCCAACTATATTGAAGGATAGTTAACAAAATAGTTTTAAAATCAAGTTCACAGACAACTGATTAAGAATCTAAGGCCTAGCACTATGCTCAGTACAAGTTAGACAATAAATTTGTGTTGAATGATCTGACCAACAAACATTTAAGCAAAGGATATAACACTGTGGTAGATAGATAATTAAGACATAATCCTTACTGTCAAAGTGTTGGAAGTCCAGTAGAAGAGATAATGACTATAACACAAATGACTATAATACAAAACACAATAGGGTAAAGGGCACGAGAGGGATAAATAAAATGTCATCAGAGTTCCAAAGAGGGAAATAATTTTGGATAGGGAAAATCATGGAAAGCTTCATGGAAGAAAGAGCATTTAAGTTGTGTCTATAAGAATGGATATTTCAAAAGAATAAAATGGCAGAAGGGACATTTCAGGCAGCAAGAACAAAGTAAACAAAATCACAGAGGAGGGGAAATTTTGCATGCGTTCATGAATAGTTAAGTTTGACTAGAGCACCAAATATATGATTGAAGGATATCAAGGGGGGCCTTAAATGCCAGACTAAAAAATATCGACTTCATTCATTAGACAACAGTAAATCATAATCAGTCTTTTGAGATAGGATATGAATGGAGCCTAATAGATGAAGATTATTCTGAGAGTAGAGAACATGGTGTAACGGAGAGAGAACTGGCCTCAAAACTAGGAAGACCTGGATTCAAGTCTTACCTCTGGATTCAACTCTTACCTATACATGTTGGCTATGTCCAAAAGCTACTAAGATGCTGTGGAAGAGAGTGCAATCTTCATTGGAAGAGGAAATATCCTCACCTAGAATTCCCCATATCAATGAAATCACAGGCTAAATCACCAGAGCTGTGTGAAATAGGTCAGAGAATGTAGAAACTAGAGATAGAGTGGACAGTGAGGATGCTACTGCAATAGTCCAAAGAGGAAGCAATGATGGTTTGAACAAGAATAGTGGCAGTGGGAAAAGAAAGTAGGAAATAATTGGGAGGACAATATGGTCACATCTACCTTTTTGAGTTTTCTTTCCCACAACTCCCCTACACAACAAACTTTGTGCTCAAGATGGACTATACACCATGTCCTATACATTGGAAGCTTTCTAGCCTCTCTACCTTTGTTCATCCCTTTTCCTTCGATTGAAATGGGCTGGAATGACTAGCACCTACACAGATATTTCCATCTGCTAAAATCATCCCTGTCCTTCAAGCCTGTAGTTAGATAATTATGACACCATGTTTTACATGAAGCCTTTCTCAGTCCTACTTAATTCTAGCACCTTCCTTCTTTTGATTATTTCTAATTTATCCTGTACATAGCTTGTTTGCATGTTGTCTCCCCCATTAATATAAGCACCTTGAAGGCAGGGGATGTCTTTTACCTTTCTTTGTACCCTCATTGCTTAACACAATGCTTGGCACATAGTAGGTACTTGACAGGTTTATTAACTGACTGACCATAGGTATCACCAAGCATCGGTGGGATGGGACACATAGCTGAATACAATCATGGAAGAGTATATCTCATTCAACAGAAAATGTTTAGACAGAAGGTGGTATGGCAGAGTAGGGCAAAATAGATATGCATATACATGAAAAGGAAAAAACCCAAGATTAGAAGCATAGCAAGGAAAATTTTAGGTAAAGAAAAAAAGAAATAAAGAAGTTATGGATCAATGGATGAAAAGTGAGGAGAGAAAGCAGAGACCCCTACTATAGATGGCCTTCTCAAGGAATTTAGCCACAAAGGGTATAAGTATAGGAGATGGTAAGAACAGAAGGATCAAATGAGGGTCTTTTGAGGAAGGGGAAAACATAGGCATGTTTCTGCACAGAATGCAAGGAGCCAATAGATAGAGAGAGATTAAAAACAAGAGATAGAATGGGGATGACAGAGGAGGCAATCTGTTGGAGGAGATAGGTTGGAATGGGATCACCTGAGCAGGGAGAAGGGATAGCCTTGCCGAGGAGTAAGGCCACCAAGTGAAGTAAGAAAGACATGAAGGATATGGTGACAGAAGGCATTTAAGTAACAGGAGATAAGGAAGAGGGGAGAAAAGGGAGCTCACAGTGAATGGCCCCATTTTTTTCTGTAAAATATGAGGCAAGGTTCTCAGCAGAGGAAGTGGGAATAAGGAGAGCCATGGGAAATTTAAGAAGGAATAAAAAGGTTTGAAGAGGCACTGTGGAGAGTGGGATAGTGAGTTGATGGAGGAGGTAGAATAAAATTGCTTAGCTGTGCTGAAGGCCCAATTGAGGGTGTGTAACATAAATTTGTAGTAATACTCAGGCAGAATGGCAGCTATTAAAAGAGCAGAAGCCTCATTTTACTGTGCCATCTCCATGCACGCCAGCCTCCTCCTCCTCTCTCTGAATTGCCCTATTGGAAGTATACTCCTTGAGGGCAAGTGCATTCTTGCTTCCTCAGCATTTAGCTCACTGCCTGGCACATAGTAAGTACTTAACAAATGCTTTTTCATTCATTCATTCATCAATGCACCTCTTTATACATATGCTTATACATACATCACGTACATTCACACTTAATTGCATTTTTGATCAGAACCCAATAGCATGTAAAAGTTCTCTCACACATAAAAATACGACAAACTTTTGTCCCAAATAAAAAAAAATGCAAGATAACAACAAAAGTATACTGTTCTAATTTCTAATTATCTTAGATTCAAAAGTCACAAGTTGTTTATACTGATTTTATAATCAGTGGGACCCCTACCCTAAATATAACTGTTCCTATAACAGTTAAATATCTTCAAAATACTACAAAGCTCTAAAATCTTTGAAAGGTAAAAAGAATGATAAAGGAAAGGGTATAATTCCAATTGAGCTTCTGCATGTTCAATTCCTTACACCCACCGCTAAACCTGGAGAGGGTCAACTTTGGTATTTAATTCAAATTTCAGAAACACAAATTCTCATCCTAGTATGCAAAAGAGTGAGATGTAACTCAAGTGATCCCTACTTTCAGCCCATGAATAACAGAAGGCTAGAGTATTTGAAAGTGGAACAGGCTTTAGAGATGAAAAATAGTCCTAAGTATACAATCCAAAGTCATCCTGCAAGAAAGGAGTTCAGAAGAATTTCTGACAAATGCCTGAACCAACAACATCTAGAAGAGGTTGGATCTCTTCTTCTAAATTATTTTTTTTTAAGTTCTCTGACCAAAAGCCCAGTCTGCATACCAGAGGTCTAGGAATAGTCTGTCTTCCTACTTGTACTAGATACATTTGAAGTCTATAAGGCATTCCTCTGGTTTGAGGGGATATGTCTGAATTCTGAATTCTCAAAAAATGCATTGTTTATCTTTGTTTCAGTTTAAAAGTTCTTATGCTCAAAGTTCATTTACCCTCAATTAATTTGGGAAACCAATTAACGTTATATTCTAATTTTTTCCTTTCTCATACAATCATGGATTTTATGCTTTTAAGTTGACTTTGATAAATACCATATTCAGGATACTGATAAATAAATATGTCCAGGTCATGGCTTCTTAGCTGTGAGCTTCTCAAAGAGTCAGATTGTATGGTTTCTTTTTGGGTGACTCCTCCCCTACAGTGGCTCTCTGTTTTATATCTGGATTTTTTTTCCTGCTCAATCTTAATGTTAAATACCATCATTACACCATGCCTAAACTATATAAAAGGAGATACTTTAAGGTGTTTGAAACTAGATCTTTGAGGTTGGTTTGAGTTTCCATCTACATTCCCCTGATTTACACATTTCATTATTGAAGCCACTGTGGCTTCAAAAGCACTCCACGCTTGACTACCCAAATAAATTAGAAGTAATTTAAATCATTATCTTAAACACCAGCCTACTCAGGAAACCTGAAAAGGCCCTGAAATCCTAAAAGATATGGTAGCATGTTATACTTAACAGGACACAAACATAGCAAATGCATCAAACTAATGATGTGGCTATTTATGGACTATGACAAGGACTCTTAAGTGTTCTAATACCAACATTGCCTTTTAAAGAGGGAATATGCACACTCCCCATCTCCCTTGTTCCCACAAAGTTCACCAGATGAGGATAATTTATAAATAGCAGCAGCATCAGGAGCAAAGAATAGTGGAAAGCAAGCTAGAGTCAGCAGAAACATGGGTTCAAATCATGCCTTTGACACTTAGTAGGAAAGACATTTCTCTTCTATGAACTTTGGTTTCTTCAACTATAAAATGGAAATGTGTGCAGTGCTGACCTCATCAGGTTATTGGGAAGATCCAATGAGAAAATCTATGTAAGACCAGCATGATAAAAATGTCAACTATCAGCTCTGGGGAAAGATAGAAAGTTTAGATAACATGTAGTTCCTGCTCTCAAAGAGCGCAGAGCTTAGTGAGAAGATAAGACATTAGTACAGATAATCAAAACAGGTAATACTAAAGAGCAGCTTGGTGCCTAGCTCTGGGCCTAGAGTCAGGAAGACTCATCTTTCTGAGTTCAAATCTGGCCTCAGACACTTACGTAGGTGTGTGACCCTAGGCAAGTCGCTTAACCCCATTTGCCTCAGTTTCCTCATCTGTAAAATGAGCTGGAGAAGGAAATGACAAACCATTCCAGTATCTCTGCCAAGAAAACTCCACAAGAGGTTGTGAGAGCCTGAAATGACTGGAAAAACTTCTCAACAACAGTATTTATATAGTGCTTTAAGTTTTGCATAGCAAAGACAGAGTCAGACACAACTGAAACAAATTAATAACAACAATATTATATGATACGTATTAGAGAGCTGCAAAAAATATTATGTGAGGTCTTAGGGAGAGGTTGTTAAATGCAGGATCAGGGATGACTTCCTCGTGGAGAGAATAGTTGGGTTAAGCTTCAATGGACAGGTACGAATTCTGAAGATGATGCAAGCGAGGAAGAACATTTCAGGTACAGTGGGAGAAAAATTACAGAAGTGTACCTCTGGGAGGGGAAAGCTGTCCAGTGAGACTGAAGGAGAGAGACCACAGAAGGTAACATAAAAGAAGGCTGGAAAGGAAAAATAGTTCCAGGGTCTCAAATGATTAGAAGAAAAATCTGAACTTTGTTCAGTCAGTCAATAAACATTTATTAGGTGCCAGCTATGAGCCAGGCACTGCACTCAGCACTGGGGATACAAAAAGAGGCAAAAGACAGTCTCCGTCCTCAAGGAGCTCGCAATCTGGGGAGGTAGGGTGTGGAACAAGTAAACACATATGCACAAACCAGCTATATACAGGATACTAGGGAGCTCATAGTGAATTGATTTAATTTTTCTATAAAATATTAAACAACAATGTCAGCTCAAAGGGAGAGGGAGTCATGAGAGATTTAAGGAGGCATGAAAATGTTTGGAAGAACCATTGTGGAGAGTGGGATGGTGAGTTGATGAGAGAGATATAGTAGGAGTGCCAAGCAGCAGTGAGGGCCCAGTTGAAGCTGTATACACAGATAATAAATAAATCTGTAGTGGACCCAAACAGAATAGTGACATGATTTTCTCCACCTTTATTCAACAGGATGTATTTAGGGAGTGAAGGCATCGGATGGTGGGAGTGATACAAGGCTGAGACTTGGCTGGGTGTAATTGGTAATATGCTAGGGACTCAAGAGAAGGAGACAGCATAGAGCTGAACTGGTTCACCAAAGGGTCAAGATGGAGAAAAGAGTAGAAATTGGCTAGTGCAGGGGAGACAGCCTGGAGAATTGAAGGGGATCAAGAGACTGGAGGTCACAGTGTTGACAAAGAGTAGGTTCAATAAGGGAAAGTAAAGGGAGAAACCAATAGATTATGGTCAGACAAGGGGATTTTGAAATTCTTGAATGTGCTAAATGGATAGTAGGGAGCCAATGGAAATTTTTAAGGGGAAGAACAATATAATTCTAACTGTGCCTAAGGAAGATTATGCTGGAAGTAGTATGAAGGATGCATACTGGAGGAAGGAGTGTTTAGAGGCCAGAATATTTAAAAAGATAATGCCATAGTCCAAGTACATGGTACTGAGAACACAAATAAACTGGAGGAGGCTGCAGAGCCTAGAGCAGGGCCAGAAGATATTTACTCTAAGACACCAAAATTTAAAGGGCTCTAAGAGGACTCCCACTCCTTTAATATCACAGAAAGAACTGAACTTAGCACCTAAGTTAGCAAAAATGATTAATTTTAAAATGAAGCTACCAGGTGGCATACCTCTTCTCTTGGTGGCTGTACCCCAGGTAGGTTCCTCCCTGGCCCCAGTCTGGCAAAACTCATGACCTCTGGTATCTATCAGATACTACTAAATGTCTGAAGGCAGATTTGAGCTCAGGTCTCCCTGACTCCAGGCCCTGTGCTCTATCCACTGCATCACCTACCTGCCTAGTGCAAACTATACTGGCTCTGATAGTTTATCAGCAATGTTAAAGAAGAGATTTCTATTTGGGTAGGAGTTGGACCAAGTGACCTGAAGTAATCCCTTTTTTTTCCTCAGATTCTGTGATTCTTTGAATGAATGAAACATAAATAAATAAATTCAATACTAAAAAGACATTTTTCCAAATAGTACTATCTTCCATCTAAGACAGATATAGTAAAACTTTAAATGTCCCCAAAGTCAGGGAAAAAAAACTCTGATATGCTAAACAAAAAAACATATCCATGACTGGGTTGTTGTTGGTGAGTTGTTTTTAAGTTGTATCCTACTCTTTGTGACTCCATTCAGGGTTTTCTTGGCAAAGATACTAGAGTGGTTTGCCATTTTCTTCTCCAGCCCATTTTACAGATGAGAAAATTGAGGCAACCAGGGTTAAGTGACTTGCCCAGGGTCACACAGCAAATTTCTGAATAAGTATTTGAACTCAGGTCTTCCTAACTCCAGGCCTAGAGCTCTATCCACTGTACTACCTTGCTCCCTCAGGAACAAGATAAATAATCATGAGAGAAAGATGATCTATTATAGATAACTGCTTTTGTTTGTAAATATTTGTAAAAGTTCTGACTATAAGCTATATTTCATACTATATTTAGCTATTAATCTAAAAGAATTTCAATATAGAAATCAAATGCCTTTTGTTCCCCAGTCATCATTCTGGATGATTCAGGAAGTTTGGGTGTTGGTTTTTTTTCTTTCCCTCCTATCTGGTAGTAATTAGAAATGCTCCTCAAAAGGGGCCAAATCTTAGTGATGTGAAAACAAGATGTATCAATGAAATCTATAAAAATTTTTCAAAGAAATGCTCTTTAACTTCTCACTCTTAGAAATCCATTCCTTAAATTTAGAAATTGAAGGGAAAAAAATACATATATAGTTACATGCAAACACTTTAGCGCTATGCCATGTGAGAGCCTCCAAAGTCAAATTAAATGGATAAAGTAATGCTTTGATAGTTTTATCCGTTGCTCATAATTTTATGAGATTAAGGATAGGGAGACAAAGTCATTTTGTCTATGATAAAAGGAAAACAAAGGCTACTTTTGCCTCTGGGGAAAGAAATATCCACAACATTCTTGAATCAACCATATTAGCCAGATGTAGGAAAGATAAGAGTTATTTGTAAAAGGAGTAACAGAAAAACTTAACTTCTGAAGCTTTCTGTTCATTAATTTCAGAGAGTCATTAACTGGCACATACAAGCTTACCATTTCCTTTCCTTTCTTCTTGTATTAAGCTCTAGGTGGGCATGCCTACCCTAAGACCTAGGCCTACATGTAAAGTAAACTTATCCTCAACAAAATATTTACTTACCAAGTAACGAATGACATTTTTTCTATCACAGTAGCAAAGCTATAGCTATTCAGTTTTTTAAAAATCTTACTTCTTTAGCTTTCATTCAAGAAACATTTATCAAAACCTACTATGTACAAATCACTCTACTAAATGTTGATATAGATTAAAAAATAAGTAAAACAGTCTCAAGGATTCTGTGACCTTTAAGACATAAAACACATATTATTAGGTCATTAGGAGATAAGAGACATACATGAACAGCTCTAATATAAATCATAATATGACAAGAGCATGAGATACAACCAATATGTTATAGGCGCTCTAATAAGAGAAAGATCCTGTCTGACTGTGGGAATCTGAGAAGGCTCGGTAAAGGAAATCGTGTTTGAGTTGGAATCTTGAAGGATGGTAGGATTTCAACAGGTGGAGATGATGGGAGAAAGCATTCCAGAACCCTGAGAACAATGTGATCAAAGGGGAAGAAGACAAAAAATGTTTGAGGAAACAGTGAGTAGTCCGGTTCAGCTAGAATACAGAAACGCATGAAGGGAAGTAATATGAACTTTGGCGGCAAAAGTAAATTGGAGCCAGATTGTGAAAGGCCTTGAACTCAGGATGGAAAAGTTTAGATTTTAGTGGATAGATGATTCCAAAAGTTCTTTGAGAAGGCTAGTGACATAAAGCATGTGACTGGATGAATACTCTGGCAGTAGTGAAGGATGGGTAAGAGTAGGGGAAGATTGGGAGCAGGACGACCACCAGAAAGAGGCTGTTACTGGCAAACTTGTTGAGTGAGTATTCTGTTGTATCCATTAGGGTTTTATTTATGTTCAGCTAAACTATGTTAAAGTACATTTTGGTAACACTAAAATGCACATTTGAATTAAAACATAATGACAATGATTTGTTATTAAGAAAGATTAGCATGAAAGGAAAATATGTTTGAAAAGATCAGTGTTCCTAAAGTAGGGGAACAGGAAGGAATCAAAGTTAAGGTTTTGTTTTCTTTCTATTCCATCCTACAAGTCCACAAACACATCACACCTGAATATGCAGCACAAAATAAATGGCCAAATGTAAGGATTCATGAGTATTTTAATAACAGCAGTCCGGTGACGTGGCGCTTAGGAAATCTGCCCTGGTACTTGCAATGACTTAATGACTTCCTGCAGGAAAACACAAGGAGGTAATCACTAGCATGTGCCTGCTTCTTGCAGACACAGGTGGATTATAGCACCTCTCTAAGTGATATTAGGTGTATTTACTCTAGGAAAAACTGGACTCAGGCAGGCAGGCGGGCAGGCAGGCAGACCTTCCTCACAGGGCCTGTTCTTGCAAACACATCTGTTAAAAATTCAAACAGCCTGGGCATATCGCTTATCAGTATTCAAATAAAACCTTTAAAGAGATTGTGATCATTTTAAAAGGAAATGAAAATATGTGCATGTGCATTTGGGGCACTGTGCTGACAAAAAAGACTTCAAGGATTGAGTCAGATGGAGGTCTAGTGGACCAAACAGAAATTCTGAAACAGAAATAAATTCCTTCTAGCCTGGGGCACCTCAGGGCTTTCTATATACACTATTCCAAGAGGCAAATGCTACAAAACCACAGCAACTTCTCACAACATGTGACTCAGCTTGGGACCCCTATTTCTTTGAGCCTATGAGCAATCTGCCTCAGGAGACGATAATAAGAAAATCTGGTTTGTGGGGGCCTTCTTTCCTTTTATTCTTGTACTTACACACCCTTGTAGCAACTGAACAATCTAACTGCTGTGTTTCCTTCATTGGAATAAAGAAACTCCTAGGCACTATGCCTACCCTTCTAACAGCTGCCACCTGGTAAAAGGTGATGCCTGTTTTATGGTAGCTGAGGCTCAATGATCGGTGAGAACAGTTGAGAGAAAACAACAAAGATGAGATGTAACACAAAATCAAACTTAACACATTGGAATCCAACCACTTTTAGAATTATTACATATAAGAAAATAGCATGTAAAATAGTTAACAACTGATTTTGTAAAACACTTGGTACAGTGCCAGTCACATAGTAAATGCCTAATACATGTTTGTTTCCGTCTCATAATATATCACATTAAAAAAAGAAAAAATCTCTTTAGTACAAATCAACAGAAGTATGTCATCATAATAGTAACAGCTAGAATTTATATGGGAGTACAGTGGATAGAGTTCCAGGCCTGAAGTCAGAAAGATCTGAGTTCAAATTTGGCCTTAGACACTTAGTAGCTGTGTGACCCTGGGCAAGTCACGTCACCCTGTTTGCCTTAGTTTCCTCATCTGTAAAATAATCTGGAGAAGGAAATGGCAAATCACTCCAGTGTCTTGACCAAGAAAAACAAAAAACAAAAGGGGTCACAGAATCAGAAATAAATGACTGAACAACAAGAGCATGTATATAGTGCTTTAAGTTTTATATAGCACTTTATGTTTTATCTCAGCATCTTTCATTGTTGCAAACTTCCCTGACAGTGTTTAAAATATAGGAAATGTAAGGATATAATCCAGGATGGAGGGAAAGCCCCTGGGCCCCAACAAGACACTCTATCCTTCCTATACATGAGAAATGAGTTACATCCAGTCTATTCTGGACTATTCCTTCTTCTTACCTTCCTTTTCCATGTAGCACACCAAAGCAGTGCCTCCACACACCTACATGACCTAAACATGTGAGATCCGCAAATAAGGCTTTCTCCTCAGCTAGGTCTGGACTCAAATTTGAACACAGATGAGAAACTCATCCCAGAAAAGAACATAACCACTTTTTCCCTAGTAGTTCTTTCTCCATCCTGGAAAGATCAGAACTTTGCACTCCTAGCCAGATCCCTATATATCCTTTTCACTACTTAACTTTCAAAATTTTCCTTATCTAAATATTTGCTTTCTTTTAAACTTGGAGGAAGACCAATATTTTTCTCCCTTTTCCACTACTGTCCCAGCCCCTTTTCATAGATCTTGACTCCAGTTGGTCCTGCCAATCTTTGACTGCTATGGAAAATAGGTGTTAATTATGTCATTAACACCACTCCACTCTTCAGGAAGTACTAACTTCTCTTAATTTCCTTCCACCAAGACCATCCAAGGTCTGTCATCTAAAGTTTCAAACATCTTTCTGTTCTCTCCACCACAAAATGGTAGTATATAGTTTGAGTGCTTCTGCAGTTCACTCTTACCTCAACACAATGTTTTTCCCACCTAATTAATATATGGTTGTTTTTTTTTTTCATTTACATCCTAAAAGGGCCATACTCAAAATCATTGACACAATCTCAGAAATAGGAAGGACTTCAGTATCCATTCTGACTCATACCTGATATAACATTCCTGAAAATAGGTCATCTAGATTCCACTAAAGACTTCTAATCATGGGAAACCCCACAACTTTCTGAAGCATGTTGTTTTGGGGTACTTCTAGTTATTGGAAAGCTTTTACCTAAACCAAGTTTAAATCTTCCTCTCTGCAATTTCTCTTTATTAGTCTTAGTTCTATCCTCCAGGGACAAGGTAAGAAATTCTAATCCCTTTTCTACCTGGAAGTCCTTTCAAATACCTGGAGATGTATCCAACTCTATGTATTCTCTTCCCCAAACTAAGTATTTCTAATTCTTTTAACTTGATCTTCGTATGACAGTGTCACTAGTCTTAGACAATATGTTTAGTACTTAGTATAGTGCCTGGCACATAGGAAGCATTTAATCAGTGCTTGTTGACTTGACTGGACTCGTCGACTCATCAACACAGTTGCCTTCCTTTGGATGGACACCAACCTCTCATTAGCCTCCCTACAAGGTGGTACCCAGAACAGAATACTATACTGCAGATACGGTGTAAGCAGAACTATCATATCCCTGGCTCTAAACAATATGCTTCTTTTGATGAAGACTTGGATCACAGTTTTGTTTTGTTTTTAACTGTCATATCACACTGCCAGTTCATACTGAGTTAAAAGCCCACTATGATCACCAAATCTCTTTTCTACATGAATTATTATTCAGCCGTACTTTCCCCATCATTTACTCATTGGGGTGATTTATTGAATCCAAGTGAAGAAATTTAAATTTATCCCTATTAAAGTTCAAATTATTGTAAGCTCAACATTCTAGGCAGAGAACCATTTTGATTCTGAATGTCAACCAGTATGATAGCTATGATTCCAAGTATCTCATTATGTCAAAATTTAGTAATCAAACTATCTATGCCTTCATCTAAGTCATTCACACACAAATACACACAAAAAAGTATATTAAATAGCACAGAGTCAAGGAGAGTTTCTTGAAGAACATCACTATAAACCTTTTTCCAAGTGACCCAGATCAACTAACGACTACATTTTGAGTCTGGCCATTCAACCAAAACTGAATCCACTTAACTACTATTACTGAGTGGGTGCCAAGGCTTCTTAAACTTTTTCCACTCTCAACTTCTTAAACTGGTCCAGAAGAATGGCATGTGAAAGTGTCTCAAATATATTGCTAAAATCATGTTAACCTATGTATACGGCATTCCTCTTATTAACCAGTCTTTTAACTCCATCATAAAAGGAAATGAAGTAAATCTAGCATGCTCCTCTCTCAATGATGTCAAAATAGTTCTCAGTGATCATTGCTTCCTTTTCTAAAGACATAAATTATCCCTTCAATAATAAATTCTGGAATTTTGATAATAATCAAAATCAAATCCATCTGATCATAATTATGGAATCCATTCTCTTGTGTTTAGAAAACGAAGGTAATATTTTGCCATCTCTAACCTTGTGATATTCCTCCAATTCTCCCCAATCTTTCAAAGATCATAGATAACAAGCCTATCTGCCAGTTCCTTCAGCACCCTGGGATACAGATACCTGAGTATGGGGAACTGAACTCAGCAAGAGCGGATCAGTAGTGCCCTCTTACTATCTTCCTTTATGCCTTGGATTTCTGCTTCATGGTGGTGATGTTTGTTTTATCCTTACCTGACTGAAATGTATTCCCATAACATCTCAAGACTCCTTCAGCTTTGGTATTCACCCCTCATCAGTATCCTCACTTGCCTCTGTCCCTCTAACTGGAGGGCTGGAGGATAGAGCAAAAAAAGTGCCCTCACACTGGGTACACTCTGTCCCTACACACACATACTAACACAAACACATGCATGCACTTTTCATTTCTTTTTGTGTTGTCCACCTTTATTAGATTATAAGCAACTTGAGAGCAAGAACTGCCCTTTTATATTTGTATCCCTAGTGCTTATCATAACGTCTGGCACACAGTAGGCACTTAATAAATTTTATTATACTGTATTGTGGAAAACAGAGGTAAAGTGTTTGTAATTCTACCATCTCACAATCATTCTTGCTTTTATCTTTCTCTTGCCCCTAATATAGATAAAAAGCTCATTTTGTTCCTAGCATATGTTACTAACCTCAGTTCATTTTGAGCTTTTCCAGTTCTTGCTGGACACAACTGAAAAATGACTCAACAATACACTTATCTCAAATGAGGGACTATATAAAGTCAGCTTTTAGAGCCTTTGTCAGACTATACCTAGCCTTTCAGGCATGGTCTGACATTTCAATGGAATGAAATCTCTTTGAGGGCAAGAACTGTTTCATATTCGCCATCACCTTGTGTACAGTAGGCATGTAAATTTTATTAAATTCAATTTCCTCTCCTCTGTAACAAGTTACAAGAAAGAAAGGGTCTGATCCTAACAAGAGAAAGCTGATAGCATTATTTCTTGTGCTTCTTTCCTACCCCTTCCCCCACCCTCAACCCCCCCAACCTGCCCCCCCTACACACACACACAATGTCTTTCTTAAAATGTTCTTCCAAATGAGCTATTCACTAGCTTCTTGTCTGTGTCAGAGTGAGGCATAATTTCTCTCCCCTTGATCATGGCACTTGATATTTATTGAGCTTGACTCATAGAACAGTAAAGCTGTGGATACCTGTTCTCTAGCTCTTTTATCCTCTTCTTGCTTTTGCCTATGAGTGCTGGATTGGAAGTCACAGGACCTGGGTTCAAATCCCACCTTTAGAATTTACTATCTGTGTAATGTTGACCTCTCTGTGCCTCAGTTCCTCACTTATAAACTGTGACTATTAGACTAGATGATTCAAAATTACATTAAAGAAAAGATAATGCTCACACATCTCATATAAGCCTCAGGTCTCTTTCACAAAAAAAAAGACCTTTGTTCATCTTACTTATGCTTGGCAACCACTTTGAGCTCTGCTTTGAAGTTTCTTACAAAACGTGTGAATTTGTGGGATAGGATACATGGATATTTTTGTAAGGCACTGCCCCAGTAGCCATTGTGATCTGTCATTTCTCTTCTTTCAAATAGGTCCTCTTACTTAATACCTTCATTTATCTGGTCCTCCTCACAATCTACAACTCTGCTAAGTATTTTATCTGACAGATTGTTTCTTCACTAAATAATTTCATCCTTTTTTCCTTACACAAAAGCTATTTTTTTCTGCCTCTTTCAGCATCAAAGTGTTCTTGTTCCCAAGGGGGTAATACCTTACACCTTGATTTAATGATGCTTCTTTATAAAGGAAGTCCACCCACTTTTTTAAAATACAAAAAAAAAACTTTTATATTAAAATAAGGAATAGTTGCCTCTGTCTATAATTCTAGGACAAAAATACTTCAGTGGAGAGTTTTTATTTGGCCTCACTCAGTAAAAGGACAATGGAGCCCAAAACCAAAAAAATATATGTGATCTAGATAAATTTACTTTTTGCCTCTTTAGCTTCCCCTTCTCTCTGGCTTTTCAGCTCCTTCTCTTACTTCATTACCCCATGACCTCATTAATTCATTTGGAGCCTTGTTCATTATCTGTATGATGTTTAACAACAGTCAATGGACAATGTATTACATTTAGATACTTGGAATGGGGCCATAATAACCCACAATCACACACTCTCCAAAAACAGAGATCTAGGAAAAGGGAGCAGCAGTGGATCACAAGCCCTCCCTTGGGTGATGGCGATCAGAAGGTAAATTACTACAAAAGATAAAATTAGAAGTAGTAGTAGGAAGGATTGAGAAGGTGCATACATTACTTCTCTCTTCTCTGTCAGTTCATCTCTATCAGGGAAGGGAGTGACTAGACACAGCTCTCTGCCTCCCTCCCCCTCATCTCTCTAGGGCTTCCTGACAAATTTTTTGAAACTTAAATTTCTTTGGCATTAGGTTTGGCTGTGAGGCTATGAATTTTTATGGCCCCAGCAAGAACTGCCATCTCCATCCCTGGAGGGAGAAACCAAAACATATGAAATCACAAAAATGAAGTAAATATCTTGGTATCAGGGAATTTAATCAGTGAAGCAAAATATCAGTATGTGATACATTGAATTATGTTGATAATAATGCAAAATATAATAAAGTACAATTTGGAAAAGGACAGTTGTGACTTCTATGTTTCTACCTACTTTATCTTTTAAAAAATAAAAATATGGCTTGAACTTGTGATTTCTCAAGTATAGAGAACTCTGGGGTAAATGAGGACATTCTCTTTTTTTCTATTTTTTCTTTTTTTTAATTAAGATTTTTATTTTTAGTTTACAACACTCATTTCCATGTGATTTTGAGTTCCAGATTTTCTTCCTCCTCCTCCCCCCTGCTCACCCAGATGGCATGGAATCTGATATATCCTCTACATATAACTTTGCATCGAACCTATTTACACAATGGTCAAGTTGTAAAAAAGAATTATGACCAATGGAATGGATCATGAGAAAGAAGAAACAAAAACAAAAAGAGGGGAAAAAAAAACAAAAGAAAAAAAGGAGAGCAAATAGTTTCTCTCAATCTGCATTCGGACCCCATTGTTCTTTCTCTGGATGTAGATAGCTCTCTCCATCATAAGTCCTTTAGAGTTGTCTTTGAACCTTGTATTGCTGAAAAGAACAAAGTCTATCAAGGTTAGTCATCACAGAACCAATATATCTGTGGTTATGTATAATGTTCTCCTAGTTCTGCTCTGTTCACTCAGCATTATATTATGTAGGTTTTTCCAGGTTATTATGAAGTCCATATCTTCCCCATTTCTTATAGAACAACAGTATTCCATGACATTCATATACCGCAACTTGTTCAGCCATTCCCCAGTTGATAGGCATCCCCTTGATTTCCATTTCTTTGCTACTACAAAAAGAGCCGCTATAAATATTTTTGTATATACAGGTCCTTTTCCCACTTGCATGATCTCTTTGGGATACAGTCCTAGAAGTGGTATTGCTGGGTCAAAGGGTATGAACATTTTTATAGCCCTTTGGGCATAGTTCCAAATTGCTCTTCAGAATGGCTGGATCAGTTCACAACTCCACCAGCAATGTAACAATGTTCCAATTTTCACACATCCTCTCCAGCATTTATCATTTTCCTCTTTTGTCATTTTAGCCAATCTGACAGGAGAGATGTGGTACCTAAAAGTTGTTTTCATTTGCATTTCTCTAATCGGTAGTGATTTAGAGCATTTTTTCATATGGCTATAGATAGCTTTAATTTCTTCCTCTGAAAACTGCCTGTTAATATCCTTTGACCATTTCTCAACTGGGGAGTGACTTGTATTCCTATAAATTTGGCTCAGGTTCCTGTATATTTTAGAGATGAGGCCTTCATCAGAGACACTAGTTGTAAAGATTTTCTCCCAATTTTCTGCTTCCATCCTAATTTTTGTTGCATTGGCTTTGTTTATACAAAAACTTTTCAATTTAACATAATCAAAATTATCATTTTGCATTTTATAATGCTCTCTATCTCTTGTTGTGTCATAAATTCTTTCCTTTCCCATAAATCTGATAGGTAAACTATTCCTTGCTCTCCCAAATTGCTTATAGTATAAGCCTTTATTTCTAAGTTATGAACCCATTCTGACTTTATTTTGGTATATGGTGTAAGATATTGGTCTATGCCCAGTTTCTGCCCTAACATTTTCCAATTTTCCAGCAGTTTTTGTGAAATAATGAATTCTTAGTCAGAAGCTGAATTCTTTGGGTTTATCAAAGAGTAGATTGCCATAATCGTTGACTACTGCGTCTTGTATACCTAACCTATTCTCCTGTTCCACCACTCTGTTTCTTAACCAGTACCAATTAGTTTTGATGACTGCTGCTTTATAGTACAGTTTACTATCTGGTATGGCTAGGCCACCTTCCCTAGCATTTCTTTTCATTAATTCCCTAGATATTCTAGATCTCTTGTTCTTCCAGATGAGTTTTGTTAATATTTTATCCAGCTCTGTAAAATAACTTTTGGTAGTTCAATTGGCATGGCACTGAATAAATAAATTAGCCTAGGTAAAATTGTCATTTTTATTATATGAGCTTGGCCTAACCATGAGCAACTGATATTTTCCATTTATTTAGATCTGACTTTATTTGTGTGAAAAGAGTTTCATAATTATGTTCATATAGGCCCTGGGTTTGTCTTGGCAAATAGACTCCCAAATATTTTATAGTGTCTACAGTAACTTTAAATGAAATTTCTCTCTTTCTATCTCTTACTGTTGGACTTTGTTAGTACCGTATAAGAATGCCAAGAATGTATGTGGGTTTATTTTATATCCTGCAACTTTGCTAAAGTTGTTTATTATTTCAAGTAGTTTTTTACTTGATTCTCTAGGATTCTCTAAATAAATCATCATATCATCTGCAAAAAGTGATAATTTAGTTTCTTCTTTGCCTATTTTAATTCCTTCAATTTCTTTTTCTTCTCTTATTGCTACAGCTAATATTTCTAGTACCAAATTTAATAATAGGGGTGATCTTATTGGGAATGCATCTAGCCTATCCCCATTACAAATAATGCTTGTTAATGGTTTTAGGTAGATGCTATTTATAATTTTAAAGAAGGCTCCATTTATTCCTATGCTTTCTAATGTTTTTAATAGCAATGGGTGTTGTATTTTGTCGAAGGCTTTTTCTGCATCCATTGAGATGATCATACAGTTTCTGCTAGTTTTGTTGTTGATATGATCAATTATGTTGATAGTTTTCCTAATATTGAACCAGCCTTGCATTCCTGGAATAAATCCTACCTGGTCATACTGTATTGTTCTCCTGAGAAGTCGCGGCTATCTTTTTTCTAATATTTTATTTAAAATTTTTGCATCAATATTCATTAGGGAAATTGGTCTATAATTTTCTTTCTCTGTTTTGAGTCTTCCTGGTTTGGGTATTGGTACCATATTTGTGCCATAAAAATAAGTTGGTAGGACTCCTTCTTCACCTATTTTCCCAAACAGTCTATGAAGTATAGGAATTAATTATTCTTTCAATGTTTGATAGAATTCATGTGTAAAACCATCTTGCCCTGGAGATTTTTTCCTAGGGAGTTCATTGATGGCTTGCTCAATTTCTTTTTCTGAGATAGGGTTATTTAGGTATTTTACTTCTCCTTCTGTTAACCTGGGCAATTTATATTTTTGTAAGTATTCATCCATATCCCTAAAGTTGTCAAATTTATGGGCATACAATTGGGCAAATTAATTTCTAATTATTGTTTTAATTTCCTCTTCATTGGAGGTGAATTCACCCTTTTCATTTTTGATAGTGGTAATTTGGTTTTCTTATTTCTTTTTTTTAATCAAATTGACCGAAGTTTATCAATTTTATTGGGTTTTTTTTTCATAAAACTAGCTCTTAGTTTTATTAATTTAATAGTTTTCTTGATTTCAGTTTTGTTAATCTCTCCTTTGATTTTCAGTATTTCTAATTTGGTATTTAATTGGGGATTTTCAATTTGTTCTTTTTCTAACTTTTTCAGTTGCATGCCCAATTCATTGATCTCCTTTTTCTCTATTTTATTCATGTAAGCATTTAGAGATATAAAACTTCCCCTAAGAACTGCTTTTGCTGCATCCCATAAGTTTTGGTATGTTGTCTCATTATTGTCATTCTTTTGAATGAAGTTATTAATTGTTTCTATGATTTGTTCTTTGGCCCACTCATTCTTTAGAATTAGATTATTTAGTTTCCAATTAATTTTTAGCTTGTTTTCCATGGTTCTTTATTACAAATAATTTTTATTGTATCATGACCTGAAAAGGATGCTTTGATTACTTCTGCCTTTCTGCACTGGATTGTGAGGTTTTTATGCTCTAATACATGGTCAGTTTTTGAGTATGTGCTATGCACTGCTGAGAAAAAAGTGTATTCCTTTTTATCCCCATTCAGTTTTCTCCAGAGGTCTACCACAGCTGCCTTTTCTAGAACTCTATTCACCTCCTTAACTTCTTTCTTGTTTATTTTGAGGTTAGATTTATCAACTTCAGAGAGGGGGAGGTTGAGGTCCCCCATTATTACAGTTTTGCTGTCTATTTCTTCCTGTAACTCCCTTAACCTCTCCTCTAAGAATCTGCATGCTATACCCCTTGGTGTATATATGTTAAATAATGATATTGCTTCATTGTTTATGGTGCCTTTTAGCAGGATATAGTATCCTTCCTTATCTCTTTTAATTAGAGCTTTGCTTTGGCTTTGCCTGAGATTAGGATTGCTACCCCTGCTTTTTTTACTTTATCTGAAGCACAATATATTCTACTCCAGCCTTTTGCCTTTACCCTGTGTGTATCCCCTTGTTTCAGATGTGTTTCTTGTAAACAGAATGTTGTAGGATTACGGTTTTTAATCCATTCTGTTATCTGCTTCTGTTTTATGGGAGAGTTTATCCCATTCACAGTCACAGTTATGATTACTATCTGTGTCTTTTTCTCCATCATATTTCCCCCCATTTATGCTTTTCTTTCTCCCTTCTCCCTTCCACTCCTCAACAGAGTTTTGCTTTGGACCACCACCTTCCTCAGTTTACCCTCCCTCTTGATTCCCCTCCCATATCTTACTTTTCCCCTTGCTACTTCTTCCCTCCCTTCTGACCACCCCCCTCCCTTTTCTTTCCCCTTTCCCCTCCTACTGCCTGTAGGACAAGCTTGATTTCTATACTTATCAGGGTATGTTATTCCCTTCTTGAACCAAATCTGATGAGAGTGAAGCTCAAATGCTGCTCTTCTCCCTCCCTTCTTTCACTCTACTATAATATGTTTTTGTGCCTCTTCATGTGATGCAATTTACCCTTTTCTACTACCTCCTTACCTCTTCTCCCAGAACCATCCTTTTATATCTCTTAATTATGTTTTTATCATTATATCAGCTATTTTATACTGACATCCACAGTCTATGAACATCCCTTTCAATTGCCATAATAACTATACTATTCTCAAGATTGACATACATATATATAAAACATATAAAACAAAATAATCCTATATAAGGATGTAACTAATTAGCCTTATTGATTAACTAGGGTTTTTCCCCCATTTACCTTTTTATGTCTCTTTGGAAATCAAATTTTTCATTGAGCTCTGGCCTTTTCATCAGGAAGGTCTGGAATTCCCTTATTTCATTGAATGTCCATCTCTTTGCCTGGAAATTTATGCTCAATTTTGATGGGTAGTTGATCCTTGGTCGCAGCCCAAGTTCCTTTGTCTTACAGAATATCATATTCCAATTTCTCCTGTCTTTTAATGTAGAAGCTGAAAGATCCTGCATGATCTTGACTGTAGTTCTATGATATTTGAATTGTTTCTTTCTAGCTGCTTGCAGTATTTTCTCCTTGACCTGGTAGTTCTGGAATTTGACTATAATATTTCTTGGAGTTTTCAATTTGGGATATCTTTCAGGGGGTGATCAGTGGATTCTTTCGATGATGATTTTACCCTCTGGTTCTAGGACCTCCGGGAAATTTTCCTTAAGGATTTCATGGAAGATACTGTCCAGGCTCTTTTTTTCCATCATGGCTTTCACGTAGACCAATAATTCTTAGATTGTCTCTCCTGTATCTATTTTCCAGGTCAGTTGTTTTTCCAATCAGATATTTCATATTTTCTTCTATTTTTCATTCTTCAGATTTTGTTTGACTGATTCTTGATGTCTCATAGAGTCATTAGCTTCTACTTGCCCAATTCTAATTGTTAATGTGTTGTTTTCTTCCTTTATCTTCCCTATCTCTTTTTCCATTTGGTTGATTTTACTTTTCAATGAGACATTGTCTCCATTTATATTCTGATGGTCCTTAACCATTTTGCCAATTTTACTTTTTAAAGATTTGTTTTCATCAGTGAATTTTTTTCCATTTTTTTCTATTTTTTCTTTAACCTCCCTAATTTGGTTTTTAAAGTCTTCCTTAAGTTCTTCCAGGAATGCTTTTAGGTCCGGAGACCAGTTTACTTTCCCTTTTGAGGTTTCAGATGTAGGTGTAGTGTCCATGCTGTTCTATTCTGAATTGGTATTTTGATCTTCCCTGTCTCCATAATAGGAATCAATGATCTTTGGCTTTTTAGCACATTTTTTTTCCTCCTGGCTTCTAAAGTGGATCTCTGTTTCTTAGGCCCAGGGGGCTCTGTCCCAAGTTTCTTGTGTTGGAATCTGTGGGCCTGCTCACTGGCTTTATGTTCTATGGCCTCTGGTTTCATAAGGTGTGGGAGAGGGGTAGTCTGACTGTTTGGAGTCTCCTCATCCCCAGGACTGGTCTACAGCATGGGTGGTCTCAGCTGTTGTCTGTGCTGGTGCCTGCCACTTCCACCGACTGTGCAAAGCCAAGTCTGGGGTCCTGGCATTGATGTTTGTTAGCTCCACCCCTTGGGGCTCAGTTACTCTCCTTGTTCTGCTGAGTGAGGGCTGCTGGGACACTTCTCTTCCCACACTAGTTTCCTTCTGCCACCACAGGAAGACCCCTCTCCCCAACTTCTCTCACTACTGAAGCCCCAGTTCTGGTTCCTCTGTTTCTCCCATGGAAATATTCTCTGGGTTTATTCAAGGGAGGGATAAGAGCTGTTTTACGTGGCCATAATGGCTCCCAGAAATTCAAGAAGACAAGTTTCAAACCTTTAGACAGTGGGTTGGTGACCTCCGGGCTAGCTGCTCCCACAGCCACAGGCTCTGCGCTGGTGCGTCCTGTAGCTCTAACAGACTCCCATCCTGGGCTGAGAGGCCTAGGGCTTGATAGTAGCTGTAGCCAGTACTTCTGCCCTGGGCCTGTTCCTGCCCCAGCTTTTCGCTCACCCAGCAATCTCCCAGACTGGCATGCTGGCTGGATTCCTCTGCTGTTCCAGGTTGGTTTGGTCTGATGCCCTTCCGCGTGCCCAGCACTCCTACCCCTCTTAGTCTACTAGTGGCTTCTAACTCTCTCAAATATGCTCAGATTCACTTTTTTCGATGTATCTGACAGAATTTGTGAGAGAGCTCCAGTAGTTCCTTCCTTTCACTGTGCCATCTTGCCTCCTCCCTGAGGACTTTCTCTTTATCAAAGCAGGTCAACACCTCCTCTGCCACTTATGGTCTAAGAGTTGGCTAGAGCACTGAGATGTTCAGTGACTTGACCATGGTCACACAGTCAGAATATGCAAGACAGAGGAAAGAACTGAACCCAGTTTTTTATCCCCTATGCTGGAAGCTAGGTGGAAAAGTGGAGAGAGAAATGGGCCTAGAGTCAGAAAGACCTGAGTTCAAATTAAGCTTCAGCTATATGACCCTGGACAAGTCATTTGACCTTCTGCCTCAGTTTCCTCAACTGCAAAAATGGGGGGAGGAGTCATAATAGTACCTAACTCATAGGGTTGTTGTGAGGATCAAATAAGATAATATTTGTAAAGCTTTGGTACATTGCTTGACACAGAGTAGGAACTTAATAAATTCTTATTCCCTTCCCTCTCTCCCCTGACATACTACCTCTTTTTAAATAAAGTATAATGATAAGAACTCCCAGATCTATATATACAGTCCTAGTCTCCCTCCCTCCTAAATACCCCTCTAGGCATATTTAACCAACAACTGGCTATTGGCATCTCAAACTAAACATATCCAGAAGAGAATTCAGTATCTTTTTCCTAAAATGGACATTCTTCTAAACTTCCCTATTACTGGTGAAGGAACTAAGATCTTTTCAGTCATCCAGTCTGGCAGCCGCAGAGATTGGCATTTTAGCATAGGACTTGGCACGTAGTAGGTACTTAATAAATGTTGATTAACTCCTGACTATTGACTATCTTCTTCCTTGCTCCTGACTCTTATACATTCCACAAATCCAAGTAGTTGCCAAATCTTTGTTTTCTCCATCTTCACAGCATCTTTTGAATGTGTCTTCCCTCCTCCCCCATTTTACCCACACAGTCACCAACCCTCTCACTTGGACCATTGAAACAGCCTCCTAAATGATCTTCCCTAACTTAAATTTCTTATCATTTCAACCTGTCCTCCACAAAGTCACCAAGATGTTTTCCTAAAGTGCAGATCTGGCAGCATCATCTCATACTGGCAGAATACATCTCATCATCCCTACTCAGTAAACTAGTAGCTCCCCCCAACTTCTAGAATCAAGTATAAATTCCTCTGGCAGCTAAGGCTCTTCCCAGCCTGGCCCCATCCTACCTGCCTTCTTACACATTTCTCACCTCCACAAATGCTACAATTAAGCCACACTTGCTCTTGCTCACATACAACATTCTACTTCCTGTTGCCATATCTCTGCACTACCTATCTTCCATGCCTGTAATTCTCTCCTTCTTCATCTTTTGCTCCTACCTTCCCTGACTTCCCAATCTACCTTTAGGGTAGTGCTTTATGTTGATTGTCATATACACACACAAAGGAGATAACATATATATACACATGTAAGATATAAATATACATATAAATAAGATATAAATACATATATATGTATGAGAGAGAGAGAGAGAGAGAGAGAGAGAGAGAGTTTGTACATAGTTGTTTTCATGCTATTTCCCCATTTGACTGTGAGCTCTTTGAGGTCAGGGACTACCTTTCGCCTTTCTTTGTATCCTCCGCACCTAACACAATGCTTGGCATGTAGGAAGTGCTAAGAAATTCTCCTTGACTCAACTTTCCATCTTATAAAATTTCAAACACCATTAATCCCACTGACCTGCCCCATGCCCAGTCCTGCCTCTTCCCAGGTCTATCACCACCCAAGTCTCCAGCCCTGACTTGATAAATTTTAGATTATCTCACTCCATATTAGTCAGATTCCTCAAAAAGAAAAACAGCATGAGAATGAGTGCTTCATTTGGTAAACTCACTCAATTCCACTTAAATGCCTATGGTTCTATTACTCTAGTCAGCAAGCACACAATATAATTTTTCAATGAGGCAAATTTGACATTAGAATAAGCCTGCATAAAATACCCTCAATTTAAATTTCAATTGGAAAAGATATTTCCCTGTGTGCATTGATATCTTTTGTTCAGCCACTGTGTTAAGATAGGTCATTGCTATAACCTTCCATAGAGCAAGGAATCATGATAACCGACAGTCACCCGATCTATAAAGCAAAAACAGCATCAGTTATTGATAATGCAGATAGAAGCCTGAAGAATCATTTTTCCTATATAAACACACGTGTACATTTGAATTTATATCATCATAGATACTTCTTCACAACTCTGATCTTTTAATTCTGATTGTTACCACCTGTGGATTAAAACAATGGCTTGTAACAAGGAAGACTCTAACTTGGCCTAATGCTGAATTATACCTAGCCTTGCACTACTCCTCAGAACAGTACAAACAGGCATTCCAATAACCATGATGATGATGATAATTCTGCACTCTGCCTGGTTCTTTATCATCTGCTGGGACCTACTCTCACATATGACATTGTCCATGCTTTGTAAAGTGAAGAAGGTCAAGGCTTGCCATTCACTTGTGATATGACAAGTCCAAACTCCAGGGTCCTGAATAATCACAACCTTTAGCACTTTCTAAAAGGGGCAAAAAATAAACATGCCATTTCTCCTAGGTTCCACCACAATTCCATGGGGCTCAAAGAACTTTGTTTTCTTTTACCCTTCAGTCTATTTCTTATTCCATAATATTCTTTAAAAATTAAAAAAAACTGGCATAAGAAGAGACTGAAGATGACTTTTTTAAAGCAGATAGATGAACAGAAAAGTCAGAAATTCAATATGGGCTTTCTCTTTTCTTCAGGCACATAGATCTCACTACTTAATCTAAAAGTACTTTGATCTACCAAAAAATAATAAAAAAGTCCAAAGATATCAATTCTGGTCACTTATTTTGGCTCATATTTTTCCTTTTTTCTTTTTGAAAATCTTTTATGGAACACTGTTCAGTTTTATTTGATGGCTTCTCCATTCTATTTCAGAGAATCTAGTCAAGTGAAAATAAAGAGGTTGGGTGGGGGTAGGAGTGAGGCGAGAAAAAAAAAAAAACATTTTCTGAGCAAAGGTATACACCTTTCTAATAGGGATCAAGGAATCCCCACTCCACAAGTCAAGCTATCTATTAGTGCCTCATGTAACAAATTGCTTGAGGCCATCTCAGGAAACTCATTTGTTTCCAATTTATTTGTGGCCTCAGTTATGTGTTGCTGAAATCATGAGAGAATAAAAGATTGCTTGTGTGTATTGGTTCCTATCAACCTGCAGCCAGGGGAACAGAAGGGCCACTTCAGCATCCAGCATCCAACATCCAACAGGAAGGCAATTATTCACCATGAGCAAAAAAAGGCGGTTCATGGTTGTACTGCCAAGAAATGACATATTCCAATGAATTCAAACCACCCTCTTCAAATTTTAGCATTCCATGGCATAAAAATAAACCCAAGGAGAAAGAAAAGTCAAGCTTGCCACCTACTGCCCAATGGCATAATTGTAAATGTTAGAATTTTGTTCACAGTTTCATGCTATGACCCTTTTAAGAACAAGAAAATGTGTACATATGTGTCTAAAAATATATTCAGGTACATATATTTTCCACCATAACACCTATTCATTTTAGAAGATCTCTGTCTCCCAAGGTTTTAACAGAACAGCATTTCAAACTATATCAAAATCAATTATAACTAACATGCCTCTTTTAAATAAAAAGAAATGTCCTAAAACTACTATATGTGCATGATATGTATGTGGTTTTTATGCATATGCATATATAAGCATGATAAATATCTGGCCAATGGCAGTAGTGACATTTATTAGAGCATCTAGGCTAGGGAAAAGTTTCTTTTAAATGTGCCAGTGATGTCATGTGTTCTCAAAATCAGTTGTCATTCTAGATGACAGGGATTAATAAATCTACTTCCTGATAGGTGCAGATATTTCATATCCTAATATTAATAGATTCAGTGAAGTTTATATAAAATCTATCATAGCACAGCTTCCCAACTTTCTAAAGACAGGCATCACTATATTTTTAAAATAGCAGCAGTCAACTGAAAAATGCTGCTCCAATTTCACCATCATATAACTTTAAGTTACTGAACATGCTTTAAACAATTTTAAATATGTTCAGTTTAGGCTCAGTACAAATTTATTCTGTGTTTAGTCTTCTTGTGGGTATATTTGTTTTAATTTGTTCCAAGACATTATGAGGAGTAACGGAGCAGTTGGCATTCATTGTAACAACTTTGAATTTATTTTCCAAGTAAGGATATGCATTGTTATCCTTTATTTTATCTCTTAATATGAATACAATGTATATAGGTTGGAGGGGTGGATGTATATGTACATAATTTTTTCAGAAAAAAACTTCAGAATTATTTTAAAAACATCATTCATATATGTGAATTAAAACCAAAATATTTTACTATGGTCATTTTTTTTCTGTTTATCTTTTTTTGGGGGGGGGTGAGGGAGGGAGGTGGTGAGTGGTGGGAACCAGGAGTGTGAAGGCCAGGAATCCTGTCACTTCATCAGTATAGAAAGTCCCAGTGTAATAGCTCCCTCTACCAATGAAAACGGGTGACATCTGTAACTTAATTTGAGAGAGAGGTTTGTGATATGCCCCTATGGCCATAAAGGTAGCATGTGTTGGAGGTAGGACTTATGCCTAGGTCTTCCTGAATCCAAGACCAGCCCTTCCTTCACCTTCTAATTGGGAATACATGTCTTTAGCTCTCCTTTGAGTACATATACATGAAATAGTTTAGGTGTGTCATATCTGCCAACATTCAATGGATTAGGTTTGCAAAGTTATTTCTATAAAGCCTAATTATTATCCTCTAGGCTAGCAGCTCTCAAAGTGTGGTCAAGGGACACCTGGGAGCTCCCAAAGCTATTTCAGGAAGTACATAAGGTAAAAAGACTATTTTCATAATAATACTAAAAATGTTTTGTTTTTAATATGGCAAATATCAATAGATATAACCCACATACAAAGAAGCCTCCATAATTTTTAAGAATGTAAACAAGTCCTAAGACCAAAAAGTTTGAGAATCCTGCCCTAGGCATTATGCCTATAATTTGGATTACTGCCATTAGAAGAACAATAGTTCATGTTTTTTTCTCTACCTTCTTCCCTCCACCTAGCTAAATGACACACTTCCTTCAAGGCTCAGCTTAAACTTTATCCAATTGCCTTCCTCATTAAATCTCTCTAATACTCTTCTGGTCACATAAGTCAGGAATTACTTTTATACTGTCTTGTATCTTGTGGTATAGTAGACAATGTCCATAGCTTGGCATTTAAGGCCAAGTAGGAGTAGGGCCTAGTTGAAGGTTAGAGAAGGAATTGCTGTTGTTGAGGTATTTCAGTCATTTCTGACTCTTTGTGACCCCATTTGAGGTTTTCTTGGCAAAGATACTGGAGTGGTTTGCCCTTTCCTTCTCCAGCTCAGGAGACTGAGGCAACCTGGGTCTTGCTGAGGGTCACAAGCTAAGTGTCTGAGGAGGGATTTGAAATTACATCTACCTGACTCCAGGCCTGGTGCTCTATCCACTGAGCCACTTAGCTGCCTTAGAGACACACTAGAAAAGGAATTATAACTATAAATTAACAGCAAGTTCCAGGATCTCTTCTTCCAGGTGAATTCTCAGAATGATTGACAGTCACATGGCAAGCTAATTAAATATAATCATAAGAAGTGTAGACAAGACTATAAGCTCACTCATCTATAAATTGGAATTTTCAACAACCTCAATTATTTAGTGGGGCAATGTTGCACTATGGATACAGCAAAATGGGGAGCCAGAAGAGCCAACTTCAAATCTTGCCTCAGAAACTCACGAGGTGTGCAACCTAGAGCAGATCACTTTTACCATTATCAAGATGGGTCTCCAAGGGAGCTTAGTAATAGTACCTATCTCACAAGATTGTTGTGAGGATCAAATAAGGTAATTTATTTGCAATTCTTTGGAAAGCTATATAAATGTGAGCTCTCATTTTCTAAAGTGGGCTAAACAATTTCAGTAGTTATTGATAATGCACTGTTATCATTGGCCTTTGAATATAAAGGGGTCCCTTTTGAGATTTTCTAGATGTGTAGAAGTTGATTGTGTGGTACTTCATAAGAGATCAAATACAGAATGCAGCTACCTGACTTTATCATTCTGCTGAAGAATAAACTCTCCAACACATTCTATCAAAGACATTGAGGACTCAAAATTATCTAAAATACACATGATGAAATTAAGAAATTTTGTTCCATATGTTAGTGCCATAAAATTCATATAGAAAAATGTAATAATAGTGATAGCACCTTCAATATGTATAATATTTTGAAGCTTACAAAGCACTTTCCTCACAATAATCCCCATAGGGTAGCACAAGTATTATTATGCCTGTTTTAAAAACAGGGAAACTGAAGCTTTGAGCATTTAACTGACTTGCCCATTTTTCTGGTGTGTCAGAATTAAACTCTCATTTCCTGATTCCAAGTCAAGTGCTCTTTCCACCACTAGGGGTATTTCAAGTTCTATTTTGACCTTGTATTTTATTTATAGCTTGTTGAAAAAATTTATCAGCTCTAGCTTTTAATATGTCACCTTTCAAAACCTTGAAGTATCCTTCAAATTAAGAAGCAACGTCACTTTTTTTAGAAATCCAATTTTAAAAATAATTTTATCTTTGCTCCTTCAAAAGACAATTAAAGATGGGAATGTGTAAAAGTCACAGAAGAGAGAAGGAAAAAAGAACAAGGAAGAAAAAATACTTCATGTGTGAAAAAGGAAGGAAAAAAATCACCACGATTTTTGTCCCTAGAATAAAAGGTAGGAAGCAGAAGGGGGTTTCCTTTCAAATTTCTTCTCTCAAAATAACTTACATCTAAATATTCTCAAAATGTCTGTATCATCTTCCTGTTTGAGTTAAAAACATCCTTTATGAAAATATAATTAGGAAGGATTCAATGCTAGATAATGAGACTTGGTACAAATTTAGAAAGTGTGATGCTTTCCTTTCGATGCTGTCCATCAAGCTTGCAAATACCAGCATTTGGCAAAACACCAACATGAAGGAAATAAATAAACTGAGCTCCTTGGAAAGAAATAATAATGATGAAAATATCAACACAGAACAAAAATAAGGACATTTCTAAATCCTGCATCTGTGGGAGATTGGATGATTGGTAAAAATATCCAAGGAAATGAAATATTCAACAACAGTAACTTGTTTTAATAAACTATCTGCACTGTTTTGCTGTTGTTGTTATCTTGTAGAACAGAGGAAGAGTGATGATTAAATTAAAGCAGGCTTTAGCTTGCTTGATAAAGAACTTCTCAATCAATTGTACTGATTAGTTTTGAGACCTTATGCATCAACTTTAAGTGAAAATAAGAAGAGTGTCAATATTTCAGTCCTTCAAATTTTCCTTTTTTTAGGTCCAAGCTTCAACATTAACTTAGGCTGCAAAGTTTTACCCTCATTTTGGTGAGTGATGAGAGACAAAAACTTATCAAAAATCTAGAATAAAAAACGCAGGCAGTCAATTCATATTTATTAAGTGCCTACTACTTGTCAGGCATTTGCTGGCCACTGGTACAGGGCTCTGGGTCAGGAAACCTGACTTCTCATTTCAGTTCTGCCACAAACTATTTGTTTGACCTTAGACAAATCACCTCTCCTCCCTGGTCCTCAGTTTCCTCATATGTAAAATGAGGGGAATGGATCAAAGGACCTCTAAGATCCTCATAGCTGTAACATTCTGTGACTGACTATACCAACCACAAATTCAAGGCATTCTTCAGTGACTATTTTTAAGATGCTATGCTATTACATTATTGTTAAACTTACTTCATTTTGTCTTTGTAGGCCCAGCACCTACCACAATGTCTTGCAAGTAGTAAGCATTAAATAAATTCCTGCTGCATTGGACTGATGGCTATTATTTCCAAATAATGAGCAAATTCAAAAAGTTAAGCAAGTCCTATGTTTTAGAAGTGTTGGAAGTTTTATTCATAAAGAAGGAAAATACTTGACAGTAATTTTGCATGACTGACCTAATATGCTTTCTATGAGTATAATTAACATCACACTTGGATAATTTGGTAAGTAGTCATAGAATCACAATAACTTGCATTGTAATCCTTTAAATGCTTAATAAATGCTTGGTGAAATGAACCTGTCTACAACTTCATTAACACATTAACGTGGGCATTCTATCAACTGGTATGAAAGGCAACCCTTCTTATTCTGGATGATTCTCATCCATATCTTCCCATAAATCCTCTATAAAGTACTCTTCCAACATGTATTTGAGTCTTTGGTTCCTTAACATCTCTGAGGTAAGCAATAAAGCACTTGGGCTGTCTGTATCTGTCAATACTTATTGTCTTGGAAGAGAATAATTACAAAAGCAACTGAAATTTACAGAAAAGGTTTCAAAGCAAAGCATTTTATTTATATTAATTTATTTTATTTCACTTATACCATATAGCTACCCCCACAAAGTAGGTACTGTGCATTATCATCTCCATTTCACAGGTAAGGAAATTGAGGCTCAGGAAAGCTAAATGACTTACTATTGGCCACACATATACCAGATGCAGGACCTGAATCCATTTCTTCCTAATTCTACATCCAGCACTTTATCCACTACACCACAGCACAGCAGTTGCAGCAATACAAGGCAGATTCAAGAGTAATATTTCCTCTATCTTAGCTTTGAACATATTAAGCATTTAATATGAGAGAGACAGACAGATAACATATATTGGAATATCACAGAGAATATATACTTACCTTATATATTTTAATTCTTCCAGACATAGCTTATGTAATTCCACTCTGCAAATGTTCATTTAATGCTCAATTAAGGGATAATCTATGATACAGTTTGCCCAGATATTGAATGTCTCCAGCACTTTTCAATGGCTTTGTTTTGACCACAGACAACAATGGCATAGAGAATAGCTACTTAGTCCTTAAAATGCTTCAAGGCCATTGTTTATGATGTCAATAATTAGTTTAAGCTTTGCACAAACCTAATTAGCTCCTTACTGCCAAACAAAATAACATAACATACAAACAAAATAACATAATAATGATTCGTTTTCCTTTTCAGAGATACCTTGAGTTCAATTTAAATTTAACTAAGTATTTAATACCATACCAATATTTACTGGGTAGCTAATGCCAATAGGCCTGTAGTTATAAAATGGCAACAAACAAAACACTGGGCCTGGATAATAGTACATCTAGGTCCCAATTAGTGCAAATCACATGTCCCCCAAAAGTAATCTCATGTATTTGGATTCACACTAGTCAGAGTTATAAGTGTATAAAACATAGTAATTGGTTCTAGTCAAATGGAAATATGCAGTGTGACAAATAATGTGACCCCTTCAGGGGATTCATAATTCACACTAATTGGGACCTAGTTGTAACAGCAATGACATATTTATATAATTCTTTATGGTTAAGAAATACTTTCTATACATTATCTCACTCGATTCTCATTTTAAAGATCAATCATCTGAAATTAGTAATCAGCCTAACAGTGGATATAAAGCCAACGTGAGAGGCATGAAGACCTAGGTTCAAGTCCCATCTCTGACATAAACTGGTTGTGGTTAACCCTGGGCAAGTCTCTTTTTCTTTCAGAGCTCTCAAGTATCTCTCTAAGACGATAAGTTGCAGAACAGGTATAGGTCTGCATAGGTGAGGGAGTTTCCTTACCACAAATTTCCTATACCAACAAAACCACATGCCATGAACCCTACCAAAAACAAACAAAAAAAAACAAACCCCAAGATTTAAAGCAATTTAAGTCTTACCCAACTTACCCAATAGCATAAATTTAAGCAAATATTCAAACTCCAGTTCTCTGACTCCAAGACTAGTATTCTTTCTATCATGCTATGCTGGAGAACTTGGAGGACCCCAAATAATAACCCTCTATCTACTTCTCTGCATTCATGTCATCTTCCCCCAACAGAACTTAGGCTCCCAAGGCAGAGACTCTTCTGTGTTTGTCCTTGTAGCACCTAGCATGGAATCTGACACAGAGTAGGCATCTGATAAATGTTTGTTTATCAACTAACTGCATGGTGTTTTTAAGTTTGCAAAGCACTTTATATGTCTCATCCTATTTGATCATCAATCACAGATTTGTGAAGTTCAGGCACTTCACACTTTGATATAGCTATTCTAGAAATTAAGAAGATGAGGTTCAGAAAAATTAAATGACTTCAACATGTCCTCCCAATTCTACTATGTGTTGGGAGCAAGAGGCAAATACAGGACTCTCTTGACACCATTTCCAGATCTCTTTCCTCACTCAAGCAAACAACCTCAGAATGATGTGAAGGTCTAATGCTCAGTAACCGTGGGAAGCCACTTGACCTCCTCCAAGTCTCACTTACCTCTGTAAAACAAGGACTCTTCTGGAACAAGGATTTATTTAATAATTAATGGTATTTTTTCTTTAACAATCCTAATCTATTTTTTACTTCAAGGAGCTAAATATTTTTTTTCGAGAAGCTTCACTTCCAAAACACTTTTAATTCTTATGGTGAATAAGCCTATCATAGTAGAAATTGGTTTTGAGCAATGCCTCTGCTGTTTGATTAAGTTATGAACACTTTGAGCTTCAGTTCTCTGACCCTATCTATAAAATGTGAAAAATCAATTCTTCAACAACATTTATTACATGCTGCTACATACCAGGCACCATACAGAAGACGGGGAACATAAAGACAAACATGAAATATTACTTGCCCTCAAGGAACATGTATTCTATCGGGGAGACAGTACATATATAAGTATATACACAATAACGACAAGGTCAATTAAGGAAGGAAGGTGATGGGACTAACAGCCATGGGAAACAGGAAAAACTTCACATAGAAAGTATGGCTTTGCCGTTTTAATAATTATTAGGGCTATTGTGAGAATCAAATGAAATTGTAGACTGAAGGATGATTTATAAAGTTCCATACAAATGTAAAGTGTTATCTTGGAGCTGTCTAGTGTTATAGAATCTCAGAGTTGGATGGGGTCCTCGGCAGTCATCTAAAAGTTTAGCCTACAAGTGAAAAAATGCCTCCTCTAAAATAGAGGCAACAAGTTATCACCTAGCCTTTGCCAGTAGACCTCCGGGCAATGGTGGGGTGGGGGTGCAGCACTATTTCTACATGTCAGATGTTCCTCAGTGAAGGTTTTATCTCTTAGGGCCATTTTTAACAGGCTCTGTTTCCTGCATGCTAATGCCTGAAAAGTACTGGGGAAGGATTTTAAGCATATGGAATCAGTTTAAATGGTGATGTCCATAAGGAAGAGCAGAATGCTTAATGAAATGTTCTGTTAAAGTATTCTGCCCTGAACAGACATCACCACATAAACTTACAAAGTAAGTTAACAGGAACAGAAGCCCACAGCAGAGATAAGGCACATGGAAGACCATGGTTTACATATTAAGTTGCTATACTTACCTCTTTTCCATGAAATCTGATATGCAAAATGGAATGTCAAACAACCTACTGTGGGGTACCTATGATTATTCATTCCATCAGGAAAAGAAAATGGGCACTGTAACCTGAATGTGAAAGATAACATGTGCCGGCATTATATAGAGAAAGTATATAAGGAGCCACATGCTTGCTTACTTCATAATTATAGCATTTATTTGCATTGATTTTATCTTCTTAGAATCTTTTGCATGTCATTTCTTTTATTTTCACAATATCCCTGTAAGGTATGTAATGGAATTGGAGAGTGAAGGAGAAGGTGATTGATACCAGATTAAATAACTTAATGAGCCTTGATTTATATGAGGCCTTAACAAACTACCTTTTCCCAAAGAAATAAAATAAACGTCTTCCCAAGAAATTTCAGGATGCCATGAGATGATAAAAACAGAAGTCATCTAGAATAAAAAAGAGGCTCTGGTTATGTATGAACTGTCCTCGTATAGCTGACATCACTGCACTGAGTGAAACCAGACTTTTTCAACAAAGGATGACTCAAGGAGAAAGAGGACAGATATGGGAAAAGTTTTTGCTCTCTAGAGATGCAAATATCATTCTGTACAAGTAAGTTACCTGTATAAATACCCATAATCTGGCAAGAGACATTAATGACTGAAGGATGGTCCTCTGAGTCCCATTTAAGCAAAAGTGCTATGTTCCTTTGTTTCCCTCCTGAAACCTATCAGTGAGAAAGAGAAGATTCTAGGAAAATCTGGACAACCTCATTTCATCACTGCAGGCATCTGAAAATAAATTTCTACTGGAGGAGTTTAATACATATGTGAGCAGTTATACTGACAGGAGGTGAAAAATAATCATGGCTTTCAGAACCTATATGTATGTGATGAAATACTACTGTTCCATAAGAAATGACAAAAGAGATGTGTTTAAAGAAACTTTGGAAGAACTGTATGACCTGATACAGAGTGAATTGAGCTGAACCAGGAAAATAAATCAAGTAGTAACACTGTTGTTCTTGTTGTTCTTTGTCCTTCATTCTCAAAGAGGACCACATCAGGAAGGTGATGTCATGACTTGCAAGTGAATTGGAATTAAGGGAGGCAGGGCTGTGTAAGGTCACCAGCCTCATTCTCTCCTCCAGGGACATCTGGATCCAGGGTCAAGATACAGATCAGAACAACTGAAGATGGCCCCAGATGCAGTAGGAGATCTTGGCCTTTTTAAGTTAAGGTCTTTCCCAGGTCTCAGTTTCAGGCAATACCTATTCAGTGATTAAGACTAAGTAAGAAAAGAGGCAAAGAACGGCCTCTTTAACCTAGTCAAAAAAAATTCAATCTTGGAGGGAAAGACCCTCAGGGTTTCTGGCCAAAACAGAAACAACTGCTATTTATACTCACTCTGAGCCATCAGAACCCAAACAATGACTAAGTGAGGCTTAGGCTGGGACCTTTTGTCATCCAATTCATGAGAGCCAGAGTGATTTGGGTTTAAGGAAAGGTACTTAAAAAAGAAATCTACCTAATAAACCCCAATATACCTTGCAAAGTTTCAGGGATTAAAATATCTATTCCTTTGGGTACAGCACCCAAAGGGTATAATTCCCTGCGGACAGCAGGAAAGGAGGGAGAGGAGGAAGGAAGAGAAGGAAGGAAGGAAGGAAGGAAGGAAGGAAGGAAGGAAGGAAGGAAGGAAGGAAGGAAGGAAGAAAGGAAGGAAGAAAGGAAGGGTAACAACATCATAAAGACAAGCAACTTTGATAAGACTTAAAAACTCTGATCAATGCAATGATCAATCATGGTTCCAGAAGCCTGATGATGAATAATGCTACCCAACTCCTGTTAAAGAAGCAATGGATTCAACACTCCAAATGACATTTTCTTTTTACACAGACAAAGTGAGAATATGTTTTGCTTGACTATGCACATTTTTATAAAAGATTTCTTTTTCTTTTTATCAATTGAAAGGATGGGATGAGGAGGAAAAATGCCTATTAAGTGAAAAAATAATTTATCATTATTAACACATGCTACCCACTGAAAAACAAAATCTGTAAGATGCACCCAAAATATAATTAATAGCAATAACAACTCACATTTATGTAGCATTTTGCTGATTAAATCAATGTCTGCCAGTAATACATGAATGAATTATGTCTACTACAATTCAAAGTTCAATTCAAGTGTTGTCTTCTACATCTCGCCTTTCCTGTCCACCCTTCTATTACTAATGTTAACTCTTGAAATACCTTTATAGAGCTTTGTATTTACTCATATGTGTACATGTTGTACACCCCCACCCCAGTAGAATGTAAGATATTTGAGAGTAGAGACTATTTCAGTTTGTCTTTGTGTAGCCAGTGCCTAGCAGTTTCTTGCACACAGTAAGTACTCAATAAATACTTGATAAATTGAATTTAAATGAAATGAATCACAAGTGACATATAGACTTTTTAAGGAAATCAGCATCATGAAGAACAGTCAAATTCCATAACTCAGAGACATACTTCCCAAATGGCATGCAAACATGGAGGAAGGTGCTACTCAGGCTTTATGTAAACTGATAGAGCAACAAAGAAAGGACCCAAAAAAATGACACAATGACATCTTAGAAAGAGCAAGAAGTGAGACTGGACACTACAGGATGCAAGTTTAATCTCTACTCTGCCTGTGTGACCTTAGGCAAATTGCTTAAACAAACATCTCTACATCTGAGTTTTCTCATCTTATCAGCAAAATGAGGGTACTGGAGTACATAGCCTCAGAAGTAGCTTCCAGCTCTGTATCTGAAATCCTATTATTTGTAAAATGAGGTTAGAATGAATGACCTCTATGGTCCCTTCCAACTTGAAATCTATAATCCCATGATCACCATTAAGTGTCTTTGCTAGCACTAAAGTGTTCTAAAGTGGACATGATCATTGCTGTACAGCAGACATGAAAAAAGCAGAGTGAAATGTTGAGTCTTTTGTGCTTTATTCATCAAAACACATCATATTTTTCATAGACTTTATATCTGGTAACTACAGAAGCAATTCTGGTTGCCCTGAAAGAGTTACCAAGATGCTGAGGATATTCCAAGATGGTATGTTTGGTGTAATGGCAGAGCTGATGGAGTCTTGCCCAATCTGGTGTCCATCATTAATGCATATATGTATATTAATGTATAATCACTGTCCCTATTTTATATATGAAGGATCTGAAGCAGTGATTTGTTAGTCATACATGTTAATAAGAACAGTGCCATGGCTAACACATTTGTGACTCTGACTAATAATCTTACATTACACTACTGTTATAAAGAAGACACTGTCTCCTCCCAAACATAAAATTTGGATTGTTGTTCAGTCTTTTTTCATTCATGTCCAGCTCTTCAGGACCCCATTTGGGGTTTTTGCCATTTCCTTCTCCAGTTCATTTTATAGAAGAGGAAACTAAGGCAAACAGGGTTAAGTGAGTGTCTGAGCTAGTAAGTGTCTGAGGTCAGATTTGAACTCAGGAAGAGGGGTCTTCCTGATGCTTCCAGCACTTCCAGCACTCTATCCACTGTGTCACCTAGCTACCCTAAAAATTTGGATTAGCAATACATATAAACAAGGATTTTACAGTAGATGAAGTAATAGCAGATAATTTTGATGTCCAGTACACATGGTTCATCAAATTATTTCATAGTTTATTTTTTAAAATATGTTACCAATAACATATCTGGTGGTTAAAGCAAAGTTAAATTCAAAATTGTTGTCGGTTTTTAAAACCTGGAAAAATGATGCAAGGATGATGTCTAGTTACGATGTTTCTGAAATCATATGTTTTTTCAAAGACACAAAGACTATATTGAGGTTTCAGTACATGCATTACCATTATTCTTAATTATAAGAGTAAGAAATACTTACCACTGGGTTCTTTCAAACTCCAAGTTACTGTAAATGAATATAGCTGCTCTTTGACTTACAAAGACTGAACTTAGAAATTTCTCATACGCATCAACAGTTGGTCTACCACAACTTCGGTGAGAAGGGGGTTGGGGGGTGACTTGTATTTTAACGTAGCTGCATTCCACCATCTCCCTGGATGCCACAGAATGCATTTTCTCATAGAATAAACATTAAAATGCAGAGGAGAGGGGAACAACTAAATTTTAATTCTAGCTCACAAAAGTCATTTTTAAGTCATAAAGTAACTAAAACAGAAGTTAATTCATTTTAAAAAATGTTCTTTTAATGAGATAGAAGCAACAGAATTTGAGTGCCCTCAAGTTACTAAAATTAAAAAAGGAAGGCCTTCAGCATCATAGATATTTCTTTTAAAGAGAATTTATAAGAAAATACAAATGAGGAAATAGAAAGAAAGAAGTAACAGGAATATTATGAGTGTGAAACATTGAGTGAACTTTCAGATGAGGTCACTACATTATTAATTTTTATTTAACTGTTTTACTTTGTTACAAGAGACCTCTCACAAAACCGGAGTAATCTCTGAATGTTTGTAATGTAAAAACAAAATGCATCAGTAAAATTAGGTGGGAAAAGGCGTAAGAAAAAGAGGAATGAAATAACTTTAGTGCAGGGAGTACTCACACCAATGAAACTGTGAATCTACTAATGTAAGTGGTTGAAACAAAGATAGGAACAAAAGAGAAAGAACAAAAGAAGATGAAGAAAAAGAAATAGGGAAAGAGAAAGAGGAGTTGAGAACCAGAAGGAGATCAAAGGAGGAAAACAAGAGGAGAAATAAGAGGAAGAGGGCTACTCCATCAGGTAATGACAATAGCTACATAGGTTAACTCAAAGTGGAAGTAGAAATTAATCTCAATTACATTACCAGTTAAATAGGCTTTTCTGGGCTAATTAGATATTTAATGATCATACACGATGTTGTTCATAATGGAAAATGTGTTCCAAGCTGCAAATAATGAAATGACAAATGAACTTTCAGAGCACAACTTATTTTGTAAATTGAGTGCTTCCTATATTTTAAACTGAAATGAGTGATGGATGATTAGAAAAATCCTGCATGCCATTATCCATGAAGTGGATTAATTAATAATTATTAATTAATTAACCAATATAACTTAAAATCTCAATTTAGAAACTGATTCTTAGTGACATACTGGTGCATTCTCATTATTAAAGCTTTTCTGACCCCACCAGGGACCTGGATGTATTATATATGGTCTTACCAAAAATCCCATTTTGTACTATACAGAGATTACTTGCCAAAGCTATTAAAAACACATACCTACAAATAGAAAGCATGATCGTTTACCAAAGCTGGGTCAGCATGACAACCAGAAGGTAAACATGGCATTAATAAAAGATACACTTAACCTGGCACTGAGGTCAATAAGAAATTATCTCTTCCCCAAAACTAACTTATACTTAAAATTACCAATAGAGCATAGAATTTCTGTATTTCCAACATGCATTTGTAACCAGGAACCACACCATGATCTCTTCCCTCTCAAACTGTCGATTGCCACAAGGGCAGGGGTGATGGACTATGATTCACAAAGACAGGGAGAGCAGAGGCCCAGCGCCTGACTATCACCATGCTTTTCAATCTCTCACCTCATCAGAAAGCACTGGGAGACTCAAGGCAGTGGTGGTGCTTCCTTTTTATTTTTGGTGGGAGGAGGAAGAGAAAAGGAGAGGAATCATGGTGATTATCAGAAATCAGACCTCTGCTCTCCCTCTCTTAACAAAACATCATTCCACCTGATCCTTCAATAATTTGAGAGAAAGAGAAAATAAGAAGGCAGCTTGGGCCCTGATTATACATATTTATAGTAGCACTTTTAAATGTGTCAAGCATCTTCATTGCTTTTATAATTTCTTTATAAAGATGACTTTTTCTATAAGTCAAGAAAAATCAGAAAGCATTTATTAAGTGCCTACTATATGCCAGACACAATACCAAGAGCTGGAGATAAAAAGAAAAACAAAAAACATTCCCTGCCCTCATGGAGGTCACAGTCTAATGGGGGAAACAACATGCACACAACTACGTGCAAGCAGGATATATAAAGAATAAATTGGAGATAATCTCAAAGGGGAGACATTCACATTAAGGGGGAATCAGGAAAGGCTTCTTGTAGAAGGTGGGATTTTAGCCGGGACTTGAATAAAACCATGGAAGCCAGGATTCAGGGGAGGGGAGAGAGCACTCTGTTCATGGGGACAGTGAGTGAAAATGCCCAGAATCAGGGGATGGAGTGTCTTGTGTGAAAAACAGCAAGAAGGCCAATGTCACGGGATCACAGAGTATATGGGAGGGAGTAACATATAAGAAGACTGGAAAGGTTGGAGGGAGGCCAGGTTATAGGAAAGGATATACACAGGATTTTATATTTGATCCTGAAGGTGATAGGTACAGAAACATACATCAAATATTTAGTTAGAGAGGGACACGTGTATGTGTGTGTGCACACGTGCGCATGTGTGTGTGTTTTAAATAAGGAAATTAGATGTAAGAGACAGTTAAGAGCTGAATAAGTCAAAGGAATAAAGCATATTGTATGTGACAGGTCACAGGATCATAGAGCAAGAGTGAGAAGGGAACTCAGATGTCAGCAAGTCCAAACCCTTTCCTTTTGCAGATGGGCAAACTGAGGCCTAGAGAAGTAAAATGACTTAGATACAAGTGTCATAAGTGAGCACTAAACTCATTTCTTCTAACTCCAGAGCCAGTGGTGCTCTTCCCAATGAATCATGCTGCCTCCCCCAGTCTTGAGAAATACTCCAAAAATAACAGTAACCTTGAAGTCATTCCAAAGAATACATTAAAAGCATAATTAACACATTATTTAATAGGGAATTCTGGGGGGTGGGAGGGAAGTAAAGAAAGCTTACTGTGAATGCATCTGTTGAGAGATTCCTACTGAAGTCTTTGGCTTTAGAGTCAAGGTCATCTGAGCCACAGGGCTGACTCTCTGTGCAATCTCCACCTTTTGAGAGGAAGGATGCTGTACAGCCTGCTCTGGGATGATCCACGAAGAAGCTCCAGGGCCTTGACTGCCAGAGGCAGAGGTGGAAGAAGTGTCTTGCATGACTGTATTCTCACAGGCCTTGCCTTTGGTCCCTGGTTTGCATACACACAGCTGAGGTCGAAGACACATCCCTCCATTCTGACACTGTGGGATGCAGTTGGCTGTAAAAAGAAATCAAAAGGCATACCTTTAAGGCAAAGGGTAATCGATATATCATTATCCTTCCCTAAGTCTCTGTAAGGGAGGGAGGGGGCAGAATAATCCCTAAGAGCCCAAAGTAAAACATATGCAGAAATAAAAGTACTAAAAACCCAATATCATGGCCAATATCAATGCCTTTTTGACAAAAGTTTTCAATTTAGTACAATTTACTTTTTTTTCTCATGATCACTTTATTCTATAATTGTAAACACTTAGAATAAAACCTTGGAAATCATCTAATATAGCCCTTTCATTTTAAATGTGGGAAATTGTATCCCAAAGATTTGCCAAAATTTACGCGGCTATTCACTGGCAGAGCCAGAATTTAAAATTCAAGCCTTCTGGTTACCAGTTTAGTAATATTTCTATTATTTCTGAAATGGTACTAGATTTGGAATCAGAAGACCTAGGTTTGAATCCTGAATACAGCTTAAAACCTGTGTGACTTTGGTCAAGTTATTCAACTTTATCTACACCTCATTCTCCTCAAATATAAAATAAGAGAACTGGATGAGAGATGATTGCTAAGGTCTCTTCCATTTTAAATCTATGCTCTGATGTCATGATAAAGTCCATTAGAAAGTATTCCAGGCACCAAAATTCACTTTGCCATCAAATTGTTGAATGCTTCTGTTCTACAAAGTTATCTTCACCCTTTAACATTTTATTGCATTTCCATATCAATAGTCAAGTGAAGCCCAGCACTCGGCCAGGACATGAAAAGGATATGGCAAGCATGGTTTTCCATCATTTTTCTAGGTCCCCAAGTGGTATTAAGTAGTTTTAAACGATTGTGTGGAGTTAGAGAAGTGGCTAAAATATATAATCTTCCCATGAGCTCAAGACATGCTCAGCTCAGTCTTGGATTAAAGGAGAAACTCTAGCTCCTTGTCCTAGCCCCACCACTGAGCTCCATCAATCCCACCACAAATGAATCCAGTCTCCTAACTCAGTCCTAGTCTACAAACCAAGCATAAGGGAGACTGGATTGTAAAATAAGGGCAGCTTCCTTCAGCAAGATCATTCTTTAATGAGGAGCCAGGTGGCTAAGATGTAGAACAACAACAAACAACAACAACCAGAATCTGTTTTTGTTGTGTATCCTTCTTTCTCAAAGAAGACCAATGATGTCATGAGGGTGATGACTTGCACGTGAATTGGATTAAAGTGAGGCAGGGCTGTGCCAAGTCACAAAGACTTCTGCCTTACTCTGTCCTTCAGAGCTTTAAAGTTTGCAGAGCAGTCCACATGTATTAACTCATTTGACACCCACAACTGTGTGGGAGATACTCTTATTGGCCCAGTTTTACAAATGAGGAAACACAGAGGCTCAAAGCCCCAGCTACTAAGCATTAGAGACAGGAACTGAATTCATCTTCCTGGCTCGAAGTCTCATGCTCTATCTACTGTTCCATCAAGCTGCAATGGAAAAGCATTGCTTTAAACAAAAGACACCCTTTAAAGAGAGTGATAATAGTACCAATAAGAATAACGAGGCTGACACTTTGCCTCACTTTCCAATAAAATGATGCCAAATATCCACGGTAAGAAGTGATAGGAGAGTGAATTTAAATGCAAAGATACAGAACACTTAAGACAATTTAGAAATCTGAAATCAGGCTTTAAAAAAGTGATACAGCTAATCTTGACCTCCTCATCCATGGGAGATTGGTCTAAAGACTCTCTAAGATGTCTTTTAAATCTAAAATGCCATGGTTTCAATATTGTAATTCCAGTGTGGTTAATCAACCAACAAGCATTTATTAAGTACTGCTATGTGCCAGGCACTGTGCTAGGTACTATGGTTACAGAGAAAGGCAAAAATCAGTTCATGCTCTCAAGGAACTCACAGTCTAATGGGGAAGATGATATACAAACAACAACGTACAAGATAAATATGGAGATCATCAACAGAGGATGAGACAGTGAAGTGGTAGAGGTCAGGATTCTTATCCAAGGACACTATTGTTGCACAGCAGAAGCCTGCGGAATTATCTGCCATTTTCTTCTCTATATCTGGATAGTACTTATTTTAAGACTCAAAAACTAAGAATCCCATGGCTACAGAGTAAAGAGGAAACACAAGAAAGGTCAGTCCTAGCACTGAAAATAGTTTTCATGTCTTGTGCCATAAAGACGGGACAAGATTTTCTTTATGCTTTCAATTAGAAACGCATTTTAGTTTAACATCTGAGAATGATTTCCTCTCCCTTTGCTTCCCAAGGTGTACTGCTAACATCTTATGATCTAGGAGAAAGCCTGCACTAAGAAACTTGTAAAACTGATTGTCTATTAGAAACCACTGGAATCTTATAAAATACCACTTATAAAATGCATCTATTGTCCTGCTTGCTTGTAAATGGACTATTTCCTGGAACACAGGAGTCTCAACACACCAATTAGAAGTGTTTGATTAAAAATATGCATTTATAAGATAATAGAGATAGCTAGGTGGCACAGTGGATAGAATATTGGCCCTAGAATTGGAATGACCTAAGTTCAAATCCATCGTCAGACCCTTACTAACTGTGTGACACTGAGCGAGTCATTTGACCTCTGTTTGCCTCAGCTTCCTCGTTTGTAAAATGGAAGTAATAATAGCAGCTACTTCCCAGGGTTGTTGTGAGGAACAAATAACATATATACAGTGCCTTGCAAACCTTAAAGCATTCAAATCCAGATCCTCTACCTCCAAATATAATGCTTTTACCTTTGTACCATGCTGTACCATCAGTACTTACTTGGTATTTGTAATATGCTACCTTATACTTAGTTATTCATCAGTACAATCACAATGTCAAAGGGATAACATGGAAGAGCCTCAAGCACATTTGTTAGATTCCCCATGATAAATTTATGGGAAGACAAGGATACGGGATAGGCAAGTATAGGCATGTGGAAATCTATTTCATTGGTGGGGGTACCTACATAGATAAAATCTCAGAACCAGTTGGGCATATAAGAGTTTCTATGCATTAATTATGTCTTTCTCCTTTCCCATGTAAACAGCAAGTATCTTGTGACCAAGGATGTACAGGGATACACTTTGGCAGAGTTCCTCACTCACAGGAAGTACATAATGAATATGCTTGATTTCTGGATAGATTTATCCCCAAAAGCACCCAGCACAGTGAACTGCACATAACAGGTGCCCAACAAATGTTTACTTATTAATGTAAAAAAAGTAGAACCATGTGACTTTATCACTGCTCCTTTCATGGGGTCCAAGGGCTACTGTAAAGGAAACGTACCTTAGCTGTAGGCAGTAAAAATCCTCTGACATGTACACCTCATAAAAATGTGTTTAATGAGATTGCTCACTTTATATCTGGAACTGGTTGATACAATAGTGGTAAAATTAAACAGTGCCCACTTCCAAGTAGACGTTTCTCTATGAAAATAAGTATTTAAATACTCCTTTACATACTATGGTTAAGCAGAATTCTGTTCTATGCTCTGCTATGTCATACCTAAATCCATGGTGAGAAATAGTTACTCTTAGATTTGGTCATATTCCAGAATCATTTTCAAGAGCCCAAATGGAGAATGTGTTTAAAAGCTTTTTGAATAATTCTGAGAATCTGGACTGGTAAGATGAAAGAAAATGGCTCAAAACAGAAGCTCTCTGGTGATGGATTCAAGATGTAGAATGAGCTATACATCTTTAGACATGGACAATGAGGAAATGAGTATGTTTTCCTTGATTCATTTCCTTGAAATGAGTATGATTTCCTTGAGTATGTTCCATGGGTATTGTTTTCCTTCTTTTTCTTTTCAAAAGGGGAAGTAGGAGGGAGAGAAAATAGTGCTTGTTCATTGAAAAAAAAATGTTTAAAAAATTCCAGAGCTCTCAGAGGTCATAGGAGCAAGGAATTATAGAGACTACATCTGTAATGGATCTGAAAGATTATCTAATACAAAACCTTCTTGTTTATGAATAAGGAAATGGAGGCCCAGAGAAATCAAGTGACTTGCTCAAAGTCACCACACAAGTGATCCTGTAGGACAGTAACAGAGCCAAGATCCAAATCTGGATCCAGGTGTGTCTGACTCCAAAATCAATTCTCTTTCTACTATGCCCAAGCTGCTTTCACCTTCTGCAGTGCTCAGCCATAATAAAAAATAAAGATATGTAAAAATAAAATAACCCCTTCAAAAAAGTGAGAAACAATTTGATTGTTTATTTAAGATTTAATTTTTGGAGCCCTGCATTAGTAGAGGGAGTTTACTCTTCAGGGAGTTCCCTATGCCAACGAGAGAGAAAGAAAACAAGAGAGACAAGAGACAGAGATCAACAGATAGCTACATATGCATATACACACGTATAGATAAATCCTTAGGTTTCTCCACATTTCAACATCCTACTCCATTCTGACCAAAAAGATCTTGACATTCTTTACATTTCATATGATGACATTTTTTGATGAACAAATTTTGTACCAAAGCCCAGAGAAAAAAGTTTCAGTTCAGGCATGGGCTCTATTACTTTAATTTCAAAAAAAGAAATCCTTAGTTATATTTAAAGCATATCCTGGAGCATTACTGGACCAACAGTATCACCCTGCTACTTGGCCTCATAACCAAACAAGTTGCAGCATGCCTATTACATGTGTCCTGGGGAGAAATGTGAGTCTCACTGTGTTTTATGTGATCAGAGACAGCAGGTGAGAAACTGCTCTGCTGTATCTTCACAGCAATTCCCAGCTGCCCTTTGAAGTTATTCAGTAACCCTGAGTGCTATCCGATCACAAGAAACATAGCATGAAGTCACATATTTTAGAATATTTTAATGTCTGGTCTGTCTGTAGGCCAAAAACAAATAAATACTTCTACTGTAAAGAGTCTCAGACTAAACTTCCTCCAAGATGCCTGAAGGGCTGAACCACTGCTACTGAAGTCCCCTATTTCTCCAGTGCAGTAGAAGAATGAAGCAAATGATGTGTTGCACAGAAGTGAATTTTCTAGATAATGGAAACAATTTTTTAACCATTTTATAGACATCCTTCTAAAATGCATATATGTACGTATATGCTTCCCTCCTTACCCAGAGGACAACGAGCCTACTATTCAATTAAATTCATATATTATAATTTTTTCGGCCATTCCTCAATCACTGGCCCCATAGGCTGTGTCTAGTTTTTGATTCCCATTGTATGGATAAGAAACAGGTAGAGAAAAGAGATCAACTTATAAATCTGTGTAACTCCTTTTGATTACAGTCTAATGGAAATTCTCCAGAAAGACAAATTTAAAAATAATCAGGTCTCATTGCAACAGTGTAATGTACCCAATATTGCAAAATAAAGGAGTGTATGAATAGCAAACACAAAATAATAAGCCTTATTCTTTTTCTTTATTCTTATTCTTTTCAAATAACACATTATCATCACTAATAATAATAACATAGTTATATGACACTTATAAGTTTGAGAAGCACTTCATACAAAATGGCTCTTTCAAAAAAGGCACAAACTCCTCAAATTCTGTTCAAATAGCAGTGAGACTACTTAGTGGAGATGTTTAAAAAAAGCCATGCTTTAATTGAAAGTTTGAGTAAAGGACCTTCCGAGGTCCCTCCCAAATCTGGGATTCCAAGATTCTAATCTTGCCTTTTCCTGATGACTCAGAATCATCATTATAAACATCCATGGACAGAAACACTGTTCAGTGTTTTCTGGTTTCTACATCTCCTCTTTCAATGCTAAACTGTCATATGCCCTTGTGCCTGCTTCTAAGAATCTTCCTCCTGATCCCAGGCCCAACCCTGTTCTTCAGCCCTGATCCAAGTTGCTGCTTCTAATCTCCCTATAGTCCAAAAAAATCAGATCACAAGGCTCATTAAAAACCTCCACTCCATGTGAGGGTCTCAAGAATACTGTGACAGCCATTTCAAGTATTTAGTGGTCTCTTCCCTCTCCTCACGTTACCTTTATAGCCAGAGAGCTTAAGTTATAAGAAGTCTGACCTTTCTCTGCATGAGAGGTGTTCCTGTATGACTTCATTTAAATTAGCTATTGTTTGGGATGAAGCATACTCCTATCTATATTATACATAAAAGAATAATGATACTCTTAAGAGCCCTGTTTATATATAATATAATTTATATATAATTTAATCAACTCACACAATGTGTAACAAAAAATAATAAATGACTTTTCTGCTTCTGCTGTTGCCTTTTTAGGAAGTTTTTAAGAAAGTCCAATTTAAAAAGAAAAAACAATTCATGTAATTCATATCCTCGTGACAAACAATATGTAGAGACATTTACACAATTTTATTGTGGTCATAGGTACTAATGAACATGGAAAAGATGAGCATTCTCAAAAATAAATTATATATAAACCTTTGTATTGACTTTTTAGAGTAACCTAGAGTTATCTAATCCCCTCACATTTTATTGGTTATGAGGCAAAGGAAAACTAAGTGACTTTCCATAGGTCATATGGCTAGTTAGTTACACAATCAGGACTAGAAGACTGGGTGATTGAAGCATAAATAACTATAAGTTTATTACTTATATACCACATTAAGAATCTGTGATTAGGACTTCCAGGTCATGTGACCAACAAGATGGCAGACTAGACATTTTCTCTGATCCTCACAACCTCTCAAACTTCCCCAAAATAGAAATTATGCACCAAAGATAAAGCACCTGCAGCTGTTTCCATGGTCTAAAACACCAAAAATCCAAAAGAAGGTTAAAAACAAAACATAGAAAATGATACTCACTAACCCTGAGCTCACTTAGTATCCCTTCCTCACCTCTCATGCTCCCACAAGTCAGTCCACACTAGCAGATCCAAGAACACAACACAGATTTATGTAGAAATTTACCCCTAAACTCCAGTTCCCCCTCCTTCTTTCCAGTGTCATAGAAACTCCAGGTCCAGACTATGTAAGCTTCCTCAAGACTCAGTTTGGCCACCATCCTTTAGGAGCAAAAGCCTGCTAGGGGTTGCAACCCAGAAGCTCCAATGATGCAAAGCTCTGAACTGCCAACACCAACAGGTTCTGAACTGCCAGCACCAGTTCAAAAAAAATAATGAACAGAAGGAGTGGGGCAGGTCACCAGGCCAGGAGTCTGTGTGTTTAAGGAACTGTCTCCACCAGGCCTGAGTGAAAGAGCAGAGCATCCAGCTAGGGACAGTTCTGACCACCCAAAAGTCAAATGGCGCAAAAACCTAGGCTGGTAAAACATGAATTGACCAGTGTGGTAGGAGGTTAAGACGCTTTGAGATCCAATCCCCAAGGAAATCACAATCAGAAGGGAGGGAGTAAGAATTGAGTAATAAGGAGGGAGGCGTGGGAACAAAAATTCCAGGAAGAAATCTCAAAGGTCTTGTACATAAATATTAAATCAACAGGAAAAACAGTAACAACAGAAGGAAATATGGCCTCCAGATCTAGTAAACAAGTTCAGCATCTATGAATAGATACTGTAAAACAAAGGAAAACAATCCACATTTGACAAGGCAGAGGACTCAGTGGAAGTTGAAAAGAACATGGAACCACATCATGCTCTTCCTGAGTGGTTTAAAAAAATGAGAATTATGACAGCAGAATTTGTGTCCTGCACAGCAAAAATAATGGACAGAATAGAAAAATTTGAAACTGCAATGGCCAGCCTGAACAAAGAAACTAAAGAGAGAAGAATAGATTGGGAATGCAAATACACACAAGTGAAAGACAATCTAAAAGAAAAGAAGCAAAAACCAAGAGCATTAAAAGAAAACATGCTCACTAAGCAAGCAAAACATATTGATCTCAAAGACAATCTAAGGATAAGTCTCTCAGAAGAAAGACAAGACAAAATACCTTAATACCATAATGATGGAAATAATAGAATTGTCCAGAACTTCTGAACATAGAAAATGAAGTTCCTACCCAAAGAATTCACAAATTGTCTCCAGAAAAAGAAAAAAAACCACTGTTGTTAAGCCCAAGACGCAGAGTAATTAAATTTAACGATTCAACTTAGAAGAGAGCAAACTTAATAAAACATCAAATGAGGAAGGTGAAATCACAGCAAAACCAGAAGAAATCAAAAGAACCATCAGAAAATATGATGCACAGTTAGTTATATGGTAACAAAACTAAGAACACAAAAGAAGTAGAGGAATCTTTTCAAAAACATAAATAACCCAAGCTATCAGAATACCAAATAAAGACCTTAAAATAACCCAACCTCAGAAAAAGAAATAGACCTAGCTGTAGAGTAGCTACTAAAGGAAAAAACTGCTGGACCTGAAGGATTAACAAGAGAATTTTATCAAGCTTTTAAAGAACAGTTAATACCCATACTTCACAAATTATTCTCAACAATTAAGAAAGAAAGAATCCTTTTATGGACAAATATAGTGCTAATACCAAAACCAGAGAAAGGTAGAACATAAAAGAAAAGTATATAGGTCAATATCATCAATAAATATTGACTTAAAAATTTTAAACAAAATCCTATCAAACAGATTACAGGGATTTATCCAAGAAGTTATTTACTGTGACCAGGTGGAATTTATACTAGGAATGGAAGGACAGTTTCAACATTGGGAAAACAATTTACATAATTAATGATATTAAAAACCTGAAACATCCCAGACTACATGATTATCCCAGTAGATGCAAAAAAAAGCCTTTCACAAAGTACAACATCCTTTTTATGATAAAAAAAAATCCTACAAAGTATAGGCATAGAAGGAGCTTTTTAATATTACAAAAAGCATCTATCTAAAACCACAAGGAAGCATCATATGCAATGGGGATCTATTGAGTCTTTTTCAATAAATAACGGGATGAAGCAAGGATTTCTACTTTCCCCACTATTATTTGATATAGTACTGGAAATGTAGCAATGGCAACAAGACAAGAAAAAGGAACCAAAGGAATAAAAATAGGCAAAGGTGAGATTTAAATTATTCCTGTTTGTTAATGATTTGATGGCTTACTTGAAAAACCCCAAGGAATCAGCAAAGATACTGCTATAAAATAAATCCTCAAAAATCAATATTTCTATATAATAATAACAAAACACAAGAAGCAATAACAGAAAAAGAAATCTTATTCCAAATAACTAAAAAATAAATAAAATATCTGGGGATCAAGCTCCAAAAACACAATAAGGAGTTGTATAGATTCAATTACAAAGCACTCCTTAAAGAATTAAAGAACAACCTAAATGGTTAGAAGAGTATTCAGTGCTCATGGCTATGCATACCAACATAATAAAAATGACAATTTTACCAAAATTAATTTGTACTTTTAATGCTAAACCAATCAAATTATCAAGGGGATACTTTACAGAGCTTGAGAAAATAATAACCAAATTCATTTGGAAAAACGAAAAATCTTGAATGCCAAGGGAAATGATGAAAAGAAGTGAGGATGAAGGGGTAATAGCATTTTCTATCAGAATTTAAGCTATATTATAAAGCAGCAATCATCAAAAACATACAGTACTGGTTGAAAAAGACAGAGAGAAGTCAATGGAACAGAATAGACAAGAGAGATTCAGAAGCAATAAAATTTAATAACCCAATCTTTGATAAAGTGGAAAATATAAGTTACTCAAGGCAAAATTCTCTCTGATGAAAACTGCTGAGGAAACTAGAGAGTAGTCTGGTAGAAATTAGACTTAGACCAACACCTCACACCACACTCCACAATACATTCTGAGTAGATACATTAATATTAGATAGGAATAGATACAATAATATTAAAGATCATAGCCTAAAAAATTAGAAGAGAACAGATCATGTACCCCCTGCAGACATGGGTAAGAGATACATTCTTAACCAAACAAGAAATAGGGCAATTAAAAAAGATAAAATAAAATAACTTTGATTACTTGAAACTGAAAAGATTCTGCACATTAATGCATCTAGGATAAGAAGTACTCAAATAAGAAAAAAATCTTTGTATCAAATTTCTCTATTAATGGCTTGGTATCTAAGGTATATGCACAATATATAAATTTAAAATGTATATGTATGTATGTATGTATATGTATATACATATAGACTAATGACTAATAGCCATGCCCTAATAGTCAAAAGACACAAACAGTTCTCAAAAGAATTGCAAAGTATTCACAACCATATGAAAAAAATGCTCCAATGCACTAATAATAACAGAAATGCAAATCAAAAAGGTTTCATCTCACACCCTGCAAATTGACAAAAATGACCAAAAAATGGCAACAGACAATATTGGAGGGGTTATGGGAGGATAGACACAGTAATACATAGTGGAGCTGTGAAATGGTACAAGCATTTTGGAAAGCAATTTGAAATTATAAAAATAAAATTATGAAAACATATATGCCCTTTGAACCATATCCCATTGATAAGAAAAAAAGTTCCCACATATGTATAGCAACACCTTTTGTGACAGCTAAGATTTGGAAACAAAGTAGTTGCCTATAGACTACGGAATGGCTAAACAAATTGTAGTACGTGAATGTAATGAAATACTACTCTGCTGTAAGAAATGATACATGCAATGAATACAGAGAAGCAGGGAAAGATCTATGTGAACCTATGCAGAATAAAGTAAGCAGAACCAAGAAAATAATATATATAGTAACTAATTCAATGTAAATAGAAAAAACAATATACCAAGAAATCAAAAGTAAATGTAACAAAATTATAAAGGTCAAATAGGACTCAAATGAAGGAATATGAAAAGATACCCTCAAGGTACCCCTTGGTGGAGATGGGAGGTCCACCAGATGTTACACATTGTACATGTTTTGTTTTGTTTTGTTTTTAAACTTTCTCAATATGTCAATCAGCTATGCTGATTGTTTTCTCCTCTCCAAAAAACAAAAACAAAAAATACCCTATTTGTCATATGGGATGGGTTTTAAGGAGAGGTAAAGGGAGGAATACATACTATGGTGATGTAAGAAACAGAAATCACTCATTAAATTTTTAAAAAAGAAAGAAAAATAATCTATGCTTCTCCAAAATGTCACTAAACTATGAATAAACTTTAACATGGTTATAACACTACCAGGCCTATACTCCAAAAAAAATCAAAGAAAGAGAAAAAAAACTCATATGTACAAACACATTTATAGAACCTCTTTTTGTAATAGCAAAGAAGTGGAAACTAAGGATGGCTATCAATTGGGAAGTGACTAAACAAATTGTGGTATATGAATATAATGGAATATCAATACTTGATAAGAAATTATGAAGATGGCAGTTATAGAGAAACTTGGGGAATATCTGTATGAGTTGATGCAGAGTAAAGGAAGCAGAACCAAGTTAATAATTTATAAAACAACAACACTATAGCAAGATAATGCCAATATTTTTAAAATGGCAATACTACCTAAATTAATTTACAGATTTTTGCATACCAAATATATAACACATATATAATATACATATATATACAACATATAACAAAATTTATTTCATGACACAAAAATCTAAATATCAAGTGAAACCATGGGAAAAAAGTAGGGATGAAAAGGGAAGAGCACTTTTAGATGTCTAACTGTACAAATCTTAACAAATCTTGCTACTATATATCCCACTGCCATTTGCAACAAGTGAACTGACATTTCAGTCCTCATTTTTCAATCCTTCTCTCTCTTCCTGCCTAAGGATAGTATAACAGCTGTTACCAGGCAAAGAGATCTGGAAATATGCCAATAAATTCCAGTGATGAGAAAAAAGGAAAGGGGGGAAAGGTGAAAAAACTGACTTTCCACATAAAGTTGAAAGTGTTAAGACAGTTTGGGACTGGTAAAATAAAGTGACTAAATTCCTGAGGCTTTAGGGACTCAAACTTCTACAATGGGAACAATATGTAAGGCACAGAAGCATCCCACCAGGCTTTTTGATACTGTCCCACATTTAGAGCTTCGGTATTTTTTACTTCACAACTCATTTTAAGACACCGTGGTATTATTAACATTCAGAGCACTAAATGAAACAAATTTAAGCCTATTGGCAAAGCCGGTTTCATTCAATTACAGAACTAAAATATGTTCTATTAAGAGAGAAAGAAGCTTCAATGAAAAAATAAATATATAGAAAGTTTCCAAAAATGAAATGACTGCCTACTATGTCAGTACCAAGGACCAAAAACGATATCATTAAGCTTCCATTTGGCCAAATGAAGGGCAAACCTGATAGGAGAAACACTGAGAAAAAAGAAATATGGTTTTGATGCAATGTACCAAATTCAGCCTACATACTCAACTTCTACTGCCAGAAACTTCAAAGTGACGGACTAGAGAGAGAGAGAGCATTGCTTTCCTCAGTCCCTAAGGGTAGAATTTGACCTTTTCTGGTCAAACTTCAGCATTAATCTTAAAACAGCCTTGCATATCATTTCAAAAAGGTTTTATCAGACCAGAAAAATCTTCCCTTCACAAACCAACTCATACCAGAATAATGCAGTGATGGGAAAATGAGCACTGGGGGCAGGTATCATCATTGATTTGAATTACGTTTCTGGCTTATCTCAAGCTCTCCACTCAGAGTTCCAGATTAGCTTTTTTAATTGAGTGAACACTATTACTATTCCAGTGACAGAAAAGATCTTTTTCAAATAAAATTACTTATTTTGGCAATATTCCTTAAAATGAATTCATAATTCATCAATGCAACTTAATTCAATAAACATTTATTAAATGCCTACTAAATGCCAGTTAGGTGGCACAGTGGATAGAGTGTCAGGCCTGAAGTCAGTTAGACTCATCTTCCTGAGTTCAAATCTAGCCTCAAACACTTACTAGCAATGTAACCCTGGGTAAGTCACTTAAACCTGTTTGCCTCAGTTTCCTTAGCTGTAAAATGAGCTAGAGAAAAAAATGGCAAACCACTACAATATCTTTACCAAGAAAACCCCAAATGGGTCACAAAGAGTCAGACATGACTGAAAACAACTGAACAACTACTATATACCAGACACTGTGCAAGGAGCTGTGTGCATTTCACAGCAAAAAAAAATGAAACAGTTCCTTTCCTCAAGAAGCTCACATTCTAATGCAGAGAATGCAATATTTATTTTAGAAGTAATTAAATGCAGAGTACACACAAAGCAATAAAAAGCAATTTCAAGAGGAAAAAAGGGCTAATAATTAAGATATTATCTAATGTTACATGGTAACACATTCTTTGTCAGCCAAGATGTAGACAACACTTAACTTGTGTTTTCAAGTTAAACCAAATTTTTAAAAAAAATTTCTCTAAAATGAAAATACAATAGTCACCAGGATATAAGTGCCTAAATATCATTGTACAGTGAACACCAGTCACTCTACGCTGTGCAAAGCCTTCCCTAAGTCCAATAATCAAGTCTACAGAGAAGAGTCAAAATGATCAGTTGCAAAATAAGCAAAAACCTTCTAAGCCTCAGGAGGAAATTGAAGTCCAACCCTCTGAGACACAGAAAATACTAGAAGCAGAGAGCATGGCAGATAACCATACTTGTAAGCAAGCAACCAACTAAACAACATGCAGACACAGCCACTAGTCATTATTACTGAACAAGAGTCATTTCCAGAACCAGAGGTGAATTCAAACATTGAGAGTTAAAGACCAAGCAGTTAGGAAATCTCAAAGATCTGCTTTCAAAATATAAATGTAAAAAACTAAAAGAGAAAATATTATTCTCACTGAAGGCATTCTTCTAATTCAGAGAAAAACTTCAGGTAAATTTTATGAGTTTAACATTAAACCTTTTGGGGGGGCAGAGCCCAGATGGTGGCAGAAAAGCAGGGACTAGCATGAGCTCCCTGCGGAGTCCCTCCAAAAACCTATAAAAATGGCTCTGAACCAATTCTACAACTGCAGAACCCACAAAATAGCAGAGGGAAGCAGGGCTCCAGCCCAGGACAGCCTGGATGGTTGCTGGGTGAGGTCTATCCTGCACGGAGCTGGGAGCGGGGCGGAGTAGGGCCCAGCGTGGGGCATGTGGACCAACCAGACCAGGAGCCGGGCAATGCGGGCCCTAGCACCCTAAATCAGTGAGCTGCAGCAGTTACCAGACTTCTCAAACCACAAACACCAAAGACAACAGAGAAGGTTAGTGGGAAAAGCTGCTGGGGACAGGGTGATAAAGTTCGAAGTTCAGCCACCGCCCCAGGGGCAGTGGAGGTGGGGCAGCTACAGAACTACAGCTGCAGTTGCTTCCAGCCCCAGTCCCACCTGGTGGGAGGAATTAAGTGGCAGATCAGAGCAGGAGTGCAGAGCCTACTGAAGATCTAAGTCCAGTCCAGGTTGGGGGTTGTTGGGGAAGGAGGAGGGCTGGGGTGGCACAGCTGGCTGTAATACCTCTGAAAACAACAGCGCATCCCCTCAAGCTTGGAACAAAGTACTCTTTACTCTACAAGCAGTCATACCCCGATGAAAACTGCAAGCGTCAAGTAAGTTGGCTGGGAACATGGTCAGGCAGCAAAAACACACCTAGATTGAGACTCAGACTTTGGAATCTTTCTTTGGTGACAAAGAAGACCAAAACATACAGACAGAAGAAATTAATAAAGTCAAAGAGCCTACAACAAAAGCCTCCAAGAAAAACATGAACTGGTCTCAGGCCATGGAAGAGCTCAAAAAGGATTTGGAAAAGCAAGTTAGAGAAGTAGAAGAAAAATTGGGAAGAGAAATGAGAATGATGTGAGAAAACCATGAAAAACAAGTCAATGACTTGCTAAAGGAGACCCCAAAAAATACTGAAAAATATACTGAAGAAAACAACACCTTAAAAAATAGACTAACTCAAATGGCAAAAGAGCTCCAAAAAGCCAATGAGGAGAAGAATTCCTTGAAAGGCAGAATTACCCAAATGGAAAAGGAGGTCCAAAAGACCACTGAAGAAAATACCACCTTAAAAATTAGATTGGAGCAAGTGGAAGCTAGTGACTTGATGAGAAATCAAGATATTATAAAACAGAACCAAAGGATTGAAAAAGTGGAAGACAATGTGAAATATCTCATTGGAAAAACCACTGACCTGGAAAATAAACCCAGGAGAGATCATTTAAAAATTATTGGACTACCTGAAAGCCATGATCAAAAAAAAGAGCCTAGATATCATCTTTCAAGAAATTAACAAGGAGAACTGCCCTGATATTCTAGAGCCACAGAGCAAAACAGAAATTGAAAGAATCCACCGATCGCCTCCTCAAATAGATCCCAGAAAGAAATCTCCTAGGAATATTGTTGCCAAATTCCAGAGCTCCCAGATCAAGGAGAAAATACTGCAAGCAACCAAAAAGAAACATTTTGAGTATTGTGGAAACACAATCAGAATAACCCAAGATCTGGCAGCTTCTACATTAAGAGATCGAAGGGCTTGGAATACAATATTCCAGAGGTCAGTGGAGCTAGGATTAAAACCAAGAATCACCTACCCAGCAAAACTGAGTATCATGCTCCAAGGCAAAATATGGATTTTCAATAAAATAGAGGACTTTCAAGCTTTCTCAGTGAAAAGACCAGAGCTGAATAGAAAATTTGACTTTCAAACACAAGAATCAAGAGAAGCATGAAAAGGTAATCAAGAAAAAGAACAAGAAAAAGAAATCACAAGGGACTTACTAAAGTTGAACTGTTTTGTTTACATTCCTACATGGAAAGATGATGTGTATGATTTATGAGACCTCAGTAGTAGGGTAGCTGAAGGGAATATGCATACATATATATATATATATATGTATACATATATATGTATGTATATATGTATATATATGTATGTATGTGTGTGTGTATATATACATGTGTGTATGTGTGTGTGTATGTGTATATATATATATATGTAGAGAGAGGGAGGGGCACAGGGTGAGTTGAAGATGAAGGGATGACATCTAAAAGAAATAAAATCAAATTAAGGGATAAGAGAGGAATATATTGAGAGAGGGAGAAAGGGAGAGATAGAATGGGGTAAATTATCTCACATAAAAGTGGCAAGAAAAAGCAGTTCTATAGGAAAAGAAAGAAGGCAGGTGAGGGGGAATGAGTGAATCTTGCTCTCATCAGATTTGACCTGAGGAGGGAATACCATACACACTCAATTGGGTATCTTACCCCACAGGAAAGAAAGAGGAAGAAGATAAAAATGATAGAAGGGAGGGCAGATGGGGGAGGAGGTAATCAAAAACAAACACTTTCAAAAAGGGACAGGGTCAAGGGAGAAAATTCAATAAAAGGGGATAGGTTAGGAAGGAGCAAAATATAGTTAGTCTTTCACAACATGAGTATGGTGGAAGGGTTATACATAATGATACACATGTGGCCTATGTTGAATTGCTTGACTTCTTGGGGAGGGTGGGTGGGAAGGGAAGAGGGGAGAGAATTTGGAAGTCAAAGTTTTAAAAACAGATGTTCAAAAAAAATGTTTTTGCATGCAACTAGAAAATAAGATACACAGGCAATGGGGTGTAGAAATTTATCTTGCCCTACAAGAAAGGAAGGGAAAAGGGGATGGGAGGGGAGTGGGGTGACAGAAGGGAGGGCTGACTGGGGAACAGGGCAACCAGAATATACGCCATCTTGGAGTGGGGGGGAGGGTAGAAATGGGGAGAAAATTCGTAATTCAAACTCTTGTGAAAATCAACGCTGAGAACTAAATATATTAAATAAATTAAATAAAAAAATAAAAAAAATTAAACCTTTTGAAAATAACTCTGTAAGTTTCCAGAACTCTGATCAATGCAGTGAGTAATCATGACTTCCCACCTCTTGGCAAAGAGACAATGAGCTAAAATTGCAAGATGAGACATATCTTTTTAGATGCAGTCAATGTGCAGATTTGTTTTGGTTATTACAAGGAAAGGGCTGTATTTGCAGCAAAGTCAGGCACAGAGATAAGTAAGTAGTAATAGTGATTACAAAAAAGAGCAGCAATGAAACGTTCTAAAAGTACACAGAGAGGAAGTTCATGAGGGGATGTAGATAATCAAGGGAGATGTTATTACCATGTTACATTTAATACATATTTTAAAAAACAATATAGCATAAGTTCACAGTTTTATATGCAATTCTCTATGCTGTCTCATATCAGGATTTAGCAAGTATAAATAACGATTGGCTTCTTCCATTTGTATCCATGCATCTTCGTAGGGTCTCATTTTTAGCTCTCAGAGCCATTAAAACCAAGTACCACACAAAATTCATCTCAGAAGCAGACCATCAAAATGCTATATCACCAAGATTTAAAACAAATTTTTCAAAAATAAAGCATATTCAATCACATAACTCTCACTAAATGTTATTAATTTTTAAAATATTTTATTAGGTTGAGTCTTTTTAAAAGAAGCTAAAGACAGCAGACAAGAGAAGGGGGTACCCAATAACATCAAAAGCTGTTGAGAGTTCAAGGATGATGAAGACATGAGAAAAATCAAGTGGATTTAACAGTTAAACTGTTGGCAGTTAAGAAACTGTTGAGGCACTTAGGTGGCACAGTAGATAAAGCACTGGGCCAAGAGTCAAGAAGACCTGTGTTCAAATCCACTTCAGACACTAGTTCTGTGACATAGGGCAAGTCACTTAACCTCTGTCTGCCTCAGTTTCCTTAACTATAAAATGGGAATAATAATAATACCTACTTCTCAGGGTTCTAATGAGGATCAAATGAGATGATATTTGCAAAATACTTGGGCCAGTGCCTGGCACATAGTAGGGACTATAGGAATGCCAGATGCTATCATTACTATTATTACTATCAGCATCAGCATCATTATTATCAACCTCAGAAACAGCAGTTTCAGCAGGGCAGTTGGGTTCAATGTTAATGACTCTGTAGTTTTACATAATATCCAGCAATTTGGCAAAGAAGGAATACTTTTTATATTAGGTTATATTAGTTTCTAAGAATAACTAATTAATATCAAGAAAGATGGAACTAGTTCATGATGGAGGGACTGAAGAAAGAAAGGACCACTAGTGTACTTTTCGGTGGAGTTGTGAATCAATATATTCACTCAGAAAAGCAATTAGGATTTATACAAAGTGACTAAAAACCCATACCCTTTGATGTGGACATTTCATTTCAGGTAAATAGGCATATGCCCCAAAGAGGTCATGGATAAAAAGGTCCCTATAGGCATTAAAATTTTTATAACAGCACTCTCTATACTACAAAAGAGTTTGAAACAAAGTAGATTCCCACTGACTTGGGAAACACTAAACAAACTGTAATGTAATTGAATATTGCTATGCAGTAAGAAATTATGAAAATGAACACAGAGAAGTATGGGAAGATTTACATGAACTGATGCAGGGGAGTAAGCAGAGCAAAGAAAACAACACACATGGTAACCACACCAATTTAAATGTAAAGAACTACCACCACAAAACAACTGGAAATGAATGTTGCAAAATTACAAAGATCAAGCAAGGCCCTAAATAAGAGATATGAGAGGATAGCCCTTGCCACTCCTTTGAAGAAGCAGAAAGTCCACAGGTGTGGAACATTGCATATGTTTTCTTGATATATTGATGTGGGTTTTTTTCTCTTTTTTCTCTTGGTTTACAAAATCTTTTTTGAGATGGTTCTCTTGGAGGGAAGGAAAGGAAGGGAAACAGATACTGGGAGAAATTTAAGAGAGGTAGAAAAAATATCAATAGTTTTTTTTAAAGAGGTGAGATTCAAATTCAGGTTCCAAGCTCAGCACTTTCTTCTCTGTACCACACTGTTGCTGTAAGAGGGAACACCCAGACCACAAAGTGATGCAACATTATTACACATGTAGAAAAAAAAATTTCACAATATTCTCACGGCACTGAATTACATTTCAATAGTTTCATAGCACCAATGATTTAAAAATGGAATGGGGTGCCAAGGTCCAATTCCTTCATTCTCTAGATGAAAACACTAAAGGCTAGGAAATCAATGGTTACTTGCCTGAGGTTACACAACTAGAAAGTAACACAGAGCTGGGATTGGAACCCAGGTCCTCTGATGTCAAATCCAGTGTCTTTTCCCACCACATGACTGCAATTCCTGGGGATTAACTTGTAAATTTAAATTTAACACTGGATTTTCTTTAAAGCCTTCTAAATACAAGCTTATTCTCTGTGAAAGCAGAGGAGTCTTCTACAGGGTTTTATAAGGAAACAAGCATGCTACCACATATTAAGAGAAAGGAAAAAATGAGCAAAAAGGGGCCAAGAAAGTGATGGGGTTTTGTTGTTGTTTTTCAGTGAACACTAGTCACTGGGAATCATGTCAAGTCCTACTAATTCTTCTGTTATGGTATCCCCTATATGGATCCTTTCTTCCTTTCCTTTGCATTCCTAGACTGTTACAATAGTATTCTGACTGGTTCCACTATCTCCAGGGTCTCACATCACTAAACCATATTGCCCACTATGAGCAGATAAACCTTCCTAAACCTCAGCTTTCACCATGCCACCCTGCTATTGAAAGCATTCTGTACCTTCAGAATTAATTCCAAACTCCTTAGTCTATTGAAAGGACTCAAGGTTCTCAGCAATCTACCTCTATGTACTTTTCCAAATTAATAACTCGGTACTCCATCAGCAAGAACCCTCCAGCCAGTCAAGCTCATCTACTCATCACTTCTGTACCTTCTCTGATGCCATTGTGTTTGCCTAATATTCTTCTAAGCATCATTACCCACAATTCCCTTTCAACCCAAATTTATCTATCATTCTGTAATCAATTCAGTGCTTGCCTCCTGCAGGTAGTCTCACTTTTTACCAACCTGCACTGCAGAGATCTTTGTGTTTCTTTTAAATCCCTGCAGCACTTATCAGAACCACTCATTCAAAATACCATCTATTACCTCACACTTTTACTTATCTTGTCATACAAGGCATTTAGAGACTTGAAAGTTAAAGTATAGTCTTTTTTCTATTCTCTTCTTCTGTGAGGAAATGTGTATATATGGAGGTTTCATGAAGTTCAGAAAAATCAAAAATTTTAAAATATATATCTGGCAGCTAATTCATTGAAACATCATCCATTATGTCAAACATCCATCAAACATTATGTCAAACAGGAATGCAGCTATCATGTAAGCTCTATCAAAAATACAGCTGTCAGGCAGCCAGGTGGCACAGTGAGTAGAGCACTGGCCCTGGAGTCAGCAGGACTTGAGTTTAAATCTAGCCTCAGATACTTGACACGCTTACTAGCTGTGTGACCTTGGACAAGTCACTTAACCCCAATTGCCCTGCCTTCCCCCCTTCAAAAAAAAAAGAAAGAAAAGATACAGAAAAGATACATCTCAAAATTTCTGTAGTGGAATCTTACTTTAAGCAAAACTTGCAAAAAAATACTCAAATTATTTTTTAACCTAACACTAATAGTAATAAGGTTGGTTAAAAAATATTTTCAAATCAAATTTACTTTTAATCTAATGATAATACAAACAATTGAGTGGATAGGATGTTATTGTTCTCAATGAGTATTTTAAAACCAGGAATTGAACTGAAAGTCATCATTAACCCTATCAGATACTTCACAATAATATCCATTTTCCCCTGTACTTCAGAAGTAAAAGAGTATACAATTTCAGTTCCATATAGGTTCATCTAAAAATTTAGGTCTTTCTCCAATAGCTAATTAGGGTTTGGAGATAAACCTGGTTTCTTGCTTTGCCAGCAGGGCTCAAGTTCTGGAAAGTCCCATCAAACTGGAAAGTCTTCAAGTATGTGTTTGGCAAGTGACAGTGTGCTTCTCATCCATGAACCATCCTAGCTAAATATGAAGGAGAGAGAGGAGGGAGGAATAAAAGGTAACCAGTGCCTACTATGTGCCAGGTGCTGTGCTAACCACTTTACAAATATTATCTCATCCGATGCTCCCAACAACCCTAGGGGTAGGTGTTACTATCATCCCCATTTAACTACTGGAGAAACTGAGGCAGAGAGAAGTTAAGTGATTTGCCCAGAATTGCAGAGCTAGTGTCTAAAGACAGATCTGAACTTAGGACTTCCTGATCCCAGGCCTACGGCACCAGCTAGTTGCCTCAACAGTAAAAAGTAGAAAATCTTATTAGTAGGCAGGTAGGTGGTGCAGTGGATAAAGTGCTGGGCCTGGAGTCAGGAATATCTGAGTTAAAATCTGGGCTTGGACACTTACTAGCTCTGTGACCCTGAACAAGTCCCTTAGCCATTGTCTGCCACAGTTTCCCCAACTGTAAAATGGGGAGAGCACGTAGCTCAGAGGAGTGTTGTGAGAATAAAGTAAGGCAATATTTGTAAAATGCTTAGCACAGTGCCTGGCATGGAGTAGGTGCTTACCAAAAGCTTATTCCCTTCCCTAATAAAAGGAGGGCCACCAAATGATGAATTTCAGTTTTGCCACAGTAACTTACAAAGACTAGATAAAGTATGAAACCAATGCAATCTGAAAAATTATCTATCTTTTGTATTTGGAAAATATATGCCAATCTACTGATAGCAATGAGTTGCTAAGACCATTGACAAAAGGGAAAGCCCAAGCCCTGGTTTGGCCTCAATGGACAGTAGATGATGATTCTGAGTTAACAGTGAAGGATCACAGTGAAATATAACAAGGCCTACTCAACAGTCTGACAAACTGCTTTATGACCTTCTACGTTTTAAGTGTCAGCTTCCTGAGGTTGTAGTTATAAGCTAAGTTACTTAATCCTGTTTTAAGTCTTTCTGTCAATGCATGTTTATGAATGTTTTGTGTTTAAAATTTCTTTTGTGCATTGGCAAAATAATAACTGCTCCAACACTAATTTGTATTGTACACTGAGTACCATTCTGTGGCTATAACCATAGTCCCTTGACCCAGTGGTAGCTCTTATTATTATAAATGTTTATATTACTTGATACTGCTAGTAAGTTACATGACATTAAAAGTGACTTTGTACAAATCTGTAAGTTTGTGGTTTGAGATGCAGAACAGGGAACTTGGCTTGATTGAGAAGTTATTTCCCCAGTTTTGCTTCAGAGTGGAGGCCAAGCCAATTAGAACTTTGCAGTAATTTTTCAAATTTCTGACAGTATTCCAGAGCATGGCCTTTGAACTGAGAAAGAGAATTAATAAGGAGCAAATAGAGGAGAAGGCTGAGGGTTGCTGTGGTTGCCCTCAAGTGACCTGAGAGGCACTGCTCACATCATACATCCATCATACACTGCAGAGTCCTAGACTGTATTTTCCCATCCTGAAAAAAATATATTCTTGCCATTTAATATTTTAGCTGCCAATTATTTTCCATCATTTGAGCAAATACAATGTTATACCCACAAATTAAAGTGCTAAATACCAGTACCTTCAATTACAAAAACAATTTATTCATAATACCTATATAGTTGGCATGAGCCCCCTTTTTTAAAGCAATCATGGATTAGATAGATAAAGGTAATGTAATATGAGAACATATTTTTACCTTTATAAATACTCATAATGACCTCTTGCCAATTGAGACCAAAATAAGCATAACACAAAAGATATGTTGTTTTAAAGTTTTATTTCCAAAAACAAATAAATATCTCATTACAAGTATCCCAAAAACCTATGTAATCCTATATTTTGATAGAGGGCAACTGTAGTCATCTCTGAATGGAAACTCATCACTTCTAAGATCTATTGGGGGGGCGGAGCCAAGATGGTGGCTGGAAAGCAGGACTAGCGTGACCTCCCTGCCGAGTCCCTCCAAAAACTTATAAAAAAAGGCTGTGAACCAATTCTAGAACGGCAGAACCCACAAAACAGCAGAGGGAAGCAGGGCTCCAGCCCAGGACAGCCTGGATGGTCTCTGGGTGAGGTCTATCCCACATGGAGCTGGGAGCAGAGGGGAGCCGTGGGGAGCCGAGCCCAGCCAAGCCCAGTGTGAGCTTTGAGGACCAACCAGACCAGAAGCTGGGCGGAAAGTTCCCTAGTGCCCTGAATCAGTGAGCTGCAGCAGTTACCAGACTTCTCAACCCACAAACACCAAAGACAGCAGAGAAGGTTAATGGGAAAAGCTGCGGGAGTGGAAGGAGTTCACGGGTTCGGCTTCCAGCCCCAGGGGCAGCGGAGGTGGGGCAGCTACAGCTGTTGTTGCTTCTGGCCCCAGGCCCACCTGGTGGGAGGAATTAAGTGGTGTATCAGAGCAGGAGTGCACAGCCTGCTGAAGATCTAAGCCCAGTCTGGGGTGGGGGTTCTTGGGGAAGGAGCAGTGCTGCTGTGGCAGAGTGGGCACATCCCCCTCAAACGTGGAACATAGAACTCTTTAGTCTACAAGCAGTCATACCCCGCTGAAAAACTCAAGGGTCAAGTTATGGGAATATGGCCAGGCAGCGAAAACACACCCAGATTCAGTCTCAGACTTTGGATTCTTTCTTTGGTGACAAAGAAGACCAAAACATACAGCCTAAAGAAGTCAACAATGTGCAAGAGCCTACACCAAAAGCCTCCAAGAAAAACATGAACTGGTCCCAGGCCATGGAAGAGCTCAAAAAGGATTTGGAAAAGCAAGTTAGAGAAGTAGAGGAAAAATTGGGAAGAGAAATGAGAAGGATGCGAGAAAACCATGAAAAACAAGTCAATGACTTGCTAAAGGAGACCCCAAAAAATACTGAAAAATACACTGAAGAAAACAACACCTTAAAAAATAGACTAACTCAAATGGCAAAAGAGCTCCAAAAAGCCAATGAGGAGAAGAATTCCTTGAAAGGAAGAATTAGCCAAATGGAAAAGGAGGTCCAAAAGACCACTGAAGAAAATACTACTTTAAAAATTAGATTGGAACAAGTGGAAGCTAGTGACTTTATGAGAAATCAAGATATTATAAAACAGAACCAAAGGAATGAAAAAATGGAAGACAATGTGAAATATCTCATTGGAAAAACCACTGACCTGGAAAACAGATCCAGGAGAGATCATTTAAAAATTATTGGACTACCTGAAAGCCATGATCAAAAAAAGAGCCTAGATATCATCTTTCAAGAAATTATCCAGGAGAACTGCCCTGATATTCTACAGCCACAGGGCAAAATAGAAATTGAAAGAATCCATCCATTGCCTCTTCAAAGAGATCCCAAAAAGAAATCTCCTAGGAATATTGTTGCGAAATTCCAGAGCTCCCAGATCAAGGAGAAAATACTGCAAGCAGCCAGAAAGAAACAATTTGAGTATTGTGGAAACCCAATCAGAATAACCCAAGATCTGGCAGCTTCTACATTAAGAGATCGAAGGGCTTGGAATACAATATTCCGGAGGTCAATGGAGTGAGGATTAAAACCAAGAATCACCTACCCAGCAAAATTGAGTATCATGCTCCAAGGCAAAATATGGATTTTCAATAAAATAGAGGACTTTCAAGCTTTCTCAGTGAAAAGACCAGAACTGAATAGAAAATTTGACTTTCAAACACAAGAATCAAGAGAAGCATGAAAAGGTATTCAAGAAAAAGAACAAGAAAAGTAAATTGCAAGGGACTTACTAAAGTTGAACTGTTTTGTTTACATTCCTACATAGAAAGATGATGTGTATGATTCATGAGACCTCAGTATTAGGGTAGCTGAAGGGAATATGCATATATGTATATATGTTTATGTATATATATATATATACATATATAAGTGAATGTTTATGTATGTATATATCTATGTGTATATACATACATACATATATATATATATATATATATAAAGAGAGAGAGAGAGAGGACACAGGGTGAGTTGAAGATGAAGGGAAGATATCTAAAAGAAATAAAATCAAATTAAGGGATGAGAGAGGAACATATTGAGAGAGGGAGATAGGGAGAGACAGAATGGGGTGGATTATCTTGAATAAAGGTGGCAAGAGGAAGCATTTCTGTGGGAGGAGGAGAGAGGGCAGGTGAGGGGGGAATGAGTAAATCTTGCTCTCATCAGATTGGGCCTGAGGAGAGAATACCATACATACCCAATTGGGTATCCTACCCCACAGGAAAGAAGAGGGAAGAAGATAAAAAAGGGGGGGGATGATGGAGGGGAGGGCAGATGGGGGTGGAGGTAATCAAAAACAAACACTTTCAAAAGGGGTCAGGGTCAAGGGAGAAAATTCAATAAAGGGGGATGGGTTGGGAAGGAGCAAAATATAGTTAGTCTTTCACAACATGAGTATTGTGGAAGGGTTATACATAATGATACACATGTGGCCTATGTTGAATTGCTTGACTTCTTGGGGAGGGTGGGTGGGAAGGGAGGAGGAGGGAGAATTTGGAACTCAAAGTTTTTAAAAACAGACGTTCAAAAACAAAAAAAAAGTTTTTTTGCATGCAACTAGAAAATAAGATACACAGGCAATGGGGAGTAGAAATTTAGCTTGCCCTACAAGAAAGGAAGGGAAAAGGATGGGAGGGGAGTGGGGTGACAGAAGGGAGGGCTGACTGGGGAACAGGGCAACCAGAATATATGCCATCTTGGAGTTGGGGGGTAGGGTAGAAATGGGGAGAAAATTTGTAATTCAAACTCTTGTGAAAAGCAATGCTGAAATAAATAAATTAAATTTAAAAAAAAAAGATCTATTGAGGTGAACTAACCACCTCTGAGGACCAGATAATTTTTTTGTATGATTGCCCACCCCCCCCAACACACACACACACACACACACACACACACACACACACACACACACACACACATATATATATAAATAAATAAAGCCTGGCACCCTGAAGGCCTTGAAGAATTAAAGAAATGACTAACTCTTTCCCAGAAAATTTTTACCTCCCCTTTTATGTCTCACCCAAAAGATCAGTCAATTTAAAAATGCCTCCTGCCCAGATGAAAAAGTTGCACCAATAGATAGAATCACAAAGCCAAATGAATCACAAAATTCACTAATGCATTTACTTTTTTCCATATGTGACTGCTTTGCAACTCAGTGCCATGAATCATAGCTATGTAAACTCAAACTAAGGCTCTTCTCCCATCATTTACTCATTTAGCAGTCACCAAAAAGGTGTTTAGGTAACAATAATGAAAACCACCCAAAATCCTAATAAACTTGTCTTATTTGAACAAGCAGGAACTGCCTTTTGGACATTTTGAACTGGATACTGTCTAGACATCTTAAACTCAATACATCCAAAAGAAAACTTGTCTTTCCTCCCCCCAAAAAAATTCATTCCTCTTCTGAACTTCCTTATTACTTTTAAGAGAAGGACTATCTCTCCAACCAGTTAGGCTTGCAAACTTGGAGTATCCTCAACTCCTCACTTTCACTCATTCCACATATCTAAACCATTGCTAGTCTTGTTTTTCTACCTTCACATCTCTCATATACATCCCCTTCTCTCCATTCACATAGCCATGTCACACAGCTAGTGAGTATTGAAGCAAGATTTGAACTCAAATCTTCCTGACTCTAGCAGTAGAAGTGAAATGGGATGAACCAGATCAATTGCAATGAAAGGAAAATACTTTGAAAGCTTTGAGAACTCTGATGCAGGCAGTAAACAATTGTGACTTCAGCAGGCTGATGATGAAACATCTTGGCAGAAAAAAGCAGAACGAGATATACTTTTTTTCAGACACAGCAAAGGATTGGCTTGTTTTGCTTTAATGTACGTATCAGTTAAAATAAAGTTTCTCTTGCGGGCAGGTGTAATGATGAATTAGGAGGTAATGACATATATGTAAAAAATTTTAAAAGCATCAATGAAACATTTTTAACTACACAAAAGAGAACAAAATTTCAAAGACAGAAAAATATAGTTGCCTTATTAAATTTAATATATACTTTAAAAAACTGAAACAGAGGTTCACAGTTTCTTATACAATCTTCTTTCATATTCTTAGGCAGCTAGGAGGTGTAAGAGAGAAAGAACCAAGGCTGGAGTCAAAGAGACTTGGGCTTAATTCAGCCTTAGACACTTACAAGCTGTATGACCTTGGGCAAGTTGTCATTTAACCTCTGTCTGCTTCAGCTTCCTCACCAGTAAAATGGGGATAATCATAATACCTACCTTCCCAGGGTTGTTGTGAGGATCAAACGAGATAATATCTGCAAAGCACTTAGCACAGTGAGTGGCATTAATATATACATACATATATATATACATATACACACATACATATATGTGTGTTAGTTGTTGTTAATGTATTAGAATGTTTACTAATGATCGTCCAAAATTTTAAAAAATTACATTTTTAAAAATAAATTATTGTGCTACAAAAGAAAAAAAGCAGCAGATTCCAAAACTGTGTCTAACACAATAAAATGCATGATTTTTATTTGATTATTCTTAATTAAAAATCAAAAAACCTCCCTTCTCAAATATTTTTATGCCTGAGATTTCTTATAAATGAAATGGTTTACCTAGGGTCCATATCCCCAATGTTCCAATGAAAAGATCCACAATCTGATGAACCAAGTAATGAGCACAGAATCTTGGTACCAAGTTCTGACTCTGACACTACCTAGCTATGTGGCAATGGGCAAAACATGGGACCTTTTTAAGTTGGTTTCTTCAGTTGCAAAATGAGAATGATGAGCTTTTATCACCCACTTCGCAGTGGTTATGAGGAAAAAACTTTGTGACCTTTTATTATTCTACAAATGTATCCTTATTATGGTTATTAATAAATACTATATAAATGTGAATTAATATTGTTATTCATTCTGGAGGCCCCAAAGTCACACTGCTTAAGCTTGTAGAAGCATGACAATGGAATTATAAGGCAATGTGTACACATGTACATACACACACACACACACACACACACCCATACAGTTTGCAGTTTTGGCAGATGGGGACAGGGGACAGTGGCCAAAGGGGCCACATTCACTCAATGAGATAGTCCTTTACATGTATCCTTTTAGTAGTATTAGTCATTATGTGGAATAAGACAAAGATTGTAGTCTCAGTAGTAGTTGTAGCAGTAGTAGTAGTAATGGTGGTGGTGGTGGTGGTGGTGGTGGTGGTGGTGGTGGTGGTGGTGGTAGTGGTGGTGGTGGTGGTAGTGGTGATAGTGGTAATGGCAGTGGTGGTGGTAGTAGTAGTAGTAGTAGTAGTAGTAATAGTAGCAGCAATAGTTGTCATAGCCATTGTCCTAGTCATAGTCATCATAGTAAGAGTAGTAGCACCACTAGCAGCATTTATATGGTGCTTGAAGGACTGCAAAGAGCTTTTCATGTTTTCTCATTTTATCTTCATAATAACACAGAGAGTTTAAGTACTATTGTCATCCCCATTTTACAGATGAAAAATTAAGGTAGGCAAAGGTCAAGTGACTTGCCCAGGACCACAGAGCCAATAAGTATCTGAGGCAATATTTGAACCCAAGTATTCCTTACTCCAAGTCCAGTGCTCCATTCACTGTGCCACCTAGCTGCCCCTTTCTATAAAGAGGTCTAATGTTCCAGAAAAAATAATTAAGCTTGGAATCTAACATGTTCTTCTTTTATTGCAGATTCCATTAGAGTCAGGTTCCATTGCAACATCATTGCTATTTTAAAGTCCTACTCTTTACCTTTCAGAATTGGTATTATTTTTCTGAACCTTAAATCAAAAAATTTAATATGATTCTAATGAAAGTATTCTATACTGTACAATTTAAGCATTAAGATTTAAATGAAAGTAATATATTCTGCTGTATAGAGTTCCCAACTAAAGTTCAAAGCAAGAAGAAAAAAAAGAAATAGGCCTGCTGCTTCGAGAAGATGATGTAATAACAAAGACAAAAAGCAGTATTATTCCACTCCTATTTTGTTTCCATCTTCTCTAATAAGAAAAAAATGGCATTCAAACTTGGAAGAATAGCACAAACAACAGAAAGAGAAATTAAAGCATAAAGAAGTAAAAAGATGTTTTTTAAAGTACTAAGCTGCTTTGTATAAGATCAAACCTCTCAATCGTAATGATTTTGATCCTAGGAAAATGAAGGAATGATCAAAGACCCACTGCTGGTAAGTTTTGAAGAACTATTGAAATAAGGAAGGTTAGTAAAAGAGAAACAAAAAGTAAATATTGCCTGATATGAAAATCGGAGTATAGTGTGGCTCCTGAAAATTTAGGACACTTAAATCTTAGTGGTGATCACTAGGATCCAAAATAACATTAACTAAAGGCAAATTATGCCAAATTCAAATGATTTCTATATGTTAAGATTTGTAGATTCGGAGAATGCTCCTATCTTGACTTCAGAAAAGAATTTGACAAAACCACTCATGATGTTCATGTAAAGAACATGGCAAAATACGGCACAGATGAAAATACAGTTAGGTAGATTCAGAGCTGATTAGGGAATTATATTCAAAGGGTTCTGATGAATGTGTCAATGCCCAAGAAAGTCTCAATATGAAGCATGACAAAGTCTGTACCTAACCTTTTCCTGTTCAAAAAAAAATTTAGTAGCATGAATAAGTAGAAAGGATATTTAATCAAATTTACAAATGACACAAATCAAAAAAAAGAGCTAATGCCAAAGATAGAAGAATCAGAATTCAAATGATCTCACAAGCAGAGATAAGTTAGGTTGAACTAAAACCAACAATATTAGCTTTGGAAGGGATAAATGTAAATTCTCATGTTTAGCTTTTTTAAAAAAAATCATTTGCACAAGTACATTATGATGGAGACCTGGCCTGACCATTATTCCATAGTTCCTGTTCATACATGAGTTGATGTTCTGCCTCAACTCTGAGTCTAGGTTTGCAGGTGTCCCCACAAAACGGAGCTCTCTTTTATGAGTGTGGACATTGCTGAGGATCCCAAGAGACGAATGTTACTCTGTGGAAGAACACTGGCATCCAGAGCCACATAATGTTTCAAAGCTGAAAGCAGAAGTCCCCATTTAGCCCCAGTACCCTGAAAATTGTCAGGGATCCTCACTCAGACATGCCCACCAAATGGTGAGTGTCTGCACCTTAGAAACTGCTAATGCCCCTCTCAGCTTCCACATAGTCAAGTCATACTCTAAACATGCTCTCTTTTTCTAACAAAATTTACTCCTAGAATAACATTAATACTCCATCTATATTCCATTCTCTGCACTCTGTACTCCACAGCTTCATCACCTTCCATCACAGATACTCAGTGGTCAGCTCCCACCCACATCTACTCCACCCAATACCAGTGAGTGAGAACATTCTGACAGCTCCCATATAGCCCAGGAGGGTTACCAATAACAAAGGCAGCTGTGGGCCTTCTGACTCAGACAAGCAGCTGCTTACCTCTGTTAGCTGACCACAAACTTAATGTGAACCAAGAGTATGATTCACCTGTTAAAAAAAATGAAAGTTGATAGCCTTAAGATACCTAAGTAGAATTATAATGTTTGGAACACAGAACCACATCTGGAGTATTATGTTTCATTCTAAATGACATACAGTGACATACTAAAAACAAAACAAAAAAACTTAGGTACTTCTAGTGGAAGACAATGAAAATGGTACAGAACCAGGATACTACGTTGCACAACAGAGGTGTCCAATACACAGCCCACAACATTCCCAAGTGCAGATTAAATCAGATTAAAATGTAATTGGAAAGTATTTAACAAAATAAATGAGAATAAAATAAAATACGGATAATGTTAATATGTGGTTTTCTAAGTCAACATGCAATCCTCAGGGATCCTTATGCATAGCTTGGTGGCCCCCATTTCTATTTGAGTTTGACATCACTGAGGTATAAGACTGCTTAAAGGAATCATTTACCTTTGAGAAAATTAAGGTTATGTGAGATAGCCAGCTCCAAATATTTGAAGGGTTGTGATCTGCTAGAGAAGATGTAACTAGAAGCAGTGAGTAGAAATTCTAAGAATAGAATGGACATGACTCCTGAGGTACTGAGTTCCCCAGGATTGGTGATACTGAAGCAGAGTTTTGACAATGGTTGGGGATCTTGCCCAGATGATGTCTTCAACATGTAGGAGACCGAAGTGACTGATCTCAAAGACCACTTACAACAATAAGTCTATGATCCTATGAAATAACAAACTACATGCATATTCTTTATCTTCAACTCATGGTCTGCTTAAGTCATCTAAGTCAAGAGCATAGTATATTTTCTTTCTAAAATTTAAAAGTTATTTTATCCCCTGGCCACCCAACATTGCTATAACCTCTATGATAAAATGCTACACCCTAAGTAATGGTAACAGTGGTTCAATAATTCAAAGCCAAAGAACAGTGCAAACAGCCAGATGCTGATGCTGTAAAGACCCACTTGGGCTCTATCAGATCTTCAAGGGATGAGAATGACACAGACAAATGCCTTTCACATAAAACAGTCTGGCTAAGATCCCCAGAGTTTAAACCTGGAAAATGTTAGCAGGCACCATCCAACACTGTTTAAAAGCCATGAAAGACAGAAGAAAAGAAGCTCACCCCAAAGAGAATTTTCACTCTTGTAAGAACTAAACTGTCGTTCTAAATTCTAAATGAGCCTAGAAAAATTTCGAGGGAATGATCAAAATGTAAATCAATGTAAATAGGTGGCATGGTGATGCATATATTTTCCTTTAAGTAAATAGGAAGGGTAAGGTAGGGCATATAAAAGGCAAGCTGCCAAATTCATATCCCCTCAAACTCCTCAAGAATTTCCGAATGGCTATAGGCAAACCTGATCCAAGGGGACTCCTAGGAGTCCTCAGTGTACTGACAACCTATACATGGAAATGGTCAACTCTCCTGCATGGCTAGTAGGCCAGTGGTACTCCCACTGCCTTGAGATTTCCCTTCCTACTTCTATGTCCTTTCCTAGACCCTTCACACCGAAGAATCAAGGAATGCCAGGATCCAATCCCCTCACCCCTAAAGTCAGGAGAGTAATGAAGAAACAATAGGAAGACATATTGTTCTGCAGTGGGCCAGGGAAATCAGTCAATAAGCATTTATTAAGCACACGGTATGTGCCAGGCACATAGTAGGCACAGGAGATATAAAAACATAATATGAAATAATCTCTCCTCTCAAGGAACCTGTATTTTATCATACAAATATCATGCGCATATGCTTATATAGAACAAATACATGAAGAATAAGTATAAAATAAACAGAAGGTAGTTATAGGTAAATACAAGGCAGTTAGTGAGAAAGGGCTAGCAGTTGGGAACATCAGGAAAGATGTTGTATAGATGCCTGATCCATGTTTTGCAGTAAATTCTTGATCCATGTTTTCAAGTAAATGTGGAACTCTATAAGACAAGAGTGAAGAGGGAATACATTCCAAAAGTGAGGTACAGCCAATGAAAAGACATAGAGATGGGAGACAGAGCATCTTTTATGAGGAAAAGAGACTGTCAGCTCTTCCAATGAGTATGGAAAAGGAAAGTGAGAGTCACTGATTGGAATGAAAGTAAAATACAAGCTCCTTAAAAACAGTTGCATTTTGGTCTTTTTATCCTCAGAGTCAAGTACAATGTCTGTAACATAGTAGATACATAATAAATAAATGTTGTTGACTGCAATGGAAAGGGAAACAGAATGTGGATCAATTCCTGGGATGCAAATAAAAAAAAGAAAAGAGGTGATGGGAAAGCAACTCCTTACAAGGAAGTGACAACCTCCAACAACTCCTAATCCTGTATATGCTCCTCTCTATCCTTCCCCTTCTCAGCTGCCATCCTCCTGAAGCCCATGTTGTAGACCACATAAATCATACCTATGCCCTAAAACTGCTGGACTCCTCAATCCCATTGCCCATCAGGGTGCAAAGGGGAGAGGCACTGACTCCAAGACAAAAAAAGGAAAGCATTTTCCCTGGCATCCCAAGTTACCTAAACACATTTTTCCATTGAAAAATAGCTTTCCATTATGTTTGGGGTCTATAGTTCTATATTTCAGGTAAATTGTGGTTTATATAGGCTTTTGAGGGCTTGGTATAAACCACACCTCTGGTTACAACACTGTATACATAATAAAATGTGTTTCAAATTTCAAACAATGGACTACAAAGAAACATTCAAGACACAATCCTTAAGTCAGAGGAATGTTTAATTTGAGTTACAAATATTGCTGCCTTTATATGTCTGAATACATCATATTCAGCAATCCCTTTCTACATTTTTGATCACCTTCTATGTGAAAAGTACTGGGCCATTTTAACAAAAAATGAGTGAACTCACCTAAAGTAACTAATATTTTATTTATATGTGTGTGTGTGTGTGTGTACACACACACACACACACACACACACACACACACACACACACACACACACACAAAAAAACTCTTTTCTTTGATAGACATAAGAGATCTTACAACCACCACTGTTTCTTACACTACCCCCAGGAAAATAAAGTAAGGATGATAGTCAAATAATCGGGACATTTTTCTTATAAGGATCTCAATATCTCCTTAAATCACAGGATTAAAAAGTATAGTTGGAGAAAGTACCTATACCCATGAGATCAAAGATGTATTGAAATATTGGATTAACTTGCTGCAACCTCAATACAATTGTCACTGGAGATAAAAAGCAAGCATAGTATCATTTTGCTTAACCAATGAATGACACAGTTGGACTCTGGGGGTGGGGAGAAGCAATTGAGCAGAGAATAGATAAAATGGTAAAAATTAATTAATAAAAGAGTAAAAGGCAAAGGAAGAAAAGACAATAGGTAGGAGAGAGGGGAGGGTAGCAGTAGGAATAAAACACCTATCACAGAAAAGACAAAAGAGCAAATTAGTTTTTCTAATATGTATACAAGTACTACTGCAAAATTAATAGAGGAGGGGTTGAAATTTAGAAAAAAAATTAGTATTAATGAAATAAGGAAGACTGCACTGCCTTCTGAAAAAATAAATAATTACACAAAAATGTCAAATTTAACAAGGACAACCTCGAATATAAATGTCTCCTATAAAATTTAAAAGGAGCTATAGAATGAATTTAAAAATACAACCCAACAAAACATAGTCCACAGGAAAAAAAAACATATGTTAGAAAGGTTACCAGGACAAAAGTGGTAGAAATTCAGGCAGACCTGAAAAGCAATAAGAGATTTCCTTTCTTCTTTGTTGTTTCCTGTTTTGTTACCTACCTTATTAATGTATAGGGATTTGGAATAAGATTCTTCCTCATTTCATATAGGTTTTTTTTAAATTGATTATTATTAAGTTTATAATAAAAGTTAGATTAAAAAAGGAAAATTCACTTTTCTAGTGTAATGCAAGATAATAGGGTGAAATAAAATATATCATGCTTAAGAAAATCTAGAAGCATAATGATGCTATAAAACTAGGCTGAATTCAAATTATTAAACATTAAGAGACAAAAAGAAGAAGAAGAATATTGTTTCAAGGTAACTCTAACAAAAAGAGTTTATGACATACCACAAGGAGGCCAATGACACAAAGAAGGAGTCATAAATAGCAAAATATTAAAAGTAGCAACTTTTGGTAGTAGCAACAAACTGGAAACAAAATAGTAATGAGGGAATGACTAAACCAACAAGAATATAATTAAATAGTATTGCATTGCGAGAAACTACGAATATGATGAATAGAGAATTATGACATATATGAATTGACCCAAAGTGAGTAAACTAGAACCAGAAAAAATACACCATGACTACAACAATGTCAGTGGAAAGATCCACAAAATAATTTAAACTGCATGCTGTAAAACTCTAAGGACCAAGCTTGACCTTAAAATGAAATATGAAAATGCACCTCCTTTTCATTTTTCTCTGTTTTTAACCAAAAACAGGGACTATGGGTGTGGAATACAGAATATAATGTCAGATTTGGTTTATGTGTTAGTTTTGCTGAACTGTTTGGTTTTATTTGGGGTTGGATTTTTTGCCTCTATTTGCACCCCTCTTAGGAGGGAGAAGTAGAGGGACATAATAGGAAATGTCAGTGAAGAAAAAAATCAATAAAAATTTCAGAGAATGTAACAGAGCATAGTGATATTGAATATTCATAGAAAGAACAACATAGCAGCTAAAATGCTAAAGAAAAAGTCACGGATTAGGAAAAATAATTAGAAAGCAAATAACCATGGAAGAGCACATTGCAGGTGCCTAAACAAATTTGATACACGCTGTTTTACAAAAGGTAAAAAGAAACAGATAAATCCTGGGTAAACACATCAGAAAGTGCTTGCCCTCCTTTAAAAAGAAAAGAGAGCAAACTCTTTCTACAAAAGCCCTTGCTTTTGTACTATCCATGAGGTCAGAGGCAATTGCTTTCCTAAATACACATCTAATAAAAGTGTGTGTCATTGTTGAAATTCTTAACTGGTCTGCTTCCAAACATCTGATGCATTCCTCTAGTGACTTCCAGGATTGAGTAAACATGACCTCAAAGAACGGCACCACAGCCCTGCCTTCCCTATTTCAGTGTGGACTTTTTGCTCTTTATAAAAAGTAAGCATGTGTTGATGCTGTTATAAGGACACTGGTGTGGAAAAGATTTTCTTCTTCACTATGCGGGTAACAAAGACAAATAATGGCTGAAAAACACAAACCCTGTCATTTACTGCTAACACAAGTAACTGCCACTTGCTCCTCTCGAATTCTTGAAAATTGAGATCTTGATATATGTAGCAAGAATTTGACTCATATATTAAAACTGATGTTTTCCATTCTGAATGTGTGATTATACACTAAAAAGTAATTATATAAATACATATGTGTGTGTATATGTATATATGTATGTATACATATATATATTTCTAATTATTCACTAGTTGGCAAAGGCAACTTACTAGTAAGTCCTAAATCTATATGTAGGACAGGGTCTGTATGCTGCGGTACTAACACATTTATACAGAGCACCCTCACTTTCTGCAGGGGATACTGCCAAGAGATTCTAGTGAATAAGAAAATTCACAAATACTGTACTGTACTCTGTACTCATCCTCCTGTGGGAATGACAGGAGCCATAAATTCAAACCACCAAGTTGTACAGACCTTCAAGATTTTCTGAGAGAACCTGGAAAGGTCTTCAGAGCACAGATGCATGCACAATTTCTCTCCAATTCTATCCTGCTTTTCTTTTATGTGGCACTCTTCTCACGTCCGGCCAGGTGGAGGAGGGACAGGAGCGTCTTTTAGCGGACATTCTGCAATCTCTTCAAACTGATTTGGATTGGGGTATGGGGAAGGTCCCTTCCCCCTCTTACCCACTCTGAAGCTTTGACTCCCAAAGGAAGGCAGAAACATTTTTTTTCATTTTTCCTTTTGTATCCACAGTGCTTTGTACACTTTTTTTGCACTGGACCTGTGATTCATTGGTCTTCATACCTCCTGGTCAGTAAATTCCCTCTACCAATGAAGACTAGCACTTGTTCTGCAAGTTATTATTTTAGAGAGTTTCTTGGGACACTGCTAATTTAAGTGACATATGCACAGTCAATGTGTGTTAAACCCTGCCTGGTCTTCCTCACTCAAAGGCTATCAACTATTCCTGCTGCCTCTCACTTTGCACACAGTAGGCACTTAATAAGTATTCGTTAGATTGAATCTTTTCACTATTTTTATAAAAATACAATAAAAGATCAATTAATAGAAATCTTCCCATAAATGTTTTATTGATTTAACCTCTTAGGAGGATGAAATAAATCATACACATCACTATAGACAAAAATAACCATAATTTAATATATATTTTATGCTGCAATTTCCAAAGTGCATTTGCATTTTATGAGTTGCAGCTAAATAGTACACTGGATAGAGCACCAAGCTTGGAGTCAGGAAGACCTGAATTCAAATCTGGCTTCAGACACTTATTGGCTGTGTAATTATGGGCGAGTCACTTAACATTTATGTGCCTCAGTTTCCTCATCTGTAATATGGGGGGAGGGGGTTATAATAGCACCTATCTGCCAGGGTTATAGTGAGGATCAAATGAGATAATACTTGTAAAACATGTATGTGTGTGTGTATGTGTATGTGTGTGGTGGGGTAATGTGTGTGTCTGTATATGTATGTGTACAAATACACATATAATGTCAGTGTTTATATATGTGTGTATATATACACATATACATGTACATATATACACATACATTTTATACATATACTTGCACAGTACCTGGCACATAGTAAGCACTATGTAAATGCTAGCTAGCTAGCTAACTGGTAGTAGTAGTAATAGTAATCATAGAAGCAGTAGCTAGGGAATCAGAAAATGAGCTTCTCTGCCAACCCACTAAAGATGGAGGGTTAGAGAGAGCCACAAAACTGAACTCTTTCAACACTACCCACCAAACAATTTTAGATTGGTAGAGCCAACAAAAGGTCAAGGCATTTTTTTTGGCCTAAGAAACCTTAGGAGAGCAGCAGGAGATAATTTAAGAATTATTAGACTATCAGAAAGCCATGATCAAAAAGGAGCCTAGATATCATATTTCAAGAACTTATCAAAGAAAACTGCCCTGATATTCTAGAACCTGAGTATAAAATATAAATTTAAAGAATTTACTGGGTCACCTCCTGAAAGAGACCCCAAAATGAAAACACCCAGGAATATTATAGCCAAATTCCAAAGCTCCTGGGTCAAGGAGAAAATATTACTAGTAACCAGAAAAAACTATTTGAAAATAGGCATACCTCTGGAATATTACAGGTTTAGTTCCAGAAAACAACAATAATGTGAATATCACAATAAAGCAAGCCACATGAATTTTTTGGTTTCCCAGTGCATATAAAAGTCATGTTTATACTATCCTGTAGCATATTAAGTGTACAATAGTATTATGTCTAAAAATACTTTATTGTTAAAAATATTAACCATCATCTGAGCCTTCAGTGAGTCATAAACTTTTACTGGTGGAGGGCCTTGCCCCTATGTTAATAGCTGCTGACTGATCAGGGTGGTAGGTGCTGAAGGCTTGGGTGGCTACGGCAATTTCTTAAAATAATGCCACATCAACTAACTCTTCCTTTCACTTGAACACTAACAGGCCAATGTAGGGTTGCTAATTGGCCTACTTTCAATATTTTGAGTCTCAGGGAACAAGGAGGCCCAAGGGGGGGGGTGGGGGGAACAGCCAATTGGTAGAGCAGTCAGAACACTCACAACATTTATCAATTCACTGTCCTATATGGGTGTGATTCATGGTGCCCCAAAACAGTTACAATAGTAATATCAAAGATCACTGATCACAGATCACCATATCAGACATCATAATAATAATAAAGTTTGAAATATTGTGATAATTACCAAAATGTGACAATGTGAACACATGCTGTTGAAAAATGGTGCCAACAGACTTATTCAATGCAGGGTTGCCACAAACCTTCAATTTGTAAAAAATGCAATATTTGTGAAGCACAATAAAGCAAAATATAATAAAATGAGGTATCCTATATCATGGAGCCACAGTTAGAATGACACAAGATTTACTGGCTTCTACCTTACAGGAGTGGAGGGCTCAAACTATGATGTTCTAGAAGGCAAAGAAGCTAGGATTATAACCAAAGATAACCTACCCAGCAAAACTACATATAATCTTTCAGAGAAAAAAAATGGCTATTTAATGAAAGTGAGGACATTCCAGCATTCCTGAGGAATACAGCAAAGCCAAATAGAAAACATGACATTCAAACACAAGACTCAAGAGAAGCATAAAAAGCTAAACATGAAAGATAAATCATAAGGGAATCAATAAGGTTAAACTGTTTACATTCCTATATGGGAAGATGATACACGTAACTCCTAAGAACTTTATCATTATTAGGACAGTCAAAAGGAGTTACATAAAGGTCATGGGTGTGAGTCAATTATATTGGAATGATCTCAAAAAAATGATGGGGTGAGAAAAAAGATGCATTAGGAGAAGAGGGAAGGGAGAAGAAAAAGAAGGAAATATTTCACACATAAATGAAGCAGTCAAGGAAGAGCTTTTATGGTGGAGGGGGAGATGGGGATGGTGGTGGTGGCAGAATCTCTCATCAGAACTGGTTCAAAGAGGGAAGAATAGATAGATACATAGATACATACACAGATATATAGACAAATATATATGTATATGTGTGTATATATATACATATACACACACATACACCTCAGCTCTATATAGAAATCAATCATCCAAATAGGGAAAAAGGAAGAGAAGGGGATAAAAAAAGGGGGGATGACAAAAGGGAAGGCACATTAAGGGAAGCAGTAGTTAGAAGCAAAATGGACTTTTGAGGAGCGACAGGATAAAAAAGAGAGAGAGAGAGAAGAATAAAAAGAAGAAAAGGGATGGAGGGAAATATACAGCAATAATAACTATGAAGGTGAATGGGATGGGCTCACTCATAAAACAGAAGCAGATAGTAAAATGAATTAGAAACCAGAATCCAACAATATGTCATTTACAAGAGGCACACTTGAAGCAGAAAGATACAAACAGGGTCGAAATAAAAGGTGGGCACAGAATCTAATATGCTTCAGCTGAAGTAAAAATGGCAGATGTAGCAATCATGATCTCAGATAAAGCAAAAGCAAAAATAGATCTAATTAAAATAGGTTATCAGGGAAACTATATTTTGCTGAAAGATACCATAAACAATAAAGCAATATCAAAAAAATTTACATCAAGTTTCATTGATAAAGGCCACATTTGTCAAATATAAAGAGAACTGAGTCAATTTATAAAAATGAGAGCTATTCCCCAATTGACAAATAGTCAAAGGATACAAACAGGCAGTTTTCAGAAGAAGAAATCAAAGCTATATAGTCATATGGAAAAATGCTCTATATTACTATTGATTAGAGAAATGTAAATTAAAACAACTCTGAAGTACTACACTTCTATCAGAAAGGACAAACACTAGAGGGAATAAAGGAAAATAGGTACACTAATTAATGATCTGCTAGTGGAGTAGTGAACTGGTCCAGCCATTCTAAAAAACAATTTTGAACTATGCCTAAAGGGCTATAAAACTGTGTATACCCTTTGACCCAACAATACCACTATTATGTTGGTATCCCAAAGAGATCAAAGAAAAGGAAAAAGAAAAACAATTAGAATCTATATATACAAAAATATTTATAGCAACTCTTTTTTGTGGTGGCAAAAAATTGGAAATCAAGGTAATGCTCATCAATTGAAGAATAGTCAAAAACGTTGTGGCATATGATTGTGATGGAGCAGTATTTTACTTGTGATGGAGAAATGACTATGGCAAGAGGGCTTGGGCAGTTCCAGAAAACTATGGCAAGGCCTATATGAACTCATGCAAAGTGAAGTGAAAAGAACCAGGAGATCATCATGCACAGTAATAGCAATGTTGTAATAATGATCAACTATGAAAGACTTGACTACTCTGATCAATACAGTGATCCAAGACAATTCCAAAGGACTCACGATAAAAAAATTCCATCCACCTCCAGTGCAAACTGAAGTATAATTTTCTCATTTTCTGTGTTTTGGGGTTTTTTTTAACAATATGGCTAATATGGAAATGTTTTGCATGATCTCATATATATAAATGCTATCATATTTCTTGCCTTCTCAGTAAGTGAAAGACGGAGGAAGAGAATTTAAACCTCAAAATTTAAAAGAATGTTTAAATAAATAATAAAAACTTTAAAATAAAACTAAAAAATAAAGTTATTGGTCAACTTTAAATCTATGCTCCTTTGTTCATACATGGTTCACTCAAGGTCATAGAACAATATCAGGCATTGAAGGTGGATTCAGGTCTTCTGGCTTTGAGACCAGTCTACCATAAATAACAATGTATTTGACCCACCAATAAATAAGAAACTTCTCTAGGAGGCGGCACTGTTTATAAACAAAGTACTTTTTAAATTGAAAAATACCTTCGAAAAGCTATATATCAACTACCTGCTTGAGAGACTGTACTAAACTTAAGCATATGAACAAAGGTATGGATCTTTACTTTTTCCATTTAAAAAGCTTACTATGAAATAAAATTCAGGAAATCAAATTAGTGGTGGTTTCTTTAATTTGACATTTAGAAATCATGAGTGGGGGGCGGGGGGAGGATCACCAATACCCTCCAGCTGGAGAGGCAAGAGCACTAGGTTTAAAGGCAGACATCTTTGGATGAAATCCCTTCTCTGTTTCTTGTTACCTTCACCCATTGGGATCTCAGTTCCCCCATCCATAAAAGGAGGAAGTTGGTCTAGGATTTACCTTTAAGGTCTCTTCCAACTCCACCTTTAAAATTCCAATGACCTTATTCTCCCAGCTCCTGCCTGCAGTTTTATACTTGATAATACCTTACAGTTTGACTCCTTCCTGGCTCTCTTCCTGCTCCAGGGAATACTTTAACGCCCCAATCTTTTTCTGCACTATGAATTTGTTATGAACATGACCCATTCCTTTCGTCAGCCACCACATTAACTTCTGATTGTCAGTCCTTTCAAATTGTAATCCCACCTACCAATACATCTCTCCCTTATTCTGGCATGGAAATGTCATATTCACACAAGTCAAAAATCAATCCAACCATCTCCTAATTTACAAAACATGATGTTGTGGAAAACTATTTCTGTGGGCTCATGCCAACAATTCTACTCAAATGTGGTAGAGCAAAAAAAAACCCATAAAGAATACTGTAGTTGCCCAATAGCAGTAAACGGGGGTCTAAAATTGCAGGAAAAGATGCACAATATTCACTTCATTTAGGCCTAAATCTCTATCAGATGATGTGGGACAAAAGAATTCTAAAACTGGAGGTGAAGGGAGAGAAGCTGTCTCCTCCAGGCCATGTCCACCTCTAAGTAAGGAAACCAGAGTATGTAAAATGAGGTGACACATATTGAAAGAGTAGGCACACAGAATACTGTGTCCAAGAAAAGGAAGAAGAGTCACCAGCAGGACAGCAAGGTTTGAGCAGAATAGTTGCTGTAAAAAGCTAAATGCCAAAGGGAAAACTGATGGAATTCTTTATATGACTGCACAGAAATGCATTTAACATACATACAACCAAAAAACAGCATCACAAGGGCTGACTTCAAAAACGACAAAGGCTACTTTTCTGAGGAACTCAAAGTAAAATGAAAAGGAGAACCAGGAAGAAGAGGATTAGTGGTGACAATCCCAGGAGAAAGTCATAGGCAGTAGTAAGGGATAATAACTGCACCTGCCTCCCAGGTTTGTTGTGAGGATCAAAAAAGAAATTAACTGCAAAGTGCTTAGCACAGTGGCATATACTGTGTTACATAAATGTTGGTTATCATCATCATCATCATCATCATCATCATCATCATCATCATCATTATTGGTGATCTCATTGACATAGTTACTTACTCCAAAGGTATAGAACACAATCCATACACACCTCATTCTGTAAGACCCTAATACATGCCTCCCCATAAATCTTACATTAAGGATCCACCCAATATGCTGAGGAGTCATTCCACTGACTCTGTGGACAACATGTGAGTCCCAATGGGGCACAGAGATTATGCAGCTATTATCCATTCTTTTCAGTATATGACTGATTTGACACCATTTCTTTGATGCTATCTTTTGTGCCATTCTTTGACTACTGCCTTTTGGGTGATGCGTGATTTTAATTCTTCAGAACTTATGGTATTCCATCTTATGATACTCCATATAGCCATATAGCATCACTGAAAAAAAAATTGGTGTTTAGAAAAAATGAAAGATAAGCCTTTGTTTCAAAGAGGAATTTCAGGTCATTAGAAGCCCTGAACAGTTTCCCAAAGACAATGCAACCCATCCTATGACTCCTATTTAATTTTATGACAAGTTCATTCTTCATCTGTAGTGTCTGTCCAAAATACACATAGTGATGGACCAGCTCCATGGGCTACTCATCCAACTACAGATAACAGTATGGGAAACAAATATTCTCCCTTCACTTAGTGGTGCATCTGTAAAGCACTTTAGGACTTACAAAGTGCTTTCCAGTATTGCTGCTCCCATTTTACACATAAGAACACTGAGGCTCTGATAGGTAAAGTGACTTACATAGGATCATAATAAAACAGGACTGAATCCAAGTCTAAAGCACTTTCCACTAAACTCTACTGCCTCTCAGAATCCAATGAATAAAAGAACACTTTTCTTAGAAACAAGTCACAGTATACTCAAATCTAATGATAGTTAAAAGGTCTTAAACCAGAAATGATGCTATCAGTAATATTCTTGGCTACTTAAAGTCAAATTTACATATCTATAACAAAGCTAGAAGACAGCAATGGCAGGTCAGTTTTAATCTTCCCTGCTAAGGAAAAATAAGTTATTTGAGGTGCTATTACTGTATTTCCCCATAAGACTCACCCTTTTCAAAAAATTTGGGGTCTAAAAACTGGGTGCATCTTATGCAGTGATTGTAGATTGTTTTTACTTGCATTTCCTGCTTTTTCACACTTGTTTTTGTGCTCGTTATTGTAGGTTTTTACTTGCGTTTCCCGCTTTTTTGCGCTTGTTGCCTTTGCGCTCATTGTTTCGCATTTCTTACAGGTATATTTGATTACGTTTTGCCACATTCTGCCCAGAAATGGCTCAGAAAAGATTTTTTATACAGTGCTGAATTCAAGCTAAAAGTGATCCAGTTTGCAAAAGTGAATGGAAATTGTGCGGCTGAACAAGTTTGGTCCTCCTCCAACCAAGAAAACAATCTGAGACAAGCTACAGGAAGAAGAAACCCTACCGAAAATGCCAGGGCAGAAGAAGGCCATGAGAGGCAAGTCAGCAAAATGGCCTGATTTAGAGAGAGAATTGAAGATATGGATTGAAGAGCAAAGGGCAATTGGAATTCCTTTGTCCACAAAGATGGTTCAGCATGAGGCAAGAAGACTTGCTGATGAAAAAAGAAATTACTGATTTCAAAGGAGGACACAATAGGTGCTTCAGATTCATGAAACAGAATGGACTAAGCATGTATACATGCACCAGACTTGCCCAAAAGATGCCTGAAAGCTATGAGCAGAAGGTCCTTGAATTTCATCGTATCATTGTATGAATTATATGATGAATAAAACTTGAGTTCAATAACTTTATGTAATACATTTTTTTTCAAATTTCGGGCCCCAAAATTAAGATGCATCTTACACATGAGGAGCTGTCTGGATGCTTTGTCCTACAGTGGAAAGGATGCTGGATTTGCTCTGCCACTTACTACCTGGGCATCTTTGGGTATACATCTCCACTTTTCTGGGACCAAGTTTCCCCTTCTGTAAAATAAGATGGCCAGACTAGACCACCTCCAAGGTCCCTTCAAGTTCTACATCTATATGCATAGGTTTCTGTTCTTAGTGTCCTACTTAATTTCCCCACCTTTCTCTCTTCAATTTGCCATAAGTGTCATCCCAGCTAAGTTTTTTTTTCTTCTATTTCTTTTAATCTTCCATGAATCCCCCTTTCTCTGTTAAAACCTATTCTAACTCTGCTGCCTCTCCCTTCTTGTTCAGTCATTTCGATCATGTCCCATTCTTCCCAACCCTATGTGGAGTTTTCTTGGCAAAGGTGCTGTAGTTGTTTGCCATTTCCTTCTCTAGTTCATTTTACCATGAGGAAACTGAGGCAAGTAGGGTTAAGTGAAAATGTCAGAGCCTAGATCTGAACTCAGGGAGATGAATCTTTCTGACTCTAGGCCCAGCATTCTATCCACTGTACACCTAGCTGCCCCTGCCTCTCACTAGCCCACACTTAAGTTCTCCCTCAATGATGATTATAGGTATCTTTCTCACATCTACCAAAAGCTGAGGGCAGCAGGGTGAGGAATCAAAAGCTGAGAGGGGAAAGAGGGAGGGAATCAAAAGGAAAACCTACAAATGACAAAACAGGCCACACCTCTGAGGTTTATAACTCCATATGGAAAACAAAAAACTCATAAACTACAAAACAGTAATATTAACTCCCTGGAAAGAAAATCAAATTTGAGGTCATCTGTTTTGCACAGAACAGACATCACTGTTGGCATTCAGCTAATATTAACAACTAAGACTATGTATCCCATGCCTCATTTCTATTCAGTTAGCAATAGAGGTATATACACACACATAAAGAACATCTTCCAAAAACTTTTCAAAAGTGGGATTCATCAACTTGGGAGACAGGGGGTTTCCTCTCACAGGACATTTTCAAAGAAAGTCTCTCTTGGTAATCTAACCAATTCATAGGAGGTACAGGAGAGTCCCAGATCTACATATCTAGCCCTCGTCTCTCCAGTGAACTCCAATGATGCTTCTCCAGCTTCCTGGGCCTATCTCCACCTGGATATCCCAAAAGCATCTTAAACCAGTACGTGCAAAGTAGAAATCATTAAAACCACCCTCCAACCCAATTTTCATATTTCTGTCAAGAATATCACCATCCATCCAGTTACCCTTGGTTCTCAAACTAAGTCATCCCCAATTCTTTACCTTCCACTTCACCCCACCATGCAGTCAGTGGCCACATCTTATTGGTTATAAGACCACATCTCTCTCTTCCATCACCTTTTCTCTACTTACCAAAACCATCCTAATTCAGGCCCTGATCCCCAACTTACCTGGAGTATTGAAATAGCCTCATAATTCATACCCCTGTCTCAAGTCTCTCCCCACTCCAATCCATCCTGCATGAAGCTACCAAATTGATATTCCTAAAGCACAGATGTGACCATGTCATTCCCTTACCTAAGAAGTTTGCGTGGCTACCAATAGCTTCTAGGATAAAATATAAATTCCTCTGCTTAGCATTTAAAACCTTTAACAATCTGGCACCAAACTGTCCTTCCAGGTTGATTCCTGATTACTCCCCCTCACATAGTCTACAATTAAGCCAAACTGGCCTCCTTGCTATTCCTCATACATGGCATTCCAGCTTCCATCACAATGCCCTTGCACTGCCCTTTTCTCTATTCCTGTAATGCTCTCCCTCCTCATCCTAGCCCTTTGAAACCCCAAGCTTACTTCAAGACTTAGGTCCAGTTCCCCCAGCTCCTCTAAACAGCTAAAGGTCTTTTCCTGATTTCAATTGTTTGAGCCCCTTACCCTTCCCCCTCCAGAAAATTACTCTTTATGTATTTCCTATATTTTGGGTTCACTTCCCTATGTATATGTTGCTTCCCCACCCCATACCCACAAACAACTGAATGGAAGTACCTGAAGGGAAAGGGATGTTTTGTTTTCACCCTATAGAGTACCTAACATCTAATAGGCACTTAACAAAGACTTGCATAATCAAATTTGATGACCACTTACTAGATATGATAAAGAGCAGACTGATTCATGTCTAGGTTGGAATGGATATTCTCTAAAATTTCTTTCAATTCTGAGATTCTGTGATTCTACAAAAAGCCACATAAGTACGCATTTGGTCATTTCTGTATAGCAAGTGAACATTTAAATCTCCAAGGTCCTAAATGGTACATGCAAATAACTGTTGTTTTTTCACCTGCAAGGGTGAGACTACTTATTTTGCATTTATTTTATTTTAAATTTAAGGCTCATTTACATTCTAACCTTCATAACTAATTTCAATAAGTTGCAATCAGCTGAATATTGTGAGCTGGATCCACATAGCAAATCAACTTCCTCACTGATTTTATGTGAACAATGAACACAATAAAGCCAGAAAAACACTTGCACTCAAATAAATACAATTTTAAAAAAAATCAAACATAACACTCCCTTGTGTTTAAACAAACCTAAACTGAAGACCTTAATCTACTCAAAAATGAGAAATGTAATTAGGCAGTGCATTTAAAGGAGTGTATGGAGCAATGAATATGTGCTAGTTGAAGGACTTCTAATTTAAATTTGCTGGCTTTTAAAAGTACTCTTGGTTGTTTTTTTTTTAAGTGAGAAAAATATATGCACACATACATACATATATACATACATACACACATATGTATATTATATATATATGTGTAAGTTCAGTAGTCTAACTCAACTGTAAAGAGGAAGTAAGGAAATGAAAATAGCAAAAATCAGTTATTTAACAATTTAAACAATATTTTTAGAGAAATATAGATACAAACCTCAAAAGTTTGCCCTGGATTTTCTCCACTCACAAATTGTTATTTTTCCCCTAAGATCACTACATCATACTCTCCCATTGCCAAAACTAGGAACCTAGAAAATGTTAATCTATAAACTTAGTCCATTTTTGAGCTACTGATGCACTAGGAAAAAAGAGAGAACTCTTAAAACTAAAAGCAACATGATGTAGTGGAAAAAGTGTTTGGCTTGGAGTTAAGTGACCTGATGCTGACTCTTACTAGCTATGTGACTACTGGCAAGTCACTTGATCTTTCTGAGGCTCAGTTTCTTTAACCATAAAATGGGGGTATATAATATTTGCACCAACTACCTCAAAGGGTCAGTTATTAGGAAAGTGCCTTGTAAACTCTAAAGCCCCCTACCAAACAATCAGCAAGTATTTATTAAGTATCTAATCCTAACCCTATTATGTTCTAGATACCAGTGATACAAAGAGAAAGTCAAACAGTCCCTGTCCTTGAGGATCTTAAGACCTAATGGGGAGACAACTTGCACATGTACAGGTGTAAGGGTAGGTGGGGTAAGTCATTTTAGCTCTGAAACCTTAACTAATTAGGAACAGATTTCAATTAATTCATCAAAAGACCTTAGAACTAGAATGAAACTGCATAGAATTGTGTTCCAGTAGGATAAGAATTGTGTTCAGTAGGCTGGATTAGCCAAAAGAAACTTGACATGCCCTAGGGATCATCTAGTTGTCTATAAATTATCAAACAAGCTAAGATGCTGAGGATTTTCTAGAAAGTAGAATGTGCATATCCCTGAGGATGAAGGGGTTAGGGGATAAGATGGAGAGTGGAGGAGTGGAGGCAGGGAAGAGGAAAGGCTTCAGAAAAGTCTGGAAGATGTTGGACTTCCCATCTTCCCATCAGTGTCAGCCAGCAGAGGCTCCCATCTTTCCAATGGTGTTCTAAATGGCATTCCCAGATCAATTTGTGACAGTATTTGGATCATTGCATCTCATGAACACACTGGATTCAATGGCTCTATAAGGAGCCCATCAGGGAAACTGTGCCTAAAGGAGCTTCTTGAGTACCCCATGAATGTGGGAGGGGGGAAGGACTTCTATGTCTCAGTCCACTTCTCCGTAGACTTTGTATTCTATGTATTACAAAAGGAAGAATGTGTCACAGACTTTGCAAGGTGGAGGACAAGAGGGATAGGGAGGAATTTTTTGTACCAACCATTCTTTTTGTATTACTGCAGTATATATCCCTTTTTAAATACTACTTGAGGCTGGCTAACTAAATGATTTTCAACTGATAACCTTGGTGGAAAGTATACCAGTGTTTCACAGAGGTTTGCAAGGCACTGGAAGATTGGGGGGGGCGGGGCAGTAGTAACCTCAAGTGCAATTGGGGAGTGCTGAATTAAAATAAGGTGGCAGTAGAAGCATAACGAAAGAAGAAAATATAAAATTTTGAAAAACCATTCATACATGTTAAAGTCACAGTGATTACGTTATTTTCCAAATAGATACACAAAATGCAAATTATAATCAATCAGTGGTCAAGTCTGCTGACAGGTCTTAACAAGCAAGTGTTGGCAGACAAGTATGTTAGGCATTGTTGGGAAGTCCAGCATGCATTGGCAGGAATATTTACCTATAATGACTTATTTACAATATAGTACTATATGGTTACATGAGACAATATTGCATCATCAAAATTTCAATGCAGGGAAAAACCCACAAATTTACAATAAATTATTCAATTTAAAATGTGTCATTTTCTAAAAGATATTTTATATTTTTAAATAATGCAAATTTTTTTAAAAGGCTTAAAGAAAATAGATTTCCAGGGGGGCACTAATTTTTTTTCAATTGAGTGGTAGGCCAAATAAGTTTGAGAACCTCTGGTTTAAGGCACAAGCATTAGAGAATCACTCCTACCCCTCAAGGATAAGCTTAGACTTTTGAGAAGCAATGTAGCTAGGCTCTCAGGGCCCAATTGATTTGTGAGAGTAGGAGTTGGGATGACAATCCTTGGATCTTATATGGATGACGTAAGTTTATGCAAAACATTAAAAAATATATAAATTTGTAGAGGTTTGGGGAAGCAGCACTAGCACCACCGGGACAAGCAAAGACCTCATGCTAAAGGGAGAGCTTGAGCAAGGTTATGAAGGGATTCTAAGAGATGGGGGAGAGGAAGGAGAACATTTAAAGTATGAGGCATAGCCAGGGCAAAGGTATGAAGTATTGTGTGTGAAGAAAGGAAGCTGCTTAGGTTGGCTAGACCATGAATTTCATGAAGAGGAATATTATGCAATAAGGGTAAATTGGAGTAAGGTTGGAAGGGTAAATTGTAGTAAGGTTGGAAGAAGATTTTTAAATGTCAAACAAATGTTTATATTCGATCCTGAAGCCAGAATATCTTATGAGGATTTTGAAAGGAAAGTACCTTAGAGATCATGTAGTCACAGAATCACAGAATTTCAGTTGGAAAGTATCTCAGAAAGGAAGAGATCTCAGAAGCCAACCATCTAGTCCAACTTCTACATCAACAAGCATCCCCTCCAGAACACAGCTGACAAGTGATCACACAACATTTGCTTAAGAGGGGAAATCTACCTCCTCTCAAGTTAGCACATTCTACTCTTACAAAATTTTTCCTTACACACCAAGCCTAAATCTCACTTCTTTCAATTGTAACTTATTGTTCCTTGTTCTGACCTTTGAGGCCAATCTGAATAAATCTAGTCCTTCCCATCCATTACAGCCCTTCAAATATTTGAAGACCTCTACAGCATCTTTCCTTAAGTCTTCTCTTTCCTAGACAAAATACCTCCAACTTCTTCATTTTACAGAAGAGGAAATTCAGGCCCTGAGAGGTTAAATGCTTTATTTTTAAATGAGTTTATCAGATTAAGTTCCTGAGCTCAGAGTAGTATGAAAACATTAGACTAGGTCATTGGAGGGCAGAAAAAAATAGGGTCAGGACTGCCAACTGCTTCACAAGTTTGCTTTGGGTCAGCCTCACTGTATCTTAAAAGATAACCTGAATCCAAAAAGAGCAGGAACTTCTGCTATTATATACTATGGAGGAAAAATAAAACTCAAAACCATGCCCTACAATTAGAGTTTAGCTACTTCATGCATAAATTTCTACCATTACAAAATCTACTGTCCCTCATTTTGTTATTCTAATAGTCAATGACTTTCCCCCCCAATCCTTCCTTATGTGCCTAAAGGAGCTTCTTGAGTACCCCATGAATGGGGGGTGGGGAAGGACTTCTATGTTTCAGTCCACTTCTCCCTAGACTTTGTATTCTATGTATTACAAAAGGAAGAACGTGTCACAGACTTTGCAAGGTGGAGGACAAGAGGGATAGGGAGGAATTTTTCCATTCTTTTCGTATTACTACAGTATATATCCCTTTTTAAATACTACTTGAGGTTGGCTAACTAAATGATTTGCAACTGATAACCTTGGTGGAAGTATGCCAATGTAGTTCATTACTTTACTACTTACCTCAATTCTCTATCTCCCTTTCTAGACTGACCAACCCCTTGAACTGATTTTATAGAGACACCTACTTTGGAGGATTTATCAGAAGAAGATGATGAAGTAAAAAGAAGGCTGGATTTGAAGTCAGAGGATCTGGTTTGGGATCCCATCTCTGTTACTGCACATGAAACCCTGGAAAAATCACTTCAATCCTAGGCCTCAGTTTCTTCCTCCATAAAATAAGGAAGTTGTACTAAATGATATCTAAGATAATTTTGTATCTCCATGCCTCTGCACAGGCTGTCATTCACACCCAGAACGTCCTCCCTCCTTACCTCTACCTGTTAAAATCCCCAGTTTTCTTCCAAGATTCACCCAAATTCCAAATGAGACCCTTGCTGATTTCCACTCACCCTCCAACTACTGGTATTTCCCCATAAAAAAGTTACCTTGTTTTTATTTTATATGTAATTTGTATCTATTTATTTGTATACATGTCTCTACCATTGGACTGTAAGTTCCTTGAGGTCAGGAGCTGGTTCACTTCTTTCTGTCCTCAGGGCACACATAGTAGCAGGAACTTAATAAAGGCTGATTTGCTGACTGATTCCAGCTCTAAATCTATGATCCCATGTTCCTTCTTCGTCAATATAAATCACATACTTCTTAACTTTCTCCAGAAGAACTAAGTCAAATATGCAATAATGTATTCAGTTCCAGGCTTGAAGTTTTAGCAAGGTCAAGCTAGAATACATCAAGAGGAAAAAAGACTAGCAAGGTGAGGCGACTGGAGAACTTGTCATAGGATGACAGTTGAAACAACTAGAGATATTTAGTCTGGAGACAAGGATACAAAGAAAGGGCATGAGAGTTATATGAAAGAACAATTCTAATTTTTCTTCTTGGTGCTTCAGAACAAGAAGCAATGCATGGAAGCTGCTGAAAGGCAGCTTCAGTGTTTATGCAAAAAAATGTCCCAACAATTGAAGGAAGACATTCAAAAGTGGAGTGGAATGCCTTAGAAGTAAAGAAATACACATTTGTTAAGTTCCTACTATGTACCAGATACTTTACAAATATTATCTCATTTAATCTTCACAACCACCCCGAGAGGTGAGGCAGGGAGAAGTTAAAGTGACTTAAATAGTAAAAGTCTGATGCTGGATTTAAACTCAGGTCTTCCTGACTCCAGGCCCAGTGCTCTATCCGTTGTGTCACTCAGTTGCCTCCTTTGGTAGGTTGTAAGTTCCCTATCTGCAGATCTCCAAGTGGGCGATGGACTACCTCTTGTCAAAGATGCTTTAGAGTGAATTCTTGATCATGAGTGGTTGGGCTATGCAATCTCTGGGGTCCCTTTCAACTCTGAGTTTCTACGATTTGGCTGACAAGACTGCAAAGGGGGAATGTACCTATTCTTCTTCTTGTTGTCTAGAGAAAGAAGGGTAGCAGGGCAGATTCCACAATATCCAGACTCCCTTTGCCCTCCTAGATCCAAGAACCTGTTATGTTCTCAGAATCCTTTGGAGGAGAAGTGTTCTTCTACTGTATGACTATTCTCTCCTCTTTCCATGTCAACATCAGCAGCAAAATCTACAAAGGTATTTCATATGTAGATTTTTCTCTCACAAATACTAATGAATACATATCAATTATTATAGGATCATGGATTTAGAGTTGTAGGGGACTCATGATCCAGAGAAATCAGGAAACTTGACCAAGGTCAGACAGATAGTACATGGAAAATTGGGATCATACACTGTTTGCTCCTCTTTTTTAATCCATACAGTAAAATAACTCCCAGGTTTGAAGCTATTTGTGTTATATTAGGTTTTTATTATATATAGTTACTATAGAATTTGGCATAATTTTTTAGCTGGGACAAATATTAATCAATACAATAACTATTGTGTTGAATTAAGCTTTTATTGCATGTACAATCTAAACATATTAGGAAATAGCTGAAATAAAGCAGACAAGTTTAGTGTACCATTTGAATTACCATTTAACCTAAAAAGTCTATAATCATGGGGACCAGGAAGGAGAGAACATTTCTGATCTAAGGATTAGTTAGAACACTATAAAAGAGTCAGTGTGGCACCGTGGATAAACTCCACTTCCAACCCTTCTAACTCCATGACCTCAAGCAAATTACTATACCTCTCTGAGTCTCAGTTTCATCATTTGTGATATGAGAGGGTTGGACTAGCTGGCCTTTAAGGGCTAGTCTGGCCCTAAACTGATAACTCCATAATAAATATCAGAAACTTGAACCCCGAATCATCTTCTGGACTGCCAATCACTTCTTGTTAATCATGACCAAAATGACTAACCTGCTCTGGACATGCACCTTCCCCAAAGACAATTCTATAAATAGCTTCTTTGGGGGAAGGAAGGGGGAACCAAAAATTTAAAGCAATTTTCACAAACAATTTCAATGAGTTGTCTATATTGTCCTTTGACTTTCATTTGAGCATGCAAAATCATTCCTTTAAAAATTATGTCCCTGGGGGAGAGAACGATAATTCAAATTTGCTTTGCTTTATCCCAGTAAAGAAATTTAAAAATTAAACAATTTCAATCCATGTTCTGCTGACTGTTTCAAAAGAATTGCAGAGAATGCCTGCAATGTTCAAAATTTTTCAAATGAAAGGAAATGCCTTTATTTATATATAGTATTTTTATTGCATTGGATTAATCAAGAGGAGCCAAGGAGACCACTTCCCCCACTTCTTTAATGGCACACTAAAAAGTGCATGGGAAAAGTATGTGATCCTTTCACTGAATTTAGAGAAGTCCTACAGGAATACCTATCAGTAGATTTTGGAGTACCACTGAATAGTGGTGCATCTTGGGAAATAACCAGGGCCTCATATCTGGTATATCTTTGCTGCTATTTTCAGGCAACTTTTAAACTGCTAATGTTTTATGTCAGTATAAATACTAAATAGAAAGTGGTATCCTCCACTTTAATATATATTTTTCATCTGTTTTCCCCATGTTGAAGACAAAAGTCATTGATTCGGTTGAGTCAATGATGCCTAAAATGAAAATGTATTTGTATTTTCCATTTTCTGATTTCCTGGGTATGATAAGGTTATTAATGATTCAGTAAGGTGCCATGAGGCCAAAACTGACCTTTGGGTGGAAAGTGACATTTCCAAAGTATTGCTGCTATAATGATAACAATAATTACCAGGACCAAAAGTATTTCCTGAGCATTAATGACTGGCTGGGGTTAATGACCTGGATATTCAGAATATCAACATTCCCCAAAGTAGTCTTTAGTCCCTGGGAAATGACCCATGCCTGGATCACTGTTATTCTGCTCTACCGCTGCACAAACACACTTCACATACAGGTTTTCAAGGCAAGTTGTATTCATGGCTACTTACGTTTGGTGCACCTCTGGGAGCCAGGGGCTTTGCTCCAGCCTTGACAGCACTGCCCTCCACAGACATTCACCCTGCAATACAGCAATGATAGGAAGTAATCCAGCAGCAAACTATCATTTTGCCCTCCCCAAAACCCAAACTTCAAAGGGTTTTTCCTCTAAGAGCAAAAAACCCTGCCTCAGGGGAGGCCTAACTGGTTATACAAGGTGCCCAAAAATTAGCTGCCAAAGTGGAGAGAATGGTAGTACAAGGAAGGGAGGAAGGAAGCCAGGGAGCCTTAATAAGAACTGATTCTCCTATAATAAATACCAGCGTTGTAAAGGAGAAAGAAATTCACAGTAAGAAAACTGTTTAAAAAGGAAAAAATAAATGTCTTTGGAATGGTGTTATTATAATAAGCAACAAATAAAATAAATTTAGTTTCAGAGATAATAGGTTTACAGAAAGAGTTCAAACAATTCTTGATATATTATTCTTTAAAAAAAAAAATCTCCCTAATCCCTTTATCCCCATCCCCACCATTCATACACTGAGAAATGCTGAATTAAAACCAGAAAAAAATTATCTGAAACAATCCTTCTCAGTGAAATCGCCCCTACAGACTGCACACAGGTGCAGAAAACAAGTCCTAAGATGCAGACGTCCTCAAAAGTGCTATTTCATCAAACAACACTAGGAATAGATAGATGTTAGGAATTAATTTCCCTGGCTAGAATAAATTTGGCTTGGGAAAGAAGCAACTTGTAATGACTTCATGTTTTACACCCATAGTCAAAAGTGATTATTCAACTTGAAAGAGGTTACATCCCAGGCTGAAATGCCTTTTGTATTGCTCCACATCTCAATAACCATGAGTATGCCCTGCTCTTGTCTTCATTAAAAGTAACTTTGTATCTCTGGCTTTCACTGCATCCTTACTGGCTTGCTGGATGGTAGAGAATGGTACTTGCTCACAGCCACTCTGTACAGGCCGGGTGCTTCTCTGAAGTTTACTACCGACTCCGTAGGGGCAGACAGTAGGGACCTCCGCACACAATTCGACGGAGAGGTGTTAGTGGGGAGAGGGAGGTGTTTGCCTTACCCCGGCAGCTGTTGCTTCTGGTGAACCTGCAGGCTGGAGCTGCTGCTGTGGGTCTCCTGTTGCAGTTTGGAGCGCACAACGTGCCTGCCCTGTTTGGTAAACTGCGCCGCCGGAAGGTGGCCAGCGGGCTTGGGATGGTGCTGCACGCCGGGGCCCAAGCGGAGCGGCTGCTCCTGAGGGGGCTGCGGCTGCCGAAGAACTTGCACGCTTGGCGCGCTTGGTTTGCTCATCCTGCGGGTCCGTTCTTGTGTGCTAGTGGTAGTGCTCCTGCTGCTGCTGCTGCTGCTACTACTACTACTACTGCTGCTGCTGCTGTAGCGGGTGTTGAGGGCAACGTTGAAAGTTCTCTGCTGCCTCGGATGCCCTCCTAGAGGCATGGCAGAGCCCAGTTGCCCCGTACCCCCGGCGACCCCGGCGTCAGAGGACCCGCTCTGCCCGGGACGTACCACATAGGTGATCTTTCTCACCCTGCTGTGCACTGAGGACGCGAACACCCCGGCCCACAACAGGAGCCCCCACCTGATCCAAGTCACTTCCATGGCACAAGCCGGTCGGGGAGCGAGAAGGGGACGGACACTACACACAGGGGGTGTCTCTCTCTCTCTCTCTCTCTCTCTCTCTCTCTCTCTCACTCTCTATCTCTCTCTCGGCTCGGTCTCTCCTACCCTCTCCCCAGGACTGGAGCGCAGCTCCCACTCAGCAGCGCGACACGGTTTTCCTGCCGAGCCTGCCCCCGCCCCCCGCCAGTGTGCACAGCTCGACTCTCCCTCCCTCTTTTCCCAGAAGAAATGCTCAGATCCCAAAGTTTTAGCAAAGGCGAGAGAGCAGCTCCGAGGAGGAAAACATGCTCAGAAGTGGAGAGGGAGCTGTTGGGAGAAGCAGAGCCAGCCCAAGACCCCGGCAGAGAGTGGAAAGTAGAAGGGGGCGGGCGTGGGGGTGGGGAGCCAGGAGAAAAGAGGGGGAGGGGCGAGGGCTGGGGGCGCGCGGAAGGTACGGACTGAGACTGACTGAGCGCTCTCTTGCTCTCTAAGGAGTAGAAGTTTCTGGGGCGACACCCGCAGCCTGTGTTCTTGGGGGGCGTCAAGGGTGGTGGGACTGTGAACTTGTGTGTATTTGTGAGTGGGAGAGGGCGGGAGGAATCACTCTTTGGTCGGCTGGAAAGCCTTTTTAAAAGTTTCTGTGCGAGTGAGCTGAGTGTCAGGTCCGCACAACCAATCTCTTGCAGACATGACGTCAGGCAGTAAAGCCTAATTGGGGAGACCGTGAGATGAGCGAGCGATCGCAGCCACAATACGCTCCGCTCCGGTTCAGGCGGCGGCCCGGCGGCTAGAGTTACCCGAAGTTCAGAAAGTCAGATTGAAAGGATTCTCCCCACGGCGCCTCCTTCCCCCCTCCCACCCACCCCACCGTAACGTATACACACTTCTCCCCCTCCCCCACCTCCAGTTGAGGACAAAGAACTCAACAAAGTCACTGAATGGCCCTTTTCTTCTTGAAGGCTCCATTAGGAAAATCTGGGGGAATGGGGGAAGTTTCTTATCAGCGTTTCTAACAGATGCTCTTCCAAATGGTATTACAAGGACTTGTGTGGGGGTGCCGGAGTCAAAAACCCTTTATAGGCCACAGGAACCTCGCTGGAAGGCAAAGTGGTGCTTTGAAAAGAGGAATAATGGACCTGGGTTCTAATCCCACTATCTATGTGAGTTGGAGGCCTCTGTTTCCTCATCTGTACAATGGGGGATGTGGAGTGAATGACGTCTGAGATCTCTTCCAGCGGTAAATCTATGATCTTATAGCGACCTTTGGAAGTCTTCTGAGCAGAGAGCCCAAAGGTGAAGGTTTTCTATGAAGCTGAGGTAGTAGTACTAGTTTAGTGTTATTGGAAGGAGGAAAAGCAACACCAGGATTTGAATCCTGGCTCTGACACGATGATTTGTGTGACATATTAACTACTTGACAGAGGCCAAATCACTTAACCCCTCGAGGCTTCCATTTCCTCTTCTATAAACTGAAGGTGATACATGTGCTACCTACCTCACAGGGTTATTGTATTGAAAGAGCTTTTCATCAACAAGCATTTATTAAGCACTAATCATATACCGAGCATTGTGGTAGACATTGGGGATAAAAATAAAAAAGAAAGAATCGTAGGAGCCTAATCCAATCTTTTTTTTTAATAGAGGAAAAACCTGAGGCCCAAGAAGGGTTAAGTGCCTTTTTTGTACAAGATTACATATTAGCATCGGAAGTGGAATTTGAAACTAGGTCTTGATGCCCCTACAGCCAGTGAACCAAACTGGGAAACAGTATGTACCCATACAAGCATAGAGAAAATACATGCAAGGTAATAGGGGGAGGGGGAGGCTGAATGAGGCACTAGTGCCTATGAGGATCAAGAAGGGTCTACACTGGGGCTTTGTACACTACATAAATGTAAAGTATTGCTTTGTTTGGTCTGGACCTGGCATTTCATTAATGTAGGGGGCTTCCCATGTGGAAACTTCATCCAACAATACACATCATCAAATGGTCTGTAACATCATTTGAGATAGTAGGGGGTTGGGGGAGTATGGAGGGAGATGAACTGAAAGGTTAAGTAACTTGCCAATGGTCACAAAGCTGGTATATATCAAAGACAAGATTTGAAACCATATCTTCTTTATTTCTGTACTCTGCATTTCCAGCTATTATAAACAGCTATTATTTTTACTTTTTTTTTTCTTGGTGCCTTAATCTGCAAAGAGCATTGTAGTTAGGAGAGAAAAACTTTTATAGTAAAGCAAAGAGGGTAAAGGCTGTTTGTCCTTTGCCTTGCCCTCCACTGTTAGAGGATAGTCAAGTTTTAGTATATGGGGACAGATCCAAGAGTGTAATGTACCTTCAAGTCATTGTTCACAATTAATTGTCAGGTGGATGGAATAAATAAATCCAGATTACGTCTAGAACCTAGTTCCCACATACCTCTCTACTTATTTCCTATTTTGTACTCCTCTTCACATACTCTCATTCCAGTCAAACTGGTCAATTTAGACAAGCCAATCTCTCACCTCCATGCCTTTGCAGAAAAAGTCTCCCGTATCTGAAATGTCCTCCTCCCTCTTACCCCCACCTCACAGAATTCCTAGCCTCCTTCAAAACACATAGCTCAAATGCCACTCCTGTGAGAAGCCATTCCTAATTATACTGTTAGTAGCACTTTCTCCCTTTCGAAATTACTTTGTATTACTTTTTATATACTTTGTTTTTACTGGGTTGGGCACTATGTGGGCACCCCACCCCCAGTAGAATATAAGGTCCCTGAGGGCAACAACTGTTTCATTTTTGCTTTTATATCTCTGGCACCTAAATCCAGTGCTTTGCATATAGTAGCCACTTAATAAAGGCTTGCTGAATTCTAATGATTCATTTTCTTCCCTTCCCCCACCCACTACCACCAAATTCTCCCCCCTTTCTAATTTTCTTATTAAAATTTTGGGCACCACCATCCTCTTAGTCACCCAGGCTCACAATCTAGGTGTCATCTTCAACTCTACACATCCTCAGCTCTCCCCCTCATCCAATTGGTGATCAAGTACTAGCATTTCCACCTTCACAACACCCCTCATATACATCTCCTTTTCACTGACCCTGCTGCAACCCTGTTAAGGCCCTCATCACCTATCCCCTGGACTATTGCAATACTTTTCTGGTCAATCTCCTTGTCTCAAGTCTCTGCTCACTCCAGTCCATCCTTCTATCAAACTGATCTTCCTAAAATGCAGATCTGAACATATCAGACCTACCCCCTTTCCCCATTCAGTAAACTCCACAGCCCTCTATTAGCTCCAAGATCAAATATAAAATCCTGTTTGGCTTTCAAAGCTCTTCATACCTGGCTCCTTCCCACTTCTCCAGTCTTCTTACACCTTGCTTCACTCTATGTACTCTGTTATCCAGTGACACTGGCTTCATTGCTATTCCTTCAACATGAATTCCATCTCCTGACACTGAGCATTCTTCCTGACTGCTGCCACACTGGAGGGCTTTCTCTCTTTACCTCCCAGCTTCCCTGGCTTCCTTCAAGTCTCTGCTAAAATCCTACCTTCTGCAAGAAGCCTTTCCCAATCCTCTTTAATCTTAGTGCTTTCCTTCTGAGATTATCTCCAGTTTATCCTGTCTATATCTTGATTGTCCATAATTGTTTATGCATTGTTTATGGCCAATAATTATTTACTGCATGCGCAGATAACATATGTTTACATGTTATTCCCCCATTAGACTATGAGCTCCTTGAGAACAGGAATTGTCTTTTGCCTTTCTTTGTATCCTTAGGGCTTAGCACAGTGTCTGGCACATAGTAAGCATTTAATAGATGCTAGTGAACTGACTGACTGGATTGAATTAAATTGAAAATCTATAATGCTGTACAATGTGTAGTATGGAAAAAATTTCCTACCTAAAACAAAACCTTTCCTTTCTTCTAGAGGAAGCTGTATGAAGTGGGCCACTTAGTGGTTTCTATCTATAGATTCTACTTTTCTAGCAGGGAATGCTTAGTGGTGGTTGAAAGGAGTACAAAGAAGGAAGGGAAGTAGAGACAACATCAAGAACTGAGACTTAAAAGGACTGGACCAGTAAAAGACAAGAGCAAGAGAGGTAGATTATAGAGAGGGTCAGCAACTGCTGCTTCTAAGCAACTCTCACTTCTCTGGACCCTTAGCTGGGCCAGTAAATTTCTATTATAAATTGCTCAGCAAGCAACAACAAATAGAGAAATTGTGGATTGATTAAATAGCCTAGGGACCCAATACAAGTGTATTTGCCTGTGGGGAGTGATTGTCCTTATCTCCAAGCAGAAAGTCTGAATAAATTGTTTACTGTTAAAAAAAAGGGGGGGCTGGAATGATCTCAGTACAGTCAGCTCTTTAATGATTCTCCTCTCTCTCTCTCTCTCTCTCTCTCTCTCTCTCTCTCACACACACACACACACACACACACACACACACACACACACACACTGAGGAGGGGAAAATCCCACCAGTATAAAGAACTTCCCATATCATTTATTCACTTGGCTGCAGGCAGTAAATCTCTTTCATAACCTGGCTTGTGCATAGATTTGGATATAACAGGAGACTAGCCTGCCCCCTAAAACAAAAGTACATAGATAAAAGCCTATAACATGAGTGCTAATGCTTTCCCTGAGGGGGCCCCCCTATGTATTTGTATACATAGCAGATAGTGGGGAAATACCATACACATTAGGAAATAGACTCTTCTTTAATCAGATTAACACCCACAAAACATATGTGTGCCTTGTGCCATTAGCATAACAAAAATAACAATTCCTTAAGAAATATGGCATTATGCATGCTAAGTATACTTGTTTAGGATGGTCACTCTAATTCTGAAATATTGAAATCACTACTATTTTGAAAATCAAGTCCCAGCTTCTGATAGGAAGTTGGAAAAGTATTTACCAATGTAATGCCATGGATCCTTAATGTAAACCTCCTGGGGTTCAAGATCCATTTACATTGGCAGAATTTGACTTCCTGATTAAAAAATAAAATGTCTAACAATCTCATAAAATTCCTTGGGCTTCAGATGGTTCTTACCAAACAATACTCAGATGAGCTAAGTGTAAATGAACCAGAAAAGCATATTATATTTCCCATTAAACACACATACAACAGATGGTTTTGAGGATTAAAAGAAAAAAAGACTAGTAAACCCATTTTAAAAAAAGATTTTGCAACTATTAGTCCAACTTAAAAAGCAGCCTTACTCATACCTTTGTTATTTTTAATCAATCAATAATAATTTATTAATCTTATTAATTAACTGAGCATCTTTCTGTACTTAGAATAGGCACAATTTAATTTAGAGTAGGAAGACTGGAGTTCAAATTCTGACCTATAATTAACTTCAATTGTCTGAGCCTCAGTTTGTACAAATCTAAAAAGAGATAGTTGGTCTCATTGACCTCTAAGATACTTTCCAGCTCTAAATCAGTAATCCTAAAAGAAATTAAATCAAAGTTAATGACTATCTATGTTCAGATTTTGCTCCACTCCCTAATATTTTCTCTAAATCCATATACTTGGGAAATCTATCCAAGGTCTACTTATAGATTCATCAGAAAATTCTAAGGCACTGAAAAATCAAGGCAAAAGAAACAGGAATGGAGAAAAAAAAGAGAAAGAAGAAAAGAAAAAGGAGGAAAGAGGAAGAGAATAGAAAACAAGAAGAGAAGAAAGTAATGATGATCTTTAAGGTCCTTTCCAAATCTGGACTTATGATACTTTGAATAATGTCACAGATTTTTCCATAAGCTTCTGTCCATTTGTTTATCTTCTATCCATTTCTCTCCCAATAAGCTCCTCTTCCTCATGTTAGAATCATAGAATGTCGGAGCTAGAAGGGACCTTTGATACCATCTAATCTAACACTTATGTTTTACTCTTTCTGAGGCTCAGAGAGAGATCAAGTGATTGCCCAAAGTCACCTTAAGTGGCAGAACTTGTGACTCAAACTTGATTCAAGACTGAATGCTGTCTCTCCCCCTCCTCCTCCATGTGACCTTTGACTTCCCTATTCCTTTCAATTATGCCACCATTTACTTTCTCACTCAGGCTTAAAATTTCGGTCATCTTTGACTCCACCTACCCTCATCTAATTAAAAATTGTGTCAATTCTTTCTTCACAGTTTCTTTCACATCCTTCACTTCTTTTTCATTTTTACAACGATATTACAACTTCCTCATTTTGCATATAAGCAACTCAGAGGTAGAAGGGGAAATGACTTCCCCAGGGTCATATAGGCAGTAAGTGGTATGGTAAAGATTCAAATCCCAAGGCTTCTGACTTCAAGTCCAAAATTCTTTCCATTCCACTCCAGTAGGAAGTTAGAGTTGCAAGACTGTAGTATAGAGGAGAATGGAAGCTGGATATGTAGATTTGCGGGTCATCTGCATAGAGTTAATAATTGGGCTTTTGCGAATATATTGAGATCACCAAGGGAGAGAGCAAGAGAGAAAAGGACAGGAGCTTGGAATAAGTCCACACTTTGGTGTCAGGAGTTCAGGTTCTCAACAATGAACTAAGAGGGATTTGTATAGTAAAACAAAAGCCAAGAGAGCAATGTCACAGAAATCAAGGGAAAAGAGACCATCCAAAAGTCATGGGGTGGGGCGGGGAGGGAGGTAGTTCACAGTATCTACTGCTATGGAGAGATCAAACAGAATAAGATCTGACCCAAGATTTAGCAATGAAGAGGTTATTGGTAAGCTTGAAGAGAATAGTTTCAGGAGGCAAGGGGGTGAGGATAGGGGTTGGGATTGGAAGCTAGAATTCAAAGAGTGGAGGATTCATTGAAATGTAGTGAGAAAGTGTAGATGACTAGAATCAGTGGAAGAAATAATAATGATAATAATAGCTAAAATTTAAATAGCAGTTAATATAGCCTGTAAGTGGCCACTATACTTCCAGCCTGGTTAAGATAGAGAGGAAGAGGTGCAGCTAGGTGGCGCAGTGAGTAGAGCACCAGCCCTGGAGTCAGGAGAACCTGAGTTCAAATACGGCCTCAGACACTTGACACACTTACTAGCTGTGTGACGTTGGGCAAGTCACTTAACCCCGATTGCCCTGCCTTCCCCCTGCCAAAAAAAAAAGAGAGGAAGAAGAAGAAGGAAAAGGAGGAGATGATGATGATGATGATGATGATGATGATGACTTTCCAAAGACTCAAGCATCAATTGTGGTTCTTCACTCTAGTGAACAGGGTATGTCTTTTGAGGAGAATACATATATACATAAAGAATATACAGGAAAAATATATACGTATATACATTGATAGCAATGAATTAATACATCAGTCATTGGTGTTAAAGGGATGTAAGAACAGAGGAAAAGTCACTGAGCATAATTTCTTTATTAACAAAAACAGTGGCCTCCCTTGTTTTCTTCCTATTATTATAGCTCTCTTTTACTCTTCCCTTTAACTCCTTTCTTCCATGTTTGCCCAGCTTACTTGTTTAGTTTCAATGCCTCTCTTTCTCTAGTGAAGGTGTGTTCTCTCTATTATCACCTGATTCCGGGAACTCACTTGAAAGTGTGGTTCACTAAGCCAGTATACTGCTCTTCCCAAAGTCCATTCTCAATACCGTTTCTCCCCTAGAAAAATGTTTCATACAAAAAAATTTTCTTAGTTAAAAAATAGACAATGAAACTAAAAGATGAAAGAATAAATAAAACAAAAAAAAAGTTAGGAAAGGGAATATGTTCATCCTGACTCACTTCTTTGTGTTCTGTCTCATTGGTCTGATTTAAATTAGCCCTAAGGGATACTAATGCCTATTTATCATCACTATGTGTCTAGGAGTCAGTAGTTGAACTGGAGAAGATTCAGAGAAATTCAATAAAATATTGAAGGTATAGGGCACTGGAAATATTAAAATTGTTAAGTCTGAAAATAAGATGACTGAAAAGGAATATTATTGAAGTCTAAAAACTCACCAGTTACGGATAGGGTGAAAAAGGGAGTTGTTCACTAAACCACCACTAGACCATCAGGACAAGAAAGCACACCTTGAAACTGGAAAGAAGAAAAATGAGGGAAGAAGCAGAAGAAGGAGGAGGAGGAAGAGGAGTTGGAGGAGGAGAAGAAGGAGAAGGAGAAGGAAAAGGAGAAGAAAGAAGAACTAGAACTTTTGCAAAGTGAGCAGTAAGGATGTGGCCTTCTTCCATGCATGAGATGTGAATTCAGAGAGCAAACAACAGCAACCAGTCACAAGCCATAAAAGAAAATCAGTCCCTTTACCTTATTTTTCTCTTTTTTCCAACACATGTATTTCCTTTTACATACAATTCTAATCTGCCCCTCCCCTCCCATTTAACAAACAGATGAAAAAACCCTCATCATGAAAATTCTTAATCCAGGCAAATCAATTCCCACATTGGCTACGGTCCCCAGATACTTGTCTTACTTTACATATTAAATGCATCTTCTCTCTGGAAGGAGTCAAGTATTGTGATTCCAATTCAAACCAATGGATTTATGGTTTATCATTGCATTGACCAGAGCGATAATGTATTTCAAAGTTTTTTCTTTCTCTACAATGTTGTTGTCACTGTAGAAATTGGTCTAGTTTTTGCCTTTTTTAGGCACTAGTACATTCAAGTCTTCCTCCAGTTGCCTCTGAAAGTGTTCATTCCATCATTTCTTATAGCACAATAACATTCCATTACATTCATAAACAATAACATCTCCTGGCAGGTGGGCACCTCCTTAGTTTCCAATTTTTGGCTACTACAAAAAAAGCCATTATAAATATTTTTATGTATAGATCCTTTTCCTCTTTCTTTGGTCTCTTTGAAGTTTAGGCCTAGCAGTGGTATAGTTCAGTAAAAGAATACATTCATTTTAGTAACCTTTTGATCATAGTTCCAGATTGCTTTCTAGAATGACAGAACTAATTTATAACTCAACTGACATTGCAGTAGGATGTCTGTCTTCCTGCAGACATTTGCCATTCTCCTCTTTTGTCCTCTTTTCCAGCCTGAGGGGTGAGACCTCAGAATTGCTCGAATTTGCATTTCTTTAGTTATTGATGATTTAAAATGTTTTTCAAATGATTGTTGATAGCTTGGATTTCTTCCTTTGAAAACTTCCTGCTCATAACCTCTAATGATTCATCTGTTTCAGAATAATTAATTTAATAAATGTGTCAATTCCTTGCTGCAAAGATTTTTTTCCCAGCTGACTGCACCCTTCTCATTTTAATTATAGCAGATTTGTTGGTGCAAAGACATTTAAATTCTGTATAATCAAAATTGTCTACTTTATATTGTGTGATTTTTTTTTATAAATTGTTTCATCATGAATTTATCCCCTATCCATGGATCCAAAAGGTAATTTCTTCCTTGTGTCTCTAATTTGTTTATGATGTATATCTAGGTGATGTACGCATTTGGAACTTATGTGGTATGAGGTATTAGTCTGCACTAATTTGTGCCAGAGTGTTGTCCAGTTTTCCCAGCAGTTTTTGTCAAATACTGAGTCCTTCCCCCAGTAACTGGGGTCTTTGGATTCATTGAACATTACGCTAACTATATTTGCTTGCTGCTGTATGTTGTATATCTAACATGTTCCATTGATCAACTTCTCTATTTTTTAACCAGTAGTAAATCATTTTAATGATTATTGCTTTGTGGTACAGTGTGAGATCTGCTACTAGTAAACTTACTTTCCCACTTTTTTTCATTTTTACCCTTGACAGTCTTGACCTTTTGTTCCTCCATGTGAATTTTGTCATTATTTTCTCTATCTCTATAAAATAATCCTTTGGTAGCTACCATGGTACAGCACTGAATAAATTAATTTAGGTAGTATTGTCATTTTTATTATATTGGCTTAACCTGCCCATAAACAATTAATGCTTCTTCTATTATTAAGTTCTGTCTTTATTTTTTGCAAACAACATTTAATAGTTGGACTCATATAGATCTTGGGTCTATTTTCGTGTTACAATCTCAAATATTTCATAACTTCTGTAGTTATTTCAACTTGAATTTCTTTCTGATTCTTCTTGATGGGTTTTTTGGTGACATAAAGGAATTTTACTCCTTATAATCATGCTTTTTTATTTGAAATCTAAAACATTATTATCCAGCCTCATCACTCAGCTTATTCAGCAGACTTGGTTTTGAATACCCTCTGATCAATCTCAAAAATGTAACCGACTTTCAGAAATCTCTAAGATTTTTTTTACATGAACTGTTTTCAAATGTATCTTTTTATTACATGTATATTTGATTTATTTAACCAGGGTATAGGATTTAAAATCATCCTATTGAAATATGGCCATACCTCAACGTCACAAAACTAGTCAGTGAGCAGTTATCCTGCTAGCTATAAAATATCCCCAAAATGAAAACAATAGTCTCGATCAGAACTTTGCTTCTATGTGACACCTTTGCACGGGGAGAAAGTCTAAAGACTATTTAGTCAAAGATATTTTCCTCTCCCTGTAAGAGCTCCTAGGTTTTTCCCCTTATGTGCTAACCAAGAAAAATAGGAGACAAGTAGATGGGACCAGACTGGGACCAGTAGAAGGGGAAGCAGGCTGTTTAAGAGGCAGTATCTTTCAGTATGCCCACCCCACTCCCAGCACTAACTTTAACATACTCAAATACTCAGATGGATCTATAACCTCATAGATATGAGTTTCCTCTTCTGTGTTGTGGATCACAACACATCCATGCCTTTTTTTCCTGTGGGCCTTTCATTTCTGTCTGTTCACCACAGGGGAATGACCTAGTTGTATGCTGGTAAACATTTAACAACTGGCTCTCCAAAAAACTATACACATGAAACACTTTTAGGTTTAATCTGCAATATCGATGCTTTCTCCATCACTTTCTTAAATCTACAGTCAACAAAACAAGAAATTCAGTGCTGATTTGCAGCATTTGCCAATTTCCAAGGTGTAAATGCTCAAGCTGAAAATTTAACGAGTGATTCTCTCAAACTTCCTTCAGACTGGCTACAACATACCCCCTGGATCTATGTAATGTGATAGGGACCTTCCATACTTTCTTTTGATATCACAAAGGTATCAGTGATGCACACAGGTTTTTTAAAAAGCTATCCCTCCTTTTTGCCATGTGACCAACCCATCTTTTTCACTCACATATTTCTCTGTTGTCACCCCTACTTTGATTCTCCCAACTTCATGCCTCCCTCTTAGTAATGTATTAGGTCTGTTTCCCCAGATGATTAGGGAAAAAGGAAAAGAACCTCTATGTCCTAAAGTATTTATAGCAGCTGTTAGTGGTGGCAAAGAACTGGAAATTGTGGGGATACTGTCATTTGGGGAATGGCTGAACAATTTGTGGTATATGATTGTGACAGAATACTACTGTGTTATAAGAAATGATGAGCTTGATGATTTTAGAAAAATATGGAGAGACTTGCATGAAATAATGAAGAGCAAAATAAGCAGAACCAAGAGGATGTGGTATACAGTAACAGCAATGTTGTTTTAAAAACAACTTTGAGTGACCAAGTCATTTCGACTATTGTAAATACGCAGATTAACTATAAAAGACCTATGAAGGAAGGTACTATATACATCCAGAGAAAGAACTGATATGTTAAAAGTATATATTGTATGGTTTTACATATATATGTATGTGTGTATATACATTTGTATCTAATGGTAGCCATCTCTAAGGTGGGGGGTGAAGGAGAGGAAAAAAAAGAAAGTTTTGTGATAACATTATGTATTTAAAAGGCAAAGCAAGTTGTACATAATAGATTTGCAGTATCATGTGCAATCCTCTTTTACTTTATTTTACTTTGTCGTGAAATTAAATAAATGCTTGTTTTATTTCTTAAATTAAACATTTTTTAAAAGATTTAAAAAAATAAAGACTCTAAGGTTGTGGATCTAAAAAAAAAGTAATATATTATGCCTACTCACACCCACCATGTACCTTTCCATTGACCTCTGAGGGATACATTTTTTAATTCTGTATAGATTATAGCGTTCTATATCTCACAGCTATACAACATCACAAGAATATCTGCATTAAAAGACTGGTCTGTTTTTTCCAAGAAGTTTGTCATCACTAAGAGAACTTTGCAACTTCTCAAAGACAATCCAATCATCTTTTTTCTTGCTAAATTTTGAGCCTTTTTGTATATGTGTAAGTATATTGCATATGATAGTCTGAGTTGCGTTATTCTTCATCTGCTTGGGTATATATTTAGACCAAGCTCTTTTGAGTGGTTATGAATCTAATCCAGAAAGCCCTGCCATGCTCCAAGGTTTGAGGCAATCAACACAATGTCAACCACAAATAGGAGCATCTGGAGGACTTCACAGTCTATAAGGAATTCTTCTTTCACTTAGATTCTATTCTGGCTTTCCTCCATGATGCTAGAGAATATCTTTGACATATTCTCAACCATTTAGGCATGGTTGCTATAAATGCTATCTACCCCAAAGGGTATTTTTCTCAGCTCATTCCCAGGCCTAATCGTGGATAAGCAAGCAAATGAAATACAAACCAGAGTTCCCTGAGCTCACTTATTTTAATTATTAATTTTTTAAAATAATTGTTGTAAGAAAAACATGGCCACCTAAGAGAAAAGTAATGTCACCAAGCTTAAACTTGGGCTTTTCTCTTTGCTGACCCCAATAAACATATGTAGAGCAATTTTATTTAAAACCTTAGGCCCTCACCTCGTGCAAACGTTGGGACCCTTAGACTGGCAAAAACTCATATATCTTAATCCATGCGGTCTAAGGGTTCCCCTGGGAAGCATGACCTGCACACATTAGATTCTATTGGCAAAGTTCACTCTAGTCTACCCTTGGGTACCACCTCACCTCACCCCCACCATGGCACAGGGGGAAGCAAGCCTCAAACAAACTGTATACCGTTTTCTTAGGCTACCCAAACTACAGAATTAACATAATCAGCATGCCTAATAATTAGATGCAGAGTTTGGGCACCAACTACATTCGTAATAACAACTTAAGTGCTTCATTTCCTCATTTCCAATTTCCTCATAATTATAAATATTCTTCTGATTAGTAGAAACCCCTGCATAATACCTTGCCCTTCCTCATCTAGCCAAGTATTTATGTTTATGAATTTGTTCTTGTGGTTGAAAGTCCTACAATTATATTCTCTTCTTGATCCCAAAATTCCTTTCTGATTAAATAACATAAGCTTTCTGTGGTAACTTTCACATGTCATTAGTTCTAACAATATTTTGCATTTTACTCCCTTCCCCACTTCGTTGTCAGAGCATTCATATCTTTGGACTTGCCTTGGAGTAGCATGCTTCATACTAGCTTAGGACAATAGGGTTTTACTGGAAGGGTCTGTAGTCCAACTTCTTCATTTTTTTTTAAGAAGACTGGGCCCAGAAGGTTAAATGAGTTCCCTAAGGTGACACAGTCAGTCAATAAATATTTATGTAATTGGGGCTTACCAGAGCATTGGCCAGATTGCCTAACACGGAGGCTGCTGCACCCCCTACCATGTGGGTGAGGTGTAGCCTCCTTCGATTGGCTGCCTGCAACTTTAAAACTGCCAAGTCTGGGCCATTCACTTTCTGCTGCTTTTCTCAACCATTCTTATCTGCTGTGTCCAGAGGGTGAGGATCACAGCTGAACCACAGCATGGACCCCATGAGCTAAACTAGCAAAAGGAGAAGGACTTCCTTCTCCTGCTCCCTCTTTTGACCCACTCCAAGAAATGGTCTGGGAGAGGAGGGAGAAGGCACTGTTTGTTTCTGTTCTGTGTTTTTTGTCCTCAGCTTCAGGTGCAAATTTAAAGTAATAATTCACATACAGAGAAAGCTTCAAGGTTTACAAAGTGTTCACTTCTATCATCTGTGATGAATGCTGATACTTTATCTATTTCCCAAATGATTACCAATGTGATTTTTTTTAACTTCACAGCAAACTTTTATTTCCTGAATGGGTTCTTAGGATCATAACATAATAGATTTAGAGCTGGAAGGGACCTTAGAGATCCAACTGCTTCATTTTTCAGGTAACTGGGACCTAGAGAGGTAAAATGATTTGCCCAAAGTCACATAAATACCAAGTGGCTTAGCCAGAACTTGAAGCAAAGATCCGATACTTTTGACGGGCTGCTTCCTGAACTATGAAACATATTGGACTTAGCATCACATAGCTATGCTTGCTATATGGTTTTGTTGTACAACCCATCTTCAGGTAATTTAAGGTATCAAGTTCAAGAATTAAATATATGATCTGGAGATACTGCATAGCTTGTTGTTACCTGTGTCTATAAAGCTTTTACTAACTTAAATTCTATCTAATTAGATATTATAATTTCATAGTATTATTTACATTTTTAATTATTCTATTCTGTGATACTGGGCATTTACTGCATGTTTGTTTAATGAACCTCCTTTGCTAGACTATAAGCTCCATAGGGGCAAACACTCCATCTCAATTATATTTTCAATTCTCTAGCACTTGACAGTGCTATGCATGCAAGAGATGCTTAATAAGTGACTATGGAGTAAATATATTAAATCAATAAATCCCTTTTATATGATATCTTTGAGTTCTCATGTATAAAACTAAAAGTTTTCTTACAGAATTTTTCTTTTTTAAAAAATCATTTATTTACTTAAAATCATTGGTTGTTATATATCCTGAATCTTACAGAAACAGAAACTTGTGTCATCAGATATATAATTTTACAGTTCCTAATGGCTAATTTTGCCTGAAACAAGGGATGAGGCAGTGAGACATTTTTTGTTATCCACATTTGAATTAATATCAGTGTTGATAATGGTCACTACCCCATTTTAATAAACTAGCCACTTTAATGCCTGGATTTCCGTCAGTCTAAATGGAGACTAGTTATCACTGATTTCCTGTCCTGACTCCACTTGGCTGATAACTGGCAATTAGGAGATTCCTTTGAAGTGCTAAATGCCTGACCAATTTTATTTCGCTAGAGAGGCTATTTACTGATATTTCCTAGTTGACTGTTTTAACAATATCATCCTCACACAGTGCTGGGTAACTATTAAATCCTTAATAAATACCTGTTGATTGATACTGCATAGGAAGAATGGAAGGATTTGGTGACTGATTAGGTATTTGAGGGGAAAGTAAATGAGAACAGGCAATCAAAAGTGACTCCAAGCCTAAGAACTATCTGGGTAGTGACTGACATTAATACTGTTTTTGAAAACTCTGGAGAAGTTAGCAACTGGTGTTGATTTGCCATCAAGTGATAAGAATGTGGTACCATCTATTGTCTTAAATCAAAAATTCAACTTTAGTTTCGCCTGTGTCAGTCAATGATTAAATTGTGGTGAACATATTTTTTAAAAGAATAAATGCACCAGGCCTCCATCGCTGGAGCTTATTTGCGTCGACTGATCAGAGTCCATGAATCCTCGTTCCAGGGCCTGTCCACACCTTCCCCATCCCAGTTTTTTCCCTTTTGAAAACACTAAGAATAATGAATGTCCTTACATCAATTTTTACTAGAGCCAATCACCTGCTATGCTTGGAACAGAGACCATACTCAGATTGCCCTTAGCCCTAATAATCATGAAATCCACATTTACAAGAAGAATGAGAACCATGGGTGAAAGTCCATGAACTGAAGGAACACAACGGATATATCACAGGTATTTACTGGACTCCCAAGAGCAATCGAATTGTAACTTGTGGTGCAGACCGTAATGCCTATGTTTGGAGTCAGAAAGATGGCATCTGGAAACCAACTCTGGTGATCCTGAGGATTAAACATGCAGCCACCTTTGTGAAATGGTCTCCCCTGGAGAATAAATTTGTCATAGGTAGTGGAGCTAGACTGATTTCTGTATGCTACTTTGAGTTTGAAAATGACCGATGGGTGAGCAAACATAAAAAAGCCAATTCATTCTACTATCCTTAGTTTGGACTGGCATCTCAACAATGTTTTGCTGGCTGCTGGATCTTGTGACCAAATGAAGAGTTTTTTCTGCCTATATTAAAGAAGTTGATGAAAAGCCAGTCAGTATACTCCATGGTACCAAGATGCCTTTTGGTCACCTGATGTCAGAGTTTGGTGGTACTGGAAGCGGTGGTTGGGTCCATGGAGTTAGTTTCCCAGCAGGAACCGCTTGCTTGGGTCAGCCATGATAGTACTGTATTCGTTGCCGATGGCTCCAAAAACATGATGGTTTCACAGCTGAAAAGAGTTTCTCCCACTCCTGAGTGTGTCATTTGTCTCTGAGAACAGGGCAGCAGCTGCTGGCCATGACTGCTGCCCAATGCTGTTTAATTATGATGATCATGGCTCCTTGATCTTCATCTCCATATTAGACATTCCAAAAGAGAGCCAAGACTGAGGATCCCAACGCTGCTCTAGACACAGTACACCAAAACAGGATCACCCAAGTGTCTATTTATGAAGTGGACAAGCAAGACTGTCCAAATTTTGAACCACTGGCACTGATGGAGCAATGATAATTTGGGATTTTAAGACTTTAGAGTCTTCAATCTAGGGGCTACAAAACATGTGAAACTGTATTTCCATTCTCTAGCATGACAGACACTTGACAGAATGCAGCTCCAGCATTTGCATGGGACAGGAAAGACCCTATGTGCCTACCACAAGTCAAAACTGAGAAAATATTCCTTGCAGATGTTTTGTTTTTGTTTTTGTTTTTTAACATAATTGGTGAATGTATTGATTTTTATAATCAGCAGTGATATCTTTTTGATTGTTTTTTTCATTCCATTCTTGACCAAAGTTGCTCTTTAAGTAGTTTACCATGGCAAGTTGTCATGCTAAATTAAAGAGGAATTTTATGTAAATTATCTGCTGGAAAAAAAATTTTAAATACAGGAAAAAAGAATACATGCTTAAAATACTATGCAGAACACATGTGATTTCTCTAAATTTGCAAAAAGTAAAAGTACTTTCACAGAAAAGTGATTTTATTGTGAAGATCTCACTCTTGAGTCAATTCACTCAGAAGTTTCAAAATGATTTTTAAGTTTTTGATTCAACAAACACTTATGAAGCACTTGCTGCATACGAAACAGGGGGGTGGGGAAAGATAGGGGAAAGACACAAAATTTAAATAAAATTTGGTCCCCACCCTCCCGGATCCTACAGGCTGCCTATGAAATAAGAAAATAAACTTCTGATTCTGGTATACAGATCCTACAAAGTCCAGACCTATCTCATCCTACTCCCCTTAATGTTCTATTGGTTCCCCTTCATATTATAATTTCTAAACAATCTTTTTCTTCTGACTCCCTTTAAGGCCTACCTATCCCAGGCATTTGCTCATATCATCTCATGTTCCTGGAATCCCTTACCCCCAACTAGGTCTGTTGAAGTTCATTCTTTCCTTCCAGCCTCAATTCAGATATTCCTGTTTAATGAAGCCTTCACTCACTAATTTTTATGAAGTGCCAACTATGTGCATGCACTATACTAGGGTGCTGGGATACACAGACAAAAAAGAAACAGTTCCTGCCCTCAAAGAGATTACATTCTAATGGGGATGATAATAAGCACAGGTATAGGTAAATGCAAGATAAAAACAAAGTAGATACAAGGGAGTAGAAAGATTACCTTGCTACAGCAAGGACCCAATTGAGGTTAGATAACAATTTGTTATAGACCCAATCAGGACAGTTTCATGATTTCCTCCAGCTCAGTTTAGTAGCACATTTAGGAATAAAGAAGGCAGATGTTGAAAGTAACCCAGGGATGCAGTCTGGCCAATAGTGAGAAATAAGGAGACAAGGGAATGTCATTCCAGAGGAGAGGACAGTATGGCTTTCACTTTAAAAGGGTCATCAGCAAGAGAAGAGGAAGTGACCAAGTTGTGGTTATGACTTGGGAAGGTAGTGAGGAGTAGAGGTACTATATATAGGTAGTGAAGAGAATGAAGAACAAATGTAGGGTAATAATACATAGGAAAAGATGGAATTGTAGAAGATTATGATGAAATAGAGGAACGTTGGAGTTCTTGAATGTGGAACACTTGTGAGCAATGGTAAAATCAAAAATATGACCATCTCTGTGTGTAGCTTTGAAGTGGCATGGAGAAGTAGATCATGGGAAGAGCTTCAGGTAATTAAAAACACTGCATAATTCCCCAAATATAGTCAGTGCACTACACAATTTCTCTATTAGTCTAAGCCCGATCATTGTATATTTATATTTGCCTAAGACTTGGGTACTGATGGTCCAACTCAATAAACTGTTTATCTAACTTCATGTTTTAAACTGGGCAACATGAATTCTTCATCTACTTGGTTGGAGAAGATCATGGTGGAGTTCAGGGGCTTGATACAATCGACATGATGTGATCCCCAAATTCTACGTGATTTTTAGTTTGATATATGGGAACTCAAAAATATATAAAGAATTCATTCAGCAGCTAGGTAGCACAGTGTATGGAGTGCTAGGACTAAAATCAGGAAGACCCGAGTTCAAATTTAGCATCAGACATTTGCCAGCTATGTGACCTTAGACAATTCACTTAACTTCTGTCAGCCTCAGTTTCCTCAACTGTAAAATTGGGATAATAATAGGATAAAATGAGATAATATTTGTAAAGCACTTAGCACAGTGCTTGGTACATAGAAGACATGATAGAAATGCTTATTCTCTTCCCCCTTTCATTCAATTTATTAACTCCTTAGCCATTTATTAAGTGTCTATTGTATGCAAGGCACTATGCTAAGTCTTAGAGAAATACAAATATAGTCAGTCAAAATTAAGAAGGCAATAGATATCTGGAGAAAAAAATCTTTGCAGAAATTTCCCTTATCAAGTTTTCATATCCAAAATATATAGGGAACTGATTCAAATTTATAATAAGAGCCATACCCCCAATAGATAAACGAACAAAGTACGTGAACAGGCAGTTTACAAAGGAAAAAAAAATCCAAGCTATCATCAATCCTATGGGGGGAAAGGCTGCAAATCACTAGTTATCAGAGAAATGCTCTTTAAAACAACTATAAGGTTCTGCCTCACAGCCATAAAATTGACATAAGAGGAAATGACAAATGTTGGGAAAGGTTGCAGGAAAATAGACACACGAGAGCTGTGATCTAGTTTTCTGGAAAACAGTTTAGAACTAACTCCCCAAAGTCACTCAACTATGCACACCATTTGATCCCAGCAATTGTACCACTACAAAGCATAAAGCCCAAAGAGATCAAAGAAAAAGGAAAAAGATCCACATGTAGAAAAATATTTATAGCTGCTCTTTTCATAGTAGCAAAAGAAACTGTAAACTAAGGGGATGCCCACCTATTGGGGAATAATAAACAAGTACCGTGTGAATGTAATGGAATACTATTGTTCCATAAGAAATGACAAAATGGATTGACTCATAGGAAACGAGGAAGATTTCTATGAAATGATGTAGAATGAAGTGCACAAAACGGAGAGAACAATTTATATGATATTAATAACACTACAAAGGAAAAAAAAAGCAGTTCTAGGTCACAATAAAATGCGGAAGGAGACATTTTCTCTGATCCTCTTGACCTTTTAGATCTCCCTAAAATAGGAATGATTCACAAGAGGTAAAGCAATTGCAGGGCAGCTAGGTGGTGCAATGGATAGAGCACCAGGCCTGGAGTCAGGGAGACCTGAGTTCAAATTTGACCTCAGACACTTACTAGCTGTGTGACCCTGGTCTAGTTACTTAACCCTGTTTGCCTCAGTTTCCTCATCTTTAAAATGTTCTGGGAAAGGAAATGACAAATCACTCTAGTATCTTTGCCAAGAAAATCCACAATGGGGTCATGAAGAGTCATACATGACTGAAAGGACTGAACAACAACAAAGAGCGAATGCAGCTGTCTTCGTAGTCTAGACAGTGCTTCTTAAACTGCGGGTCATGAACCCATTTGGGATCTTATAACTGAATCTGAGGGCCGCAAAAAATTCATCAACAGCAAAAGGTTTCTGAATACACAGTGACCAAAAATTAATCCAAAATCAAACGTATAATGAATCCAAGGTGTTCCTGACAGCACTTGCCCATGTTGCATTGCACAATTTCACTGCTTCCTTGGTTCTGAACCCATAACATGCATACTTTGCACTGTGAGTGCCATCCAACAAACACGGCCAGAAACACCTGGGCTTAGATTCGAGACTTTCGGACCCTATGAATTGCAGTGTTTTTACTGTATGTCAAAATTGTTCAATGAATTTTGGCTTGGGATTAGGACAGAATTTCCAATAATTTCTGAAATCACCCTAAGCATACTTCTGCTATTTTGTACTACACATTTATGCAAAGCAGCATTCTCAGCATCGACAATTATAAAATCAAAATACCAATCAACTCTGAAAAAAGTTGAAGGTGCTCTACATCCTGCAGTATCAAATATTCCACCAAGATTTAATTCTTTATGTAAAAAATAAACAAACACATCCATCTCATTGTATGCAAATTTGTTTTCATCTTTAATAAATGGTAAAATTATATGTGTACCAAAGAATTATTTTAAAATAAATTTCTTTAAGATTTATTATTAGTAAATATTTGATTTGTATACCTACTTTATATACTTATATACTCAGAGTCCTGCAAAAATTTCTTGGGTAAAAAGGAGTCACAAGTGGAGAAAATTTAAGAAGCCCTGGTCTAGGATACCAAGCACCCTAAAGAGGTAACAATCCAATTAACTAACAGCAGAGAAGCTAATCCCTAACCCTCTCAACCAGAAGTTCCTCCACTGTGGATCAAGGGTCTGCTATAGCAGGGCTGCACAAGCAGACACTGGAACTCAAAATATAACTCGACTCTATTCCCATTCTTCAGAGTGGTAAAAAACCAAAAAGCAGGAAGTGGCTCAATATGGGACAGCAGTGAGACAGCATATCTTCTGCTTCAATAGAGCTCAGCCAGAGAACTGAGGAACAGAGGAAACAGGAGCAGGACATGTTTAGAATTGTATGGCAGTCCACCAAGCTGGGAAGGAAAAGCCCAACATTCCTCTGGTGCCAGTTCTGTCTTACCAGAAGCCATTTGGGACAGAGACTGAGGCTGATGAACTGTGAATTGCCTGGTATAAGAAGACATTAAGTGGGCTTTCTGGCCAGGAAAATCTCAATCAAAGGGGAAGGTATCAGAAAGAGCACAATGGGAGGAAATAAAGGAAAAAAAAAAGATTGAAAGAAGGAAGGAGAAAGGAAGGAAGCAAAGGAAGGAGAAAGCTCAGTTAAAGAGCTTAGGCAAAAGCAGAATGACAAAAGGAAAAAGCACCTTGTCTTAATGGATTTGCGGGAGAATTATATCTAGCTTAAAGACAATTAACACCAATACTACACAAATTATTCTCAAAAGTTGTAAAAGAAAGCACCCTACCAGATTCTATTTATAGGACAAATATAGTTCTAATTCCTAAACCAAGGAAGGAAAAGGCACAGAAGGAGAGCAATAGACTAATATAATTTATGAATATTAATTCAAAAATTTTAAATAAAATCTTATCTAACAGACTACTGTACATTCATTCATCTAAGGAAGCATTCCTCATGATCAATCTAGATTTTTACCAGGGATGCAAGTATGGCTCAACATTAGTAAAAACAGTCAACATAATTAATCATATTGAAAATAAAAACACCAAAACCCACAATATTGTCTCTAAGAAAGTACAATATTCATTTTGCTAAAAAAAAAACTCTACAAAGTATAAGCATAGAGAAATCTTTTTAATATCAAAAAAGTATCTAAAACCAAAAGCAAGCATTGCATACAATACATCATATATAGGGGGATACCCTAGAACCATTTCCAATAAATGCAGAAGTAAAGCAAATATGTCACTCTTCTCACTACTATATGATTTATGTCTGGAAATGTGAGGAATAGCAATAAGAAAAGAGAAGGAGATTTTGCTGATTATACGATGGTTTACTTAGAAAATCCTAGGAAATCATCAAAAATACAAATTAAGATAATTATAAGCTTCAGCAAAGTTGCAAGCTACATACTCACATATATTAAATATATATGTATACATGTATGTATATATATATGTGTGTGTGTGTGTGTGTGTGTGTGTGTGCGCGCGCGCGCGCACATAATCTTTTGGATTGTATATGTAATCTCCAAAAGCCATTCTCTGACAGAAAATTGTCAAAGGATGTGAACAAAATCCTCTCAAAAGAATTGTAAATTTAACGATCATGTAAAAGACTGTCCCATATCACTAATGATAAGAAAAATGCAAATCAAAGTAATTCTAAGGTTTTAATTCACATTCTGCCAATTTCTTCCTCTATGCAATCTTCTTTGGTAGCATACCACTGAATAGCTATGGACAACTTACATCCACCTTGTATCATTCCATTGCCCTGTATAGGCTCTGCCATTTTGTTTCTTTTGAAATCAGTGTATTACAGCATTCCCAACCATACAATGTCAATAGAAGAATATTGGTATCACTAATTTGGAGGAGGACCTTGGGGTGGTTAAAATCACTGCTTGATTTCCCACAAGCTATCTATTCATTCTCTTCTCCTTATTCAACTCTAGCCTAGTTCCTTATACAATTAAAATGACCAAGATATTACTGTATTTCCCCATGTATAAGATGCACCTTAATTTGGGGGCCCGAAATTTGAAAAAAAAATGCATTACATAGAGTTATTGAACTCAAGTTTTATTCATCTGCTCGTAGCTTTCAGGCATCTTTTGGGCAAGTCTGGTGCATGTAGGCATGCTTAATCCATTCCGTTTCATGAACCTGAAGCACCAATTGTGTCCTCCTTTGAAATCAGTAACTTCTTTTTCATCAGCAATTCTTCTTGCCTCATGCTGAACCATCTTTGTGTTCACAGGAATTCCAATTGCCTTTTGCTTTTCAATCCATACGTTCAATTCCCTCTCTAAATCAGGCCATTTTGCTGACTTGCCTCTCATGGCCTTCTGCCGTGGCATTTTCAGTAGGGTTTCTTCTTCCCGTAGCCAGTCTCAAACTGTTTTCTCAGTTGGAGGAGTACCAAACTTACGTTCGGCAGTACGATTTCCATTCACTTTTGCAAACTGGATCACTTTTAACTTGAATTCAGCACTGTACGAAAATCTATTCTGAGCCATTTCTGGGCGAAACATGGCAAAATGTAACCTAATATACCAGTAACAAATGCGAAACAATGAGTGCAAAGACAACAAGCGGGAAAAAGTGGGAAATGCAAGTAAAAAAAATCTACGAGTGCAAAAACAAGCGCGAAAAAGTGGCAATTGCAAATAAAAAAATCTACAACCACTGTATAAGACACACCTAGTTTTTAGAACCTAATTTTTTCGAAAAAGGGTGCGTCTTATGCATGGAGAAATATAGTATGTCCTGCTGGACCATTTCTATGGGTTGTCCATCTAACTGCATATCATAGCTTTTCTTGCATGTATAGTGAGAGAACATTCTTTTGAGTGATTATAAATCTCTTTTGGGATGCTCTGCGATATTCTGAGTTTGATGCAATCGATACAATGTCATCTGCAAACCACTTCATCTGGAGGAGCACACTATGTGTAAGGAATCCCTCTTCCATTTGGACTTTGCTAAAGCAATATAATCATGTTTTTATTCTTGCATTACCAAGAGACCTACTTAACATCACTTTGTCAGCTTAGCTTTGAATAGTTTCTAGGCCTTCATCTCCATGATGGTATTATCAGACACACCTGAAAAAAGACTGAACAATAATAATCCTAAATCCAAAACCAATCCAGTAAGTCACAATTTGTCAGTATAAATTAAACTTCAAAGAAGACCAACCAGCTGCAAAGCTCGCTGATCCCCATAGTCCAAGTGGGGGAAGAACATGATGCTATTCTATTGAATTTATCTATTTATACTTTACAAGTGACACAATTTAAAAAGGAAACTCCCCTCCTTGATACAACACTTTACAGGTGGGTGAATTGATAAGTTATGCTTTAAAAAGGAAGCTTTACCACTTCTAGTCATTCCAAATTTTATTATTTTGCCTTTACTGTTAACATTCACAGATTGACACTACAGTCTGATACTGGATAGTTAACTCCTTTCTTTGCATTGAATCTCTTTTTAAAGTATTTTCTCTTTTTTCCAAATTGATTGATAAATTATGGGGTAAAGAAGGTATGCAAGAATTTTAAGAGAAGAAAATGATTATGTCTAAGTAGATGATCCCCATATCTACACCTATACCCCTGACCTCCCTCTAGAGGCGAATAAACATATCCAAAAGTGGATACAGTAGAGTCTGTTGACAAAAAGAACTTAAGAAAGTAGCCACACAGAGAACTCAGAATATGGACAATTAAGAACACAGGTAACTAATAGGGACCAGCAATGTCTGTAGATTTCGATTGCTCTCTGGTCTCCATCCTTGCTCCAGCTTCCTGTCAGAAAGATCTGGGTTTGAGTCTTACCCCTCACATATGTTAGCTATGTAACTCAGAGCACACCCCTTAACTTTCAGTTCTTCCAAGCAGCTCTCTAAAACTGTAAGCTCACTTTCCAATCTGCATAGGTAGAGGGAGTTTCATAACTTGGAGTTTCTAATCCAAAACTGCCGTTCTTGTTGTTTGTTCATTTTTCATCCTCAAAGAGGACCAATAACATCAGGAGGGTGATGTCTTGACTTGAAGGTGAATTGGGTTTAAGTGAAGCAGAGCTGTGCAAAGTTATCAACCTCTCTCTCTCCTCCAGAGTCTTTGGAGTCCAGTGGCAGGATAACTGGTGATGGTCCCCTCCAATCCAAAATAAATCGCAGTTCTAGACCACCACCCACCCACCCTACCCCACCCTCTAAAGCAAAACAAGCAAAATCTACTATGAGTAAAAGTTTTCTACTTATCCCTCTTGAGGAAAACCACAGTTACATTAAGTAATGACTAATATTTTGGTTACATTACAGCCAAGAAAATTTAGCTTTCTTAGCAATTCATATTTCTCCTTAAAAATATTTTATTATAAATTGAGTAACTTAACAAACAGAAATGTTCAAATGCACAAAATATTTTTAAACTGTAAACTTTCATTGTTTGTGATTTTTAATATATATATATATATACATACATATATATATAAACTTTAACTTGGGCTTTTGGCTGACTTTTTGTGCAGATCTAAGGTGGAAAGAGTCACTGTAGTTGTTCCTGTGTTTTTCCATTTTTCTGTGCATTCTTTACTTTTGCAATTTCCTGTTTTCTGTTCCTTGCACACAGAAATGAACAAATATTTCTTGAAGTGGATTATTAAATAATATTCCATCATATTTATGTACTACAATTTGTTAAATCATTCCCCAATCATTGCTTATGGTCTTTTTGCTGTTTTGAATAATGCTGCTAGCAATATTTTTGTACAAATAGGCCTTTTTTCCTGTCAGTCCTTAGGGCATAATCCTAGTATTGAGATCCCTGGGTTAAAGAGAATGAAGAGGTTTCTAACTTCCATTGTATAATGCTATATTGCTTTCCAAGAAGATTGCATCAATTCATAGTTATGCTAAAAACACAATAACATTCCTATTTCTTCACAGATCCAACAGCACAGAATTTTATCAAATTGTGGGGTTTTTTTCAATTTAATGGTTATTTGGTGCTGTTTCAGAATTCTTCTCATTTGAAATCCTCAAATTTTAATTTGAATAGCTTTTCAAGGAGTTATTGATAAATTTTGAAATGTCTTAATAGGAACTTTATATTCTTTGGAGATTGGGTCTTACTGTCATAGACTTGCATCAATTCCTTGCACATCTGAGGTGTCAGACTCATAAAAGTGCTTATAGCAAAGACTTTTTTCACCATTTCTGTCTTCCTAGAGTCAAGAAGACCTGAGTTTGAATCCTGCCTCATATACTAACTAGCTACATAGCCCTCAGTAAATCACTTATTCTCTCTGTGCCTTAGTTTCCTCATCTATAAGTGGAGATAATAATAGCACCTACCTTATAGGGTTTATGTAAAGATCAAATAAATCAACATATAAAGTGCTATATTATAATTATTGTTGTTGTTAATATCATGCTTACTATATACTAAGCACTGCGTTAAATGCAGGGTTGAATTATCGTAGTCTTCAAGTAAAGCTTCTTGAAGTACCAAGTTCCTCATGTTTTTGTTTTGTTTTGTTTTGCTTTTTGTCCTCAGGAAACCAGGAAGTTATGTCAACATGTCACCAGCCAGAACTTTTAGTTCCCTGAGTCAATTAAGACTTAAGGATCGTTCCAGTACCTTTTAAGGCAAAGAACAAGCCCAGTCTATATAGTAGGGAATTCTTGTAGTAGTCCTCATATTACACCATGGTCATGTAAGAGTGATACTCAATAATTACAGAGGGCCGGGGCTTATAGAAGAGACAGCTAGGTGGCTCGGGGGATAGTGCACTGAGCCTGAAGTCAGGAAGACATGAGTTCAAATGTGGCTTCAGACACTTACTATGTGATCCTTGCAAAGTTATTTAACCTCTGTTTGCCTTAATCCGCTGGAGAAGGAAATGGCAAACCATTCCAGTATCTTTCCAAGAAAACCCCAAATGGGGTCACAAAGAGTTAGACAGAACTGGATAACAACAACAAGGATTTATAGTTTGGATCAATTAATCAGATACATAAACCAGGTGTAAACAATGCCTCTATTCAATCAATCAATCAAAAATATTAGAAAAGGAATGATTAGGCCTTTGTCACTTTGGAATGAGTAAAAGCCATTGGATGAAATGGAGATGCCATACAGGGCGTGTATAGGGATTGGCTGTGGGGACTCAGTTATACCCTGTGGGTTTTAGCAAACTACTTTAAAATTGAAGTATTTGAGGGTCTATATGGAGGAGTAGAAGAAGAGAAGAAGACTCCGTCTCTCAGCCCCTCCTCACTTGAGGGAGGATTTGTGAACTTTGAGAAATCAGAGGATTTGGACTTCTCATCAGTATCCGAGCAGTGTCCTCAGAATAGATGATGGCAACGTCTGCCTAGGTAGCAAAGGAAAAACTAATTATGCTGAGAGTAGGCAGCTTCCAGACTGCCCAGAGTCCAGAAGAAAGCTGTATCATACCTAAGGAGAATTTCATGAGGGATCCATGAGGGGACCAAAAGGGATTCCAGCAAAAGCACGTTCAGGAGCTGTCAGTTACCCCTTTGTCCCATCATGTGCTCTAGAGTCTGCTTTCCTGGATGTACTCGTGAAAGAGTATACCCTTTGTTTGGGGTGGAATTGGGGGAGGGTTTTCTGTACCAATTGTATTTCCAATGCCATCTTAGTAAATATGCCTAACTGAAAGGTAATTAAATCTGACTGACTGATTGATATCAACTGATAATAGAAGAAAGAAGAATATTGGTGGGGAACTGTTAACAGCATTAGAAAATCACTTCCAGGGTCCCATAGGACCCCGAGGAGAAAAGTAACAGCTGCCTTCTGGGAACCTAACCTGCCAGGCTGAACACAAGTTGGGGTAGTAAGGCCCAGAGCATTTGCCACCGTAACAGCAATGAGGTCCACCTCTCTTCAGGCCTTTCCTCTTAGGAGGTTGGGTTAGTTACTTCAAAGTCAAGGAAAATCCAGCCTGTAGAAGAAGTTATTTTTCCTGAAGAAAGAAAAGTAATAGTAACCCCAGGGAAGCTTGGTGTAGGGCTTATTAGGAGGAAAAGGTGAAAGGTGACAATTAACTCTGACAAGATATAATAGCTGCCTTTCCAACTTGTAGTATGTCTGCTCAGTAAAATCATAGAATTTTAGAGTCAAGATAGTCCCTAGCCCACTTTATAGTTGAGGAAACAGAGTCCCAGGAAGTTTAGGTGACTTGCCCAAGGCACATAGATGGTATAAGTATCAAAGGTAGGATTTGACCCTAAGTCATCTTACTCCAGAGCTAGTATTCTTTTCACTGTGCTGTATGGCAGAGAAGGGACTTGAACCCAGCTCTGTCCTGACTCTGAGGAGGGTTCTCCACCCCCTACTGCACACTGCTTCCCAGCTGACATTTATATGGTGCTTTAAAGTTTCTAAAGTGATTTACATATATGATCCCATTTCAGCCTCAACAATATTTCATCTTTTATACAATAGTGGAGAAGGGCAGTGGATTTGGAATCAAAAGACCTTATTTCAAATCCTGGCTAAGCCATTTATCCCCTGAACAATCTTGCAAGTCACTTCGCCCCTCCAGGCCTCCTCAGTTTCTTCTGCTGTAAAATGAGGGGGTTAGTGAAGATGACTTCTAGAGCCATTCCTAGCTCTAAGTGTGATTCCATAGTCCCTGTGAAGAGGTGCTTTTATCTTTATTTTACAAATACAGAAGTTGAGGCAGAGAGAGATGAGGTGACTCACTGGTGGCCACACAGATAAGTATCAGAAGTAGGATGTAGCTCCAAGTACCCCTGAGTCCAAGCCAAACACTCCATCACCTGCTCCAGACTATAAAAACAATCAATTACATTTTTGTAGAGCTTTAAGGTTTCTAAAGCACTTTCTTCACAACAACCCCATGAGTTGACTGGTACAAATAACTTGATTTTACAAATACTGAAAGGTCAAATGACTTGCCTGGGTTACTCATCTGCCTCCATTAGTGGTCACATAATTGCTACTTAATAGATATTGGTTGAGTGATGAATGGCTCCTCAGCAAGAAAGACTTGCTAAGAAACCAGTGGCAATGAAGAAAATTTGGTCTGAACCCAAGAGGTTCACTGGAAATGGCGACATTTGAACTTGGCAGTGATAACTTTGGAAAAGAAGTCGAGAGAATTTATCTTGTGGAGACAATTGGAGGAGTGGGCTGGGAGAGAGGGCATGCAGAATAAGGGTTAGAGAGACGAATCCTGTTCTAGAAACCTTCACCACCACCTCATAAAACTACCATCCTTCTTTAACTCCCAGAACTGTGCTGGCAGACAATAGGCACTAAAGCTCCCCCAGTTTAAAGGGATGATAGACCATGGGGAGCTGATTGGGTGGTAGGACAAAACAGCCGTTGACATCTTTCTGTATTCTTTTCCATTTTGGGTGAAAGAACAGCACTCCCCACATATACCCTAATTAACTTCCTAAACCCTCTGTTATTATTAGGTCCTCAAGTGAAGAAGTTTGGATTCCATCAAAGGGCCACACTTGAGGACCTAGAGGGCCACATGTGGCCTGGAGGCCACAGGTTCCCCACCCCTGCCCTAGATTAAATAAGGAGAAAGTGAAACAAATACACACACACATACACACACACACACACACACACACACACACACACACGCACGCACGCACGCACGCGCACACACACACACCCCAAACAAACAAAAACACTCACTTACAATTTTGGTCTTAAAGCTGCTGAGGCTGATATCATTTTCAGCTTTGTCCTAAATGCTGAGGATTTCTGCTACCATTTCAACCTGAGGCACCAAGACATTTTAGTTGTAGTTCATGCAGCTGGTGACTAGCCAAGAGTTTTCTTGGTTCTCTTGGCACCCTTACATGTATGTGTATATGTGTATGTATGTAAGTATATATAGTTCAATTATCTACCTCATGTATATGGCACCTACATATATACATGCATATATATGTATATGTTATATCTAAATAACTACATGTATGCTATAAATAAAAATATATGTGCACATGTTATTTTTCCACATACATATATCCCTCGCCCCACATGCTACATGAGGGTTAGTATGTCTTCACTTACATGCTGTAAGCCACATGTAGCCAACATTACACATAATCAGAAGCTACTGGACACTTTAAGCTTACTGCTCCCTCTAGGAACTGCGGTTTGAGCTGCAGAATGCTTACAAATCACTGTCAGCAGCCACTGACGCTGAGTGTGCCAAGATCCAGCAGGCAACAGTGTGCCTGTCCTACTGTTCATTTCTCAGTTCCTGCTAAACCTGGTTCTGGTGGTCTGGATCGTAGCCTATTTCAAAGCATGCACGGAAAATGAGGTTGGCTAGGTAGACAGCAATTCAGTACATGTGGGTGTTAGATTTTATGTGTGCCAAAATAGGTATTCTGGCCATTTTGAGAAAATGATTTCTTTATGTTTTGCATGAATGCACATGTAATATATATCAAATTCTTTGCCTTCTCAATGAGGGGGCAAGGGAGGAGGGAGAGAGATAATTTGGAACTCAAAAATTTTAAAAACAAATGTCAAAAATTATTTTACATCTAATTGGAAAAAATAAAATATTAACATTTTTATTAAAAATAAAATGATTTCTCATGAGCTTGACAGGTTACCACAGAGTAAGCATGGTACACGGGAAAGTGGGTTAGACTGGGATTCAAAGGAAGGGGAGGGAAATAAGCATTTATTAAACATTTACTGTGTATCAGATGCCATGCTAAGCACTTTACAAATATCTCATTTAAGACTCACAACAACCCTGGGAGGTATCCCCATTTTACAATTGAGGAAACTGAGGCAAACAGAGGTTAAGTGACTTGCCTAGGGTCATACAGCTAGTAAGTACTGAGGCTGGATTTGAATTTAGGTCTTTCTTACTCCTGGCCCAGCACTATACCACTAAATCACATGGTTGCCTTGGGCTTGAGTCTGGGTTCTGTCAGTTGTTGTTATGTGACCTTGGTCAAGTCACTTAATAAATATGGGCCTTAATTACTCATCTGTAAAATAAAGGGTTGTTCTAGACCAGTTCTTAACTTTTTTGTGTGTCATGCACTCCTTTGGCAGTCTGGATGGAACCTATGGATCCCTTTTCAGAATAATGTACACAGAATTACAAAGAAAACCAATTACATTTTTTCACAACAATTATATTATTTATATATAAGGGTTGTTTCTTGTAAGCTTTACAATGCTATGTAAATGTGAGCTTTTGTAATTTTTTTTCTTGTCAGCTGCTCAACATGGGATGAAAACCACTTATATTGAAAAAGTTATTAATTTTTTTCAAACCAAATTCACAGACCCCAGGTTAAGAACACCTGTTCCAGAAGATTTCTCCAGTCCCTTTCAGCCATGTCTATTGTACTAACAATTTCAATGGAAAAATCTATATAACTGAAACATAATCTTAACATCTGTGAAACCAAATCTTTCTTAAATTATCTTTAAACACATTTCAGTGTTTTCGAATACAGATCTCAAACAGAGGCTGAGTGACCATTTAATGGGGGTGCTGTGAAGGGTGTAAATCTCAGATCTTGGTTGGAGTTAGGTATGAAGCCTATGAAGCTCCTTCCAACTTTACATATTTCTTATTCTCTAACCACAGACCCACCCTGAACTGGAAACAAAACTCCTAGGCATGATTATAAAAGAAAGTTGTCCATGCCTCTGCATTAACTACCTTCCACACCCTCCACCCTCCTCATCTCCCTCTCCACCAACCAGCAGTGACCCTTGAACTGAGACTTGAAGAAGGCCTTCAAGACTCAGTTCAAAGGTCACCCTTGGTTCACCCAGCTTCTAGTGACTTTTCTCTAATGTTATCTTCTATTTATTGTGTATGAATCTTGTATATATCCATACAGGTATATGTTGTTTTCCCATTACAATGTAAGCTCCTTGAAGGAAGGGACAACTTTCATTTTTGTCTTTTTATACTAAGTGTCCAGCACAGTGTCTGGAACATAAGGAGAAATTAATAAATGCTTGTTGACTGATTTTGATTTTCAAAAATCTGTTGTTGTATTGCCTTCTTAACCCATAATGGTTCTGCAATATGCCAGCTATTATCATGGAATATTTAAATAGCCAAATGGTATTTGAATCATCTAGAATTATTCCATATCTAATTATTCCATGCTAGGACAGAACCATTAGGACAAAGTCCAAGGTCCAAGAGGACAAGGTCAGATTCTTTAAAATTTCTTAGTAAAGCCCAAAAGTTTAATTGACTGCCCTGATTTTTTTTTATTGTGAAATAGCTTAGGAAAGACACTGGCAGTTGTCTGTTTTCAAATGATCCAAGTCAAATTTTGGCCGGTTTTTTTCCTCTTTCCACACTCCTGTCTTGGCCATTTCTAAGAGCTGGCAGGTGGGAAGGATCTTGACAGGCTAAAAGCAGCCAATCTAACAACAGAGTATATTTTCTTCATAAGAGTCATTTTGGCTGAAACTGAGTTGTTTAGATTGCCCTTTTTTGGTGGGAATTTTAAGAACCAAAAAAAAAGTATCGTAACAGCATTTCCCAAACAAATAAAAGTTACCCACACTCATGTTTCCTACCTTCTCTCCTAGAAGTGGAAAATTTAGAACAAAAGTATAACTGTGTCCTTATGTCCTTTTTATTTAAAACCAGAACTTGCACCTCCAGACAGATGTTGGATGACTAACTAGGAAAATTAAATTTAAACTATATGATATATATATATATATATAAAAGTATAAGATACACATAATGTATGTATATATGTGTGTATGTGTATATATGTATGTATGGGTATATATATATATATATATGCATATGTATATGGGGGTGTATGTATACACACACACACACATTTAGACAAAGCATTATGTTCAAGACCCCACCTCAAATGTTTTGGATAGCTTGAGTCTTTGGATTAGGAAAGAAAAAATCTGGAACAGAACAATTACATCAGAAACAGAATATCTATATCATTCTGGCTTGGGGGGAAATTCAAAGGGGAAAAGGCTGCAAAACTTCAATGAGGTCCAGATGGCATATGCTTTTCAGCAAATGTCTAAACACTAATTCAGAAAATGGAAGGAAAAGACTGGAGCACCATAGCAGACAGACCAGCCAAGGACCAGTTGCTCATCTCTACTCCAATCACAGCCACTCTACTCTGTCCTTTCGCACAGCTCAGCCTAACAGGTGACTTTATTCCTCCTAACCACAATCTCTCCTTTCCCCTTCTTTGCCAGAGAGCCAGTGGCAATCTCTTATCAAATTCCTCTCTTTCTTTTCCCATTAGACATCCAAAGTCTGTCCTTCTGCTTAGCCTCTTTTAGCCTAATTCCCCCTCTATCTACTACCAATCTCACAGCTCTCAGACTTGCCAAATTGAAATATCTTCTTATAATATCTCATTTTCCCATGGCCTGAAGCTATCACTAATTAATCTAAAAGCTAAGCGATGCTATTGTGCTAAAAGGAGAGGACTGGAGGTTAATCAGTCAACAATCATTTATTAAATGACTGTTATGGGCCACAACTGGGCCCAGCACTTGGGGATACAAATGTAATAGGGTACAATGCTAGGGAACCAGGGGGAAAATGAGAGGTTCAACAAGGTCCTCCTTTATCCAAAGACAGGGGAAGGAAAGAAGACCTAGCCAAAGAGACTTCTCCTTCTCCCCCAGGCAGTTCTTTCTCAGAGGTTTCAGCTAGAACACCATTATTCCAATTTCTAGAATCCCTTCATTCTCAATAATTCAATGCTCTTATACAAGACCCAAAGGCCATAAAATCCCCCAGTCAATTGGAATGGAACTCTTGCCTGGAATTGTCTGACCTCATTAACTGACTTTCATAGGCTCTTTGTATTTAGTCTGAAGCCTCTGAATGACTGATTAAAACTGAGAAACTAGGCCACCTTTTGCCTCAATTCTTACCTAGCCTTTATTTACTGAATGGGCATTGCCTCAGACAAACTGAGACCTGGGAAAGACCTTAACTTAAAAAGGTCAAGGTCTCCCACTGCATCTGGGGCCATTCTAGTCATCTTGACCTATGTCTTGCCACTGGATTCTGATGACTCTGGAGCAGTCTGCACAGCTAAGCCTCACTTAAATCCAGTTCACTTGCAAGTTAAGACATCACCCTCCTGATGTCCTTGGTCCTCTTTGAGAATGAAGGATGAACAACAACAATGAATGATTGATTGATATTTGTTCTCACTTAGCTAAAGTCTCAAGGCTAAAACAGATTAGGTGGTTTCAATCCTCCCTTTACACTCTTCTCTCCCTCCCCCACCATTTTCATATCTGCTGCCCTCCACAAATCTACCTGTACGTGCTTGGGAAAGGGCAAAGTTCTAGCTATCTCTTTTAATAGTTAGGGAAGCCTCTGTATTTCCTTTTGAATGTCACCTATGAGGAAAAGTCTATGGGGCACACCTCATAATCCAACCTAGTCATTCACATTCAAGCAACCTTCCAAATAATGGTAATACAACCTAATAAATAAACACAGTTTTTATGAATCCTAGTAGATACTGTCTATCTTGTTATTGGCACAAAGGGCCTTCCCTTTTTAATGGGGGACTGGCTCTCTCTCATCTTGAACTGTTGTGAAGCTGAGAGCATGTGGTGTGTATAACAGGGAACTGACCACTGAGCTCTATCTTTACGAGCAGATGCAAAAATGCTTGACTTTCACTCTATGTGAAAGAGGCTTGATGGCATGTAAGTGACTTGGAGAGATTTGGAGCATGCATGGATATTCTATAACTAGTCCTGGTCTGCTAACCATGTGATAAAAAGGTAGACTGTTGATTGGCATATATGCCAATGCCAGAACAGAGGAGCATTCAAAAGGTCAACCAGAGCCTCTTCCCTTTTCGGTCTGACTTCTTCCTGCCTCTCTGAGTTGTGACAAAAGACATTAGAGATGGAGGTCTGGGAGTGGTGGTCAGAATGGATTTTTGCAGCCAATCCAGCCTCAATGCTATGGAGATTGATTAGTGTCCTTGAGGTTCCAGCTTATTAATAGCTATGACAGGGATGCCACATTTGGACATGAACTTACTAGGGCCAATGTTGTGTAGAAATTATAAGTGTAAGCTCACTTTCTCTAGAAGTCAAGGAAGTAGAAGAGAGATTGTGTCCCTCCAGTGATGGAGGAAGGGGGAATGTTTGTACTTCTATTTTTGCTACATATTTAAAGTAAATATTCCTTTGTTAAAGATAATCAAGTATAATTGCTTATATGAAATGAGTCATTTTTCATTGGCACTTAAGTGGGAGGGAAATATATAAAAATGGAGGCTTGAGTTGATAGCAGCTAAAGAGAGAGCCAACCCTTCAAGAGTACCCCTAAAACCCTGAAGGGAAGATGTAACCAGCCTTGTTCTGTCTTGTTTTGAAGAAATACGTCTTCAAAAACCTTCCCCAAAGTACCACACTTTGATACATTTAGACATATGAGATTAAATTGCTTCCTTAAAATCTCAACTTAAAATAATATTAACTTAAGACAAAGTTGTCTGGAATACTGTCATTGCTGTTTGAATGAATGAATAAATGAATGAATCAAGCAAATTTCTGGTCTATAAGCCGATCACCTGAGTGAATCCACCAACAAGAAGGGAGTTCCCTGGCCTAGATAAATGGTATCAAAATCTCAGGTGGGCTCTATGCTAGTAAGTTGTCTGTACACCCATACATGCCTGTCTAGAGGTATACCCTATGAGTACCATTTCCCAATGATATTCTGTATATTTGTGGAAAAGTGCACCTGAGGTTCATGGCAGGAATGCTTTATTACTCATTTCTGTAAATGCCTTTACTTTGAGCTAGTTTTGTCAACTGACTGATTATTAAATATGTGTGCACTAGTAGGAACTCAGTAGTTTCTGAAGTGAGGACATAGGGAGTACATTGAACCTGATGTAGTCATCCTTCCCTTCATCAGTGTAAGTTGGGGGAGATACCCTACAGAATTCAACGCACTTGAGTTGAAATCATGCTTTGTAGACAGTGTGGCCATGTTGGTGTGCTGTTGATTGGAAGTAGGATATAGAAATAGGATATAGAAATCAACAATCAAAGATGAAAATAAACAATGATTCATAGCCCTAATAGATTGCCAGTGTGGATACAAAGTCACAGAGAATGGATAGCAGAGTAAAGTTTACAAAGGAAGAAAATGCTAAAAAAAAAAAATGTTTTGAGGTGGAAATGAGACATGGTGCATTAGCAGGGAGAAAATTAAGGAAACAGTGACTTCATCCAACAAAAATGAGGTAGCCTTGTCTGTAAGAAAAGTCTGAAAAAAATTGATATATGTCTTTGTGGACAATTTGAAGATAATTTCAACTAGTATTTACCAAGTAGCTACAGTCTATTCAGTGCTGTTAAGTACTGGGGTTGGTGGGAACAGTAAAAGAAACACACGTGATAGGGTCCCTGACCTTAAGGATCTTAGGCCTGATTTGTGCAGTATGAGTAAGATTGAGGGTGGGATCAGGGTACAGACACATAAACACACACTAAGTAGTGAACAATATAAGGGAATGTATAATTTAGTAAGATGAGACAAATATTCAAATATAAAATGAAACATTAATGTCTTAAGGTAGATTTACCATGGTTTCCATGAAAAAATCCTTTCCTGTGAATCTCTTTTCATTTTGCAACTATCTTTCTAGAATATTTTTCCTTTTTTTGAAATCTAAGTCTATACCACTTATTTGGAACTTATATACTAGCTGGAATTATTAGTTAATTTTTCAGGTATTTATGTGTCGTGTATTCCCCAACTCAATTATAAATACTTCTTTATACCCATGGTACTTATTGCAATATTTGTTACTTCATAATGTTCAATTAATAATTGTTGATTGATAAATAGCTTCTAACAGAAAGCTTGGTATTCTTCTACCTTTGGATAGATGCGCTGCATAAATACTTGTTAAACTGAATTGAATTATGTACATGTTCCAGCAAGGACTAGGGAAGGTAAGTGAATAGATATTTTGCAGTGGCTGACAAATGAGTAATAGAGAAGAGGAGTTTAACAGTTTTTTTCCAAACACCTTCCCAGAAACATTATGAATAGGTATGAATGCATGCATTTCCAAAACAGAACATATAGTTGGTTCATCTAGAAGCCCAAGTAATTGATATAGATGTATTGTAATGACCCATTTGGCAGATGTTATGTTTATTTTCCTACTGGAGGTGATCACTAATTATGTATGTTGGAAATGCAAGCCTGATCATGCTACATGAAATGGTGTGGAGTGGAAAAGCATTGTATCATGGAAAGAATAATGGATTTGACCTAGAAGACATAGGTTCAAATCTTGGCTCTGCCACTTATAACCTATCTGATCTTGAGAAAATAATTCTAATTTGCTGGACCTCGATTTCTGAAAATCATTTTAACTTGCTGGACCTCAATTTTACAAAAGGAAGGTGTTGAACTATATGAATTATAAGGGTCCTTATAACTAAGTCATAGGATCTGATTCAATGACTGATTCATCTGACTCAAGGAACACTCAGATTTTTGAAGAAAATAAAAAAATTATAAAAGAATGAAAGAAATACTCCCAGAAAAGAACCAGAAAGTTTCCAAGGGGGTAGAGATAAATTGCTGTCAAAAATGTAACCTAGAAAAGAAAAAGAAATATTTTTGTATCATTAGAGCTTACACAACAGTCCAAAGATGGTTCTCACAAAGAGTAATTCCAGACTTTCAGATTTAGAAGTATCATCTCATATTTCACAAAATGCTAAGAAATAATGTTATTGCCCCTAGAAATATGTTGTTGGTTGTGACTTGTTACTAAGACGCTTGGAGACACTCTAAGTACCTGACATGGAAATAAAGATGTTACAAAATGTACATAAAACAAACAATTTTAACAACCTAATTAATACTCCTCTAAAGAAAAGTTGCCTTATAAGAAGTCTTGAAACAGGCCGTAAATGGATGTCAACAAGCTTGAGATTTTGCCTGATCAAACAGATAATGAATTCTAAAGATGAGTCCTCTCAATCTCTTATAAAAAGCTCCCTACCTTCACTTCCTCAAAGGGTAAATCTAGGAATTATTCTCAGAAGCACACTAGGTGATTTCCACTGTTGCAAGCATTCCTTGCTGCAGAATAATCATGTCCAAAATAAATCCTAAAATATATCCTAAAAGATGAAAGACTTTATTTTTAATTGAAAAAAAATTATTACAAGACATCATACAAAATACAACAAACTTATAATTATACACGCACACAATGTACAACATGCAGAAAGAGTTGTTCAATGAAACACAAATGAGTAATTGGGATGGATAATGTATACACACAAATTTTAAAGTTTACTTTTTACTAAAAGAAAGGAACTTTATACGGCTTAGAACCAAATTTGTCTGTTGTTTTTTTATCTGGGTTTTATCGTAATTTGAAGTTCCAAAGTTGTGGTCATTATGTAGGTTGTTCTTTTGGCTCTGCTTTCTCCATTCTGAATCACTCCATATGAGTCATTCCAGATTTCTTTGATTTTTATCTTACTATTTCTTATGGTAAAATAATATTCCATTATATTCATGTACCACTATTTGTCCAACCATTCTTCAATCTTTGATAATTGTTCATGAAATTGAACCTTTTTATGACTGGAAATAGTGCTACTATGGACTTGTACACACATGTATTTACAGATGTCTTGTCTTATTGTCAATAACCTCTTTGAAGTATAAACACAATAGTGAGATTGCTAGATAAAAGTTTGTGAACAATTTTGTAACTTTTCCTATATAATTCTTAGTTGTTTTTCAAAATAATTAGACCAACTCATAGTTCTACTTGAAGTTATTTGGCTACCTGCCTACCAATATTGAATTTTCTCATCTTTCCTCATCTTCACAGATCTGATAGATATCTTAGAGTTGTTTTAATTTGCCTTTGTCTAATTATTAAGCAATTTTGAATACTTTTTCATGAAGTTCAATTCAGCAAATCTTTATTACATGAGTAGCTCTTCATAATTTGCATTTCTTCTTTTGAAAACTTAGTTCATATCCTTTTGTCATTAATCTGTTGGGAAATTACTCTTACTCTTATTAATATGTAGCAATTTCCTATAGATTTTCAAAGTTATGTTTTTACTGAAGATTTTTTTAATGCAAACTTTTCCCCCATGCTATATATTTTCTTTTCATTCTAGCTGCATTGATTTTATGCAAATACTTTTATGTTTATACAATACACTAATTCATCTTGTTTTTTATACTATTCTCTCCATCAGGATCCACGTATATTTGTGAGATATAGATATCTATATACAAACATATATATAAAATGCCATCCATTTTCCTCTGATTTTTAAATATTTAAATCCTTTATCCATTCCTCTATTCATTCAACAAGTATTTAGCAAGTGCTTCCTATGTACAAAGCATTTGGAATCTCCTGTAGTAGATGGTTTAAATTGTTGATCTAAAATTATTTTCTACCAAAATGCTATCCAATCATCTCAGCAATTCTTCTGAAATATAGTATTTCTTCCTTAGTACCTTTATGTTCTTGGATTTATAGAAAACTAGTCTGCTATGCCATCAAAGAATTTAAAGACTAAATGGAAATTTAGCCTTCCTTGTGAACTCTGTCAATGGAATACTTAAGTATTTCAAGGATCCATGATTCCATCTATGTTAGGAACCTGATTGCTTAGCTATCCATGGCAGTATTCTAATTCTTAACTGACATTGAATTACTCTCTAGCTGTTCAGAATATGGAAATAACAAATCACCCTTCCTCCACTCAGCTCCAGTCATAACAATAGGTGGACTCCAGTGAGTCATGTTAACTAGATTGAAAATATTTTTCCTCTCCTTCTTCCTTTCTTTTTAATCAGGGCAGAACCCTTCCGATTAAAAATCAACATTGACTCAAGGTGTGAGTGGTAGGGGAGGGAGGGCAGGGAGGGGAAGAGGGGGGAAACTACTTCCTCTGGTGCTCAGTGTTCCCAAAGCAAAAGGTATAAGGTTGCCTCTAATCCTTAGGAAGAAGAACTTAAGAGTTTGGAATGTAGTGGGCAGAGTTTAAGGAAAGTCCTCTGATGTGGCTCTTTCTGTTGATTCTCTCCTTTCTGGTTGATAAAAGCATTGCTTTCTTGACTTGTCACTTCTCTTCACCTAGAGGAGGAAGCATCAGGGAGCATAATAGGCATTTATACACTCCATGGACAGTGTTAGATAGAAGTGTCACTCTCCCTATCTAGTAGGCAAAAAAAGCAATTAATGGTGTCTCTCTCTGTGTCTCTCTCTATATGTATCTCTCACTCTTGTTCCTCCTCTCTCTCACCCTATCTCTCTCATTCTTTTCTCTGTCTCTATATCTCTCTCTCCTTCTTGTGTGTACACACACACACACACACACACACACACACACACACACCTTCCTTTGAGAGGTCTACATGACTTCATATCAATGTCTGCCCAATTGGGCCCAGGAAATATAATCCATGACATCCTCCTTTCTAGAATGTTTATGTCTTTAATCTCTATTGCTAAGACTTATATTCTTGTTTAAAAAAGCTGTTTTGATGGGTTTGCATGTTCATAGTGAGCCAGAGATCACCCAAATAGTATATGTCCTTGATAATTTTCCTTAAATCTCTCTCTCTCTCTCTTTCTCTCTCTCTCTCTCTCTCTCTCTCTCTCTCTCTCTCTCTCTCTCATCCCCCCATCTGTATGTGTATGTCACTGTCTCTTTCTTTCATTCTCAAGCAAAGTTGTATGTTTATTCAATGTGGATCAGCCTTCCAAGCATACCATTCTTGACTGCCAGAAAGGTCCCTAGGTAGAGAAAGTACTGACCTTTAATAACTTTTGAAGACAAGCTGGCAGCCGCTTTTTTAAAAATTACATTTTATTTTTTGTTGTAAACCTAACATTGATCAACAAATACAAACATTTCCACATACAAAGAAAAAATAAGAAAAAGGTTTAAGAAACTTTGAACTTCTGTTCCAGACATACAATTTCTTTTATGTGTGGGTACTCCTTCTACCAACAAAGATTAAGCCCCTCCTTGCCTTCATAAATAGTTTTATGAGTTGCTATAGCCAAAATAATCCATCACTTGGTGGCCAATCTTCTGGAGATCAGCCTCTCCACACTTAGCAAGGCTGCTCCTCACACAAGAGAGACATAATCCACTGCCAATTCTATGTTCAAAAATCTTTCCAACTTAATAGGGTCTGCCAGAGTTTACAATCTGCTGACAATACCTTCAAGAACCCAGGGTTACCTCCACATACCACAACGAAACAGCAGAATGTGGATGACAGCAGTAATGAGTGAAAATGAGTACAGACTTCAACTTCTAAAATGACTTTCACCAGGCCAAAGTGCACAAGCTGGGAATTTTTAAAAGTATATTCAACTATATACATCAAGTTTATATAATCTTTGAGTTTGTATGGCAACCTCATTTTGGGCACTGTTAAATTAAGTTTACCTTTGATTTTCTTTGTTAAAGAAGAAAAATAAAAACTTCTAGCTTGGTACCAACAGATATGATTTTGCATATCTGCCATTTATGGTCCTAGACTGTGGTTTCAGATGGGCAGCATTTTTTTCCTGACTATCTAAGCTATAATGCAATGTCCAAGCTATACTATACTATAGTGTGTCATACTATAAGAGATGCATCTCTGAAGGAAAGATGGTACATACCACGTGTCAAAATGGGCTGCTTTTGTCAGTTCTTATCCTATGACTTAAGAGGGGGAAATCCCTTAGAGACTATTGAGAGAAAGGCCTGAATAATTTTTCAGATCTCAGATGTAAAAGGAACTGTCTTTTACTTGAAAAGGTCTCACACTGCTTCCCTGTATAGTCAAGAAGGAAAAGATGTGAAGCTCTGTAGATCTTAGGATAAGACGGCTCTTGGCTAAAAGAGTTTAAGAGAAGCAGAGAAAGCAACTTCATCCAACAGAAGAACAACCTTAGAGGAATAGATAAAGCACACAGAGTACAGACTTTTCCCTAAAGAGACCACACACATCAAGGCCCATAGTCCAAAGATGGACATGTGGATTTTCTTCCCTATGCACGTACCTCACTGCTAGGTTTAGCTAAGTGGGCACCCACTCTTCTCCATGGGCACTGTGAGCATTAGTGAAAGAATATGATGCACATTTTTAAGTATACTGTTGTGTTTTGATTGTCTCTGCTTTTGTTTTCTACTTAGTACAGGCATACCTTGGAGACATTGTGGGTTCAGTTCCAGACCACCACAATAAAATAAATATTGCAATAAAGTAAGTCACATGAATTTTTTTAGTTTCTGGTACATATAAAAGTTATATTTATACTATATTCTAGCCTATTAAGTGTGCGATAGTATTATGTCTAAAAATGTACATACTTTAATTTTAAAATACTTTACTGCTAAAAAAAATATTGCTAACCATCATCCGAGCCTTCAGCGAGTTGTAATCTTTTTGCTGATGGAGGGTCTTGCCTCAATGTTGATGGCAGCTGACTGATCAGGGCTGCTGAATTCTGAGGTGGCTGTGGCAATTTCTTAAAATAAGACAACAGTGAAGTTTACGACATCAATTGATTCTTCCTTTCATTTGAATACTTAGAGGCCATTGTAGCATTATTAATTGGTCTAATTTCAACATTGTCATGTCTCAGGGAATACAGAGGGTGGAGGACAGGGAGAGAGATTGGAACAGCTGGCTGGTGGAGCAGTCAGAACACATACAACATTTAATGATTAAATTTGCCATCTTACATGGATGCAGTTTGCGATGCCCCCAAAACAATTACAATAGTAACATCAAAAATCACTGATCACCGATCTCCATTATAGATTTAATAATAATTTAAAAGCTTGAAATATTGTAAGAATTACCAAAATGTGACACAGAGACATGATGTGAGCTCACGATGTTGGGAAAATGGCGCCAATAGACTTGCTTGATGCAGGGTTGTCACAAACCTTCAATTCGTGAAAAACACAGTATCTACAAAACAAGGTGTACCTGTAAATATTATGATTATTCTTGCTTTTGTCTTCTCATCTCATAGATGTTTCTTGTCTAAGAGTTAATAGTGTCATCATGGCTGATTTGTTTAAGTGGGAAGCAGACTAGCACTTTCTGTCTGCTGCTGCTGCTGCTAAATGATAGATAAAGCCAAGTGGATAAAGATTATGGTCAGGAAGTAATCTTTATTCAAATTAATTACTTTTTATACTAAGTAACAAAAAGGTTATTTTTATACAGTAGCAACTTTTATATTTCAAATAATTTTTCAAAAGATAGAGAATTATACTACCAGATATAAGTTCTTGCAGAGATCACATTAATGAAGCTATAATAGGTCTTTAAAATACATGTGTATACATACATGTACAGATACATATGTACATATGTGCACACATATACATACATATTTGTAATTTTCTTTCCATTTTGATTCATCCAGCTATGTTTAGTAAGGAGCTCTTAAAGAATGATTTGAAAGGAATAGTTATACTGTTTAAAAAAAAATGCAGTAATGATTAAATATAAATGCAGCTCATTAAAAGTGATTGAAATCTTTCATACTTCTGGCATCCTTCTCATTTCTGTCCACTGAGAGAGAAAAGTCACAAATCTCTGAGTTAATATGGGTTTATCCTACTCAGAGTAAACACAAAAATATGTCCCTGCCAATATGGAAGATATTGCAGACAAGGAGCAGGAGACCTAAAAAAGACAGACTCACAGTCTAGAAAGAGGTCTATAACTGTGAGGGAAAATTTTAAACTATTTTTTAAAGGAGATTCAGAGAAAGTTAAAGGGATGAGTAGAAGAAAAACAGACTCAGCCCAAGGGAGCTCCATGTTCCTGAGTCATAAAAGCCTTCTGGTTTCCCCTTGTCTGGAAACATTGTCCACAGCGCTAGGAGCAATATGCTGTTATTTTTAGTTTCGAAGAAAACAACGAGAAAAACAAATTCAAGGGAGAATTCTGTAAGAAGAGCAGAGTGTTTCTCTTTGCATAAAAATAATGAGCTTGAAGGGAGACAGAGGAAAAATACCAGAGGGAAGAAAAGTTAATAATACACTTGATCCTCTAGAGAAAAGGAAAATCTACTATCCTAGACCACTTCTTCACCTATAATTATGTGTCTGTCAAGTTATGCCAGTCTCCTAAATAGCCTCAGTTATTTATCCATAGGAGTGGTCAAAATTCCATATTTTCTTTTGTCAATTCAAATAGAAAAGTATTTATTGAATCCCTACCACGTGCTTCCCTTTCAATTCTGATGGACAGAAGACATAGGCTTTTTTTTTTAAAGCAACAATGATCCTCTAGTCATCTATAGCTCTCAAAACACATTCCCAAGAAAGTCATTTTCATGAAGCATTATTCCATAGACAAGGTAACTTGGGGCACAAAGCAGTCATTTAACTTACAAAATACGATTTTAATGTGTATGTATATAGATTTATGTTTCTATTTCTGTGTCTTTTACCATAGGCAATATGGCATAATTGATAGAAAGCTGTCCTCAGAGCCACAAAGACAAGGGTTCGAGTCCTGCTTCTGACACATACTGGTTCTAGTGGCTCTCAGCAAACCATTTGACCTCTCAGCACTCCACACAGAACTCTAAGAGCATCGGTGGCAGAGAGGGTACCAACTTGCATTGATAGAAAGAGCTTCCTTACCTGAGAGTTTCCTATGTCAATGAAATCATAAGTGTAGGCCCTATCCCTGCAGTAAAACCTTACTAATATAGACTGATTTTATGCCACAGCTATATGAATTCTTAAATGATCTATATTCTGGAGAATATGAAAGACAGTAAAAGAAATACAGTGTTAGCCTTTACTTTCACATATATACTATAACTCAAATTAACCTACATTCCCTTCTTTTTGTTGTTTAGTCATTTTAGTCACATCTGACTGTGACCCGTTTTGGGGTTTTCTTGGCAAGGATACTGGTTTGCCATTTCTTTCTTCAGTTCATTTTACAGATGAGGAAACTGGGGCAAACAAGGTCAAGTGACTTGCCCAGGGTCACACAGCTAGTACGTGCCTGAAGCTAGATTTCAACCCAGATCTTCCTAACTCCAGGCATGGCACTCTATCCATTGTATCACCTAGCTGCCCATTTCCTTCTATAGCACCTTAAATAACTTGACTTAATAGTAATTATATCAGAATCATCAATCAATTAATAAACAGTTATTTAGCACCTACTATGTACAAGACACTTTGCTAAGCTCTGGGGATACAAAAAGAGCCAAAAGACAGTCTCTGCCCTCAAAGAGCTTACAATCTAATGGGAGTGACAATGCAAATAAATATATACAAAGTGAGAATTACTTTGTCATTATCATATTCATTGCTTATGCGTACTAATTTTTTGGACTACACTTTTAATTTCAGTAGGATGAAGAACTCTTAATGTGGAAATTCTCTATACCAATGCAGATCAGTACTTACTCTGCAAATTGTAGTCTTAGAGGGTTACCTAGGTCACAAAAAATTAAACCACTTGCCAAGGATCACATAGTCAATGTGTGTCAGAGAAGGATTTGAACCCATGTCCTTCTGAATCGAAGGCCAGATCTCCATCCCTGACATCATGCTGCCTCTCTATATAGTAATAGACTTTTCTAAATCAGAATGCTACTCTACCCTTGACTAGGCTCTGAAACCTACAGCTGGAAATTATATTAGAAGCACCCTCCCTAGCCACCCAAAATGGCTGAACTATCTTTACCACAGTTCCCTTTAAAGGAAGATTAGGTGATTCATCTAAGACCAAAACTTAGTTAACTCATCCAAAGCCATGTAGTTAGTAACAGTGACAGTATTACAAGAGCCCGTATTATGAGGGCAGAATTTATGATTTCAAAGAGAATCATATATATGTCTGAAAGGTTTGGAACGGCAGGATATAAGGAATTCTCTAGGTAGGAGGCAGAAGAATCAAAGCATGTATTTAAACTCCAAAGTAATAGACCCATGAACCAGCATCCCCATTTTGATATTTTGATCAAAAGCTTCCAGGCCCAATAAGTCCGCCTCACTAGAGTAATCAGGAGGCCACAGAGAAGCATGATGGTATAAAGCAAAATCATTTACATGCTTCCCCTCTACGGTAAAAAGATTACCCACTGGCCTCAAGTCCTTGCTCAGCACTCCTCAGTCCAAACGTGGGTCAGCTCTGCTACCGGCACCTCCTGCTTCGGCTTCGGCTGTAGCTGTCTCTGGCTCCAATGGAAGCTGTTTTTAACAATCCAGCTAGCAGTTTCTGTGGGGCTGTAAGATCCACCCACTGCTTCTGCCAGCACACCAGGAAAGCACAGGTTCTTTCAATAGGCTTAACCAAGGGAAGCAAGGTGAAGGGGTTGACAAGCTTACTTTAATCCAACATAGGCCCTCCCTGGAGTTAGCCCTACCCCACCAAGGTTCCACACCTAACAGGGCTCTGGGCCTGGGGCCCAGCACCCAGCAAGGCTCAATGAGATAAACTGAGTCACTCAAAGAAAACAAAGGCCATTCTGCTTACAGAGCCCAAATCTTCTAAATCCCAGGTCAATGTTACTTCTACTATCTGCTATTCTGTAAGTGAAACATATACTTGGTACACCCATGTTTCTCCCCTTGGGCTATGGAGCAATTGCTCCAAGGTGTTACATATGTGCTAACCACAAGGTAGTACAAAAAGTTTGAGTTAGGAGAAAAGTGATTGTTTTTCTATCATATTAATAACTAATTATTAAATTAAGTTTTCTCCTTTCTATTTCCTCATTCAGAGGACCAGCCCCTTCAGGTCATTCAGCCAGTCTCTGAAGGATAAGGCTGACAGAGGAGATTGGCCTAATCCCAGAGGTACACATACCTCCTGGATCTTGGGCTGGACCCCACCCAATCAGGAGACTTTACTTTTGTTTATAGTGTAAATGGAATCTAATTTAGGTGAATTCTAGCCCCAAAGCATCAATTCTATGCTCTCACACCTCTCCCTAGGAGTCTAGGGTAACCCAGCTCATGAAGAAGAAAACCAACCAGAGCAGTCTGCATAGAGATGGCTTCCTTTATCCAGACAGCTAGAGAAGGCTGAGTCTCATGATCAAGCCATGTTCTCAGCAAGAGGAGATGAAGACTTTTAGCCTACCTCCTCATTAATATGTCTACCCCATCATTAATTGTTCACCAATCAGGGTTGATTTTTACCTGTCAAGAGTACCCTCTTTTCCAAAGGTATTTAAGCATTCAGTGATCTCCATGGTTGGGTCTTCAGTTGTCAAGAGAGACCAATAGTATCAATTTATTATTAGCTGGCCTAATTAATAAATCAATTATTAATTACCCAGAAACTCTGTCTCTCAGGATTTTCATTCATCACAAGTTACACCATCTTACTTCAATTAATCATGCTCAAAGGGGCCTTTATCTCCATTCTTTCCCCAGAGCCAAGTTCCTTCCTAGCTCCCAAGTCCCTCATTCTATTCCCTATGCTATCCAGGTACCTATGAAATCATAGGTCCCATCCTTATCCCTGAGTAGGCACTGAGAGATGAGAAAGTGGAGACAACAAATACAAGCTACTTTGTCTAAGATTTGAAAGTGAAGGAAAATAGGAATACATCTTAGGTCTATAATAGGAGATCTGGTCAATGGGAATCCTGTCCTCAGATTATATGGCAATTCTCTGATTGCTGCTAAATAAGAAAACAAGATAGTCTTTACTTTCAAGGACCTTCCTCTAATAGAAGACAAAATGTAAAAGCGAATTGGAAAGTGAGGGATGGGGGAGGGGGGAAAGGGGGGGTGTTAACTGTATGGGGAAGAGGCAGTCAGAAGGGAGGTAGAGCAGTTCAGAGAGGGAATTGAGCTGAGAATGAAGTTAGGGGCATGGATGGGGCCCCATATGAACTGTCAATCCTAGTAAAGGACTCACCTATTAGAAGGGCAGGACTTGGGGTAGAATCACCCTGAGGTGGACAAGGAAGCAGCAGAGAGGTGAAGCATTTCAGAGAGAGCTTATCTGGGAGTTCATATGGCATGAATTTTCGGTCCTCTGTCAATCTAATGGCCTGCCTCTAGATGTTCTACGGAGGAAATACCTTTTAAGAATACAAACTTAATAAGACTGGCTAGACTAGACAAAGTACACAGAGAATAAATGCATACTGTAGACAACACAATCTTACATGTATGCTATAATGTAATCTTTTTTCAAGTTCATTTTTATTGTATTTTCAGTACCAAATTCTCTCCCTCCTACTCTTCCACCCCCCACTGAGAAAACAAAAAAAGCAAAACAAGTTATGACTTTATAGTCCAGAAAAACAAGTACCCATATTAACCATATCCCCCCATCCACCCCCACCAAAAAAGAAATTAAAATAATTTCTATCTGCACTCTGAGCCTTTCACCTCCCTATCAGGAGGTAGGAAGCCTTCACCATTGTCCTCTGGAATTGTGGTTGGTCATTGTGTAGATCAGAGTTCTCAAGTCTTTTAAAGTTCTTTGTCTTTAAAATATTGTTGTTATTGTATACATTTTTCTACTGGTTCTGCTCACTTTGCATCAGTTCATACAAATCCTCCCAGGTTTCTCTGAAGCCATTTCTCCATCATTTCTTACAGCACAATATTCGATCACATTCCTATATCATACCTTTTTGAGACATTCACCAATTGATGGATACCTCCTCAATTTCCAATTCTTTGACACCACAAAAAGAGCTACTAAAATATTTTTGCACATACAGGTTCTTTTCCTCTTTCTTTGATCTCAAAGGGTATATACAGTTTAATAGCTTTGGGGACATAGCTCCAAATTGCTCTCCAGAATGGCTGAACAGGTTCACAGCTCTGCCAACAGTACATTAATTAGACAAGACAAGACAAGATAATATAAGGAAAGGAAAGGAAAACATTAAAAGAATGATAAAAATAATTGACAATATTAATATTCAAAAAATGTTAATGAAGAAGATATCAGTAACTATTGACCCATTTGCTTAGTTGGAAACTATTTCATGAGAAAAATACGCAGACATATTAAGGGCATTGTTGATAGAAATGTGAGAAAAGAGAAAGCAGGATTTCACAAATGATTTTACCTTTGATTAAAAAGCAAAAACAAACCTTGTCCTTTGGTAAACAACAATGTGCTTATAAAGGGTATAGCTTCACTGAATCACTCCAACTAAAGTCTATATTCCTTATTTACCAAAGGCCATCTCCCATCATCCAGATCTATATCTTGCCACTTGATCTAGATGGCTCTGGAGGGAAAAGTGAGGCTGCTGACTTTGCACAGCCCTCCCTCACTTAAAACCAATTCACTTGCAAGTGATATCATCACCTTCCTGGTGTCATGGTCCTCTTCAAGAATGAAGGACAAACAACAAGAAATGGTTTTATAGCACACCATGTTTTCAGTCACACAATTGACTGAAAGCTGAGATAAATTCATCATCACACAGCATTTGTTATTTGTGTACCCCCCAAAAGCATTTTACTTAAGAGAGTAAAACATATTTTTAAAACAGGCTCTTGTCCAAAAAGGAGTCTGTGGTGAAATCTGGTAAGATCATAAAAGACCTCTTGATGAATGAAACCAGAGGTAGCTGGGTTTAATTACTCTCTGTTCAATAAAATCAAGCCATCAAGCAGTAGATAAGACAGGGAGAAGGATCCTCATCAATCATGTTTCTAGGAGTCATGGAGAATGCCCTGCCTAGTGTCTCAATCAGGGGTGGGGAACCTGTGGCCTTGAAGCCACATGTGGCCTTTTAGGTCCTTCGGTGCAGTCTTTTGATTGAGTCCAAGTTTTACAGAACGATTATTTTTATTAAGGGGATTTGTTCTGTTAAGTTTGGATTCAGTCAAAGGGCCACACTTAAGGACCCAGAAGGCCATGTGTGGCCTTGAGGCCACAGGTTCCCCACCCCTGGAAATGGAAGAGGGTTTCCCTACAAATGGTAAGGTTCGCCAGATGTTTTCATTCACAGTTGACATTATACTGATTGAGTAACACCCAATAACCTTACAGGGCTTCCTCATTGAGGAAGATATTGGCTTAACAGTTCACACAAGAAAACCAAAAAGAAAGTAAATGCCCATTGTCCAGAGACCATGGCATTCATTTAGATGGATCAAACAATCAATCAGCAAACATTTATTAGGCACCTACTATATTCCTGACAGGCCCTCTGCTAGGCACAGGGGATACAATAGTCAGAAATAGAACAGGCTTTGCCTTTAAAGAGCTTATGTTCTATTAGGGAGGGAAGGATAAAATGTACACACATAAGTGTATATAAAACTTATACAAGATAAATATAAGGTAGTTTTGTTGGGAAAGGCACTAATAGTGAGGCAATAGTTCATTGAGCTGGTGGATTAACATAGGAGATGTATAATATTTATTTCACTAGAATCTCAAGTGAAAAATTGTAGATTTTTTTCAAAAATTGTAGTTAAATTTTTGAAATATAATACTTCGGATCTAGGAGAGGCCCTCTAGATGGACAATGATAGAACAATGATAGGAATGAAATAGTATGAAGAGAGCAGGGCACATTGCAGTGAGGAAATAGAGAATGCTTTTAATAATCCTAAGCTTCTCCTTGGCACAAATACTCGTTTTCTTAACATCAGTATTCTCCCAGTGATGTTACATTGTTGTGGTTTCTCATAAATTACAGTCTCTAAAGAATCCAAGTGGTGGATAACTCAAAGAGTATGGGGATGAATATAATCAGGTTACATTATATTTCCAATGGAGACTTACACAAAAGTAGCCCAAAGGCCAATCATGTAGGAAATATATGATCAGAAAAGGAAATTTAGCCAGAAACAAGTGTGCTGTTCTATAATCTCCTGCACATTGCTGTCTGGGCCTGCTCGTTGTTGCCTGCAATATTCCTCATGTGGCCATAGTCTTTACTACCCCCAGTCTCTGGCCCAGCTAATATCCTTGCCTAGGGCATTGCTAGACTTTCGGAAAGAATGGGAGCCTTTATTCTAGGACAGGTGGGAAGCCTTCCCAGTTCTGATCTCTTGGAGTCTTGGCTCTTAGGCCTGCCATCTCTCCAGGAGCAGAATTCCAGCTCCAAACACTAAGTTTTCTCCCTTTTTGATTCACCTGGACCCAGAAGGATGGGGTTCTGGTCAGAATGTCTTAGAGTTTCTCTCTTGGGCATCATGAAAATACGTTTCTTATGGCCATAAACTTCTGCTACAAGATTCCATTATCACCGAGGGGTGGTGAGGAGAGGGATGAAAAGGAAAAACCCTCCCATCTCCTCTGTAAGAGATACAAATAGGACTTGAATTCTTCTTCCATAGCCTGTGCTCTCTTCCTGATTAACTCACCAGGTTTAGTTATCCTCCATTTAAAATCCTCAATCTCTCCCATTTGGTGGTACCAGAACAATCCATATGTAAGGGGAAATTCATTGTCTTTTCTAATCCTCAGCCTCATTTTATGAAGTTTTCATATATAAATGGGCTGCACAAAGTTCAACACTTTTATTTTCATCAATCATACTTGAAGACGCAACAGATGGAAGGAAGGTTCCTTTTATTAACTCCCAATTTATTCAGTTGTTTGAGCTGTGTCCGACTCTTTATGGACTCCATTTGGGGTTTTGTTGGCAGAGATACTGGAGGAGTGGATTGCCATTTCCTCTTCCAGCTCATTTTATACATGAGGAAATGGAGGTAAACAGGGCTAAGCGACTTGCCTAGTGTTACACAACTAGTAAGTATCTGAGGCCAGATTTGAACTCAGGAAGATAGGTCTTCCTAACTCCAGGCCCAGCACTCTATCCACTGCCCCAATCCCCTAATACACTATCATTATTAGTTGTGTTGCCTGAAACTACCTTACACAGGGACGGTGTTATCTTAAAAAGTCATTTGAGTAGTACTTATTTCTATTATTTCTTATGAAAAAAATTAAATATACAGCTTGAATATATCAGAATAAGCAAGAATCTGTGGTAGTTTTTATTCTTCTAAATTTAAGTAACCTTAGTAAAAAAGAATAGAATGGATAGCATAAATAAGTAACCAAGTACAGAACACATACAAGGTTGTTCACATAGTGGGGCTTAATTGGATGTAGTCTCAACACTATGGAGTGACCCTAATCCTACTAAACTTAATCAGGTAATCGAGAAGCCCAGTCCCAAGCCAGCAGGGCCACTGAGGGAGCCACTCATCCATGAGCCCCACCCTCCTTCCCCCCATTTCTGGCAGCTGCTTTCAGATTCTAGGACATTGTATTGAGTACAATTATCCCTAGTTAAGCACTGCACGAAAGTGACATCAAGTTCCAAGACTTATTCCAACCATAACTTCTGTTCAAGCCAACTGCTACGGAGAGACGTCTCTAGTGACTCTGTCCTTGGCCCTGTCCTGGTCAATGTTTTTAATCAGGGCTTGAATGAAGACAAAGAAAGGATCTTCATCCAATTTGCAGATGAAACAAAGCTGGAAGGAATAGTCAGGATGACAGAATCAGTTTTTTAAAAGATCTTGACAGGCTAAAAGCAAAAGCTGAAACCAATAGGAGAAAATGCAGTAGAGACAAACATAAAGCTATGCCGTCAGGTTCGAGAAGCAGTGGGTTGAAAGATCACAAAAACAAAGCTAACTTCTGCTTAAATGAAAAACTAATAATGTTCCTGGAGCACAGGACATAAAACATATCTCCCTTTTCTTAGGAGAGCAGAAGAGAACTGACTATAGGAACAAAAATTGCATACCTCATCAGACGTCACTAGCATTGGTTGTTTCTGATTATTTCTCTTTTTAACTAGAGAGGTTTCAGTTTCAAGGTAGGGGAGGGATAAAAGGCATAAATGACTGTGCTGTAAAAGCAAAGGGGAATAGAAAATGAACCTGTGATTTCATTGGCATAGGGACTTCCTGGAAGAGGAAACTGTCCACCAAAGCAGGTCAGCACTTTTTCTGCAACTTAAAGAGTTGCCTAGGGCACTGAGAAGTAAAGGGACTTGTCCAGGGTCACAGAGAGGCAGGGGCAGCTTTGAACTACCTATAAAGCTTTCAAGCTGATTGTTACATTTTCAGTATGACTATCTACACCTTGGAAATTGGTAAACCCCACAAATCAGGGCTTACTTTGTTGTTTACTTGACCGTATAGAATTAGTAAAGTGATGGCGAAAATGTTAATAATGCACATTAAACTTAGAATTATGACATGTGGACATTCTCTTTTTCAGAGAGCTACTTGTTAAATATTTACCAGCACACTCTTGGTTAGAGGAAAGACTTGAACCTAAGTCTTTCTGACTCTAAGACTCACTCTCTATTGGTCATGACATAATGACTCAATGTAAAAGCAAGAAACAAAAAGCCAACGCAGCTAGGTGGTACAGTGGGTAAAGCACCAGGCCTGGAGATTGGAAGACCTGAGTTCAAATAGAACCTCACCCTGAGCAGGTCACTTAATTCTGTTTGCCTCAGTTTCCTCATTGTAAAATGAGCTAGAGAAAGAAAAGGCAAACCACTCCAGTATCCTTGCCATGAAAACCCCACATGGGGCCATGAAGAGTGGGACATGACTAAAAATGACTGAACAACAATCACAAACATTTTTTAAATAAAAGAAATAACATTAGAAAAAGATTTTCTTTCTGTTTTCTATACATTTACAAAAGGAGCTCATTCTGCATTCTTCTAAACACTGACAGGTTAATAGTGTTCTTTTCTCTTGAAATAAAACAGAGAGAGACTCAGTCATCTTTTGGCCTTGTACTGGGCCAATGTGACAAACTACCTCTTTGACGAAATAGATACACAATTGTTTGTTGGCCTTGTATTGGGCCAATGGGACAAAATACTGCTTTTGGGAACTAGATCTACAATCATCGTTTGGCCAGTTTTTAAAAAAGAAATATCAATGGGTGGAGATGTGGTTTGATAGCAGATTATTTGAAAAATAATGATGCATCATACTATACTGTCTCTAAGGTCACTTTCAGCTCTGGCATTCTATGGCCTACCTGGGGATTTAATATACGAGCCCCAGTAACATCCAGCTGCTCTTTATTAAGCACATGAGGGAGAAAAATCTATATGTGAAAGCAGAGGTTATAGCTGGGGGTGGGATAGGGAACACAGACCTTCATTAGCTGGAATATAGCTCTGGCATAAAAGATAGCTTGCTATTGTGGGATGAAAGGAACCTCTAACTTGCAGCATGACAGCCCAAATTTCATTACATATAAAGCTAATTCTTTGTATGCTAAATAAATGTATTTTATGTTAAGTAAAAATCCTCTCAATTCTTATTTTTCATAATTTAATAATTAATATAAATTAATTTTACATATTATAAAAGACCCATTTTATATCTATTGAAATAATTATAATTTTTATGTTTTTCTTGTACATATAACTTATGATGATCATTTTCCTAATATTGAAATGTCTATATATTCTTTATGTATATCTTTGCTGTATGTGTTCTTGGAGAAATTTTCTATCCTGGGCTATGCTGTGAACTGCCTGAGCTCTTGAGAGCAGTAAAACCTACCCAAGAATGCCACAACCCTCCACGAATGCTGCTCTATTATAGTTCTTTCCCTCTGTCTCTATTTCTGTTTCTCCCTGTCTCTCTGCTATATCTGTTTCTCCATCTTTCTCTGTCTCTCTACCTCCCTTCTTCCCTCCTTCCATCCATCCTTTGTCAGCTTGGCAACCACAGTCTAGTGACCTAGCCTATAAAAATAACTCCAGTCCTGGGTCCTGACTCACCCAGTCATTATATGTTGCCTTAAGGCAGCCTCATAGTGCATGAGACCTATGCTCCTGTTAGAACTACTGGCAGCTTCTGTTGGCTATCTTCCTAACCTTACTGGACTTTCCAAACTTAATCTAAATTTTTTTATTGAAAAGAAGTATTTAGGCCATATCCAAACCTTTAATTTGTTTGATCCAATCAAGGTCCAGTCTTACCTGATAAATGTATCAGGGTTAAATGGGGTAGGATGATTTTGGCCCTGGCCTGAAATTCCTTAAATATATGTTGTCTCCTCATTAGAATGTAAATTCTCCTGAAAGCAGGGATTGTCTCACTTATGTCTTTGTATTGTCAAAGGTTAACATATGCCTGATACATAGAGAAGGATAGAGACTGACCCTCTGATTTTTTTCCTGCCAGCCTGCCAGGGTCTGGGTGGTAGTCCTTGGAGGAGGTGCACAGAGAAAGAAAGGAAAAAAGGCAGCCCCTGGCTTTCCCCTTAAGTCAATTTGGATGGAATCTGGACAACCTGAGAAGGGAAGGCAAAGGAGAAGAGTTCCTCGTGACAGTTCCTCACCTGGCTAGCTGGGTTGGGGATTGCACAACCTGAGGCCATCCTGGCATAGTAAAGAGAAAGCAAGGGGAAAAGGGACAAGGTGGAACATGAAACTTAAGCTACAATAGCTCAAGCAAATTGAACATAAGAAGGTGTTCCCCATCTTTCCAGCCTCTTCCTAGGGCCCTAGCTTCAGATTCATATCTAATGGTATAAATTAATTCCCTAAAAAGAATAATTTCAGTTGATTTGCACCCCCCACCCACTTAAAGTCCTCAGTCTTTCTTCCTTTTCAGCAGAGTTCCCAAAGAATTCATTCATTCATCACATAGAATAAATGGAATTTAATACCAGGAAATTGAAAGTAAAATGGAATGGTGTGAAAATCAAAATCTAACGATCAAGATCTCTAATCCCCTACTTTCTTTTTTTTATCCACCTCCTTGTCCCCACAAAAGAAACAGATGCCCCCAAAGGTCAAGTACTACCAAGGTTCCTCTGACTCAGAGATCACAGGGGTTGGAGATTGAAGGGGAAGAGAGGCACAGTTCATCACAATCTAGCTCATTCCATCTTTGTTCATTGCTGGTGGTGATCATCAGTCCAACACATAGTGTCTCTCCATCAAAGCTTGCAACTCAAATTCTGGTCACTTTACAGGTCATTTGAGGTTCAGGCTAGCCTTGGGGAAAGCGCGCACACACACACACACACACACACACACACACACACCCCAGCACCCACATGGCATTTTCTTCTTAACCCTCTTTTGATATGAAACCAATGCTGTGGAAATCAGAGAGCCAGAGGCTATAGAATCTGGCCCTTTAAGAAATCCTGCCATAATCCAAGCATGGCCTCTAGCGTATCTCCCCCCTCTTTAAACCAAGGTCTGGCAGGGGCTACCCTGCAGCTATTCCATCTCTCCTTGGCACCTAGACATAAAGAAAAAACAAGGAGAAGACAAATTAGCAGTGAGCAGCTGGAGGCTGCTTCAGGAAGAGATTATATATAAAATTAAATTAAAATAAACAGAAGAAAAATTTCTTACTTGTAAAACACTTTTGATACCTGCGTCATCTACTTGGGGAACCTGTGCTTTCTCTTTGAAAGGACAACATTAGAGAACAAATTACAGTTCTATAATTCCCTTTCCTTTTTGCTCTTTAACTGCCCAGGACTAATTTCAATACTTTGTCTTAAAAGATTTTTCTAAATGGGTCTTTTCTTTCCTTGAGTTTCATTCAAAAGTCCCCATGGACTCATGCACTACTTTTGCATTTGTGGAAACTTGTTACCATAAAACTCAAGTCAATACAGACAGGGTAGAAAGTACCTAGTGTCCACTCTTTTACCATCTTTCCCATCTTTGGCCAATTCTGTGATTCCAGGGAGAAATGTAGGATTCCAAAAGGCCCTGTGTTTCACAAAAAGAAGAGTTTCATGCTTTGGGTTATTTCAAATTAAGATGAAACACCCACAATAAATTTTACTTAATGGAAAGAATTTAGGTACTTGATGCTTAGAAAGTAAGAGCGAAAAAATTAACTGTTTTCAGTATTGAGAGGAATTTTCAAAATATGGGCTTATTGTTCTTTTTTAATTTTTATTCCAGAAAATAATTAGTCATTTTATTTGAAAATTAAAGTAAAATAAAAGCCTTAAGCTAAATGTGACCCTTTGAATAAAACTGTAATTGTCTTATAGGATTGGGAGCAGTTGTTGCCTTTATTCTGAACAGTTGAAGAGTCTAGAATCAGAACTTGTTGTTCAGTTATTTCAGTCATGTCCTACTCTTCATGATGCCATTTGGGGCTTTGTTGGCAAAAATACTGGAAAAATTTGCCATTTCCTTCTTCAGCTCATTTTACGTGTGAGGAAATTGAGGCAAACAAGGTTGAGTGATTTGCCCAGGGTCACACAGTAAGTGTCCGAGGTCACCAGGTCAGGCACTCTATCCACTGTGTCATCCAGCTGCCCTGAATCAGAGGAGTAAATTCTCACCCTAACCCTGCCATTTCCCATCTATGTAACCTTGGATGAGTTCCCTCATCTTTCTGAACCTCAGTTCCCCATCTGTAAAATGATGGGTTTTAGACTGGATGACCAGGTAAGAGTCCTTCTAGTTCTAAATTCTCTGAGCTTGTTTTTCAAAGTCAGTCCTTTAGCCTTTCATATTTCTGGCAAGTGTTTTTCTCTGAATTTGACTAGCCAACAAGTATAGTCTTTCTGAGCATGCACAAAATGCTTGAGTAATATATTTCCCACATGGATTCTGGAGCACAAGAAGATATTCTTTAACTGGTTCATGGTTCCCAAACAACACAGCCAAAAGGAACCTCTTTGATTGACTATGAACTGTGGAGCCTCCAAAAAGTACTAGTCAGCCCAAGATGATCTCTTGGTCTGGCTCTTTTTGTCTGGCTACATAAGAAAAGAGATGCTACACCAGAGAGGCCTTTTCACTACTTAGAGGATAGGGACCAACCACAGATTGTGATGCTCCAAAATCCACTTGAGAATTCTACCAGCTGAAAACTCTGGGCATGATCATAAGGGCTGGGCTTATTGGCTAGTCATCTGTTATATAAGGTTGCATAAAGTAGTATAAATGACTTCTGAACAAGGTAAGGATTTATATCTGTGAGAGATACACAGTGTGTATCCAGTGTGTGAAATCCAGTTCCCTGAAATTAAAGTCTATGGTAAGCTAGAGATGGCAGCTTAAGCCTGCATTGGGCACATTGTCAGTAGCATTAGGGACTGGAGATTTGGGGGGGAAGTGCAATGAGCCTTTAGATGTAAACCATAGGGAGAATCTACAAGATCCAGGGATGTTCAACTACAAGAAATTTCACCATAGGGGCTGGGGACCGCTTCCAATGTTGGGGGGTGGGCAGAGGGAGTCAGGGTTTGGAGAAGCTCAGACCAATGAATGAGAGATAGGGAAGCATTTCCCACACAAATGGAAATAGTCATCTTGCCTTGGGAAACCTGGGGATCCTTTTCCTCACAAAAATCTGTCACTGCCACCCAGAGCTGTCACTTTCCTAGTCTAATCTATCTAGGGCTGAGGGTGATCCATGCAGGGTATCCCAGTAATAATAATGACACAACAATGCCAACGAACATGTCACTTCCCTATTCAGTAAATTCAGAGGCTTCCTATTACCTCCAGGAGGAAATCTAAGATGCTCTGGCATTCAAAGCCTGGCACAGCCTGGACCCTTTGTCCCTCCCTTTCCAGTCTTCTTACACCTTACTCCCCAACAAGTACTATTGTATCCAGTGACACTGGCTTTCTGGCCGTTCCACAAACAAGACACTCCATCTTTCAGCTCTGGGCATTCTCTCTGGCCATCCTCCACACCTGGAATGTTCTCCCTCATCTCTACCTACTTGTTTTTCTGGCTTCCATTAAGTCCCAACTAAAATCCCATCTTCTGCAGAAAGCCTTTCCCAATTCCTCTTCATTTCAGTGCTGTCCCTCTATTATTTCCTGTTTAGCCTATATATAGCTTGTTTGAATGTATGTGTTTACTTGTTGCCTTCCATTAGATTGTCGGCTCCTTGAAGGCAGGGACTGGCTTGCGTCTCTCTCCCTCTCTCTCTCCCTCTCCCTCTCCCTCTCCCTCTCCCTCTCTCTCTCTCTCTCTCTCCATCCCCAGTGCTTAGCATACTGCCTGGCACATAGTAGGTGCCTAATAAATGTTTGATTGATTGACTCATATATAGCACTTTCATATAAATATCATAGAAAAGCCTATTATACAGGTGCAACACATTATAGCAGAGCTGGCCTCAATTAGGAAAATCTGCACTCAAGTCTTACATCTGCTATCTACTTGCTGAGTGATTTGGGGCACATCGCTTTTTCTGAGTTTGAGAAAACACCGAGACTGCAAATCTCAATGCAGTTGTGCACCTGCATTGGTCATAGCACCTTAGATCTAGTCTAACTACTTCATTTTACAGCTGATAAAGAAGAGGCCTGGGGAGATTTGGTAACCAAGGTCACACAGTAAGTAACATCAGTGGTGGGACTTGAATCAAGGTCTTCCAGCTCCAAAAGCAGTGATCTCTCCACTGTACCATATTGCCTCCTGCAGGTAAGAGTGTCCTTAATGGTGAGTTCTCTATATCAATGAAATCATTTGTTTAATAAAACTAATAAATAAGACACCTCAAGTTTTTGCAGAGGGTTCTACATAATATCATCTGCCCTTCACAATAACTCTGTGAGGTAGCTAATATGGTTGATAGCATTGCTTTCATTTTACAGATGGGGAAACTGAGGCTTAGAGATGCTAAGTGTATGCAAGCCTATGCTTACACTGCAAGGAAATGTCCAAAGCAAGAGCTGAACTCAGGTCTGCCTGATTCAAAATGTCCCACACTACCAGGGACACCACCTCGTGCTGTCAGAACTCATAGGCTCAGAGGCAGCATGCTGCTGGTGTGACTTATACCTGAACTGACCTGTCCCTGCTTCTATGGCAACATCTGTACCAGAGGCCTGGACCCTTTGATAATCTAGTGCTGAAGGCATGTGGAGCTTTAAGATAAAATACAAGTAGAGACCAACACATAAAGTCTGAATTCACCATAAATCCTCCCATCTTTTCCGCAAGATTATCACCTCCATAAAAGCTGCAAATAAAAGTCTTCCTGGATGGTGTGTTTTCATGGAATGGGACTTGTTTGGGGGCAGCTACAGATGTTTAACATCTTTATCCATTCCCACAGAAGCCATTATTTTCAAATCTTCACAGATGAAGATATCTTTTGCTAAAGAATGCCACCTTAGGGAGACTGGATATATTAAATTTAGATGGAAAACATTACAAGAACCTGAATATCCTGAAATCCATAATTGCCTTGGATCAAATAAATTGTATCCCTGGTTTTGTTTGAAAAGGTTTTGCTACAATGTCAGCATGAGTACAAACAAGCAGAACATTGTTGAAAAAAGGGAGGGCATTTAATACAAATGGAAGGCCCAAAGAATTCAAAGCAATGCTGTATTTCCAGCTGTGGGCATAAGGTTACAACTGATAGGAAGGATGGAAGGAAGGAAAGAAGGAAGAAAAGACAGGAAGGAAGGAAGGAAGGAAGGAAGGAAGGAAGGAAGGAAGGAAGGAAGGAAGGAAAAAAGGAAGGAAGATGGACATATACATATGGAAAGATGTACATATACGTTATTTATATATTAGCATTGTCATTGTGTAGTCAAAGGGAGACAAAATAGACATCTCTAGCCTCTTCTCCCCCCTACTCTTTTCCAAGGGAGAGTTTATTCCCTACCAGGAGGGGAAGCAGGAGTTTGGAGCCAGAGGCCCTTCTGCTTTCACAGAGAGAGGTAACACTAGGCTAGCATCGTAACTATATGCTCTCTTAAGTACTGTTAGTCTGGGAGAGAGGGTATCATATTCAGGTTCAAACTAACTTCTGATCACTATTTCATTAATGAGGGAAACAGGACCCCAAGATTTATATCCAAGGCTTAACCCTTTTCCCATCAAATACCAGTTCCACAATGAACATACTCAGTGAACAGAAAAGAAGCTCATTTATCCAACTATAGCAAAACAGAAATTAGAGAAGGTATACATAGGAGAATATATACCAGAAAATATGGAATGAAGGAGCTCTCCCATTGGGAGCAAGGTAAAGGATCAATAAAACAAAAGCAAAAGGTTCAAGCAAAGCTTCAACCAAGAGAGTGACAGTTTTAAGTCTCATCCAAGAAGAAGTTTCCTAAAGTCCCTAGTGTAACAAGCTGGAGATGAAGACATGATGGAGACTGCTAGCTATTCTCATGTCTTCTAAAGTCTTTGCCTTTAGCAACTTGAAGTGGAGCTGGCCTCATTCATCTTCTCTCTCGAAGCTGGAAGTCAGAAGTTCCTGAAGCAATTATGGAGCCTGAAGCAACATGAAGCTTGAAGAGAACTTGAAAAAGACTGGAGAGCTCTCCTCTCTCTCATTCTTATCAACTCTGCCCCATCCTTCACACAGACATGAGATATTGATCTCTACCAATAAGAAGAGTGTCTTATACCAACTGGGTTGGGGACTGGAGTTACATATATAAATATATTTTTAAATGTAAATATATATGTGTATATAGAGAGAGAGATAAACTTTCCATGTGCATATTTATATATATATATATTTATATTATATATACTTATATATAAAGTGTATTTATATATAAAGCATATGTAGTATACTTTATATAGATATATAGATATACATACACATATGTTAGTGTGTTATATAGCTATACTTTTAGACTTGGTTTCAGTCTAGTGACAGTGACATGTCAAAGGCTGGCATCAAACTTGATAACAAATAACACTAACAACAGAATACAGCAGGTAGCATGAGGCTAAATAAGCCTCATGGAAGCTTAGAGGCCCAATGATCTAAATGAGGATCCAATGATCAAAATATTCTGGAACAGAGGAAAGTTAGTTGACAGTCAGTATCAGTGATCCAAACAGTTTTCTAAAGAAATACCTGAGGGCTACAGAATCAGAATCAGAGTTGGGAAGGACTTCAGAAACCATCTAATCTTAGTAGCACCTGAGCAAGGATCTCTCCACCATACAATCAGTAAGCAACGTACAGGTTTCATCTGAAGACCTCTTATGACGAATGAGGACACATGTTGGTCTTAATCTCCAAATGGCTGAATATTGGCAGTGGCATCATTAATTTCTATAGGGAGCAGAAACAAGAAGCATATTGCCCTAGTTGGTTCAAAAGCTTAGGTTAGAGATTTGTTCTTACTCTCAAAGTTTTGAAAGTAGTAATAAATAATTTTTAAAAAGCACTTTCTTTACACACACACACACACACACACACACACACACACACACACACACACTTAGATTAAAAACTCCATGGTAAGAAGGAAGGCTGTTGCCCTGAACTTCTGAATATAGAAAATGAAATATCAGTCAAAAAAATTCATAGATTGCAACTGGAAAAAACACTAGGGCTACAATCTTAACAAGTGATTTGGAGAAAGACTTTCAAATACAAAGGAAAGAAAACTCTATTAATACAAGATTATTCTGCACCCACCAGAAAATGTAGGAAGGAACATGTGTTCCAAAGAGCAATGGAGCTCAGGATACAGATAAGGGTGACCTATTCCGTGAGTCTGAGCTTAACCACAAAAGAAGAAAAAAAGATGGATGTTCAATAATAAAGAGGAATTTGAAAGATTTTTAGAAAGAAAACCAGACCTGAAGAGATTGTTTGCTTTTCTAACACTCCACACAACAGAAATTGAAGAGAATTGAATAAAGACAGTAGCCGAGTACAGCAACATTGTTGATTGTGGTCCCCAGAGGAAGTGGCAGGCTTCCTCTGATCTGCCCTGCGCTTCAGCACCACCACGATGCCCTTGCTGTCGGCAGCGGGTTCGATGCCCACCGTCTACCAGTGGATCAGCCCTTTGTAGCAGAACGAGTTTCTGGCCTTGAGGTTGTTGGGCTTGGTGCTGCACCTCTGCTTGTTGCGCTTGATAAGGAAGCTGGAGCAATTCCGAAGGCCGGCCCATCCACTGCAGGTGAGCCGACAGGGCTGGGGCTGCACTTGCGGAGGCTCCCGGAGATGGAAAGGGCCTGAAACATCTTTTTAAGTGTGCTCAAGGAGACAAGGGAGAAGGTAGAAGTCTGGTGGAGGTAACAGTGAATAGGCAGGACTGTGGTATTATGGACAGAACCTAGCAATACTCTGCCTACAGGTGAATCAATGGTTTTTGGAGGAACTCTTATACATGAAAGGGGAAGAAGGAAATGGGAATAGAGAGGAATATAAGATGTGCCTAGATCAAATAGAGGACTAGAAATAAGGGGAAGGTAGCCCCTGTGATCTTAGTACAAGAAAGGCCTGCAGGGGAGTGGGTGAGGAGGAGGAAGGGAAGGTAGAAAATATGGCGGAAAGAAGGAGGGCTTGATTTGGTGGTGGGAGAAGGTTCCACCAATGAATGCTCCCATGGATGAAGAGAGATGATCTCTGAAGGAAGATGGGGACCTTGTGTGGTCTGGGGGATTTGGTGCTTGAAAAGTCCACTTGTCCTTCCTTAGGAATGGGGAAATTAGAATAAGTAGGCACAACTGGCACCTGGAGAAGTAGGAGAAGTATTCGGGGGATAAATTTTGAGGCAGATGTGAGGGAAAAGGAAATGGAGGAAGGTATAGAGAAGTGATGGGCTGCATAATCAAGGACATGGAGAGAGAGTGTCCTTGTTGACACCTGTAATAATTGGCAATGTTCTGTAAGTAAGGCACAAAGGAAAAGGGGAATCCATGAGGCGAACTCTATAAGGCAGTGGCAGAAACTGCCTAGTGGGGAAAGAATAGAATGGATACCTTGGAAGTTCTGAATGCATGAAGAATACAAAGAATAGAGAGAAACTAGATAATTATAGGTGCCATGAATCAGATAATGAGCATCTAAAGTAGACAGAAAGAGAAGATGGATAATGAAGAAAGTAAGAGAAATCCTTTTTTGTAAATGGGTGCAAAAAAAAAGAAAATTTTAAAACTAATGAACATGATTAGTTACAGGTAAAAAAAAAAAGGGAGAATCTGCTTGACTGAGAGGAGAAAGGGGGGAGGGATTATATAACCAGATAAAAGCAGGGAAGAAAAGGGACCTGATAAACAAAACCCCAAAAGGAAAAGGGTAATCAATGATAAGAGGGAATCAAGGGTGAGAAGAGAGTCAGTGAGAATAGGGCCAACTTAAAATGAATCAGGATAAAGTAACTGAAAGAACATAGTACTAAGTTTATAGCAGAAGGGGGTGGGGGGAATCATAACTTGAAAAAATCAATATTAGAGACAAATGGAGGAAAATATAAACCTAACTTTCATAACTTTAAATGTGAATGGATTAAATAATCCAATAAAATGAAAAAGAGTGACAAATAAGATTAAAAAACAAAACTCTATGTTTTATTGCTTACAAGAAATGCATTTAACTTGAGTTTGAGTGTCATGGCTGTAAGACTTCATTGACCCTGAATAAATGTATATACACTCTGACATTAGCATTTTGCTTTGGGGTTCACACAGTGGAAGAGTGTCATGTGATTTGACCAGACAAGACTCTGGCTAGCTATTGCAGTCTCCCAGCTTTGAAAAACCCAGATGTTGGGGCAGAGCCAAGATGGTGGCTGGAAAGCAGGGACTTATATGAGCTCCCTGCCAGGTCCCTCCAAAGACCTATAAAAATGGCTCTGAACAAATTCTAGAACTGTAGAACCCACAAAATAGAAGAGGGAAGCAGGGCTCCAGCCCAGGAGAGCCTATATGGTCGCTGGGTAAGGTCTATCACGCACAGAGCTGGGAGCAGAGGGGAGCAGAGCCCAGCGTGGGCTGCGCGGACCAACCAGACCAGGAGCCAGACAGAACAGGCCCTAGCGCCCTGAATCAGTGAGCTGTGGCAATTACCAGACTTCTCCACCCACAAACACTAAAGACAACAGAGAAGGTTAGTTGGAAAAGCTGCGGGGACAGAGTGAAAGGAGTTCCCAGTTTGGCCACCGCGCCGGGGACAGCGGGGGTGGTGCAGCTACAGAACTACAGCTGCAGTTGCTTCTGGCCCCAGGCCCATCTGGTGGGAGGAATTAAGCGGCAGGTCAGAGCAGGAGTGCAGAGCCTGCTTAAGATCTGGTCAGGTCAGGTCCAGGTTGGTGGTTCTTGGGGGAGGAGGAGTGCTGGTGTGGCAGAGCTGGCTGTATAGAAATAGCTCTGAAAACAACAGTGCAGCCCCTCAATCTTGGAACAAAGTACTCTTTACTCTACAAGCTTACGTACCCCACTGAAAAACTCAAGGGTCAAGTAAGTTGGCTGAAAACATGGCCAGGCAGTGAAAATGGACTTAGATTCAGACTCAGACTTTGGAATCTTTCTTTGGTGACAAAGAAGACCAAAACATACAGCCAGAAGAAGTCAACAAAGTCAAAGAGTCTACATCAAAAGTCTCCAAGAAAAACATGAACTGGTCTCAGGCCATGGAAGAGCTCAAAAAGGATTTGGAAAAGCAAGTTAGAGAAGCAGAGGAAAAATTGGGAAGAGAAATGAGAATGATGTGAGAAAATCATGAAAAACAAGTCAACGACGTCCTAAGGAGACGCCAAAAAATACTGAAGAAAACAACACCTTAAAAATAGACTAACTCAAATGGCAAAAGAACTCCAAAAAGCCAATGAGGAGAAGAATACCTTGAAAGGCAGAATTACCCAAATGGAAAAGGAGGTCCAAAAGACCACTGAAGAAAATACTACTTTAAAAATTAGATTGGAGCAAGTGGAAGCTAGTGACTTTATGAGAAATCAAGGTATTATAAAACAGAACCAAAGGGATTAAAAAGTGGAAGACAGTGTGAAATATCTCACTGGAAAAACCACTGACCTGGAAAATAGATCCAGGAGAGATAATTTAAAAATCACTGGACTACCTGAAAGTCATGATCAAAAATAGAGCCTAGATATCATCTTTCAAGAAATTATCAAGGAAAACTGCCCTGATATTCTAGAACTAGAGGGTAAAATAGAAATTAAAAGAATCCACCAATGGCCTCTTGAAAAAGATCCCAAAAAGAAAACTCCTAGGAATATTGTCACCAAATTCCAGAGCTCCCAGATCAAGGAGAAAATACTGCAAGCAGCCAGAAAGAAACAATTTGAGTATTGTGGAAACGCAATCAGAATAACACAAGATCTAGCAGCTTCTAAATTAAGGGATCAAAGGGCTTGGAATATGATATTCTGGAGGTCAATGGAGCTAGGATTAAAACCAAGAATCACCTACGTAGCAAAACTGAGTGTCATACTCCAAGGCAAAATATGGATTTTCAATAAAATAGATTACTTTCAAGCTTTCTCAGTGAAAAGACCAGAGCTGAATAGAAAATTTGACTTTCAAACACAAGAATCAAGAGAAGCATGAAAAGGTAAACAAGAAAGAGAAATCACAAGGGACTTACTATAGTTGAACTGTTTTGTTTACATTCCTACATGGAAAGATGATGTATATAATTTATGAGACCTCAGTATTAGGGTAGCTGAAGGGAATATGCATATGTGTGTGTATGTATATGTGTGTATGTATGTATATATGTATGTGTGTATATATATATATATATATATATAGACAGAGGGCACAGGATGAGTTGAATATGAAGGGATGATATCTAAAGAAATAAAATCAAATTAAGGGATGAGAGAGGAATATATTGAGAGAGGGACAAAGGGAGAGATAGAATAGGGTCAATTATCTCGCATAAAAGTGGCAAGAAAAAGCAGTTCTGTTGGGAGGGAAGAGGGGGCAGGTGAGGAGGAATGAGTGAATCTTGCTCCCATCAGATCTGACCTGAGGAGGGAATACCATACACACTCAGTTGTGTATTTTACCCCACAAGAAAGAAGGAGGAAGAAGATAAAAAAGGAGGGATGATAGAAGGGAGGGCAGACAGGGGAGGACGTAATAAAAAACAAACACTTTCGAAAAGGGACAGGGTCAAGGGAGAAAATTGGATAAAGGAGGATAGGTTAGGAAGGAGCAAAATATAGTTAGTCTTTCACAACATGAGTATTGTGGAAGGGTTATACATAGTGATACGCATGTAGCCTATGTTGAAGTGCTTGCCTTCTTAGGGAGGTTGGGTGAGAAGGGAAGAGGGGAGAGAATTTGGAACTCAAAGTTTTAAAAACAGTTGTTCAAAAACAGAAAATAAAAGTTTTTGCATGCAACTAGGAAATAAGATACACAGGCAATGGGGCGTAGAAATTTATCTTGCCTTACAAGAAAGGAAGGGAAAAGAGGATGGGAGGGGAGTGGGGTGACAGAAGGGAGGGCTGACTGGGGAACGGGGCAACCAGAATATACGCCATCTTGGAGTGGGCGGGAGGGTAGAAATGGGGAGAAAATTTGTAATTCAAACTCTTGTGAAAATCAATGCTGAAAACTAAATATGTTAAATAAATTTTTTTAAAATTTATTTATTTATTTTTAGTTTACCACACACGGTTCTGCATAATTTTGAGTTCCAGATTTTCTCCCCTCCCTCCCCCCTCCCTCCCCAAGACAGCCTGGAATCTCATATAACTACCATGCATAACTTCGCATTGAATTAATTTATACATTAGTCAAGTTGTGGAGAAGAATTATGACCAATGGAATGAATCATGAGAAAGAAGAGACATAACCCAAAAACAAAACAAAAAAAAAACAAAAAACAAAAACAAAAGAGAAGCAAAAAAGTCGAGCATGTAGTGCGCCTCAATCTGTATTCAAACTTCACAGTTCTTTCTCTGGATGAAGATAGCATTCTCCATTGTGAGTTCCCTGGAGTTGTCCTTGCACCTTACGTTGCTGAGAAGAGCGAAGTATGTCAGGGTTGGTCCTCACGGAGTCCATATATCTGTGGTTGTGTACAATGTTCTCCTGGCTCTGCTCCACTCAGCATTATGTCGTGTAGGTTTTTCCAGGTTGTTACAAAGTCCGTATCATCCCCATTTCTTATAGCACAATAGTATTCCATTACCTTCATATACCACAGCTTGTTCAGCCATTCCCCAATTGATGGGCATCCCTTTGATTTCCAATTCTTGGCTACCACAAAAAGAGCCGCTATAAATATCCTTGTACATATAGGTCCTTTTCCCGCTTGTGTGATTTCTTTGGGACACAACCCTAGAAGTGGTAATGCTGGGTCAAAGGGTATGAACATTTTTATAGCCCTTTGGGCATAGTTCCAAATTGCTCTCCAAAATGGCTGGATCAGCTCACAACTCCACCAGCAATGTAACAAAGAACAAATCAGAGAAACAATTAATAACTTCATTCAAGAGAATGACAATAATGAAACAACATACCAAAACTTATGGGATGCAGCAAAAGCAGTTCTTAGGGGAAGTTTTATATCCCTAAATGCCTACATGAATAAAATAGGGAAAAAGGAGATCAATGATCTGGGCATACAGCAGAAAAAGCTAGAAAAAGAGCAAATTGAAAACCCCCAATTAAATACCAAATTAGAAATACTGAAAATCAAAGAAGAGATTAATAAAATTGAAACCAAGAAAACTATTGAATTAATAAATAAAACAAAGAGCTGGTTTTATGAAAAAACCAATAAAATTGATAAACCTTTGGCCAATTTGATTAAATAAAAGAAAGAAGAAAATCAAATTGCCAGTATCAAAAATGAAAAGGGTGAGGAAGAGGAAATCAAAACAATAATTAGGAATTATTTTGCCCAACTGTATGCCCATAAATTTGACAACCTTAGAGATATGGATGAATATCTACAAAAACATAAACTGCCCAGGCTAACAGAAAAGGAAGTGAAATTTCTTAATAACCCCATCTCAGAAAAAGAAATTGAGCACACCATCAATGAACTCCCTAGGAAAAAATCTCCAGGGCCAGATGGTTTTACATGTGAATTCTATCAAACATTTAAAGAACAACTAATTCCAATACTTTGTAGACTATTTGGGAAAATAGGTGAAGAAGGAGTCCTACCAAATTCTTTTTATGACACAAATATGGTACTAATACCCAAACCAGGTAGAGTCAAAACAGAGAAAGAAAATTATAGACCAATTTCTCTAATTGATGCAAAAATTTTAAATAAAATATTAGCAAAAAGATTGCAGCAACTCATCACGAGAATAATACACTATGACCAGGTAGGATTTATTCCAGGAATGCAAGGCTGGTTCAATATTAGGAAAACTATTAGCATAATTGACCATATCAACAACAAAACCAGCAGAAACCATATGATCATCTCAATAGATGCAGAAAAAGCCTTTGACAAAGTACAACACCCATTCCTATTAAAAACACTAGAAAGCACAGGAATAAGTGGAACCTTCCTTAAAATTATAAATAGCATCTACCTAAAACCATCAACAAGCATTATTTGCAATGGGGATAAGCTAGATGCATTCCCAATAAGATCAGGGGTGAAACAAGGATGTCCATTATCACCCCTATTATTCAATTTGGTACTAGAAACATTAGCTGTAGCAATAAGAGAAGAAAAAGAAATTGAAGGAATTAGAATAGGAAAAGAAGAAACTAAATTATCACTTTTTGCAGATGATATGATGATTTATTTAGAGAATCCTAGAGAATCAAGTAAAAAACTACTTGAAATAATAAACAACTTTAGCAAAGTTGCAGGATATAAAATAAACCCACATAAATCCTCAGCATTCCTATACATTACTGACAAAGCCCAACAGCAAGAGACAGAAAGAGAAATTCTATTCAAAGTTACTGTAGACACTATAAAATATTTGGGAGTCTATTTGCCAAGACAAACCCAGGGCCTATATGAACATAAGTATGACACACTTTTCACGCGAATAAAATCAGACCTAAATAAATGGAAAAATATCAGTTGCTCATGGTTAGGCCAAGCTAATATAATAAAAATGACAATTTTACCTAAATTAATCTATCTATTCAGTGCCATACCAATCAAACTACCAAAAAATTATTTTACTGAGCTGGAGAAAATAATAACAAAATTCATCTGGAAAAACAAGAGGTCTAGAATATCTAGAGTATTAATGAAAAGAAATGCTAGAGAAGGTGGCCTAGTGATACCAGATATTGAACTGTACTACAGAGCAGCAGTCATCAAAACTGCCTGGTACTGGTTAAGAAACAGGGGTGTGGATCAGTGGAATAGGATAGGTACACAAGTAGGAGAAATCAACAAGTTTAGCAATCTACTCTTTGATAAACCCAAAGAGGCCAGCTTCTGGGCTAATCATTATTCCACAAAAACTGTTGGGAAAATTGGAAAATGGTAGGTCAGAAACTGGGCATAGACCAATATCTTACACCATATACCAAAATAAAGTCAAAATGAGTTAATGATTTAGGAGTAAAGGCCGATACTATAAGTAATTTGGGAGAGCAAGGAATAGTCTATTTATCAGATTTATGGAAAAGAAAAGAATTCATGACCCAACAAGAGATAGAGAGCATTACAAAATGCAAAATGGATAATTTTGATTATGTCAAATTGAAATGTTTTTGTACAAAAAAAGCCAATGCAACAAAAATTAGGAGGGAAGCAGAAAATTGGGAGAAAATCTTTGCAACTAGTATCTCTGATAAAGGCCTCATTTCTAAAATATACAGGGAACTGAGCCAAATATATAGGAACACAAGCCATTCCCCAATTGAGAAATGGTCAAAGGACGAACAGGCAGTTTTCAGAGGAAGAAATTAAAGCTATCTATAGGCATATGAAAAAATGCTCTGGATCACTACTGATTAGAGAAATGCAAATCAAAACAACTCTTAGATACCACATCTCTCCTGTCAGATTGGCTAAAATAACAAAACAGGAAAATGATAAATGCTGGAAAGGATGTGGGGAGATGTTAAATAAATTTTTAAAAAAGGGAAAAAAAAGAAATGCATTCAAAAAACAAAGACAAAGATAAACTGAGAGGATGGAAAAAATATTACTGTGTGTCAAGTGAATCCAAAAATCAGGAGCTGTAATCATGTTATGTGATAAAGCAAAAACGAACATTCAAAAAATAATTAAAGATAAACAAAGAAACTGCATTATGTTGAAAGGAACCATAGATAACACAACAATATCAGTAGTAAATCAACATGCTCCAAATGTCTTAGCATCCAAATCAACAAAGGAAACATCTGAGCCACAAGAAGGCATAGATAGGAATACAATAGTGACAGGAGACTTCAATGTCCCTCTTTAAGTTTTGAGTAAGTCTAACAGAAAAATAAACAAAAGGGGAAATATGGAACTGAGCAAATTACTGGAAAAACTAGAGTTAAAAGACTTAAGGTATCTTCTAAATGGGACTGCAAAAGTAGATGATAGATAGATAGATAGATAGATAGAGAGATGGATGGATTACAGATAGATTTCTCAGCATCACATAGAACTTTTACAAAAATTGACCATATAGTAGAGCACAGAGATATTGCAAACAAATGTAAAAAGTCACATGTACTAAATAGATCATTTATAGACTATAATACAGTAAAAACAGTAATTGGTGGAGGGACCACAAATAAAAGATATAGATCCAAATGGAGACTTAACAATGAAATCCTTAATAATGAATAGGTCAAAGAACAAACCATAGAAACAATTAATAACTATGTAAAACAAAATGATGAGGAAACAAGATACCAAAATTTCTGGGATTCATCTAAAATAGTCCTCAGGGAGAAAATCATATCCCTACAAATATACATTAACAAAATAGAAAAAAAGAGAGCATTAATTAACTGAATATATAGTTTTAAAAATGAGAAAGCTAACAAATAAAAGTAAAATAAGCACTACAAAGGAGATGTTAAAAATTAGAGTGAAAATATATAAACTAGGAACAAAAAATCCATAGAAATAATAAATAAAACTAAAAGTTGATTCTTTTAAAAGACTAATAAAATTTATAAACTCTTAACTAATCTGATGTGAAAAAAGAAAAAAGCAGAAAATCAAATCAATAAAATAGCAAATGAACAAAGAAAATGATGAAAAGAGGAAGGAGCAAAAGGGAAATAGCACTTCCAGGCCTCGAACTATATTAGAAATCATCAGTTATCAATCAATACAACAGACTAAACAAGGGAGAATTAGAAACAATAGAACTCATTAATTCAGTATGTGATAAGGTGGAAAACAAAATTACCTTGGAAAAAATTTCTTATTTGATTAAAAAAAACCTTATTTGACTTTTAAAAAACTCCTGGGAAAACTGGAAGGTAGTCTGCCAGAAATTAGGCTTAGACCAACAACTTATGCCATATTCTATAATACGCTTTTTGTGGTTAAATATACAGTAGCAACATTTTTTTTCAACACTTGCATGTAAAAGATGTTTTTCCAGGCCAGATTACTTGATATAAAAATTAAACTCACCATATTCCCCCCCTTGACCCCAAGAGTCCTTTCTACATCAAGTATAATCAGCAATTTGTACAACATGAATATCTGCTTCTGAAACAAAGTTACAAATTAAGTGATAACAAAATACATAACATTTTAACATTACAGAAATACATTCTTTTCATTTTCATTTTATTTTTAATTTATGGAATAAAACAAGCATTTCTGTGATGTAGTGTAATAATAATTTTTAAAAGAAGATTGCACAGGAAACTATAAATCTATTACGTACAATTTGCTATTCCTTTTAAATATATAATAAAGTTATTATGTAAATTTATTTTTTTTCTTTTTTCCTCTCCCCCCCAAATGGATTACAACCTTAATATTAAAGATCCTACTTTTTTAAAAAATTGGAATATAAACCAATCATATACCTATAATAATTATGGTTAAGGGATGTATTCTTAACCAAACAAGAGACAGACACAATTACAAAATATAAAATAGGTAATTTTGATTATATGAACTTGAAGACCTTCTGCTCAGACAACATTAATGTGTCTAAGATAAGGAGGGAAGTGATCAAGTGGGAGAAAAATTTTGTGTCAGATTTCTCTGATAAGAGTTTGGTATCCAAAATACATAAGCAATTAATACATATATGTAACATTAATATCCATTCCCCAATAGATAAGTGCTCAAAAGATGGGAAAAAACAGATTAAAAGAACTGCAAAGTATTCATAACGCTATGAAAGATTGCTTCAAATTACTAGTAATAAGCGAAATACAGATCAAAAGGGCTCAGAGGTTTCACCTCACACCCTGAAAACTGGCAAAAATGACCAAAAATGACCTATGGATTGACAGGCTTACTAATGCATTGCTGGTAGAGCTATGAAAGGTACACCAATTTTGGAAAGCTATCTGGAATTATGCAAATAAAGTAACTAAAATGTCCATACCCTTTGAACCAAAGATTCCATTACTGGGCTTATATCTGAGAAAGCCATCAATAAGAAGAAAGTCCCCCAAAATAGTCATAGCAGCACTTTTTGTGATAGCAAAGAACTGGAAGCAAAGTAAATGCTCATCGATTGTGGAACGGCTAAACAAATCTTGGTACGTGAATGTAATGGAATATTACTATGCTATGTGAAATGATGTGTCTGATGAATATAAAGAAACAAGGAAAGATCTATATGAGCTGATGCAGAGTGAAGCAAGCAGAGCCAAGAAAATAATATGCATAGTAAATACAACAATGTAAATGGAAAACAACTATACACCAAAAAATCAAAAATGAATGAAACAAAATTATAAAGCTCAAACAGGACTTGAATAAAGAGAAATGAAAGAACACCCCAATCCACCCCTTTGCAGAGATGGGAGATCTACAGGTTTTACATACTGTATATATTTTCACATATTTCAGATATTAATCAGTTGTACTGATTTCTTTCCAAAAAATGCTATTTGTTATGTGAGATTGCTCTGGGAGGGAGAAGGGAAAGGATACTTGGGATAACTATGATGATGTAAGAAATAGAAGACATCAATAAAAAAACTTAAAGAAAAAGAACTCTCTGTAAGCAATTTCTGCTTTCAATAGAACTAAAAATTTGTATGCCACATTGGAAGCTAAGAAACCTTAGTTATATTCAAATTTCTATAATTAGCATGCCATGTGATGCTAAGCAAAATACTCAATTTTAACTTCTACTTTTCCACTCCGTAAGAGGCACATAATTATTACTATCTTCATTGTAAGTCCATGCTGAGAATGAAGGCATCTTAATGTTGTGGAGGAAAGGCAGTGTGGTATAGGGGATAAGCAAAGGAGGACTGAAGAGTAAAGTACAACTGTCTTCAATTCCTGCCTCCAACACAGGCTATTGGCATAAACCAACGGCAAGCCTTATCTCACACTAGCCCTAATCATTTGAACTATGCTCTAGCCAAACTGGATTATTCATCATTCCTTTTACATAAGCAATGTATTCTCACCTCTGCTCACACCATTCCTTGTACATGGGATGCCAGTCCCACTTTCCTCTCTACTTTCAAGGCCCACTTCCTTTATGAAGATTTCTCCAGTTCAACAATTCAAAACACATTTATTAAACACCTGCTGCATATGCAACACTCTATTACATGTCAGCAATTACAAAGACAAAAACTAAATAGTCCTTCCCCAATTACATTGGGGAGGGGAGGAGAAAGAGGCAGAGTAGTATGATACCATACACAATATACACAAATAAATTAATATACACATGTACATTAATGTATGCAAATAAATTAATGCAAGATACTACATAGAAGAGGGAGAAAGCATCAATAACAGAGATCATTGAGAGTTTCATGGAAGAAGTAGCTTCTGTTAATAAATTAATTAATTTTTTTAAAAAGGAAAAATATCTTAATTATGGGGTCAGCTAGGTGGCACAGTAGATAGAGCCCCTGCCCTGGAGTCAGGAGGAAGGAACTGAGCTCAAATTTGGCCTCAGACACTTACTAGTTGTGTGAACCTGGGCAAGTCAGTTAATCCTGATTGCCTCCCCGAAATAAAAGCAAAAGAAAAAAAACAAACAAAAAACTTAATTATATCTGTTGATTCATTCAAAAGAAGTGCAAAAGGGTTTCCTGTGATTAAGTTCATTGCAATAGGGATGAAACTCTCTCCACCCAGTGGTGTGCTGGTAAATATTTAATACTCAACTCTCCAAAAGGAAAAAAAAAGTGTATGCTAGACATGCTTGTTAGTTTAATCTGCATTATTAACATTTTCTTCATCACTTTCTTAAGTCTAGATAATCAACAAAATAACAAATTGAACCCTGAGATGTAACCTTTGCTGATTTCTTGAAGTATAAATTATCACACTGAAAATTTAGCAACTGACACTCCCATTTTGGTCCACATTTGTTCCAACACACACCTGCCCATGTCCTCCTACCTATACCTACCTTTTATGGCCTTTTCTTTGTGCCTCCTGGAGTTTAGCACAGTGACTTAATAATTGTTTGTTGATTGATTGAATTAGAAGATACATCTATTTTTATGTACATATGCACGTGTGCGTGTGTGTATGTTGTAATGTTGGCGTTCTGGCCTTCTCTACTGTGAGGCTGGGAGGGAGACAACTTGGAACTCAAAATTAAAAATTAGATTGGAGCAAGTGGAAGCTAATGACTTTATGAGAAATCAAGATATTATAAAACAGAACCAAAGGAATGAAAAAATGGAAGACAATGTGAAATATCTCATTGGAAAAACCACTGACCTGGAAAATAGATCCAGGAAAGATAATTTAAAAATTATTAGACTACCTGAAAGTCATGTTCAAAAAAAGAGCCTAGATATCATCTTTCAAGAAATAATCAAGGAGAACTGCCCTGATATTCTAGAGCCACAGGGCAAAATAGAAATTGCAAGAATCCACCGATTGCCTCCTCAAATAGATCCCAAAAAGAAATCTCCCAGGAATATTGTTGCCAAATTCCAGAGCTCCCAGATCAAGGAGAAAATATTGCAAGCAGCCAGAAAAAAACAATTTGAGTATTGTGGAAACCCAATCAGAATAACCCAAGATCTGGCAGCTTCTACATTAAGAGATCGAAGGGCTTGGAATACAATATTCCGGAGGTCAACGGAGCTAGGATTAAAACCTAGAATCACCTACCCAGCAAAACTGAGTATTTTGGATTTTCAATAAAATAGAGGACTTTCAAGCTTTCTCAGTGAAAAGACCAGAACTGAATAGAAAATTTGACTTTCAAACACAAGAATCAAGAGAAGCATGAAAAGGTAATCAAGAAACAGACATTGCAATGGACTTACTAAAGTTGAACTGTTTTGTTTACATTCCTACACGGAAAGATGACATGTATGATTCATGAGACCTCAGTATTAGGGTAGCTGAAGGGAATATGCATATATATATATATATGTTTATGTATATATATATATATAAGTGAATGTGTATGTACATATATATCTGAGTGTATATGTGTATATATGTATATATATAGAAACATATATATATGTATGTATATACATATATATATAAAAGAGAGAGAGAGAGCAGACACAGGGTGAGTTGAAGATGAAGGGAAGATATCTAAAAGAAATAAAATCAAATTAAGGGATGAGAGAGGAACATACTGAGAGAGGGAGATAGGGAGAGATAGAATAGGATAAATTATCTCACATAAAAGTGGCAAGAAAAAGCAGTTCTTTGGAAGGGAAGAGGGGGCAGGTGAGGGGGAATGAGTGAGTCTTGCTCTCATCAGATTTGGCCTGAGGAGGGAATACCATACATACCCAACTGGGTATCTTACCCCACAGGAAAGAAGAGGGAGGAAGATAAAAAAGGGGGGGGATGATGGAGGGGAGGGCAGATGGGGGTGGAGGTAATCCAAAACAAACACTTTCGAAAGGGGACAGGGTCAAGGGAGAAAATTCCATAAAGGGGGATGGGTTGGGAAGGAGCAAAATATAGTTAGTCTTTCACAACATGAGTATTGTGGAAGGGTTATACATAATGTTACACATGTGGCCTATGTTGAATTGCTTGACTTCTTAGGGAGGTTGGGTGAGAAGGGAAGAGGGGAGAGAATTTGGAACTCAAAGTTTTAAAAACAGATGTTCAAAAACAAAAAAAAAAAGTTTTTGCATGCAACTAGAAAATAAGATACACAGGCAATGTGGCATAGAAATTTATCTTGCCCTACAACAAAGGAAGGGAAAAGGGAATGGGAGGGACGTGGGATAATAGAGGGGAGGGCTGACTGGGGAACAGGGCAACCAGAATATATGCCATCTTGGAGTGGGGGGGAGGGTAGAAATGGGGAGAAAATTTGTAATTCAAACTCTTGTGAAAATCAATGCTGAAAACTAAATATGTTAAATAAATAAATTTAAATTAAAAAAAATCAACTTTTCAAGTATAACCTGGGGCTACTGTGTCTAGGTAGCAGTTTTGAAAAGGATCTGAGAATGCAGTGAGCTGTAAGCTTAACACTAGTCAACAGTGTAGTATTATTGTCTTTATTTTACTGAAATGGAAAGTGAGTGTCAGAGATATTGCAGTTTCCCATGGTCATGTGGATATCAGGTGTCAGAGGAAATATTTGAACCCATGTCTATCCATTCTCAATCAATCACTCTATTCTTTACACCCAGCTGCTGAGGAAGATTATTTTGGCAATTGAGTGGAGGCCTGATTGGAGAAAGGGAGAGACTAGAAACAGGGAAATCTATTTGGAGGCTAATAAATGATATATTATATAGCTACAGAATTAATACTACATATCTGTTCATGTGTTCTATCTCCCCTGTTAACCTGCAAAGTCCCTGAAGGATGGGGCCATGTATATCTTTGCATCTCTCCTAAACCATAGCATAGTGCTTTGTACTGAATAGGCATTTATCAAATAATTGTCAAAGGAAGGAATGACTGAGCTGCATGTTATCCTTAGGATCAAGAGAAACTGACCCCATGGGAAAACTCTCTCTTTGGAGGCGGAGGCATCTAGTGAAGTAACCTACATTCCTTACAGATTCTTTTCTCTTAAGTTACTTGGGTCCAAAGTGAGAGGATTTGAACAAGATGATTCCACAGCTGTTTGGACATCGTTCCAGTCAATAGAGCTGCTGCTACAGAAGAAGAATAAAGCTGTCTGTCAAACAGATGAAAGGAAGCAGCCGAGAGACATCATGGATGCACATGAGACCCCACTTGAGTGGCTCTTAGCAGTTTTTTTCCTAAATATGACTCAGAAACACACCTGCACAAATGGAGGTTGGGGTGATGGAGATGGATTTTGCTCAAGTGGTGGGTTGGGAGTTGAAAGGAACAAAGAACAGTGATTTGGTAAGTACATAGCAGCTGTTGTGAAAATGTCCTAAGTGTCTACTCTGAGCTCTGCAGAAGAATATCTGAAAACTCGGCCTTTTTCTCCTTTCCCTAGATTTGGAGTATGGCCAGAGTATCATCATGAGGTCCCCTGGGATAAACCTGGTTGTCTAGAGGAGGATAATGAAATGTAGAAATGGAAAACACTCTCATGTCATCAAATCTCCAGTCTTTGCCACAAATATCCTCTAGTGATTTAAACAAAGTCTCAGTAATTCCAGATAGAGGAATTCTACCACTTCCCATGGATCAAAAGATCATTCCATGTCCAGACCCTTTTGTTAGAAGCTGTTTATTCCCTAAATCTCTCCATCAAGGCCTTCTTTGCTTAGCTGTATTTTTTATTATTTCCTCTATTTATTTTTGTCAAGCTTGACTCTTCCTCTTCCATAGACCCTGGGACTATTTTGAGTTGGGAGTCCTATTCACCTTTGGTTGTCTTTTTCAGTCAATCTATATCCGTACTTAGGTTTAACAGCGACTAATGCTGTATATATATATATATTAGCAGTGGGGATCATACTGAATATATGCACAGTTCTTTTTTCAGCATTCCTTATCAGTTATTTTGAGAAAACACAAAAGCAATGTTCCAATGTGATGGGCCAGCTGGAACCACGCCTTTTACATATCTTTCTAGGCATGCCCTTGGGTCCACTACCTCCCTTCTCCCCGCTTTTTATTTTAATTACATTGTATATTGTCATAGGATCAACAGATTGAGAACTGGAAGGGGATTTAGAGGTCTTCTAATATACCCTCTCATTTGAAGATGAGAAAACTGAGACCCTAAAAGGTTAACTGATGTGCCCAAGATCACATAGATAGATAGATAGAGACAGACAGACAGACAGATACATAGATAGTATTAGGATTCAAACTCAGGTCCTCTGATTCCAAATCCAGTGTTCTTTCTGCCACACCTTGCTGTCATACATTGGAGTCATAGCACTTGGGATAAAACTCTGGTCCTGCTACTTATTACCTCTGCAAACTAGAAACTAGTAGAACCCAACTGAAACTCAGTTTCCTATCTCCAAAATGAGGAGTTTAGACTAAACGGTCTCTAAGATCCCTTCCCTCTAAATGCTATGATCCTCTCACTTTCCCCTTGAATGGGATGACTATAAAATCATTCTGTGACACATGCCACCTAAAATCCCAGATGCTGAATAATAAACAAGGGTTTCAACGATTGCTGTGATCAGCAAAGATGTACTTAGAAGATATAGTATCTGTCTTGTGATGAAGAAAATGAAAGTCTCTGCTGAGCATATTTGGCTGTATCTCCTAACCCCAGACCAGCCTTCGTGATCACAAAACAATAAATCATCATGATTAGTGTAAAAAACAAATATACAAAACCATATGTATGTGAAATGTACAGAAACTCCTAGAACGTCATATCACAACTAATGTACTAACTATGCATGAATACATACATACATTCAACAATCATTTATTAAGTACCTACTGTGTGCCAAACAATGCTAGCTAATGGAAGAGAAACATAAGCTTGATAAAACATATTTCCTTGTCTTCATGAATGGGGAATCATATACACATACAAACAGATGATTCTGATATACAATATTACACGACAAGCATCATCTTCAACTCCACCATTGCAGAGAGCTTTTTTGTTCCCACATATGGGTGAAAGGGAAGAAGACTGAGTAAGTGTAGCCATGTGACCAGAGAGCCAAGACTCGCTCCAGATAACACAAAAGCCAAGCATGACTTTATATTTGACCCGAGAAGTGCAGAGGGTTATTGGAGCTGATTGAATGGGGGATGGGAGGGTGATATAGTCAGACTCACACTTCAAGAAGATAAATTTGACAGCTGAGTGGAAGATGCACTAAAGTGGGAAGAGGCTTGAAACAGGAAGACCAACCAACAGGATCTTGCAATAGTCCAGGTGTGAGGCGATGAGGGTGAGTGCCAGAGTGGGTACAGCATCAGAAGAGAAAAGGACAGGTATGTAAGAGATATTACAAAGTTAAAATTGACAGGATTTGGCAACGGATTGGATGGGGGAAGCAGGGAGTGGGAAAAGAGAGAGTGAGGAGTCAAGGATGTCACCTAGGTTGAGATCCTAGATGACTAAGGAGTTAAACAGCATCAACACAAGGATTAGAACCCATGTCTTCTGACACTGTGTTCAAGATTACTTCCACCCCACCATACTGCCCCTCACCCCTTGAGTTTAGATTTGATATTAGGAAATAGCCAAAATCAATAGAAGTCAAGTCTGGTGAATAAAGTGGGCAGTCAAATTGGGTATATAGAGCTTTTGTTTGGGTATCAAAAGCAAGTGATATGATTTATTTTCTTGGCAAACTCATCAACTGTATCTGCAAGCAATTAGGTCCCTTGATGTTTAAAGTTATGACAGGATTGCTGGAATAAGGTAGAGCTTCCCAAGTGACTGCTCTGGAGAAGACACGACCCTCTTTCAGATCTCTCATATCTGATATGCTGGTTTGAAGAAAAAACAACTAACACTAGAAGTCTCAGCTCATCATCTCAGCTAAGATGTGACTTCTCCTCACATTCCTCGGGATTTATTTTCATCCACGGGCCCTGAATGTGAATGGGGTAATGAAGGATGCAAGTGTTCTCAATCATTCCCGTTCCTTCACATAGATTTCTCTGCATTATCATTCAAGTCTGCTCACACAAGTGAATGACAAGATTTCCGAGGACATTCCTTCTTTGAATATTGTTCAATTACTTTTGCAGTTAGCCAATGCAGGGTCCAAATCATAGCATGAAATATAATTCCTCATGAAACCAAGAGACTGTCTTGCTGTTTCTTGGCAAATGTAGGCTGTACCAGAGCATGGAGTGGATCAACTGAATTCAGTTTGTTATTTTTGTTCTAAGTGGAAACCAACAAGCAATCCTATTTTTGTTGTTTGTGCTTACGATGCCCAATGACAAGCCAGGCTGACTTTTTCAATTTTCAATTATTTGTTTTGGCGACAGTAATAACTCTGAGAGGCAACATGGTCCAGTGAATAGAGGGTTGGCTTTAGAGTCAGTAAGGAAGAGCTGGGTTCGAATTCTGCCTTTGACAAATTCTGGCTTTGTGACCCTTAGGCAAATCATTTAACCTCTCAAGCAACTCTCTGAGATTATAATTTGCATAAAGGTGCCAATCTGTACTAATGGAGGAAACTCCTCACCAGAAGTTCCTGGATAAAATCATAAGTGAAGTCAAAAAATGATGGACATTTCCATAAGATTTTAAAGTTCATGAAGCACTTTACGTGCATTATCTCATTTCCCTTGTTTGTAGTGTAATGCCTGGTGCTTATGTGTGTTGATCAACAAAAAATACTACAGACTTATTTTCCTCATTTTGCCAATGAGAGGTTATTGGTAATAGTTACAAAGTAAGTGAGTGTTAATCTTCCTGATTCCAGTTTCAGCACTTGATATACTATACAATGGGGTCTCAATTCTTCAGCTTTGTACCTAATTCTGATTTCTCAGTATTGATGCTGCACTTCCTTTTAAAGGAGGGGAAAAGATATATGTATATTTATATATCTAATATTGATGCCTTTTGTTTTAAAATCACAGACATTTTGAAATATACCTCTTCTCGTATCTCTCCATTTCCTCTCTAGGATTTCCCTTGTAATAATGAAAATGATTTAAGCAAAACCAATCAACTCAGCTGGCTATATGTGCAATATGGACGTAGTCCCCCACCTCTCTGCCTCTCAGAGAGGAATACTGAGATGCAAGACTTTTGGTGAAGGCAATGAGTAAGTGAATATACTCTGTGTTTACTCAATACAGTGTTTATCATGAAAAAGAAATATCTTGCTCACTGATGCACTTGGGATCTCTTTTAATGGCCTTTAATAACTGGCTGTTTGTACTAACTCAACACCATTCCTTATGGACCCAGACACTTAATGCTCCGTGTACTGAACGGGACTTGAGAAAAGCCTTTTGGTAAAACACGAATAACTAGAGACCTGGGGCATACTGGGGGCAAGGGCCTAAAGAGGCTATGAGGGCATGGTCTTGGGCAAAGCATAACCAATCATTTCATATAGTCACATGAGTTTAGATGTGTAATTACTTAGGTCATTAGAAAAAATATTTATCCAAGTAAAACCACGGAGGGCTGGAAGTTTGTGTATAGTTGTGTTCTTAACGAGAAAACACAAGGCACATATAAGCAGGGACTATTCTTCCTATCAATGCAAATTCATTTTTAATTGCTCCCCAAAGTATAATAGTATAATTTCCCCTCAGCCTCTCCTCTGGCTTCCCCTTTAACTTGCTGGTTTTGTCACCAGGTGGGTCTACTCCTCCCCCTTTGAGTGTAAACCAAGTTGGAAAAGTGTTTCTGATTCACTGAAGGGGCAGAGTCATGTGTCCAAGAGCAGGCCAGGTCAGAGAGCTCAATCCAGAGGGGACTCTGGTGCCTTCAGATCATCCCCATATTGTCTGTCTTTCTGTGGAAAACAGCGCTGCCACAAAACAGTGTGGTCAGAACTTAGATCTCACCTTCAGCCAGAGTTCCACCACCTCCATCCACTATCCACCCCATCACCACCTCACAAAAGTCCCCTTTGACTCTCCGCTCTTCCCCATCCCATGTCAGTTGCTGAGCATTATTATTTCTCCTGCTACTGTGTCTGTCTGTCTCTTTCTCTATACTAACAGCCTCCGTGCCACTTCAGTTCCTCATCATTACATACCTGGACTATGGCAACAAACCCTTAACAGATCTCCCTGCCTCTGGCTTTCTCCCTCCAATCCACTTTCTATGCAGCTGCCAAACTGACAACTCTAAAACACAGGTCTGATTGCATTACTCTCCTGTGAGTGGTTCCTTATTGCCTCCAGGATCAAATACAAACTCCTCCAGCTAACATTTAAGGCCCTTCCTTCAAAATCTGATTCTAACCTATCTCTCCAGCCTTATTACAAACTACTCTTCACACAAAAATTCCAGCTGTCTTGTTGTTCCTTAACCATGATGTTCCTTCTCTTCTTGTTTTTGTTGTTGTTCATCCTTCTTTCTCAAAGAAGACCAAAAGATGGGGTAGGGAACTGAGGCCACATGTGGCCCTCTAGGTCCTCAAGTGCAGCCCTTTGACTGAATCCAAACTTCACAGAACAAATCCCCTTAATGAAAGATTTGTTTTGTAAAACTTGGACTCAGTCAAAAGGCTGCCCCCAAGGACCTTGAAGGCTACATGTGGTCTCTAGGCCTCAGGTTCCCCATCCCTGACCAAAGACATCATGAGGGTGATGTCTTGACTTGCAAGTGAATTGAATGTAAGTGAGGCAGAGCTATGCAAAGTCATCAGCTCCACTCTCTCCTCCAGTCATCAGAGTCCAATGGCAAGACATAGGTCAAGACTACTGGCGATGGCTTAGGATGCAGTGGGAGACACTGGTGTGTTTAAGCTAAGGTCTTTAGAGGGGCACAGTTTGTCTGAGGCAACACCCATTCAATAATTAAAGATCAAGAATTGAGGTAAAAGATGGCATCCTTTGCTTCACATAAAAATCAGTCAAGGGCAGGAAGACCCTCAGAGTTTCTGGTCAGAACAGAAACAATTGCTATTTACACTCACTCTGAGCCATCAAAACCCAAACAATGAACAAGTGAGGCTGGGACCTCAGTGAGAGCCAGACTAATGTGGGTTTAAAGGTATTAGTCCAGTAGCTCCATTTGAATCCCATTAGGCTTCATCAAAGCCTAATCTCTCAGAGCTATACTTCAAGGAAAATTATATGAGACAAAAGAGTTAACTGTCTCAATTTAGAAAGCACACAAAGGTTGAATAAATAAGTAGGGAAGAAAAAAATCTAGCTCCCAAAGCCCAAGATGCCTTGCAAAGTATAAGCAATCAAAATTTATATTCCTTTGAACAGAACACCCACATGTAAGGGTATGACTCCCTATGTGGACAGAGGAAGTTGTTTAGTTGATTAGTCATGTACAACTAGTCATGACTCCTTTGGGATTTTCTTGACAAAGATGCTGAAGTGGCTTACCATTTATTTACTTTTCCAGCTCATTTTATGGATAAAGAACTGAGAAAAACAGCATTAAGTGACTTGTCCAAGGTCACATAGCTAATAAGTGTCTGAGGCTGGATTTGAACCCAGGTCTATCTATCTTGACTGCAGGACCAGAATTCTATCCACTGCTCTATTTAGCTTCCTGTTCCTTCTCCTATCTTGGTGCTTTTGCAGAGACTATCCTCACACCTAGAATGCAATCACTTGTCACTTTGCCTTTGTGAAAATCAGCTGAAATACTTTCTTTTACATGAGACCTGTCCTGATCCCCCAGTTGCTAATTCATCCCCTTCGATTACTTTGTATATATTTTGTACATAATTGTATGTATAACTGTTATCTTCCTTCTAGGAGACTGTAAGAGCCTTGAGGGCAGGGACTGTTCCACTTTGTATCCTCAGCACCTGCCACTTAGTAGACACTTAATAAATGCTTATTGACGGATTGATTGATTTCTCTGACCCTTTAAGGTTAACAAAGAGTTTGTAGAAGTTGGTCTTTGAGCTGAGGTTTGGAAGAAGGAAGGTATTCTAAGAGGTGCAGGTGAAGGGACAGAGCATTCTGCATTTGGGGGGTATCTAGTGAGTGAAGGCAGATAGACTGTCATGTGCCAGGAAAAGCTGTTGTGATAGGATTGTAGCTTATGCAGAGGACAGTATAGTGTAAGAATACTAGAAAGGGAGGAAGGGCTTAGTTTATGAAGAGTTAAATGACTCTATCATGACTTTACCTTTGATAATGAGGGGATTCATTCAGGAATGAGATGGTCAGAACTGTGCTTAAGGCTGTGTAGAGGATAGATGGGAATAAAGACAGACTTGAAGCAAAAAGACCAATTAGAAGGCTACTAGAATAATGGGAGCAGCTAGGTGGCACAGGGGATAGAGAACCGGCCCTGGAGTCAGAAAGACTCATCTTCCTGAATTCAAATCCAGCCTCAGACATTTCCTAGATGTGTGACCCTGGGCAAGCCACTTAACCCTGTTTACCTCAGTTTCTCATCAGTAAAATGAGCCAGAGAAGGAAATGGCAAACCACTCCAATATCTTTGCCAAGAAAACCCCAAATGGAGTCACAAAGAGTCAGACATGACTGAAACTACTAAACAACAAATTGCAATAATGCAAAGGAGATTTGAAGAGGACCTTAACAAGGATGGCAATTGTGTGAGTAGAGAGAAGATGACATAACTTAGAGATGTTGTAAAGGATGTGTCTAGTATGAAATGTCCAATCAGCAGTTAATAATGTGAGTCTGGATGGAACTTAGGAAAGCTTAGATGCTTAGGGCTGGATATATGAATCTGGGAATCATCAGCATAAACATAATTGAACCCATGGGAGGTGATGTGATCAAGTGAAATAGTATAAAGGGAAAAAGTAGTTCCAGGACAGAGCCTTGGGGGACACTGATGGTTACTGGGGGCGACAAGGATAAGTATCCAGTAAAAAAAAATGAGAAGATGTAATCAGAAAGGTAGGAGGAGAAACAGGAGAAGCCAGTGTCAGGAAACCCAGAGAGAAGAAAGTAAACCAGAGGAGTGGATCAATAGCATCAAACATTACAGAGAGGTCAAGGTGGATGAGGACAGAGAAAAGGCCAATTAGTTCATCAGTTAAGAGATCACTGATGACTTTGGAGAAAGCCATCCTCAGCTGAATGTTAAGGTTAGAAGCCAAATTGCTTCAGGCCATGATGTTCAAATGAGATAATATATGTAAAGGGCTTTGTGGAGCTTAAAAAGCTATAAATATGTCAAGTATTATTGTTGTTTGGCTCTGTCTTCCTGGCAGTCTCTGACCTGTGCCTACTGAGAAGCGGTGAGTGCTGTAGCCTCTACACTATTGTCATAAGATCAAAACTAAAGCTAGAAGGAAACTCAGAAGTCCTCTGATTCAATTTCTTCTTTATAGAGAAGAAACAGCCCCCAAAACGATAATGACTTGCCCTTAGCCACATAGATAGAATTGTAAGTAGTAGAACCAAGACTTAAAGAGAGATCCTCATCCAAACCAGGTGCAGTAAGTACTCTTGGTAGATCCTCTCTCTCCTACTTCCCTGTCTTATTACCATCTGCTCATTTCCCCTGAAAATATCCATTCCTTTTTCCAAAATTCCCAGCTTTGCCCCTCTTCCTGACCCCCTCACTCACCGAATTGGATACAATTCATCTTATCTCCTTATAAGAACTCTATTTAAGAATTCCTAGTGTATCATAAAGTTCATTCATTTCTCACCTGGCTATACTCCTTTAGACTGGACTCCATCATATTTACTATAAGCCTCATCATCAGGAAACACATCATCCTGAAATATTAATCAACCTTGGTACTCACCTTATCAGGATCCTCTGTACCCTCTGCTCCCCTCTAATTGAAGAACTGGAGGACAGAGCAAAGGACTCCTCCCAAAGTCAACATTTAAAGAGGGCTCCCGGGCCAGCCTTCGCTTCATTTCCCACCTAGCTGTGCTCCTTTACACTGGACTCCATCATGCTCCCATCTCAGGCACTTTCCCTCCCTCTCCTTTTGCAGCTACCTTTTGTGTGTTGTCTTTCTCCATTAGATTGTGAGCTCCTTGAGGGCAAGGACTGTGTTTTTTAGTATTTGTATTCCCAGTACTTAGCACAGTGCCTGCACACAATAAGTACCTTATAAATGTTTACTGACTGATTGGAGGTCCCATTATATTTTATTTCCTTAAATTTCAAAATATCAAAGACCTCATGTTTATATATTAATATAGATATTCTAGATCCCCATGCACAGGTAGCTATGTAATTTCATAATCATATTTTGGGAAAAGAGCATTTTTACATAAGGAATCATACCAACAGTTATCTTAGGGGTTTTACCAGGAGTTTGAACACATACTCAGCTCCCCCTCCCTCCCCATCTTGGCATGGAATTTTCTTAAACTACCAAGTTTCATTTTTAGTTTATTCACCATGGCAATGAGTGATTCTGATTAAGTTCTTAGGGGTTGATCAAAACATAATTTTATTTGATCTTATTTCACCTCACTGGTAACCTTTTCTCCATGTTCATCAGTCAATTCCAGCAGTTGTTTGCTTGGTAAAATCAGAAAGTATTTTTTTTCCTCAGATTTCCACAACACACTTGTAGTTATAGCCCTGGGTTGCTAAGATCCCAAATCACAGAAAACCTTTGAGCTAGATTCTTCATAGGCATTCAGTGGAGTTCCATTTGCTTAGAGGTTCCAGTGACCTTGAGAAACGGGTTTCTAATCCAAGTTTGTGGGCTCCACACAAGAAAGCAAGAACAAGATCCAAGTAGAGATGGAAAGGAGAGAAGATCGGCACATGACAGTAGAAAGAATTGAGACCAGGCCAAACCAGCCTCATCACAACCTTATGTATGCTGTTCAAATGTTTATCTGCACTTTTGTCACTTAATATTGCAAATAATTTACATCATATAGTGGTTTTGCCTAAGCAGTTTGAGATTAAAATAAAGGAAGCTAGATTATTGGAAATTCCATGAGAGGATTCCTTGGCTTATTCCAGGGTAGGGGCCTAGCTAATTAAAGAGAGTTTCTTCAATTTTGGCAATTTTTGAGGCCATTGCAGAGCTTGAGAGTCAGTGTGGCACAGTGTATAGAAAGCTAGCCTCAGAGTTGTTGTTGGTTTTTTAAGTGGGTTCAGGTCTTGCATCTGCCAGATACCAGCTAATTGACCCCTAAGTTACCAGACCCTTCAGAGACTCAACTCTATCTCTAAGACTCTAAGTTGCAGAAAAGGTAACCATCTGCATTGGTAGGAAGAAGATCCCTACATCCCATTAAATCATGGATCCAATCAAAAACACGTAATTCCAGAGTCTAACCAGTAGGCTGCCTTTGAACCTAGAGAAAGTGAGAATTAATGAGATGAGTTAATAGTGAAAATGTGTGCTTATTGCTGAGTACAACTGCATCACACACACCCCAAAGAACTACATGCTCTTATTCTATATACTCTAATTTCAGGCTTAAATTTTATAAAATCTCAACACTGGGGTCCCTATCTAAAATTTGACTTCTTTTTTTTTTTTTGCAGGGATGGAGAAAAGAGCCAGGAATTTCTGAATTAACATAGGGTAAATATTAAGATTTGGATCAGAAAATAAGATGCCTTTGTGTCTTCCCTTGTTTCCCCACATCCTACCATCAGTTAATATATAATACTCCAATACTCAAATCTGTGATCTCATCAATGTGGATATTTCTTTCTACAATGTAGATCATTATACAACCTTACCCATCTATCTTGTCCAACTCTAATCCATAAACTCTCTTTCTCTTATCCATGAACTTGCTACAAGGAATCTGTCCAGACCCTTCTTCCTCTCTTTTCTCTTGACATTTCAAAGACATCAGTGGAGCTCACAAGTTACCCCTCAGTCTCTCCATGTGACCAGCCCTTCTTTTTCAGTCATACGTTTCTTTGATATCATCCTTTACCCTCTGCTTTTCCAACCTAATTCTGTACATATGTCTTACTGTACTCTATCCCTACCTGCCATTTTCCATTGTTCTCTCAGCAATATTCACTTTCTTATTCTTTGAAAACCACCATTTAACCATGTATTAAAAAGACATTCTCCAAAATGAAAGGGATTGAAAGTGGGGAATGGCCATTAGAGTTACCCACTTCCTTTACTTAGATACTGTACATTAAAAAGAGGCAACATAGTACATTGGAAGGGGCACTGGCTATGAAGTCTGACAACCTAGGTTCAAATTCCTCCCCTGATGATAACATGTATGACATTAGGCAAGTCACTTAATCTCTCTGGGACTCAGTTTCCATATCTATAAAATGAAGGGGCCAGACTAGATGAATAAAGAGGTTCTTTTCTTCCCTTTCCCTTAAGCCCCAACAAACACTTTATCATGAAGTGTCTAGGTGGTGGCCAGAGCTTTGTAGGCAGTAGCCACACCTATACCCAGAAGTCTTAGCTAAAATGAACCACATTGACCCAAAAAGCCAGACAAACCAACCACAAGCCAATGAAACACATCAACCGTGAAGGGAAATAGACTCATTCTCACCCACACGTTTAATTGGCCTTATTCCCTGGGACAAATGCCTCCATTTAAGATAATTCATGTATTTAAGTTGCTCAAGCATCAGGAAGAACATTTAGTCAGAATATGTAATGCTCACTAGACACTGGAATAGAAACAAAACTGAGGGAGCTGAATCATGTTTCCTAGCATGTCGTGAATAATGAATAATAGGCTTCACTCAGTCATATACCCCCACAAAGGTATTCATCTCTTTGTAGTTATCTTGAGTGCCAAAGTGCTTCCAGGGGCATCCTCTTCCCATCATTCAGTATTTCTTTTCTTTACTAACTTGCTTACATTCAAAAGAACTAAAACAAACAAGACATGTTCATTACTTGGGACAATTTGTTTTTTTCTTTTTTCTTTTAAAAAAAAATTTCCAAAGCCTCAAAACTCTCAAGAATTATAAAGAATTCCTCTCTGAATTCACTCACTGACCCTTCACATGGAAGCAGTGGGGGTAAATGTTGCAAAGAGGATTTCATTTTCAACTGTAATCATGCTGTTATAAGATCTAACCTTTGGGTTGGAAAGGTACAATTAGGTAACTTCAAAGTTGAGGCACATGAAGTACTTTGGGAGACAAACATTGCTGTGGGAAGTCCATAGTGGGTAGAATGCTGGAGTCAGGAAGATCCAAGTTCAAAACAAGCCTCAGATTTTTACTAGCTGTGTGACCCTGGGCAAGTCACTTAACCTATCCCAGTCTCAGTTTCCTCCTCTATAAAATGAGGGGTTGGACTCAATGGCATCTAAGGTCCCTTCCAACTTTCAATCCTGTGATTTTATGATGTACTTCAATTTTTATCCACTTCAAAACTTCCTTCTCTACTTTGAAAGAGTGAAGTTCTCTAATGTATAAATCTTTTTTGTCGGACCGGTGATTTCACTGGTTTATGTGACTTCCAATGAGGAAACTGCCTCTGCCAATGAAGACCAGCACCTGCACTGCAAATTAAAATTTTAAGAGAGTTTCCCAAAACACTGAGAAGTTAAGTAGCTTGCTCAGGATCAGCTAATCAATATGAATCAGAGGTAGAAATTAAACCCAAGTCTTCCTTATTCCACAGCTGGATCTCAATCCACTAGACCTCTCTGCTTTGTCAATGGTACAAATATTTAGTTTTATATATTGTAGCACAAAATACAGTGAGCTTCTAGAAGACCTGGAAGCAAATCCTGCCTGACAAATGACAATAACGAGACACATACCCAAACTTATGGGATGCAGCCAAAACAGTTTCTAGGGGAAAACTAATATTTCTCAATCCTTACATAAATAAAATAGAGAACGAGGAGATCAATGAATTGGGCATGCAACTAAAAAAGCTAGAAAAAGGACAAATTTAAAATCCCCAACTAAATATCAAATTAGAAATTCTGAAAATCAAAGGAGAGATTAATAAAACTGAAATTGAGAAAACTATTGAACTAATAAATAAAACTAAGAGCTGGTTTTATGAAAAAAAACTAATAAAATAGATAAACTTTTGGTTAATTTGATTAAACAAAAAAGAAAACCAAATTACCAGTATCAAAAATGAAAAGGGTGAATTCACCACCAAAGAAGAGAAAATTAAAGCAATAATTAGGAGTAATTTTGTCCAACTGTATGCCAATAAATCTAACAATCTAAGTGAAATGGATGAGTATTTACAAAAATATAAATTGCCCAGATTAACAGAAGAGGAAATAAAATACATAAATAAGCTCATTTCAGAAAAAGAAATTTAACAATCCATCAGTGAACTTCCTAAGAAAAATCTCTAGGGGCACATGGATTTACAAGTGAATTCTACCAAACATTTAAAGAACAGTTAATTCCAATACTATATAAACTATTTTGAAAAATAGGCAAAGAAGGCACCCTACTAAATACTTTTTATCATACAAATATGGTGCTGATATCTAACCTGGGAAGAGCCAAAACTCTCAGAGAAAGAAAATTATAGACCAATTTCCCTAATAAATAGAGATGCAAAAATTTTAAATAAAATATTAGCCAAGAGATTATAGCAACTTATCACAAGGACTATGGTCAGGTGGGATCTATACCAGGAATACAGGGCTATGAGCATAATTGACCACATCAATAACAAAATCAGCAGAAATCATATGATTATCGCAATAGATGCAGAAGAAGCTTTTGACAAAATACAACATCCATTCCTATTAAAAACACTAGAGAGCATAGGAATCAATGGAGTTTTCCTTAAAATGATAAGTAGCATCTATCTAAAACCATCAGCAAGCATTAAATGTAATGGGGATAAGCTACAAGCATTTCTAATAAGATCAGGGATGAAAGCAAGGATGTCCGTTATTACCGCCGTTATTCAATATTATACTAGAAATGTTAGCTTTAGTATAAGAGAAGAAAAATAAATTGAAGGAATTAAAAGAGGGAATGAAGAAACAAAACTGTCACTCTTTGCAGACAATATGATGGTATAGTCAGAGAATCCTAAGGAATTAACTAAAACACTACTTGAAATAATCAACAACTTTAGCAAAGTTGTAGGATATAAAGTAAACCCACATAAATCATTGGCATTTTTATATATTACTAACAAAGCCCAGCACAAGAGATAGAAAGAGAAATTCCATTTAAAGTTATTGTAGACAATATAAACTATTTGGGAGTCTATCTTCCAAGACAAACCCAGGAACTATATGAACACAATTACAAAACACTTTTCGCATAAATAAAGTCAGGTCTAAAGAATTGGAAAAATATCAGTTGCTCATAAATAGGCTGAGCTAATAAAATAAAAATGACAGTTCTACCTAAATTAGTTTACTTGTTCAGTACCATACCAATCAAACTACCAAAAAAAAATTATAGAGCTAGAAAAAATAATAACAAAATTCATTTGGAAGAACAAAAGTTTCAGAATATAAAGGGAATTAATGAAAAGAAATGCAAATGAAGGTGGCCTATCATACCAGATCTTAAATTATATTATAAAGCAGCAATCATCAAAACTACTTGACACTGGCTAAGAAATAAAATGGTGGATCAGTGAATTAGGTTAGGTACATGTCGGGGGCTGCACCCCGACCACCGCCTACCACTTACCCTGCCCACGGGTCTTCGGACGTCTCCGGCTCCTCCCGGGGAACGCGAGAGGAGAATCACCAGGCAGCTACCAGAATGCGACAAGCAGTTTTATTGCAATGGCGTACCAGAAATCTTACACAAAAATCCCACTGACCCTCTCTGGGGTGCTCCTTATATTGGGAGTTTCGGGTTAGCTCCTCCCCAGTTCCTCCCCAAAGGTGGAGCCCTTCCAGTTGGAGCCGCCCCGGTACTGACGTGACAGAAGCCACACAGGCACTGCTGCGTCAGCAGGTCCAGACTCCCTGGTGTCTCACTACCCTTTCAGGAGGCCCAGGTCCAGAGCGCCCCTAACAGGTACACAAGCTACAGTAGTCAATGACTATAGTAATCTACTGTTCTATAAACCCAAAGACTGGAACTTACTATTTGACAAAAACTGCTGTGAAAACTGGAAAATAGTATGGCAGAAACTAGGTATAGACCAACATATTGTACCATACACCAAGATAAGATCAAAATGGGCACACGATTTAAACATAAAGGGAGATACCTTTAGCAAATTAGGAGAGCAAGGTATAGTTTACCTGTCAGTTCTGTGGAGAAGGAAAGAATTTATGACTAACCAAGAGGTAGAGAACATTATAAAATGTAAGATGGATAATTTTAATTACATTAAATTAAAAATGTTTTGCATAAACAAAGCCAATGCAACCAAGATTAGAAGGGAAGAATAAAGCTGGGAAACAATTGGTGTTTCTGATAAAGGCCTCATTTCTTTCTTCTTTTTTTGAGGGGGAAGGCAGGGCAATTGGGGTTAAGTGACTTGCCCAGGGTCATACAGCTAGTAAGTGTGTCAAGTGTCTGAGGTCACATTTGAACTCAGGTCCTCCTGACTCCAGGGCTGGTGCTCTACTCACTGCACCATCTAGCTGCCCCCTTGGCCTCATTTCTAAAATACATAGAGAACTGAGTCAAATCTATAAGAATACAAGTCACTCCCCAATTGATAAATGGTCAAAGGATATGAACAGGCAGTTTTCAGATGAAGGAATTAAAGCTGTCTATAGTCATATGAAAAAATGCTCTAAATCACTATCAATAAGACAAATGCAAATTAAAACAACTCTGAGGTACCACTTCATACCTCTCAGATTGGCTAACATGACAAAACAGGAAAATGATAAATGTTGGAGAAGATGTGGGAAAATTGGAATACTAATGCAATGTTGATGGAGTTGTGAACTGATCAACCATTCTGGAGAGCAATTTGGAACTATGCCCAAAGGGTTATAAAGCTGTGTATATCCTTTCATCCAGCAATACCACTACCAGGTCTGTATCCCAAAGGGAGCATAAAAAGGGGAAAAGGACCCACCTGTACAAAATTATTTATAGCAGCTCTTTTGTGGTAGCAAAGAATTGGAAATTGAAGGGATGCCCATCAATTGGGGAATGATTGAACAAGTTGTGGTATATAAATGTAATGGAATACTAGTGTTCCATAAGAAACAATGAGCAGGTACATTTCAGAAAAACTTGCATAAACTGGTGTTGAGTGAAGTGAGCAGAACCAGAGCACTGTACACAGTAACAGCAACATTGTGTGAACTCACTTTGTTAGACTTAGCCCTTCTGAGCAATGCAATGATCTAAGACAAGTCCAAAAGATTCATGATGAAAAATTCTATCCACATCTAGAGAAAGAACTATGGCATCTGAATACAGATTGAGGCATGCTATTTTCTCCTTTTTGTTGTTGTTTTTTGTTTTTTCTTTCTTATGGGTTTTCCCTTTTGTTCTGATTCTTCTTTCACAACATGACTATTGTGGAAATATGTTGAATAGGATCATACATGTATAACCTATATCAGATTGCATACCATTTTAGGAAGCGGGGAATGAAAGGAGGGGGAAATTTAAAACTCAAAATTTTATAAAAATGAATGTTGAAAACTAAAAATTAATCACTTTTTTAAAAGACAGTCCCTGCCCTCAATAAGCCCACAGTGTAATGGAGGAAACAACCACCACACAAAAAAAGTATGTACAAACAAGCTCGACACAAGATAAATTGGAGATAACCAAGACGCTAGCATTAAAGGGGATCAGGACAGACTTCTCACATAGGATGGATTTTAGCTGGGACTTGAAGGAAGACAGGAAGCAGAGACAAGGAGGGAAAGCATTCCAGCCAGGCCTGTATAAGTACCCAGATTGTGGAGATGGAGTGTCTTGTGTGAGGAATAGAAAAGAAGCTATTGTACAGGGTGTTTCTAAAGTCTGGACACACAGGCAAAAAATGCATGTTTTCAAGAAATGAAATGAATGAAATTTTCAAGAACATTTTATTTAATTGGAATATTAACAAATAACATCTTCAATATGATTTCCATCATTTGTGATGCAAAGGTTGATGCACTTTGCAAGATTCACATGAACTCAATGAAATAGCTCCACATTGCAGTCAATTTTCCTTTGTGTCCAGACTTTAGGGACACCCTGTAGTATTTGAAGTGAGGGAGAGGTGGTCATCTGTAAAAAAAAAAGGGCTTTGGATTCCAAGCAGAAGATTTTATAATTGATCCTGAAAGTGATAAGGAGCCCCTGAAGTTTATGGAATAGGTGAGTGACATGGTCAGACCTGGGCAGAATCAGGATCCAAAAGATTTTGACTGGCTGACACTGTGGACTGATTCTAAAAAGATGAAATTCATAGGATCATACAGTTGGGGCTAGAAGGGACCATCGAGGTTATTCTGTCCAATCTCTTTATTTTACAGATGAGGAACTGAAGTCGAAATGGGTTAAACAATTTGCCCAAGATAATAAGTGACAGAGATATGATCTGAACCAAGGTTCTGACTCCAAAGGGCAGCTAGGTGGTACAGTGGATAGAGGCTGGTCTTGAGTCAGGAAGATCTGAGTTCAAATTTGGTCTCAGACACTTACTAGCTGTGTGACCCTGGGGAAGTCACTTAACCCTTCTTTGCCTCAGTTTTCACCTATAAAATGGGGACACACTGGAGAAGGAAATGGCAAACCACTCCAGTATCTTTACCAAGAAAACTTTGTCCATTGGGTCTCATAGAGTCAGATATAACTCACAACTGAATAACAATAAATCTGACTCCAAATCCCACACTCTTTCCACTGTACCCCACTGACTAAATAAGGATATACCTTCCCTTATAATCAATTCAAAAAATTAGCTTCATGAGTACAAGATGGCAGAGGCATCGTACACTACGAATTTGTCTGAAAGAGAGCTAGGAATCATAGTGAACTGCAAGCCCTAAATTAGTGTGATATAGAAGTCAAAAAATCTAATGTGATCTTGGGCTCCATTAAGATCAAAGCAACGTCTTCAGAAATAAGGAAGTGATAGCTCCTCTGTACCATGCTCCAGTCAGGCCACCTATGGTGTATTATGTTGAGTTTTGGGATATCATATGTTAGGAAGGATGTTGATAATCTAGGGAATGTCAAGAGGAAGTCAATCAGGATAGAGAAGAGCCTTGGGATCGTGTCAAATGACAATTGGTTAAAGAAACTGGGGTTATTTAGCCTGAAGAAGAGAAAACTCTAGGGTAACAGGATAGTTGTCCTCAAATATTTGAAAAGCTATCATATGGAGGAGATAATAGACTTGTTCTTTTTATCCTCAGAGGGAAGAACTAGGAACAATGAGTGGAAATTGCAAAGAATCAAATTTAGGCTTGATATCAGGAAAAAATATCCTAATAATCTCCAAAGTCAGATGGGTTGCCTTGAGAGTTGGTAGATTCCCCCCATTGGAAGTCTTCAAGAAAAGACTGAAAGACCACTTCTTGTAGATATTAGAGTGGGCATTCCTTTAGTGTATGGATAGACCTACATGCCACTGAGGTTCCTTGTGGCTTTCCAATTATGCAATTCTGTGATTCTGATGTTTTCACACCAGTGAAATCATTGATTTAGACACTTTCCCTACCCCCATTCAAATAAAGAATATCTATGTTTGATTCACAAAATCAGATGGTTTTAACCAAGGAAGAATTTTTGATAAATATTCATCAAAAGGTTCTGTTTTGGTAAGTTACATGATTTTTAAGTCTCTCTTCTTGAAATCTGATTTTCTCTTGAAGTAGTCCCAGATGTAGAAAAGCCTACAACTGTCCCAGAATTAAACCTGCTGAAGCTTTTGCCCCTCTCACCTAGGAGTAGGCTGTATGGAGCTGGCACAGGGGCAAGACTTTTATGAAATAAATACATAAGATGATATTTATTTTTAAAATAAATATGTAAAATATATAAATATAAAACATAATATATTTTGAAATTTTATAAAATTCCAATAATGGAAACAAAAGATCTTAAAGCCAGGAGGTTCACATACTCCAATTTATGTGTAGGGGAAAAAGGGGTTTAGGCTCAAAATTGTCACATATCATGCTGCATTTTTTTTGTGGATGACTTAATGAATAATAAAATTTCCAATGAACACGTGCATACACATATACATATCTATGATAAAGTGTGTCCCAAGAGTTTTAATGCAGTTTAAAGTTATTAAAGCTTACGCAGCATTAAAACAACACCAAGACTTTTGGGACACCATGAATATCTAAACAGATAGCCATTATGGTTAATTTCCTAGAGTAGGTAGAAATTTGTGAACTTAAGGAGGAGGGAAGAAACCAATAGCTTATTTGTTCCAATCAGGGAACAAAAATAATTCATTTTTATAACTAAGAACTTTATCTTGGAGAAGTCTAAAAGCATTAGAAACCATAAAATGGGTTTTAAGTTTAATTGGATTGCAGCCCAAGCAAGAATTTTTTTAAAAATTTGATGTGCATTTTGCAGCAACAAAAGGGTCTTTCTCATTAAGATATAAGCTGGCAATACCAGTGGAAAGATGCAAACCCTGTGTGCACCATAGGCTTAACCATACTCAGTTATTGGCACACTTTGAAAGTGCCTATTCAAATGGTCATTAATGAGCAGTATAGGAAAGAAGTAGCATCCATAATAATTTCCATTTTCCATGGTTTCCAATTAAGAATATAGCCATCCTGTGGTTATAGACATATCTATCTGTGGTTTGGCCTTTTCCATTCACATTTTCATTTTTCCTTATAGAACTGCAAATAAAATGAGGAGAATGGGGCTTTGTCTCAGGGCACTGAATTTAGAGGGTGTTGACAATACTTGAATGTTCTTCAGCCCCACAGGAAAAAAACAGAGCTTGTCTACTAGTTGGCAAGAAAAATCAAGTAAAATAGGAAACTCCCATGGCTTCACCCCAGGTAATCTCCTTCCCCTCCCACCATGGTACGTACCCCCAGTAGTGGCCACTATTCCAAGATCTCTGTCTCTGCTCACCCCACAAATGAGTGTTCTTCATCGGAGAAATTCCTAGTTACGGCTTTGCCTACTTAATCATGTAAATAATGGTAAGTGGTCACCAAATCTACAGGCATTATTCACCAATAAAACAAATCTGTATTAAGGCATTCATGTTTACCTTGAAATATATCCCTTGTGGCACAGTATGTGATCCACTTACTGGGGCAAAGTCAAATAAAGATCTATAAGTATTTTCTTTTGCATTGGGCATCTGTTTCCAGAAATGCCAGAGTAAACTGAAAGCTAATAAGTTGATCTTGTACATTTGATTATAATAGTCTACTGAATGGAAAATATGTGTCTTACGTGCCATGGACACATCTGACTGCACAAAATAGGAAAATAAGTAATCAGAATTTCTCCCTGACATATCCTCAGTTTACAATAAAACAGTATATGCTGAACGTTTTGCTTCTTTTCCACATAAGATATTTATTCAACTGAAAATTATTCACAGCTGTTTTCTTCCAGCCGAGCTTGCAACCAATGGTATTAGAGTCATTTTTACAGGTGATGAAGACTTCAGACAATAAAGTTTAATACGATTTATAAAAAATGCATCATCCTGCCTTCAAGAGAACTTAGTGTTTTTAGCACCCTCAGGAAAAAGTATCACATTTTCTGACTTTTCACTTGGGAATATTTTTCAAAAGGAATCCAAATGAAGTAAATGCCCTCTTCCCCCACCAAAATCCAATCGATATATGAAACAAGGGTTAAAATAAGTGGTCTCATTGTTAGAAGGCCTCTTCCTTCATGCATTCTTGAACTGAAAATAACTCAGGGCCAATAAGTGACAAAGAACATGCCTTCTTATAAGACATTGGCATTTCACCCTCACATTGCATTGTTCTGGATTTCATAATTCCTCTTCTTTCCTCCACCTCTACTTTGAAGACAAATTTAATGTTTATGACCCATAACTGGAGACAATTAGGAAAAATGTGCAACGCTTTCACTGATTGTAAGTTACTCCCTGACATAAAAAAATGTACTTTTTTAATGCCAGTGTTCTCCCAATGATACTACATGGCTATGCAAGGGTTGATCGGGGACTCACTGATGAATCTGATGAGGTTGAAGGGATGGTAAACCTCTGTCTTTGACTTTAGTCATGTGTCATCAATTAAGGATGAAGTGGCTGGCTTTACGTTGGCCTGAAAAAAAAGGGTCACTTGAACTGTTGAGTTCCTGGAGAATTGTGTAATTCAACCTTTTAGAGAATAAAGGAAGAGTTTCTGGGAAGTCCAAGGCTCAGCATTGCCTCTCTAGGATCTCCACGTTTAAAGGTTTGAGTATTCATCCTTCTAAAAAGATAAGGGAGAGTTTTTGGGTAACATGCTTCTCTAAGGGAGAAAAGGATCATTTAAATGGCCCCTTTAGCTAGAAGATAGGCAAAGAACTAAAGTCACAGTATAGGAGAGCAAAAGATATGGAATCTGTCCTCTATTCTTGCCAGAAATCTAAGAAGTGAGGTTGCCCCTTTAGTAACCCCACATTTGTACTCATTCCAGGAGAATCCAAGTTCTCACAACAGTACCTGAAGCCAGATGCTTATAGGAGGTGAAAATGGGATTCATTACAAAGCCAGGGGCCTCTAGCAGTTATAATCATGCTTCCCATCTGAGGGATTCTAAGCCTTAGAAGTAGTACTGTAAGACTAGAGGCTTACCTGCAATTCTGGGGTGAAAGTTGAGTTCACCAGAATGTCAGGAAGCTGCTCTCTAGCAACCTCAAGTTTATTTCCCTTTCAAGGGGAATCCAAACCACACAGTGATACTTTGAATCTGGGGGAATGTATAAGGCCCTGGGTAAAAACAAACAAACAAAAAACTCACTGGAGAAAGAGGATAATTGTATTGATTATTTATGAACCACTCGCTGTTGGCCACATAACAAGACGGGACTCAGTGGAAAAGACACTGATATTGGGAAAGATTAAAGGAAAAAGGGGACAGCAGAGGATGAGATGGGTAAATAGTATCATGGAAACACCAAATATGAACTTGGACAGACTTCAAGAGATAGTAGAGAACAGAAGGGCCTAGCATGATATGATCCACAGGGATCATACCACCAAGAGTCAGACTTGACTGAACGATGGAACAAGTATCTTTTATGTAGTTTCCACGTTTTCTGTGGAGGTGAAATAAAGGTTATCCTGGACCTGATAATGCATTGTTATGTAGAGCCCTTGTGTCAGACCTGAGGACTATGTTACCCACATCTATGGAGACCTAGATATGAACTACGTTCTGAGATTTTTCCAGAGGTTGTTCTGACTGGGGTAAAATAAGCCAAAGAGAGGGTAATTTGGGGGACAACCATTCCTTCTAAGTCCAGTGACTGGAAGGGTGAACCATGGACAAAGGAAATAATGGGAACGACGGAAGTCAGCAACGGCTTGTGCACAAGAAGTTCTGTAAAAGGTGTCATCTAGGAAATCTATTGGAAAAGAAAGTAGACCAATCGTGTGGTAAAAAGCAAGAGAACAGCCAGATGTTCTGAGGGCTACGTTGTACCTGTGGAGCATTACAAGATGTAGAGGACTATCTCTACACATTAAGTAGATTCTCTACAGAGGATTTATAGAGGATGTGGACAAGAATCCCACAGGATAAGAAGTGGATGAATTGTAATCTACACCAGAGGAGGGATTTCCTCACTGATGAGATCATTGAAGGATCCATAAAATTACTAGCAAATAATACTTCACCAGGAAATCACAGTGTGGTTTTAGAAAGAAGTCGATTGCGTATAAATGGCACACTGATTAAAGAGAAAAAAGAAGGTAATCACAGAACCCTAGCACTGGTAAGGGCCTCTGAAGCCATCTAAACTAACTCCTACCCAAAGGGCAAGTCCCAGCTAGAATAATTTCACTGCCTCTCAATAACAACGACAGAAAACTTGCTATGTTCTGGGGAGGCCCATTTTAATTTTTAACAACGATGACAATCCTGAGGCCATTCTTAACAGTTCTAATCATTAGGACAAAATTTCTTCTTTATTTTGACCCATAATTTGTTTCTCTGCTATTTCTACCAATTAATCCCAATTCTTTCTTTTAGAGCCAAGCAGAGCATATCTAATTCCTCCTCCTCATGGCAACCTTTCAAATATTTGAAGACAATTATCACAACCCCACCTAACAGGCTAACAACAATTATAATAAAAATAACAGGAATATTTATGCAGTGCTTTTAAGTTTGCATAGCACTTTACCCCCATCTCATTTTATCCTTAATACCAAATCAATGAGGTAGGTACTATTAGTATTCTCCACGTTTTAGACGAGAAAAACCGAGGGAGGCAAAGGTTAAGTAATGCCACCAGGGTCTGCAATAGGATTTGAACTCAGGTCTTACTGGCTCCAAGTTCATAGCCACCTAGATTCTTAACAAACCCAGTGTCTTCAACCAATCATTGAAAATACTGATTTCTCATACCCTCAATATCATAGTTCTTCTCCTTTGGGCATATTCCAAGTTATCATTGTCCCTCCTAAAACATGAGATTTTAGGATATAATAGGTCATAAGACATAACATGGTCTTCCAAAAAAAAACAATGAAAAGCAAAAAACATAAATAAAATGAAAAATTATCAATCTGCATTCTTCTATGTGAACCTCACTACTATTATGGTCTAACTTTAAACCTACTCCTTTCATGGGTGTTGTATATATTTGTGGGAAGGAGTAAACCAGGTTTTTGGGAGAATATTTTGCATTAACTGTCTTTACCATGTTATCTGTGAGTAGCAGTAGCTTCTCTCCAGGGACCCGACCTGACAAGTCAAGCAGAAAATGAGCAATGCTATTGTCATTGTTCATCATCGTCGTCATCATCATCATCATCATCATCATCTCCTTCTGCCCTTCCTCCTCCTCTTCTCTTTCTCCTCCTCCTCTTCCCTTTTCCTCCTTCTCTTCCTCCTATTTTTCCTTCTCCTTCTTCTTCCTTCACCACATGTGGTCCCTCTCTCCACTTGGGGCACCATATTCTTACGTGGGGTCACTCTGTACATAGGAATATAATTTTTGGTTGCTTATATTTTCTAAGATATTTTGGGGTTTTGAGGCTAGATTTTGTACTCATTTACTAATTTCTTTTTCAAAAAGCTGAAACAATTTAGTTTTTGTCCTGCAATTTTCATATATCGTTTCTTGAAATATAGCTCTGACAAAACAGACTTTTAAAAAAGTGAGTTGGTGGCGAAGTGAGTAGAGCACCGGCCCTGGAGTCAGGAGGACCTGAGTTCAAATATGGTTTCAGACACTTGACACACTTACTAGCTGTGTGACCTCGGGCAAGTCACTTAACCCCAATTGCGCTGCCTTCCTCCCAGAAAAAAATGGGTTGTGTTTCAAATGGAGCTACTTAACTACTTTAAACCTAAATCACTCTGGCTTTCACTGAATGGCTAATAATAACCCCCAGCCCAAATTTCTGTGGCTCACTGTTTGGATTTTGATAGCTTAGAATGAGCATAAATAACAATTGTTTTCTGTTCTGGACAGAAACTCCTAGAGTCTTCCCCTCCCAGACTGATACTTTTGTGTGATGGTAAAGTAGGCCATCTTTTGTCTCAATTTTTACCTATGCCTTAATATTAAATAAGTGTTTCCTCAGACAGAGACCTGGGAAGGAACTTTATTTAGAAAAGTCAAGGTCACCCACAGCATCCTGGGCCATCACCACTTGTCTTGACTGTGTTTTGCCACTAGACTCTGGTATATCTGGAAGAGTGAGGCTGATGACTTTGCACAGCTCTGCTTCACTTAAATCCAATTTGCTCACATGTCAAGACATTAACCTCATGATGTCATTGGTCCTCTTCCAGGATGAAGGGTCAACAGCGACATGTTCATAAGATGGCAGAGTGCGGTGGAACTAAACAATGTCCTTTGTTCTAGATAGTATATTTCTACTTCTTGCCTCACAGGGTAGTTGTGACTAAAGCTTAAGGCACCATATATATTTGAGTTATTAATTAAGGTGAAAGTTCATATTTGCTCCTTTTGGCGGCCCCCATCAGACTCCTGACTCGTATTGAACTTGAAGTTCACTAAAACCAGGTGGAGTCCCCACTTCCCTCAAGGTGAATTGTTGTTGTTGTTTGGCCTTCATTTTTGAAGAGGACCAACAACATCATGGGTGATGTCTTAATTCATGGGTGAACTGGATTTAAGTGAAGCAGAGTTGCACAAACTCCTCAGCCTCACTCTCTCTTCCAGAGTCATTGAAGTCTAGTGGCAAGAAAAAGACAACTAGTGATGACCCAGGATGCAGTGGATTAGCAGGTAAGTAAAAGATAGAGCTAATTCGTAATGGCTCATAACTTTAGTATAGCTTCAGACATCACCTGGTTGTAAAATTAGAGGACCTGGATTCAAATTCCATCTTTCAAACTTACTATCTGTTTGATCTTGGTCAAGCCACATGTCTCTTGTCTTTAGTTTCCTCATCTGTAAAATGAGGAGGTTGGACAAATGGTCTTTTAGGTCCTTTCTCGGTCTAGATCAAAGATCTTAAGATGTCCTGCCTGGGAGGAATTCATCAATCGTCAATGATGTTTAACTCAACTCTTTCCTTTCTAGCCTTATTATATATGAGGCAACAGAAAAGTATTAGGAACATAGATACAGAGCTGGAAGGAAACTTAGTCAACTAGTCCAACCCCTTGATTTTATAAATGAAGACTGAGGCCCAGAGAGGTTCAAAGGCTTGCCCTAGGTGACTAAGATATTAAGTAGCCAAAATGCGATTGAAACCCAAGTCCTGCAACTCCAAATCCAGAAGCCTTTCCATTCAATTGTCATGTTGCCTTAGAGTAGGTAAACGAGGCCTATCAAATCCTTACAGATCTCTTGCTGGGATTTTCCTACTCATATCCTTCTTAGGACAGGTCCAACCTCTCCTATTCCTTTGCACTCTGAAGTCCACAGTTGGGTTAAATCCCCCCAAATTCCAGGGTAAGGGTAAGGTCAATGAGCAAAGAAGGGGTGAGGATGTCGAAATTAACTGTTCCTTAATCTGGAAATAGCAAAATTTAATCACTTCTCCATTTTTAGGACAGATGTTATGGTTTTTCCTTCTAGTGCTTTAAGTCAACCTCACCTTCACCCCCACCTCAATTAACTTGACTGCTATGATAAATAAAAATTATGAATCTTTTGAGGGGAGGGGAAGAGGGAATTTCTTAAAACTATTCAAATTTTTAGACACATAGGATTAATTAGGCCTAATGCTGACGTGTGTACAACGCTTTAAGGTTGACAAAAGATTTAACATAGCCTAACTCATTTGAACCTTTACAAAGTCCTATTCCAGGGCCGCATCAAGGTATGGTAGCAACTGTGGGTTCTCCAGAGCTAGGCCTCTGGAGCATCAGCTCTAGAACATCTGATCAAGTCTCCAAGTACTATCTAGCCACAGACTGAATCTGCAGTTCAAAGACCACATGTGGGAAGTGCACCCCATAGGCTAGTCAGGGAAGACCTGAGTTCAAACTTTGATTCAGACACTTATTATCTGGGCAAGTCATTTAGACTCTTTGAGTCTCAGTTTCTCCATCCATAAAATCAGAACCCAGGATTGTTGTGAGGAACAAATGAGATATTATATACGAAGCACTTTGCAAACTTTAAAGCTGTTATTATTATTCATCAATAAAGACAAAAATTGGCCCTGAGCCTCAGCAACCCTTTTCTGCTTCCCCAGTGAAGGCAATAGAGTAGTCAGAAATAAGGCAGAGGGTATGAAGAATTTCAGTTTTCTAGACCTTCTACAAGCAGTAATTTAGTTGTTGGTACTCAAAACGTGAGATATTTGTCCAATGACGCAAATTGACCTATTACTGGAAGAAATGAACCATATCATCATTGACATTCTTAGGATAAATGAAACCAGAAGACACAAGGAAATTGTGGTTAAATAGGATGGTTCACAGCATTTTCCTTGGAGATACAATCAAAAGAGTTGGCAAGGTTGCATTTGGGTAATTACAGGAGGGCTTATGACAACCTCAAGCTGCGCCCTAGTACAAAGCCTATCCTTGCAATATCACTGTTCTCTTGCTGATGGTATGTGGGCGTGACCCTTCAAATACCACAATATCCAAAAAAATCAAAGTCATGGAAGTATATGTCACCAAGCTGTAATTTGTAAAAAATAAATTTATACTTAAACAAGTTACGGTATACATGACAGATAGTGTGGGGTAGCAAGAGGAGCGAGCATAGGGCTGCAAGTCAGGAAACCTGGGTTCCAGTCCTAGCTATGTGACCTTGGATGAGACACTTTCCTTACTTAAACCTCATTTCCCACCTGTACAATGGAAGATTTGGACTAGATTGTCCTCATCACCTCCAAACTGGACTATTGCAGGAGTCTTCGAATTGTTCTGTCTCAAATCCCTCCCCATTCCAGTCCATTCTCCACATAGCTGCCAAAGTGATCTTCAGAAAGTACAAATATGACCATGTCATTTCCCTACCCAATAAATTCCAGTGGCTCCCTGTTATCTCCAAGATCAAAATTAAACTCTTTTCTTTGGCCTTCAAAGACCTTCATGAATAGGCCCTAAACTGCCTTTCCGTCTTTATTGCCCATTATTACCCCCAACATTCCCTATAGTCCAGCCAAATTGACCTTCCTGCAGTTCCTCATATATAGGACTCCTTGTCTTTGAGTTAGCTGTCTCCCATGCCTAGAATGTACTTCCTCCTCCCCACCATTCTCTGGGAATTTATCATTTCTGTCAAAACTTAGCTCATGAGCCACCTTCTATGAAGCCTTTCCTGGTGCCCTCAGCCACTAATGTCTTCCTCTCCAAATCCCCTTGTATCTAATTTGTGTGTATATATATGTATATACGTGTATGTATGTAATATACATATATGTGTGTTATCCCCCCATCCATTCCATCTGCTCCTTGAGGGCGGGAACCATTTTTTGCTTTTATCTTTGTGCCTAAAACAGAGTCTGACACATAGTAGGCACATAATAAATCCTTGTAGCTTGATTAATGAGCTTCAAAGTCTCAGCTCTAAAACACTATGATCCTCTACATTTGTAAAGGCCTTCATTGCCTAAAACTAGGTATGTTACCTATCACTTCTCCTCTGGGGTTCTTGGGCATCCTTAAGGGGGTCTGGGGTAACTAAGCACTCTGTCTAGACTCTATCTATGTTGTTCGCTCAATTATAGAGGGTGGGTCCTTAGCATCCCAGTTCCATTTAACCACTTAACAGATTAGCTTTTTACAGAAAAATATTTAAAAGCTATAATAACAAATATATAAACACTTTAGATGAGTTTCTATATAGCTCTGTCCCAAATTCCAAGTCCAAAGCCTATGTTGGGCTTGAGGTTCAGGCATCTTGACTTCCTGCGGCTTTCCTGTTGTGTGACTGGCTATAGCATCCCACCTGGAATCCTACCTCCAAGGTCACCTTGGCTCAAACTCCCAGTCCCATGGAGATCACCACCTGTACCTAGAAACCAAGGACAAATGAACAGAAGACAGGCAACCCAGGACTGTTTCTTGGACCCTCAAGGTAAGAAAGAGAAGGAAAAAAGGTATCTCCCTCCCCCTCCCATCAGGTTAGTTCAGGGTGCCTGGGCTGTGGTGAACTGTGATTTTTGCCCTCTGAACACAACAGGAAAGAGCAGGCAGGAAAAAAACTGAGAATGACCCAGTCTGGCAGTTTTAAAGATGCAGCCTGTTCCAGGAATGTAAATGATATGAAGGGTGTTACTCCCATCCACATGGTAGGGCAATGTAAAGAAGCAGGTGACCTCTATGTTAGCTGATCTGGGTATACTCCAAGCAAGCCCTCATTACACAGTCAACAAATATTTATTGAATATCTACTAGATGCCTATAATATTATAGATATCCTGAGGATAAATAAAATACATAATAAAAAACAAGAGAGATCTGGGTTTATTTCCTACCTCTGATATGGGGATAATAATGTACCTCACATGAATATTATGAAGATCAAGTCACATAATCACAGAATTTGAGAGCTGGAAAGGACCTCAACAGATACATCATTTAATTCATACTCATACTCTATAACATACTCAACAAATATATGTCCAGTTTTTGCTTGAAGACCTCCAAGGAAGAGGAGCCCATCACCTCCAAAGAAATCCATTCTACTTTGGGATTGCTCTTTAGAAAACTGTTAGGAATATTTTCCTGATAAGCCAAAATCTTTGTAACTTCCACCCATTTTCCTGTTTCTGCCTTCTGGTACTAAACAGAATGAACTGAAAATTCCTTTATCCACATTGTTGTTGTTCAGTCATTTTCAGTCATATCTGCCTCTTCATGACCCCATATGGGGTTTTCTCGGCAAAGATATTGGAGTAGTTTGCCATTTCCTTCTCCAGCTCATTTTACAGATGAGGAAACTGAGGCAAACAGGTTTAAGTGACTTGCCCAGGGTCACACAGCTAGTAAGTGTCTGAGGTTGGATTCAAACTCAGGAAGATAAGTCTTCCAGACTCCAAGCCCAGTGCTCTACTCACTGAGCCACCTAGCTGCCCCCTTACAGCCACATTACAGTACAGCCCTTCGGATAGCTGAAGACAGCTATGAAATCCCCCATGTTTTCTCTCCTCCAGCCTAGATGTGCCTAGTTCTCTCCATCAATCTTCATATGACATGGACTCAGGGCTTTTCACAATCCTGGTTGCTCTCCTTTGACGACACTATAGTTTATCAATGTCCTTCTTAAACTGTGGTGCCCAGATGAAACACAATACTTTAGATGAGTCCTGACAAAGGCAGCGTACAGTGGAATTATCATCTTCCTTTTCCTGGAAGCTGTGCCCTTTTTAATGCAGACCAAGATTAATAATAATAGCTAGCATTTATAGGGCGCTTTAAGGTTTGCAAAGTGTTATATAAATACTATCTTATTTTACTCTCAAAACAGCCCTGGTAGATGGGTGCTAGTATTATCACCATTTTACAGATGAGGAAACTAAAGCAGACAGAGCATGAGCGACTTGCCCAGGGTCACCCAGTGGGTAAGTGTCCGAGGCTAGATTTAGACTCAGGCCTTCTTAACTCCAGCTCCAATACCCTCATTCACTGTGCCACCTAGCTGCCTATGTTTTATAGTTTTTCAGCTTCCTCATCAGTGTTTCCGTTCCACAAAACCCTTAGATCTTTTTCACAACAACTGCTATCTCTTCACACCTCTTCTATCGTACGATGGTAAGGCTGATTGTTTTGTATCCAAGTGTAAGATTTTATATCCATCCCTATTAATTTCTCTCATAAGATTCAGCCCAAAGGGCTAGCCTATAAAGACCCTTTAGAATCCTGCCTATATCATCCAGTGTTTTAACTACCCCTCCCAGCTTCATGTCATCTGGAAATTTGAGGAGCATATCATCTATGTCCTTATCCACGGCACTGATAAAAATGTTCAGCAGCCCCGAGCTAAACACAGATCCATGAGAGGTTATATGCAGTGTGCTTTGTATTAGCTATTCTTATCCTCTCCTCTGGCCTTTTTACTTTCAACTTGATTAAAACAGTTGTGCCTATGAAAATGGCCTGAAACAGGATCTCCACATCTTTCTTTCAATGCGCCTTGTCTTAAATTTCTCTAGTATGCCCTACGCTGCCTATAATCGCCCTGCCTGTGCACTCAGTAGGCATTCAATCCTTGACTGATCAGTGTCTCAATCTCAATAGCATTCCTCACTTTATTTATCAATACCACTTCATTCTTGGCATTGTTTGGAAGCTATTTCTCGAAAAGTTATTAAAAGGCTGCTTCCAAGATGGATTTCAAGGGCAGACTCTCCCAGGGCCTCTAGCAGAGTTCTGTGGGCCAGCTGGTGAACAGCAGTCTGGGGATGCTTCTGGTTGCCATAAGGCTGCTGCTTTACTTCCTTACCAAATTAGCTCCATCTCATGATATTCAAAGATCCCCCACCCCCACCGCAATGTCCTAAAAAAAGAACTAAGGGTCTGTCTGTTCACAGAGAGAGTAGCTACCAAATCATTTGGGAAATAGTAGAGTTTAGTGAACAGGAAACACTGATAGGATTAATCATTTAACTTTCAATGGAATTAATCTTTGATCTTTTCCTCCAGCCAAATGTGTTGTCTTGTCTGGGCCAAAGTGGTCATTGCCATCAGGACCTCTTATCTTCTTCCTAAGTAGCAAAAGAAAAGAACACCCAGTGGTCTGCTTTCCCTATGTAATTCTAGGCTTTTAAAACTTTGTTGCCTTCCCCCAGTCCAGCACACACCCCTTTCTTGCCCTCTAGGTGATACTCATTTTCAGTTTTGCAAAGGATGGACTATTCCATGACTTGGAGTCATTTGACTTAAGGAGTAAAGGATGTCATTAAATAAATGTGTGAGTGAGGATTGAGGGGAGAATGAGCCAGTCACATGGCAAGAGATAGGGATAATGAATAGGCAGCCCGTGTACTCTACTGACACACTTGTGATGCCAAGAAAAAGGAAGAGGAAAGGCTCTACTATGTTGAGTGAATGCTGGTGGTGATCTTATGGGAACATATGGACCAGGGTGGTACAGGATGGGCAGACATGGGTGGGTTTAAATCTCTATCTTTGGAATTCATCCACATAGATGAGATCACAGATCTATCTGAATATTTGAAAAGAAGCAGAGCCTTAAAGGATATACCACTCAAAAATAACTAAATCCATCCTCTTTGTGGATCAATTCATGGGACAGCTATTTTTTTGAGTTAAGAAGGGAAAGAACAATATTGCTGCTGTTGTTAATTTTAATGTAGTAACTATTAGCCCTGACTACCAAGGTCATCATAATAACCCCAGATCAAACAAAGGAGATCTAGGGGGACAGAATGCCTGTGGGTTGTTTTGGGGTATTTGGAAAAAGGTACTTAAGTAAGCATTTCATCTGAAATCAGCGAGGCTGTCAGACATAGAAATGGGATATCTGAAAACAACTAGCCACAGCTTGTCTGGGTAAAAATCAAATACTTATTGAGGGCATTTAAAACTAAATCAATATAATGACAAAGAAAGAGAAACTAAAGGGATGCCCCCCAATTAGAGAGTAGCTGAACAAATTATGATAGAAGGGTATGCGTACTATTGTGCTGTAAGAAATGATAAAAGGGATGAGAGTAGAGAGACCTGGGAACACTTGTATGAGCTGACACAGAGTGATGTGGTAGAACCAGAAGAACAATTTAAACAATAACAACCACATTGTAAATACTGAACTCAATGTAATGACCAATCACAACTTCACAGGACTCTCAGTGAAACATGCTACCCACATCCCAAGAGAGAGGGCAGGCTGTAGTATTTGACATATTTTGGGGACACAACCAACGAAGGAATTTGTTTTGCATGACTGTCCATTTGTTACAAGAGTTTTGTTTTTCATTTTGAAATGGAGGAGGAGGAAAGATAGAAAGAAACTAGATTTTTGTGAATCAAAAAAAATTAAATCAAATTTTGAAAATAAAGTGATTTGTAAACAACAAAACCCACTAATCATGACATGTTTAAAGAAAACTAAACAAATCACATTTTGGGCAACCAGTGGAGAGATCAGTAAGTCCAGATTACTAACCCCATCAGGCAGCACATTTAAGGCATTTGGTCCATGTAGAAGGCTGATTCCTAGAATACCATATCGTTGATCTCATTAGCCAGTCTAAAAGGATGGGTTTAAACTCATGTTATAAAAGCAAAGAACTCTTGGGTTTTATCAGATCAAAACAGGAAGAAAATCACATGGATATGAAATCCTAGAAAAGAAAGTCTGCTTACATCAGCTTCTCACCCTGACCCTCCTAGAGCTGAATTCTGAAAGGATTTAAGAGTGATGAGTTAATTCATCTGGCCATTCGACATTCCTCCTGCTTGGGCCATTTGACTCCTCATTTCCCTTCCAACAGAGGAAGGAAAAGAGATCCCTTTCACCATCAGAGAGGCTTCCTGGTACAACAGCATTAGTCAGAAGAGCCGGTTTCAGGTCCCAGTTCTACCTTTTACAATAAAACAAACATTTGTTAAGTGTAAAGCACTATGATAGCCCCAAGGTCCTATTAATGATGGTAAAGGGGAGGGTCAATTCAACATTTATTAATTGCCAACTGTGTTCAAGGGACTGGGGTTTCCAAGCCAAAAACGAAAAAACAATTCATGCCTTCAAATCTTGCATTCTACTCTATAGCTTTAAGAAACTTGAGAAGATCAATTATTTTCTTCTGAGGTGCTCTAGGCTGGTTTAGTTGAGTATCCTAGAATCACAGATTCTCATCTAGAATTCCTAGTCCAACCCCTTCATTTTATAGATAAGAAAACAAACTCGAGGAGTTAGAGTGAGTTGTCTAAAGGCACAGGGAGAGGAAACAGGAGAGCTGTGGTTTGTTTGTTTCTGTGTTTTTAACCCAGGCCTGTGAATCTAGCCCTCCCCCCCTTCCGTGTAGCACCTGCAGATCACTGCCTACAGCCACCTCAGCTGGGCCTTAAAAGAAAAAAGTATTTCCAGAGGCCAGCTATGTAAATTCTCTGAATCTCAGTTGCTTCATGTGTAAAATGGGGTAGTTAGTGTAATACTTACATACACAGAAAATACATACCCAGAATTCTTGGGAGGAAAGCTTCTTAAAAACGAAAGCATTACAAGCCAAGATCGGAAGGAAGGAAACTGGGGGGGGGGGGGAGGGGAATTTGCAGCAAGTTTCTCTGATAAAGGCCTCATTTCTCAAATGTATAAGGAACTGAGTCAAATTTATAAAAATAAGAGACATTCACCAATTGATAAATAGCCAAAGGATGTGAACAGGAAGTTTTCAGAAGAGATCCAAGCTATCTATCGTCATACAAAAATGTTCTAAATCACCACTGATTAGCGAAATGTAAATGAAAACAACTGAGGTACTACTTCACAGACGTCAGATAGGCTAATATGACAGAAAAGGAAAATGACAAATGTTGGAAGGGATGTGGGAAAGTTGGGACACTAATGTCCTGTTGGTGGACTTGTAAACTGATCTAACCGTTCTACAGAGCAATTTGGAACTATGCCCAAAGGGCTATAAAACTATGCATACCCTTTCACCCAGCAGTACCACTATTAGGACTGTATCCCGAAGAGATAAAAAGGGGGAGGGAAGGACTTATATGTCCAAAAATATTTATAGCAGCTCTTTTTGTGGTGGTAAAGAATTGGAAATTGAAGGGATGCCCATCAACTGGGGAATGGCTGAACAAGTTGTGATATACGATTGTGATGAAATACTTTTGTGCTATAAGAAATGATGAGGGGAATGGTTTCAGAAAAAACCTGGGAAGACCTACATGAATTGATGCAGAGTGAAGTGAGCAAAAACCAAGAGATCATTGTACAGTTAACAGCAACATCTTATGGATGATTGTGAAAGACTTAGCTACTCCGATCAAATACAATGATCCAAGATAATTCCAAAGGACTCATGATCAAAAATGTTATCCACCTCCAGAGAGAGAACTGATGATCTGAGAAGATTTTTCCTGGTTGGTTTTTTTTGCAACATGGCTACTATGGAAATATATTTTGCGTGATTTCACACATATAATTTATATCATATTGCTTGCCTTTTCAGTGGGTGGGGAAGGGCTGGAGGGAGAGAGAAGAAATCAAAAAAAATTTTAAATGAATGTTAAAAATTTAAAAACTACCAATTTATTAAAAGGGAAAAATAAATTAACTAGGGAGATCCCTAGTGCCTAGAAAAGTTTGTTATGTTTTTTTAATGAAAGCATTATAAAATTTCATTCATTCATGGTGTTAGGCCCCTTATCTTCTAGAGTCTAGAGATGACTCCTAAAGGTTTAAAATTCTAGAATGAGCAATATCTGTATGAATGAATGTCAGAAAGTCAATGGTCAAATTGACAATTGTAAGAGAAACATTAAACAAGTATAACATAGGCAGGACTTAGCATTCCACATGAGGCAGGGGCTAAAGTTGCAGAATCAATGGAGTCCTCTGTTTACACAGGGTTTAGACAGGGCTGGAGAAAGCATTATCACTCTTGTGGTTGGTACAGGAAGGATGTGTGTTTCCAGGCAAAGAGTGCATTTTAGGAGAAAGGTCAAAGTTGGAAGCAGAAGGATTCCTGTTAAACTTGTTAAACACACAGTTACATCTTGTTTGGCTTTCCCTTTTCAGTTGTCTGTCAAGGGTGTTTTGCATGGGATTCCTGTATCCCTGACTAGATTCTCCATTCCTTGGAAAAGACCCCTGAGGATAGTGGATAAAGTGTTGGACCTGGAGTCGGGAAGGCCTATGTGTGTTTGAATCCTGCCTCAGATATTTACTAGCTGTGTAACTCTGGGCAAGTCACTTCGCATCTGTTTGCCTCAGTTTCTTCATCAGTTAAATGGGAACAACCATAGCACCTTCCTCTCAGAGCTGTCGTGAGGATCAAATGAGAGACCCTAGGAAAAGTGCATTGTAAACCTTAGAATGCTATCTAAATGTTAGCCATTGTTGTTATTATTGTAAGGGGTGTGTATGTGTGTGTGTGTGTGTGTGTGTTTGTGTGTGTATTTCTGTGTATGTGGCCAAAAACTGCCTTATGTTCTTATATTCCCCAGGGCACCAAGCGGACAGATAGGCAAACTTATTATCAGTGAATACTTTCTGATTACCAGTGGAAGGAAACATCAAAGTTTCCCCACAGAGAAGCAAGGTCTGGGCAATCAAAAGAGTTGAGGAGGCTATCTGGTGAAAAAGAAATAGCTGGATTTGAAGTCAGAAGTCTCAAGTTCAAGTCCTGGCCCGGCCACTACTACCTGTACAACTTTGGGCAAGTTGTTTAACCTCTCCAGGCTTCAGTGTCCTCATGTATAAAATAAGGGGGTTATACTAGAAGACTTCTAAGGTCCTTTCCTATCCTAAGACCATAACCCTGAAAGAACTAGCACAGTGTTCCCTGGTGACAGGTACTTTCGAATCTCCACTTATGGAGATCTTTTAAAAGCATAGGTTTTCTTTTTTGGGAGGTGGCAGATGTCACTCAGCCCAAAGGCTATGGGATGCACTAAATGATATCCAAGGATCATGGAAAGAAAAATGAAGGATACATGTTTCATATGCAAAGGGACATCCTAGAAAAACCAGACTGCCCACCTATAACCTCCTCCCTGCTGAGACCTCCTAGTACTCATTTTAGGATCCAGGCCTTAGGTCTCTGGCCTCTGCCTTTGCCCCAGGGCCTTCTCCAGTGCTCTAGAGGCCATTCCAGGATCAGACCCATTTCAAATTGCCAGCTCCTGCCTCCTGTTCAGACTCCCTGAGGCTGTACCTTTGCCTGCTCCTCCTGCCCAGGGTCTCCTGGGCCTCATAGGACACATAACCATCTGCCATGAGGTTAGAAATGAAGTGAGGGCCTAATATTCTACCCCTTTTAATGGACTTCTTTCTAGCTGCTGATAATATGCCTGCACTCCATTCCTCAGAAAATAACATACTTTTATCCAACATAAATTTTGAAGGGAGAGGGTTCTAGCATACCAACTGGAACACCGAACCAAATGTAGTCATATTACATTTAGGGACAAAGGATAGGCACTAGACCTTGGTATATATTTCCTTGGTACAGGGAACTCTTAGGTGTGGAAACTCCCTCTACCATTGCAAGTCAGCACCTTTTCTGCAATTTATAGTGTTAGAGAGTAGCCTAGAGCACTGAGAGATTAAGTGACTTATCTAGCGTTCCACAGTCAGTCTGTGTCAGAGGTGGGATTTGAACCTAGATCTTCTTGGCTTTAAGGCCAGCTCTCTATTTTACTCTATTTACTATACCATGATACCTCTAAATATATATGTGTGTGTGTGTGTGTGTGTGTGTGTATACCCCTTAAATTTTAAGTCTGATACTTGATTTCTAACATTTAACTTCACAAGTTCAGGATAAAGAAGCAGTATCTAGATAACAATTTATCTGAGAATTTAGTAGATGGCAAGTTCAATATCATCCAACAATGTGAGAAGGAAGCCAAAAAGTTAATTCAAGGCTTCATTAAAAGGGACATAATGTTCAGGACTAGGAAAGAGAGTCCCACTAAATTCTGTCTTCATCAATCACATTTGAGTGTTTCTTGGTGTCACATTTTGGGAAGAACACCTTAAACTGTACAAAGGAGGGCAATTGAGATGGTGAAGAGCTTAGAAATTATAGCATCACTGGAGAAAACCGTGAGACCCTTTATTTGGTCCCTTATAAACTGAACTTGTTTAACCATACCTAAACCCTCACTGCTCCTCAATAATCCTTTTTCTCAAACTCAGGTATGGTCGGTCTGGAAAAGAGAAGACTTGGGGGGGCGGGTGAGAGTTAAATTTAAATATCTGAAGGACTACCACGTGGAAAAATTATTCTGCTTGGCCCCAGAGAACAGAACAAGGAGCAATATCTAGAAGTTTCCAAGAAGCAGACCCAAGCTTGTTCTAAGGAAAACTTTCTAACAATTAGAGCTATTCTAAAGTGGAATGGGTCACTTTGGGAGAAAATCTTTTCCCCTTCACTAGAGATCCTCAAAGGCTAGACCACCCAGTTAACAAGCCAAGTCAACAAGGATTTACTAAGCACCTACTATGTGCTAAGAACTGAGGTCACAAAGAAAAGTAATTGTTGGGCATATTATAGACAGGATCCTTGTTCAGATACAAATAAACTAGCTGGCAGCCGAGGTCCCTTCCAGGTCTGAAGTTGTGGTTTTGTGGTTGTCTTCCTCACCATCCATTCTTTCCTCACTGCCTTGCAATCTAGCTTTTATCCCCATCATTCTCCTGGAACTGCTCTCTCAAAAGTCACCAATTGGTTCCCAATGGCCACATGCAATGGTCTCTTTTTGGGCCTCAGTTTTTTACCTCATCCCAGAATTTTACACTATCTACCACATCTTCCTTTTAGATCAGAGGTTCTGGAACCCCTGGGATCTATGAACTTATTTTTAAAATGGTGTTATAACTATAATCTTTGTGCATTTTTTATGCATTTAAAACTATTATTTTAAGAAATTCACTGGATTTTTAAAGAGCTCCATATATCCCAAAAATAGCTAAGAACCCCTGAGCTAGTACGTCCCCTCTGGCTTAGATTGTAGAGTCAGGAAATAACTAGATGAGATAGAAAACCATCATATGAGCCTTGTAAATATTCTTGAACAAATGTAATATTAATGGATTCAGACAGTCAGCTGGAAATCATAGAAAGCCAAGTCCAGGCTACGAAAGTTAAATTATGAAGAGACCATATGGGATCACATATTTAGAGCTAGATGGGATCTTAGAGGCCTTGGAATCTAATCTTCTCATTATGCAAATGAGGAAACTGAGGCATGGAGAGTTTCAATGACTTGCCCAGGATTACACATCTAGTAAGTGGCTGAAGGGTTTTTGAACATAGGTATTTCTGATTGCAAGTCCAGAGCTCTACACACTAAAAACTCACTGAAGATTTAACAAAATATTAGACGAGCATTTGCTTTAAACAAGTTGTTTCCCCTTACTTCATGTTTGTTTGTTTTGAAGAGTCTTGGGACACTCACTTCTTTTCATAAACAGTCCTATAAACTCAGCATCTTATCTTGGCAGCAGATCTCCTGGGATCCAGAGCTCACAGAAGGCCTAAAGATATTTTGTCATTGGAAATTCAACTAGAAAAACAAACCCCTCACAGTTTGTTTTTCTGGGGAGGGGGAGGGGGTTGTCGTGGTGGTTTCAAAAGTTGTGGTTCTAGGTGCCAAAATATCCCCAAAGCTGCTGCTGGTAGCACTTTCGGGCTACCTAATTCCCCCTCAAAACATAGGAACATCCTTCTCCCTCTACCTATTAATTGACCAGTGGAGAATGAAGACTTGGGCTAATTAGTATGGAATTGTTTCCATTAAAAGCTTAACGGAATTACAGCCATAGTTAAATTGCATTCCACTGTTTCCAATTAAATAGGAAGTCATGGGTGTGGCCAGCCCCAGCACTACAAATTAGGAATCTTTGCCAAAGCCGAACCTCTTTGTTTCTAAGGCTATCAACAGTTCTATGTAGTATTTGTACACTGAATATGTTGTGTTTTTTTTTTTTAATACAGCTAAAGCTCTTGCAAAACACAGGTGAGATGTAAGAAGGCAGAGCTTGAATGACAAGAGAGTACAAGAGAAGCAATTTCTTTCTTCCATAGCTTACATTTCTAATGCATTAAAGATTCTTCTCCGTCAGCTTCTCCTCCTCATCCCCCAGGAGAAAACTGACCAACCACACTAGACTCTGGCTCTTCAATCAATCAACAAACAAGCAGGTATGAAATCTGTAGGTGAGAGCTAGGCAGGAGGTATGAAGTTCAGATAAGACACTTTCCCTGCCCTCATGAAGTTTACCATTGGTGGTAGTTTGGAGATTACTATGATTTGGGGACAACCTGATTAAGATATCAGAATTTTCTGTAATTTATTGGAAAGTGTAGGAAGAGTGAGGGATATAATTTTGAGATCTGACCCAAATATGACCCAAAATGCTAGATACATATCTTGGGTAAGTTACCTGTCTGAAACTCAGTTTCTTCAACTGTAAAATAGAGATTATAATACTTTCATTGAAAGACAGATCTAGGTTTCAGTCCTGTGATCCTGGACAAGTCATTTAAACTTTAAGTGCAACTCTCTTCCACAATTCTTAAGAAAATAATTTAGAGACTAATTGCCAATCTGCAGTAGTATAAGAAGTTTCCTATATCAATGAAATCATACGTACAGTTTTTTTTTTAATCAAAATACTTGCACTGCCTTACTCCAATGGATTGTTGCTCACCCTTCATTCTCAAAGAGGACCAATGACATCAGGAGGGTGATGTCTTGATTTGTGCAAGACTTGGATTTAAGTGAGGCAGGGCTTCCAAAAAGTCATCAGCCTTTCTCTTTCCTCCAGAGTCATTGAGAGTCCAGCAGCAAGACATGAGTCACAATGACTGGAGATGGCCCCCACTCCAAGGGATGCTGTGAGGCTCAAGGAGAATATATGAGAAAAGCTTATTAAACTGTAATGTGCTACAGAAATGTGATGTTTCACATGAAGTGGCTCATAGCACTATTACCACCCACCCTCCTTCCATTTCTCTAAGTTCACTTTACAGGGCTCCAAAAGTCTCAGTGCAGTTTTAAGCTTTAAATAATATGGTGTTGATCCTACTCCTAGCATGCCCAGCACTATGCTAGGCACCAGGAATACAAAGGCAAACATGAAATGGTCCTTGCCCTGAAGGATGACAGCAACATATCTGCTATGGGAGGTAAAGAGCAAAGAAATTCTATGAAGACCTTGACAAGAGCCTCAAACCAAATCAATATAGACCATGAGAGATGATCATTTCAAAGCAAAATGGGAACAGGGCTGAAAGAGCAAGACATGTTTGAAAATACTGTTTGAGATAAACAAATAAAATGAGCCAAAGACCATAATCAAATAACCCAGGTGCCTTAGGCCAGTATATCATGAGTATATTCTTCAAGAAGTGAGTCAGAAGATGTTAGATACTGAAAGCATTAGAACATCACCCAAACCGGAAAAAGGACTATATTGTAACAGAAGAGGAATGACCAGTGACCAATTTGGGAATTGTTTCTGAATCATCTATCAATGAATGTGTAGTCATGTCACCAATTGGTTGAAGTAAGGATTAAAATCATACCCAATTAGAAGAAAGCATAAAGATAAGAAAACACTGTACGCAATTATAACTATTTTAACTCAATTTTTTAAATGAGCTGCTGACTCCAGAAAATGACCAATGGAGAAAGGTTGTCATCCCCTGAGATTCCAACTCCATCCTGTTACCAAAATGATATTGCTAAAGCATGGTTCTGACTAGATCACTCCACTGCTCAGTAAACTCCAATGATTCCTTATTATCTCTAGGATCAAATAGAAATTCTCATGTTTTGGCTTTAAAGCCCCTTACAGTCTGGCTCCAACTTTTCTCTGATACAACATTCCTTCTCCCTTCACCTTGGGAGATACACAGGCTGTTTCCATGCCAGATGTGGACTTCCTCCTTAGAATCTGCCTCTTAGAATCCCTAACTTCTTTAAAGCTTAGTTTATACACTCCCTTCTAAGAGGCCTTTAATCATCCTGCCATTTCCTGGTGATCCCCTCCACCCAATAAATATAATAGCATGTATTTTTAAAAATAGGGGCAACTAGTGACACAGTGGATAGAGCTCTGGTCCTGGAGTCAGAAAGATTTGTCTTCTTGAGTTCAGATCTGGCCTCAGATTCTTACTATTTGTGTGACCTTGGGAGTCACTTAACCCAATTTGCCTCAGTTCCTCATCTGTAAAATGAGCTGGAGAAGGAAAGGGCAAACCACTCCAGTATCTTTGGCAACAAAATCCCAAACATGGAAATAAAGAGTCAGACATGACATGACTGAACAACATCAACAACATTTAAAATATATATATATATATATATATATATATATTTATATGTACATATATATATCTTATATATACTCATATGTGTACATACTGTCTCATCCTGTACAATGTGGGTCTTTGAGGGCAAAAACAGCTTCCATTTTTGTCTTTGTAAACCTAGCACTTGCCTTACTACCTGGCACTTAGTAGCGTGCTTTAAAAAATGCTTGATTAATTGATTGACCAACACCATTCCTTAGAGATGCTTAAGCACTATGAAATATTCACCGTAATGAAGACACAAAGCCACGAAATTGCATCAGCAAGAAAACATTTGGCCCTGCCAGAAAGAGGGACGTAGCAGCCAAGGACAAGCCTAGTTTAGAATACAAATTCATTTTCAAAATATTAGGGAGAAGGATGATAAAAGATCACAAACATTATTGCCTCACAGCATAAAAAGAGAAATAAAAGGCTACAGAACAGTAGAGAGAAAATGGAGCTTTAAAGAGCTTGGTCTGAGACCTGGTTAAGCCAGTTAATGCATTTTTACATTAAAGTGGAAGGTGTGTAACAAATAAACCAGAAAGGAAACAGATTTGCCAGTGTTTAGGGTCAATAACAGTAAAACAACAGAATCTAGATTCCAGAACCTCAGTACCTGACATATAATATGAAAAAGTGGCAAAGGCATTAAGAAATTGAAGAGTACAGATCAAACTGACCAAATGCATACAGAACAAATCCCTACTAGTAGATATGATGCAATCTTTAAAAATAAAATTTTACTGATATTTTGTTTTTATATCAACAAATCTCTGCCCCTCTCCCTCCAAGAGAGACATCCGTTATACAAAGAATAAAAAAGAGAGAGGAAAAACAGTTCAGCCAAATCAACCGGCATATCCAGAAAGTCTAATAAATTCCATGTTTCACATTCATACTCCCCTCACCATCCCAAAGAAGTAGCATATCTCTTCTTTAAGACCAGGCTTAGTCATTATAATTTTAGAACATTCATGTTGGATTGTCTTGTTCTTGTTGTTCTCCTTTTCATTTTTGTAGTCATTATGTATATTTCATATATTACATATTAATTTGCAGCAATTTTTCATTGTTGTAATAATTGTTGTAATATTACTTTCCAGGTTCCACTTACTCCATTTCGCATCAGGTCATATTAGTCTTTCCATGCTGTTCTGTATTCATTATTTTCATCATTTCTTACAGGACAGTAATATATTCCATCACATTCCTGTACCATAACTCATTTAGCTATTCCCCAGTCAATGAACACCCACTCTTGACTGCTACAAAAAGTGTTGCTATAAATAATTTAAAGCACATTTAAATTCTTCTTATCACTAACCTCCTGGAGGTATATGCCTAGCAACAGAATCTCTGGGCCAAAGGGTATTTTAGTCAATTTCTTTGCAAAATTTCAAATTATTTCCCAGAAAGATTAGACCAATTCACAATTCTAAAGTGATGAAATTTTCAAGGCACTTAGAGATTAGTTTGAAAGATCAAGCAAAGATTCTTCCTTCCCACCCCCCATGAAAAAAAATCATAGCAAAAAATTGATCAAGAAGAACATCAGCTACTTCCATCTTTTATACCTATTGAATAAACTAAAATTTTATTAAGAAAAACACTGTGCTAACTGCTGGGCACACAAATAGGAAAGCAAAACCATCTCTTCTCTCAAAAAACTCACATTACAATGGGGGAGACAACACGTGGAGGAGGTTTTAGTCGCAAATCAGATGGAAATGCCCAGTGGTCTTTGGGATGTAGCAGCAAAGCTGATGGCAATGCACCTTCTTTAATATCATTTTTATTGATAAAACCTTATTTATCTCTGATGTTATACCAAATACATTGGTGGTGATAACTTTTTTAATTGGCTCTTCAGTTGGTTGGTTGTTGTCCTTCATTCTCAAAGAGGACCAAAATGACATCGCTCTGTTAGGGTCAAGGTATATCATGTCTGCCTGTGGCTGATCAGACCAATGCTAGCTCAGAAGGCTCTACCACAGGTAGGGCACAAATAGTCCATGTCAACATTTGGAGTGGAGATGTATCTAAATTTGTGCATCTCACATTTCTTTTGGGCTATTGCAATTCTGCTTCACCCATAGGGCACAGGTCATTATTTGATGCAAGCATGCCATGTTGGATGGTCCTGTCCCAGTGTCTCCCATGTCTACAACCAATTCCAAAATTCTCCAGTGAGACCTTGAGAGTGTCCTTATATTGCTTCTTCTGACCACCATGTGAGTGCTTGCCTTGTGTAAGTTCGCCATGAAATAGTCTTTTAGGCAAATGCACTTTTGGCATTCAAACAATGTGGCCAGCCCATTGGAGTTGTGAATGCTACAGTAGAATTGAAATGCTTGGCAGTTCAGCTCAAGAAAGGACATGGTAGTTACAGGGAGGTGGGGACGTCAGGTCCAGAGGACCTGCAGAGACAGCTGACAGGTTACATCTCCAAAAAGGCTGCTCCCCTGGACAACAGCTGTTGGACACTGGCCTATAGCAGGGTTGGTGGTCTGGATAGGGCTGTCATTTCCTTATTATGACAGGCTTAACTGCCTGATGACAGCAGTTAGTCAGTGGCTCGTGTTGGTAGTGGCAGAGGTGGTGGTTTCTTTTTCTCCAAGGTTGCTCCCCTTTGTGAAACTGAATTTAAAAATACATAAAAAGGAAATAAGCGGACTTCTATAATTCATTTTCTTCCACACACAGTAATATAGTTGACTGAAAGTCGTAGAGACCCTAAGATCCTGCTTGCCTATTACTTGTTTATTATACACATAAAATAGTATTTGATTTAGTAGAGCAAAAAGCAGCCTTAATCATACAAGATCAAGCAATCAACACAAGAACTGAAAAGACTTTGTTCAATGATCTACTCAGCACCAACATCAAATGAAACCCAAAAGAAGATGTGCTCATGGAAGGCATTCATCCATGTCATGGAAAACTTCTTGCCCAAAATCCAAATAGATAAGATCCATTTAAATTAAATTAGAAATCAATTTAAAGATATATTAAAGGTAACTAAGAAATAAAAAAATCATAGATATAGCATTAAAAAGTTGATCTCATGTCTATTTGAATGGATGAATAAATAAGCAGAAAAAACTTTTAAGTCCTTATTATGTGCAAATAGAAAATTTCTATAGATGCTGCTGGTTTTAAGAATTGTGCTATTTACATCAGACCTCAGAATGCTGCAGGGTCATTGACTGAAGGAGCAAAGTAAATTAAAAGTAATCTGCTTAGCAATTCACAGAGGAAAAATGAACAATAGATCAAAGAGCTTGATTTCAGCTCCTGAGGAACAGATCATTAAAAGAGATGACTAGGGAACATAAAAAAACTAAGTAAAGATCACAAAGAAACAGTTACAAAAGGAAGAGGTCATATCAGACTGATTTTATTTCCTTTGTTGACAGGAATATTAAATGACAGATAAAGAGAAATATATATATGTATGTATTTTTTTTATCTAGATTTTAGCAAAGCCTTTGATAAGTATGTTATACTTTTCTTATGGAAAACATGGAGAGATGTGGGATAGACAATACAGTTGGATTCATAGGAGAATCATTCTAGAAAAGAAACTACAGGTCCATCCAGTCCTATCCTGTAATTTTATTTACTCTTCTTCCAACCTTATTTCCAAAATTGACACATTGTGTTGCCCAGGCTTTGTGCACTTCTGGAGGGAATGGCTGGTCCTTGCTTGGGCCTGTTTTGTATTCTCTTGTATCTTACTGCTGCTTTCTCTGGGAACTAAGTGCTATGTTCTTCAAGGATCTCAGGTGCAGCCAAGGCAAAGGAACTGTAAACTTTCAGTACCCAAAATGGTCTGATTTAGGGTGAAGTCTGATCGCTGCTCTGCTTCTCTTAGATTTGCAAGCTCTGCCCTAGGTTTGGGTCCACGCAACACAATTGTGAACTTGTCCCCTGGTTGGAGATCTAGTAGACTGCTGCTGGCCTCTGTAAAGGTGGAAGGCCTTGCTAGTGCAGATTGACATAATTTCAGGCTCCTCCTTGGTCTGAGCTCCCTCCCTTGGTTACTCAGCTGCAGGCTTCAGACCGGGCTGTGGTTGAATCTGAGACCTCCCTTCAGGATCAGAGCCATACATCTGCTGCTTGCTTCTCTTCCCGTTCCTTGGCCAGTATACCACCTTGGGTCTGGGACTGCTCCTTGTCCTGTTCTGCTATCCCTGGTCACAGGTCCCCTCATCAGTCCACATTGGATCTTTGAGGAGCGCTGGGATTAGAACAACAGTGCTGCCAAATACACCTGTTCCTGCTCTCTGCACAGTGTCAGGTCCCTCTCTGGTGGATCCTGGAGCTCTTCTCACCATGGTGGTCCATGGAGGCACCCTCCTGCCTAGACTCTGACTCCAGTGTCCACAGACCTCTATTTATCTTGCAATGCCTAAATGGCATGAAAAAATGACTCACCATGGTTTTTCCTTGGATTTCCCATTCAGGACTTGCTCTGGTGATTTCCTACGTATCTGTTGGAGCAGTTGAGGGTGGGGGTTAAAGACAAGGCTGGGCCATACTGTTCCCTCTTACTCTACCATCTTGTCCTGTCATTTTACAAATGAGGAAATTAAGGCCAGAAAAGTCATGTGCCCAAGATCACACAACTATTAAGCTGCAGAGCAAGGATTTGAACCCAGGTATTTTGAATCCAAGACCATCACTGTTTCCACTATATCATGCTGCCTCCCAAATGCCGAAGATTCAAAGGTGTGAGAAACGTGGTGGTTTTGGGGATCACGGACTTCCTAGGGAAGGCTGTACAGACCACAGGACTCCCAGAGGAAGACCAAGTGGTAGCCATCCCTTAATCTGTGGGGATCACAGGGCCTCCTAGGGGTCAGACCCTAAGGAAGACCCAAGCGATGGCCCCTTAGGATGGCAATAAGATCACAAGGTTCCCAAGACAGGGCTGGAAGTCCCAAGTGATGTCCCCTTAAGAAGGCCGTGCAGACCACAGGGTTCCCCAAGGGAATCCAGGGTGGTAGCCCTCTTAACACCACAGTGGGGATCACAGGACACCCCAAGACAAGATCCAGGAGTAAGCCCGGCAAGCTTCCGCTGCCTGTTGCTTCCCTTCATTTGACCCTAGGAAAATCCATGTGATTTGCCCATTCACACCCAAAGAACTCAGGACCAGAATGGGCAGAGGAAGGCATTTTATTATGCTCCCCAAGAGAGCAGGTGTAGTGCTCACGGGAACACTCACACTGATACAGCTGCAGGAGCAGGGGTAACCATTCCCTCCACTCCTGCTAGAGTCATGGTTAGTTTACAATCTTTGTTTTTTACATAGTTTTCCTAGGTTATACAGTTTATATAAATAGGATAATAAGGATATGGAAGCAAAAGTGAAGTTAATTAGATTTTCCTTGTCTTAGTTTAGGATTAAACTATATTCTTTTACTTCCCCTACTTTCCCTCTTTAACATATGCAAATTACGCAAATCAGTAGGCCTGGATTCTTGGCCAAGACCAGACCCTAGATAAGCTTGAACAGGTTCAAGTGGGTTTGGCCTCTCTAATTCCCTAGATTGCCTTCTCGAAAAGTAAGCACATGCGTACAAGCCTCTGACCTCTCACCTGACCGACCTTGAGGCCTGGTCTCTGCTAAAGCTGGGGTGGGGGAGGGTGGGGAAGCACACCTTTAGTTCTGTGGAAACAAAACTCCTCCTCCCATTTCTTACAAAGGGTAGTCATTAGTGATTCAATATCATGGTGGCAAGAGTTCTCCAGTGGAGTATACTGGGGGAGGGTCTATACTTTGCCTTCCATTATTTAACACTTTTTAATAAATTATTCGGACAAAGACATGCTCCTCAAATTTGAAGATGACACAAAGCTGTGAGGAATACAGTGGATAACAGAGGCAAAATCTAAAAACATCTTGTCAGCTTTGAGCGCTGAGCCAAATAAGGATAAAAGTAAAACTGACTGCCCTACTTTGGAACTTCTCTGACTTCCTACATGCCCCAAGCAGCTCATCTTTGGGAGAATCTCATCATCCTGCAAGATCCCATCAACCTTAGGATACTCCAACTCATTATTACTCTCTGTCCCTCTGATTGGAAAGTGGAGTCATGAGCTCCAAAAATTCCATTTAAGGAGGGAACTCAGCTCAGAACACTGCATTTCTCACTCAGCTGCATTACTTTGGGAATTTTTTTTTATTTCCACCACGCCCCTGCATCAAGTACCTTCCCCAGTCACCTCCTACCTGTTTTTCTGATTCCTTTTGTGTGCTTGTCTTCTCCAACTAGATTATAAGCTTCTTGAAGGTAGGAACTATCTTCCTTTTTTGTATTTGTATCCCTAGTACTTAGCATAGTGCCTGATTCATGGTTGGTACCTAGTACATGTTTATTGACTGACTGACATAGGTTCAAAGAATCAACTTCCCAAATACAAAATAACCAGGATAGATGGCAATTTGTCCAAAAAAGATTAATGAAACCCAATATAAGTCAGTAGTGTAATATGGCAGTCAAAAAAGCTAAAGTAATCTTGGGTTACATTAAGAGAAAAGCATGGCTTCCAGGAATAAGAAGAAGATAGTCACTCTGAATTCTGCTCTGCTCATCTTTCAATATGGTGTTTATCTCTGCATGCCACACTTTAGGAAGAACATTGATAAACTGCAGAATGTCCAAAGAGGGCAAGTAGGATGGTAAAAAGCCTTGAGTCCATGTCATATAAAGATCAATTGAAAAAAATGAGGATATTTAGCCAAGAAAATAAAAGACTTGGGGAGCACATGTATTCGAGTATTCAAGGGTTGTTGGTAGGAAAAAGAATCAATTTGTTCTGTTTGGCTCCAGAGAGTGGAAATGAGAGAAGTGGGTGGAACTTACAAAGAAGTGAATTTAGGTTTGATGTCAGGAAAAACTTTCTAACAATTAGAACCTTCCAAAAGTAGAATAGGAAGAGGTGGTGGGTCCACCTCTTTGGAGGTCTTCAAGTAGAGAGTGGATGACAATTTTTCAGGCATGAGTGAGATTAGGTGTCTACTGAGGTTCCTTTCAACTCAAAAATTCTGTGATTCTGTGAAGAATGCATAATGATCAGATTATGGCATGCAGCTACTCTCCAAACGTCCATTGAATCAGTTTAATACAGATATCTTTGACTAGCGTAAGAAATAGACAATGAGCTTGGAATTAAATAGGAGATGATCAGGCTAAATTACATTTGGAAAATTTTGCTGCACTTTCAACAATCCTGAGTATGTTCACTGCTATAAAATCCATCTTTTTCATCCCAACAGTTTCCCAAGTAATGCTATTTGGTTGCAAATTATGGAATATAAGGACTATAATTTCGGGTAATTCAAAGGATGATAAAAAGATATGTCATGGTTAGGGTAAGGCTACAACACAAAAGCAGCTAGGGGGCACAGTGGATGGAATACCAGGCCTGGTATTCCTGAGTTCAAATCTGGCCTCAGACACTAACTAGCTGTGTGACCCTGGGCAAATCACTTAACCTTATTTGCCTCAGTTTTCTCATCTGTAAAATGAGCTGGAGAATGAAATGGCAAACCACTGCAGTATCTATGCTAAGAAAACCCAAAATAGGTCACAAAGAGTCAGACATGACTGAACAACAACAGCACAATAGCAATGATGGTGACTTGTTCCTAAGAAGCAACATTAAAGACATGAAGGACATATTGACTGTCAAAGGAAGTGAACTGGTCATATATGAATGAGTGAAGAATCATCTGATTCCTGTGGTTGGTGGGCAGCCACAGAGGAAGGTCATTAGCACCTTGGATAGATCCTCTGAAGGTTCTGCAGACAAACATAGACAAGAATAATTCAGGGATGGATGGATGGTGAAAATCTATGGCATCATGGTCTTACAGAAGTATTGAAGAAAGGTAGTTGGCAATATCTCCCACCCAAATGGAAAACTTGTCCTGAGTTTTAGAGTAAGTCTTGATTGAGAAGCAGAAGGCTGGGAAGAAAGTTTGAGGACACTAAGTGCTTGGAGGACTGGGAAGAAGGCACCACTTCTTAGGGGGAGGGGCTGATAGAGGAAGGCATTGAATAGAAAAGCTGAGGGTGCTGGAAATAACTTTGCCTGTTTCCTGCTTTTGTTTGATGGAGAGTCTGTTTAAACAGATACCTCCACCTCCATTTGTCAAGTCTGATAAGATCTTTACTATCTTCTAAATATTTACTAACGGTCATTTCACAAAAGGAAGAGGAAAAATCAGAAAGGGCATTGATCTATGCAGTAAAACATTTAGATTTAATATGCTTTCACATCACTTATACAGAGGAGTAGCTAGGTGGGCCAGTCCAGGAGTCAAGGAGGACCTGAGTTCAAATCTTGCCTCAGAGACTTATTAGCTATGTTACCTTGGGCAAGCCACTTAACTCTGCTTGCCTCAGTTTCCTCAACTGTAAAATGAGCTGGAGAAGGAAATGGCAAGCCACTCTAGTATCTTTGCCAAAAAAATCCCAAATGGGGTGACAAAGTCTGACACAACTAATAAACAAAAAACCACAACATGCAGAGGAGCAAGGACAGGTTCAGAGACATCCCATGGGACAAATTATTCCCCTTTACAATGGTATTTGAATTAACCTGGTATTTTTTTTACCTGGTATTTGAATTAACTCTAATCTGACAAGACCTCTGATTGGTTACTCTTTCTGCTCCCTACTTGACCCATGTTATTCTTCCCCAGAGGATTCTCTTTGTAGTTGAGGAATCAACATAAATAGTAGCAAATTATATGTCAATATAGCGATTAGCTCCATACTGTAGAAATGATAGCCTTTGTTATTTTCTATAGTCTTATAAATACAAGAAACTGAGGGGAAGCTGAAGTACCCTATGTTCCTTAGTCTGAAATGAACTCCACACTGTTCTGCTTTTTCTATATACAGTTGTAGTTGTACGAGGAGTAGCATAGGGTAGTAGCTAGAGAACCCATCTTAGAGTCAGGATGTTTTGGGTTCTAGTCTTACCTCATTCATTATTGGCTTTGTGACCAGAAGCAGGTTACTAAGCTCTCAGTGCCCTAGTAAACATTTTAAGACGATAATTTGCAAAACAGTTGCCATTCTGTATTAGCAGTGAAACTTCCTCACCTGAGAGTTCTTACACCCATAAAATCACAAAAGTCCAAAAAAAAGAAAGATATTCATATAGATCTAAAAGGATAGGTACTGGACTTATGGTTTCATTGGCATAGGAACTCATTCTACCAGTGCAGGATGGCATCTGCTCTGTAATTGATAGTCTTATAAGTGTTACCTAGGGCACTCAGTAAGAGACTTGCCCTGGGTCATAAAATCAGTAATGTGTTAAAAATTGAACTTGAATCCAGGTCTTCCCAGCTTTGAGGTTGGCTCTCTTTCTACTACATCATGTTGCCTTTCTAATCTAATTATGTAGGTATGGCTGCATCTTTTTTTTTTAATCCAGACTTGCAATTTCATGAGCATAGAAGCTCCCTCCACCGACGCAAATCAGCAAATCTGTAACTTAAAATCTTATTTGTCAGATACGGGATGTGAACCTCTATCCTCTCTAATTAGGACTAAATTACTAAAGCAGGAAAGGAATTATTTTAACTTAGTCCACATTGCACCATAGTCAATCACAGTCTCTATGTCTCCATTTTAATCTGAGAGTTGGAAATAGCATGTACTGGACTCCTACAAGTTTAATGAGTAGATGAATCTGTGCTCATTCATTTAATAGTATTTAATGATCATGTGCTACGTACAGAGTATCATATTGTTACAGATTCTTGAAAGAGTTACTGAGTAAGTAGATGATGAGAACCTTACTTTCAACATGTCTACAAACTCTCAACACGGAAAATGAAGCATCTCTATTTCTAAATGTAGCCCAGGCTAATAAGAACAACAATGTTTATATGCCTATTTAAGGCATGCAAAGAGCTTTACACACATTTTCACATTTTATAAGATCATAAGTCTACAGCTGGAATGGATGCAAGCTAGTCCAACATGCATATGATGAAACTGAGGACCAGAAAGGTTAAGTGACTTTCCTAAAGTCACAAAAGTAATAAGCAACAGAAATGGGATTAGAATCCACGTCCTCTCACTTGAGAGCCAATGCTCCTTTCAATCAACTCAACAAACATTTATTAATCACCTATGATGTGCAAGGCATTGTCCTAAGTGCTGTGGAAACAAGGATAAAAATGAAACAACCTCTGCCCTCAAGAAGCCTGCATTCTACTGAGGGAATACAAACCCAATACATAGATTAGTAAATTAAACTAAATTCAGAGTTTCCCAAAAGTCTTATATTCTACTGGGGGGAATACCAGTATATAAATCAGTAAATTTAAAGTTAATAGAGGATATTCTGAAAGTCTTAGTGCAGCTTTAAGCTTTAATAGCTTAAAACATAAATGACTTTTGGGACATTCTACACAAAGTAAATACAAAATAATTTGTGGGGAAGAAATGACTACAACTTGGAGAGTATCAGGAAAGGCCTTCTATAGGAGGTGGTGTCTAGGCTGTCTTGAAGGAAGCTCGAGATTCTAAGAAGTAATGCTTTCTAGGTATATAGATCAGCTCAGGCAAGGCACAGAGATGTGGACAGCAAGTAGCCCAGTTTAATTAGAATAGAGAGTGTGAAGGAATAATCTGAAGTAAGTCTGAGAAGATGGGCTGGAGTCAAACTGTGAAGAACTTTAAATACCGTAAGATTTTGCAACTATTTGGAACTATTCCCAAAGGACTATAAAACTGTTCATACCCTTTGACCCAGCAAAACCACTACCAGGACTGTATTCCAAAGAGATGTTTTAGAAAGGGGAAAGAACCTATATGTAGAAAAATATTAATAGCAACTCTTTTTTTGCAATGGCAAAGAATTGGAAATTGAGGGTATCTTCGTCAATTGGAGAATGGCTGAACAAATTGTAGTGTATGATTGCGGTAGAATATTAATGTGCTATAAGAAATGACAAGCAGGATGCTTTCAGAAAAACCATAGAAGATTTATATGAACTGATGCAAAGTGAAGTGGGCAGAACCAAGAGAACAGTGTACACAATAACAGCAATATTATATGATGATCAACTGTGAATGACTTAGCTATTCTCAGCATTTCAATGATCTAAAACAATCCTTGAAGGACTTAGGATGAAAAATGCTATCTGCCTCCAGAGAAAGAAGTAATAGAGGCTGAATGCAGATCAAAGTATATTTTTAAACTTTATTTTATTTACTTATTTTTGGTTTGTGTTTTCTTTTACAACATGGCTAATATCAAAATAAGTTTTGCATGACTGTGCATGTATAATCTATATCAAATTGCTTGCATTCCCAAGGAGGGAGGAAAGAGGAAAAGAATTTGGAACTAAAAATTTTTTAAATGAATGTTAAAAATTGTTATTACATGCAATTAATATATGTAAATTTTTGCTTAAAACTATTTTTTTAAAAAAAAGATTTTGCAACTTATCCTAGACTCTAGGACCTAGAGATAATGGAGAGACACTGATATTTTTGTAAGCAGGTGAGCGGTGTGATCATTACACCACATTGCTTCTGAAATTGAAAAGAAAAAGTTCTCAGCACCCAAACAATTACAAGGTGGTGGAAAACAGAAGAAAAGTCACAGGAATGGATATCAGGAGACAGGTTCTGGTCTTGGCTCTACCACTGACTATGTGTCTCTGGGCAAGGTATTTATTTATTTGACATCTCTGGTCTTCAATTTCTTTACCTAGAAAAAAGAAGTCTGAGCTACCAGGAATTCTTAACACAAGATCCATGAACTTGTTTAAAAAAACACTTTGACAACTATATTTCAATAAACTGGTTTCATTTGTAATCCTCCAAATATTATTTTATGCATTTGAAACATTCTTCTAAGAAAGGGTCCGCATGCCTCACCAATTGCCAAAGGGATTCATGAGACAAAAAAAAAAATGTTAGGAACCTCCAAGTACACGATCTATAACATTCTTCCCTGCTTTAGAATTATCTATAGATATTATGATGAACATTGTTTTACACATAATTTATATAGTATGCAAATTTAAGGACATTGCCTCCTTTTCCCTAGGTCAGTTCCCAGACCTAGCTTATGTGTTTGACTCATTTCCTATTCCAGAAGCTGGCCTGACCCAGCTTACCAAAAAAAAAAATTGGCTGAAATCTAGCCAGGTCTGTCTAGCCTAAATTTCAATGCTGCTTTTAATATAGTCACAGCCAATCGAGGACAGATTTAGTCAAGGTGATTGGTCTAATAAATGGTCAAGTCAGCAAACATTTATTAAGCACTTATTACATATGAGGAACTGTGCATTGCAAAGAAAAACAAGCTACAATCTCAAGGAACTCACTCTCTAATGGGGGAGGAAACATGGTAACACTCAAAAACTATACAGAAACAAGATATAGACAGGATAAATTGGAAGTAATCAAGGGACAGAAGGCACAAAGATTAAGGAGGACTAGGAGACACTTCTTGCAGAAGGTAGGACTTTGGCTAAGATTTATTTATTTTTAATAATATTTTATTTTTCCCCAATTACATGTTAAAACAATTTTTAACTTTTCTTTTAAGTTTTGAGTCCAACATTCTATCCAATCCCTCCCTCCCTGAGGTGGTAAGCGATTTGTTATAGGTTATACATATGCAATCATGTAAAACATTTTCATATTAGTCATTCTGTATAAGACAAGAAAGGAAGAAAGAAAGAAAGAAAGAGAGAAAGAAAGAAAGAAAGGAAGGGAGGGAGGGAGGGAGGAAAGAAGGAAAAATAGTATGCTTCAGTATGTATTCAGACAATATCAGTTCTTTCTCTGGAAGCAGATAGAGTTTTTCATCATGGGTCCTTTAGAATTGTCTTGGACTATTATATTGCTGAGAACAGCTAAGTCAGGGGTGGGGAACCTGTGGCCTCAAGGCCACATGTGGCCCTCTAGCTCCTCAAGTACAGCCCTTTGACTGAATCCAAACTTCACAGAACAAATTCCTTTAATAAAAAGATTTGTTCTATTTATGGACTCTGTCAAACTTGGACTTGGACTCTGTCAAAAGGCTGTACTCAAGGACCTAGAAGTCTCAAGGCCGTAGGCTCCCCACCCCTGATAAGTCATTCAAAGTTCTTCATTGTACAATATTGCTATTGCTGTGTGCAATGTTCTCCTGGTTCTGCTCACTTCACTTTGCACCAATTCATGTGAGTCTTTCCAGGTTTTTCTAAAATCATCCTACCTATCATTTCTTCTAGCACAATAGTATTCCATCACAATCATATACCACAATTTGTTCAGCCATGCCCCAATTGATTTAATTTCCAATTGTCAGCCACCACAAAAAGAGGGGCTATAAATACTTTTGTGCAAGTATGTTCTTCCCCCCTCTTCTTTTTTTTGTCTCTTTGAGATGTCAATCTAGAAGCAGTATTGCTGGATCAAAGGGTATGAACATTTTTATAGCCCTTTGGGTATAGTTCCAAATTGCTCTCCAGAATGGTTGGATCAGTTCACAACTATACCAACAATGCATTAGTGTCCCATTTTTTCCACATCCCTTTCAACATTTATCACTTTCCTTTTTTGTCATATTAGACAATCTGATAGGTGTAAGGTGGTACCTCAGCACTGTTTTAATTTGTATTTCTCGAATCAATAGTGATTTAGAACACTTTTTTCACATGACCTTAGATAGCTTTGATTCCTTTATCTTAAAACTGTTTGGCTAAGATTTAAAGGAAGACAGGGAAGCCATAAAGCAGAAATGAAGAGGGAGAAAATTCTAGGTATGGGATAGAGCCAGTAAAAATATCCAGAGTTGGGAGATGGAGTGATGTGTGTAAGGAACAGCAAGGAGGCCAGTGTTATTGAACTGCAGAATATTGGAGGGGAACAAGGTGTGAAAATATTGGAAAAATAGGAAGAGATCAGATTATGAAAGGATTTAAAGTCAAATTGAAGATTTCATACTTTGTCCTGAAGGGACTTTATTATAGGTTGGGGGCAGGGAGAAGGTGACATTCAAGCCCGTGTTTTAAGACCACTTTGACAGCTGAATGGAAGATATACTGTAATAAGGAGGAACTTGAAGAAGTGAGAACTAGAAGGCCACTGCTATAGCTGTATGACGATGTGGGACTCTACCAGAGTGGAGACAGTATCAGAGGAGATAAGGGGCATATATAAGAAATGCTGCAAAGGTAGTATAGACAGTACTTCATAACTAATTGGATATGTAGGGGGAGGAGTTAGTCAGTCAGTCAATGAGCATTTATTAAGCACCTATGTGTCAGTCATTGTGCTATACATTAGGGATACAAGTAAGACAAAAGATGGTTCCTGCTCTTGAAGAGCTTACAATCTAACAGAGTGAGGAGTTGAGAATGACATCTGCTGACTGAAAAGATGGTAGTACCCTCAACGGGAATAAGGAAGTTAAAAAGAAGGGTTTGAGGAAACAATGAGTTTAGTTTTGAGATTTAGATGTTGAGTTCAACATGTCTATGGAACACCAAGTTTGAGACGTCCAATAGTCACTTGAAGATGAGAGATAAGAGGTCAAGAGAGATGTTAGGGTTGGATAAAAAGATCTGAGAATCATCTACACAGGGAAGATGATTATTGCATGTATGGGAGCTGTTGAGATCACCAACTGAAATAGTATAGAGAAGAAAAGGGGGCCCAGAACAGAGATTTGGGGGACACCTACTGTTCCCAGGCATGACCTGAATGAAGGAGACTGAAGAGAAGTAGTCAGATAGGTAGGAAGAGAATGAGAAGAGGTAGTGTCACAAGACCTAGGAGGAAGTAGAAAAGAAAGGGAAAGACAGTATTCCTCGGGGTCAAATGCTGCAGAGGAGTCAAGAAAGATGAGAATTAAGAGAAGACCACTAGATTTGGCCACAAGGAATCCCTGCTCTAACATATCTGCCAAGTGGCCATCTACTCTATCCTTGATGACCTCCAATGAGAGGAAAATCCACGATTTCTCATGGTAGTATTCTACTTTTGTATAGCTTTACATTATTAAGAGGCTTTTCTGGACAGCAGGTCTAAATTAGTTTCTTTGTTGTAACTACTACCCATTAGATCATAGAATCATAGGTTTAGTACTGTAAGGAACTTTAGAGGCCATCTGGCCCAATCTCCTCATTTTACATATGAGGAAAATGAGGCTTAGAGAGGGTAAAAGACATGCAGGGTTACACATAGCTGGTCAATGATAGAGGCAGGATTTGAATCCAGGCCTTCCTGATTGCTCTGTAGCAAAACAGACGAAACTAATTCCTCTTCCACATTACAGCAATGAAGAGATCTCTGGTAACTTTGGAAAGGGAAATTTCAATAGAACGATGAGATCAGAAGGCAGGGAGTTAAGAAAAGAGTGAAAGGAATGGATGTTGAGGCATCAATTATAGGCAGTCTCCTTAAGCCATGAAAAGGAGGGGAGATATATAGGACAATAGCCAGTAGGGATGGACAGATCAAGTGAGAATATTTGGGGACTGGAGGAAACATAAGCAAGTCAGTAGACATTGGGAAAGCAGCTAGTAGACAAGGAAAGATTAAAGATAATTGAGAGTAGGGATGATAGAGGGAGTAATCTGCTAGATGAGATGGTCACGGTAAAAGCAACTCACTTCCATGAGTATATATCTAAGGATCTACTATGTCAATTCAAATCAAGTCAATAAACAATTATTAAGGGTCTGTTATATGTCAGGAAACACTGGAGATACAAAGAAAGGCAAAAAAACGTCCCTGCTCTCAAGGTTCTCACAGTTCAATAGGGAAATCCATATTTGAACAATTACATAGACAAGATATATAGAGGGTAAGTTAGAGATGATTTCATATGAAAGGCACTAGCATTAAGGGAGATTGGGAAAGGCTTCTTGCTGAAAGAGGATTTTTGTTGAAACTTGAAAAAAGCCAGGGAAGCCAAAAGCAGAGATGAGGAGGGAGAGAATCATAAGGATGAGGTATGCCCAGAAAAAAATGTACAAAGTCAGGAGTGGTTGGACAGGTAGGAGGAGATGCAAAAATAAATTAAGGTCATAAGAATAGAGAAGACAGTAGCAAAGAGAAGATGGTGATTGACGGTGTCTGTGGTTTCAGAGAGGTCAAGAAGAATGAGGAATGGGAAAAAGCCATTAGATTTGGTCATTAAGACATCATTTTAACTTTAGAGAAAGGGGATTCAGTTGAATGGCAAAGTAGGAAGCCAGTATGTACAGAGTGTAGAAAGTGAGAGAAAAGGAAGTAAAGGCACCAATCATAGACAGCCTTTTCATGAACTTTGGACAGGGAAGAAATATATGGGAAAATAGCTAGTGGGGATAAACAGATCAAGTGAGAGTTTTTTGAAGATATTAGGGGACATGGGATGTTTTAGGGCAATAGGTAAGTGGCCAGTAGGCACACAGTGACTGAAGATAAAAGAGGGTATAAGGATTATAGAGGGGGTAATGTGCTGGAGAAGACAGGAGAGAATGAGATCACTTGTGTGTAGAGAATATTTTGCCTTGGCAAGAGAAAATTCATCTCTTCATGTGATAAGGGGATAGAGGAATTGAAAGTTGCAATGAGTAGAAAACAAGGTTTGGAACTGTATGTAGATGTGTATAGATGAGGTGGAGTGGGGGAAGGCTCTAGTATGAGGACAGCAATTAGGGAGGAAATAAGGACCATGAGCCAGGCACTGACCTCATTGAGGAAAGAAGAGGGGTGCACAGAAAGTCAGTAGATAGAAGTTACTAGAATTTGGATGAGGTGATAGAGGTGAAGACCATGAACTTCAAAAGAGGAGAAGTTACTGAATGATGATGGTAGAGGAAGAACATGGAAATAGCAATGAGGTGCCTGAAGTATTCCAACTCCTTTACCTCAACCAATGAGTCAGGGGTATGAGTGAAAGTACAACCACTGCTAGAAAGGTTGGCCAGGGAGATAATGTCATCAAGAGGGAGCTAGGTCTCAGTGAGAACAAAAAGATGGAAGGAGTTAGAAAGGAAAATATTGAATATGAAAGCAAACATGTTACCTAGGAACCAGGAATTCCAGAGAATACAGTGGAAGGGGAGACTAGATTTGCAGTGGGATGTTGGGTTAAGGAGATTGGGAATAAGGGAATGAGCAGTTAGGGATAGGAAATGGTGTCTGAATAATGACAACCAGGGGTTCAAAATCGCTGAGATGAGAAGATGGTGAAGTGAGTTAGTCATCAAGGAATGAGTTCAGGTAGGGTGTCAACATGCCTAGGGGTTCTGCCTCAGGTTGGAGTCCACTGAGTACAAAGTACTATGCTTGATGCTGGAGATAGAAAGAAAAAGTGAAAAACAAAATCATTCCTAGCAAAAAAGGGATGAATTCCTCTAGATTTCTTCATCATGCTTCAGGAACCTCTTCACTCTGTGAGATCAGTCCTGCAACTCACACCTTGTCACTAGCCTCTGCCCCTGAGCCCCTCTCTCCCTCTAATTGGAGAATGGAGACCAGAGAGCTTCTCCTAGGACTTCCACTTAAGGAGTACACTCAGGCTAGCCATTTCTTCATTTCTTTCCTGGCTATGCTTCTGAACTCCTCCATCATGCCCCTCCATCATACCTTCCCCCCCAACCCTTACTTCTGTTTTTCTGCTTCCTTTTGTGTGTTGTCTTTCCACTTAGATTATAAGCTCCTTGAGGGCAGAGCAGGGACTGTCCTTTGTCTTTCTTTGTATCTCCAAGGTTAGCACAGTGCCTGGCATATAATAGAAGTTATTTATTGACTGGCTAAGAAGAATGCAAATTGCTCTTGCCCAGGTGGTCTATTCCGTAATAATTGTTTAGATGGAGAGGAATCTGCAGCTGCCTTAGGTATAGACATAAAACTTCACACAAATATTCTTCTCCATAGAAAACACAAATAAACAGCAGAAAATTACTTACTCTTTGCCAACCAGCTCAGACACAACATAAGCAGTCAAAGTTATCAGCAAAAGTTGAAGGGAAATTGGCACCAAATCATACCCTGAGGAATCTTTGTTTCTAAGGTGAATAGTACAATAAAGCTGCCTGTGCTCTCTAGAATGATCCCTTCCTCCTTCCTGTCCCTTCTCCCTCACTCTCACTCCACACACAGAAGACTTTGGATTTTGATGTCTATTTCTTCATCAGTCTCTAGCCATAGAGTCATTCAATAGACAGAAATTCAATAAGATGCATGCCTTTGCTTCTAGACAAGTGAAAGCTTAAACCAAGGTGGTTAATTACTTATACTTTTTAAGACCCCTGAGCATAGAGATTCCAATCTCTCCTTCAAGCTTTAATAAGGCTTACGGTTCTTTGTTGTATATAATCAAATTCTTCTCTAAGAAGAGTGAGAACAACAGATTTGAGCCCTGAATTCAGTAAACATTTCTTAAGCACTTACTTACTGTGAATCATTTACTATGTTTACATTTTCCTTCTCAAAAGCCTCTCCCCCTTCTTTCTTCTCCCCTCTTCCTTCCTCGTCTTCTCCTTTCTCTCTTCCTTGCTTCTCCCCTCCTCTGTAAGTACACAAAAGAACACACAAAAAAATATGAGTAGGAGTCAATCAATGAAAGAGCCACAAATCCATGAATTCAAATTGTGTTAGGATACTTGGGTTACAAAAGCAAACCAAAACAATCTGCCTGTAAGTACCTTAAATTCTCCTGAGTGAAAGCAACGGCATACACAAATAAGCTAATACAGCAATACAATAAATACAAAGCAATCTTGGGGGAATACTAATAACTGAAGATGTCAGGAGATGCTTCATGTAAGAGATGGCAATTGGTCTAAGCTGGAAAGAGGAACTAAAGGTCCCAAGAAACAGAGATGAGGAGAGAAAGCATTCCAGGAATAGAGGACAACTTGGGCAAATGCAAGAGGGAATAACAAGGAGGTCCCTTTGGCTGGAATGGAGAGTACATGGGAGTGAGCAATGTGTAATCAACCTAGAAAGACAGGCTGGAACCAAATTTAGAGGAACTTTAAACACCAGAGAAGGTTGTATTTTATCCTAGAGGCAATAGAGAGTTATTGAAGCTTCTGAGCAGAACAACAATTCAGACCTGTGTTTTGAGAATATTAATTTGGCAGTTACATTTATGAAATCATCCCCTAGCTTTAAAGGTCTTCCTCAGGCTAGACAACCTCAATACTCTTAACATCTCCCCATACAGCCTTTTATCCATCCTTTTAAACACATGTATTACTCTTCTATGGACCTACTTTGCAGCTAGCCCTTCTCAAAATGTGAGGACCAAAATGAAACCACATTTTACTAAGGGCTTGACTAATGCCAAGGATAGTAGAAGGATTATTTCCTGACTCTTGTATGTCATACTGTGAATGCACATGGTATCATATTTATTTTTAAAATAACATGGTATACTTTTCTATTCCCCCAGTGTTTCCTGAGTCATGACACATGTGTTCGTTGCTCCTCAGAATGACCTCAAGAGACAAATGCCATAGTAGAGAGGACTCACAAAATTCAGGCAAAGCAGGGAGGGGAGGGGGCACCCAATCCCTTGCAGCCCTTTTACTCCTGTTTGTGGTTCAGTGCATTATGACCCTCATCCACACCTGTTCCTCTAAGCAGATTTTGAGATTCTCAGTTCTCTACAGGTTTCTGGCTCAGGATGCCAGGAGTCCACACTATGGGACCTCTTCTGAGATTCATGAAAGACACCTATGAGCAGATCAAAACTTTCTTTAGAAACCCAAGCCTGACCTGCTCTCCCAGAGATTCTTGATATTTGAGGACCAGTCCAGAGGAGACCCAACAGGCCAGCTCCAAATGATGACTCCTTGAAAAAGGAAACCTTTTTCAGCAGCTCCCAAGCCCTGGACTAAACTATTCCCTGACATCAAGGTTGGTCAAGGAGGAATGTTTATACCGTATTTCAGAGCTGCAGGTCCACATGAGCCACCACCCCTCCCTCCACTCCCACTGTTCTCCACCCATGGTGAAGAGGAAAGCCACAGCTGTCGTAGAGCTAAAGATGGTACATTCAGCAGGGAAGGATGGGAATAGTCTCCAGCTTAAACAAACCTGACAATTATAGGACCTAACCAAGATAAATATAGCTGCTGAATAATCTCTTTTTTTCCTTTTGTTTATTTGAATCAACCTGCTATATTTTAGGTTAAAGGAGCCTGAGGAGCAAGTGGATTTCCAATGTGTATTTCAAAATATTTCATAATCTTTTTTAAAAAAGGACTCTATTTGGACATAAAAGGAACACCGTACTGTTATTTAAGATATCTATTGTGACCCTACCCCAAAAGAAGTCTGATAACAAAGAGATGGAAAATTTTCCTGTTTTAGGAAACAGGCTTCTCACCATGAATTCTCTGTGACACATCTGATTTCCCACTTAGCTCACTGATCCAAACAGCCACTAGGTAAGAATGGATGTGACACAGGCCTAGCTGTGTTCCAGTAACACAAAAGGAAGTATGAGCTACACAGCACTGGGAATTGGAAATCCTGTCTTCATTACTCAATCAAAGCTCTGCTACAGCAGCAGCAGCCAAGCTCTAGGATACCAACCATCATTTATATTTGGAAACACTTGCCTTTAGAAAATTTTCCACATTTAAAAAAACATTAACCTTGAGTCTTAAATATCCGCTGCTTTCCATTCTATCAAAGACTTAATTTACATCGCAAAATGGAACACTGTGAAATCTTCACAGAGGAGATAGGGACAAGTAGGCAGGTCAATTCTAGCAGACAAATCACCTTCAAAAGCCTACAAGCAGGCTCTCCCTTACCACTGACCAGGCTTTTCCCTATTCCCCTAATGAAGCTATTGACTAGTTTTCCCCACCCCACGCTGAATGCAGGGGAGATTCTGAGAGAAGTTTCCCCTAAAAATTTGTTAGGTCAATGTAATGGACTCAGCAGCTGAACAGGTAATGAATTTCCCTTTCTCCTACAAGTCTCATTTTCTAACAAAAGGTGAGACTCACTGACTGTCACTTTTGCTACTTTGAGGTTACCCCCTTTTTCAAAAAAATAATTTTTATGTTCCTTTTGTCCTTTCATTGCCTCCATTTCTGAATGAATCCTTCCTCCCAGAAAGTCAAAAAAAGTTTAGTAAAACTAACATGATGAAAAAAAATCTGATATTATATGCAGTGTTCTTTATCCATAGTCCCCCACGTCTACAAAGAAGGTGGGGTGTACCTTCTCATAGGAGTGACTGCTATTAGAAAATATTCACTTTGTCTTTATACCACCTTTATTTCCAACTCTATCCCTTCCCCCAAGATAGCTATCTTGCAGCAAAACTTTTAAAAACAAGAGAATAAAAGCAGTTTAGTAAAACTAACCAATACATTGAACAATGTCTGACAGTTTAGACAATCATTCACACTCATAGTCCCCCTTCTCTACAATGAAGGGAGGGAGATGCATTTTCTCAGCTCTTGTCCTGGACCAAGTTCCGGTGATTAGCTTTTCAGACATGGAGTGAGCAACCTATGTCCACAGTAGGTAAGAAGGGTTTTGGTGGGTTTTTTTGTTTGTTTGTTTTCTGCTAATGATATAAATGCACGTTTCCATTTGCAGCTACAAATCATTTCCAAAAATCCATGCAATTACGTTCTTTTTACTGTATAATCCAGAGATGAAATTTGTAGGCAGGGACTTTGCAGAAGAAGGTTTTATGGGATTTTGGCTGGTACATGCTTATTTTCTTTCCTTCAGCTTCCTACAAGTAGTTTCCCCCCTTCAAAAGTCATTTTCTTCTTCCCTCAGGGTTTTGTCTTAATTTGCTTCATAAAAGGATTCTTTGTGGTACCATGGTATTCCAAGGAGGAGCACCTACCCCAAGGAGATACTAACAAAGTTCTACCCCTCCAGTCCCGGTAAAGGGCCCCATTAGGGTAGGGAAGGCTTACCCAGGGCTGTGTCAAAGGGACCAGGGGCTAGAGGATTCACTCTTTGGGTCAAAGGACCTGGGTTCAAAACTCTGCCTCTGTCTCCTACTATCTGTGTGATCTTGGGCAAGTCATTAACCTCTATTGGCCTCATTTCTTCATCTTTAAAAGGAGGGGGTTAGACTAAATGGCCTTTGAAGCCCCCTCCAGCATTTGATCTATGATCCTAAGTAGATGTTCTCAGGGCTGTGCTAAGAAGGGCACATCTGACACCATGAATGAAACAAATGATGGACTTAGAGAAATCTTAAGTTATAAGAGGCAGGCTTCATTACTACTCTGTTTCTAGGGGGTGTTTACTAGTAAACAGTGGATATACATGTGTTTAAAGATTCAGAAGAAGGATTTGTTTGGGAGCCAAGCACTGAGGGAAGGCATAATAACTCAATGGTAGGATAGTCTATCTCCCACAGACACTCTCAGGGAGATATTTAGTCCTAAACAAACTAATGAATCTGCAATATTGATTACAGTTGTTTTGTCTTGGCTGTCTGCCTTCATTAAAAATCTTTTGAAGTCAAAGTTTTACATCTGGAAGTGACTATAAGATAGGCAGTGTGGTGCGGTGGATACAGAGATGGTCTTAGGGTCAGGGATACCAGGGTTCAAGTCCTCCTTCTGACAACATGCTAGTTGAAGCTCTCAAAGACTATAAAATTTCAGAGCAATTGCCTCTTCTGTATTGGTAAAGGGAGTTTTCTCACTGGGAACTCCCTACATTCTTTAGGCCTAGTCTAAAAACAATGAACCATGCCAGGAGAGTCCGCAAGGTCAACAGGATGAATCTGTAGGCTGGGAGTGTGCCTGGCATGCTGGGCTACACCAGACCACACCAAAGTGGAAGCAGTTGCAGAAACCAGCCAGTGATCCAGGCTGGGAGAAAGCTGGGAGCACAAAACTGGCAGAGATGCCCAGGCCTCCCAGCACAGGATGGGAGTCTGTTGAAGCAATGGGAGGTAGCAACGCACTGCCTGTGGCCACGAGACATCTACTCCTGAGGCTTGTAGCCCAAGGGTTTGAAATGTGTCTTCTTGAACTTCCGGGAGCCATAATGGCCAGGTAAATGGCTCTCATCCCTCCCTCCCTGACCCAGATAATACCTTGGGAAAAACCCTGGAATAGAGGAGCCAGAAGTGGGGCTTCAGTAGCCAAACAGTGGGAGTTCCTGAGCCCCAGAAGGGTGGAGCCAGCAAGGGTCAACACCAGGAGCCCAGAGGTGTATTTGCACAGCCAGGGGAAGTGGCAGACACCAGCACAGACAACAGCTGAGACCACCTGTGCTGAAGAGCAGTCCCATGGGAAGAGGAGACTTCTGGCAGCCAGACAACCTCTCCCCCACACCTCAGGAAACCAGAGGCCATAGCACACAAACCAGTAACTAGGCTCACAATGCCCAGAACAAGAGGCCTGGGACAGAGCTCCCTGAGCCGCAAAAGCAGAAATCCACTTTAAAGCCATGAAAAAGCTAACCAACAAGAAGAAGCACACGAAAAAACTGAGGACCATTGATTCTTTTTATGGAGACAGGGAAGATCAAAATAGCAATTCAGAAGAGGACAGCATTGACACAATACCCACATTTGATACCTCAAAAGGGAATATAAACTGGTCTCAAGCCCAAAAAGCATTCCTGGAAGAACTAAAGGAGGATTTTAAAAACCAAATTAGAGAGGTAAAAGAAAAAATGGGGGAAAAAAACCACTGCTGAGAACAAATCTTTAAAAAGTAAAATTTGCAAAATGGCTACAGAGATTAAGAATCTAAATAGAGAAAACAACACCCTGAAAGGTAAAATCAACCAATTGGAAAAGGAGACTCAAAAGCAAAATGAAGACAGCAATTCATTAAAAATTAGAATTGAGCAAGTGGAAGCTAATGACTCTATGAGGCAGCAAAAAGTAGTCAAACAAAATGTAAAGAATGAAAAACTAGAAGAAAACATGAAATATCTGATTGGAAAAACAACTGACCTCGAAAACAGATCCAGGAGAGACAATCTAAGAATTATTGGTCTACCAGAAAGAAATGATGAAAAAAAGAGTTTGGACAGTATCTTCCAAGAAATCATCAAAGACAACTTGAACCAGAGGGTAAAATAGTCATCCCCTGAAAGAGATCCCAAATTGAAAACTCCAAGAAATATTACAGCCAAATTTCAGAATTATCGGGTCAAGGAGAAAATACTGCAAGCAGCCTAAAAGAAACAATTCAAATATCGTGGAACTATAGTCAGGAACACATAGGGTCTTGCAGTTTCTACATTAAAAGACAGGAGAAATTGGAATATGATATTCTGAAAGGCAAAGAAGGTTGGACTACAACCAAGGATCAACTACCCAGACAAATTGAGCATAATTTTTCAGGCAAGGAGATGGACATTCCATGAAATAAGGGAATTCCAGACCTTCCTGATGAAAAGGCCAGAGCTCAATGAAAAATTTGATATCCAAATGCAAAACTCAAGAGAGACATAAAAAGGTAAATGGGGAGGAAAAAACCCCACAAGCCTTGTTAATCAATAAGGGCAAATTGTTTACATCCTTATATAGGACTATATTGTTTAATATATGTTATTTATATATTCTCAGTCTTGAGAATAGTCCAGTTATTATGACAATTGAAAGGGATACACATAGACTGTGGGTGTCAGTATAAAATAACTGATATAATGAAAAAAAAATAATTAAGAGATGTAAAGGGAGAGTTCTGGGAGAAGGGGTAAGGAGGTAGTAGAAAATGGTAAATTACATCACATGAAGAGACACAAAAACATATTATAGTAGAGGGAAAGAAGGGAGGTAGAAGAGCTATATTTGAGCTTTACTGTCATCGGATTTGGCTCAAGAAGAAATTAACATACTCTGATAAGTATAGAAGTCAAACTTGTCCTACAGGCAGTAGGAGGGGAAAGGGGAAAGAAAAGGGGGGTGGTCAGAAGGGAGGGAAGAAGTAGCAAGGGGAAAAGGGTAAGATAAGGGAGGGGAGTCAAGAGGGAGGGTAAACTGAAGAAGGTGGTGGTCAAAAGCAAAACTCTGTTGAGGAGTGAAAGGGGAAAGGGAGAAACAAAAGCATAAACGGGGGGGAAATAGGATGGAGAAAAAGACACTGATAGAAATCAGAACTGTGAATGTGAATGGGATGAACTCTCCCATAAAACAGAGGTGGATAGCAGAATGGATTAAAAACCATAATCCTACAATATGCTGTTTACAAGAAACACATTTGAAACAAGGGGATACACACAAGGTAAAGGTAAAAGACTGGAGTACAATATATTGTGCTTCAGCTAAAGTAAAAAAAGGAGGGGTAGCAATCTAATCTCAGACAAAGCAAAAGCAAACATAGATCTAGTTAAAAGAGATAAGGAAGGAAACTACATCCTGCTAAAAGACACTACAAACAATGAAGCAATATCATTATTTAACATATATGCACCAAGTGGTATAGCATGCAAATTCTGAGAGGAGAAGTTAAGGGAGTTACAGGAAGAAATAGATAGCAAAACCATACTAGTGGGGGACCTCAACCTCCCTCTCTCTGAACTTGATAAATCTAACCTCAAAATAAACAAGAAAGAAGTTAAGGAGGTAAATAGAATTTTAGAACAGGCAGATACGATAGACCTCTGGAGAAAACTGAATGGGGATAAAAAGAAATATACTTTTTTCTTAGCGGTATATGGCACATACTCAAAAACTGACCATGTACTAGGGCATAAAAACCACACAATCCAGTGCAGAAGGCAGAAATAGTCAATGCATCCCTCTCAGATCATAACACAAATTATTACAAAAATTATTTGTAATAAAGGACCATGGAAAGATAAACTAAAAATTAATTGGAAACTAAATAATCTAATCCTAAAGAATGAGTGGGCCAAAAACCAAATCATAGAAACAATAACTTCATTCAAGAGAATGACAATAATGAAACAACATACCAAAACTTATGGGATATAGCAAAAGCAGTTTTTAGGGGAAGTTTTATATGTCTAAATGCTTATATGAATAAAATAGATTAAAAGGAGATTAATGAAATGGGCATGCAACTGAAAAAGCTAGAAAAAGAACAAATTGAAAATCCCCAATTAGTTACCAAATTAGAAATAGTGAAAACCAAAGGAGAGATTAATAAAACTGAAATCAAGGGGCAGATAGGTGGTGCAGTGAGTACAGCAATGGAGTCAGGAGGACCTGAGTTCAAATCTGATCTCAGACACTTGAGACACTTACTAGCTGTGTGACCTTGGGCAAGTCACTTAACCCCAATTGCCCTGCCTTCCTCCCTCCAAAAAAAAATTGAAATCAAGAAAACTATTGAACTAATAAAATTAAGAGCTGGTTTTATGAAAAAAAAAACAATAAAATTGATAAACCTTTGGTCAATTTGATTTAAAAAAAAAAAAGAAAGAAGAAAACCAAATTACCAGTACCAAGAATGAAAAGAGTGAATTCACCTCCAATGAAGGGGAAATTAGAACAATAATTAGGAATTATTTTGCCAAATTGTATGCCCATAAGTTTGACAACCTTAGGGAAATGGATGAATATTTATAAAAATATAAATTGCCCAGGTTAACAGAAAAGGAAATAAATTATGTAAATAACCCCATCTCAGAAAAAGACATTGAGCAAGCAATCAATGAACTCCCTAGGAAAAAATCTCCAGGGCCAGATGGTTTTACATGTGAATTCTATCAAACACTTAAATAACAATTAATTGCTATGCTTTGTAGGCTATTTGGGAAAATAGGTGAAGAAAAGAGTCCTACGAAATTCTTTTTATGACACAAATATGGTATTCATACCTAAACCAGGAAGAGTCAAAACAGAGAAAGAAAATTATAGACCAATTTCCCTAATGAATATTGATGCAAAAATTTTAAATAAAATATTAGCAAAAAGATTGCAGCAACTTCTCAGGAGAATAATAAACTACAACCAGGTAGGATTTATTCCAGGAATGCAAGGCTGGTTGAATATTTGGAAAATTATCAGCATAATTATCATATCAATAACAAAACTAGCAGAAACCATATGATTATCTCAATAGATGCAAAAAGCTTTTGACAAAATACAACATCCATTCTTATTAAAAACACTAGAAAGCATAGGAACAAATGGAGTCTTCCTTAAAATTATAAACAGCATCTACCTAAAACCATCAGCAAGCATTATTTGTAATGGGGATAAGCTAGATGCATTCCCAACAAGATCCAGGGTGAAACAAGGATGTCCATTATCACCCCTATTATTTAATTTGGTACTAGAAATTTCAGCTATATAGGCAAAGGAGAAACTAAACTATCACTTTTTGCAGATGATGTGATAATTTACTTAGAGAATCCCAGAAAATCAAGTAAAAAACTACTTAAATAATAAACAACTTTAGCAAAGTTGCAGGATATAAAATAAACCCACATAAATCCTTGGTATTCCTATACATTACTAACAAAGCCCAACAGCAAGAGATAGAAATAGAAATTCCATTTAAAGTTGCTGTAGACACTATAAAATATTTAGGAGTCTACCTGCCAAGACAAACCCCCAGGCCTATATGAACATAATTACAAATCACTTTTCACATAAACAAATTCAGATCTAAATAAATGGAAAAATATCAGTTGCTCATGGTTAGGCTAAGCTAATATAATAAAAATGAGAATTTTACCTAAACTAATTCACTTATTCAGTGCCATAACAATTGAACTACCAAAAAATTATTTTATAGAGCTGGATAAAATAATAGCAAAATTCATCTGGAAGAACAAAAGGTCTAGAATATCTAGGGAATTAATGAAAAGAAATGCTAGGGAAGGTGGCCTACCATAACAGATATTAAACTGTACTATAAAGCAGCAGTCATCAAAACTACCTGGTACTGGCTAAGAAACAGAGTCATGGATCAGTGGAATAGGTTAGGTACACAAGATGCAGTAGTCAACAACTATAGCAATCTGATATAAACTCTGATAAACTCAAAAAGGCCAGCTTCTGGACTAAGAATTCACTATTTCACCAAAACTGCTGGGAAAATTGGAAAATGGTATGGCAGAAAGCAGACATAGACCAGCATCTTACACTGTATACCAAAATAAAGTCAAAATGGGTTCATGATTTAGAAAAAAGGCTGATACTATAAGTAATTTGGGAGAGCAAGGAATAGCTTACCTGTCAGATTTATGGGAAAGGGAAGAATTCATGACCCAACAAGAGATAGAGAGCATTACAAAATGCAAAATGGATAATTTTGATTATGTTAAATTGAAAAGTTTTTGTATAAACAAAGGCAATGCAACAAAGATTAGGAGGGAAGCAGAAAATTGGGAGAAAATCTTTACAACCAGTGTCTCTGATAAAGTCCTCATATCTAAAATATACGGGAACTGAGCCAAATTGATAGGAATAGAAGTCATTCATTCCCCAATTGAGAAATGGTCAAAGGATATGAACAGGCAGTTTTCAGAGGAAGAAATTAAAGATATCTATAGGCATATGAAAAAATGCTCTAAATCACTATTGATTAGAGAAATGCAAATGAAAACAACTCTTAGGTACCACGTCTCTCCTGTCAGATTGGCTAAAATGAAAAAACAGGAAAATGATAAATGTTGGAGAGGATGTGGGAAAATTGGACCATTAATACATTATTGGTGGAGTTGTGAACTGATCAAGCCATTCTGGAGAGCAATTTGGAACTATGCCCAAAGGGCGATAAAAATGTGCATACCTTTTCATCCAACAATGCCACTCCTAGCACTATATCCCAAAGAGATCACACAAATTGGAAAGTGACCCATATGTACAAAAATATTTATAGCAGCTCTTTGTAGTAGCAAAGAATTGGAAAAGAAGGGGATGCCCATCAATTGGGGAATGTCTGAACAAGTTGTGGTATATGAATGTAAAGGAATACTATTGTGCTATAAGAAATGGGGAAGATACGGACTTCATAATAACCTGGAAAGACCTACATGATGTGATGCTGAGTGAGAGGAGCAAAACCAGGACAACATTGCACACAACCACAGACATATTGATTCAGTGATGACTAACTTTGATAGACCTGGCTCTTCTCAGCAATACAAGGCTCAAAGACAGCTCCAAAGGACTCAAGATGGAAAAAGTTATCTACATCCAGAGAAAGAACTATGGAGTCTGAATGCAGATGGAGGCAAACTATTTGCTCTCTCTTTTTTTCTTCTTTTTTGGTTTTGTTTCTTCTCTCTCATGATTTATTCCATTGGTCATAATTCTTCTTTACAACTTGACCATTGTGTAAATAAGTTTAATGCAAAGGTTTATACAGAATCTCTATCAGACTACTTGCTGTCTTGGGTGGGAAGGGGGAGGGGAAGGAAGGGAAGAAAATTTGAAATTCAAGAACATGTAGAACTGAGTGTTTTAAACTAAAAATAAAAAATCTAATTAAAAAATAAAATAAAACATTGAACCAAAAGGAGGCTAAATCCTAAATCCAGGACTTAATCCTATAGGTCAGAAAGCAACAGAGAAGAACAAATCTCATGCCTTCTGTTGATATTTTGGCACTAAACAGTAGAGGTGAGTGCATTGGAAAGAGCACAAGATTTGGAATTGGAGGCCCCATGTTCGAATTCAAGCTTAGTTGCTAAATATCTGTGGAGACTTGGGTAAGTCTTTTCTGCATTATGGGCCTAGTTTCTTCCTCTTCATGAATGAAGGGGTTGGACTAGATGATTCCTAAGATTCCTTCCCGTTCTAAATATACCATCCTATGATCCACTTGCATGTTCAGTGAATGCTAATGATAAATGATAAAAGCATCTCTAACCTGAGTACCAGCCAAGCATAGATGTTGTGGTAATGTGCAAAGTCCTTCAAACATCTGACATAATGGACAATCCGGTCTACCTCAAGTCCTTTCACCATGATATTTCCATGACACATCTGGCTTCCCATTTAGGTTATCTATTTTGATAGTCAGCAGGTAGGTGTAGAGAGTGTTCTGTAGCTTTGAGGAATAAAGCAAAAGCATGGGCTGAGCAGCGCTGGGAATTGGTAATCTACTCTTCCCTTTCTCACTCTGAGGCAAGATACAATTGCAGCCAAGATATGCTGACGATGAAATTTCTCTGCTCTTTATTTCAGAACCACTTTGTTTCCTGCTGGGGATTTTCCATCCTATCATAAATTTCTAAATTTCATCATGTTAAAGAACATAGTCATTTCCATCTCAATTAGAATGAGAGACACATTTGGATGTTCCCATGGTCTTAGCCAAGATCTTAACTAATGAGAAGTGGGTCAGAGGGAGTCCTAGACTCCCTTCCTGCCATGCCAGCAAAGGGCATATTTCCCCAGCAGAGACATCACTTTCCAGCCCCTCCTCATTCCCCTCAGAAGGACAAAAATAAAATCTCCTGGATCAAAGGTCTTCTAAAAGACTTCCTATTAAACGTAGAAGATGGGGGAAAATTTTACAGGAAGTTTCTCTGATAAAGGACTCATTTCTCAAATAGAAAACTGAGTCAAAGTTTTAAGAATACACATCTATAAGAATGAACAATTTTCAGAAGTAGAAATCAAAACTATCTACAGTCATATAGAGCAGCTAGGTGGTGCAGTGGATAGAGCACCAGGCTTGCAGTCAAGAATTCTCATCTTCATGAGTTCAAATCTGGCCTCAGACACTAATGTATGATTCTAAGCAAGTTAATTATCCCTGTTTGCTTTTGTTTTCTCATCTGTAAAATGATCTGGAAAAGGAAATGGCAAACCATTCCAGTATCTCTTCCAAGAAAATCTCAAATAGGGTGATAAGGAGTAGGAGACAACTGAAATAGTCCAGTAATTGTTCAAAAGCAATACTAGGTTTGTATGCCAAAGAGATAAACAAAACCAAAAAAACAAAAAGGGAAAGGACCTATATATACAAAAATACTTTTAATAGCTTTTTTGTGGTGGCAAACAATTGGAAATTGAGGAGAGATGTCCATCAGGTCAGCCATCAGGACAATGGATGAACAAGTTGTGGTATATGATCATGACGGAATAGTATTGTGCTATAAGAAATGATGAGCAGGATGCTTTTAGAAAAATCTGGAAAGACATAGATGAAGTGATACAAAGTGAAGTGAGCAGAACCAGGAAACCACTGTACACAGAAACAGCAATGTTGTACAATGATCAACTGTGACTGACTTAGCTATTCTCAGCAATACAATGATCCAAGACAATTCTGGAGGGCTCATGATGAAAAATGCTACCCACCTCCAGAGAAAGAACTGGAGTCTGAATGCAGATTGAAGGACACTTTTTTCCCCACGTTATTTTTGTTGTTGGTTTGCGTTTTTTGTTTTGTGTTTCTATTTGCAACATGGCTAATATGGAAATAGGTCTTACATGACGGCATATGTATATACTAGATTGCTTCCTTCTTGAGGAGGAAGGGAGGGAGAGAATTTGGAACTCAAAATTTTGAAAAATGAATGTTAACAATTGTTTTTACATGTAACTGGAAAAAATTACATATAAAAATTAAAAATAAAATATATTTTAAAAGCCTCCCTTACTATTGTGCTATAAGAAATGATGATTTCAAAAAAACCTGGAAAGACTGAGTAGAGTAGAAATGAGTAGAACCAGGAGAACATTGTATGCAGTAACAGCAATATTGCGTGACGATCAATTATAAATGATTTAGCTCTTCTCAGGAATGAAATGATCTAAGACAATTCTAAAAGACTCATGATGGAAAATGCCATCCACATCCAGAGAAAGTACTATGGAGTTTGAATGCAGATCAAGGCATACTATTTTCACTTTTTTTGTTTTTCATTTTTTGTGGATTTTCCCTTTTGTTCTGTTTCTCCTTTCATAACATGACTAACGTGGAAATATGTTTACATAATTGCACATGTATAACTTATATCAGATTGCTTGTTGTCTTGGGGAGGGGGAATAAGAGGGAGAGAGAGAAAAAATTTGAAACTCAAAATCTTATAAAAAATGAATGCTGAAAATTATCTTTATGTGTAACTGGAAAAAATAAAATACTATTTACCAAAAAAAGCCTTCTTATTTAGGACTTGGACTCACCTTATAAATATTCAGTGTACAAAAATAATCGAAGTATCAAGGTTATTTACAAAACCTTACCTTTGTTGAGCTGTTGAAAGTGCCTACTCAATGGGCAGCTGAGAAGAGGGTATATCTAGCTTTTCCTGGTTATTGGGTCAGCACAGTGAAAAAGAACCCAAACCAGAAATGAAAGCAGGGTACAGAAGGATCCTGCATGACAGGAGAAATCATAGGTATGCCTAGAATGTGAGTCAAGAGGATCCAAACACACTGGAGGGAGCATTATCATTAGTCTTTATGCCAAGAGGAAAGGGAAAGGCCAATGGGAATGCTCCTCTGTGTGTGCTGGCCCATTTGGCCTACTCTCAAAGTCATGACTAGGAGGGAAATCTATTGTCTTTGGTTACCCTGTTCTTATAGGAAACTGTAAATAAAATGAATAAAAAATTTGGGAATAGGAAGAAAAAGAAAGAATAGAGGAGGGATTGGAAGAAGAGAGAAAATAAACACCAGGAGAAATTCCTGGACAGGTAAATGTCCAGAAATACCTGGAGTAATTTTTGTGAGGTTTTCTGAAGGGAATTGGGGGAGGTTGTACATATTACCCTAAGGAATTCTTTCATAAGACAAAAAATATCAGTAACTGATTCTGCCACTGATCAGTCATTCAATCCACTCTCTGACTCTTCCCAGTCCTGAATGCCAAAACAAACTATCCACTCTTCTCTTCCTCAAGCCTAAACAAAAGAAATAGGGAGAACAGTCCTCCAGGATGGGACTGAAAAGCTCCCACCCCACCTATAACAAACAGAGCATATTTTAATTAAAAAAAATTATGAGGTTGGAAGGGACATAAATGGTCACCTAGTCCAGCTTTCTATCCTAGTGTCAGTCTCCTTTACAGCTTCCCTAACAAGCGGTCATCTAGGCTTTTTAAAGAACTCATTGCATTGCAAGGCAGCCTGTTCTACTGTTGACCAACTCTAACTAGTAGAAAGTTCTTTGTTATATTCAGCCAAAAATCTACTTCCTAGAAACCTTCCTATTTGTCCTAGTATAGCCAATGTATGCTCTAAGGATCCTTATCCCAGCTCCCACTCCCAGTGATGAGTTGGGTCCCCAGAGCTTGACTATCTCTCCCTCAGATTCTAGGGGTAGCCTTGAAGAAGGGAGTCCAGGCAAAGGACTTTAGTTTGTTGATTCAGCCATGAGTTATTAAATTCCACTTGCTCTGGGCTAGAACATGATTCTCTAATACCATCACTTCGAGGCCCCTACCAGTATGCTCCACTGTCCTGCCCTCCCCCAAGATCATCAGTAGAGAATCAATTTAATCAATTTAGGTGGTGCAGTAAGAACATATGGTACAAAACAACCCTCCCAAATGTGACATATTCTCATACAGGTACATACAGAGACCAGTGAAAAGTGGGCTCAAGCTTAGAGAGCACATATGGCAAAGGGGTAACTAACAGATTCTGGTTGTTGTAAGTCCCTTGTTCCCATTTGTGAAGAGCTGGTAAGTTCTCCTTATGCAGTGGACTTGATTGATTGATTACAGAGATGGGGCTTTCATGACATTCTTTGCTAGGCTTCTTGTTGAGCTATCAATTCAGTCTGTCCTTGCCTCCTGCTTCAAACCCTTTCCCCATCCAGGGATATGGCCAAAACAGCAAACGGGAGATGGGAAGTCCAGCATGCATCTACCAGACTCTTTGAGGCTCACAAGGTCCTCCTCTTGTCAAGGAGATGCGGACAGGAGAAGATTGAACTGAAGTCTCTTATTCTCCCTTCATGGATGTGCTTGAAAGTAAAAAATGTTCCAATTTTTGGAATTACTTCTGAATTCCTCTTCAATTCATTTGATAATTTGCAAATGATCTTTATGGCATGGTCAAGTTTCATTGCCACAGGATACCGGTATAACACAAAAGGTTGGTTGGTTGGTTGGTTTTAGCACTTAGTCTAAGGCCAGTGAGTGATTGATTGAAACATGTTCTCACCTAGTTAAGGTATGAAAACTAAAACGAGGTGGGATAGTTTCAACCCTGCCCTTATACTCTCTTCCTAGTTTTAATATTTACTAGCGTCAGCAAATCTACTGATGTGTGTTTGGTAAAAAAAAAAAAAAATCAAATGCTGAATAGCTCTTTAGTGAATTGGAGAGGCTCTCTTTTCCTTTTTGAATGCCTCCCTCAGTGCCTTATACTAAAGAGTCTTGGGGAAGTCTATGTGTCATAGTTCATAATCAAATATGATAATTCACATTCTTCCATACTTCCAGATATGAGGTAGTACAACTTAACAAACTTGATTTGTACAAAGTCCTAATAGGTTACCACCTGTTTGTTGCAAAAACTTAACAAAATTGATTTGTACAAAGCCCAATTGTTTATTGCAAAAAGGGCCTTCCCCAACCAAAAAACAAAAATCAAATCTCCCTTCCCAGTCCTTACAGAATTTTCTGAGAACTGGGGGGTAGCAGTGGGGCATGGATTATCCCATCCATTTAAAAGTAATTAGCTTTGTTAGAAAGAATATTTCTTGACTGAATCAATCAATGTACAATTGTACAATTAAATTTGCCTAAAAGGAATGAAGAAGCTATATCAGAACTAAAGAGAGATTCTGGGGGTCTGAAAGCAAAGAGATTGAAGCATATATGGCATTCCAACACAGCCCTGGGGAGAAAAGTAAGACTGATTTGTGGCAAAGAAATGGAACGTCTAGGAGGCTCGTTGTCTATAGAAGTATCTCCAAGAAGAAGACCTGGACTGAGAAATCTTGAGAAAAGGTTGGCCCTTTCAACAACTTCCCCTGCTGCCTATCAACTGTCAGTACAGCATCATCTCTTGTTTCATTATCCAGATGTTCCCAACAAATTGAATCTAGCTCCAACCACAAAGAGCCAGTGGTTAACTAGAGATATATAGGGTACACCAAAAGTCTAAGCTCTAATAGCTTAAAACTTCACTGAGACTTGTGGAACATTGTGTATAAAAGTAAAGTTAGGCAAAGAATTGTCTGTGACTAAATGTTAGGAATTTTCTACAATGGGAATCAAAGCAATTTTAACTTTAATTTATAATGTTTTGTCTTTAAAAAACCCTCCCTGAAGAAGAGGGAACTACATGGACATTTATTAAACTCCTACAGTGTGCCAAGGATTGTGCTAAGCACTTTTCAAATATTATCTTATTTGATACTGGGAAGATACAAGATGTACACAAAAGTATAATCCAGGGTAGTGAGTGAAGGCTGCAAAGGGGAGATCAGCCAAGAAGTTCTATGACTACTTGAGGAGATTGAGAACTCTAAGATAGAGGAGAATACTGGAAGACTTTTTAAATGAGGTGGGTGAACCTGAGAGAATTACAAAAAGGCAAATGATAAGAAGGAAGTATATTCCACATTATGGGGACATCTTGTACAAATGCTTGGATGTGGGAGACAGCATGTCGAATTTGTCTTGTAGCTAGCACATAGAATGCATGAAGGAGAGTAATGTGAAATGGCACTGGAGAGAGGTAGGAGCCAGACTGCAGAAGGTTTTAAAAACCAGACTACGGTGTTTGCATTCTATCTTAGAAATAATAGGGAGCCACATTATGCCTGGGAGTCTACTGCAAAAATAAGCACTAGGTCAAGACAAAGTGTCTAGTAAGGGATATTAAGGGAATGAAAATAGGAATTGAACAAGGAACCAAAGCATGGAGGAGTCACAGCAGGTATTAGATACTAGTGGCTAAACTGGTATGCCTGTTGCATACTGTTATCTGTGGGCAGTTCTTATACTCGAACCCCCTCCCTTTGATTAGAGAACTCCTCCCAAGACCTCTGTTTAAGGAGGCCGTCCAGATCAGTCATCTGGCACTCCGATGAACTTCATTTTGCTGCCCTCCGTTAGGGTACCTTCCATCTTCAGCTTGGTTTTGTGTGTTGTCTTTCCTGTTGGAGTGTAAGCTCCTTGAGGGTAGGAATTATCCTTTTTTTTTTCATTCTCAGAGCTTAGCACAGTGCCTAAAACATAGTAGGTGTTTAAAAAAATGTTTATAGACAGTCAATTCTAATTAGCACTTCCACGGTACTTTGTGCCTAGGCCAAGGATGAGGCTCAGATAACCTATACCTCCAAGTCCTTCAGCTTCCTACTGTAATTCTTCTCACAAGATAGACAGTCTAAGCCTTGCCAGAAAAACTGTTATACTATGCAGAATTTCAAAATTACTAAAGATAGATTCCAGGTTTCTTATGATAACGTAATATGTTTCCATGTGAATTGACAAAAATGGGAAGGAGTTAATAGGTTTGGTAAGTTTTAGCAGGATCTCCATTATTTAGCAGATACACGTTCCAGAAGAATAGAATATTTCCTATTTAGCAATGACAGGTACAGTGGCTAGAAATTTGGATTGGAGTTTGTTAAACCTGAGTTCAAATCCTGCCTTAGCTCTTGGGTAAGTCACTTAACTTCTCTGGGCCTCAGTTTTCTCATCTGTACAATGAGGGGGTTAGACTCAATGACCTCTGAGTCCCTTCCAAGTCTAGATTTATGATTCTGTGCTCCCTCCACAGGAAACCATCACCTCCTACTATGAGCCTCTTTCTTCTGAGGCTAAACCAGGATTCTTCAGATTTGTATGGTGACTGGCACAAAGTAGTTTATTAAATCCTCGTTGATTAATTGCTAGTGCTTATAAGTCTCTGTGGAACACAGGATGCTGACTTGTTCAACTCAATTATATTTAATAAACATTTATTTCAGTGCCTGCTAAATGAATGTCAAGAGGAAGCATGGATGGAAGTTATGAGGCCAGTCTCAGAGTCAGCTAGACTTGATTTCTGATCTTGCCTCTGACTTATACTTGTGGAGGTAGGTGGCAAAGTAGATAGAGCACCCGGCTTAACTTCAGGAAGACCTGAGTGCAAATCTGGTCTTAGATACTCCCTAGCTGTATGATCCTGCACAATTCGACTTCTCCATATCAGTTTTCTCAACTATAAAATGGGGATGATAATAGTACCCACTTCCCAGAGTAGTTGTGAGAATCAAATGTGATAATATTTGTAAAGTACTTAGCACAGTGCCTGCCACATAGTACGTCCTATATATTAAAAATACTAGTAGTAGTCAGTCAATAAACATTTATTAAGCATCTACTATGTGCTAAGTTCTGTGCTAATTAACTGTGTTAATATTATGTAACCCAGGAAAGTCACTTAACCTCTGAGAACCACAGGCGACTATGAAAGACCATACACTGAAGAAAACAGCTGCTGACCCAGCATAATGCTTTTCACCTTAATATGTTAAGTATCTGTGGTTCCATCAATGCATCACTGACACAGGTCACAATCCATCTATCACTCTCTAAAACCAAGACAGCTACCTCCAGTCAGAGAAGATAAGTAATAATGTACATAATAATATAAGTTTCTGTAATAAGTTTTGACCCCAGATCTTGATGCCATGTCCAACCACTAGACCACACTTCTTTTCAATGTAGTAGGTTCTCTCAGACAAACTTAGACCTAGGAAAGATCTTCATTTAAAAAGGCCAAGATCACCCATTGCATTCTGGGCCATCACCAGTCATCTTGACTCATCTTGCCCCTAGACTCTAATGACTCTGGAGGAGAGAGTGAGGGTGATGACTTCGTGCAGCTCTGCCTCTCTTAAATCCAATTCATGAACAAGTCAAGGCATTACTCTCGTGATATGATTTTTCTTCTTTGAGAACAAAGAACAAACAACAATAATGTTGAGTTTATATACTAGGAGTTTAGTATACTGATTAAATAAGAGGTTGGGACCAAAAATATAATAATGATGATGATGACAATGATAACAACACCAACATTCATGGTACTAATTTTTTAAAGGTCCATAATTCAATCTCTATAGAAAATGCCTCATACACGCTGTTTCTCTCCAGTGGTTCAGAGTTTTCTCCCCTCTTTCTTTTCAATATGGCATCTTTCCACTCACTAAATTCTAAATATTGGTTTTGATTCCATCCCCGCACCCCCAGAACGATCTTTTTCCCCCGACTTTTTTATTTAGAGTATTTTTTCTGCCCTGTCTAGGAACCCTTCATCCTCTTCAATAAGCAAAAGCAGAAAGATGCATTCTTTAAACCTTTCACCTTCTCTTTAGCTGGCATTTATGGCACACATAATTTATAAGTGCCTCAAGCAGGAAGAAAAACATAGCACATACTCTGAGAGTCATTGGAATCATTCCTTCAGTTTCCATACCTCCTGGGTCTGAAATGGAACTAATGAGTAAGTTCTTGCCACTTTATTTCACTGCTTTTTTAAAAGAGGGCAAACTATCCAGAGGCACTGAAATGTGTTATGCTGAGACCCCATAACACTTACATTTTACCTTTATTAAAGATAAAATTTCTGGAAAGGTATTTGCATTAACTTCTTGTGTTTTTGTATCCTCTCTAGGGTCTAGCACAGAGCAAGAGGAGTTTAATAAATAGTGGCTGAATGAACAAGCTAAAGTCCTTTGTAGCTCCTCATGGTGGTATCCCCATAAACTGCTTCCTATTTCACCAGTTAGCACAGTGCCTGCCACATAGTAGGCGCTTAATAAATGTTTATTGACTGTCTGACTCCTCTAGCCAGCACTTTCACTAGTGCAACCGTAGCAGACGTCTCATTTGACAGACCCATTTACTGCTGAGCTCCTAGTTTCATGAAAGAATGCTAACATTAAGCCTCTACTTCTGTTCATTAATTTGTTTAACACTAAGTAAAAACCCACTAGAAAAGAAAGTGTGGTCCAGTGTTTGGACTGGGCATCAAGATCTGAGGTCAAAACTCACCGTGGAAACTTATATTACTATGTGGATTATTACTTAACTTCTCTGACTGGAGGCAGCTCTCTCGGACTTAGAAATTTGTAAGTGCATTATAACGTGTGTCAATGATACACTAATGGAACTACAGATGCTTGATGTATTGACATGAAAAGCACTATGCTAGGTCCTGAAGGAGATACAAAGATAAATAAGATTTGGCGCCTGCTCTCAAGTGGCTATCCAAGGTCACTCTCCTTGATGGAACCCCCAGAAAGTCAGGTATTTTGAGAGTCAAAATCCTCTCCACATCATAATTCAAACCCCACCAAACACTCCCATCAGTATATTTAATTTTACTCATCAGCCGGAGGCATACTGCACAAAGAAAAAGCATTTAATCAAACAGAATTTACAATAGAACATCCCCTCAAAAACAAAAATCGAAACAAAAATCTGAAATTCACTCTTTCCCACAAATGCTGTGATTTGTAAGCCTCTCCCCTGCAGGGGAAGGCCACAGCGATCCAGCTTTGAACAACCTCCACCACTCTGAATTGTACAGTGGTTAGTGAGACTAGACCTTAAGCTACAGCCCTCAGATAAGGTGTTTTCTTCAGGGCCACCCTCTATACTATTTACCATCCATTGTGGAGAGGGGAGTGAGTAGAGTGCTTTGGACAGCAAGCTTCTCCCTAGAAGACAAAGGCATTGGCTCTTTCAGTCAATAGCTATGAACCAGTTCCCTTTGGACAGAATCCATCAGAAATTAACAGATGCCCAGTCTAAGGTCACATCTACTTTCTGAACTCCTATCTTCTCCACTACAACTTTTGATTCCCTTAGTACAACTCTCATCTGACTTATGAACAAAAATCATTTTTAGTTCTTCACTCTTATCCTATTCCTTGGCTGGTGCAAGTAAGCCCAGCAAGCTACTTCTTCAAATATAGAAGAAGCTGAGAGAAACTCTGGTGTATAAACTACATTCCAAAGCATTTATATCTAATCAATCTCTCCCTGTCTACTGGCCTACAAACATGCTCATGTCTCCCCCATCCTCAAAAAACCCTCCCTTGATCTATCCATCCTTACTGACTATAGTTATTTTTCTCTCCCTTTAGTGCCTAAACTCCTCGAGAAGGCTATCTACAATAGGTGCCTTCATTTCTTCTACTCTTCCTCTCTTCTTAACTCTACAGTCTGACTTCTGACTTCATCACTCAACTGACCCTCCTCTCTCCAAAGCTATCAATGATCTCTTAACGGACAAATCCAATGGCCTTTTCTCAGTCCTCATCCTTCTTGACCTCTCTGCAGCCTTTGAAATTATTGATCACCTACTTGTCATATTCTTTTTCTCTCTATGTGTGACTATAGGGCAGCAAGGTGGCACAGTGGATAGAGTGCTGGGCCTGGAGTCAGGAAGACTCATCTTCATGAGTTCAAATCTGGCTTCAGACATTTATTAGCTGTGTGACATTGGGCAAGTCACTTAACCCTGTTTGCCTCAGCTTCCTCATCTGTACAAATAGTCTGGAAGAGGAAATGGCATACTACACAAGTATCTTTGCCAAGAAAACCCCAAATAGGGTAACAAAGAGTCAGACAAGACTGAAAAACAACAGAAATTTCATGACTATTTTCTTCTGGCTGTCCTTATACCTACCTATCTGACTACTCCTTCTCAGTCTTCTTTGCTAGAACTTTATTCAGGTCATGCCTGGGAACAGTGCACATCCCACAGGACTCTATCCTGGGGCCTCTTCTTCTATACTATTTCACTTGGCGAACTCGTCACTTTCCATAGATTCAATTATCATTCCTATGCTGATGATTCTCAGACCTATTCACACAGTCCTAACTACTCTACTGTTCTCCATTCTAACATCCCTAACTACTTACTGGACATCTCAATCTGGATGTTCTGTAGACATTTTAAACTTACTTGTGTCCAAAAGTAAACATCATCTCTCTCCCAAAACCTTCCCCTCTTCCAAATTTCTCCATTACTGTTAAGGGCACTACTATCTTCACAGTCATTCAGGCTTGTAACCTCGGTGTTGTCTTCAACTTCTCACTATCTCTCACCCCCTAGATCCAATCTGTTGCCAAGGACTTACCTTTATAACATCTCTTGCTTGCGCCCCCTTCTTTCCCCTGACACTGCAACCACCTTAGTGCAGGCCTTCATTGCCTCATGCCTAATCTATCACGATAGCCTACCCCACTGCAATCTGTCCTCCACCCATCTGTTAAAGTATCTTTCTAAAGTACACATCTGACCATATATCACCGCTCTACTCAATTACTCCAGTGGCTCCCTATCACCTGCAAAATCAAATATAAAATCCTCTGTTTAGTTTTCAAAGACCCTTCCTACCTGCAATCTCATACCTTACCCCACACACACTCCCTCCACATATTTTGCAATCTAGTGACACTGGCCTCCTTGCTGTTTATCCATCTTCTGACTCTGGGCATTTCCACTGGCTGTCCCCTATACCTGGAATGGTCTCCCTCTTTCTCTTCACCTCTTGTCTTCCCTGACTTCCTTCAAGTCCCCAGCCAAAATCCTACCTTCTACAAGACGACTTTCCTGATCCCCCTTTATTCCAGTGCCTTCTCTCTGTTGATTAATATAGTTATTTGCATATGGTCATTTGCATGTTGTCTTTTCTATTACATTGTAAGCTCCTTGAGGGTAGGGACCATCTTTTACCTTTCTGTGTATCCCAGGCACTTAACAGAGTACCTGGCATCTAGTAGGCACTTAATAAATGTTAAATGACTAACTGACCATCACTACCATTACATTGTTCCTTTGGTTTATGAAAATCACCAGGGATGGACTTGTTGGAGAAGTCTGAAAAGTTTGGCAAACTTTGGCCTATATCCCCACCATTGACAAATTACAGTCTATTCTCTCTGTGGTCTCTTTATGCTTACAAAATAGCAGAAGATTTAACACACATGCATAAATAACCATAGTTCAAAATAGAACATGATAAATGCATGAGTGAGATATAAGCAAAGTGTTCCGAGAGTTACAACGCATGAAAGTCATTTCTAAGCCTATGAATCAGTGAAAGCTTCATATAAGAAATAGCATTTGATCTGAGTCAAAGAATGAGAAGGAATTCAACAGGCAGATAAAAGTCCTTTGCTGATTAGCCAGGTGTCAACTTAGCCTCCTCCACCAGTCACCAAACGCAAAACCCTGGACCAAAATATTAGGAAATCTCTCACCTCCTTCTGCCTCTTCTTGCTGAGACTGTTGTTTGCTGATGGACTTTTGGTGGGTTTAATGCAACATAAAATTTAAAAGAAAGTGTATGCTACCTAAGTGGAAAACATAGTGTTTTCCTCTGACCTTTAGGGCATCATATTAACCAGTTCCTTCCCCTACTCAACTGAATTTATCTTAACTATTGTTCTATTATTTTCATATCATGAGTTATAAACTTGATTTGAAGGCAGAGTCTGTTCTACTTTTCTCTAAAGTATTTCATGCTATTTATCTCGCTAGTCAAAAAAACAAACCCCAAAACCTAAAATAATTTTAGAAAGAAATATAGTTGGTCATTTGGTAGAGAGTCAGAAGGTGTGGCTCCGTGCCGAGTCTCTGTGTGGTTCATGTTATATAAAGTTTAGACAAGGGCATAAAGATGTTTGCCTGATTGGCCACACATTGACAGTAGGTAGTCTCTGGAGAAGGGCAGTTTGAGATGTACATCAGCAGGTAAATCAATTTAATTTGGGGAACCCAAAATGCAAGCTTCAGCTAGACCCAAAATAAAACCTTAGTATACCCAAAACAAGCACTGAGTGGAATCCAGACATTCCTTACAGCCATCTGGCTTCCCTGGAGGTCCCTGACCTCTACAGTAAGTTTTGGGTTAATTTCTAGTCACATAAAGTTAGATTCAAAAAATGTTAATAAATGATAAATAATAAGCTATTTTCCCATACCCTCTGATGCCAAAATGGCTAATTACAACTCTTCTTAGAGGCAGCTAAGAACAGATGTCCAGTGCAGAGTAGGAGGGATATGGTGCTCAGTAGTTACTAGGCCCAGCAAAGAAGCATGACGACATCATCTGAAGATAGCCTGACCTTCTGGCATTAAGTGTAAACTGCCCTTCTATGTCTGTTCTCGTCATGAGTTTCCTATGTGTCTGCCCACTCTTCCCACTAATGGAATGAGTAGTTGTGGGATATTATGCCCTAGATTTATGGGGGGATATTCTATTGCTATTTTTTTAACTATCCTATTTCATTAAATTCCTTTACCTTGAACTAATTACATCCTCTGGTTAACTGGTGAAAGTAAACATACTTGAAGGGGCTTTTGAGCTAATGTTTTGAGTGGACACAGGCCCATAGAATACCTTGAACCTGAGTTAGGTTTTGTGGCAGTAGGGTCCATGTATGAGAGTGAGTGCCCTATAAAATATAAATGAATGAATGGATGAGGAAACAGAGGGTTGGAAAATTTGAGTGATTTGCCTAGGGTCACACAGCTAGCAAGAATTGTGGGGAGAACTTGAACCCAGGTCATTTTGATGCTGAGCTCTGCAGTCTTAGCTACTATGCCATGCTGATCCACCAAGTGAGGATTCTTTTTGGTATAGTAGTGAAACCCTAAGAAGTTATGTTACCTGGGTAGCTTTCCCTGTGCTGAGAGTTGGTATTTATGTCCCTCTGTGCTGTGTCTGTCCCTAGGGCAGGTGTTCTTAACCATTTTTTGCATCATCAACACCTTTAGCAGTCTGGCAAATCCTATGGTCCTCTTCTTAGAACAAATTTTAAATGCATAAAATAAAATACGTAGGATTACAAAGAAAATCAATTAAATTGAAATATAGTTATCAAACTATGTTTTAAAGCAAGTTTATAGACCCCAGGTTAAGAGCGCATATCATAGGAAAAGTATTATGCATTGGACTACATTGTAACCATTGGAAGTCTTAGGCACACTGTACAGCAAAAAACTGGTATATACTGACTGTACCACACAAGGTTAATGACAGCTATACCCTTGGAACTATCCCCACATGCCCTTCTCTATTCACTTAGGTGTATGTGTGTTTGTGTGTGTGGGGAGGGGGTGGTGGGCTCTGGGACCCTGACAGTCAGTTACAATTAGACACTAATAAATCTTTATTCACTCCCTACTTATGCTGAAAAGCACACCCACAAACTAGTGGGGAGATACTACATGGATGATAACAAGCAAGGAAGAGACCTCTTGTGGGTTGTATATTATGACATGGTCTTTGAGGCAGCTAGGTGGCACAGTTGATAGAAAGCTGGGCCTGCAGTTAGGAACACCTGAGTTCAAATCTGGCCTCAGACACTTACTAGCTGTGCAATCTCGGACAAGTCCCTTGACCTCTATTTGCCTCAGTTTCCTCATCTGTAAAATGGGGATAATAACAGCCCCTACCTTTTAGGGTTGTTGTAAGGATCAAGTGAGATAACTTTCATAAAGTCCTTAGTACAGTGTCTGCCACAGAGCAGGTACTGTATAGATGCTTATTTCCTCCTCTCCCTCCCTCCCCTGCCCCTTCTCAGGCTATGGCTATCCTCTTTGTCCAGCTCTGCTTGATGACCAAGCACAATCCTGGAGACAGGCCACCTTGAGGAGCCACATATGTTCTATCCTCATTTAAAATGCTTGACAGAACTACTCTTCAGACTTGGATGAGTTTTTTAGATTCCAGTTTTATAGAAATAACTGCACATCAACTGCTGCTCCCTTAGAGATGGGAATCTGGGGGTTTTTGTAAGAACATTATTGGAAAGAGGAAAAGTGATCCATCCTTCTTATTTCAGTAAGCCACATTTTCCTCTCTGCTTCACATCTGTCCTCAGGACCAGGCCCCAGCCAAAACATTCTCATTCAAGCCCTTACCTCGCCGAAACACTGGAAAGGCCAAGGCATTCTTTTGTTCTACATGAATGAAATAAGATACCTTTCATTCTCTCCAGCCTGTGCCCCTTCCTGGTATCGCTGCTTTCATTTAAAGAATGTACCAGTTGCATTCCTGAGAACGAGAAACCAAATGTTGTCAGGGCCTATTGGTGATACTAAAAAATCCCTTACAGCAGCAAAGAAGAAACAGGCAGGGGAAGAGTTTATTGGTGTGACTGGAATAACTGGAGCAGGATTGGCTGGATCAAGAAACTGCTAATAAAATACAATATCTTTGATCTTGAGATCACTAGTTTATTTAGGGGGTTTCCTATAAAATCACTGAGACATTCCTTCCAAATATGCATCTCTGGAATCCTGCCAGATGCACTGAAAGGCTTCAAAACCCTTTTTTTCTTCTTTTTTTAAAAGCTGGTGGTCTTTGAATTATCATTGCCAATGGAGTTACAGGGAGACTTCATGGAAATCATCATTGTTGGAGTAAGTGCTAAACTTCTATGGGAGCACATTGGCTTCTTTCTGAACATGTTTGTTCTCCCTAGGAAAAGAACCAATCAAACTGTGAGAAGAACTTTCATCTCAATTTTGAATAAATTCACCTAGGGCAGCTGTGTGGCGCGGTGGATAGAGCACTGGGCTTAGAATCAGGAAGACATCTTCATCATTCAAATCTGGCCTCAGACACTTATTAACTGTGTGACCCTGGGCAAGTCACTTAAATGTGTGTGTGTGTGTGTGTGTGAGTGTGTGTGTGTGTGTATACACATACTATATATGTGTATGCATACACACACATATATACACACATGTACACATACATATATAGACACGTAGTTATATACCGTGTATATAACAAGTCAGGTATGGTACAGATTGTTTATTCCCACATAGAAAAGAGAATGGCTAAGTAATAATCAACTGAGTGCTTAGAACAAAATCCAGTAACATAGCACTCCTAATACAATTCAAGCCTCATTGCGCCACAAATAGTTTTGTTGCAAGTTTGCTACTTAGCAAAACATACATTTCACTTCCACTGAGCAAGGTCCAGTTAAATACCAAGTATGATCTTTCAAATAGCCTAGCTTTCTTTCTGATGACAACCTTTTATTTACTACTAGTCTACCTCTCCTATTGTCATCTCTTCAAATGCTCTGATAGCCACTTTTAATTCTCACCAGTATACATACTTCTTCTAGGACTTTTTGATACTCCTAGAACTCTTTGATATTCACAATGGTGATGCCAAAGTAGATTCCAAAGCAAAAAAACACAGAAGAGAGGCTATCAAAGAAAAAATTAATGCTGCATTTTAGGCACAAGTCTGCCGGGACAATTTATTTACTTAATATTAATCCACTGGTCCAGAGAAAGCAATACCTAAATTAGCATAGTTCTGTCAGGCCCTCTGACGTGACTCTCTACCTCCAGGACACTCTGAGGTAACATTTATGGGAATCTTGAACAAGGGAAATCACAATATGTAAAATACAGTTTGGGGACAATATTCTAGAATATTTGAGTAATAAAATCACCATTCCATTCCCTCTTGGACAATTTCCCTCATTTCTGGAATAAAGGGACCTCCTTTTTTTTTTTACTAATATCTTAATCCTTCCCCAACAGACAAGAGTGGGTCCTTACTCAATTGCTTCCTAGTAGAAAAGGCAATAACGTAAACAGAGTCACTCTTTGTTAAAAGGTTGGTTTCCATCCTTTATTTCCTCAAGAAAACACTTTTTGTTCTTTAGCTATCACCTACCTTTCCAAGGGGCTCATCCCAAGAGCCTAGAAAAGGCTTTAGAGAAAAACCATTTTTCTTAATATTTAATTTGACTTAAATAGAGGTTTTTAATATGCTTCCCCAGAAAGGCAGTTGTGACCCTGGTACAAGCCTGGCAAATTAAGTCCCCACTTCAAAACAGGGGGGAGGAGGAGCAGCCCATAGCACCATTATGCCAAAATAGAGCAGGGACTCCTCTACCCCCACTGAAATCATATCTTAATTCCTGGAATATGGAAGCCAAGCGGGCTGCCTCCTGGATGCCCTCTCTTTTCTATTCTGTGTGGCAGCCCATTTCATCAGTGATTTTCTGGCTCAGCAACCAGTCAGATGGACAGAACCCAGTAACGAATCATACATAGAGGAGAGTAAACGGGGTATCCGCATATGTTCAAGTTTCTATGAAGTCCCCTGGGGGCAGGCAAAGAACATCTGTGCATGTTCCAAAGATGTATGGGGGAGAAAGAGGAGGGAGTCTATGAATTTGACTTCAATGCCTTAAGAAGAATGCCACTAAAGAGTGCTACCCCTCTTGCCCTGGTTGAAATACTTGCTGCCCTCAATAAATTGGCTGAGATGCATTTTTAATTTGCTCATATTCTCAATCCAGAACAATTTTCTGGGGTCCTGAGGAACCTTAATCATTGTCCTTTTCAAATGGCTTCACCAGATGCTTGTACTAAAAAAAATCTCAGAAAAGTCCATGTGGCACACACATCACAAGGAAAAATTACAATCAACTTTCCAAATTCAGAATTGTGCAAATTCAGCAAAGAACATTTTACAAAGTTCGTCAGAGGTTATCATTTGCTGAACTGAAAAGGGCCCTGTCCCGACTTATAGATACAGAGCTAACTAAAAATTAACAAAAAAATTCGAATTGTAATAAAGCTAGCAAGAGTGAAAAAAATGGAGAAAAGGAAAACTGAGCTTCCTTTCTCAGAGAAAGACATTCTAATCCCAACCTAGCTTCCCAAACACATTGACATCTCTCCATAGGGATTAGGAAGTTGGAGTCAACTGGAAGCAACTCAGTCACCATTCAGATGAGAAACCAAACTGCTTTGCCTGGAAAATTCCTTGGAGACTCCACAGTTGATTGCAGAATCAGCTGTGGCACACTTGGCATCTGGAATTAACAGCGCAAAATCAAACAGACTTCAGCACATACATAACAAGAATGATTAACCCAGCATCCCAGGTTATCACTTTACATCACCATGCATGGCAAATACCCATCAATCCCCCCATCCCCCACCTGCAATGGGCATAAGTATAGTGCAAGGCCTCCCTTGGCAGATTGCTTCAGTAACTAGAAGTCTAAATTACAATCAGAACATATTGCATAATAACAAACTTATGCAATAACAATAAGTCTACAAAACAGTAAGATAAGCAAACTAGCAAAAGCTATGTGCATAGAACTAACAGGAAAATGAGGCAAAGTTAAACTAACATAGCTACAATATAAGCATAATATGAATATAAAGCAAATTAGCATAATGAGAAAATAAAATAGAAACATACTTAAATATACAGTAATTAACACATTCAACACTATACAGATAGATATTAGCAATGTACAATAGATATTAGTGATGTGCAATAGTTATTAGCATATAAACAAACAAGCAAAGAAACTGCTCTGGCTTATAAAGAGAATGCACTGGAGAGCAATGCCCTGTTAACAGCATAAAACAAAAGAGAAAAATGCACAATTTTCTCTAGTGGATACCTTCAAATAAGAGCATCCAAGAAGAAGAGTCCCAAGTGAAGAAGCCCTCCAGAAGGTCCCTACAAAAACAAAGGTCAAGTCTACAAGCATTTATTGAGCACCTACTGCATGCCAGTCACTGTGCTAAGCACCAAGGATGTAAGAAAAGGAAAAGACAATCCCTGTTTTTGAGGAACTCAGTTTAATGGAAGAGATAGCATGCAAACAAATATGTACAAACACAATATATACAGGATAAATTGGAGATAATCACAGAGGGACGTCACTAAGATTAAGTGGAATTTGGAAGGGACGAAGTTTTTAGCTCAGACTTGAAAAAGAGCTAAGGAAGCCAGGAAGCAGAAATGAGAGGAGGGGAGGGAGGGAGGGAGGGAGAGAGAGTGAGAGAGAGAGAGAGAGAGAGAGAGAGAGAGAGAGAGAGAGAGAGCACATTCCAAGCACAGGGGACAGCCAGTGAAAATGCCCAAATTATGTAGATGGAATATCTTGTTTGAGGAACAGCACAGAGCAGCAAGGAGGCCAGTGTCACTGGATTACAGAGTTAATTTCTCTGACCTTTTTCCCTTTTATCTGCAATACCCTCTTAAATATATACACACATGTACACACATATTATTATATTACATATGTGTACGTATACACATATCTATGTATATGTGTATATGTAAATGTGTATGTGTGTATATAAAATTCTTTTTGTCCTATCTTCCAAAAAATTACTCTTCTCACTCTATGGAAGTTCTATAATGTTGAGTTAACAGGAGTATAATAGTACCTATTATTCTAGCTATGGCTCCATCACAGTTCCAAAAATTCTTTGAAAGTGTGGCATTTTTTTCTCCATGAATACTCTTGAGTATGTCTTCCTTTTGTCTTCAAATAGAATGCTTAGATTTTCTAGTAATTCCAAGGCAGCATGGAACAATGGAGAGGAAGATCTGGGGCCAAATCCTACCTCAGACATTTACTATGAATGTCACCCTAAATAAATCACATTAACTTTCTGTGACTCATTTAACTCCCCTGTGCCTCAGTTCCCTCATTTGCAAAAGAAGTAAGATAAGTCAAAGAAGAAATAAAATTATCAATTTTTGCAAATGATATGATGATTTACTTAGAGAACACAAATTAAACATTAACTAAAATAATATCCAGCAAAATTGTAAGATTTGAAATAAATCTACATAAATCATCAGCATTTCTGCATACTGCAAGAAGATATAGAAAGAAAAATTACAATACAGTAACTACAAGTATACACAAAATACTCTGGAGTCTGCCTACTAAGACACACACAGGAACTACATGCATGCAATTACAAAGCACTTTACAGAATTATAGACATGCCTAAATAATTGGAGAAATTCTAATTGCTCATGGATAGGCCAAATTAATATGATAAAAATGACAATTACAGCTAAATTAATTTACTAACTCAGAGCCATACCAACCAAACTACCAAAGAATTACTTATAGAGCTAGAAAAAAATAATAAAATCCATCTGGAACAAAAGGTCAAGAATCTCTAGGGAAATCATGGAAAAAGTGGGAAAGAAGGAAACCTAGCAGTACCAGATATCAAATTGTGCTACAAAGTAGTAATCATCTAAATGATTTGGTACTGGTTGAGAAATAGAGGTTGATCAGTGGAACAGATCAGATACACACACACATACACAAACACAACATATAGAAGAAAATAAACACAATAGCCTAGTGCTTAATAAATCCAAAGACTCCAGGTACAGGGGTAGGAACTCACTGTCTGATGAAAACTTCTGGGGAAAAATGGAAAGCAGTCTTGCAGAAACTAGGTATAGACCAACTTCTCACACTGAATACCAAGATAAGCTCCAAATGGATCTATAAAAGGTGAAATCATAAATAAATTAGAGGAGCAAGGAAGAAATTAACTTTCCAGTCTAATAGGAGATGAATTCATGTACAAAGGATCACATAAGATGGACAATTTTGGTCCTGTAAAATTAAGGTTTTGTATGTATAAAACCAATGTACTTAAAATTAGAAGGGAAGCTTTTGCTGTTGTTTTGGCAATTAGTCATGTCCGACTCTTTGTGACCCCATTTGGGGATTTCTTGGCGAAGATGATAGAGTGGTTTGCCATTTCTTTCTCCAGTTCATTTTACAGATGAGGAACTAAGGGAAGCAAGGTTAAGTGACTTGCCCAGGGTCACGTAGCTAGTAAGTATCTGAGGCTGGATTTGAGCTCAGGTCCTCCTCATAACAATGCCAGCATTCTATTCACAGTGCCACCTAGCTGACTAGAAGACAAGTTGGTGCTTTGAAAAAAAAAATCTTTGCAGTGAGTTTCTCTAAGACATGTAAGATCCAAGATATATAAGGAACCTATGCAAATTTTTAAGAATAAGTGCAAATTTCCAATTTTGACAAATGGTCAAAAATATGAACTAAGGAAGAAATCTAAGCCATAGAGGGAAAATGCTCCAAATCAGGATTAATTAGAAAATTGCAAATTAAAGCAATTCCAAAGTTCTACCCCATACCCATCTGATTAGCAAAATTGATGAAAAAAAGGAAAATAAATAGAGCAGCTGCAGGAAAACAGGCATATTGATATACTCTGTGAATTAGTCCAGTCATTCTGGAAAAGCAATTTGGAACTATGACCAAAAAGTTACTAAACTGTGAGTATCCTTTGATCCAGTAATATTTGGCCTATAGCCCAAAGACACTAAAGTAAAAAAGAGGAAATGTACAAAAATATTTATGGCAGCTCCTTTTGTGGTAGCCAAGAACTGGAAATGGAGGGGGTGCCTGTCAATTGGGGAGTGGATGAATGAGTTATGGCATATGAATGTGGTATGGTATGTGAACAGACAGTATACTACTGTGCTGTAAGAAATGACGAAGGAGATGGCTTCATTGAAACCTGGGAAGACTTGTGTGAACTAATGCAGAATGAAGTGAGGAAAATCAGGGAAAATGTCTAACGATAATAGCATTGTAAAGATGAACAACTCTGAAAGACTTCAGAACTCTGATCAACAATGCAATTTAAGAGGAATTATGCCGAAGCATGCTACCCATCTCTTGATAAAGAAGTGATGGACTAAGAGGGAAGACTAAGACATATTCAGGATGTGGTGGGGTGGGAGGTGGAGGAAGATAAATGGTCAATGAATTTGTTTTGCCTGACTATGAAGGTTTGTAATGGGGTTATATTTTTCTTTTTTTCCCAGTGGTGGAGAGGCAGGAGGAAAATAGATTTCTGTTTGTTGAAAAAAAAATATTTTTTCAAAAAGAAAAAAAATTCAGAGGAGTAGATGTGGTAACCTCCAAGGTCCCTTCTAGCTATAAAGCTATGATCCTAGGAACGCAAGTCTGGCATCAAGATTCATGTTTTTCATTTTTTTAACTTCTTTGGTCATATCTGTTTTTGGTAGAAAAAAAAATTGAAAAATGATTTTTTCATTGTGATCTCTTTCTTCCTTGTGCCTACTTGAAGTATTTTTTTCTTTTTCATCAATTTTGAAATTTAAATCTGATATACATTGACTTAAATTCATTCTGCCTCCATAATCTCACCCACCCATTCCTTTCCTCTCTATTCCAATTGCCTCCAATCTAGTAATAAACCCCCAAGAGGTCTTTCCACCTGCACTCCCTCTCCATTCCAATCCATCCTTTATACCAGGGCTTCTTAAAATTTTTTCTGCTCCCAACCCTTTCAGCACCTCTTAAACTGGGGGATAGGGAGGAGGGGGGAGGAGCACTACCCACTGTCAAAATGTTTCATTTACATAGATCAAATACGTCACTCCTCTGCTCAAAAATCCTCAGTGTCACCTTATTTCTTACAGAGTCAAGTTCAAGCTTCTTTGGCATTCAAGGCCTTCCACAAATTGGTACCACCACACCTTTCCAGATTTATACCACCTATAACTATGCAGTCAGTACTTCATCCAAGTATTGACTGCCTCCATGCCCTCGTACGTGATATTCGCTTCTCCTGAAATATCTTCCTCAGAGACTCCATGGACTCTCTCCTGATTCCCCTAACTAGTGTGACTTTTTAGGCCTTGGACTTTGAAAAGTACTTTGCTGACTACCACTCTAAAGTAGCTATCATGTTATTTTGTTTAGTAGTTTTCTGCAAAAGGTATGTATCACCCCCCCATTAAACTATAAGCTTCATGAGGGCAGAGACCATAGCTCATTTAAATTTTAAGTCCTCCCATGCTTAGCCTACTACTCTGTAGGATGTATGGGGTGTTCAGGAGGAATAATATCTCTGGTTAAACTAACATCTGAGGGGTTGCTGAGCCCTTTTCAGGACTGCTTCAGGACCTTTGCTGTCTACCTTTCACCCAACTCTCACCTGTGGCTCCAAGAAGCTGTAGCATGCACAGCAGACAGACCAAGTAAATTATCTCATCAGACAGGTTAAATCAGGTTGAACTTACAGGCCTCAAACTGGTCAGAGAGTTAGGGAGATAAGCATGTAAAGATTTCTCCTGGTAGATTGGACCTGAGGACAAGAAGAGAGTCAGACAATCAATAAATATGTATTAAACATCTACTATGTGCCAGACATTCTAGCAAGTGCTGGGATTTAAAAAAAAAAGGCAAAATGCACTTGCCTTCAAGGAGCTCACAATCTTACAGAACAGAGAATGAGCAAAAAGATATGTACAAACAAGCTATGTACAGTATAAATAGGAAATGATTAACAGAGAGAAGGCACTAGAATTAAAAGAGACTGGGAAAGACTTCTTATAAATGGTGGGGTTTAGTTGGGACTTAAAAGAAGCCAGAGATATCATTAGTTGGAACAGAGGACGGAGAGTGTTCCAGGCATGGAGGATAGCTAGAGAAAATGCCTGAAACAGAAGGAATATTTTGTTTGTGGAACAGCCAGGAGGGCAGTGTCACTGGATCAAAGAGCACCTGTCATGGCAGGTATAAGAAGACTGGAAAAGTAAGAGGGAGCTAGGTAATAAAGGGCTTTGAATGCTGTATAGGGAATATTGTGTTTTACTCAGAAGGCAATAAAGAGTCCCTGGAGTTTATTAAGTAGAAGGATAGCATGGTTGAACCTGTGCTTTAAGAAAATCAACTTTGGGGGATGCAGCCAAGATGGCTGGGTGAAAACAGTGTCTTACTAGAGCTCTCTCACGGGTTTTGTCACATGCCTCTAAAAAAGTGAATCTGAGCAGATTTGAGAGAGTTAGAAGCCACTAGTAGACTGAGTGGGGCAAATTTCCAAGCCAGGAGAGTCTGAAAGGTTGATGGGACAGATCTGTAGGCTGGGGGAGCGCCTGGCATGAGAAGCTGCACCAGACTACACCAAAGTGGAAGCAGCTGCAGAAACCAGCCAGCGATCCAGCCTGGGAGAAAGCTGGGTGCCCAAACTGGCGGAGATCCCCAGGCCTCCCAACACAGGATGGGAGTCTGTAGAAGCGATGAGAGGCAGCAGTGCAACGCATGCAGCCGAGAGAAATCTACTCCTGAGGCTTGCAGCCCAAAGGTTTGAAACACACTTTCTTGAACTTCCAGGAGACATAAGGACCAGGTAAATGGCTCTCATCCCTCCCTCCCTGACCCAAAGAATTCCTCGGGGAAAAACACTGGAATAGAGGAGACAGAAGTGGGGCTTCACTGGCCTAGCAGTGGGAGTTCCTAAGTCCCAGAGGGGTGGAGCCAGCAGGGGTCAACATCAGGAGCCCAGACTTGTCTTTGCACAGCCAGGGGAAGCAGCAGAAACCAACACAGACAATAGCTGAGATCAGTGCTGGAGAGCACCCCCAGGGAAAGAGGAGACCTCCAGCAACCAGATGACCCTTCCCCCCCACCTCAGGAAACCAAACGGCCATAACACACAAAGCCAGTAACTAGGCTCACAATTCCCAGAAGGAGAAACCTGGGACAGAGATCCCTGAGCCCCAAAAGCAGAAATGCATTGTAAAGCCAGGAAAAAGCTAACCAATATGAAGAAGAACACGAAAAAACTGAGGACCATTGATTCTTTTTATGGAGACAGGGAAGATCAAAATGCCAATTCAGAAGAGGACAGTGTTGGCACTGTACCCACATCTGATACCTCAAAAGGGAATGTGAATTGGTCTCAAGCCCAAAAAGCATTCCTGGAAGAGCTAAAGGAGGACTTTAAAAAACCAAATTAAGGAGGTAAAAGAAAAAATGGGGAAAAAACACTGATGAAATCAAGTCTTTAAAAAATAAGATCGATGAAATGACTACAGAGATTAAGAATCTAAATAGAGAAAATGACACCCTGAAAGGTAAAATAAGCCAATTGGAAAAGGAGTCTCAAAACCAAAATGAAGACAGCAACTCATTAAAAATTAGAATTGAGCAAGTGGAACCTAACGACTCTATGAGACAGCAAGAAGTAGTAAAACAAAATGTAAAGAATGAAAAAACAGAAGAAAATGTGAAATATCTGATTGGAAAAACAACTGACCCAGAAAATAGATCCAGGAGAGACAATTTAAGAATTATTGGTCTACCAGAAATTCATGATGTAAAAAAGAGCCTAGACAATATCTTCAAAGAAATTATCAGGTAATTGCCCAGAGGTCCTAGAACCAGAGGGGAAAACAGTCATTGAAAGAATCCACTGATCACCACCAAAAGAGATCCCAAATTGAAAACTTCAAGAAATATCATAACCAAATTTCAGAATTACAAAGTCAAGGAGAAAATACTTCAAGCAGCCAAAAAGAAACAATTCAAATGTCATGGAACCACAATCGAGATCACACAGGATCTTTCAGCCTCTACATTAAATGACAGGAGAAACTCGAATATGATGTTCCAAAGGGCAAAGGAACTTGGACTACAATCAAGGATCAATTACCGAGCAAAACTGAGCATAATTTTTCAGATAAGGAAATGGACATTCAACAAAATAAGAGAATTCCAGACCTTCCTGATGAAAAGGCCAGAACTCAATGGAAAATTTGATCTTCAAATACAAAACTCAAGACAGACATAAAAGGTAAATGGGGGGGGAACCCCTAGTTAAAATCAATAAGGCTAGTTATTTACATCTTGATATGGGATTATTTTGTTATATATATATATATATATATATATATATATATGTATGTATATGTATATATATACATATATATATATATGTCATATCTGTGAATGTGAAGGGGATGAACTCTCCCATAAAATGGAGGCAGATAGCAGAATAGATTAAAAACCATAATCCTACAATATGCTGTTTACAAGAAACACATCTGAAACAGTGGGATACACACAGGGTAAAGGTAAAGAACTGGAGTAGAATATATTGTGCTTTGGCTAAAGTAAAAAAGTAGGGGTAGCAATCCTAATCTCAGACAAAGCAAAAGCAAAGATAGATCGAGTTAAAAGAGATTTGGAAGGAAATTACATCCTGCTAAAAGGCACTATAAACAATGAAGCAATATCATTATTTAACATATATGCACCAAGTGGTATAGCAGGCAAATTCTTAGAGGAGAAGTTAAGGGACCTATAGGAAGAAATAAACAGCAAAACCATACTACTGGGGGATCTCAACCTCCCTTTCTCTGAACTTGATAAATCTAACCTCAAAATAAACAAGAAAGAAGTTAAGGAGGTGAACAGAATTCTAGAAAAGGCAGATATGATAGACCTCTGGAGAAAACTGAACAGGGATAAAAAGGAATATACTTTTTTCTCAGCAGTACATGCCACATACTCAAAAATCGACCATGTACTAAGGCATAAAAACCTCACAATCCAGTGCAGATCATGATGCAATAAAATTACTTGTAACAAAGAACCATGTAAAAATAAGCTAAAAATTAATTGGAAATGAAATAATAGTATTCTAAAGAATAAGTGGGCCAAAGAACAAATCATAGAAACAATTAATGACTTCATTCAAGAGAATGACAATGAGGCAATATACCAAAACTTATGGGATGCAGCAAAAGCTGTTCTTAGGGGAGGTTTTATAACTCTAAATGCTTACATGAATAAAATAGAGAAAAAGGAGATCAATGAATTGGGCGTGCAACTTAAAAAGCTAGAAAAAAAAACGAATTGAAAATCCCCAATTAAATACCAAATTAGAAACACTGAAAATCAAAGGAGGGATTAATAAAATTGAAATCAAGAAAACTATTGAACTAACAAAGCCAAGAGCTGGTTTTATGAAAAAACCAATAAATTGATAAACCTTTGGTAAATTTGATTTAAAAAAAAAAAGAATAAAATCAAATCACCAGTATCAAAAATGAAAAGGGTGAATTCACCTCCAATGAAGAGGAAATTAAAACAATAATTAGGAATTAATTTGCCCAATTTTATTCCCATAAGTTTGACAACCTTAGGGATAAGGATGAGTATCTACAAAAATATAAATTACACAGGTTAACAGAAATGGAAATAAATTACGTAAATAACCCCATCTCAGAAAAAGAAATTGAGCAAGCAATCAATGAACTCCCTAGGAAAAAATCTCCAGGGCAAGATGGTTTTACATGTGAATTTTATCAAACATTCAAAGAACAATTAATTCCTTTACTTTATAGACTATTTGGGAAAATAGGTGAAGAAGGAGTCCTACCAAATTCTTTTTATGACACAAATATGGTACTAATACCCAAACCAGGTAGAGTCAAAACAGAGAAAGAAAATTATAGACCAATTTCTCTAATGAATATTGATGCAAAATTTTTAAATAAAATATTAGCAAAAAGATTGCAGCAACTTATTATGAGAATAATACACTATGACCAGGTAGGATTTATTCCAGGAATGCAAGGCTGGTTCAATATTAGGAAAACTATCAGCATAATTGATCATATCAATAACAAAATTAGCAGAAACCATATGATCATCTCAATAGATGCAGAAAAAGCCTTTGGCAAAATACAACACCCATTCCTATTAAAAACACTAGAAAGCATAGGAATAAATGGAGCCTTCCTTAAAATTATAAATGGCATCTACCTAAAACCATCAACAAGCATTATTTGCAATGGGGATAAGCTAGAGGCATTCTCAATGAGATCAGGGGTGAAATAAGGATGTCCGTTATCACCCCTATTATTCAATTTGGTACTAAAAATGCTAGCTGTAGCAATAAGAGAAGAAAAAGAAATTGAAGGAATTAGAATAGGAAAAGAAGAAACTAAAATATCACTTTTTGCAGATGATATGGTGATTTACTTAGAGAATCAAGTAAAAAACTACTTGAAACAGAAAACAACTTTAGAAAAGTTGCAGGATATAAAATAAACCCACATAAATCCTCAGCATTCCTATATATTACTAACAAAGCCCAACAGCAAGAGACAGAAAGAGAAATTCCATTTAAAGTTGCTGTAGACACTATAAAATATTTGGGAGTTTATCTGCCAAGACAAACCCATGGCCTACATGAACATAATCACACAAATAAAGTCAGGTCTAAATAAATGGAAAAATATCAGTTGCTCATGGTTAGGCTGAGCTAATATAATAAAAGTGACAATTTTACCAAAATTAATTTATTTATTCAGTGCCACACACATTGAACTACCAAAAATTATTTTACAGAGCTGGATAAAATAATAGCAAAATTCTTCTGGAACAAGAGGTCTAGAATATGTAGGGAATTAAAGAAAAGAAATGGTAGGGAAGGTGGCCTAGCCATACCAGATATTAAACTGTACTACAAATCTGCAGTCATCAAAACTACCTGGTACTGGCTAAGAAACAGAGTGGTGGATCAGTGGAATAGGTTAGGTACACAAGATGCAGTAGTCAACCACTATAGCAATCTACTCTTTGATAAACCCAAAGAATCCAGCTTCTGGACTAAGAATTCACTATTTCACCAAAGCTGCTGGGAAAATTGGAAAATGGTATGGCAGAAAGTGGACATAGACCAACATCTTACACCATATACCAAAATAAAGTCAAAATGGGTTCATGATTTAGAAATAAAGGCTCATACTATAAGCAATTTGGGAGAGCAAGGAATAGTTTACCTAATAGATTTATAGGAAAGGAAAGAACTCATGACACAACAAGAGATAAAGAGCATTACAAAATGCAAAATGGATAATTTTTATTATGTTAAATTGAAAAGTTTTTGTATAAACAAAGCCAATGCAATAAAGATTAGGAGGGAAGCAGAAAATTCTTTACAACTAGCATCTCTGATAAAGGCCTTATCTCTAAAATATACAGGGAACTGAGCCAAATTTATAGGAATATAAGTCATTCCCCAATTGAGAAATGGTCAAAGGATATGAACAGGCAGTTTTCAGAGGAAGAAATTAAAGATATCTATAGGCATATGAAAAAATGCTCGAAATCACTACTGGTTAGAGAAATGCAAATCAAAACAACTTAGGTACCACATCTCTCCTGTTAGATTGGCTAAAATGACAAAACAGGAAAATGATAAATGCTGAAGAGGATGTGGGAAAATTGGAACACTGTTACACTGCTGGTGGAGTTGTGAACTGACCCAGCCATTCTGGAGAACAATTTGGAACTATGCCCAAAGGGCTATAAAAATGTTCATTTTGACCCTTTGACCCAGTAATACCACTTCTAGGGTTGTATCCCAAAGAGATCACACAAGTGGGAAAAGGACCCATATGTACAAAAATATTTATAGTGGCTCTTTTTGTAGTAGCAAAGAATTGGAAATCAAGGGGATGCCCATCAATTGGGGAATGGCTGAACAAGTTGTGGTATATGAATGTAATGGAGTACTATTGTGCTATAAGAAATGGGGAAGATATGGACTTCATAATAACCTGGAAATAACCTACATGATATGAGGCTGAGTGAGTGGAGCAGAACTAGGAAAACATTATACACAACCACAGATACATGGACTGACCTTGATAGACTTGGCTCTTCTCAGCAATACAAGGTTCAAAGACAACTCCAAAGGACTCATGAGGGAGAGAGATATTTACATCCAGAGAAAGAACTATGGAGACTGAATGCAGGTTGAGGCAAACTGTTTGCTCTCTCCTTTTTTTTAAAATGTTTTTTCTCTTTTGTTTTTGTTTCTTCTTTCTCATGATTCATTCCATTCATAATAATTCTTTACAACTTGACTATTGTGTAAATAAGTTCAATGTGAAGTTATATGTAGAAGATATAACGGATTCCATGCCGTCTTGGGGAGGGAGGGGTGAAGGGAGAAAATCTGGAACTCAGGATCATTCAGAACTGAATGTTGTAAACTAAAAATAAAAAATCTTAATTAAAAAAAAAAGAAAATCAACTTTGGTGGCTGAATGAAAGATGGAATGTAGTAGGGAGAGACTTGAGGCAGACAAACCCACCAGCAGTCTATTTCATTAATCCAGGAATGAGGTGATTAAAAAAAAGAGATTTTGTTCCTTAACCATGTAGTTTCCCTTCAGCTGGAGGCTTGAGTTGAATAAAAGAAATCTAATTTTTATTTATTCTTATAGCAATAACTGATATGCAGCTTATAAATTTGAAAGGAAAGAATCAAAGAATCCAAAATCCAAATCCAGACCAAAAAGAAAATTAGGCATAACCTGAGCCAGCAGCATTCTGGTGAAAAGAGGTTTGTTAAGTAGAGTTGAACTCACTTCTTTAGTTGATAGTGACCTCAGGCACCTTCCCTCCTCGTAGTCTCCTTCCCAGGCAGGTTCAAGGAAACATCTCAAGTCATACCTTTAGGGAGAAGTTGGAAAAGAGTAACTACCCACCAGAAGGTGGGGGCCAGAGAGAAGTAGTTCTCTTCAGAACTCCATGCAACTACCCACCTGGGTTAGCCAAGAGCCCTAGTTTTAGAGCTAGAAGGAATTTTAATTTAACCTCACCATCTCACAGATGAGAAACTGGGGCCCAAAGGGTTGAAGGCACTTGCCCAAGGCTACATAAGTAAAAAGGGACAGAGTAGCATTCCAACCAAAGTCATAGGCTTGATTTGACTTGAAATTGTTCCTTCTTGTAATTTTATGGATTTTTACTTGTAGATTATTACCTTGAAAAACATATTCAGAAAAACATTCTCAAATAATTTTATGGAATATGATTCAATTATTTCCATGTGCAGTTTTTTCTGAGACTCCAATGATTCTGAGGTTTCTTCATCTTTATTTGTTCTTTAAATATCACTTTTAGGGAGGATTCTGGGAAGATGGCAAAGTAGGCCAGATAATTCTGAGCTCTCCAGATCTCCTCAAACAAGATGAAATAACACCTCAGGATCACCCTAGAGTGGCAAAAATAAGTAAGAGTTGGGCCAGATCATTGGTCCTCCTGGGACAACCAGAGAAGATCTGAAGATCTCAGGATAGACTTTCCGCAGGAGTAAAGTGTAAACACCTCCCGGCTAGCTCCACTGAAAAGCAAGCCCTGGGGGCAGCTGGTTTGGGAAGTAGCCTTGACCTCAGTAATAGGAAGTCTCACCTCCCAGACAGTGTGGGGAGTGGGGGGTCTGAGGAGGCGAAAATTGAGGGAACCTGGGCTGACAAGGGATGTCAGGTCCAGCTGTGCTGCAGATTCAGTCCTGGGTGAGAAGAAACCAGCACACATCCAGTGAGTGCAGTAGTGTGGCAGGGACGGAGCTGGCTATGGACGGACACTTACAGGAGAGCTGAGTTCTTAGTTTTGGTTCCAGGCCAGAGGGGAGGACTGAAGGTCTTAGCCACTGGAGGATTCTCAAGGAGCAAGAGCATTTCTAGTATGAGGGGATCAGGGCAGGGCTCTAGCTGTGGCTTGAGGGGGAAAGGAGAACAGAAGTTGGGCCCAGGACAAAGCTCAAAAAATAACAGTAATAAGGACATGAGGCCAGAGGCACCATCCCCCACACCCCAAGATTAGAGGTGATTATAATCATAAGCTGCTAAAAAAAAATTTCAAATGAGCAGGCAAAGGTGAAAGAACCCAACTATTGACAGTTACTATGGAAATACAGAAGACCAGGGTTCATTTTCAGAGGAGGCCTCTCCTATACCAAAGAGTAACATCAAATGGTCACCTGCACCAAAAGAATTCAAAGAAGAACTCAAAAAAGACTCAAAAAACTTCAAGATCTCAAAAATAAAATAATTTTTTTTGAAGTAAGAACAATCCAAGAAAAATAAGGAGATTATAAAAAGAAAGTCAACCAACTGGAAAAGGAGATCCAGAATCTTAAAGAAGAAAACAACTCCTTGAAAATTAGAATTGGGCAAGGGGAAGCCAGCAAAGTTATAAGACACCAAGAAATAATAAAATGAAATACAAAGAATGAAAAAATAGAAGATAATGTGAAACATTTGATAAGAAAAACAATTGATCAAAAGAATAATCAGACTACCTGAAAGCTATGATCAAAAAGAAAATGTTGATACAATAATACAAGAAACAATTAAAGAAAATTGTCTTAAAGTGTTGAAAAAAGAGGGGAAATTAGAAATAGGAAAAATCCACCCATCACCACCTGAAAGAGATCCTCAGAGGAAAGCCTACAGGAATATCATAGCCAAGTTCCAAAACCCCCAGGTTAAGGAGAAAATATTACAAACAACAAGAAAAAAAAACAATTCAAATATGGCAAAGTCACAATTAGAATCACACAAGACTCAGCAGTGGCTACACTAAAAGACTGCAGGTCTTCAAATGCTATATATCAAAGAGTAAAAGAACTGGGCTTACAGCCAAAAATATCATACCCAGAGAAATTAAGTATAATCCTGAAAGAAAAAATGGATATTCAATGAATTGACAGACTTTCAGGATTTTAATTGAAGAAAGACTGGAACTAAACAGAAAATTTGACACATAAGATCCAAGAGAAATATAAGATAAACATCAAAGACTAATTACAACGGTCTCGGTAAGGACAAATTGTTACTTTTTATATGTGGAAATGTAAAACGTTTGTCTGAGATTGTCATTAGTAATTGGGTAATTCGAAAGAAAGAATGGTGTAGAGCTAAGTACGATGTGATTCTAAAAGGCAAAAGATGTAGGAAAAGGCAAAAAGAATAATTATCTTATACAAACGAGGTGCAAGAAGAAGAACTGATACAGAGGAATTAGATGGGGGAGGAGTGCTGGTAGTTCTGAAAGCCTACTCTCATCGGGAATGTGTTAAAGAAAGAATAATACATATATATTTAGAAGAGTATAAAAGTCTCCTAAATTCAGAAAGAAATAAGAGGGCAAGAGGATAGGGAAGGGGGAGAAGAGAAGGGAGGGATAGGGAATAAGATAAGGCAGGGGGGTAGAAGTGTCTGCAGATTAACAGGAATAGGATAAAGAGGGAACAATATATATATTTGGAAGGGTATAAAAATCTTCTAAATTCAGAAAGAGTAAGAGGGTAAGGGGATAAGGTAGAGGGAGAGGATATGGGAGGGATTCCTGGAATGGGGGTAGGTTAAGGAATAGGAGGGCAAGGTAGTGGGTAGAAATTAAGTAGAGGACTGAGGAGGGATAGGAATAGGGTGAAAAGGATAATGAGGAAGATAGGAAGGAGGAAAATATACAAGTAATTATAGTTTTGAATGTGAATGGGATGAATTTACCCACAAAATGGAAACTGACAGCAGATTAAACATTTGAATTCAACAATATATTGCTTTTAGGAAATGCTATAAAAATGAAATAAAAGTCAGGAGTAGAATTTATTATGTAAAAAAGAAGGGATAGTAATCATGATCTCAGACAAAGTCAAAGTTCAAATCAGATTTAATCAAAAGAGAGAAATAGGGAAATTACACTATCTGTTGGCCATATTAATCCACAGTTTTAGACCATATAAAATAACTATACAGTATAAAAAAAATACGAGAGTATGCCTACCAAAACAGACACAGAAATTATACAAATATAAACACAAAACACCTTTTATACAAAGTTAAATCTAAATAATTGAAGTAATATTTATTGTGCATTGGTAGGTAAAACTAATTTTTAAAATGACAATTTACCTAATTTATGTAATACCATCCCAATTAAATTACCAAAAACAATTATTTTACTGAGTCAGAAAAAAACAGTAAAAGGGTCCATTTGAAAGAGCAGAGGGTCAGGAATTACAAGGAAACTAGGAGGAAAAGATGTGAAGGAACTAGATTCAGTAGCATCAGACCTTAAATCATATTATAAAGTGAGAACAGTGTTAAAGTATAAAATGGATCATTTTTATTATTTTAAATTAAAATGTTTGTGTATGAAAAAAACCTATGTAGCCAAGAACAGAAGGAATGTAGTTTGCATTTTCCTCTTGGGGAAAAAAACTCTCAGAGACAATCTCCCAGGTAGAATTTTGTTGGGTTGGAATACTGTTGTGGTGTAGGAGATGATGAGCTCGTGGATTTAGAAAAATATGGAAAGACTTGGATTTATAAAGGAAAATGTTATCCATCTACAGAGAAACAGATGACAAGTGGAAATAAGCATAAGGTAGTCTTACGTATATGCGTTTGAGTTTATATGTGTATATATATGTGTGTGTGTGTGTGTGTATTTATGGAGATATATATATATATACACACATATGTGTGTGTATACAAGCTTAATTGTAGTCTTGAGCTAGGGCTGGGGAGATGAAGGGGGAGAAAATTAAGTAAAAAGTGCACAGCAGAGAACAAAAGAAAAAATGCAAGGAAGCAAAAATGGACAGTTTTGAAAATAATGTATAGTATTCATTATATAGGTTTTCTTGAAATGGAAATTTATTGCTTTATATTGAATCCTCTCTTGTGTTCTATTGTGTCCATGGCAATGTTTTCTTTTTCTTTTCTTATTTTGTATTTAAGTTTAAAATAAATTCAAATATAATAAAAATAAAAAATAAAAATCATTTGTTGACATTGCTTCCAAATCTTTCTCTAGTTTTTTTTTATCTTTCCATTTCTTGTTTTTAGTTTTTTCTCCATTCTCAACTTGTTTTTCCACTTTAAGTGACTCACCTAATACTTTGTTTTCCACTGTATTAACCTTTAACAAAAGGATTTCACACCATGACATGAGCTGGTACCTGGTTGTCACCAATCAGGTAACTCTCCACTCTTTCCATCGTCAATTGCACTTGGTTTTGACTTCATTCCCTTCGCAGGATACCACCTGGTGGTCCCACACATCACCACCCCCTTTTCAGCTTCCTTTTGTATGTTGTCTTTACCTGTTGGATTGTAAGCTCCTTGAGGGCTCCTTTCTCTTTATTTGTATCCCTGGTGCTCAACACAGTGCCCACACATAGTAAATAGTTTTACTGCTCTGAATATATCCTTTGGTTATTTCATTATAGTGTAAATTGCTATCTCTACATTGGTAATATTCTGTGCAAATCCTTCCTTATCAAAAGTGAAGAAGATGAAATGGGGCGAAGCACTTCCTTCCTCAATTTGCAGTACCTTAAAACTAGCAGTGGGCCATGTGTCTTCTAGTTCAGTGCTGAAAGTCTGGCTCTTTTGCAATGATGTGTTAAGTACCAAGTGGTCCCTTAGTCTGCCCACCCACATCCTCTCCTTAATGTAGTTACATCAAATCAGTGTCAATTTTAAAGGAGAGATAGCTTCTGTTCTCAGACATGTGACATTGAGCTCTCCTTCCCCTCCCTCCCTCCTTTCTTTTCTTCTTCCCTTTCTCACCCCAACCTGTCTTTCTTCTCTCTTCTCTCAGACTACCCATAAGGATAGTTAGGGTAACTATGAGTATCTGAGCTGCCTAAGTGAATTCGAGCCTAGCCGTTGGCCTTTTCCATTTTTTCTGGGTTTTCTTCCTTTCTCTGACCATAGAAGACCAGATAATTTTAACACTATCTTGGTCTTTTACTACTTAAAGACCATGTACATTACAACTCTTCCTTCCCCCAGGGCTCTCCAGTACCCATAAGGGGGCTTGGAGTACACAGGTACTCTACCAATGGCTCCAGCTTCTATTGATGGTGTTTCCTTAATTGTAGGTACCACACCATAGATCCCTTTAACCACTAACAGTTGGATTAGATTTTACAAAGAAATATTGACTTCAGAGGTATAATCACAAATATATAAACTTATACCCCAACACTTGGGGCTTAATCCTCCCTCTATACCACCTCATTCTCTGGGGAGGTGAAAGAGATTAGGTTAATTGCTTAGTTTAGTTCCTATAGCGCATAATCTCAAGTTCCAAGCCCTCCTTAGGTTCAAGTCACAGGCACTCTGGCTTCTCATGTCTTCTCTGTTGGGTTGGCTGATTGCAACATCTAGCTTAGAATCCTGTCTTTCTAATGTGATCAGATTAAGCACCCATTCTGCTGCATTCTCCCTAATGTCAATCACCAGTTATAGTTAATATCCCCCTAATATGGTCAACACCCTGCAGTGATTAGTGCTCTGGTTGCATTTAGCCAACTAGAATAAATTAGCTTTTACAAAGGTCTGTATACTTTGAGAAGTACATAGCAAAGACAGAAGTTACAAAGCATTTCTTCCCAACATTTGGGCGCTCACTCTCCCGTACACTACCTCTATCCCTGGGGAAAGCGGACTCAAACTTAAATCAGTTGCTACAAGGTATCTGTCCTGCCAAGTTTGGTTCCCACCTTGGGATAGTCAATGGAAGAATCACTCTTGCCCCCTCTTCACTGCTTTTTGATCCATTTATATGATAGGTTCCTCAGGACTTCATTCCTTACCAGGCTTAACTGTCTACAACATTCTGCATGGACTCTAATTCCCAGGCTTCTGGCAGCTCATTCTCGTGACCTTTCCAAGCTCACAAGGTAACAGTCTAGTCTGATACCATCTCATCTAAGATCAGGAAAGATCAAACACAAAAGGCAGATCACACGCAGGTTTGGGTGGGCAGATTAAAGCCCAATGCTCTTCTTTCCTCACCTCGAGGTTTACAACTTGCCAAAACATCTACTTATTTCTCCAGATTTTTCTCCCTCTCTTCCCTTTTCTCCTTTAAAATCTTTTATGTGATTAAGTTGTTTGTTACCCACCCAGGAAGATTAGGAAATTGTGACTCATCATTCATAAAGAACACATTCTTTTAGTACTTAATCTTGATAAGGAAGGTCAGGCCCAGTATTCCCCTGGTTTCACATATTAAAATTGCCCTAAGGTTTGCTTTAACCTCCACAAATTTTTCAAACTCATTTAAATTTTTCATTGACTATAGAAAACAATACTGAACTGAAAAACTGATTTGTAGTAAATATTTTTAAGAAAACTGCTGGTCACTGATTTTGGGCAGCTAGGTGGCACAGTGGATAGAGTGCCAGGCCTGAAGTCAGGAGGACTCATTTCCATGGGTTCAAATCTGGCTATGTGACCCTGGGCAAGTCACTTAACCCCATTGACCTAAGCTTCCTCATCTGTAAAAAGAGCTGGAGAAGGACATGGGAAACCACCCCAACATCTTTGCCAAGTTGGAGTTACAAAGAGTTGGACACAACTGAAAAAAAGACTGAACAACACGACTGACCACTGATTGTGTGACCCTGGGCAAGTCCCTTAAGTTTTCCAGGCCTCTGTTTCTTCACCTGTAAAATGAGGATTGCACTAGTTGACTTCTAATACCCCTTCCAGCTTTGAATCTATGATCCTATGATATTCTATTTCCTTCTGTCATTTCTTATGCACATCCCCACACAAATACACACGTGAACTTTAAGTGTGCCATTAGAATGTATACTTTTTACTATGCAATGTTTTTCTTCTTTGTTTCAGTCATGTCTGACTTCATTTTTCTTCTTCATTGCTTATAGTTTCTTCTCCTTGAATGCTGACAGTGACATGTCTGGGTAAGTTGAATTTGGGCTTACCTCTTTATAGTCCTGTGGATTCTATCTTTTCTTTAAGTTATTTTTATTTATTTTTATACTTAGGCAACTTTTCTATTATGATTTCCTGGAGTGGTCAAATCATTTTTACTTCTAGTTCACAAAAAGGCTAATAATCTTAAATTTTCTCTCCTTTTCTGCACTTTGTAATAGCCACTTTTTCTGCTTAGATTTAAAACATTTTTCAGGTACATAATTTTCTTTGCATGTTTTTCTCATCCCTTTGTTTCTGCTATTCTGCCCTCAAGTGAAATGATGGTTTTCCATTGACCTTGTTTTGCTTCTTTTTCCACAGATATATCTAAACTATTGAATTCCAACATCATCTTGACCAAGATTTCTTAGTCATATTTAGTTCTTTATGTAACAAAGGCCTGGCCCATAGAGCCCCATCCTTGGAATATATACTATATACCCTGCTTGTTTCCCACATATGTGAAAGAGACTGGGGATCCTGCTTCCACAAAAGCACGATGACATGTAATGGAAGGGAGCCCTGCTCCCTGATTCAAAGCTCATGTAACCATTCTGTGTCTAGTTCTTTACCAGGTGAAGATGAGAAACTTTTTGATAGGCTACTGACCCAGAACTAAGAATGTATTCAAAATATTCTACTCTTACTGGTTGTTGTTTAGTTGTTTCAGTTGTAATCAACTCTTCATGACCTCATTTGGTGTTTTCTTGACAAAGATCCTGGAGGGATTTGCCATATTTTTCTCCAGCTCATTTTACAGATGAGAAAACTGAAACAGGTTACATGACTTGTCCAGGGTCACACAGCTATTCAGTATCTATGGTCAGATTCGAACTCAGGCATTCCTGACTCAGGATCCAGCGCTCTATCCGCTGAACCACCTAGCTTACCTGGCTATGTTCAAATGAAAAGACAAAGAGTGATATAAGCACTGAGTTGGAAGAGAGGACTCAGGCTTTTATCTCCATACCCGGGCCTCTACCAGCTGAGATGTGGGCTCATTCAGCAGCTATGCTAAATTACCTTGGTGAGGCAATGCTTTTAGAAACCATTTTAATACTAATCTTTCTCCCCAGTGACAGAAGTGGTATAAGGGAGAGTGTACTCCCAGATATTTGGGGGGAAGGGGTTGTGCATGTGTGTGTGTATAATGTTCATACTTCTGAGTTCTTGCCAGATCTTTTTAAGGTAGTATTTTCTTCAGTGGTCCGTTGGACCTCCTTTTCCATTTGGGTAATTCTGCCTTTCAAGGCATTCTTCTCCTCATTGGCTTTTTGGAGCTTTTTTTGCCTTTTGAGTTAGTCTGTTTTTTAAGGTGTTGTTTTCTTCAGTATATTTTTCAGTATTTTTTTGGGTCTCCTTTAGCAAGTCATTGACTTGTTTTTCATGGTTTTCTTGCATCCTCCTCATTTCTCTTCCCAATTTTTCCTCTACTTCTCTAACTTGCTTTTCCAAATCCTTTTTGAGCTCTTCCATGGCCTGAGACCAGTTCATGTTTTTCTTGGAGGCTTTTGATGTAGGCTCTTTGACTTTGTTGACTTCTTTAGGCTGTATGTTTTGGTCTTCTTTATCACCAAAGAAAGATTGCAAAGTCTGAGACTGAATCTGAGTGTGTTCTCGCTGCCTGGCCATGTTCCCAGCCAACTTACTTGACCCTTGAGTTTTTTGTCGGGGTATGACTGCCTGTAGAGCAAAGAGTACTTTGTTCCAAGCTTGAGGGGATGCGCTATTGATTTCAGAGCTATTTCTATACAGCCAGCTCTGCCACATCAGTACTCCTCCTTCCCCAAGAACTCCCAACCCGGACCTGATGCAAATCTTCAGCAGGCTCTTCACTTCTGCTCTGATCCACCACTTAATTCCTCACACCAGGTGGGCCTGAAGCTGGAAGTAACTGCAGCTGTAGTTCTGTAGCTGCACCACCCCCGCTGCCCCAGGGAAGGTGGCCAAACCTCGAATTCTGTCCCCGTAGCTTTTCCCACTAACCTTCTCTGTTGTCTTTGGTGTTTGTGGGTTGAGAAGTCTGGTAACTGCTGCAGCACACTGATTCAGGGTTCTAGGGCCTGTTCTGCCCGGCTTCTGGTCTGGTTGGTCCTGCTGCAGCCCATGCTGGGCTCTGCTCTCCTCTGCCCCCAGCTCCGTGCACAATAAACCTCATCCAGCGACCATCCAGGCGGTCCTGGTCTGGATCCCTGCTTCCCTCTTCTATTTTTTGGGTTCTGCAATTCTAGAATTTGTTCAGAGCCATTTTTACAGGTTTTTGGAAAGACCTGGTGGGGAGCTCACACAAGTCCCTGCTTTCCAGCCGCCATCTTGGCTCCGCCCCCAGTTCTTGCCAGATCTTCACATAAAATGTCCTTTTGTAAAAACTAATTGATATTAATTGGGGCACTAATACTAGGGTAATGATCTCTGGTAATTGATATTGGGGAAAATATTCTAGAGTGGCAAAGAATACTTTCATACATCCAAAAGGTACCCAAAAGTTCCCCTGGAACCCTGAGAGGGAGCTATAGCCTAGCTTCAGGGGGGATCTGAATTGTCAATGTGATTGGGAGTTAGGCTCAGGATCCCCAGAACTTCATATAAGCTATACCGATTTATTTAATCTCATTATTCTTCATTTCATTTCTTCTTTTAATTCCTTCAGTGTGTGTGAGTGTGTTTCCAGACATTTAATTATATCTTGAGACAGTTCTATTTCTGTTTCTAGTGCTCCTCTGAGTGTTTGAATACATTTTTCCTCGTGGTGTTTTTTACCTTGGCTTCTTTATATCCATAATAATTTGTTATTGCTAGGTTTCCTTGCTTCTTTGAGTATTTTTTTCCTAAAAAATTTTATTTAGAGGTTTTTTGGTAGCTTTGCTTCTTTAGGACTTCTCTATGACTATTTTTTGAGGAGAGTGTTGAGGAATTGGGCTCTCAACAATCTTCCTGGAAGCTCCCAAGGGAATTAAAAAATAAATTCAGTATTATTGCCTAAAAACCCAAGGGATAGCACAGAGTAGTTGAAAGAGCCCTGTGTTAGGAGATTTAGGTTCAAATCCAAGCTCTGACATAGCTGGATGACTCCGGGACTCAGTTACACCATCTCTAAAATTATAAGTTGTCATCTCTACCAAAAGGTTCAGAGTTCTGGAGTCATCCTCAACTCATCACTCTCCATCACTTCACATATTTTCTCAGCTACCAAGTCTTAAGTCTACCTCCACAACATCTCTCTCCATCTCTCTACTCACACGGTCACCAGTCTTATTCAGGTGAACCTCATTTCTCGCTAGGACTATCAGAATAGCCTCCTCCCAACTGGCCTCCCTTCCTCAAGCCCCTCTCCTCTAATCTGTCCTGCAGACAGGTGATAGCCCTAAAGCATAAGTCTGACTGTGTCACTTCCCTGCTTAGTAAAGTCCAATAATTCTCAAGTACTTCTAGGATCTGATACAATATCCTCTCTTTGGCATTTAAAACCCTTCATAATCTGGTGCCAGCCTACCTTTCCAGGGATTATTACTTGTTACTTCTTTTCACACATTCTGTGGTTCCACCAACCTGGCCTTCTTGCCTTTCTACTCATGATAATGCAGTCTAGACTATATTTCCTCCTCAAATAATATTTCTGCCTCTCAGAACACTTAGTTTCCTTCAAAGACCTCTTCCTCCTCAAGGCCTTTCCTGATTATCTATCCCCCTGATATTAGTTCATTTTTCACAAATTTTTATTTGGAATATACTGAATATATTCTTGTATGTGGACGTGTTGTATTTTTTGATAGAATATAAGCTCCTTGAGGTCAGGGACCATTTCATTTCTATCTTCATATCCCCAGTGCCTGATCTACACTAGGTGCTTAATGACCAGCTACAGATTAATTGATTGGTTCGTTGAGAGTACAACAAATTTTTTTTTACCTATTTCATGGAATTCTTGTGAGGAAAGTGCTATGTGCAAACCTTTGCCATCTTTTTTTTCAGTCCTGTCTGATTCTCTGTGACCCCTTTTGGGGGTTTTCTTGGCAAGACACTGGAGTGGTCTGCCATTTAATTCTCCAGCTCATTTTAGAGATGAGGAAATAGGATTAAGTGACTTGCCCAGGGTCATGGAGCTGGGAACTGTCTGAGGCCAGATTTGAACCCAGGAAGATGAGTCTCCCTGACTCCAGGTACAGCACTCTGCTGAGCCACCTAACTGCCACTGTCTAAACCTTTGGGTTCTTTATAAAGGCAAGTTATCATCAGTGGCTAGCATTCAAAGCTTGTCCACTTTGGTAGCAGCCACCAAGTTTACCCTCCACTGGCCTAGCCTTTGAGAACTCTGTATATGAAAGGACTCTGCTAGCATATACTGCTAGGAGATGACTTCAGTTGAGTAAACCCATTTGTACTAACAGAAGAACAACCCAGAGTACATGCAGAGGCTCAGGGGAGCCATTGTATTATATGAAGAAAAACATGCTATGTTCCCTGCTATAAATTTTTAAATTGTGAAATTCTGGCATCTTACTCCATACCTTAGTCGCTCTGGCTAAGCAACTGTTAAAACAATGAAGCTGAATTTGACTGCTAGAGTTCAGTCCTTCCTCAGCCAGGTTAGAAGATGTCATCCAGGCCAAACATAGGGAAGGCATCTGCCTGAGAGGGAGCAAGAGCAGTGATTTAGGAGTCAGGAGACCAGGATCTCATCCCAACCATATGACCACAAATGGTCCACTTATCATCTCTAGAACTCAGTTTCCCTAACTGTAAATTGAGGGGGCTGGAATAAGATCAACTAAAGGTCCCATGTAGCTTTAGGGTTCTGTGATTCTGAAACATGGAGAGAAATAAAGGGGGCCAGAGAACAATTGAGATCCGTCACATTCCATTCATGAGAATACGGTTTCTCATACCACAAAGCCATAACTTCCATGAGGATCAGGAACTTGGAGCTTGTAGAATCGGATGCAGCCCATCACAGCAGCCCAGCTAGTTTACTGTAGTTGGAATTAAAAATAATGTTCACCCTCCTTTTCTCCTTCACTATCTTCTATTCTCTATATCATTCTTCATTCTCACCTTGCATCCTGCTTGCCCCTCCCTTAATGAGACATCTTTTTCTCCTTCATATCGTAGAAACTTGTCATACTTCTTGCAGTACTGAGGTGAGGTAGAGTCAGGACCTGGACCAAGAATAACACTGAGAATCATAATATGTCAGCATAATTTTTTTTTGAAAACTAAATATAAGGCACCCAAATAGGGGTGGTGAGATGATAGTGTTTATTTATATGATCAAAACCTCAGTCATTTTGTTTCTAAAGTAGTATAAATTCCATATGTCACAGAGAGGTGGCCCTGGTCCACAAAAAGCTCCTGTTCTGGTTTCAGACAGACCAGCTTCAGGCCTAGAGTAGTCTAACCCCAGAGAGAAGGAATAAAATTTTTCCTAATCCTCTCTGATTCATTATGCTTCCACTCCCAGAGTCCCAGATAAAACATTTTAAATAAAGCTTAGATACGGCTCCGAGAAGGAATTAAGAGGATACCCTCTAGTAAAGGTAGCTAGGTGGTGCAGTGGATAGAGCTTGGCCCTGGAGTCAGGAGGACCTGAGTTCAAATCTGATCTCACTAGCTGTGTGACCCTGAGCAAGTCACTTAACCCTATTTCCCTCAGTTTCCTCATCTGTAAAATGAGCTGGAGAAGGAAATGGCAAAGCACTCCAGTATCTTTGCCAAGAAAACCCCAAATGGGGCCATGAAGAGTCAGACACGACTGAAATGACTGAACAACAATAAAAATCTTGCCCCCTCACTTTACAGATGTGAAAACTAAAGCCCCAAAAGGTTAATTCACTTGCCCAAAGTTAAAAAGGTAATGAGAGAAACAGAATATGAACCCAGGTACTCACACTCCAAATTTAAGGCTCTTTACTGTCTTTAAGTGACATTTCTAAAGCATTTCTTGGTTTAAAAAAAAACAACACTTTGCTCATAATAATCCTGAGATAGGAGTGGAGCTACTATTATGATTCCCATTTTATTCAAATGGAGCTGTAATCTTCTTGATATGAATAATGCCCCCAGTGATGAAAATAATGGGCCTTTTTATCTGATAATTAAAAATGATACCCAGCATTTCTATAGTGTCTACCATGTGCAAGGCACTCTGATATTTAATAATTACCTCATTTTATCCTATTACTGTCCCCATCTTACAGTTCAGGAAGCAGAGGCAGAGAGAGGCTAAGGGACTTGCCCAAGGTCGCACAGCTAGGGAGTATCTGAGGCAAGATCTGAACACAGGTCTACCTGACTCTGAGGCCTGGCACTGTACCAACTACACCACCTAGTCACCATTTCATCCTAATGTGGTGGGGGCCTTCCTTCCTTGCTTTCTCTTGGCATTGTGACTATGCCAATGAAGCACATGGCTATTCATCATTCATCCATTAGTCTTGCTACCTGGCTGACCAGCCCATCTTCTTTTACTTTTTTGCATTTCTCTGATGACATGCTTTACACCACTTCTTTGCATTTCCTGGTTTATATATGTTGTAACTTGCCCATGACCACCACAAGCTTCTCCATTGCCTTTTGGGTGACCTTCAATTTCGATTTTTTGCAGACAAGTATCCCATGACACTGGTAGAATATGTGCGTGTGTATGTGTGTTCGTGTATGTATGTGTGTGTTTAAGATGACCCCTTGTTTCTATAAGAGGCTTGGGATAATCGAAAGAGCTGCATTCTTTCCCAAAGGCAATGTAGCCTGCTCTCCACTTCCCATTCCAGTCTGGGCCCACCTCATTGTCCCATTTGTAAAGCCTGTTCACCACACATGCACAGAAAGGTTGTCTGCCCAACTGTATTTCACAGTTTAGGCAGCAGGCATTTGTAATGTACATTTTTTCTATATAGCTAATTAACTCCAGCTTACCTATTAAAAATAAACCCTCTTTTACAGATGAAAAGGTTGATTTCCCCAAGGTCACGCCACTAAAAAGTTGTGGAATCCAAACCTGAACCCAGATTCTTCACGACAAAGTTCCAAGAAAGTGCTCCTCCCACGTGATACTCCTTTCATCTTTCATCACGCTGCCTTTGAAATGCTCAAGACACAGTTCAGTCAACATCTCCTCCAAGAAGCCTTTCTCGATCTCCCCATTCTCAGCTCTTATGGTCTCTCTACCAAACTCGCCTTTTTTATTTTGTGCACAATCTGTTGATAATTTATATGATTTGAGTAAAATTTTGTATATAATACTTACTAATGTACATATTACCTCTCCTGATAGAGTATAAGCTCCTTGAGGGGCAGGGACTGTTTCTCCTTTTGTTTTTGTATGCTCTGGGCTTGGTACACGGGAAGTGTTTGAGAAATACTCGTTGGCTAATTGGCTGGGTAGCTAGGTGGTGCCATGGGTAGAGTACTGGGCTTAGAATCAGAAAGACTCATCTTTCTGAGTTAAAATCTGGCCTCAATCACATATTAGCTGTGTGACCCTGCGCAAGTCACTAAACCTTGTTACCTCAGTTTCCTTATCTGCAAAATGAGCTGAAGAAGGAAATAGCAGATCATTCCCATATCTTTGCCAAGAAAACCCCATATGGGGTCACAAAAAGTCAGACGTGACTGAAGAACGACGGAATAACGATTAGCACAAATTCCTATCTAATTTTAATGTTTCTATACCTATACAGAAAAGTGCTGGTAAATGTTTAATAACCAAATGTTCTCACAACACACTTTTACTTTTAATCTGCACTACTAACATTTTCTCTATCACATCTTAAATCTAGACAATCAACAAGACAATAAATCAAACGCCAATTTGTAGCACTGAACAATTTCTGAGGTGTAAACACTCATACTGGGGCAGGTAGGTGACAAAGCAGATAGGGTTCTGGGCCTGGAGTCAGGAAGACTCATCTTCCTGAGTTTAAATCTGGCCTCAGACACTTCCTAGCTAGGTGACCTTGGGCAAGTCACTTAACCCTGTTTGCCTCAGTTTCCTCATCTGTAAAATGAGCCAGAGAAGAAAATGGCAAACCACTCCAGTATCTCTGCCAAGAAAACCACAAATGGGGTCATGAAGAGTCAGACATGATTGAAAAATGTAACTGAACAACAAATGCTCACATTAAAATTTTCACAATTGGCTCTCAGGAGCAGGTTTGACCTGGCTCCAGCTAACCCCTGCCTGTATGTATGTATATATATATATATGTATGTATATATATATATATATATATATATATATATATATATATATATATATATAAGATGGGGCAATGTAATATAGTTGAAAAAATATTGTCCTTACAGAAGTCAGGGGACTTCATTCTGAGCCCTAGCAAATCATTTGATTTCTCTGGATCTGTGTTCTCATTCATTAAATAAAAAGGTGGTCGAGAAGAGAAGAAGCATTTACTGATCAATCAGTCAGTCGTTATTAAGCACCTACATTGTGCCAGGCAATACGCTTAATAAAGATGCTTAATAAAGATTATCTCATCTGATCAGGGTTTCTCAATTCTTTTTTGTATCATGGACCCCTCTGACAGTCCACCTCTTACACCTCTTATCAGAATAGTGCTCGTAAATGCATAAAACACATAAGATTCTAAAGAAAACCAATTATATAAAAATATAGCTTTCAAACTATATAGTTTTATATATAATTATAAAAATGTAGTTATCAATATATTTATCAAAAGGGCAGTTGGGAGGCACAGTGAATAGAGTACTTGTCCTGGAGTCAGGAAGACCTGAGTTCAAATCTGGCCTCAGACACTAGCTGTGTGACCTTCTTAACTCTGTTTGCCTCAGTTTCCTCATCTGCAAAATAAGCTGGAGAAAAAGATGGCAAGCCGCTCTGGCATCATTGCCAAGAAAACCCCCAACGGGGTCACAAAGAGCTGGACACAACTGAACAACATAGCAATCAATACATGGTCCTATACACATTTTTGGAAAACAAGTTCACAGAGCCCAGGTTAGGAATCCCTGGACTCTAGAGGATCTCTAATGTCCCATCCAGGCTCTATGTCTCATTATTTCATGTCCAGATTGAACTACTTTGGAAAAGGACAGCAGTCCAACAGTTAACGCCTTAAAAATCATTAGCACAATTTATCTTTTGCCTTTTTCCTTCTGTCTACAAAAGATCCACCACCAATTTAAACTTACTGTGCAGAAGAGCACTTTAATAATAGCGGTTTTCTCCTTCAAGGCTCTTGGCTAGTTTCCCCCTTCATAGATCATAATGCTGGTGTGGGGCCAAGAGATGCTGTGGTTGACTCACAGGTCACTGCAGTTTATGAGAAGTAGGAATAATAAAGAGGAAGGGAGCTCTGACATCATTGGTGAGTGAAGGGGAAAAAAAACCCACCCTGGTGTGTGCTGAGCAGGCTAATTACCCAGCTCTGGATAATGTGGAAAGAGACAGGGCATTGTTCTCCCCTCTAACTGAAGCAGAAAGCACAGTCATGGGAAATGCCATTAACAATGGCCAGGGTCTTCTGATACCCCAAATTCCACAACTGGGTTTTACGATAGGAACTGCAGTGGGGCTGTAAGCAAGGGAAAGCCAAAACCTGTTTCGGCCAATGCTTTCAAAAAAAACTAACCCTTGGAAAGCAGGGAGGCCCATTATGGCCAGTCGAAGGATGCAGTTGGGAAAACCCCACACCTTTCTTAAATTGGCTCTACCGCGTAAGGCCCAGTGGAGGCTCAAACTGCTTCTTTGTCCGTTAACTTAATTCCATTAAGAAAAGAAAAATCTCAAGATCAGCTCAGTTTTTTAAGCTCCTTGCCTGGGGAAAGCCCAACACAGCCCCAATTATGATTAGGCCTTGGTTTGTAAAGGACTTTCATGGTTAAAAGCAAACCAGAGCTACCTTTGACCCATAAGGGATTACTCTTTTATTAGTATAGCCCAGGGATTAGTAGAAATGTTTGGCTAATGAATGTCACTACTATATTTGAGCACATGCCTAAATAAGCTACTTGTCGATTGAAACCTATCTATTTATAAGCACTTGTGTATGCTGTGAAAAATCCATCTGTGCTATCGTGCTTGCCTTCCACCATTCCAGCAAAGGGTCCTTTGCCCTATTCATTTGAGGCCCCACTCAGTGAGGGAAACAAGAGGAAGTATGGATTTTATTCCTCACATTTGGCCAATAAAACAAGAGTTAAGTCCCTAAGCAGTGGTTGGAAGTCATTTGGACATTAAAAACTCTAAAATGAGATGGAAAAAAATTGTTTTTTCCACAATTCTTAACTGTAGGCATTGACCCTGTAGTATTTACTTGGATAATTTCCCACAAATGCCACAAATCAGCCATTTGCATTTATATATTCAAATGTCTGAACTTCTTAAGTTTAAAAAGCAGCATATTTACTGCATGGGTATAGAGTCAGCAGCCTTAGGTTTGTACTTAGTTCTGGCATTTACTAACTCTGTGACCCTAGGCAGGAAGCACTCAACCTTTCTCTGCCTCAGTTTCCTTGTCTGTAAGATGAGAGTGGGGAATGAGGAGAGGGAAGTACTTGTGGTGAAGGAGAAAGAGGGCTGGATTCGGAATCAGAAACCTGAATCCAAGTCTATGCTCTGCCGCTCACTCCCTATGTGACCATGAACATGTCACAACCCCTCTGGACCTTTATTTTCTCAAATATAAAAGGAGGAGGTTGGAGTGAATGACCTCAGGGTTCCAGCTCTAGATCTATATAGTGGGCTACAGAAACATCGAATTATTGTCATGAATTCTTGTTCTCACTTCTACTTTGAAATGCATGCTGGCATGCATATTACACAGAAATCATTATGCTATCAATCATGGCCTCCTAGCAACCAAGACAGACCCTCTCTTCCATCGTCCTAAAACTTCCTTGTGCAAAAGCAGAGCCTTGAAGGACACATCAAATTCCATAAGGGATTCGGTAGTGAAGAGCTTGGCAAGGATCTCCAACTGCTACATGCCCCCATCTGGCCCTTCTGCCAGTATAGATTCATTTCCTATTTCCTCAGTGGTTTGGATACAGACAAGGGATTCCTTATTCTTTCAGAGTCTCTATGCGCTACAGTCCTCCTTGTACCTGGAAGCCTTAGTGTGAAAGTTGACTAAATGGATAAAACTAAAAAGACATTCAAAAGAATAGCTAGGAATATGTAGATTTTAAAAGATCTAGGAAACATAGTAGACCACAAGCTAAATGTTTACCAAGGGACAGTGGAATCTCAATTGCCTTTGACAGCCAAAGTGGAATCAGGATTTGAATAAAATGACCTTTTATAGTTCCATCTAGCTATCAACAGGTCCATAAATATCTATATAATTTAAGTCTTTGTACAATATTCATACTGTAAATATTCACTCCAATTCAATTTGAAATCAGGTCTTCCTGATTCCAGGTCTGGCACTTTATCCACTGGGCCACCTAGCTGTCTTTTCAACAAATATTTATTAAACTCTTATTATGTGTAAAGAAGGCATCTAGGTGGCCCAGCGCTGAGCTTGGAATGAGAAAGACTCCTCTTCCTAGGTTCAAATCTGAACTCAGAATACCTATTAGCTATGGGACCCTGGGCATGTCTCTTAACTCCATTTGCCTCAGTTTCTTCATCTGTAAAATGAGCTGTAAAAGGAAATGGCAAGCTACTCCAGTATCTTTGCCAAGAAAACCCCAGATGGAGTCACAAAGAGTCAGACATGATTGAAATGACTGAACAACAAAAATGTGTAAGGCACTGGGGTAGGTACATGGAATATATGGACAAATATAAAATAATACCTGACCTCAAAGAGATTATATTCTGTTGGGGAATATAATGTGCACAAACAAGTAAATATAAAGCCTATACATGGTAATATCAAGAAGGAGAAAGTGCACATAACTGGGGACATCAGGAAAGGCCTTTTGTGGGCGATGGCACCCAAGATAGGCTTTGAAGCAAGCTAGGGATTCTGAGGCAGAGGAAAGGTGGGAGGGCATTCTAAACATGGAATCTGAGAAAAGGCAAGTCTAATGTTAGCCATCTCTAGGGTAGGGGGAGGAGGGGGAGGGAAAAAAAAGAAATTTACATGATTATTATACATTTTAAAGGGATAGAAAATTGTACACAATTTGCAGTTTCATGTGCAATCATCTTTTTTATTATACTATATTATAGAAATACTTGTTTTATTCCATATATTAAAAATAAATTTTAAAAGTTAAAAAAGAAAATGAAAAGGAGGCTGGAGAGAAAATAGCTAGCAGGCCAGTCTGACTGCAATAGTGTAAGAAGAGGAGCAATATAAAATAAAACAAGAAAGGGAAGTGGGAACCAAGGTTAGGCAAAGCCTTTGTGAAGGTCTTTAAATGCTAGGCTGAAATTTTGTAGTTTTATGCTAAAAATTTTGTAGTGCATCTTAAAGGCAATAGGGAGCCACTGGACATTTTTGAGCCGGGGGAAAAAACATGGTCAGATATTTCTTTTAAATGAATAGTAGTTGGCAGTAAGGGGCAACCAGGTGGTGCCATCAGTAGAGCACTGGCCCTGGAATCAGGAGGACCTGAGTTCAAATGTGACCTCAGATACTTGACACACTTACTAGCTGTGTGACCTTGGGCAAGTCACTTAACCCCAATTGCCTTGCTTTCCCCCCTCAAAAAAAAAAGAATAGTAATTGGCTAACTGCATGGAAGATAGATCTGAAAAGACTTGAATTGGAATAATCCAGGGTAAGGGGTGATCCCAAAGGTTTGAACTAGGGTGGTAGTTTAGTGAGCAGAGCAAAGAAGGAAGGGGACAGATCCAAGAAAGCTTGTGAGAAAAGAGTCAACAAGTCTTGGCAACCGATAGGACAAGTGGGGTGAGGGATGGGGAAGAGTCATTCAGCAACAGCCATAAAATGATGGCTAAGAAGTGGTATCTCATACACAGGCAATGGGGCGTAGAAATTTATCTTGCCCTACAAGAAAGGAAGAGAAAAGGGGATGAGAGGGGAGGGGGGTGATAGAGGGGAGGGCTGACTGGGGAACAGGGCAACCAGAATATATGCCATCTTGGAGTGGGGGGGGGAGGGTAGAAATGGGGAGAAAATTTGTAATTCAAACTGTTGTGAAAATCAGTGCTGAAAATCAAATATGTTAAATAAATAAATTTAAATAAAAAAAAAAGAAGTGGTATCTTAATCTCTTAGTGCCTTGGTTTCCCAACTGAAGAATTGTTCATTTCTTCATAGCTGTTTTTGAAACAAAACATTAGCACTGGAAAACTAGGATAAAGCTTACACGGTGCTTGGAAATACCAAGTATTTAACCATGTCATTATTAGGCACCAAAGACCCAACACTAAATGAGATACAGCTGTTTGAACAGACATTGTTAGCTGCAGTGCACACAGCTGGTGTGAAAGGGCTCTCTGAGACAGGAAGGCCTCTGTGGAAGGTATTTGTTTTCAAAAGAGGGTATATGTATTTTACAGTGGGGGTAGGGAAACCCCTTTTCCTATTATAGGGGGCCCAGACTCAGGAAGAAAATAATGAATCAAGGACTGCATTCAAGTAGAAAGCAAATTTTAGTGATGGGGAAGAGAAAAATGAAAATATTTAACTTGCTTGCTTTTAAAATTAGGAATCAGGAACATAAACTTTAAAAAATATTTCTTAATTATTATGAATTTAATGATTATCAACAAACATTTCAGTATGTACAGAACAAAGGGACTGTATATGAAACCAAGTAGTTCTTTTACGTACAGTTTTGCTTTTTAAGTATATATTAAGTTTAACATGGTAGTAACAAAATTGCCCTGTTCATATCCCTTTCTGAAGTTTTTTGGTTTCCTTCAGTGTATTTTTAATGCTTTATTGATGCTCTTTCTTTTGGTGGCTCTGTTACAACTCATTAACTCTTTCCACCCCTGTCCAACTCCTCCCAGCACCTATAGAAGCTTTCTCTTGTACTAAGTAAATATAACCAAGCAAAATAAATTAACACATTGGCCATGTCTGAAAATGAGGGCTTCATTCTTCAACTCAAGAGTCTATCAACTCACTCTGATGAAGACAAGGATGCAAGACAATTCCAAAGGACCCATGATGAAAAATACTATCCACTTCCAGAGAGGGAACTGATGAACACTGAGTGCAGATTGAAGCAATTTTTTTTTACTTTCTTTTTTCTTGTGTGTTTTTTCTTTTGCAACACTGCTAATATAAAAATATATTTTGTATGACTTCACGTGTATAATCAATAACATATTGCTTGCTTTCCTAATTGGTAAGGGGTGGGAGGAAGGAAGAGAATTTGGAACTCAAGATTTTTTTAAATGAATATTAATTTTTTTACTTGCAATTGGGAAATATTTAACAAAATAAATTTTAAAAAAATTTTTAAGAGTTTATCAGATTCCAGCCAAGAAGTAGAAGGCATGTTTCATCAGATCTCAAGTCTTTCAAAGTTATTTTCCTTCACATTATTGTGATCTTCACGTGAATCAAGAGTGACAATCAGCAAACAGATGATGCAGTGGATAGAGCACTAGACTTGGAGTCAGGAAGGCTTGAGTTCAAATCTACCCTCAGATACTTCTAACTTGTGTGACCCTGGGCAAGTCACTTAATCTCTTTCTGCCTCATTTTCCTAACTGGGGAATAATAATGGGCATAATAATAGCACCTACCAAGGTCATGAGGATCAAATGAGATAATATTTGTAAAGCACTCTGAGAACCTTAAAAAGTGCTAGGGATTATTATTATTAATCAGTTTCTTATTGTTGCAATTTACAGGAGAAAACTATAAAGAAATAAGAAAATAGTGAGAGGGAAGAAAAAGAAAAAAGAGAGACTAGGAAAGATGGAAGGTGAGAGAGGGATAAGGGTCACTATTCCCTGCTCATGCACATTGGAATCCTAAGTCCTGGACCACCCCCACCCCCGACCCCAAGGTGGACCTCTTTGTTCCATCTCCATTACCATTCCCTAGCAAGTTCGGCGATCTCTTCACAAACCAACCAGAGGAAGCTTAATCCCAGTGGCTATAGTCAGAACCCTGTCTTAGCTCAATTGCCACTGTATACATGAAGTCTTTCCTGGTCTTCTTAGTTATTAGCAATTCCTCCTATCTCCCCCTCCCTGATGCCCCTGGAAATTACTTTGGATTTACTTTGCATATATTTTGCATTTTCTAATCTGTGTACATGTCGTTTCTTCCCAGCAGAATGTCTACTCTTGGGGGCAAGGACTCTTCATTTTGTATCCTCAGCACATAGCACAGTACCCTGGCCTAATGTTCATGCAAAATAAATGCTTGTTGAATTGAACCAAATGGAGACTACAAACAGATGATGTTTCAAAAGCTGAACTTCCAAAATCATTTGGGATTCAGAGTATAGTTTCCCTTAGTTACACAGTTACAGATGGTGATTAGGTTCTCAGAATAGCCTACAGAAGACTAATCCATAATATAAATGAATTATTGTACTATACTTAAATGGAATTATAGAACTTACTTTGGGGAAAAGCTTTTGATTGAAAACCTCTAAATTGTTAACCTGGACTAACTCTGCTCTATTTTTGGCCTGGTTTTAGGATGGGATCCTTGCATTACTCTCCACTAATTTCTTTAAACATTTGGACAAGTGCTCTATAACTCATAATATGGTTCTTCATTAAAGACACAGCTAAGTTTTTATAGTCCTACTCTTACAATTTTATGCTAAAATCTAAAGATCTGATTCCTAGAGTCCAAACTATATTTGGTCAAGCCATAAAAAAATGATGTGTATACATATTTCATTAAGATAGAGTTAAATCCTCAGTGACCTCCTCCTAAGATAAGACGATCCTTAATTTTGAGATATTTCTTAGCAGAGACTAGAGGGCAAAAACCAAGGGAAGGGGTCCTTACTAAATGGAAAGGTAATTGTAATTGGAACAACTTATTGTGGGTATATTTAATGCTGGAAATGTGAGGCTGTTCCACTGTTCCAGTATTGGTGTAACACCCCATGGTAAGCATCCGAGATTGACTCAATGGGTACTAGTAATAAATTTATACTTGGTATGATCTCTAGGTTGTCTCCAGGATGTTCCCTGAAATATATAAAATCAGATCGACTCTGCAAGGTCTAAAAACCCAGTTGCAACTCTAACCACCATTTTAAACATTTTTTTCTATGGGAAGATCCTTTATGATTCAGACTGTTCTGCTATTTTTCTCTTTCCTTCTCTTCTCTTCTTTCCAGATTGAGATCCCCAACTACTATAGTTTTTTCAATTTCTTCCTATAAATCAATTAACTTTACCTTTTAGTATTTAGATGTCATTCAGAACATTTCCCCACCTGTAAAGTGAACTGGAAAAAGAAATGGCAAAGTACACCAGTATCTTCACCAAGATAACCCCAAACAGGGTTACAAAGAGTCAGATACAACTGGAACGACTGAACGACAACAGAGCATACAAGTATGAATAGTAATTAATTATCTATGTTGCCTTTATGCATATTGTAGTATCCCTGTTTACCTTTTAATCAGCTCTATTTTTACCATTGCCTTGTCTGAAATAAAAATTGCTACCCCCACTTTTTTTTTAGTTTGGCCAAAGCATTATAGATTTTAATTCAGATCCTTATTTTAACTATGTGTGAATCTTTATGTTTCAAGGGTGTTTCTTTTAAACAACTAATTGTTTACAAAAGCTTCTACTTTTTAATCCATTTTCTTACCCTTCTCTGTTTAAAGGGTGAGTTCATCCCATTCACTTTCACAATTCTCTTTGTTAATCATATATTTCCTTCCAGTCCATCTTGTTTTTCTTTCCTTTTCCTTTCATTTTTTCTCCCTCCCCCACCCCTTTACAAAGAAGAGAGTGGTGACAGAGGAGAGTACATTCATTATTAGTGATCACTATCTGATACAATCTGCTTCCATTCCATTGCCCCTTTTCTCTCAGCCAGTCCCTAATCACAGGTTCTTATCCTTTTTTGCTTTCCTTTTCCTTTTTCTCTGCATAATCAACCCTCCAAAAGTGGAGTTTGCCTTGCTTATGGTTAATGTCTTCCTGAATCTTACTGGCCCTTCCTTCTCCTTGTTCTCACCTAGTTCCCCTTTGCATTTGATGTATTTGTGCAACAAATTCCTTGTGTTTTTCTCTGTGTGCATATGTCTGCTCAGTCCTCCTTTGTCCAGTTCAGATGAGAATGATTTTCCTGTGTAGTCCACTTCTCCTCCCTTCCTCATGCTTGTGTAGCCAATTGTTATCAGACAAAATTATAAATTCCATCCCCTTTTTCCCCCTTTCCATTATATTCCTTTTTCCTTTCCCTTTCTTTCTTAAGATCTTCAAGATGTAACAAAACCACAATCAGAGGCACAGTCTTATTTACTCCTTCTATGACCTTTGAAGACATTAGGATTCTGAGAGAACATTTTTTTCTTCTCCCCCAATAGAATATAAATATTTCATTATCATGTGGTCTCTTCCATTTGCTCAAATGTATTTACCATCCTATAATTTTCTTGCCTCTTATGTTTACATTTTAAAGTATCTATTCAGCTCTGATGTTTTCAACAGGAAATCTAGGAAATCCTCTGTTTCATCAAAGATCCATTTTCCCCCTGTAGGATTATGCTCATTATTTTTTCAGGTGAGTTATTCTTGGGTATAATCCTTTATCAGTTTTCATCAACAACAATGAAGAAAGGGAAAGAATGGATCAACAAGTTAGGCAGCAACTAAAAAACACCTTGTTGTCATTGTCATCATCATCACCATCATAGCTAACATTTATATAGCACTTACTGTGTACTAAGTGCTTTATGATTATTATCTCATTTGGTTCTCACAATAACCCCGGGAGGTAGGTGCTATATTATCCCCATTTTACAGATGAGAAAACTGAGGCAAACAGAGGGTAAGTGACTTGCCCAAGGTCACACAGCTAGCAAGTGTCTGAGGCCAGATTTGAATTTAGGTCTTCCTGACTCCAGGCCCAGTGCTTTATCTATTGTATCACCTACTGCCTCTAATTTTTCTCAAGTATATGTCAACAAAACTAACAACTTATAAAATGGATCAATATTTGCAAAAATACAAAACATCCAGACTAATAGAACAAGAAATAGAGAATTTAAATAAACCAAGTCTCAGAAAAAAATATGGAATCAACCATAAACTCCCAAAGTTGGGGGTAAGGAGTCAGAACTATATGGCTTTATAATGTAATTCTTTCAAACACTCAAAGAACAATTATTTTCAGGAGTAAACTCTTAAATGTTTAACAACCATCTCTCCAGGGGGAAAAAACGTATATTCATGACACACTTTAAAATTTGATCTGCATTATTAACATTTTCTCCATAACTTTCTTAGTTATTCAGTCATTTTCATTCATGTCTGACTCTCCATTTGGGGTTTTCTTGGCAAAGATACTGGAGTACTTTGCCATTTCCTTTTCCAGCTCCTTTTACAGATGAGGAACTGAAGCAAACGGGGGCTAAATGACTTGCCCAGGGTCATACAGCTTGTAAATGTCTGAGGACAGATTTGAACGCAGGAAGATCAGTCTTCCTCACTCCAGGTCCAGCACTCTATCCATATAGGTGCCCATAACTTTCTCAAATCTAAGCAATCAACAAAACAACACACCAAGCTGTGAATTGTTGCATGTTCCTATTTATGAGCTATAAATGCTTGTAATGAAAATTTAACAACAGCTCTCTAGATCTTCTTCAAGCTGGCTCCAGCACATCAATATTATATAAACTGTTTGAAAAATTAGGAAAAGAAGGAATTCTACCAAATTCCTTCTATGTACAAATATAGTCTTGGTAATTAAATCAGAGAGGAAAGAAACCAAATCAGAGATACCTAAATATATGACTATGTAGACACCTAAGTCAAAACAAAGAAACTGTAAAACAATATTCCTAATGAATATCAATGCAAAATTTTTAAATAAAATATGAGCAAAGAAGCTATAGAGACACAACAGAAAGATTACAATCCAGGTTAGATTTATAAAAGGAATGCAAGGTTGGTTCAAAATTAGGAACAAAAATAACTATCTCATAATTGTAGCCACACAAAAAAATTTTTACGAAACATAACACCCTTTTTAAAAAAACACTAGAGTGCTAGAAATAACTTGATCTTTCCTTAATATGATAAATAATATTCATTTAAAACCAAGAGCCAACATTGTAATAATAATAGCTAGCATTAACATAGTGATTTGCAAAGTATATTACAAATGTTATTTCACCTGCCCCTTACTACAACACTGTGCTATTATTGCTATAATATAGGTGTTATAATTACCTCCATTTTACGTGTGAGGAAACTAAATGTAAATGACTTGCCCAGAGTTACACTGTTTGTAGGTATCTCAATCAGAATTTGAACTCAGTTCTTCTTGACTCCAAGTCCTGCGCTTTGTCCATTGCAACATCTAGCTGCTTTATATTATATGCAATGGAGATTTAAAAAAAAAAAAGCTTTTTCAGGTATAAAGCAAAATCAATGATCATTTCTACTATTCGATATAATGCCCAAAATGCCAGCTATAACACTGAGATGAGAAAAAGAAATTAAGAGAATAATCATAGATGAAGATAAAACAAACCATCTTTATTTTTTGCAGATGATATGAAAATCTAATCAGAGAACCCTAAACCCATAGTTGTCTAAAATTAATTGAAAAAATTAATGACATCAGCAAAGTAGCAGGCTATGAAGCAAGTTCACATAAATCATCAGCCTTTTTTTTATTAATTACCAACAAAACCCAGCAGGAAGAGAGAGAGAAATTCTGCTTAAATTAACTACAGAATGTACAAAATATTTAGGAGTCCACATATCAAAGCATACACAGGAACTACATGAATACAACTATGAATCATTCTTTACAGAAATAAATACAGACCTAAATACATGGAGACACATGAAGTACTCATGGTTGAGTAATGCCAACATAATAAAAACGACAATAAGGCCAAAATTAATTTATTCATTCAATGTCATACCAATCAAACTGCCAAACGATTTCTTTATAGAGCTAAAAAAAGAAAACAATCAAAATTAATCTGGCCAAACACAAAGTCAAGAATCTCAAGGGAAATGTTTAAAAAGTTGGAAGGAATGGGACTATCAGTACCAGATCTCAAACCACACAACAAAGCAATTAATAGAACTATTTAAAACTAGTTAAAACAATGGAGAGATCCATCAATGAAACAGCTGTCAGTCAGTCGGTATAAGGTATATACTATAGGCTTAGCACAACGTAGACACTTAAAAATGTTTGTTAACTGACTGACTACATATAGAAACAAATGAACAAAGCAACACAGTATTGCAGAAACCCAAAGACCTCCGACTATGGGGTAAAGACTCAATATTCAACAAAAATTGCTGGAAAAATAAAAAACCAGCTGGCAGAAATTGGGTTTAGACTATACCATACACCAAGACAAGGCTCCCATGGATACGTGACTTCAGTATGAAAGATCATGTCATGAACAAATTAGAGGAACAAGAAAGGAAATAACATTTTCAGACATGTCCAATGTAGGAATTTGTTTGGCTTAACTATGCATATTTGTTACTAGGGTTTTCTTTTCTTTTCTTTCTTTTTGAATTGGGAGAAGTTGAGAGGAAGAGATAGGCTATAGATAGGGTTGACAAAAAAAAAAGAAAAAGGAAAAAGGTGAGAGGGTCATTGAAACATTTTTAAAGGCATAGAAAAGAACAGAAAGTCCAGAACAAAATATGGAGAAGCAGAATAGCTTTGAAAATTACATGTTGAATTTATCATATACTTAAAAGGAAAGGCAATTTGTATGTAATAGATTTGTGATGTCATGTACAATCTTCTTTTTCTGTTATACTTTGTATATGAACTGCTCATTTTCTCTGGTGTTTAAGTATGGAATAAAAAATAAATACATTTTTAAAAATTACTCCTTATTTATTTAATAATTAGGGAGAGCTTGGGATGCTTTCTCAGCACCCCCAACAAGAAACGAGTGCTCCCTTGAGCAAGGAATACCTGTCCTAGGGATCAAAGAGAGAAAGGACATTGAACTTTGTCATCATCCTCTCTGAACCTGGAGCTGGCCAAAGAGAGAGAAAATGATGCCTTGTCCCTTGGTGAGCTTTTCAGGGGCTGGAGGTCAGCGGTAATGCCAATAGGAAATGGAGTCATTTGGAGCAAGCCCCTCATCTGGTGCTACATCACCAGAGCACGAACACAGGAAAAACAGGAAAACAAGGAAAACCTGGGGTGGGGGGTCTTCACTTTCATGGGGACAGATACTCTACCCAGAAACCCAGACAGTTGTTCCAGCAGAGGGTTTTTCACCCTGCCCAAAAACAATGCTTGGCACTGCCCACTGTAGAATCACAGGAGGAGCCCACAAAGAAAAGCAGGAACCCTCAGGTCTGACCATACCCTTTGGAAGGACCACGCCTATTTTGGACTGAAAGTGACTGATCTGGGGGAGTCAATTGCTTACTGGAGAGCATCGGTTCTCTACAATTTTAACTTTGTTTTCTTTGATTTTTCAATAAAACATTCCTTCTTTCATTCTTTTTTTAAGCCTCTACAACATATCCAAATCTATTTCCTTTTTTTTCCTCATCCACCCCATTCCCTCCTGCCTATGCTATTCTAATAGTCACTCACTGGGTCTCCTGGCTGCCATTTCCACCTTTCTCCAATTCATTCTTCACAACATTGTCAAAGTAACCTGCCTCACACACCCGTTTGACTGTGTTATTTTCTTCCTCAAAAACCCTCAGTAAGTGACTCCCCACCTGTTACAGGATAAAATTAATTCCTTTCTCTGGCATTTTAAGGCCCCATATGAAGCTTAGCTAAATCTGTTCCAATTTATTTATACTTTATCCTGTCCCTTCCCATCCATCCTGCACTCAACATGCCAATCACATTAGATTGTTTCTTGTTCCTTGATGCTGTCCAACCTTTATCACCTCATTGCTTTTGGCCACACCAGCCATCCTCTACGGAACAGACTTCTTTCACATTGATGCTTATTGAATGTTCCCTCTTTCAAGGCCTATCCTAGTCACTGCCCTCTGTGAGGACTTCAATTCAACAAGTATTTATTTTTTTAGGTGTAACAACACAGAACTGCTGCAGGGCTCAGGAGGGCTGGGGCATTCATCCTGTCTTTCTTAAGGAGCCCTAATCAGGCTTTTTTTCATGAACTCTCTGAGTCTTCACTCACCCTGGAGCCCTGGAAAAAAACTGCGTAAGCCTTAGGTTTGGCCCATGTTCATGGTCTCCTCAAAAAAGTGAATTAAAAGCTATGGAATGTATAATATAGATTATATATAGGACAGCTATTTATTTCCTCCCCAGAAATGAAATGCTTAAATCTTAAAAGATTCACAACTTTTCTTAGACAAAGACTTAAAGCATGATGAAGTAACCCGTAATTCTTATTTTGTTCTCTGGAGAGACTGATACTTAAAACATTAAAATAAAAAGCATGGAAGGACTATCCAATAGGCACATCACCTTCATCTAAGTCCTGCACTGTCCAAACAACTACCTCTAGGTCTATGTCTTCTGGGATGACAGGCCAGTGATGAGGTTCATCCTCCTGACTCCTGCCATCTCTCCTCCAAGAATAATTGTAGGAATTGTAAGGTACCCCTCCTTTGTAACAAAAAAAAAAAAATTAAAAGCGGAAAAAAGGAATTCAGCAAAACTGACTAATACATCCATATTCCATGAGTGTATATATAATGTTTCACAAGAGCAGGAGGTCCATTTTCTCAACTCTTTTCTGGGACAATGTTTGGCATATCATCAACAAACATTTTAAAGTACCTACAACACGCAAGACACTATTAGGGGAGGCTAAAACTAATCTTCTCAGTAAAAGATCTCTTCTCTCAAATCTTTTATCCCTCTCTGTTTGACTGCTCTCATATTTTTCAATTTAACTTGCTTTACATTTATTTTTTGCATATGGTCTCTCCCAATACAAATTATAAGTTCCTTCAGAGCAGAGACTATATAATTTTTCATCTTTGTATTTCAAGGGCATAATGTAGTGCCTTTCACATACTGGGGGGAAATTGCTGAATGAATGAATGAATCTCGGAGACACACAACTCTGTACTAAAGGAAGAAAGAAGAATCTTTCTGCTCACACAGCAGTGAAGACAGAAGCTTTTTTCTTCTGACAGAGTCCCTGCTTATACTTCTCTAGGACAGCCTCTAAGACAGCTATTGTAGGAGCTCTAAGATCCACCCTGACAGAAATAGAAAATAGGCACAGTATCCTAAGGAGGATCCATTGAATAGAGAAGAAGATCTGATAGCTACAGGGCCAGCTTCTGCAACAGGAGTAGCACTGCTACTCATGCAGAAAGATGGTTGATTTGGGAGTTAGAAAATCTGGGTTCAAATCATCACTCCTCTACTTACAACTTGGATAACCTGGGTAAATCACTTCATCTCTCTGGGCCTCAGTTTCCTCACTTGTAAAAAAAAGAGCCTTGGACTAGATGATCTTTGAGGTCTATTCCAGTTCTAAATCCGTGATCATGTGCCGGTGGTTCCAAGAGTGTATGATGTAGTGAGCTTGGGAGTTAGGGGAGCCCTGGGTTCAATTCTTTCCTCAGACACTAGGTGTGACCATGGGGTCTCTGAGCCTCAGTTTCCTCCTCTGCAAAATGAGGACCATAATATCTGCACTACCTGTCTCCAGGGTTTTTGTGAAAGACTAAGTGAGTTAATAGAAGTGAAGCCCTCTGCAAAGTTTAGAGCACTATGTAAACATCAGGCATTATTTTTATTATCATTATGCTTACAGCAGCAGTTGTAGCATTCACTCCCTCATAAGGGTGACAATGATTCCTTTTTATTGGCACATTGATTTCATCAGTGTAGAATGCTCCCTTCTTCCAAAGAAGACTGGCACCTTCTCTGACGATCTGAAAGAGTTCAAGGGCATACCCAAGGTCACACAGTCCTCCACATGGGCCAGAAGCAAGGCCAGTTCTCTATCTATACACAAAGTTGCCTATTATTTCCATGATGATGATGACAAGAACAAGAGTGGACTGTATATAGCACTTCAAGGCTTGTGAAGCACTTCATGTACATTATTGCATTTAATTCTCACAAGAATCCCGTGGGGGAGGAACTAGCATTATCCTCATTTTATAGAAGAGGAAATTGAGACAGAGAAGCCAAGTAACTTGCCTATGGTCACATGGCAGTGAATATGAGAATCAGGATTAGAACTGAGGTCTCTCAAGACTCCCAGGAGTCTATTCCAACACTACATTGTGGGTGTGACTATATTCAACATTTAAATATTGCATAACAACAGGTGGCTGGGTGCACAGTGGGCAGAGTGCAGACCTAATCAGCAAGACCAAAGTTCAAATCCAGCCTCAGATACCTACTAGTGATTTGACCCTGGGCAAATCACTTAACCTCTGTTTGCTTCAGCTTCCTCATCCATAAAATGAAGATTATAATAGTACCTACCTCCCAGGGTTGTGGTAAGGATAAAGTGCAGTATTTGTAAAAGCACTTAAAGGTGTTACGTACAGGCTAGCTGTTATTATTATTGTTAAAAATGAACGATGTAAAATTTGCAAGATCATGATGACATTTAACATTTTAAAATTGCATACTACACAGTAACAAAACCAAAGTTGGGAATGTTGGCTCCTCTAAATGTGAAGTATTAACATCGTGCCAAAAATCATCTTGGGCTAAAAATATTCTGAATTTCTCACTGTTAAGTCTTTGTTGCTTTTATACAGCAATAGTCAAGAAATGGCTTGAGGGTTTGGAAGTATGGAGCAAAAAGCCAGAGATAAGACATCTGACTCAAAGTGAAGGGAGCCAGGTGGGGGCCAAGCATGTGAGTTAGCCTGATGTGAAAGTCAGTGATGACAAGGGAACTGGGGACCAGAAGACAGCCCAGACTAGGGAATGTACAGTAAATACTGAGGATCAAGCCCAAGTAGGATGTCAGGAGTTCAGGAAGGTGAGAAGTCGGGGGTCCCAAAGGAAGACTGGACAAGGCACCAGAAGCAAGAAAGGAGTTTGGTTCTGCACCAAAGGCCATGATGGTTAGGTTTTCCTTCTATACTTTCTGCTAAGTAAGAACTATATATAATTCAGAGTGTTGAAAAGTTTGAGCCCAAGGGTCAGGGCAACTGTGTAAACAGGGCTGGAATAGGGAGTGGAGAGCTAGGCAGTTCCTGACAGGAAGTACTTATTGAATTTGCTTCCCTATCCATTTTTTAACACAAGAATAACAGGCTTATATAAGTAGAAACTTCAGTAAATAAGTCTGTGAGATCAGCTCATTATTACAGAGATCCATAAAATCATTAGAACACATAGCTAGGTTACACCTTATTAAGGGGTTATCAACCTGGGATCCATGGGCCCCCAAGGGTCTATGGATAGATTTTGGAGGGATCAATGAACTTGTTTGGGGGGGGGGGAAGTACATCTTTATTTTTTTACTAATCTCTAACTGAAATTTAGCAATTCAATTACTTCAATTATTTTAAAATGTTATTCTGAGAAAGGATCTATAGACACTACTAGACTGCCAAGGGTCCATGACACACATACAAAAAAGGCTAAGAATCCCTGATCTAACCCAATCCTCCTATAGTAAATGCACTGTAGGGAAAATTAGGATCAGAGGTTAAGTCACACAAAGAATTTGTTGCAGAGGTGAGATTCACAATACCCAGGTCTTTGTACTCCAAGACCAGAACTCTTTCCATTACTTCATACAATCTTTGATTATGCTAGAGGTCAAAGAAATTTTCTAGACTGCATAAGGGTATTAATTTGGTCTCCCAATACTCAGGGGTCTCATCAAAATTTTCTTTCAATGATTTAAGACATCCATATTTTTTAAAAGTACTATCTTTTCCATTGCTTCCTATTAATCTTCAGTATGTTTTTACTTACTTAGATGCGCAACATTCCTTACTCCATTGTGCTACGGCAGCAGCTTTGCTATAGAAGAGGTGCCAGTGTTCAGGTCTGGAAAAGAGACATGGCACGAGGGCACACTTGTGGTAGCAGGGTTGGCTGCCAAGTCTATACACATTCTTCTGTGATGAGATAATGGTAGTCATATAAAAGTCTACCAGCACCAATCCTCCTGAAATCCAGTTCACACTAGCCATTGGAGCTTCGGTCTCCTCAGTCTACCCAGATCCTGAGTCCATCCCCTGGTGTTGAATCTCTCTAGAGATTCTGTATGGCATCTAAAGACTGACTTTATTGGATGGATGAGTTGAGATTGAAGGGATGATACTCTTGCCCGTGGGGAAGTAACTCACTCAGTTCAAACTACACATTTCCTAAAACTTCTGGATCAACATAGCTTCTGTATTGTTTGGAGACGTAGAGGCTTCTAAGGTTTAGGAAGGTGGTGGGCTCCCAGTCCCTTTGCTAGGCACTTTGTTTCATTATACACTGTTAATTTTCTTATTGATTCTATGCTGAGTAAAAACAGACAATTCTAAGGATGGAAGGGGCCTTAGAATACCATTTAGTCAAAATCCCTTGTTTTGACAGATTGTCGTTCACTCATTTTCAGTCGTGTCTGACTCTTCATGATCCCATTTGGAGTTTTCTTGGCAAAGATACTGAAGTGACTTACCATTTCCTTCTCCAGCTCATTTTACAGATGAGAAAACTGATAAAAGTAAGTTAATGTGTCCAAAGCCGCACCGCAAGATAGTGGCAGATACTGGCCTTGAACTGGTCTTTGGTTGGCCTCTTAGCTCAGTGCTTTTTTCTTTCCTTTTCTGTCCATTATGCTGAGGCTATATAATTACAACTCACTGAAATATAGCAAGGTCAAGAAAGAGGCTTCAAAACCTGTTGAAACAAGGGACTTTGACTAAATAATCTCTAAAGTGGCTTCCAGCACTAGGATTCTCCGAGTCGCATCCTAAGTAAAGCATTTACTAAAAATACCTGTTCTATCTCAACTTGCTCAAGTTGTTTCTTAAAACTCATGTAATTCCCTGGTTGTTGATTCTTTTTCAGTCATGTCCGACTCTCTGTGACCCCATTTGGGGTTTTCTTGGCAAAGATACTGGGGTGGTTTGACATTTCCTTCTCCAGCTCATATTACAGATGAGAAACTGAGGCAAAGAGGGTTAAGTGACTTGCCCAGGGTCACACAGGTAGTAAGTGTTTGAGGCTGGATTTTAACTCAGGTAGCTGAATTATCCACTGCACCACCTGGCTGCCCCTTAATTCTCTCACAATCCCTAAAATTGATTTGGCTCCATTGGCTGTAAAGCCCAAGATCTTTGTTGGCATTTGTATGAAATGGCCAAGAAAAACAGATGCCATCAGCTGATATGGATTGATATCAAGAAATGGTGGGAAGAGATTTGGAGGAATTGTACTTTGATCAATACTTTTAATTTATATGTTACACTTTTTCTACTTCCCCTTCACTTTTTCCAGGAGTGAGATAGCATTTGCATTAGGTGGAAGAAATAGTGAAACTTTTTTACTAGCTGTTTCCCACACACTGTCTTTGCCTGGGGCTGTCCCCCAATCTGGACTACATGTCACCTAGCACTCGGGTGCTACCTCCTAACCAGGCCTCTCCTCATCTTTTTCCTTGCCCCTTAGGAACTCTCTCATTTAAATTACTTGGTATTACTTGGCTTATATGCATAAAAACTGCATCTCTCCAATAGAATGTAAACTCCTGGAAGCCAAATATTGTTTTGTTTTGTTTCCTATTACCAGCAGCTAACACTAGTACCCTGCATGTAGAAATTGCTTAATAAATGTTTGCTAAATTAATACCCCTATAAGCTTAATTTTAAAGTTCAGGAATGGACAGAAGTATAAATGCCACCAATATTATTATATTTTCAGGATGTAGTACATCTTTAAAGAATTTTCTTTTTTGGAGCAAATACTTCCATTTAAGCATTTCTGAAAGGAAAATCAAGTTAGTTGCTACTTAACAACCAGCGATGACTGGTATATGCCTGGAAATAAAATCATGGCAAAGTCCAATATGAATAGCTGCACAGCCTGAGAGCCATCGTGGTTTTCTTGAGATAGCCAAAGAACCTGAGAAAAGCCCTTAAGACATTGAGTGTATTCTCTATGGGAGATTTGTGGAAGGATAGAGACACAAATCCTACAGGATTTAGAGAGAGTTTCAACCTGCACCCTCACCAATGAGATCACAGATTTATTTTTAACCACCATGCCTCCTCCATCTTGTACTTGTCAAACTGATTCTTTTGAACCCAGATTATTTTTATCTCTATTGAATTTTAACTTATTAGAATAAGCCCAATGCACTAGCCTGTCTGGATAGTTTTGTATCCTGACTTTAGCCCACGCTGTGGTAGCTATCCCTCCTAGCTTTGTAGTAGTTGAAAATTCAATAAGCATGAGATTTGTCCCTTTATCCATGTCACACACACCCCAAAAAATGTTTTTCCAAATAGTACAGATCTCTGGATATCTTCTGCCAAGATGAAATCAAACTGTTAATGACTATTCCAGCACCCACTCCAAGTCCAAATCCATCTAACTAGTTATATAGCCAACATCTCTCTATCTAGTCCACAAAAACAGCATGAAATATCTGATAAAAAGCTTTAACACTGTAAGAACTAGAGCCAATATGACAGATTAGAGGCAGCCACCCAGCTGAACTCTCCCACCATTACCCTCCAAACAACTTTAAAGTAATGCCTCAAATCAAATTTTGGAGCAGCAGAGCCAATAAAGAGTTGGGGTAAGATATTTTTCTGGCCTAAGAAAACTTAAGACATTGGCAGGAGAAGTCTGTAACACCAGGGTGGAGGTCTAGTGGGGGTCTGTCTGGAGCCTACACACTTAGCAGCAACAACAGCCCCATCAGCAGCAGTTTAAGGATCTCAGAGCCCAGAGAAGGCAAGGGGGTTGGACAATTGCTCAGAAAATGATTACAGGGAACCCTTTGCTGGCACTGAGTACAGCTGATGCTGATTGGCAAATTATCCATATGTAGCTCTGGGGTTACAGTTCCAAGGCAGAGAGGCATGCTAGTGGTCCCACAAGGGAGCAGGGATCCTGATCACAATTCCAAAGCAGAGAAGAGTGCTAGCATGTGCAGCTACAGGGAAGCAGGGGTCCTTCCTGGGTAAAAAGCAGAGTACAGACCAGGAAAGTAGTGACCACACTCTTCCAAAATCACACTATCTTGGAAACACCAAAAATTTCTAGACCCCAGAACTAGCTCTGAAAACAGCAACACAAAAAACTCTGAAGCTTAGGACAGTGCCCCAGGTGAGCAGAGCCCAACTTTAACATACAGTTCAAAGTCAAGAAATGAGCTGGAAAAACGAGCCAACAACTAAAAAAGAAGTTGACCATAAAAAGCTGCTATTGTGGAATGGAAGACCAGGACACAAACTCAGAAAAGGGCATTAACGTGAAAAGAGCTACATAAAAGCCTCAAAGAAAAATGCTAACTGGACCTAAGCCCAACAAGAATTCCTAGAACTTTTTAAAAAAGAGACGAGTGATAAAAGAAAAATTCAGAAAAGAAATGACAGTGATGCAAGACAATTATGAAAACAGAATTAATAGCTGGGTAAAAGAGGTGCACAAAAAAAAAACCCTGAAGAAAATAATACCTTAAAAAACAGAATTGGCCAAATGGAAAAGGAAGTACTAAAATGCAATGAAGAAAAGAACTCCTTAAAAAGGAGACATGGGGGGCAGCTAGGTGGCGCAGTGAGTAGAGCACCGGCCCTGGAGTCAGGAGGACCTGAGTTCAAATCTGGCCTCAGACACTTGACACGTACTAGCTGTATGACCCTGGGCAAGTCACTTAACCCCAATTGCCCTGCCCCCCCCCCAAAAGAGACATGGCTAAATAGGAAAAGAGGTAAAAAATTTCACTAAAAAAAATTCCTTAAAAATTAGAATTGGGCAAGGGAAGCTCATAACTCCATACAACAATAAAACAAAGTCAGAAGAATGAAAAAAATAGAAGAAAATGTGAAATATCTCATCAGAAAAACTGACTTGGAAAATAGATCAAGGAGAAATAATTTAAGAATTACTGAACCACCTGAGAGTCATGATCAAAGAAAGAGCCTAGACATCATATTTCAAGAAATTATCAAGGAAAATTGTCCCAATATCTTAGATCCAGAGGGTAAAACAGAAATTCAAAGAATCCACTGATCATCTCCTAAAAAAGATTCCAAGACGAAAGCTAACAGGATATTATAGCTAAATTCCAGAGTTCCCAGGTCAAAGAGAAAATACTTCAAGAAGCCAGAAAGAAACAATCCAAATATCATGGAGCCATAGTCAGGATCACACAAAATTTAGTGGCTTCCACATTAATGGAGTGAAAGGCTTAGAATATGATATTCCAGAAGGAAAAGGAGCTAGGAATACAACGAAGAATAACCTACCCAGTAAAACTTAGGATAATCTTTCAGGGGAAAAAATGAATATTTAATGAAATAGAGAAGTTTCAAGCATTCCTGACAAAAAGACCAGAGCTGAATAGAAAATATGACATTGAAACAGAAGACTCAAGAGAAGCATAAAAAGGTAAACATGAAAGAGTAATCAAAAGGGACTCAATAAAGTTAAAATGGTTACATTCCTACATTGGATGATGATACATGTAACTCCTAAGAACTATATCATTATTAGCTCAGGTAAAAGGTGTTTACATAGAGAGAGGGCATGGGTGTGAATCAATTATGTTGAAATGATGTTCCCAAAAAATGAAGGGAGGAGAAAGATGCACTGGGAGAAGAGAGAAGGGAGAGGTAGAATGAGGAAAATTTTCTCACATAAAAGAAGTGTGCAAGGAAGAGCTTTTACAAAGGAAAGGAAAATGGGGGCAGTGGTGAAGGCAATACTTGAACCTCATTCTCAAAGGAATTGGTTCAAAGAAGGAAGTGTATATAAATACACACACACACACACACACACACACACACACACACACACACTCTGTTGTATATAGTGTATAAAAATGTAATTTACCCAACAGGGAAATAGGAGGGGAAAGGCAGAAAAGAAAAGGGTGGGAGGTGGAAAGATAAAAGGAAAGGCAGATTAAGGGAGACAATGGTAAGCCACAAAATAGACTTTTGAGGAGGGACAGGATAAAAAGAGAAATGGAAAAAGAAACAGAAGATAATGGGACAGAGGGAAATAGGAATGGGATAGTATGAGCTCACACCTAAAACAGAAGCAGAGAGCAGAACAGATTAGAATTCAAAATCCAAAAATATGTTGTTTACAAGATACACACTTGAAACAGAACATACACAGACTTAAAATAAAGGGCTGGAATAGACTCTAATACGCCTCAGCTAAAGTAAAAAAGGCAGGGGTAGCAATCATGATCTCAGACAAAGCAAAAGCAAAATGGACCCAATTAAAAGAGATAATCAGGGAAACTACATTTTGCTAAAACAAAAAAGTACCACAGACAATGAATATAAAAAAATTTACAGCAAGTTTCTCTGATAAAGACCTCATTTCTCACATATATACACAGTACTGAGTCAAATTTATATTTAAAAAAATAGAGCCATTCCCCAATTGATAAATGGTCAAAGGATATAAACAGGAAGTTTGCAGAAGAAGAAATCAAAGCTATCTATAGTTATACAAAAAAATGCTTCAAATCACTATTGGTTAGAAGAATGCAAATTAAAACAACTCAGAGGTACCACCTCATACCCATCAGAAATGACAAATGCTAGAAGGGAGGAGGGAAAAATACGTACACCAATGAATTGTCGGTGGAGTTGTGAACTGGTCGGATCACTCTGGAGAACAATTTATAACCCAAAGAGCTCTAAAACTGTGCATATTCTTTGACCCAGCAATACCACTACTACTAGGTCTGTATCTCCAGGAGATTCAAGAAAAAGGAAAAGGACCCATATGTACATATATATTCATAGCAGCTTTTTTTGTGGTGGCAAAGAACTGGAAATATAGGGGATGCTCATCAGTTGGGGAATGGCTGAAGAAGTTGTGGCATATGATTGTGATGGAGTACTATTGTGCTGTAAGAAATGACAAGGGGGGTAGTTTTGGAAAAACATGTTAAGACCTATGTGAACTAATGCAAAGTGAAGTGAGAACTAGAAGATCATTGTGCACAGTAACAGCAATGCTGCAACGATGATTAACTGTGAAAGTCTTGGATACTTTGATGAATATAGTGATCCAAGACAATTCCAAAGAACTCATGATGAAAAAATGCCATTAACCTCCAAAGAGGGAACTGATGAACACCAAGTGCAAACTGGAGTATAGTTTTCTTACTTCACTTTTCTTGCTTTTTTTCTGAAATATGACTAATGTAGATATGTATTTTGCATGACTTCACAAGTATGACTGATATATTACTTGCCTTCTTAGTGGGTGAGGGAGAGGGTAAAAGGAATGGTGACAATTTGGAATTCAAATTTTAAAAAGAAAAGAATATCAAAAAAAGTTTAAATTAAGGAATTTTTTAAAAGTTTAAAAAATGAGTTATTATAAGAAAAGATTGAGTAAGCAGTATTAGTAGACAGAGAGAACTGTCCTTGGTATAAAGAAGATCTGGGTTCACCACTTGCCTATGCAGTGTACTGACTAGCTGTAAGACCTTGGGCAAATCCTTTAACCTCCTAGTGCCCCAAGTAATTCTCTCAGACTATAAACTGCAGAGAAGGTACTGATGCATATTAGTAGAGGGATTCCCTCATCAATAGCTTCCCACAAAAATGAAATCACAGGTCATAAAGGAAAAGAAAAAAAGAGTGAGCAAGTGTAAGCCCAACTAAGAAAGGCAAGATATCTATTGTTCCCTATTGCCAATAGAATATAATGTAAAATTCTTGTTGTTTGTCCTTCATACTCAAAGAGAATCAAAGACATCACAAATTGGGGTTAAAGAACAGTGCATCTTAAAAAAAAAAAAGCACCATGTGTCTGACAGTGGCTGGTCAGACCAATATAAACTCGGAAGGCTCTATTGCAGGTTGGACACAAATAGTCTGTCTGAACATTTGGGATGGAGATGTCTCTAGATGTGCACATCTCGTTTCCTTTATGCTACTGCAATTCTGCTTTGCTAATATATCATAGTGCGTTCTTTGATGCAGGCACACCATGCTGGGCAGCCCCCAAGAATTTAACAGGACAAGAGGATAGCCTTTAACAAGTTAGATAGCTCTTCCAGGAAGGATGTATGGAAAAACATAGGAAAGAATCATTTACGTGTAAGAACAGCAGGGGGAGATTATGAGAGTAATGACATTGGCCAATCTAGCAGTGTGTCAAATGGCCCCATCAAACAAGCAACAGACCAGAGACGTAAACTCACAAGTTCTTGAATTTTTGTGGCTAGACTATTTGACTCTGTTACTTATAACAGCATTTTGCACATGTTACTATCAAACATTTTGTCCTGGAATTCTTACAAAGATTTACAATTTATAGTCTTCACCCACAATAACCTTATGAAATGATCATTTTTAGGATAGGCAGTATATATAGATGAAAAAAATCAATCAATCTGTCTATACACTGCTCCCTCTCTCCTCTCCTCTCCCTCCTTTCTCCCCCCCGCCCCCTCCCCCCCTCCCCATCTATTTAGGACAAGAAGCCCTAAAAATCATCACTTCATAAGGTTATTATGGGTAACTACTATAAATTATGCATCCTTGCAAAAATGCCAAGATAAAATGTTTCATAGTAATGTTTGTGCAAATAGAGCTAGAGCTAGATATAGAGATATAGTATGCCCAGGCAGCCTGGCTACTAGTTAATTGCTAATGGTTTAATAAGAATCCAAATTAAACATTTTTTTCTTTTCACACGTCCATGTTTCTCATTTTGCCAAATCTATGTTCTTCTGACACAGTTACATAATCTTTTAGAAGTATAAAGTTTTCCATCTCCAGATCTTTTTTTTAATCACTTGTGGATGACATAGAAGCCAACATAATGTCTCTACAAACTAGTAGCCATCTCTCACTCTGTCCCACCCCATCCCCTAATTTAGACCAATCTTGCCCAATAAAAATCCCATTAATGTTCAGCTGAGACAACAAACTGCATGCCACAAAGAGCCATCATTTATTCCCTCATAATGCTCCAACGTTTCATGAACAATAAAACATACTTTATCTCACAGTGCCTAGACCCTTTAAAAAAAAAGCCCACTTGAAGAGCCTAAGAAAACTAACGGGGGTGGGGGGCGAGGTGGAGAACACTGAACAACAATAACAAAAACAACAATGACAAAACAGGGTTTTATTTTAATGGTTGCTTTGTGTTACGGATCCGCAAGGGTGACTGCTGAAGAACAGACATCTCCGACAGGTAATCTCTCCCCAGTGCTCCTCCAAAGACAGCTCAATACTGATTCCTCAGCTGGTTGCTCATGTCTTGGAGTTCTCTTATCAAGCTGTCCATTGTGGTCATTTCCTCAGACAATTCAGAAGAAATCTCACCACTTGCCAAATCCACAAAAAGCTGCTGCAATGTTTGAAAAAGAACACAAAAGGGTTTTGTTTCATATAAACCACCTGGACACCGCCCCCCTTTTGCCTCTTCCAAAATAACTTTAGTTTTATTTACACATGTACCTGCAAATGGTGTAGAGAGTTTGAGGAGAGAAGAGGTTTAGAAAATCCACTTTGGGAAGTGTGATAGAGAGTCAATCAGGGAAGGAAAAAAAAAGATTGTTTGATAGACTGTCTGTGAAAATCCAATTACAATCAAACAATGAGAATTTGTGTTTTTCCCAGTCCGTCCAGTTGTCAGCACTCTCTCAATCTCCTCAAATTATATTGTATATTTCCATTTAGCTAGGGACATGTTGTCTCCTATTCTATCCCCTCAACAATGGAATATAAATGCCTTAAGGCCAGGTATTGTTTTCTTTTTATATGCATATGCCCAGAACCTTGCGCTACTTAATAAATGTCTATTGAATTGAAAACTAGTAGACTCAAAAGCATAGCTATGTAACCTTCTCTGGCAGCATTCAGTAAGGTGCAGATAAGGTGGAAAGCGGGAGGAACCCAGTTAGAACCTACCAAGGCATGAGCAGGGATTCAAAGTAGAGGAGAGTATACAGTTGAACTGGTCAATCAGAAGTTTAAGACGGAGAAAGGGGGGAAGTGATGCCAAAGTAAGAGTGAGTGAGAGAGCAGGAAGGAAATTAAGGGTTAGAGGTTGTCATTAGGATAAAAAAAAGGTTTGGGAGTGAGGCAGAAAGAGGGTTGGAAAAACAGTTTGTGGTCAAAGAGAGGAGTTTCAGTGTTCAAGATGAAGAAGAGAAAATCATTTCGGAAGGTGGTGAGGTCTAACAAATGACTGAGGTACAGTGGCGATATGGTTCATGGGAGTCGGAAAGTTTGATAAACTGGAAAGCCAGGATATCCAAAGAGTCATCAACTTAGAGCATGAAGTAGCCAAGTATCAGAGTAAGTTTAGGGACAGATGGGAAAGCTAAGTCAGGTACTAAACTCCTAGAAAAAGCAGGTAGATAGATCACTGCAACAAGGAACCAGACAGATGACACAGATGAGTACAATGAACCTCAGAGAAAAAGCTAGTGAGGGGTGAAACAGAGAGAAAGGCAGGAAACTGAAGCAGGGAACAAGGAATATATAGACTCCTCCCTCCATGTGGTTTGGGGGCATAATTCAATCCAATAAACATTGAGTGCCTACTATGTGACAGGACCTACATGGTAAGTGCTAGGGACACAAGACAAAAAATGCAAACAGTTCAAGGGAAACAATACATACAAAGACAAATAAAAAATATAAAAAGTAAATACAACACAATTTCAGTGAGGAGGAGGAAAGGGCACATCAGGAAAAGCTTTTTTAAGAGTTGGCATTTGAGCCTAGCCTTAGAGGAAGCTAGGAGTTGTAAGAGGCATATTTGCTTCTAATAACACCTCAGAATTAAGTGGTATTTTAACTAATTACAATATTAAGTGCTTTTACATGTGTTCTCAGGGAATCTGTACCATATCTTGGTAGGGAAGAGGTTCAAAACAGCTAGAGAAAACAGTCTCAGAAAGGTTAAGTGAACTGTTTATAGTCGCAGAATTGGTCAATAGCAAACTCAACCCCTCTCTCTAGGTTCAAAGATCCTCCTTCCTCTTCTGCTGTCCCAATCAATAACAATATTTTGCTGAAGGCATTTAAATTCACCAAGAATTGAGTGAGGAATAAACAGACAGTAGTTGGCTCTGATAGGTCTCTCAGGCTTGATTTCCCTGTAGTTTCTCAAATGGCTGCCAGACTAAGTCTATTCAGGCTGGGGTATATCCATGCAGCCATCCTAATTTCATTTCTATAAAATGTACAAAAATGGGCTGTTCTTTTTAGGTGCCTCTCACTTTACAAGTGAATATGGCATCTCAATTTACATGGGAAGGGAAAAGAGGCATGTGTCTATTACTAAGTCATACAATTGGAAACCTCAAACTAAAATGCCAGGAGTGAGTTTTCCCCTTTTTTTCAAATGATCCAATGAGACTGAATGAAAGCAAAAATCTAACCCAGTCAGTCATTCTCAGGCCTCACATCTCATGTTTGGCAACCCCATCATCACAAAGCAAAACTATGCAACTAGATGAGAAAATTCATATAAACGTAGGGTTATGCTAAAACAGATTTATAAAGTAGGAGTTTTACATAGAAGGAGGGAAGGCACTTCCATTGGAAGGTAGAAAATAAGTGAGATTTTTAGAAGACGCATATAAAAATACAGCTGCTTTCAAGTTCATTTGGAAGTTCTTACTATCCATAAAATTAATATTAATAATATTCACTATCAGTAAGACTATTACCAATTAACAAATTAATCTTGGGAGAAATTATACTGGTTTAATAAAAATCAAAACTTATTTTAATTATTCATCAGCCTGTTCAGATTGTCTTAACGATGAAGACAGAAAAAAAAAACAAAAATTTTCAACTTTCAGACAGTGAATATTTTTTTTTTCAAAAGCCTAACTTCTTGTTTTTAAATTCAGTAAACTTTCTATGACTGCACTGTTAAACAGATGTTAAATTTTTTTAAGACAGTCACAAATGTTTTCCAGTTTGGAAGTTAAGTGTAATACCTCAGAACAAAGCCTCCAAAGAAAATTTTTATTAATTATCCATCATATGTCATGGTCTTGAAAAGAATATGCACACAGCATGGTTTCTCTCTACTATTCCAAAATTGCAGGACACATCATAGACATGGTTGCACAATCATATAGTAAGGATGGTTTACAGACATTTTGAGTTCTTGTTTTTATTTTCCATTATTTAACGTAATACCGTTGATGTGAACATGAGGGAGGATGAACATTATGACCTATCACAGTGTCCCATCAGGTCAAAAGCTCAGTAAATGCTCCCGGATCACTAAGGAGGTGAGGAAGTGATAAGGAAAGAAAACAGAAGGAAGGGAGAATAACTAAGAGCTCTGGTTCAGCATGGTAATGAAAGAAAAGGACAAGACTTTGCTTAAATTTTTTCCACTTCAAATGGCCTTTACATTTTTCTGTAAGAAAAGAATGGGGTCCTTTAAGCAGAGTCTGCACAAGGAACATTTACTAACAATTAGGCTAAATGGTAAAATTCTGAAGACTCCAGATACTGCTGAGGGAAGTTAAGGAATAATCCTTATACAAAAAAATCCACCTTCCCCCCAAATGGTGAGTTTCAAAGGAAGGTGAGGATATATCTAAAAACTGTTGCCTAGAAAAGCAAATCCTGACTGGAAGAATCAGCTACCAGGTGGCTTCTGGTTGCCAAATGTACCTAAGATAAACTGATCTTGATTAGAAAATCCTGATGGGGTGTAAAACTAGGTGCAGCCTTGCTCTGTGAAGACTGAGCAGGAAACAAAAGGAATGTAGGGACTATATGGCGAAGGTGGTATACTGTTAATTAAGGGGCTTTTAGCACTTATTCAATCAAGTGCCCTTGAAGAGTTTGGCTTTTGTTTCCTTGATTAAATTAGGAGTCCTTGATGACCTCCTTGCCTCAAGGGAAAGCCTAGTTTAACATAGGTTTGAGTGACATGTTTGTGGCATCAGAGGCTTTTAGACCACCTGGGTTTCAGTCACATTTTTGTGGTGCTTTTAGGTCACATGGGTGAGTCGAATATGTGACTCACCTTTCACCCTGAACAAGATATATAAACCCAGAGGCTGGCGTTCTCCTTTGAGGCTCTCACTCCTGGAGAAGTGTTGGCTTGGGACTCTGGGCAGCCGCTCTAAGAGCCTCCCAGCTCAACCCAGATGTTGATGGTTTCCTGGTAGCTATGAATTGCATTTGGTCTGTTTATATTGTGTATTTTCGTAACTTGTTTGTATTTGCTCTGAAGTTCAGGATGCTGGCTTTTTCTCCTGAACTAGGTGAATGATGTCTGTGTAGCATTGAAGTAAGATTGTTAACCCCCTGGCATTGCTTTCCTTAGTAAAGCAGATTGGGGAACCAATGCTGGCAGCATTCTTGTTGTTGGGCTTGTGTTGGTCTTTTGCCCCCACAGCAGCTGCTAGCCGAACTGTTATAACAGGTGGGTAGAAAAAAAGGACTTTTCTTCTGCAAATATTTCAGGTCTCTGCTTCTGGGAAGGGTAAAGACAAGGTACTAAATAGAAGAGCTAAGCCAGCTATTTATCAGTGCTAAAGAGGTAAAAGAAATGCTTCGCTTTGAAAAGAGGCAAAGAGAGCTAGTTAAAAGGCCCATCCGAAGAGGCTTTCTATGAAAGGAAGAAGTATACCTACCTCCCTCTCATGAGTATACCCTAAAAAGATATCTGACTCTAAAAGTGAGTCAGAATCAGTTTGTGACCCAAGATTAAGTAACTATTGATTACAAAAAAGGAAGAAAAAGAACAAACATATGCATAGGTATTATATTTCTTTATATTTTGTCTCCAGTGCTATTTTGTTTAAGGTTAGTCAATTCAGTCTATGTTTAATCTACGTGGATTAATAAAACATTTTCTTTTCTTTCTAACATTCCTTATTTTAAAATCTGATTTCATTATTACAATGTGAACATGCTCTTTTAATAAACAACCATAGTTTTATGTAAAAGCAAACAGGCTAGATTGTGTGCCTTAGTTTCTGAGACACCGAGCTATGTTTAAAGATAGTCTAACCCTTGAGCCTTTACTATGATAATTAATAGGCAGGTATTTTACAAATTGTGAAGCGTTATACTAGTGTAAGCTATCATCATCATCATCATTATCACCATCTACTTGGTGGCAGTTATTTAAACTGTAGACTTTGGGCCCAAGAGTAACTAACTAGCATGAAAAGGACATTTCCTAAAAAAATCGCAATGTATTTCAGTGATAGAAATCTCTCCCAGACTCCACAAGGATCCCCAGTTTGGAAGAGAAGGAAGGGTTTGAAAATAATCATGGCAGGGGAACTAGGTGGCACAGTGGATAAAACACTGGCCCTGGAGTCAAAGGACCTGAGTTCAAATCCAGTCTCAATCACTTACTAGCTATGTGACCCTGCAAGTTGCTTAACCCTAATTTCGTCTTAAAAAAAAACCAACAAAAATGCTATAATGCAGACTTAAGGACCATTCATAAACTGTATTTCTAAGAAATAAATAGCCCAGCCTCACCTTTGCTTTGGATGACAAGCCACGTAGGTTGAGTCGAGCTGATGAAAGCACCTGTACTGCTTCTTGGGGATCTGACTTGTTCTTACTGCAGTTCAATGCCACTAGATGTTAAACAGGAGGACAGTCAATCAAAACTGAATAAGGAGCACATGTGTTATTAACAGTGATTTTCAATAACAACACTATATCCAACAGCCCTCAGAGAGTATTTCAACATGAAAGCACAATTGAAAATTTGGGAAAATTACCATAATTGCCTGCATAATTTCCTCCATATTTTCAAAGAAAATTTACTGCTAGAATATGAATTCTGAAGAAATTCAACATCAGTGAACCCCCATCCCCTTCCCAGGAGGCAGCTACAAACATAATTTTCCCTACCAAACTGTAGGATTATACATTTACAGCTGAAAGGGTCCTTAGAGGTCATCTGTCCAACCCTCTCATTTGAAAATGAAGGAACCGAAGCTCAGAAAAGTTAAGTGGTGTAACCAAAGTCACCAAGCAGCAGACAGCAGAGCCAGGATTCAAAACTAGGTGAACTGACTCAAAATGCAGTGCCCTTTCTATGGTACTGAGTTTGCCTGCAGGCAAGAGAAGTACAGGTAAAAAGGTGTTAAAAACAGTAATGCTAAAAAATTTTCTATGATTTTTTTTGGTCCCCTTTAAATATTATACCACTAAGAACTCAACTAGGGCAAGAGGCAAGTTTCTATTTTCTAAAAATACTTTAGGCAAACAGTGAAGTATGCCTAGCTCTCTGTAGTATTAATCAGACCTCAACAAGTGCTAAAGGGATTAAGAGTAATGAGGACCAAGATTTTTTTTTAATGTGATAAACAGGCAAATGTAATAGAACAATATAATGTATTCTACAGCATAGTGCTGGCCTACCCTAGCTAAAGTATTTGGGCTTTTTAAATCTCTACAACTTTGCATCAGAAAGAACTATAATTTTCATAGTTTATTTTCATTCCTCCAGAATGAGAAAAACAAATCCTCTAAGGTAGAAGCAAAACTACAAAGAAGTACTCTACCTGTCTCATTTCTAAGTTAGGTTAAAAGTACACACATAGAAGCCTTGAAAAAAATATTCCAAAGACAACACTAGTGGAGATTTCAGGAATTCCAATAGAATACTGCACTTTCATACTGACTACTAGCAGCTGTTGTGGGGGTGAAAGCCCAACAACAAGAATGCTACCAGCACACTGCAAAAGCACAGGTTCTTTTGATCTGCTTAACTAAGGAAAGCTACATTAAGGGGTTTGACAAGTTTACTTTAATTCAGCATAAAAATATCATTCACTTAGTTCAGGGGAAAAAGCCAGCGCCCTGAACTTCAGAGCAAATACAAACAAATTACAAACGTAAACAGACAGACCTTGTCTGATTCAAATCCGAATACATAGTTATCAGAGTTTAACAAACTCTCAGCATCCGGGTTACAAGCTTGAGGGCCCTTAGCTACAGCTGCCTAGAGTCTCTGCATCAGCACACCAGCACAAGCGAGAGCCCTTCATAAATGGCCCTGTCCTCTCTTCTTATAGGGCTTCAGATGTCATCAAACGTCATCTGAATGACCAGAACTTAGGCTGCTATGATTGGCTCTTGAGTTAGCCCCTCCCCTTAGGACCCTGGGAGGTTCACATCCACATAGGTTAGATTAACACCTAATAGAGGTTAGAGCCTGGGGCTTAGCACTTAGTAAGACTCAATGAAATACACTGAATTACTCAAAAGAAACAAAGGCAAACTCTTCAAGGGAACTTGTTGAACAAAGTGCTAAGAGCCCATTTTGCTTACCAACACACCATTGTGAAATAGCATGCAAAAATATGATGCACCCCTTAACCACCCAAAATTGTAAAGACTCAAAACAATACAAATAAGTGAACACTGTCAGACCCTTGTGCAAAAATGTCCAAATCCCAAGGGCTAGATTGCCCTCACTAAGTCTTCTGAAGGTTAGAGCTGCCTGCTTAGGGTGCATTATGCACAAGAAAAACATGTTTTTTTTCTCTTCAAAACAGGCGATTTGCTAGATAAATAGAAGGATGGTCAAGTAAAAACAGTCATGGAGGAACAATCCTTATTCTCTACTGGCAAATGAACTTCCATTGACCCAAGAAAATGTTTACGGAAAAGACCGCATATCTTTTTTTCCATCAAGCATCTCCACCAGGGCTCTCACGACTGACACACTAAAGCCTACAATGGAATCAGGAAAAGAAATCCCCATTTTTCTCCAGGTATTAGAACTCAGCCTCAGGGAACAATGAACTATTTACAAATTATAACCAATAATAAATAGCTGATAGGGGCTAAGGTTAGGGATTGAGTACATGATTTCTTTGGTGTAAGAAACTTCCACATGAGGAAACTATAACCAACACAGGTGGGTACCTTCTCTATAACTTAGAGTTTTAGACAGATCACCAGGGTCAGAGAGCCAGGATACACCAAAGTCTGCACTTGAATCCAAGCATTCCTAACGCCAAGGCCAGATCTCTATCTACTATGCCATGGCGCCTCTCTGTACTAAGCTGGACTTATTTCTAGGGTATGCGTTAAACCTGTACATTTATACCGATAGGGCTTTAAAAGTCAATTGCTTGGTAATGACAAAGAGGTCCTGAGCTTCTACTGTCAGATTTCCTGAAAGAATCTTTCCTTGACTCGGGCTGTCTCCTGCACTGTAGAGTGGACATGTCAGGGATTAGCATAGCGGCATGGCTCCTTGGCCGGCGACTGGCTCTGATGCCAGTGATCATATTCTAATGCCATCTGCCCCAGGACCTATCCCTTCCTCATTCTACTTATTTTTGGTAACATTGCTTTCAAAACCCTACCGTTTATAAGAAGTCTTAGTGGGGGTGGAGCCAAGACAGCAGCTGGAAAGCAAGGACTAGTGTGAGCTCCCCACCAAGTCCCTCCAAAAACCTATAAAAAATGGCTCTGAACCAATTCTAAAACTACAGAACCCAGAAAATAGCAGACGGAAGCAGGGCTCCAGCCCACCACAGCCTGGATGGTCTCGGGGTGAGGTCTATCCCGCACGGTGCTAGGAGGGGAGCAGAGCCCAGCATGGGCAGCGCAGACCAACCAGACCAGGAGCCAGGCGGAGCAGGCCCCAGCACCCTGAATCAGTGAGCTGCAGCAGTTACCAGACTTCTAAACCCACAAACACCAAAGGCAACAGAGAAGGTTAGTGGGAGAAGGTGCTGGGGACAGAGTGAAAAAAGGAGTTCATGGTTCAGCCACTGCCCTGGGGGCAGGAATTAAGTGGCAGATCAGAGCAGAAGTGAAGAGCCTGCTGAAGATTTAAGTCCAGTCCAGGTTGGGAGTTCTTAGGAAAGGAGGAGTGCTGGTGTGGCAGAGCTGGCGCATCCCCCCAAGCTTGGAACATAGTTCTCTTAACTCTACAAGCAGTCACACCCCGCTGAAAAACTCAAGGGTCAAGTCAGTTGGCTGGGAATATGGCCAGGCAGCGAAAACACACCCAGATTCAGTCTCAGACTTTGGAATCTTTCTTTGGTGACAAGGAAGACCAAAACATACAGCCAGAAGAAGTCAACAAAGTCAAAGAGTCTACAACAAAAGCCTCCAAAAAAAACATGAACTGGTCTCAGGCCATGGAAGAGCTCAAAAAGGATTTGGAAAAGCAAGTTAGAGAAGTAGAGGAAAAATTGGGAAGAGAAATGAGAAGGATGCGAGAAAACCATGAAAAACAAGTCAATGACTTGCTAAAGGAGACCCAAAATATTACTGAGAAATATACTGAAGAAAACAACACCTTAAAAAATAGACTAACTCAAATGGCAAAAGAGCTCCAAAAAGCCAATGAGGAGGAGAAAGCCTTGAAAGGCAGAATTACCCAAATGGAAAAGGAGGTCCAAAAGACCACTGAAGAAAATACTACCTTAAAAATTAGATTGGAGCAAGTGGAAGCTAGTGACTTGATGAGAAATCAAGATATTATAAAACAGAACCAAAGGAATGAAAAAATGGAAGACAATGTGAAATATCTCATTGGAAAAACTACTGACCTGGAAAACAGATCCAGGAGAGACCATTTAAAAATTATTGGACTACCTGAAAGCCATGATCAAAAAAAGAGCCTAGATATCATCTTTCAAGAAATTATCAAGGAGAACTGCCCTGAGATTCTAGAGCCACAGGGCAAAATAGAAATTGAAAGAATCCACAGATCGCCTCCTCAAATAGATCCCAAAAAGGAATCTCCTAGGAATATTGTCGCCAAATTCCAGAGCTCCCAGATCAAGGAGAAAATACTGCAAGCAGCCAGAAAGAAACAATTTGAGTATTGTAGAAACACAATCAGAATAACCCAAGATCTAGCAGCTTCTACATGAAAAGATCAAAGGGCTTGGAATACAATATTCCGGAGGTCAATGGAGCTAGGATTAAAACCTAGAATCACCTACCCAGCAAAACTGAGTATCATGCTCCAAGGCAAAATATAGACTTTCAATAAAATAGAGAACTTTCAAGCTTTCTCAGTGAAAAGACCAGAGCTGAATAGAAAATCTGACTTTCAAACACAAGAATCACGAGAAGCACGAAAAGGTAATCAAGAAAAAGAAAAAGAAAAAGAAATTGCAGGGAACTTACTAAAGTTGAACAGTTTTGTTTACATTCCTACATGGAAAGATGATGTGTATGATTAATGAGACCTCAGTATTAGGGTAGCTGAAGGGAATATGCATATATATATATATATATATATATATATATATATATATATATATATATATATATATACATACACATATATGTTTATGTATATATATGTATATGTGAGTGTGTATGTATGTATACATGTATATGTATATATATAGAGAGAGAGAGAGAGAGTGGGCACAGGGTGAGCTGAAGATGAAGGGAAGATATCTAAAAAAATAAAATCAAATTAAGGGATGAGAGAGGAATATATTGAGAAAGGGAGATAGGGAGAGATAGAATGGGGTAAATTATCTCGCATAAAAGTGGCAAGAAAAAGCAGTTCTGTAGGAAGAGAAGAGACGGCAGGTGAGGGGGAATGAGTGAATCTTGCTCTCATCAGATTTGACCTGAGGAGGGAATACCATGCATACTCAATTGGGTATCTTACCCCACAGGAAAGAAGGAGGAAGAAGGTAAAAAAGGGGGGATGATAGAAGGGAGGGCAGATGGGGGTGGAGGTAATCAAAAACAAACACTTTCGAAAGGGGACAGAGTCAAGGAAGAAAATTCAATAAAGGGGGATAGGTTAGGAAGGAGCAAAATATAGTTAGTCTTTCACAACATGAGTATTGTGGAAGGGTTATACATAATGATAAGCATATGGCCTATGTTGAATTGCTTGACTTCTTAGGGAGGGTGGGTGGGAAGGGAAGAGGGGAGAGAATTTGGAACTCAAAGTTTTGAAAACAGATGTTCAAAAACAAAAAAAAAAGTTTTTGCATGCAACTAGAAAATAAGATACACAGGCAATGGGGCGTAGAAATTTATCTTGCCCTACAAGAAAGGAAGGGAAAAGGGGATGGGAGGGGAGTGGGGTGACAGAAGGGAGGGCTGACTGGGAAACAGGGCAACCAGAATATATGCCATCTTGGAGTGGGGGGGGGGGGGTAGAAATGGGGAGAAAATTTGTAATTCAAACTCTTGTGAAAATCAATGCTGAAAACTAAATATATTAAATTTAAAAAAAGAGGAAAAAAAAGAATCTTTCCTTATTGGCTAGCTGAAGGAAATAATACTTCATAAAAGATGATCCATTGGTTGTGCACAAATCTACATTATGTTATTTTCTAAAGAACTTTCTAATAATCATATCCATTTGCATAAGCAGAGAACTATTTTGCAAGGAACGTTGGATGGATATTGTACAGAGAATTTCTGAAAAGATATGCACAAGGTAAGAAGGCAGGAATGGTCTGTGATTTGCTTGGTGAAGGAAGCGCCTATATGGAAGGACATATTTTAGCTATGTAATATGGTCACCAGAAAATCTTCTTAATCAGTACTTCAGAAACCACTACATTTTCTTCGGAGTTTAACTAACTACCCAGGCCCCATCTGCTTAATTACAAGATTTAAAGAGCTTTATACAAGTCATTAGATTTAGTTGAGAGGTCAACAAATACTTCATTATCTCCCTGGTTCAGGAAACATCTGAAAAAGAAATCTAATCCTAGGTAGAATGGACAGCAGGGAGGAGTTTGGCAAGAATCTTAGACAAGGCATCTGGACAGCTTCCTAATCCCCTGATTCAGGTCTTTAAAATGTGACTTCATTATATTTTTTGAAGTGGATTCCCAGGACATCAGATACACTCGTACTGAAATACAAGTAAAAATATATTACTAAGACCAGAGGGCAGATTTTTGGAATATCCACTTTTCTGTCCCCACCCATTAGTATAAATAATAAAAAGTTGACAATCTGGGATTCACTGGCAATACAGACATAATTTGCACCAAATAATATAAGCTCCTAGGCAGTATGTTTTCTTCTTTTGGATCCATCACAATGGTTAATAAGCTGCCATGACTACAGTAGTCTGTAAATTCTCTTAAAATGAATATTCCTCTATAAGTAAATAAAAGAAGGCAGAAAGCAACAAAACTGCTTGCTTAATATTTCCATTTAAGTAAAGGTCATCCATGAAACTGGTCCTCTATATAAGAGGCCAAATTCAATTTAGAAATATGGCTATCCATGAAAACAAATGATAATAGCAATTTACATATGCATGGCATTCTAGAGTTAAAAAGCATTTTCTCATTTGATTCTTCTAGCAACCCCATGAGATAGGCAGATGAAATATTACAGATGAGTAAACAGGCTTTAAAAAAGTAAAATAATTTGCCCAAGGTCACCCAGGGCATATATTAGCAAGCCAGGATTAGAATCAAGGTCTTTTCATTCTGAATCTAGTGTTCTTTTCCCAGCATAAATCTCCATAAAATAACAAATTCCAAGTCCCTCTCACTTTGAAAAATATTCAATACAGGATGATCTCTGGTCAATAAATCACTTGACAACCAATTAAGTTATAAAGCTAGTAAGTAGTATAATTTTTTAAAATGCAGCTAGGTGGTACAGCGAGTAGTTGGAGTCATAAAGACCTGAATTCAAATCCTGCCTCAGATACTTACTAGATGTATGACCCGGATAAGTCTCTTAACCTCTCTATGCTTTGTTTCTTTATTGGCAAACTGGAGATAACAACAGTACCTACATCCTAGAGTTGTTGTGAGGTAAGTGAGTTAACACATATAAAATGCTTTTCAAAGCTTAAATCGCTATATAAAAGCTAGTTTTTCTTATTATCAGTGAAGTTCATCAAAGTGAAAAATGAATATAAAATGTTGTAATACATGAAAAAGATACCATGTGCAAGTTCTATGGCCCTTTTGACGATTTCCTTGAAAGAAGCAATGTCTTTCTCCCAAGAACTGGACTGTGTATCACACTTATAAGCCTTAGTGAGATACTGGAGGACCTGGAGAAAGAAAAGATGGAGTACTATCAGCAAAACAAAAATTTCTATTTTAAACTTTGTATTTCCTGGAAATCACATGGAACTAATTCCAACCTGAAAAACTGCATTTGTGCGATACTGTCTGTTTTCTGTTATTCATCACGATGAAGGGTATATAGTAGCACATATAATAGAAAATAGTTATTAACACACAGAACCATCCAAGCATGCTCAGGCAGACCCTCCTCTCTGGAAAACAAAGAAGGGGACTAGGCACCACAAGCTTACATAATCAACCAAGAGTCAGGAATGGGATTCAGAGGAAATTCTGATACTACTGATTGGCTTCTGGTCTCCTAGATTTTATATTGCTCAACAGTAGTCTCTCTCTTTCTCTGTCTGACCTATAGTTAGGTCAAAATTAAGGCACTTAAGAGGTCATCCAAACTAACTCCCTTATTTTATAAATGAAAAAACTGGGGGCCAAAGAAATTAAGTGATAGAGTTAGAGGACTTCGGTTTGTATCCTGGCTTGGTCTTACTGACATGTGGCCTTGGGAAAGTCATTTTACTGGCCTCAGTTTCCTCATCTGTAAGGACTATAGGATAGGAGATTTAGAGCTGGAAGGAATCTCAGAGATCACCTAATTCAATCCCCTCATTTTAGAGATATGAAAAATGAGGCCAAGAGAGATGAAGACACCTGCCCACAGGTACACAGGTAGGAAGTGGCAGAGTTAGGATTTGATCACCATAAGGTCCCCCTTACTGAGTCTAATGTTCATCTCACTCTCTCATGACACCCCTACAGTCACAGGTGCATTGCCTACTTCAGAAAGTTGGTAAAAGGATCAAAAGAGAGAGTTTATGGGCAGCACTTAAGGACTTCAAAGAGTGATATAAATGACAGCCATTGTCATCTAGGATGACATTTATGATGATGATGAATGTCCAAGGCCAGACATTTAGTTAGGGGCACAGAGAGAACTTGATTCTACTTCACTTCATTCATCTGTTACCAAAAAGAGTCTATAACTAGGTGTGTGATGGTGTGTGTGCATGTGCGTGCGTGCACGCCACTGCATTTCAATCTTCTCTGTACAGCAGGACAGTGAGAAAAGTCATGTAGATGGAAAGAGGGAGAGGGAATTACCATATTTCCCCTGTATAAGACGGACCTTAATTTTGGGGCCAAAATTTGAAAAAAAAAATGTATTGCATAAAGTTATTGAACTCAAGTTTTATTCATCTGCTCATAGCTTTCAGGCATCTTTTGGGCAAGTCTGGTGTGTGTACGCAAGCTTAGTCCATTCTGTTTCATGAACCTGAAACACCAATTGGGTCCTCCTTTGAAATCAGTAACTTTTTATTCATTAGCAATTCTTCTCGCCTCATGCTGAACCATCTTTGTGGACACAGGAACTCCAATTGCCCTTTGCTCTTCAATCCGTATCTTTAATTCCCTCTAAATCAGGCCATTTTGCTGACTTGCCTCTCATGGCCTTCTTCTGCCGTGGCGTTTTCAGTAGGGTTTCTTCTTCCCATAGCCAGTCTCGGACTGTTTTCTCATTTGGAGGATGACCAAACTTAGTTCAGCTGCACAATTTCATTCACTTTTGCAAACTGGATCACTTTTAACCTGAATTCAGCACTGTACAAAAATCTTTTCTGAGCCATTTCTGGGCAGAACGTGGCAAAACATAACCTAATATACCAGTAACAAATGCAAAACAATGAGCGCAAAGACAACAAGCGCAAAAAAGCAGGAAAAGCAAGTAAAAAAAATCCAAGCACAAAAAAGTGGGAAATACAAGTAAAAAAATCTAAAATGAGTGCAAAAACAAGCTTGAAAAAGTGGGAAATGTAAGTAAAAAAAATCTACAACCACTGTATAAGATGCACCCAGTTTTTAGACCCCAAATTTTTCGAAAAAGGGTGCATCTTATACGTGGGGAAATGCGATAGTTCAAGACATAGCAGAGAAAAAGTGTTCTATAGTTAAAGTCTAACCTCCATAATAATAAGGTAGTAATGCATTGTATCATGGGTGCTTTGTGAAGAGATGTTTTAAAGCAAACATATGGTGAAGTAGAAAGAGACTTGCCTTAAAAGCTGGAAGAACTGTGTTTAAATACTAGCTTGTATGATTTACTAGGACTGTCAAGTAAACTCAACCCAACAACTATTAATAGAGGCCTCACTGTGGGCCAGTCACTATGCTAAGTACTGGTGATACAAAGAAAGACAAGTCAATAAATCCCTCTGAGGCTGTTTTCTTATATAGAAAATGGAGACAATTTTACCACACTCTTCACAGGTGTGTTATAAGGGGAGAACTTTTCAGAATCCATAGCAGGAGACAGAACTTGAGCTGAGCTTTCAAGGATGGGCAAGTATTTAAAAGACAAATAAGGAGAGACAGGGCATTTGAGGTACAGGAACAGCATGAGCTGAGGCCCAGAGGCATGGCAAGTTCAGTGAATGTTTTTGTGGGTGTCCAGACAATAGTTCAGATTGGCTGGAACTTCAAATTCATGGGAAGAAGTCATATGAGAACTCTGGAAAAATAAGACTGGAAACATCAGGCAAAGAGGAAGACCGTAATGCAGGTCCTAATGTCACTGGAAAGCTGAAAGAATGGCTGAGAAGTTGGTTATTGGCACAGCAAAAAGAAAAGGGAGAAAACCATACAGGCTCACCACAATGCCTCAAGGGATGGTGGTACAGGAAGGACCAAGAAGCATCAGTGAGGAGGAAGGGATAATTGTTGAACCTTTCCTTGGGTCTCTGGGAGGGAGTGAAAGAAACAGTGGCCACCAGAGGAGAGAGTTGCAAAGGATGTGATGTCCTCAACAGTTAAGTTTTTGTTTAAGTCAAGGAGTGGAAAGAATGTTCGTTGAAAAGTTCACTGATATGAAGGAGTTTTCACATAACAGAGCAGGGGTTACAAAGAAAACAGTGGAATGAAGTAAATGATGGGCAAAGTCGGTTGAAGTAAGACTAGGGAGAAGTGGGGATGATTGTGGAGGGTTCAGGAGGATGCCACCTAGCCAGCAAGATTTGATGACTAGGATTTGGGGTCCCATACAACAAAAGGAAGACTGCTGCAGTATGATCCATGTGCAGGATTTAAAAGAAGATTAGGAAAGTTCATCTGGCCCAGAGTTCAAGACAGATTTTTTGAAACCTGGTATTCTGGTATGCGCCTACATGAATATTCTTGTCTGCCCCTCCCCCCAAGATATGCTTATGTTCTTTAGATAAAAGAACAAGGCCTCCCAATCTGGGCTCTAGGTCTGTAGGTGAGATAAGGACAGAGAACTAGGGATAGGATATTGGGCTTCCTCATTGATTCTCTTCTATCTATAGCTCAAACCCTTGATGGACCATCAATATTTTATTCTGCCCACGAGGACAGGAATAAGACAACTTCTACTGTCATCAGAAAGCATAACTCTCTATCCATACCCTTAATTTGTTTTCAGGCATTCCTGTGTGTTACTTTCCTCTAGCTCTTCGCTATTTGAAATCGTTCATCTTTACAAATGTACTTTCTGTCCCTGCATCCAATTTACCCACTCTTCAGAACAGGGGGAAGAGGATGGGGAAGAAAGGAGGGAGATAAATCAAAGGCCTTCATTTGTAAACCATGTGACAGAAAAAAACTCTTTGCCCCAGGAAACAGACAACTACTTCAAAAGCAAAGTTCATGGAAGGGAAAATGGATGAAATGTATGCAAGTCTTAACCCACTCAAGATCTTTTTCGTTGAAAATGCTGAATTGTGACTAAAATATTGGGCAAACTATTCCTAATTAAGGCAACCTGATGGTACAGTGGAAAAATGCCAGCTCTGCCACACACTAATGGAACCTTTGGTTTGTCCTTCGTTCTTGATGAAGATGACTCAGAAAGGTGATGTCATGATTTGCACATATAGAGATACAGATAGATATGAATATATATAGATATATGTATGTATATATATATATATGTGTGTGTGTGTGTGTATGTGTGTGCATATAGATATACACAGGATAAGGCAAATTGTGGATTTGTTTTGTTTTACTGCACTTATTTCTTATAAAGAATGAGTTTTTCCCTTGTTATTTGTGTGAGGGGACTTTGGAGGAAAAGAAGAGTTAGTGTTTCCAAAAAATATTTTTTTTAAATGAAGTCAGTGAAGCACCTTAGAAATGTACAGAAAGTGCTGAGTGAGAGGAGCAGAACCAGGAGAACATTATACACAACCACAGACATACTGATTCTGTGATGACTAACTTTGATAGACTTGGCTCTTCTCAGCAATACAAGGTTCAAAGACAGTTCCAAAGGACTCATGATGGAAAGAGCTGGCTACATCCAGAGAAAGAACTGTGGAGTCTGAATGCAGATTGAGGCAAACTATTTGCTCTCTTTTTTTCCCTCTTTTTTTTGGTTTTGTTTCTTCTCTCTCATGATTCATTCCATTGGTCATAATTCTTCTTTGCAACTTGACTATTGTGTAAACAAGTTCAATGCAAAGGTTTATGTAGAATCTATATCGAACTGCATGCCATCTTGGAGGGGGAAGAGGGGAGGGAAGGGAAGAAAATTTGAAACTCAAGAACACATAAAACTAAGTGTTGTAAACTAAAAATAAAAAATCTAATTAAAAAAAGAAGAAATGTACAGAAAGGGAAAGAACAGGCAAACAGGACAACGTAAAACATTGCAAGTTTAATTTATTACATACTGCTTTAAAAAGCAAGCTGCATACAGTAGAAATTTGAAGTTCTCATATAATCCTTTTTTCTGTTCTAACTTGTAAATAAAAATATTCTTTTTTTAGTGTTCCTTAAATTGAAAAAAAATTTTAATAAAATGAAGGTATTGGACTAAATGACTTCTAAGATGCCTTCCAGTTCTACATCAATGATATTAACAAGATCTTTATTCTCAAACAAACTCTCCCTTTATCCAACCAAGAAAACAGACCAATGCTTATGTGATTTATCACATTTTAGATTGCGAAAAAGTACCCAGAGAATTTTTTAAGTTACCTTTTCATTTTCATCAGGATTATCACTCTGACCATTCCCATATATTTGTGCATACAATCTCCAGATCTCTCCATCATTTGTTACTCTTGAAGTCACTCTGCCAAACAATTCCCGTAGTTTCCCTTTCAGGCCAGTCGCAATATCTCCACTTCGATCAGCCATCCCATCAGTTACTGCCCTTACCAGAATTTTCAAGACCTTATGAAAAAATGCATATAAGTAAATTACAAAAACATCTTGTAATTTTGTGTAGAATCAGGCTCTAATAAGTTTATTTTGAAAAGTTCCTTTCTAGAATATACATGAACTGAGATCAGAAATCAAGCCTTCTACATTCAACAGATCATTACATGCAAAGCATTAAATCAGTTTTGATAGAACATATATGGACAAGAGGCCAATGACTGGTTCTTCATGTGGGTGGGATGCCAAGGATCTGTCCCCAAGTTTAAACATCATGTGGGGCTAAGAGGAGCAAAGGAATACATACATATGCTTTGATGCAGCATAGATTTCCTGTCTTGAGCCTTCTGTTGTGCAGGACAGGGAGGTGGAGAAACCATGTTTTTGCAGCCCCATGGAAGGGTAGAAGTGGCATTAGAAGTGTCAGAGAGTAGCCACAGGATATCTGGCCACAGGCAAATCAATTAACTATCTAAGCTTCAGATACATCATCTGTAAAATGGGGATGGCAACACCTGTGGTAACTACCTCATAGGGATGCCACAACAAATAAGACAATGTACACAAAATATGTGACAAGCTTTAAAATGCTACTGAAGCATCAGCTGCCACGTATTTTTTCCAATAAAATGCAAGGTCCTTGAGGCCAGGGGTGATTTTTTTTTTGGTCACTATATTCCTAAGGTCTAGTATACTGCCTGGCACATAGTAGGTATTTAATAATTACAGTACTGAATTAAACTAAAGAAACCCTTTTAAGATCTTAAAATGCTATAGAAATATGAGCTATTATTAAATCAAATTCCTATACTGTATTATTTAGAGATAAAACTGTACAGATACCCATTGTCTCTGAAATGGACAGCAAATGTTATGGATCATATGATTTAAAGCTGGGAAGGACCTCAGAGATCATGTAGTCCAACCTCCCCTTTATATCTGAGGTTAAGTGAAGGCCACACAACTGGCAATGGCATGCTATTAAAGCACTGTGATTTGCTAGCCAGTCACTGGGGTCACTAAAACAACTTTGTTAAGGAAAAAAATACTTAGATGTTGGGTAACCCACATACTCCTAATCAAGACAGCAGGGTAGCACAGGAGAAATGTGGCTAATTTGCAGCCAGAAGATCTGGAAATGAATTTATGAATTTTACCTATATTTCCTATTTCTCAATTTCATGTGATTCAGCAAGAATCTGTCAAGGTCCTTGCTTTGGCCTTTAAATAAAAATTAGCTATTGGAAGACAGGCCACACAGTTTCTGCAAGAGGAAATCACATTTAATTTGCAGAGGGGCAGAAGACTGATCAATTGTGAGGAACCCATATTTAAATTTTCCCAAAGTGTCTCACAAGGTTCCACACCAAAGGCTATTAAATTAATGTAGCTTTCTTGGAATTGGAAGTACTCTTTTATTGAAAAGGAAGGAATTGGCTTAGAAATAGGGAACAAAGAATAGGAATAAGAGCAAGTTTTCTTGGAGATTGTGCTGGGATCTGTCAATTAACATTTAGAAATCAGAGGGAATGAAAAGTGAAATTTCCAAGTTTGATGATGGCATAAGATTCTTTTAGGTAGTAAAGATGAAGTCTAGTGAAGATACACATTTGTTGCTTTTGCTTCTTGAGGCTGACCACCCACAGGTCTCCATTTACCACTTGCCATAAAACTCCTTACACTTTACCCAGGTACTCAATCATCCTCATATTCCACATGGTCAAAGCTCAGTTGCTGGCTTTGCCCATCCCAGCAGATCTGCATGCTTGTTCTGAGTCTTTACTCTGGCTTATCTCACTGCCCTTCCAAACCTTGACACTAACAGGAAAGTAGAATTACAGATTTGATGCTAAAAGGCACACACCTTAGAGATTGTTTAGTTTAATGCCATCATTTCACAAACGAGGAAAATAAAGTTCAGAGATGTTTAAATGCACATGAAAGCAATTACGTCATGTTTAATTCTCTGATTTTGGTAATATTAGCGCATAATTTAATTTCACCTTTTTATCTAACATCCCAAAAGCAATCATGTTCTCCACAAAAACTGAAAACCCTGGGAAGAAGTAGCCATTTGCAAAGCTTATGATAGGCAAGGAGAACAAAGAAAGGCATAGTCTGATATACACTCTAGATTTTCAGAAAGTAGATTTCAAAAAGTAACAGTAGTACATGCTGACATTTATACAGTACTTTAAAATTTGCAAAATAGTTTGCAGTAAATAGAAGTATGAAGCAATGGATAGAGTCCTAGACATGGACTAGGGAAGAGCCAAGTCTGAATTCTGCCCCTTCCCCCACCCTGACATTTACTATCTGAATGATCCTGGGCAAATCACTTACCCTCTCAGAGCCAGTTTCTATCTCTGTGATATGAAGGAGTTAGCCTGGATAGCCTCTAAGGTCCCTTCCAGATCCATATCTTTGACCCTTATTTGACCCTCACAACTCACTCCCATGAGGTAGGTATTATTTAACCTGGAATTACTGGTGCTGAGAAAATTCCCTCTCCCAACTGTTTTCTATAACTTACAATGTTAGAGAACTACCTGGGGTACTTAAGTAGTTAAATGATTTGTCCAGGGCTACAGACTCACATGTGTAAGAGGCAAGACCCACGCCAAGGTTGTCCTAATTCCAAGGTGAGCCTCCTATCCTCTATGCCTTGTTGCCTGTCTCTTACAAACATGATTATCTCTACTTTACAAATGAGGAAACTGAACTCTGTAAGGCTAGGTGACTTGTCCATGATCATATGGGTCTCTCCTGACTTCAAATGCAATGCTCTTTTCATTATATCACAATCCCTATTTGAAAAGTTTGGGAGAAATAGATAGGTAGCACCCCACTTCTTAAAATTCAATGAAGAAAGTTGGCCCCAGGGAAGTGGCACTGATCAAAACTGATGTTCTAACAACATGAGGACATACGACTCCAATGAGGAAGAAAAAGGAGAAGCACATCATGAGCTCAAATGGATACACAGGGAACTCACTGCCAAATTTAAGATTTTAAAAAGACATACACAAAATATGGAAGCCAGGGCATGTGACTGAGGATGAACACAAGTGATAGATAGGCATGGTCCTGTGAAAACAATGTTAGAGGGCAGCTAGAGGTCAGAATGAATTAAAGCTGGTGGTGAATTTAAAAAAAAAACATATTGATGGCAAGAGAAAGATTAAATAAGGGATGGATAAGACTGGCTTAAATTGAATTGTACATTGATGATAGCTAATAGGGAAAAGGTAGAATTGCTCGACACTTATTTTGTTTATGAATTCCACCTTAAGACTAGGAAGTATGGAACAAAAATGAATCACCAGAAGTTAAAATTTAAGACCAAAAGTACATGGTAAGAAAGGACTGAGATGTCCTCAATAAATTCATGTGACAAAGCCCAAAATAACAGGATCTTGAAAGAATTGTCAGGTGTGATTGCTGAGCTGCTGTCAATGATCTCTGAAAAACTGTGGAGAGTGGAAGAAGTATCACAGGACTGAGGACAAGTAGTAAATGTTCTGATTTTCCCCTCAAAATGCAAATGAACAGCATCTTCACACTTCTAACGGATGAACTTCCCTTTGATTCTTGACAAAAACCTAGATCATATCATTATCAGGAGGCACTGTGATTATCTAGAAAGAGAAAGAATTGCTAAAAGCAAGCATAGGTTCATGAGAATAAGTGCCAAACTAAGCTCATTTCCTATTTTGCTGGGGTTACTAGTGTAATCAGAACAATTTTACTGACAAAATGCTGCATTTGTCAAAGCTTCTCGTGATATCTTCAGGACTAAGACGGTGAGATTTTAGGTAGACAGGAGGATTTGGAACAGGTTAAAATAACTGAATCCAAAGAGTAGTTATTTAATGGATATTACATTAGGAGTTCTCTAACATTCCAGCAATGTATCATTGGCTTTATGATATTCATATTTATCAATGAGTTGTATGAAGGTATATATATGTAATCCATGTCAAATGAGGAAAGGACCAGGTTCAATCACAGCGACATTAATAATAATAAATGTGGCTTCTGCCCCAAATCTGACAAAATGAATTTGGCTGACTTTTAGGATATTTTACTTAACTCACTTGATACAAATTAAATCACTGTTCACATTAAATATGAATACATTTATTTTTTCAAAAAAGAAAAAAATGTGAGTGGGAATTGGTCCCCAGTCGACTAGCAAGAAACGAACCCACAACCTCAAAGAAGAAGTACCAAGAACATGCACCACTTCTTTGGTGAAGACTGTCCCTTCTTGGTTTTGACCCCTCACCCTCCTTCCTTCTAGATTCTCCTTAGAGTCTCCCCGCTCTTTCTTGGTTCTGAAATCTAGCATGGCCCAGGCCTTCTTCTCCACTGTGCCACTACTAGCACTGGCCCTGGCTTAGGAAGCCCCAGTGCTATGAGAAGAGACAGCCACTGCCCAGGTTTTTTCATTCTTCTATAAACCTATGTTGTTGTTTTTTCCCCCACATCCTCTGCTTGGTTATCCTTAAGCAAATACTTTCTGTTTATAAGCATTCTGGGAAATAAAGTCCTTTCCTACTGATACCATGTTTGATAAATATATATGTGTCTTTTGTGTACATATATACATATCTTTTGATAGATAACATACACACATACACATCTATTAAACATGCTCATCAAATTTACAGAAGATACAAAACTCAGAGAGAAAACGAAAAACATCTCAATAGGCTAGAATGATGGGACAGAACTAGTAAGATTTAATTCGATAGGGATGAATGTAAAGTCTAGCACTTAGAATGAAAAAATTACCTTCATCTATAGATGATGGGGGAGGTGTGTCTAGACAACAATTTAAGTAGAAAAAAAGGCTGGAAGTTTTAGGAGTCTAAAAACTCATTAGGAATCAGCCATATGACTGACAACCCCAAAAGCTAATGTCATCTCACTGTATGAATAGAGACATCATTTCCAGAGGAACGATTGTACATCTCCTATCTTGATGTCTCTGATCTAGTTGTCTCTCATGCCCGGATGGAGCTTCATCTTCACATCTGATCCTCAGCTAAAGCACTGCTTTCTACATGAAGCCTGTCCTTCCCACTATTCCTAATATCCTCCCCGCCAAACTTCCCTTTATTTATTTTGGTTCTATTTTTTTTTTGTATATACATATATACGTACTTGTTGTCTCCTTCATTAAAATGTGAACTCAAAAGGACAGAGTTTTTCTATTTAAATGTCTAGTTTCTAGTAGCAGCCAACATATAAGTATTTAATAAATGCTTATCAATAATCCTGATGTTCTTTGCCCTAATCAGACTACATATGGAGTACTGTGTTCCGTTTGGGGTATCACACTTTAGGGAGGACATTAATAGACTGGCATGGGAATTATGAGAGGCCACAAAATAAAAGGAACCAGAGATGTTAAGATGTAGAAGAGAAGAGCTGAAAGGGCTCTGACAGCTCTCTTCAAGGATTTTGAAGGGCTGTTATGCAGACAATGGATCAGAGTTTGCTTGGCTTGACTCAAGAAGACAGACCTAGAGGCAGACAGTTGAAGCTGCAATGAGGCAAGCTTTGGCTCAGTGGGAGGAAAAACTTGTTAATATGTAGAGTTGTTCGAAACAAATGAAATGGGCTCCCCAGGCTATAGCAGGTTCCCCATTACTGGAGGTCATCAGGAAGAGACTAAAGGATCATGTGTCATCCTTGGTCAGGTCCAGGTTAGACTTATTCTCTTCTAACTAAGAACTTCTGCGATGCTGCAAAACTGGAAATGTTTACTCCAGCTTGGCAATGAACTATTTAAACGTATTGTTTTGCCTTTGAAATGACCTATGGCTCAGAATTGGTGGGCACCCAATGTTTCAATAACAATATTCCATTACATCAGCATTGGACTACTCTCTTTTATGGTGTGGAAGAATTCCACATAATTCCAACACAAAGCAATCACTTAACAGAGGTTATGTTTCACAACGGATGTCAGATAAACATCTTATAGACTTGTACTAGCTATGTTATTGCATTTGACAGTTATAGAGTCCCTGCTATTTACTATCTAGGGGAATGACTACAGAGAGTAACGTATAAGCCAGTGTGTACTGGCTCTTTTCATGCAGTATATGTCTAGGGCATGTATAGCTAGATAAGAAACTATTCCAATGCAGCAAGGAAAGGTTTCTCAGATCTTTCTGTATGGGACAGTCTTTAATTGAGGAGTAACCTGAACCCCACAGTCTTGAGTTAAAGTCATCTACTCTGCAGTCCTGCACAGGCCCTCATCACCTCACATTTGGACTATTGCAATAACCTGCTGGTTGGCCTCCCTGCCTCAAGCCTCTCCCCCACTCCAGTCCATCTTCCACTCAGCTGTCAAAATGCCCTTTCTAAAGCACAGGTCTGACCATGTAAACTCCAGTGGCTCCCTACCAACTCCAAGAGCCAATATAAAATCCTCTGTCTTTTATAAAACCCTTTATAACCTGGCCTCCTCCTACCTGTCCAGTCTTTTTATATTATATTTCTTGCTCCCAAACCCCAGCTTACTCTCTGATTCAGTGATACCAGACTTCTCACTGTTTCTTACACCGAACACTCCATCTGCTGGCTCCATGCTTTTTCACTGGCTGTCCCCCAGGCCTGGAATTCTCTCCTCCCTCATTTCTCTTTCCTGGCTGCCCTAGTTTCCCTTCAAGTCTCAGCTCAAATCCTATCTTCTATCTTTTCCTTTCCTGAGCCTTCTTAATTCTAGTACCATCCCTTTATTGATTATCTCCAATTTACCCTGTATATATCTTGTTTGTATATGGTTGTGTTCATATTGTCTCCCTCATTAGGCTGTGAGCTCCTTGACAGCAAAGACTGTCTTTTGTTTTTCTCTGTATCTCCAGTGATTAGCACACTGCTAAGAACATAATAAGCACTTAGTAAATGCTCTTGTTGATTTGACTTGGTCTCCAAACCAGGCTCAATCCTTCATGGAGGAAGAGGGGGGCAGGGGAGGGAGAAGAATGTTGCTCTGGAATTTCTCCACTTCCTCAGGTCCAGGAGGAATATCCTCTTTCTCTACACTACCTTCAGTTCTAATCACTAGAGATAAGATAGGATCAAAAAGAGTTCACATATGCAATGGTTGGGAAGAAAACATGGTTGTACAATGCTTAAGTGCACAGTTAAAATTAACCCAGTGTGATTCTAGCTCATTCTTGCCCTTCTCAGTATTTTAACTTTTGATAGCTTTCTAATTTAGACAAGGTGAACTCAACAACCTTTACTAAGGGCCTACTATGAGCTGGGCACTGTATTAAGTCCTGGGGATATAAAAGCAAAAGGTAAAATCACCCCCCTAGAATTCCTAGAGCGGTACTCTTTCCAATGTACCACACCTCTTCAGATCAGGAATCTGAGGTCTTAAGAGGGATAGTAGGCGGAACATGGCCATACACACCAGTAAGCCCTACAACTGGGGAACTTGAGGCTAAGGTGATCATGGAGGAAGTGAGGTTTGAGCTTAGCCCTCAAGAATGAGAGGAAGAAAAGGATTAACATGTAGAAGTTTAAGCACAGACACCCTTTAACATTCCCAAATACACATCTGTGACAAGACAACAGCTGACATTGCTATGCTAGTTTAAAACTTACAACACATTCTACACGTATTATCTCATTTAATCTCCACAATTACCTAGTTACCTTGTGAACTAGGTGCTAAAAATTACTTCTCCCCTGTTTTGTTTGGTTGGGATCTGTGATTTCAACAACACTGGTGAATCCTTATGTGTAATCTTAGCCCACTAGTACAGTTCAGCAATTAGTCTGTAATTTGTATTCCGAAAGAATCCCCGAGAGATTGAGTCACCTGCTCATGGTCTCATAGCTAAAATGCGAGAGGTAAAATTTGAATCTAGGTCTTCCTGACTCCAAGGTTGGCCCTGGCCATGCCACCTTTCATATCCCCATTTTATACAACGCTGAAGTTCAGAAGGTTTATATGATCAGCCCATGATCACAGAGCTAGTAAATATAAGAGGTAGAATTGGAACCCAGGCCTCTCCTGACTCCATGTCTAGCACTTTTTGTACTATACCACCCCTAATGAGGAGACTGGCCTGGCAGGAGTTTAAGGTTCAGACTGCAAATCAATTGAAAAAAAAGTTTAAGATATTGTGGACATTTTATAGTAGCCTAGAAAAGCAGTCTGTAGAACTGAGACTTCACACTATGGGCAATAAATGTACCTGAAAGTTCCTAGGGTTGTTTAACCTGGAGAAGAGAGGACAGAGGGAACATCCAATGAGCTGTCCTGCAGAAGAGGGAAAACACTTTATCTGTTTGACTAAAGGAAGTTACAAAGAAGGATTTAGGATTTCCCAGTGCTTGGAGGTAGAGGGTAACCAGTCCTTCCCCCAAATGCCACCACCACACACTAAATGTCTTCAAGCAAAGGCCAAATGACTACTTGTGAGGGATATTACAGTAGAGATTGTTAGAACAGACTAGATGAACAGTCATTGCTCAGCCCCTTAGAGGGGCTAACTAATTTCTACTAGAGAATTTACCTATGGTCCTGACAGCTGCAATCTACTAGATAATAGTGCTTATGAGGGTAGAAAAGACTCAGTGGTTAGAATCCTTCCCCAGGTGCTGATATCCTGGAGCACTTAGCTCTTAGTACAGTCAGTTATGCCTTTTCTATATAAACATAAAGTACAGGTGTTAACAGTGAAACTGTGAGGTCCATTTTGAAGAATAGTAACAAAGAAATGAGTCATAACAGTGACAATGGTAAGAATGTCATAAAGACTGGAGAGTGTTGATATACTTGGCCTAATGTATACCAGATAGTTCAACAGTCAAAAAATGTTGTGAAAAGGAAAGCCTTCCAGATAATTCTATATTCCAACATGGAGAACATTTTATGTCTAAGGAACAAGAATGAATACAAGAAAGGAATCTATTGGCATACTAGGAGATAACCTCTTGGTTAATAAAGCATATGACTCTGGGAAGCTATTTAAAAGTGTGATTTCATAATTCAATAATTAATTATTCAAATCATTTAATAATCTTTAAAATTAAATAATAACAAATTAAATAATAACAAATAATAATAATAACAAAAATTTCATTATAATTAAATAATCACAAAATGATTATGTAGCTAATAGTTTCATTGCATTTTAAGATTTGAAAAATATACATTATTTCATTTCATCTTCACCTAAATCCTATGAAGTGGGTGCTATTGTTATCTGCATTGGGCAGATAAGCAATCTGACTCCAAGAGAGGCTGAATGATCAAGTATCTGTCGTTTATCCTTGGTTCTCAAAGAGGACCGCAACATCAAAAAGATGAGGTCATGACTTTCTAGTGAATTGGATATAAATGAGGCAGGGCTGTGCAAAGTCACCAGCCTCATTCTCTCCTCTGGGTCCATCTGGGTCCAGTGGCAAGATAGAGAATAGGACAACTGGAGATGGCTCTGGATGCAATGGGAGACCTTGGCCTTTTTCAGCTAAGATCTTTCCCAAGTTTCAGTTTGTATGAGGTAATACCCACACAGTGGATTAAGGCTAGATAAGAAATGAGGCAAAGAATGACTTCTTTTACCTAGTCAAAAAATAGACTAAACATATAAGGGAGGATTCAAGCCCAGGTCTTCATGATTCCAACCTTAGCATGCCATTTACTCCACCCAGCTGCTACTCTAATTACTGAGACAACCTTCACCACCAACGCGCCATGATCAATTCTATACAGCTACTGACAGAAATTCTGCCAGGATAGCTCTTTATGGTAGGCTAATAAGAGAATGTCTAATCAGTTGTCTGTACAGTCAAATGCCTGAAAGCAGCTTCTAAGCTGAAAAACATCATAATTTAATCCAGGAGGGTCATTTAATTAATTTTCCCAAGACCTCAGTTACTATGTATCAAGGGCAGGGCTTGAACCCACATCTTCCAGACTCCAAGGTTGGCCCTCTATCTCCAACACCATACTGCTTCTCAATCATCTACTGAGTTCCCATCTACAGTGATAGTTTCCAAAAATGTCAGCACTGACAGAAAATTGTATTTCTTTATTATGGTCCCTGACACCATGTCTATTTTTCTTCCTTTGAATGCTATTTGTTTATTACAGACTAGTTTATTTTCAGAATTCTTTGGAAATGTTCTTCCCAAATGAAATGAAAATTCCAATTTGAAAAATGAAGCTGGTCCTATATTATTAAGTGAAGTGGAAGTGGAAGGATAAAGGAAATGTAAATGACCAAAAATTTAAAATATGGACTGGCTTCTTTAGATCTTTAGATATTAACTAAATTTCTACTAACTTCTGACCAAAACACAAGGAATCCTATGTCAGACAGGGTACAGGAATAAAAAAATAATAAAAATAACAATAAAAACCAACATCTAGGAGGTCATTTAAAGTTTGCAAAAACACTTTACATACATTAGGTCATTTGGAACTCACAATAACCCTCACTATAAATGCTATGAGAGTGGGAACCTAAATTCGATTGCACTGCTTGTGACTTGCATTCTAAGTAAGTCCCAATATAGAGCTATAATGAAATTTACCAAAATCCAACATTTGTCTGACATCAGGGAGAAATCATATGAAAAGAACAAAAGCAATGCACTATGTCCTGGCTAAAAAAAAAAACCACCTTTGCCTCTAATGTGGAAATATGTTTAACATGATTGTACGTATACAACCTATATAAGATTGCTTGCTGTCTTGGGGAAAGGAGAGGGAACAAAGGGAGGGAGAAAACGTTGGAACTCAAAATCTTACAAAAATGAATGTTGAAAATTATCTTTACATGTAATTGGGAAAAAACACTATTAAATGTAAAAAAAGAAAAGAAAGAAATTGTAAAAAATGCCTTAGTCTCTCTCATGTGCACTCAGGACAGGCACACCAGAGCATAATGAGCTTCTCTACAACAAGGTGCTCTTTACCTTTGTTCAGCAGCCCTGCTTTCTCTCCTGTAACTCAAACCCAATGTAGAAAGAAATACTTATTCTTCCCTTCAAACTGATTTCATTCATTCTCTCCTTGCCTTTCTGAAGGTATGTGCACAGAGTGAGCAATTGTGCACAAAAAAGAGTCCCAGCTTGGGGCTCCCAAAACATTTCTAAGGACTGGTTCTTTGAGGGCTATTGAAGTTCAGACAGTATTCAACACAGCTGAGCCACAATTGAAGTTGGGTCTTTAGTTGTCTCTAGGAAACGGACAATCACAGGCTGTTCCTGCCAAGGCACCTCTCAAGGGAGTGAAGAGATTCTGTTGCCACCTCTTCCCACACATCTTACAGTACTTGAATGTAGTTCAGTTCTCTACAGTTTCAAAGAATGTTTCCATTCTGATTAGGGCTTATTTCATTTTTGGGGAGGCTTAGAAATGGAACCTTTAGGAAGAGTCAACAAAAGATGTAATAACTGGAGTTATGCATGCATTCAAAAAGATTCAGTTCTTACCTATAATATTCTAATCATTATCTATCATGTATTTATGCTGATTTTATTTCTCTCTTGGCATATAAATCTCCCAATTATAAGTCAGCAAACAGATTTACTGTTTAGAGTGTCCTAGTTTGAGGGATTAACAAATTAATTCCAATTAGTAGATTACAACATTAACAACTGGCTGGCAGTATTGGGGAGATGCTAGCCCCTAAATTAAAGAACGTAGTCCTTTTTCCCAAGGAATGTGTAAGTGGAGTGACAAGTCACTCTAAAGAGAAGTAGATGTAGATAAGAGAAACCGATGTGACACCATGGATAGAGCTGTGGGCTGGGAATCAGGGAGACCTGAGTACAAATCTAGCCTCAGCCACTTACTACCTGTGTGACCCTAGGCAAGTTACTTAACCTGTTTGCTTCAGTTTCCTCATCTGTAAAATGAGCTGAAATAAATTTGACTTTGAAAACACTAAATGAGGACTTTCTTGATCTCCCTATTGGTGTGCCCTCCCCTCTACTCATTAGCATTCTCCTTCCTAAAATGAATGAAGAAGTATTTATTAAGAACTTACCATACATCATGCACTGCGCAAGGCACTGGGGATTCAAATACCAAGGTAATCAGCCCCCACCTTCGAGAGGCTTGCATTCTAATAAGAGGACATTATAAAGCAACAGGGAAGGGAATTTTGGTCTGGGGAATCTAAGAATTTCTGAATGGAGCCACATAGATTATTGTGCTCTTTTTTAGTTGCAATGATCATAATAATTTGATTACTGTTTCATAGCAAGATCTAGAAACTAGGGTAGGGAGTGGGAGAGAGGGCAATGCAATATGAAGGAGGGGAGATGGATGAATGCAAAATCATGGTCTGGGGCTTTCTAGAGATAGTGAGCTCAGTGAGTTTGTACTCAGTCACCAATCTGAACATCTCATTTCCAGGACAAAGTTCCGAAATTCCAAAAGTGAATAAATTAACTCTCCCAATGTTTCAGGAAGTCTGGTGTATAAGATGTTGTTCCAGGTGAAGAGAGATGGGGAAAGGGGTTATAGCAAATGATAGGATGTTAGGGTAGATGGAAATTATGGTGTATCATTTTGTAAATACCTTGTATTCACTTATTTGTTTGCATTGTATCTTCCCCTCTCCACCCCCCACAATATAAGCTCTATGAAACTGTTTTGTTTTTGTCTTTATAGCCATAACACTTTGCACACACCAGATGCATAATACATGTTGATGGCAAAGAATTCCTGAATGGAAAATTAAATTACTCTATATGAACCCAGTACTTTGCAAGTTCTTCAAAGAGATATCTGAACAGCAATAAAACATAATATCACTAATTGGATGGATCAATGATGGCAGTGATGTATCTTTCCCCTTTCAGTGTATATCACATCCCTCTAAACATCAATAAGAGTCTTATCAATATCCTTCCAGAAGCTTCTCATAAGGATCATACTCGATGGACTACAGTGGAGACCTGACTTTGGGCCTTTTAATATTTTATGGACACCAATACAGGGTTGTGGATTTCTATCAGTTATGCCTTCCTCACACAACATGATTAGCCTTTTTCTCATCGTGCATGTCCTTGATGATGTCTTTTATACCACTTCCTGAACAGAAGTGAGGGTAATGGTAATACTAGAGTAATATGGCAATGTGTTTAAAAAAAAAAGGTCCATACCACTATGCATCTCTCCATTATTCTATGGGTCACCTGATATTTTGAAACTTATGAGACCATGACGTACCACGATTGATAGCCACATACAATCACAAGAATACTGGTGTTTAACTGACTGAGCTTTTCGGCAGTGAGCAACTTGGGATTATTTAATGTGCTGTATTATTTCCTAAATGCATACAATCCCATTTCCTCCTAACACATTTTGGAAACAGGCCAGGCTCATTTTCCACCTCTTGTCAAATACTCATGCACTAATGCAATGCCTGTCTAACTGCATATTATACTCTGGACAATATGCATTATACACCCACTGGGTTTTTTCCCTATAGATAATTACACTGATCTCATTTGAGGATCTCATTCAGAAACCTTTATAGGATTGATATAATCAGCAAAAATATCATTTGTGAACAGGAGCATATAGTCAATAGGAAATCCTTCTTCCACTGAATGCCACTTAAGGATTTCTACAAGACACTAGTAAACAGCTCTGGCAAAATGTCACTCTCTTTTATGTCTTGCTTAATGCTGGTATTCAACGACTCTTTGAATAATAATAATAATAATATTCATAGCTAACATTTATATAGATTTATGGTGTGTCAGGTACTGTGTTGAGTGCTTTACAATTATTATGTCATTTGATCCTCACAACAATTGAGAGGTAAGTCTCATTATTATCCTCATTTTACAAATGAGGAAACTGAGGGAAACAGATGTTAAATGACTTGCCCAGGCTCACATAGCTAGTAAGTGTCTAAGGCCAGATTTGAAATTAGGTCTTCCTGACTCCAGGATCAGCTCTCTTTCCATTTTGCTACCTAGCTGCCCTTAGGAGATATCCAAGATGTTCTGTTATGGAGAGATATAGGCTAAACTTAAATTCAACAAATTCATATCTGTCAGGGCAATGCCAATGAGCTCAAGAGGTGCAGGGGAGAAGGGGGTGCTGGATGGGAATGAATGACTGAAAAAAATGTATCAGAGAGAGATGGAAAAGTCCATCTATCTTACATGATGGAAAAGGTGATGTGATCATTATAAATTATTCTAACTTCCTTACCAGCAGCCTTCATCACTTAAAGGTCCCTCCTTTTCCAGCTCCCCTTCATATATTTTCTTCCCTCATTAGAAGTAAGCTCTGAGGGTAGGAACTGTCTTGTTTGCTTATATTGTATGTTCAAGATGTAGCACAGTGCTTGGTACATAGTGAGTTCTTAGTAAATGCTTCGTTTCTCTCTCCTCTCTTCCTCTCCTCCTCTTCTTCTCTTTTGCCTTCTCTCTCTCCTTTTGCACACACTGCATGCCCCTCCCCCCATTCCCTCCTGCCTTTTACAGCAAGTTTCTCAGACAAAGGCCTCATTTCTCAAATGCACAGAGAACTGAGCCAGATCTATAAAATAAAAGCCATTTTCCAACCGATAAATGGTCAAAGGATATGGACAAGCAGTTTTCAGAAGAAATCAAAACTATCAACAGTCACATGAAAAAAAGCTCTAAATCACTATAGCTTAGAGAAATGCAAATTAAAACAACTCCAAGATACCACCCTCCTAACTATCAGATTGGCTACCATGACAGAAAAGGAAAATGATAAATTCTGGGGGATATAGAAAACAGGTACACTAATGCACTGTTGGTAGAGTTGCGAACTGATCTAACCATTCTGAAGAACAATTTGGAACCATGGTCAAAAGGCTATAAAACTGTGTATACTTTTTAATCCAACAGTATCATGACTAGGTTTGTATCCCAAAGAGATCAGAAAAAGTGAGAAATGACCTGTGTATACACAAAAATATTTATAGAATCTCTCTGTGTGGTAACAAAGAATTGGAAATTGAGGGCATGCCCATCAGCTGGGGAATTGCTGAACAAGTTGTGGCATATGATTGTGATGACAGAATACTACTGTGCTATAAGAAATGATGAGGAGGATGGCTTCAGAAAAACTTGGAAAGTCTTATATGAATTAATACAAAGTGAAGTGAGCAGAACCGAAGAACATTGGACACTAATAGCAATACTGTAACAATGATCAACGCCGAGCTAGTTTGATTAATACAATGATCCAAGATAATGCCAAAGGACCCGTGATGCAAAATGCTATCCGCCTCCAGAGAGAGAACTGATGACCTCTGAGTACAGACTGAAGTACACTCTTTTTCACTTTTTTAATGTTTCTTGTTTTTATTTTGGTTTTTGGAAGGTGGTGGCAACACAGCTAATACGGAAATATGTTTTGCATGACTTCACACGTATAACTGATATCATATTGCTTCTCAGTGGGAAGGGGACGGGCAGGAAGGAGGGAAAATTTGGAATGCAAATTTTTTTAAATGAATGTTAAAAATAAATAAGAATTAAAAAAATAGAAAAACACACACCTGTTCTTGACTTGTAGCCACCATAATTACACAGATTATTTTACTATTGGGAACAGGAGCCCCAGACCCAGGCTTTTATGTTCTTTGTAAACAAATTATCTCCCAAAATGTTATGCTCATGATAGAAGTTCAAGTGATCCTGCAACAGGATTCCCTAGAAGGTTAGAAAGCCAGTTTGGCTAATCACTAGTAATCCTCAGGAAAATCTAGGAGGGACTAACGTAAAGGAAAATTACCTGAGAGGGAGAAGGAACAGAAAAGCCAAACTTATGTCAATGAGTAAAGACCAACAAACTGGCATAATCAGTCTGGTCTGGTTAAACTAACTGGTCCCCATGTGACCCCATGTGAGGAAGGAGTTTCCAAGGCAGCACAGAGAAAGATCACCCAGAGAGGTACAGAAGATTGCTCTTTTCTGTTCTTCCCAGGCAGGAAAGAAGGCTAAAATACAAGAGAAGCTGCCCTCAGCTGACTTAGTAAAACACAGAGACTGCCTTCAGGAGAGAGAGAGAGAGAGAGAGAGAGAGAGAGAGAGAGAGAGAGCTGTTGAAGCTTCATATTTCTATCTCATAATGCATTCTCCTTAAGAGGGTATGACTCAGCAACAGGTGACTACAGGGGGTAGTTTCAAGAGCTGTCTTTGATGGTGACTGGACAATTCCAAAATAACCATAGATCCTAAAGGAAGCTTTGAAAATTCTAAAAGTCAAAGCAATTCCATCAATTACAGCTAAAGCTACTAGTCTTAAAGGACAAATTGTGAGTAGGTCACAATCATGGTTGTGAAACAAGCCAAGTTAAACTCAACTTTAGTAATGACAGAAGTATATACATAAGTGATTTAGGAAGAGAGATTATCTCAGATAACAACGTAGAGGTTTTTTTAAAAAATTCATGTGCCTTTTATATTTTTTAGTTCATTCTTTTATAAACACATACAACTGACTAATTCATTAATTATAAGTGAAAAATACTTCAATACAATGTTGATTAACAAAAAGAAATGTTGCTCTAAACAAGTGATTGAATTATTAGTTAACTGTTAGCCTATTTAGGTATCCATGTTAGACAGAGCTTTTCAATTCGTATATATAATCTAACAAAGCATCCAACTCAAACCGTAGACAACATCCCCAGATGGTGCTTTTGTTTGGACCTGACCTATGATTTCATTGGTATAAAAAATTCTCAAGGGATACCCTCTACCAATGGAGATTGGCACACAAAAGGGAGGAAAATTTCAAAGGGTATTCCAGATACTATTCAACTGGCTAGGAGTCTGATTAAAAAAAAATTATTTTTATAGCAACGGAATATAAATCAGGAATTGTGATCTCTAGTCTTGGCTCTGTCACTTACCAGCTATGTGACCTTAGCCAAATCACTTCATCACTGGATTTCAGTTTCCTCAGTGTAAAATGAAGGAATTCAACATCATTGTCTCTCAGGTCACTGAGCTCTATCATTTTATGACTCAGTTCGGTTATGACAGTAACTCACAAAAACATTTCACATTTACTTAGGGTTTTTCTCACAACAAACCTGGAAGGTAAACAAGGCTAGTTTTTAGTCATTTCAGTCCTGTCTGACTCTTCATGACCACATTTCAGGCTTTCTTGGCAAAGATATAGAAGTAGTTTGCCCTTTCCTTCTCCAGTTCATTTTACAGATAATACTGAGACAAACGGGGTTAAGTGACTTGCCCAGCATCACACAGCTAATAAGTGTCTGAGGCCAGATTTGTACTCAGGAAGATGAGGCTGACTCTAAGCCCAGTATTCTATCCACTGCACCACCTAGCTGTCCCATAGTAAGCAATGCAAGTATTATTATCCTGATTTTACAGATTTATAAACTAAGAGTTAGAGTGATGAAGAAGTGACTTATCTATGGCCACATAGTGAGACACTTCCAGAAAGCTCGGATTAGTGCTCCAATCTCCTGACTTTCATTTCAGCATTCTTTTTGTTCAATCAGATTCCCCTGCAATAGTGCAGTTAGAGATCTCCAATGTAATGGCAAAAGGAATACCATTTTGTGTAGGTTCTGCACCATGAGTGAATGTATATCAATTTTCAAGCCACTGATTCAGGGGTTTGTACAAAATAAAGATAAAATTCCCAATTTATTATTGCCTTAAAATATCTGGCATTATAGTACCAGGGAAAAGAGAACTAAGCTTCCTAATTTGGAGGATATTTCCTAAGGAAGAAACATTTTTTACTTTTCTATTGTGAAATATAACAAGTTTCATTTCAATCAAATTTGAAAGAATTTTATATTGTTATATTATAGTTTTTTAGTTATAGTATATTAAGTTATGTTACATTCCATTCCATTATGTTAGGTATTATATTGTTATGATGTTATTATCCATTATTATGTTACATTATATTATATATTTAAGGATCAATTTCAACTGCAGAATTGAATGAGACAATCTCTCTCTTACCTGAACATCTTTGTATTTATCTCGTAAATCCATCAGTCGATGATAAGCTTTAATGGCTTCTGAAAATTCACCAACATCAGTGCTAGTAAGAATATAGTTCTCCCAGATCTGCCAATGTTCATAATTACATTTAAGAGCTTCCTGCAGCGTTCGAAAAGCTTTGATTCTGTGGAAGGTGAAATTAAGAAAGTAATATACATAAACATAAGAAAATATATAGCTATATGATATTATATATGCTATGTTAGTTAAAATGAGTAAAAGAATTCAGGATTCAGACTAAGATATACATTTTCAGACATGTAGGAAACTAAGATTCTTTTTTTTTTTTGCTTGACTAAGCATATTTGTTACAAGAACAATTTCTTTACTTTGTTTTGGTTGTGGTTTTCAATTGGCGGATAGAAGAAAAAGGGGGATAGTGATAGGGTAGCCAAAAAGAAAAGATAAAGAAATGCAAAAGAGGGAGACTAAAGTATTTTTTAAATGCACAAAAGAGAATAGTCAAAATCCCACAAGGACTCAGTCACATAAGATAATTTTGAAAGCTACATGTTGAATTCAACATATAAGATGTTCCAAAAACCTTATAGCAGTTTTAAGCCATTAGAGCTTTTCTATCACCCTACATATTTAAAAAGAAAAGCTAGCTTTACATAACAAAGATTTATAGATTCAAGTACAATGAGTCAAAACCATCTATAAAATGAATTCAGTAAGTTAGGATTATGTTAGACTTACTGACAAATCTTGACAAAAGCTCACATGACCTAAAACACCAAGTATTTCTAAAATCATTTGTAGATGAGTTTGAAATTCACTGGGCACACTCAAATACACAGAGATATCTACCATTCTATGACAGTAACCTGGGATCAGGGATGGCAGCCGTAGAGAGTAAGTTGGAAAACTACTGGAAGGTTGTATGGTAAATAAATTCATTATTCAGAAGTCACTGTCAAATTATTTTTTTTAAAAAAAATCCACAGCTATTTTATATCATAGAGTCTCAAAGTTAGAAGGGGCTTTGAAGGGCACCAAGTCTAACAAATACGCAACCATTCTTTGCCTCGAGAACTCCAATGAAGAAGAACCTGCTATGTACTAAGGTACCCCCCCCCACCCCAGCTTTTGGATATGCCTAATTATTTGGAAGTTTTCCTTACATCAAGCCTAAATTTGCTTGTCTTCAATTCCTATTCATTGCATCTATCTAGTTCTGCTCTCATGGGCTCAAAAGAACAAGCCTAACCCCTCATCTACAGCACCAACCTTCAAATGCTTGAAGATGGTTATCCTGCCCCCTCAGTTCCGCCTCACCCTCCAAATCTCTTCTTGATGATAAAAATCCCTAATTGTTTCAGATGATCCATACATGGAATGATCTCCAGCTCATCAATTTCCTTCCTAAAATTCTGTCAACAACAGAATGTGGTCTAAGCAAAAACAACGAATTATTGCATCCCAAGTCCTGCACAGACTGATCCTCTCGATGTAGCTTAATGCAGCCACATAGCCACATACATATATTGTAGGAAAACATTAAAGAGCAGATGCATGGCATTTTCCTTTGATGTTCGAGAGTTTTACTTTAAACTTGTCTGTCTTATAATTGATATTTTAGAATGTTTGGGTGTTTGTTACAGGCAGAATTGGATAGATACAGCCTTATAAAATGTACATGCCCTCCCTCTGAATAAAATTGGATGTTTATAGCCTGCACCATAAATTGAAATGCACAGATACTAGAGACAAGATTATTTAGTTCACATGTGCCAAATATGTAAAACCTGCATGTTTGCAGCATATCTGCCTTTTGGGAATGTATATGTGCCTGTATAAAAAAAATGGTGCACCAGAAAAACACTGGCAATCTACTTTTACCATAGTTAAACTTTGCCCTGTTAATTTCTACAATTTATTCTTTTGAAGCAGAAAGTAAGCTATATATAAAGGATCAGACCTTTCAGTGAAATGAATATTTTTGGTGCCATATATAATTCGCAGTCTACTAAATGCTGTGAAAGTCAGACATTCTGACTCAAAGGGTAAAAACATTGTAACAAGTTACATGGGAGTAAATCTATCCAACTGACTCAAAGATTTGATTCTGTCTCTGAAAACAGTGTGCTGGCCTGCCCCAGATTTGTCTGCGTTACACTTGTGTAGCTAAAAGTGTTGTATGGCACAATACTGTAGTAAGGTTTTTTGATTGTTTACAAGAAGAAATAAACACTACATGGTTTTACATACAGCAGCTTTAATCAAATTTCGTACATCTGATGAATCTTACTTTGCAAAAGGTATTTGAACAGTTTGATTTCTTGTGTATATCTTCTGTTGAATGTGTTTTCAGTTCCAGAAAGGTTGTTTAAAGCTTTTTTCAGTTTTCAATGTAATTGTACCTTTTTGCATGGAAAAAAAAAAAAACCCATAACCAACACAGTTTAAGTGGTACCAAGAACCACTCTCAGAGGGCTGCTTTTACCATTTTAATTGTACTTGGGTGTAGGACTATAGTTGTTCTTGGGTGTATTGCATGGTCTGCATTATCTACAGCATTGTACCATAACAACTCTAGAAAAGGCAGTATACTTCACTGATGCTTGTCTGGTAATATCACTTGTGTTATAATGGAAGGTTTTTCTGTGATGTATGAAACTTGTAGGTTTCTTTACATATAAACGAGTACAGTTTAGACCAGTGTTGTGGTAATTTCATTCGTAAATAGCTAAGTATATACACAAGGCACTATTTTTGACTTTTTTTTTAATTGCAGTGTTCAGTCCTAGTTTTTACTTCACTCTTTAGGCATCAGGTTTTTGGCTTAAATTTTATGTACTTTAGTTTGGAGTTAGATATGCAAATGTGTAGAGATAGTTCATATTTATGTGTTGCACATAATCATGCTCCGTGGCATTTATGCTATATTACATTATATAAATAATAAACATCAGGTATAGAGAGGAAAAAAAAGTCAGTGAATATGTAGTTCATTAAAACCTTTAGATCTTTTACAGAAGGACTGTTAAGAGTTGTGTTTCCCCCACTTTGTGCTTGGTAGAGCTGAGTTTTTTTTACCCCAAATGCAAAACTTTACTTTAAAAAATCCCTATTAAATTTCATCACTTTGGATTCAGTTTCATGTTCTAGTCTGTCAAGATCATTTTATTTTTTTAATATTTAATTTATTTATTTTCACTTTTCAACATTTATTTCCATAAGTTTTAAATTTTCTCCCACTCTCTCTCCCCAAGACAGTGTGCAATCTAATATCAGCTCTACTTATGCATTCACACTAAACATACTCATCATGATGTAAAGAAGAATTAGAACTAATGGGAGGAAACTAGAGAAAAGAAACAAAACAAAAGAGAAAAGAGTCTGCTTCACTCTGCCTTCTGACTCTATAGTTCTTTCTCTGGATGTGGATGGCACTTTCCATCATGAGTCCCCTGGAAAAGTCTTAAGTCCTTGAATTGCTGAGAAGGGTTAAGTCTAGCAAAATCAGTCATCACACACTGTGGCTGTTACTGTGCACAATGTTCACCTGGTTCTGCTCTCTTCACTCAGCATCAGTTCACATAAGTCTTTCCAGGTTTTCCTGAAGTCTGCTTGCTCATCATTTCTTGTAGCACAATAGCATTCCATTACATTCATATACCATAACTTGTTCAGCCATTCCCCAATTGATGGGCATCCCCTCAATTTCTAGTTCTTAGCCACCACAAAAAGAGCTGCTATAAATATTTTGTACATGTGGGTCCTTTTTCCCATTTGTATGATCTCTTTGGGATACAGCCCTAGAAGTGGTATTGCTGGGTCAAAGTTACAGTATGCACATTTTTATAACCCTTGGGCATAGTTTCAAATTGCTCTCCAGAATGGCTGGATAAGTTCACAGCTCCACCAACAATGAATTAGTGTTCCAATTTTCCCACATCTTCTCTAGCATTTATCATTTCTCTGTTTTGTCATGTTAGCCAATCTGATAGGTGTGATGTGGTACCTCAGAGTTGTTTTGATTTCCATTTCTCTAATCAATAGTGATTTAGAGCATTTTTTCATATGACTATAGACAGCTTTAATTTCTTCCTCCGAGAACTGCCTGTTCATATCCTTTGACCATTTATCCACTGGGGAGTGACTTGTATTCTAGTAATGTCAAGATCATTTTAAATCCTGACTCTGCCATCTAGCGCACTGGCTCTCTCTCTCAAATCTCTTTCGGTTGCAAATGTGATAATGATTATATCTAGGGTTTTATTGAAGTCATTAATAAAATTGTTAAACAAAATTTTAGGAAAATTCCTACGAACTATTTAAGTGTAATAAGTAGGAACTGAAGAGAAACAAATTTAGGCTTGATGTAAGGAAAACTTCCGAATAATTAGGCATATCCAAAAGCTGACAGGACAGTGGGTTCAGCAGAGACCTGTAAAGGACCGTACTAGAGACAGTTCTTTATAATAGGACATTATATCCTATATTAGGATATATAAGACATTATTTCCTATTATAGGTTATAATAGGATATTAAAAGAAATGTAAAAATAACAAAATAGAAAGCAAAAAAGCTCTTTGTGCAAAGACTGAGGGTTGGCAGAATACTTACTATATATAACTGCAATGGAGTGTCACTGCTCCATTCAAAAGGATGAATACGAAATACATAAAGAATTTCACTAACACATAAAAAATAATATAAAGCAGAAACAAAGCAGCATACTTATGTACTATGACAGAAGGAAACAAACAAGTATTTATCAAGTGCTTACTATGTGCCAGGCACTGTGCTAATAAGCACTTTACAACTATAATCTCACTTGATCCTCACAACAATCCTGGGAGGTAGGTGCTATTATTATCCCCTTTTTACAACTGAAGAAACTGAGGCAAAAAAAAGTTAAATGACTTATCTAGGGTCACACAGCTAGTGAGTATGGCTAGATTTCAATTCAAGACCAACTCTAGGCCCTGTGCTCTATCCACTGTACCACCTAGCTGTCTATACAAAAACCAACAACGAAATTACTGGAAGGTATGAGTTGTGTTTTTACATACATTTACACATACACACACACACATATATGTATATGTGTATATATGTGTATACATATACTTGTATATATATTCATGTATATGCATACATATGTATATATACACACATATATAAAATAATAACTATTTTTGTTATATGTCTATTTTTAAAAGGAAAAAATAAAATAAATTGAGTTCCAGTTCAAACTGGCCTCCTAGTTTTTAATTTGGTTAAGTTATTTCTCAGGTGAAAAAAAGTGAGGTCATTTCAGGCTTTAGCAAGTTAATGGAATTCACTACAGACTTGGTTCAATTTGATTTAAAGATCTTCTAGTTATGATGAAATTATTTTAAATGTGTTCAGAAAACCATGTTCATATTTTGTTTAAATGGCTTATGGTAAGAGCAATATGAGAAGTTCTATCAGGAAAAAAAATTTTTAAAAACTTGTAAAAGTTATGGCTATTACTAGGAAATCATTATATTCAAATGTGAACACCTACACAGTTGATATTAACAAAAAGTCTGTTGGAAAGGAAACTGTTTTTCTCTTTAAAGGCAGTTTACTCCTGATCATTGAGAGGAAAAAAGGTGGGGTTGGCCACTGGGGCTTTTGTGCTTTCAATGCAGAGATACCTTATATGGTTCTTGTGTTCTCCTTCTGAGATTGCACAGAGGAGAAGACAAACACTAGGGGGAATTTGCCTCAATGGTTATAAAGAAGCCTGAAATCACTGGAAATATTCTTTCAGTTCTATTATAGTCAGTGGCTATGAAAAGCTGGAAAAGGTACACTGTGCTGTACAGGAGAATACTTAAGAAAAAATCATTGGAAAGGACTTTTGATCCTCAGTTGAAATGTCCAGTTATATATCAGTCCTAAGTACAGAATTACTCTTAAGAGGGAATCCTCTGTGAGTTAGAATGAGCATTCTAATCAAATACCAAGGAAAGATGAAGCTGTGACTCAGTCTAAGATAAACAAGAAAGGCACTAACCTCTACCTAGGCAATTTATTTATTTAAAAACCTGCCCCATATAATATTGGCTAACATTGCTATGTTAATAGAGTTCTACTTTTTTATAAACACAAATTCCTGACTGTTGTCAAACCCTTAGACAAAACACCACTTATAGGTCAGACTATGGTTTCACAGAAATCAAGAAGGGTACTACCACTGCAATGTTCTCCTAGGGAAAAAATAACAGCTGACAATTATATACCATTTTAACACCTGCACGATGCTTTACATATCCTCACGATCCTATGGGGTAGATTTTTCAACTATTCTGAGGATTAAGAAAATGAGGTTTATAGGGATTTATAGGCCTGTCTGAGGTTACACAGCCAAGGGTCTAGCAAAGCCAAGGCTAGAACCAAAGGACCTTGATTCCTCAGGTACGTGCTTCCCATTACAAATGATACTGTTTAGGTTGCCCTTAAAATGGAATGGAGAAACATTTATTAAGTACTTCCTATGGACCAAGCACTATGTTAGGTGCTGGGGATACAAATAAAGACGTGAGACAGTCTCTCCTCTCAAAGACAATACATAAAAGAGGATTAAGTTCATGGCAGATGGAAAGGTCAGGAAGTATTTAGCAGGGGAAGTGGCAAGGTCTGAAGGAACTGAGATTAGGGATGCCTCTAACAGAGGTGAGCATTGGGAGTGGGGCAGGGGGGAAAGAGTCAGCCAAACAGCTGAAAGTGGACTGGGTAGAAGGGAAAGGCCCATGGTTCTGTATCCACCTCTGTGTCCAGAGGTACTAGCGTCTGCCTGGCTGTTGGCTTGCCCATTGGCAGGCTGGAGTGGGAAAGGAAAAAGTCCTTACAATTGCTTTTCATGTATTAAAGAAATATAGAATACTACCTTCTTGTGCTCAGTCACTGGTAAAATAAGACTAGGGTGAGGAGGCAGGGGGGAGGTCAGTGTTTTGATGTCTATCTTGTTTTTCTATATTAGGAATATGCCAAGGTACGGCACAGATGTTTTCAACATAAGATGAAATCATCCCCAGTATATGTGAAATTGTGACCTACTTAACTTCCTCACAGTCTTGGGACTTCCTCAGCCTACTGACTTAAACGTTGATCACAAGTCAGGAGCCACTCCACCACAATCACCCAGAAGCCCTAAAGTGGATCCCTATTCCATCACTTGCTGACCAAGTTAGTGAAGCCCAGATCTGCAGTAGAGACCCCTCCCGGCCAAAAACACACACTAGCCTTGTGCCTCACTGCTTATAAAGCCAGAGGGTATGGTGGTTCTCTTCACTTTGCCATTTCAAATTCCAATAATGCATATAGAAGAAGGAGGGTATGACAGTTACTTTTGTCTGCTCTGCAACACACATACAACACACCCATCTTTTAAATCCATTTCCTCTTTTCCCTTTCCTCTGCTACCATCATAGTACTAAATTATGGGGCTAAATGATATCTCACCTGAATATCACAGGAGCTTTCTAACTTATTTCCCTGAATCCAGTCTCCTGAATCTTTGTTACATATCACAGCCATAGTATGAATATGCTGATCATGTCCCTGCCCTCTTCAAAAATCATCAATGGCTCCCCACTGTCAATTACATAAAGTTCAAACTCCTTAGCTTCGCATTTAAGGTTTTCTGTAATCTTTAAACTGACCGACTCACTGCTCCCATGAGTTGTTCCATGTTTTCCAATTCCTAGTAATCTCTCATCTCTGGGAGGTCCCTAGACAGACACTATTTCCTAGTAATCTCTGATACTATCTATTGAAATTCCATCTATCCTTCAAGGCCCTGCTCAAATGCTGTGTACTCCATGAAGCCTTTCCTGGTTCTCCTACAGAAGTAACCTCTCTCTGTTCCGATATTTCTCAGTATTGTTTCTACCTCTCCTATTACCTGTACATCAGTATACTCTTTCAACTGCTAGATTTTCAACTCACAGAGGACATGGATCTGTATCTTATTCACCTTCATATCCCCAACGGTGTAGCACTGTGCTGTGAACACAGTTAAGTACAAAATGCTTACTGGATACCGTATAAACTCTCTGAAATAAAACACAAACTCTCCAGCTTAGCATTTAAAGCTCTTCACAATCCGGCTCCAATCTGCCTCTCTTGACCTATTTCATTATTCTCCTTCATGCACTTTATGTCACAGCCAAAAAAGGCTTATTTTCCTTTAAGGTTCAGTTCAGGAGCTATCCCTCCAGATCTTTCCTGGTCTCTCCCTTTGTTAAAGCTCTCTCCCTCCTATAAACTGACCATTCTGTTTATGTGTTATATTCTCCTGTGAAACATAAATTTCTTGAAGGTAGACTCTTTTTTTAGTCTTTTGTATTCCAGGTGCCTAGCACAGAGAAAGTAAAGTGCTTAATGAATGGTTTAAATAAAGTGAATCACAACTTTGAAAGACTTGAGAACTCTGATGAAAGCGATGATGAACTATGATTACAGAGAAGCAATGAAGAAAGATGTTACCCACCTGCTGACAGAGAGATCATACTCAGGGTGTAGAAGGAGAAAGGTATTTTTGGACATGATTAGTGTGGGAATTTGTTTTTCTTGAGAGGCACACTTGCTACAAGGGTTTGATTCTGTTTTATTATTTTTTTCCCTCAAAGTTGGGGTAAGATGGGAACAAGAGAAAATAAATTTAATTTAATTTCAAAAAAGAAATGAAATGAACTACTACAAGAAGGTTGAGCACTCCTATGCCAGATTTTGTAAATATATAGCTACAGGTTAAAAAAAAAAAGTTAAATAGTTGTAATCAAGAATATGAAAGTCTATTAGTCCTAAAGAAAATTAGAACTAGGATATGAATGGAGTAAAATGCAAACATTCACTGGAACTAAACAAAATAAAACAAGACCCAATTTTCTTTCAATCAATTTCTCTTCAAACCAAAACCGTCCCTTGGGGACAGTAATGTAAAAATCTTAACTCTAACCTAAATTTTAATTCTATAATATGAGGATGCTTTCCAGCTCCTCAATGTAGATTTCTACTAAGCCTATGATTTTCTTTTCTTGTCTTCCCCCCGCCTACAGCCAGAAAAATATTTGTATTGCCAAATTTAAAAACACCCAAAGAATAGGGGTCAATTTCAAAGGTAATTATCACCTCTAATTCGAACACTCTGCTTAGCCATGACTGATGTCTGTAAAAGAGAATTAAGGCTTAGGTGGGGCAGGACAGAGAAGGGAAGAAACAGAATAACACATGGTCTGGGCAGCTACTAACCAAGTATGCATCAGAATGCTTGAGAAGGAATCTAAAGAGTTATTGATCCCTAAACAGCAATGAAGGAATCCCCAACAGACTTTCAATGAAGAGTAAACCCATATAAACTTAATGAAGATCTTTTCAAACTTTCAGGCAACTTTAGGAGTTATTTTGAAACTCTGCATTTTAGAGACTCATTATTATTATTAATGATAAGTAGGCCTTTATATAGTGCTTTAAGGTTTGCAAAACTTTTTACATGCATTATTTAATTTGTTCTCTCTAACAATCCTGTGAGGTCAATATTATAATTATTATAACCCCCATTTTATGGGTAGGGAATTCACTTACAGGGAAGTGAACTGACTTGGTCATAGAGTCCACACAACTACTAAGTATCTGAGGTGAAATACAAACACAGGTCTTTCTATCTTCAGGTTCACATTCCATCTACTATGCCAAGCTCTCTCCAGATTCCATGAGGAATCACAGTGAAAACAAAACACATGATTTAAAAAAAATCGAGCAGAGGTTGGCCAATCCACAATAGTTGGCCAGTCCACAAGCATTTATTAAGCACTTAATATTTACTAGCACTATGCTAAGCATTATGGATATAAAGAATGGCAAGATACAATCCACAGTGCCTGCTCTTACAGAAGGAGCATATACAACCTTGTAAATATGTAAGGACTCCTTTTGTTACTTAGATTTTAACCATCCAAAGAAAAACGAATGAGAAGTAAGTTATATGGTCATTTCTGATAGAAATCCTCATGGAAAATACCTTTGGAATAGATCTATAGTCTGCTTTATGAAAAAGTTACCTCCTTAGGTTCTCAGCCTACAAGGCAGATTAAGACAACTGACTGTATTGTGGAAAGAGCAGGGTCAGCAAAGAACCTGATATGTAACTGTGGGCAGATCACTGACCCACTCTAGGTCTCTAGTTTTGCTATCTTTTAAATGGGGTGTCTTCTAGTCCTGGAATTCTACAGCTTCTATAACTTCAGGTTAAAGGTGGGAGAAAATTTTTGGTCCTTGTCCTCATTTAACTGGCTGTGCCAATTTTGTGACAATACTATGTGAAATGAACAAGGCTGACATAACCTGGTTTTCACTCCATTTGGCTTTTAAGGCCCTTTGTAACCTCGCCCCTTCCTACCTTTCCAGTTTTCTTATACCTTACTCCCTTCCACACAGCCTGTGACACTGGCCTCTCTGTGGTTCCCTGCACCAGAGAATCTATCTCCTGACTCGAGGTGTTTTCACTGGCTATGCCCCATGCCTGGAATGCTTTCTTTTCTCATCTCTGCCTCCTGCCAAGTTTCAGCTAAAATACCACCTTCTACAAGAAAATTTTACCAGCCCTCCATAATTTTAGTGTCTTCCCTCCGAGACTAGCCCCAATTTGTTCTCTATCTTGTTTGTACATAATTGTTTGCTTGCTGTCTCCTTTATTTACTCTGTGAGCTCCTTGAGAGCAGGGATTTTATCTATTCTTTTTTTTTTTTTTTTTTGCCTTTCTTTGTATCCCCAGCCCTCTTCACAGTGCTGGGCACACCGTAGTCATTTAATAAATACTAGCTGATTGACCGACTTTTCCCCCTATGGCAAACAATATAATGTGCCTAAATAACACACAAACTGCCCACAGACTGAATCAAGAAATTCAATACGAAGTGGGTCCTAAATGACTGATACTCCTCCATGTAGCCTCCCTCTAGATTTGAATGCCTTTAATTGGCAAGTGATTTAAGAACATGAGAAGCAACTCATCAAGTTTTATAAGCAGTATATTTTGTTCACAATTATAAAAGGAACTCTTGGCATGCCTGTCCTTTTTCCTCTCGAAAGAAGCTGTCTCCTCTTATCACAGACCTAACAATTTCAAAACCACAGGGAACAGCAGGTATTTTAGTCCCATCAGGTTTTTTCCAAATACTGCAGTTATCATCTTTACGAAAACAAGTCTAGAAATACTAGACTACACATACCCACACACATACCCATACACACATACAAGTCTGCTTCCTTGAACAGATCTGTAAAATGTCAAAAACCCTAGGAGCCTGATAACTTGGCAACAAACTTTTCTGAAATACTATTTCCACAGTGTTAGAATTGCTGGGACACCAAATTACACAAATTTGAAATACTTACCTACAGGAGAGTATTTTGGGGAAGGGCAGAAGCAACTCCGTTGAAATATTTAACTTTACTGAGCTATTTTAATATTGTTATCAATGACTTTAATAGAGGCATAGATGGCATGCTTATCAGATTTGCATATGACACAAAACTGAGAAGGAAACCTCTCACTGTAGATGTCAGATTCAGGACTCAAACAATACTAGGCTGAATCTCCTATTAATTCAATAAGGGCAAATATAAAGTCTTATACTTGAATCCAGAAAAGTGAGCATACAGGAGAGTCATAGAGATAGATGGTAGAGCATGTTTAAAAAAAAATAAGACCTGTGGATTTCAGGTGGCTAAAAGCCCAATAATGTGATATGGCAGCCAAGGAAGCTAATGTAATGTACATTAAAAAACACATGGTGTCAAGTACTGGGGAAGGTGGTAAGTCCCTGGTATGACCATACCTTGGGAATTACATCTAATTCTGGGCACATTTTAGTATGGACATTGTCAAATAGTAGAGTGTCCAGAGACTGATAACCAAATGTATCTGAGAGTCAGGTAAAAGAACTGGAGGTAGAGGGGAATAGAGAGAGAGTTTCCAATAGAAGAGAAGACTTCGCAGCAGTTAGCTGTCTTAAAATATTCAAATGACCCAAGAGTAAGAGATAGAGAAATTCCATTTAAAGTTACTATAGACATTATAAAATATTTGGGAGTCTATCTGCCAAAACAAACCCACGAACTATATGAACACAATTACAAAAACATTTTTCACACAAATAAAGTCAGATCTAAATAATTGGAAAAACATCAGTTGCTCATGGATAGGCTGAGCTAATATAATAAAAATAACAATTCCACCTAAATTAATATATTTATTCAGTGCTATACCAATCAAACTACCTAAAAACTATATCATAGAGCTACAAAAAAAAATAACAAAATCCATCTGGAAGAACAAAAAGTCCAGAATATCAAGGGAATTAATGAAAAGAAATGCTAGGGAAGGTGGTCTAGCCATACCAGATCTTAAATCGCATTATAAAGCAGCAATCATCAAAACTACTTGGTACTGGCTCAGAAATAGAGTGGTAGATCAATGGAATAGGTTAGGTACACCAGACACAGTAGTCAATGATTATAGTAATCTACTGTTTGATAAATACAAAGACCTCAGCTTCTGGGATAAGAACTCGCTATTTGACAAAAAAAAAGTGCTGGGAAAATTAGAAAATAGTATGGCAGAAACTGGGTATAGAACAATGTCTGACACCATATGCCAAAATAAAGTCCAAATGGGTACACTATTTAGATATAAAGGCTGATACTATAAGCAAATTAGGGGAGCAAGGAATAGTTTATCTGTCAGATTGATGGAGAATGGAGGAATTTATGACAAAACAAGAGACAAAGAATATTATGAAATGCAAAATGGATCATTTTGATTATATTAAATTGAAAAGTTTTGTACAAATAAAGCCAATGCAACCAAGATTAGGAGGGAAGCAGAAAACTGGGAAAGAATAATTATAACTAGTGTCTCTGATAAAGGCCTCATTTCTAAAATACATAGAGAATTGAGCCAAATTTATAAGAATACAAGTCATTCCCCAATTGATAAATGGTCAAAGGATATGAACACGCAGTTCTTGGAGGAAGAAATTAAAGTTATCTATAGTCACATGAAAAAATGCTCTAAATCACTATTGATTAGAGAAATGCAAATCAAAACTACTCTGAAGCACCATTATCACACCTATCAGATTGGCTAACATGATAAAACAGAGAAATGATAAATGATGGAGAGGATGTGGGAAAATTGGAACACTAATTCATTATTGGTGGAGCTGTGAACTGATCCAACCATTCTGAAGAGCAACTTGGAACTATGCCCAAAGGGTTATAAAAATGTGCATACCCTTTGACCCAACGATACCACTTCTAAGGCTGTATCCCAAAGAGATCATACAAATAGAAAAAGGACCCACATGTACAAAAATATTTATAGCAGCTCTTTTTGTGGTGGCTAAGAACAGGAAATTGAGGAGATGCCCATCAATTGGGGAATGGCTGAACAAGCTGTGATATATGAATGTAATGGAATACTATTATGCTATAAGAAATGAAGAGCAAGCAGACTTCAAAAAAACCTGTAAAGACTTACATGAACTGATGTTGAATGAAATGAGCAGAACCAGGAAAACATTTTACACAGTAACAGCCACAGTGTGTGATGACTTACTTAGTCTTTACTTAGCTCTTCTCAGCAATGCAAGGACCTAAAACAATTCCAAAAGATTCATGATGGAAAATGCCATCCACATCAAGAAAAAAAAAGGAGTCTAAATGTAGATCAAAGCAGACTATTTTCGTTTTTTGTTTTGTTTTACGTTTTTCTTTCTCATGGTTATTCCCATTCGTTCTAATTATTCTATATAACATGACTAATGTGAAAGTATGTTTAATAGGAATATCTATGTAGAGCCTATATCAGATTGCATGCTGTCTTGGGGAGGGAGAGGGGAAGGAGAGGGAGAAAATTAAAAACTTATGGAAGTGAATGTTGAAAACTAAAAATAAATAAATCGACTTATAAAAAATAACCAAATGACTGACAAGTATAAGAGATTAGACATTTTGCTTGGCCCCAATGGTAAGTACTAGGCCAATAGTGCTTGGTACATGGTAAGCACTTAATAAATGTTTGTTGACTAATAGAATGATGCAAAGAACTAAAATTAGACTTGACATAAGAAAAACTTTCTAACAATAAGACCTCTTCAAAAATGGAACAGGATGCTTCAAGAAGTAGTGAGTTCATCTTTGCTAAAGGTCTTGAGGCAAAAAGTGGATGACCACTTCTCAAGTATTTTGTAGTAAGGATTCTTGTTTGAGTAGGAGTTGGACATTCTGGTATTAATTTTCTGATTCCTTTAGGATTTCATTTGAATATATATACTAAGCACACTCTGCAAATTTCAGAATTCCTTTAAACTACAAGTTTCAGAGAAGATGTCAGGGGCAGCTAGGTGGCGCAGTGAGTAGAGCACCAGCCCTGGAGTCAGGAGGACCTGAATTAAAATCTCGCCTCAGACACCTGACACACTTACTAGCTGTGTGACTTTGGGCAAGTCACTTAACCCCAATTGCCATGCCAAAAAAACCAAAACAAAACAAAATGGAGAAGGTGTCGACCTGTGTGGATAGAAGGAGTTAACTCACCAGGGAGTTCTTTATGCCAATGTAATGAGAGGTCCAGTCCCTATCTCTACCTTTTCAAGCTTGAAATATCCCCATCACATATCTATATATCCATATATCACTATATGTATCTATATACATATATGTATATATGTGTATATATATGTATGTGTATGTATACACACACACACATAATGAAAGACGCTCTCACAATCAACTCAATCATCATGGATTTATTAAGTAAAGACTATGTACCAGGCACCGTACTAAGGTCCAAGGAATCCAAAAGCAACAACGTCCCTAACCTCAATCAGATAATTAAAGGGACTAATACTTAATTGAGACGACAGAAGCTCTTCTTAAAAGCACTGTAATCTACATATTATTTGTGAACTTTTAACTAAAGGTATTTTTTTAAGTGTATCACCTATTTCTAAAGAAACAATTCCTAGGAAACGTATATGTGAAACAGCAGCCCTCAATTGCAATAACCAAACATGATATGCTAAGTCCTCTTCTCCTCCCCCGCTTATGACCATGAAGGTTAGGCTAGTCCTCTGCATAAAAGACAAAGGACCCATCCCCAAGACTTGATTGGCCTAGGGGACCAAGGCAAGCCACCTAGCTGTTGACTCATCGGCCTGACAGTCTCAGTCCATATTGACTTGGCTCCTGCTCACATAAAGGCAGAAAACATTATCCCTTGAGGGGTTTGGGCCCTTCTGACTTGGTAGATGAGTCATAGTAACCGGCCCTGTGTGACCACTTAAGTTTTCATATGGAGGTAAGGGGGCCATGTCTAATTAAAATGAGTGCTACATCCTTTTCCAGTATCCTTTCTATGAAATGACTAAGTAAACCTCCTTTGGCTCACTGCTGAATGACCTAGGAATGTTTCATTTCACTCCAGTACCAGACATAAATTACTAAGAGACCTTCCTCAGTCAGGCTCAGCCCATTACATCTAATAACTTTTTCCAATTTTCTGATGACATCATCATTATCAACATGCATAAATATTTTCTGAGTACAAGCTAAAGTATAGGACATTATGCTAGGTATTAGGATAAAAGGCTAGATGTAAAGTCCCTGCCTTGAAGAAATTTATAATCTAGACATATGTGTTCTTTTAAAAGAGGCTGGATGCATGTATTTACACTTAGACATTCACATGAATGCATATATGTATATGTATGGAAAACAACAATACAAAATACCATGTGCTTAGTGAATGGTAAATAAAGATAAATCATACAGGAGTTCAAAAGGCAATTTAACACATAAAAGTGGTGTGTTCTGGACTCACTCTACTATCCCCACCCCAAAGCAATGTGCCTGACCTGATTATTATAGTCCAGTAAGTATTGCTGCTCTTATGTAAAAGGAAAACTAAACACTCCATTCTAATTAGCTGATAAATTTATTGGAAAGTTCACAATTCAAATGAATTCAACTTGACACATTCGTTAAGTGACTACTACACTCAGAGCTTACTGTTGTTCAGTGTGTGCAGTCCTGTCCAACTCTTCACGGACTCATTTGGGGGTTTCTGCAAAGATACTGGAGTGGTTTGCCATCTTCTTCTCCAGAACATTTTACAGATGAGGAACTGAGGCAAGCAGGGTTAAGTGACTTGCCCAGGGTCACAAAGCTAGTTTGAGGCCAGAACTTAATGCAGAATGATCACTCTTCCAGACTTGGGGCCACCTAGCTGCCCAAGTAGAAGGCACTGGGCTTTACATATAAGTTTTAGACATAACCTCCTACAGCCAGGGAGCTTTTGACCCTTCTTAAACTTTTTTTGGGCCACTGACCCCTCTGGTCAATCTGGGGCAGCCTGTGGATCTCTTTCCAGAATGTTGAGGGCTTTTTGAATGAATGAAGCAAAACAGATTACAAAGGAAACCAATTATATTGAATCATTCAAATATCTTAAAGATAAATTCAAGGACCCCGAGTTAAGAACTCCTGTTCTAGTGCAGGATCATTTATAATGGTAACTTCAACCTACAGTTGTCCTTTCCCTTACACATCACAGGGATTAAGGGCACAGTGCCCTTACATTCTGGAAAATCTGCATAAAATACTTTGGCCTTCCCTCCATACCAGAGAAGAAGTCTGAATTATTATGGTATTAAAAGATAAAATATGTCGATATTATACAATACTATATATTTTATGCATTTCTGAGTTTCTAAGCTTTCTCTCTGTCTATTGGCTTCTGTGTGTCATCTGTGGCTTCTGCGCCAAATTCCTATTTAATTTATTATGCCAACCTGTGATATATCGAAACCACAGTGGGGAAAGTCACGATTGTGGAAGGGATAACTCTAAACCCTAAGTTCTGTCAACAGTGCTCTGGAGTTCATAAGCAAAACAAAAAAATCATGGAGTTAAGAGAACCAGAGTTTTGACTTCCAGACAGAACAGTTGATTTATCATACAGAACTTTGTTAACAGCTGAACAAAGTGCACAACCTAGCCCTGCTCATTTATCTTGCAAATCCGTGCTATTAGCTAGCACTTTTTACAAGTGTAAGAATAAGACAAGGAAAAGGTTTTTCCCCTTCCCCCCAACCTAGTCCTCCTTACTGACTTCCAAGGTTGAGATCCAAAGCGTCTCCTACCATTTATCTACTACAACTACCTTATACATGCAGTTCACTAAATCCAGGCTGCTACTTGCAGCTAACTAAGCATATGCACCTCTGCCTCGCTTAAATCCAATTCACATACAAGTCAAGACATCACCCATGATGTGTCATGGTTCTCTTTGAAAACAAAGTATGAACAACAACATTGATTGCTATAAATCTCTGCAAAACCAGGAAAATGGAGGAAGTGTGGTAAAAAGGACTAGGTAGTGGGATACTGGATTCTAGTCTCATGTCTGCCATTAACTGGTTAAATTTGGTTGAGTTAACTTACTTCTCTGAGACTCATTTTTCTCATCTAGAGTCTGGGAGGTGGATTAGATGACTCCTAAGTTTTCTTACTGCCCTAACACTCAGTGGTTTTATGATTCACCACGGAGCAATTTTCATTATGACACATTATGACAATCAAAACATCTTCGAGGAAAAATGATCTCTTAATGGCCCTGCTATTTCAAACAATATTTGTTATAACAGTCAGAAAGCTCTGCCCCCAACACATACTAGCCGCATGAAAGTCACTTGACCTCAAAGTGCACCAGGTGACTCTTTAAGACTATAAAGTTGTCCATTTGCATTAGTGGAAAGAGTTCCCTACACTTATGACTAACTCTCACCTCTCCCCCTCTCCCAATGGTAATGATAGTAATTCTACCAAGGCAAAATAATTTGGATAGTTCTACTAAGTTCACTGTAAATGAGTGTGACCATCATAATTTTTCCTTAACAGACAAAGGGATAAAGGGGAAAAGTTAAGCAATTAAGCAAAATAAAAATGCACAATGACACTGGCAAAAATGAGGAATCTCTATTTAACTCCCAAACCCATTTGCTTAAGCCAAATCTCATTTCTGCTAGAGGTTTCTGAATTGGTTCTGACTGAGGTTTCTGACTAAATCACAAGAAGACATTATTATTATTATTATTATTATTATTATTATTATTATTATTATTATTATTATTATTATTATTATTACAAACTATTTCAAGGAGAAAAAAGGATTATAGGATAATAGATTTGGAGCTGGAAGAGACCTCAGAGGTCATTTTACAGATGAGGACACCAAGAACAAACGAGGGAAAGGCTTATTCACAAAGGTAGGAAGCAGCAGGACCGAGATTTGAACACAGGTTCTCTGTCTCCAGGTCCAGCACTCTTCCCAAAAGTACAAATCTAAATCAAACTGTGTAACGTAACCAGTAAATAAAGAAGCAGTTTCGTTTTTGCCAGAAATTGAAATCTGAACCAGTACTATTAGTTCTTCTTTCTATTTATTGGTTTTCAAATGTATTTACGACTGATTACTTTCCAAAAGTATAATAAACAAAATAAATGTCTCATTATTTTGCTATATCTTCTCTCTACCATAAAAATCATGTATCTACTTTTCTCCACAAAAAAAAAATTCTAACATGCAATTTTCTTAGATAGGCTGCTCTAAGAGAATATCATCCTTTTTTCTTATTTTTAATTTTATAAGTTAACCTAGACTGTTTCTAAGTTGCAAAGAAACTCTGAACCCACTATATAAATTCCAGTGTCATATTTTTAAACTTTAGTTCTTTGCAGTAAAAATTAAACTTATAGAGGCCAAGTATAGGTCAGTATTTTCTATATTATATACTAATCTCAGTTTTTTCCCTCATGGCACCTTCACTATGAACACCGCTTTATTTAATTCACTCAGCTTTGGAACTCTCACCCTTGAGTCAAGCTGTTCTGATCTTTGAATGCATGAACACAAATTCCCAAAGCATATTATATCTATCTGGCCCCAGTCCAGACCCTCCAGACTAGTGACTCTCAAACTGTGGTCCAGGGATTCCTGAGGAACCCCTGAGATTCTTCCCACAGGTCCACAAAGACAAAATTATTTTTATAAAATTAAGATGTTTTAACTTCTAATGTATTAAATACTAATATAATATAACCCACATAAACAAAAGTTCTTGGGGAGGTCCTCAATTATTTTTGCAGAGTATAAAGTGTCCTAAGACCGAAAGGGTTAAGAACCTTTGCTTTAGATCACACTTCAAAACCCATCTAGTAGTAACCAATCAATACTACTGCTTCTTCTGGAAGGGATAATCAATCTACTGCCCTAAGGCTCTCTACTCCCCATCTCTATAACCTACAAATTGTTCCTCCCTAGCTGCCAGTCCTCTATCAATATCATTTCCCCTTATGAAAATGTAAGCATCTTTGAGGAAGTTCAGTTTTTATATTTCCATCTCCCAGCATTTAGCAAAATAGTAAAGGTTTAATAAATGTTTTTCATTCATTAATTTGTTCAATAAGGAGACTGCTCCTTTCTCTCCCATCATCCTCTCTGGCTGCAATATCATAGCTCCATATTTCTGGCTCTCAATGACTGCTCTTAAAGAAAAGAGGGAAAAAAGAAGGATGGGGTCATTAGACACACATAATATATAAAAATACATAACACAAAAAAAGAAGCAATCATTCTGAAACTAACACAAAAAGAAGAGATTTCTCTAAGTGTATCTATGTAGAGCACATGAAAAATAAAATCACTCAGCTAGATATACAGTATGCAAGAGTACTATTAAATTACATTGACATAGCACTTTTCAGAAGCTTTTCCATATAGATTACCTCATTTAATCCTCATAACAACCCTATAAGGTAGTGAGTACAAATATGTTACTGATCTCATTTTACAGATGACAGAATTCGTTTTCAGAGAGGTGAAAAAGACTTGTCTAAGATCCAGCATGGCTGCCACAACCCAAGGGTGAGGTTCAGAACTTCCTAACTTCATCTTCCCAATCCTATTCTATGCCAAGGTTTCTTAGGCTCCACAAATGGTGAAACTTCTTTAAAAACAAAAACAAAACAAAACACCATAACCTCAGTTGACTTCTTCAAAAAGGGAGTTTCATTTCCAGAAGATCTATTAATCAAGGTATCCCTCTACTAGAGAAGCCTAATGTGGAAAGCTAACAAGAAAAGGAAAATTTCCCAACGGAATTTTGGAAACCATCACTGAAGATATTTAAAGTTGTACTAAACAGAGCAGTTGGAAAATACTATATGGCAAAAAATCCTGCGGTGGTGGGGAGAACAAGATGATTTAAGATACCATAATCAACTCTAGCATTTTTTTTTAAAGAAGCAACAGTGATTTACTCCTGATGTCACGATCTCACGAGCCTAACATGAGCTACGTGTAGCGCGGCCACAAGAAGAGAGAAGGAATGGAAAGGAGCCTTAACTCGGACGTTACAACTTTACTTCTATACAATGAGCTAATTCAGAGAAGCTGCTAAAAGGCAAGGGGGAGGAACTCCTAGGAAAGAGCTGTGCTCACAAGATTGATGGGCTGAAAGAAAAACAAGGAGCACCAAGAGTCTAGTAACTCAAAATTATCAGAGTTACTAGAAAATATCGCTGAGATCATCCTGCAAGTATGCCAGGCCTGCCTCCCCCTCAGTGCCTTTACCACTTTTAAAACTTACTTGGCTGACTTTTGGTTTAATATAATCAGTTGCTATCACAAACCTAATATTAATGATTTACTGAAAGAGTGAAGGAAGAACAAGCCGTATGTTATTCATGGAGATTGTTAGCTTATGCCAGAGGAAGCATTTCAGGATCTCAAAGAGATAGGAAAAAAAAATTCCCTTCCCCTTAAACTACTGCAGACTCACTCAAGGGAAATGAAATAAGTAGGCATGAGACAAAAGGCCCCTACACGAGCATCTACTCCCTCTTCATCATTACTAGAGCTAATAGCGTAGGGTACCACATCCAGTTTAATTCAAGGTCCTGTGTTTAGAGGATCTCTCACCCCAGAACCCACAATATGTGAAGGCTGTACCTATTCTATTTCAGTTTCCATGACAAAGTAAAGTAGGAATGCTACTGTCATTCAAGGACCTATCCTTTCCTCACCCTTTACAATCAGTGAACCTGGATATATGGGGTGAATGAGAATGAGTCAAGAATGACTCCTAGGCTGAAAACCAGCATGATACCCTCAAAAGAAGGAGAGAAGTTTGGAAGACAGCTAGATTAGGCAAGGAAAGAAAATGGGTTCTATCTGGGGCATGATGAGTTTGAGACTATGGGAAACCCAGTTCAAAGTGCTCAATAGATAGTGATTATAGGATCACAGAATCCTAGTTCTGGAACTGAAAGGAAGCTCAGAAGCTATCTAATCTAATCCCTTTCATTTTACATATAAGGGAACTGGGGTCTATGGAGTCAAAATGACTTTTCCAAAGTCACAAAGGTAGTAAGTTTCATAAGCAGAATATAAATCCACGTCTTCTAAATCCAGGGCACATTCCTTGATGCAGAACTAGAACTTGAGCAATTAAGGCAGGAGATAGACAGATAGATAGACAGATAGATGGATGGATGGGTGGATGGATTATGTAAAATACAAATGCATATATAGATACATGAATATGCATATCTACTTTAGTGATGATAAGTTAAACATATGGGACCTAGTGAGGTCATTAAGTGAGAGAATATAGAAAGAAAAGAGATGGGTAAGACAAAGTCTTGGGCATACACCCAAAATGAGGAGGTACGACATGGATGATGATCCAGCAAAGGAGACTGGGACAATGTCAGAAAGTTAAAAGCAGAATCAAGAGAGAGCAGTGTCATGAAAAGCCAAAGTTATATGTAGAGGAGTTGGCGGACAAAAAGGGACACATCCTCTTCATCAGAGACCATCAAAGGAGAAAAGAGTACAAAACAGTGTTGAGGAATTATGAGATGAAGAGGAGAAAAGATGAACTCATGACAAATGGCCTCAATATTCTCAGTCAAGTATTAAGTGAGGTCCTTAGCCAAGCAGGGATGATATGGAATAGATCCTATAGTGTGTGAGATAAAATAGGTATCAAAGAATTGGAAACAAAGTAGATGACCACTGAATGAAAAAAAGCTAAACAAACTGTGGTACATGGATGTAATTGAATATTACTGTTCTGTGAGAACAATGAACGTGATGAATAAAAAGAAGCATAGAAAGACTTAGGGCAATTGTGCAAAGTGAGTAGGCAGACCAAGGAAAATAATATATACAATGACTATAACATTGAAATGAAAAAAATAATGACCCAAAACAATAAAAAATGAACACTACAAAATTACAAAGAGCAAGCTTGGTCCCAAAGAAGAGATATGAGAAAATACTTCTTCCCACTCCTTTGTAGAGGTAGGGTATCCACAGGTATAGAACACGGTATATATTGTCAAATTTTTTTGATGCATTGATCTTTCTAGCACAATTTTTCCATTCTTTGTCTTTTTACTTTAAAAAATGCTTTGTTAAAAGGGATAGCTCTCTGGGAGGGGGAAGAATGAGAGATATAAAGGGGGGAAACAAAAAGACATTAAAAATTTATTTTTTAAAAAAAAATCCATTAAGGAGGGCTAGAAGCATTGCTTTGAGGCAGTCAGGGTCCAGTTGAGGTTAAATAACAATTCTGTAGTTGACCCAGTAGCATGTTTGCATGACTTTCTCCAACTGCATTCAGATGCACCTGAAATGAAGTGGAGGATGGTATCCCAAGTAAGGAAAAAACAAACAAATCCACAACGCTTTGGTCCTCTACAACAACTGAGCAAACAGGTACCAGGTCTTTTACTGCCACAAACCTATCCCAGATTAGACACCAGGCTTGATGGAGAAGAGAGTGCATGCTCTGCATGCAAGCACCTTCTGGATGGGTCTCATCTCTCACCTTTATGGTATAAGAAAAGGGACTCACAACCAATAACCAAATATTTGCCAATTCAAGTGCTTGAATTGATATCCCTTCTGTTTCCATATTCTATCTCTGTTATTTGAAGAAAGAATAAGCTGAGGCAACCTTCCTTCATTCGGCCCAGGACCCTAGAACGTACAGATTCTGCTCATCTGATACCTCCTCTATACCTAAGAAACTTCGCTCCCTTCTTCTCCTTATCCCTATGATTTAAAATCACTGTAGGCCCTGACGAAAAAAAATCCCTCAGCCTGTTAGTTCTCCCTCCTCTTTTATTCACATCCTGCTTAGCCCTACTCCAGGATAGTACCAATCCCCTTCTTTCCTTCTCTTTCATCATGCTCTCTGAAACCTTTCATTCTACCATTAGCAAGCTCCCACTCAACCTAGACTTCTTCCTGTCACATTCTTTCCATCTTATGTTTACAGAAACCTCACTTCCTCTGGCAGACACTGGCCCTGGCCATTTTCTCCAATATTATATAATCCTTCTCTCATGCCCCTAACACACTGGGTACATACACTCCTTGATACACACTGTCACTTGTAAACCTTCCCTTTGCGGCCTTCAATACAGCTTGAAAGAAACCTTTTTGTCTGCCATGGCTTTAACACTCCTAAAGCTTTCCATCCTAGTTTACCTACCCTTGTTTCCACCTTCTGTAAAATCTGAATTAGTTGGTAAGTGATCACTCTCTTTAGACAATTCCTCCTTCTTCTCTTTCCCTGAACTGTTTTTCTTCATTATTTCTGAATTTCATTCTGGTGAGTTTCCCGTGTGTCCTGGGTAGATTTACAATGCAGAACTTTAGGCCATGAAATGATAACCTGCCTTTGAACCCTCTGAAATGTGTTCCCTGAGGTAAAAAGCTAGGGGTGCACAACAGGCTATGTCTGATTTTCCTTCCCTTCTGTATCCCAAATTCTAGGATGGTAGGAACACCTTCCCAAGGTTTATATCAATGCACTGTGGCATTTCTACCTTGCAGGCAAGGATTAGATCAGATCTATCTATGAGGGAGATGGAAGGGAAGGAAACAGAAATGATGAGCTCTTATGTCTAAGGGACCAAGGCCAGGGTACAGTCAGTCACCACGAAGGCACAAGTAGCAAGAGCCACCTTGTATATAGCACTAGAACCCACTCCAGGTAGAAACATGAGCATAAGCCTATGGAGAAGTTGTTGCTAATGGGAAGACCAGTGATTCTGAGGCCCTGTCTGTAGTACTAACAGCCTGAGTACAGGTCACATTTAGAAAAATTTCAACAACTATTTTAATTAAATACCCATAGTTAACATTGGTCAGCATACTATTACAAGAAATAAGAACGTAGCACTATATGAAACTTTATTTTAGTGCACAGCAGGGGGAAACTGAGATGTCTATAATACATTTGATTCGAGGAGGGAAGAGAGGGGCCTATAATCACTGAAACACAGTAAATATTTGATGATTAATACAAATGGTTTAAATTTATTGACTTGCCCTTGTAGATTTAGTATCCAAAGATAAAAGATTTAAATTTTTATTGCACAATTGGTGTTTTTCACATATAATACCCAAAAGGTATGTGTGTGTGTGTGTGTGTGTGTGTGTGTGTGTATTTGTTACATTAAAAAGCAAACCCCAGATCAAACTAATGTGTGAGCAAACTTAAAATCAGAGAACGGGAAAAAGTCAAAGAGTAATAAAAACTGTGGGAGTGATAGGTTCAGTGCCAAGATAGAAGGAAATCTGATTTGTTTACTTTGGAAGCAACGTTCTTCTTATTTGTTTGAAGTACTTACTTTTGTTTTAATCTGATATAAGCAGTAGATAAATTGTTCCAAGCCTCAGCATTCTATAATGATATAAAGAGAATGTAATTAACAAAACCAAGTATTTCTAATTTGGTGGGAAAAAATGTTTGTATCTAAAACATGGCATCTCTAATATCTTTTTATATTTCTTACTCCAGAAAAGAAAAAGAAAATAAACTTAATTTTAATGACAATAATTTTGATAAATTTTAAAATTTAATCTTCAAAATGCTATAAGCATAATCAATTTGAAAAAGCACTATTATAATAATAATGCCTTGTACACTGTAGGGGATTAATAAATGATCATTGGAATGAACTGAGCTATTTAGGATTTATTTTCCATAGAAAGTTGTAGGGTACTGTTATTATGGCTTAACATGGTACTTTTGAGAAGCCCAATCATGAATTAAACTTTTTAGCTTTTCACCAAAGAAGAGTTTCAATAACTGGTTTAATTAAACATGTACTGTTACTATAGACAGGACATGATATCACCTGATAATAAGAACATACTGACTAAGAAACTTTATTTTAATGTAAGGGATGTATAAAATGGAGACTTCTTTTTAAAGAAATAGCTCTAAATAGCAACAACAACAAGTGTTAAACAAATAAGTTGTTATTTCATTTGATCCTCACAACAAACCTGGGCAGTAGGTACTATATCTACCCAAAGTTTTTTCTTCATTAAAACAAGAAGACAGTCTGCTTAATCCCCAGACTTCAGGGTAACTCTGGTTTTAGACACACTATACTTCTTTCTGTTCCTGTCTCCCTGAAGGGATGGTTTCCTCCCAATATCACAACCCTCTGCTGAACTGGTCCACAGCCTCAATGACTGATTAGGGATGGTCACCTGTAGTTGTAACAGAGAAAGAAAATCAATAAAACCAAACATACGTCAGGCTCCAATGTCACACAGCGTTGAAAGGCCTTTGCTGAACCTCCCCAGTCTTCCAGCGCTATATAAGCACACCCCAGGGAAAACCATACTCCCAACTGAAAAGAGAAAAAAAAAGTCAAAGTCATTCTAGCATGAAGATAAAATTAAACAAACATTTTCCAAGGGGCAATACTTAATGATATTTATAAAGCTATGGACAGGATTTACTCCAAATGTTAATTTCTCTTCTAAGCAGATAGTATAGAAACACTAACTTGTCATCATTTTTATTTCGCAAACTTGGTATCCCTGAAACACAATAAGGTCAGTATCTGGACAGTGGAAAGAACACTAGCTTCAGATCCAGATGATATGGGTTCAAATCTTAGTTACAGGACCTAGGACAAGTCACCATCTTTCTGGACCTCAGTTTCCACCTCTGTAGATGGCCTCTGAAGTCCCTATCTGCTTCTAGAGCTATGATTCCATAAAATGAGTTTTATACATCTTTGGTTATTTTCACAGTTAACAGAAAAGATGGAAAGATGCTCAATCTATCTTTCATAAACACACAAACTTTAACACTTTAAAACTTTAAAAGAGAGATTCCTAGTCAAAGTATCACAGAATGGTTTAGTATTTTAAAAGTATCACAAAGCATTAAAGCATCAAATCCAACCATTCCTTTTTACACATGAGGAAACTGAGGCTGAGAAAGATTAAAAGACTTCCATAAGAACACTTGGTGAATCAGTGGCAGAGCTGAGAGGGGAACCCAGGTTTCAGACTCCCACTTAAATTCCCTTTTCACTAAAGCATGCTAATCCGTCTTGAAGGCACAGTTAATGGAACTGTGTGGAATGCTAAATGCATAAGAGGAAATGAAATGTCAACTCATTTTAAGTAGTCTCCATTAGGCCAGTACAGATTTCTATTTACAAATCTTTCCAATAACAAATCAAGTCAGCAGTTCTATATATAAGCATATGTAAATACATACATACATATATATGTGTGTGTATAAGAATAGTCAATTTGAAAAAGCACTATTATAATGATCGTGCCTTGTACATAGCAGAGGATTAATATATGGCTGTTGGATTGGACTGTGCTATTTAGGATTTATTTTCCGTAGAAAGTTTCTAGCTTTGGGGGGTTACTGATGGAGTACTTTCAAGAAACAATTCACATGTCTCTCCTGCCTGTCTTAAAAAAAGAAATCGTTTCAATACATTCAAAAGTATACCCTGAAGCTGAACAGAAAATAGCTCTGTAGGGACATTCTGTCATTGGCCAAAGGAAGGCAAGCCTACCTCCTACAGAAGCCTGTTGGTTATTACTGCCCTCCCCTAGAAATACTTTGTATATATATTGTGTTTAATTTTCTAAACACATGTTGTTTCTCCAAAACCGAAAATAAGCTCATTAGAGAAGGCATCTTCTTTTTGCCTGTATGACCTCTGCCCACCTGCCACAGTAATTTGTGCCTTGGAAGCATTTAACAAATGCTGAATGAATGAATGGGTTCAAAGTGTGAATTACCAAGCATTCATCCATATTCTAATATAGATGTCTCTCACAAGGAACACAAAAGTACCCTTTCTTTAAAAAAAAAAAAAAAAAGAAGAAGAAAACCAAATATATTAAAACTTGCACATGAAATAATTTGTGTCGTGAACTCAAGTTTACAAAAGGATTCTTTTTAAACAAGATTCATCACATGGCACCTTGAATAATGAGTTCTTATAAAAATATGATTTATTATTATCAATAATGACAGGAATCATGCTACAGCAAAGAGAGAGCCAACCTTGGAGATAAGAAAGGCCTGTGTTTAGGTCCCAACTATGATCCACACTAGCTGTGTAACTATGGGCAAGATAGTAACTTCTCCATACTACAAAACTCTCTAAAATGCTAAATAATTATTTGCTAAAAAATTAAGTACTAAAAAGTTTTACATGCCTGACTACTGTATAGAAAAAAACAAATTCCACCATTTGTGAATAATCACACTCCTACAGACCAAGAACTAGAAAGGAACCATGAAAGCAAAAGCAAACACATCAAATTATCTCATCATTTAATTTTTTTTTAAAAGTCTACGGGTGGGGCGGAGCCAAGATGGTGGCTAGAAAGCAGGGACTAGTGTGAGCTCCCCACCGAGCCCCTCCAAAAACCTATAAAAAATGGCTCTGAACCAATTTCAGAACTGCAGAACCCAGAAAATAGCAGAGGGAAGCATGGCTCCAGCCCAGGACAACCTGGATGGTCTCTGGGTGAGGTCTATCCCACAGGGAGCTGGGAGCAGAGCAGGGTGGAGTGGAGCAGAGATCAGCGTGGGCGGCGCGGACCAACCAGACCAGGAACTGGCGGAACAGGCCCTGAATCAGTGAGCTGCAGCAGTTACCAGACTTCTCAACCCACAAACACCAAAGACAACAGAGAAGGTTAGTGGGAAAAACTGCTGGGGACAGAGTTTAAAAAGGAGTTCGCAGTTCAGCCACTGCCCCGGGGGCAGAGGAGGTGGGGCAGCTGCAGAACTAGAGCTGCAGTTGCTTCCGACCCCAGGCCCACCTGGTGGGAGGAATTAAGTGGTGGATCAGAGCAGGAGTGAAGAGCCTGCTGAAGATCTAAGTCCAGTCCGGGTTGGGGGTTCTTGGGGAAGGAGGAGTGCTGGGGTGGCAGAGCTAGCACATTCCCCCAAGCTTGGAACATAGTTCTCTTAACTCTACAAGCAGTCATACCCCGCTGAAAAACTCAAGAGTCAAGTTAGTTGGCTGGGAATATGGCCAGGCAGCGAAAACGCACCCAGATTCAGTCTCAGACTCTGGAATCGTTCTTTGGTGACAAAGGAGACCAAAATATACAGCCAGAAGAAGTAGATAAAGTCAAAGAGCCTACAACAAAAGCCTCCAAGAAATACATGAACTGGTCTCAGGCCATGGAAGAGCTCAAAAAGGACTTGGAAAAGCAAGTTAGAGAAGTAGAGGAAAAATTGGGAAGAGAAATGAGGAGGATGCGAGAAAACCATGAAAAACAAGTCAATGACTTGCTAAAGGAGACCCAAAAAAATGCTGAAAAACATACTGAAGAAAACAACACCTTAAAAATTGACTAACTCAAAAGGCAAAAAAGCTCCAAAAAGCCAATGAGGAGAAGAATGCCTTGAAAGGCAGAATTACCCAAATGGAAAAGGAGGTCCAAAAGACCACTGAAGAAAATACTACCTTAAAAATTAGATTGGAGCAAGTGGAAGCTAGTGACTTCATAAGAAATCAAGATATTATAAAACAAAACCAAAGGAATGAAAAAAATGGAAGACAATGTGAAATATCTCATTGGAAAAACCACTGACCTGGAAAATAGATCCAGGAGAGATCATTGAAAAATTATTGGACTACCTGAAAGCCATGATCAAAAAAAGAGCCTAGATATCATCTTTCAAGAAATTATCAAGGAGAACTGCCCTGAGATTCTAGAGCCACAGGGCAAAATAGAAATTGAAAGAATCCACAGATCGCCTTCTCAAATAGATTCCAAAAAGAAATCTCCTAGGAATATTGTTGCCAAATTCCAGAGCTCCCAGATCAAGGAGAAAATACTGCAAGCAGCCAGAAAGAAACAATTTGAGTATTGTGGAAACCCAATCAGAATAATCCAAGATCTGGCAGCCTCTACGTTAAGACATCGAAGGGCTTGGAATACGATATTCCAGAGGTCAATGGAGCTAGGATTAAAACCTAGAATCACCTAGCCAGCAAAACTGAGTATCATGCTCCAAGGCAAAATACAGACTTTCAATAAAGTAGAGGACTTTCAAGCTTTCTCAGTGAAAAGACCAGAGCTGAATAGAAAATTTGACTTTCAAACACAAGAATCAAGAGAAGCACAAAAAGGTAATCAAGAAAAAGAACAAGAAAAAGAAATCCCAAGGGACTTACTAAACTTGAACTGTTTTGTTTACACTCCTACATGGAAAGATGATGTGTATGATTCATGAGACCTCAGTATTAGGGTAGCTGAAGGGAATATGCATATATATATATATATATATATATATATATATATATATATATATATATATATATATGTATATGTAAGTGTGTATGTATGTATATATGTGTGTGTGTGTGTGTGTGTGTGTGTGTGTGTGTGTGTGTGTGTGTGTATAGAAAGAGAGAGAGAGAGAGGAGAGCGGGCACAGGGTGAGTTGAAGATGAAGGGAAGATATCTAAAAGAAATAAAATCAAATTAAGGGATGAGAGAGGAATATATTGAGAGAGGGAGAAAGGGAGAGATAGAATGGGGTAAATTATCTCGCATAAAAGTGGCAAGAAAAAGCAGTTCTGTAGGAAGAGAAGAGACGGCAGGTGAGGGGGAATGAGTGAATCTTGCTCTCATCAGATTTGAAATGAGGAGGGAATACCATACATACTCAACTGGGTATCTTACCCCACAGGAAAGAAGGAGGAAGAAGATAAAAAAAGGGGGGGATGACAGAAGGGAGGGCAGATGGGGGTGGAGGTAATCAAAAACAAACACTTTCGAAAGGGGACAGGGTCAAGGGAGAAAATTCAATAAAGGGGGATTGGTTAGGAAGGAGCAAAATATAGTTAGTCTTTCACAACATGAGTATTGTGGAAGGGTTATACATAATGATACGCATGTGGCCTATGTTGAATTGCTTGACTTCTTAGGGAGGGTGGATGGGAAGGGAAGAGGGGAGAGAATTTGGAACTTAAAGTTTTAAAAACAGATGTTCAAAAACAAAAAAAAAGTTTTTGCATGCAACTAGAAAATAAGATACACAGGCAATGGGGCATAGAAATGTATCTTGCCCTACAAGAAAGGAAGGGAAAAGGGGATGGGAGGGGAGGGGGGTGATAGAGGGGAGGGCTGACTGGGGAACAGGGCAACAAGAATACACGCCATCTTGGAGTGGGGGGGAGGGTAGAAATGGGGAGAAAATTTGTAATCCAAACTCTTGTGAAAATCAATGCTGGAAACTAAATATGTTAAACAAATTTTTAAAAAATGCAAAAAAAAATAAAGTCTATGGGTGTAAGACTAAGTATTAAATGTAAAGAAATAGGGTAGCACTTCTCGAGAAGATATGGGTAGAAGTAAGAATAAGAAAAACAGAGAGAAGAGAATGACTCCTCAGACATTTTCTTGAAAGATCATAAAATATCACCAACACCCTTACCCCACAATATACACATATACATACACACACCAAAGGAATAACAGATAAGATGCTAATGTGTACTGATAGAGGTGTTCACTTTGATAGTTTCTCAATGAAATGACAGGTTAGACTAATGATGTTTACATAACAACAAACAATAACCACTACATGGATGTGTGTGTATATATATCAAATTATCACTTGATACTTTAAAATTTTAAGAGAACCTCCTACTAAAACTATCACAATTCTTGAGTATTCAAAAGTATCACAAGACATTAGACCATCTGATACAACTCTCTACTTTACTCTCAAGTACTTTACATATGTTTTCCTCATAACAACACTATGAATTAGGTACTCTATGCAAAAATCTTCTGCATATTTTTCAGGAATGCTATAATTATACAAAAGTGAGATAGTTTTAGGATACATTCAAGGAAAAATGGCTTTTAAAATCAATGTAAATAAAGGGAATCCTACTGTTCCCTTGACTTATTATAAAGTAAATACATGCATTTTTTTTTTTTTACCAGAGGGAAAACATTCCCCAAACAACTTAATGGGAAAAATATTTAGATGACAGAAGGGGAAAGGCAGTGGCCAGTCCCATGACCTCAGGCACTGGTACATCCCAGCAGATACACCTGTTAAGATATACTTGCATTTTAAGTTTGAGCTCTAATTGTGGAGTGGAAGGGTTCATTCTTTGTTCAAGAAATTTCAGGCAGACCTTCCTCTGGTACCAAAATAAAAATGACAGGAATTATCCCCAAGGGACTCACATCCACCAAGTGCTCTATTTGCTATTTTGGTGGCAGCAAAGGACAAACTATTCCCATAATAACATGGGCATATAAATTGGTATAACACACTAGTGAGTATAAGTTCAAGCTATAAATAAAGGCTGTTTGTTTCAAATCACTTAAAAAAGACCTAACAATGATCATAAATGACCAGAAGGTTTTTTTCCATCTTGCTGTCTTTCCCTTTCAAATTGAGGGATAGATTCAACTTTGCCCAGGATAACAAATTTTATTACATAAGCAAGATCAGCTCTTATAACTAGGGCTTAAAAAGAATTCAAAAATACTGTAGAAAGGAAAAGGGAAAAAGGAAAATGAGATAGGGTGAAAAGAAAATAAATAAGAAGGGGAAAGGTAAGAGAATTAAGTAGATAGCCTAATTTAATACACTACGCTCTTACTATTTTTTTCCTGGCTACTACTATTCTTGACATTGTGATCTTAAGAATTTTGGTCTATGTGCTAAGAATAGACATTTAGGTTACCTTTATTTATGGATAAAGTAAAACTATGCACTAAATAAAAATGGTTATGGAGATGCTACATAGATTCTATTGCATGAAATCATGTGGCAGATCCTTATTTGGAAGCTAATTATACACGTCTGAACTACTGTGTAGAAATGACAAATTCCAAGGTTTGTGAATAATCACATTCCTGCAAAAAAAGTACTAGAAAGGAAAAATGAAATCAAAAACAAACATATAAAATTATCTTATCACATGATTAAAAAAACAGTATGTGAGCAAGACTAAATATTAACTAAAGAGGAATAATGTAGTACTTCTCAAGAAGACATGAGTAGAGGAAAGAACAAGAAAAACCGACTAAGAGCGAAGAAAAGAATGACTCCCCAGACATTTCCTTGAAAAATCACAAAATACCACCAACACCCTTACTTCACAAACATCAAAGGAATAGCAAACAAAAAAGCCACCAACTTTGGCCAAGACATCAATTTCCCTTTTTCTATCCTATCTATGGTTGGTCCTACATCCTAAGGCATATGGCAGTTACTGCATTTTGAGTGCATAGTTTATGCACATTTTTAGTGCAATCAAGTCAAGAAAATGATATTTACTTGACATTTATGCAATAAGTAATGACTGTTTTTTTAATAAAACTAAATTAATGATGATATTCAGCTAAAAAACACAACTTAGTATCAAATTGGACATGTGAGGAAAGCAGGAAAGTAGTTTGCTTCTACTTAAGAAATTTTCTTATAACGTATCTCACTAGGAAAGAGCTTCTGCCCATTATATGATGTCTCAATCAATCAACAAGCATTTATTACACACTAATTATATGCAAAGTAATATGCCAAGCATCAGGAATACAAAGGCAAAAGCAAAACACACCTACCTTCAAAGAGCTTCCATTCTAACAAGAGAGGGAAGATGTACATATGTTAGGTATGCACAAGATACATACGAATCAAATACAAAATGATCTTGGAAGGGAAGGAAATGGGGGGGGGGGGGTTCTGTGGTGAGAGAAAACAGTGCAGTCCAGATCAGGAAAGGCACTTGAGCTGAATGTTAAAGAAAAACAGGGAGTCCAGGAGGCAGAGGTGAAGAGAGAGCATTCCAGGATAGAGAGGATAGCCAGTATAAAGGCATGGAGTTGGAAAATGGATCATCATGTGTGAGGAACAGTGAGTGGACCAATTTGCCTTCACCACAGCATGGGGCAGGGGGGGAGAAAAGGGGAGGTAGAAGGAGAGCAATGAGCAAGAAGATTGGAAAGATAAGAAAGAACCACTTTAAAGAGCTTTAAATAGAGGAATTTACATTGGGATCCTAGGGGAAATGGAGGAACCGCTGGATTTGCACAGATGGGGAAGTGACTTGGTAAGACCTGCTGTACTTCAAGAAAACCACTGGCTAGGTAGAAGATGAAGTGGAGTAAGGAGATCTGAGGCAGGGAAACCAAACAGAAAACTATTGCAATAGTCCACAAAAAGGTGATGAGGTCCTCAACTACAGTAGTGGTTATATGAGCAAAGAGAAGAGGATATATATGAGATGTTGTGGAGATAAAAGTGACAAGACTTGGCAACTGAATATATATATATATATGGACATGAGTAAGAATGAGGACCTGAAAGATGACACCAAGGGTTTGAACCTGGGTAACTGGTGGTATGGTGATGCCAGTAATAGGGAAGATCAGAGGAGGGATGGATTTGGTGGAAAGAGGATGATGAGACATATTGATCTTGAGACACATATGGGACATCCAGTTCAAAAATGTTGAAAACACAGCTTGTGATATGAGATTAGAGCTTAGGAGAAATACAAGGGATGTATACTCTCGTAATTTACAGTTTTGATAAATCAGTGATTACCAGAAAAATAATTGGCAGGCCAGCATCCAGAAGGAACTGAGGTTTCTAACAATCTAATGCAACGCTGTCCAACCTTAGGTTTTTATTGAAACAACAGACAATATATTTTGATTTGCCACTTTAGTGAGAGCTCTGCGGTAGCTCAGCTTCATTTACTAAAGCATTTGCGTAAATTTCTATGCTTGTAGGCAGCCACATAAATTGAACCGGCCGGCCGCATTTTAGACAGCCCTGATCTATTGCATAAGAAAACATGCAGCTAAAGTATATGCTGAGGAAACCTAGGAAATCAAGTTTTTAGAGTTTTTACTAAAAACCTCTCCTGATTCGACAGACCACTCAGGCAAAGAAAGAGGAAGCAAGGGAACAGTCTGACTTTACATTTCGCAAAGAACCCAAAAGTACCCGGGGGCAGTCAATCTGACCTTATCACCCAGGCTGAATAAGGGCAGCCAAGTTTGATGAACAAGGACTAATAAGTGAAAGAGTACTCAAGTACAATTTATGAAGAATTTATCTTCATAGAAAAATGTGAAGCTTAGCTAAATATTCAAAGTCAAGATCAAAAACGCTGAGCACAGCATCTGAACTAGAAGATCCAAAAAACAGAGGTCTCCCGATTCCAAAGGAACATTAGAGAATTTTAGAGAGTCTTGATCAGGGGCTTTTAACTTGAGAGCCAGAGGGGATACATGGATAAATTTCCGGGAATCCATTACCTTAGACAGGGGAAAAAAATTACATCTTTTATTCTGGTTCCCTTGTTAATCCTATTTATTTTAGTTTATGCATTTAAAAACATTATTCTGAGATGGGTTCCATGACACCAAAAAGGTTAAGAACCTCTGGCTAGACAGAAAAGTTTTTATTATGCCTTTAATTCCTCTCTTACTCTAAATGTATACTATATGTATACTATGTTTGATACTAACAAGCCTTTAATGACGCATACAACTTTCAGGAGGCATCATGGCAGAGTGGATAGAGAGCTGGCCTCAAAACCACAAATACTTGGCCTTAAGTCCTGGCTCTGACATCTTCTGGTTATGTGACCTTGGGCAAGTCACTGAACCTCTAGGAAACTCTCTAAGACTGTACATTTTAGAGAAGGTGCTGACCCACATTGAATAGTTTCCTCATCTTGAAATTCACAGTATCAATGAAATTATAAGTTTAGTCTGTATCCTTATATCTCCCTATATATAACTGTGTTTTTAATGGAAGAATCTGAATAGTTACCAATCTGAAGCACTCTCATTTAAAATGTTCTTTAGAAGTGGGTATCGTGGGAATCTTTGTTGACTGACTGACTGATCCAACCTGAAGTGCCACTAATTTTTAAAAAGGCACAAGTGCCCCCTAGTGACAAAATAAGCATATTACAGGTGGAACACAGCACATCAGAGTAGTATAATGCAGAATTTTTTTTAAAAAACTGCACAGACCCTGACACTTAATATTTGTGTCCCAGCCTATATAAGATGTTTGGGGACACTGGTTGGTTTGTTGTCCTTTGCAGTCAGAGGACCAAAATGACATTACTATGTCAGACATACATAATGTATAGTGTGTCCAACTATGGCTGATCAAACCCAAATGATCTTGGAAGACTCTACAAGTTGGGTCATTTGGAATGGAGATATCCCTAAATTTGCAGATGTCACACTTCCTTTGAACTACTTTGCTCACAGAGCACAGCACCTTCTTTGATGTGGGCATACCATGCCGGATGGTCCTGTGTCAGTGTCTTCCATATCTCACTACCAATTCCAAAGTTCTTCAGAAAGACCTTGAGAGTAGTTTCACTCTCTGCAGTACAGTTTGAATGCTTGGCAGTTCAGCTCAAGAAAGGACCTCAGGGTCCGATACCTTATCTTGCTAAGTGACCTTCAGAATCTCTCTAAGATAATTCAAATGGAAGCAATTCAATTTTCTGACATAGCACTAATATACCATCCAGGTTTCACAGGCTTACAACAATGAGATCAGCATAACCATATAGCAGGCAGCCTAATACCTCTTCTCACACTTTCCTTCGGAGCCTCCCAAACACTGAGCCAGCTCTGGCAATGCATCAACTTCATCACCTATGTGTATATTCCTAGCAAGTATGCTGCCAAGGTAAGTGAACTTATTCACAGCATTCAGAATTTCTCCATTTGTTTTAACTGATGGTTCCACATATGGATAATATAGTGTTGACTAACAGAGAACTTCTGTTTTCTTGGTATTCATTGTCAGGACAAAATCAGCACAAGGAGCTCAGAATCAATCTATACTCTGTTGCATCTCACCTCAGAGGTGGCGTTGAATGTACAATCCTCTACGAACAAAAAGTGTCCCACCAACTCTCCCTCCATTTTAGTCTTGGCTTGTAGCCTTTTCCAGTTAAATAATTTATTGTCATTGAGGTAGCAGACCCTGATGCCATTTTCATCCTCATTGAAAGCATCCAACAATATCGCTGAAAACATGCTAAAAAGCACGCACACAGTCCTACTTCACTCCACTGGTGACTGGGAAAATACAAGCCCATTTTTCGTTATCCAGAACTCTTGCAAGCACGCCATCATATGGCTGGTGTACAATACTGATGAATTTCTCTTTTGCCACAATCTTCCACAAGGCCTTGTGACTGATAGTATCAAAGGACTTGGTTAGATCAACAAACATTATGTACAAGACCTCTGTTCTGTTCCTGTGGTTTCTTTTGAAGCTGTTAGGCAGCAAACACCATATTAATCATTCTTCAGCCTTTCTAAAGCCACACTGGCTCTCAGGTAGGTAACTATCTTCCAGGTGAAGGATCATGAATCTATCATTCACTTCTTTTAGGAGGCATACAAGCTTGTTGACTAGATCAGATCTAATTGCAAAATCTATGCCAGCTTCACAGCGCCCCTCATCAGTGACCACCCCAGAAAAAAATTTATCTAGTTCAGACTTCAGCAAGTTAGGCTTCATTGGCCAGCCTTGTTTCATTCAAGGCTGCTATTTAGATGCAATACTTGCTGAGTTCTCTTATAACAAAACATTTGTTTTTCAGGTCTACTGAGTTTTGTGCTGTCCATAAGTGTACATACATTCCATGTACCAATGGTAAATGGAATCATCTTCACAAAAGTTTTTGTTGATCTTTTTTGTGTTTCAACTGCAGGATGCCTACCTGCTGTGGTAAGCAGGCCAGGGTTAGGTTTGGTGAAGCAGACAATTTCTAGGGTACCTTTTCTAGCCCCTTCCTCATGCCAGGAGGTGAGCAATGCAGTCCTTCAAAAAGGCTACTCAGATATCCGGGGGCTGCCGATTCCCACTGTTGCTTTAGTCCCAGGGAAAAAGATGATCCTATAGCCTGGGCCACCTGTGTGTAGGACTGTGATCACAGCTCCCAGTGTATCTGTACCTGCTGCTTCATCATCTGCCCATCACCACAGGACTTTGGGTAGGTAAAATGGTATGGGTGATGTCTTTTGATTCACACATAAATTGTATTTAAGTGAAGCAAGATTACACTAAGTCATCAGCCTCTCCCTTCCAGAGTCAGCAGAGTCCAGTAGCAAGACAAAAGTCAAGACAACTGGCAATGGCTTGGGATGCAGTGGATAACCTTGGCATCGTCAATGTCTAACCAAGCTCTAAGCACTCCACAGCACCTGTTTCTTCCACCTTCGTGGCCTGTTAGATCAAACTGTTCACATCCTCCTTTTCCACCAAGGAAGTCTTCATATGCTTGGGATAGACATTCCCTTAACTCACTGACAGGGTTATTCTCAGCCTGGTTTAGCCCATCTGCCAAAATAGTTTTACAAGGGTGTGGTTGCTGTGCATGGTATAGCTTCTTGGAGGCACAGGGGAGAGTTGGGTGGCAAGTGGACATCAAAGCTGGGAAGTAGCCCTGAAAGGCACAGCAGCCCTCACACCAGCGATACCAATCTTCCTTTAACACTCTATACACCCTTTAGAGACTCTAGGTGACTCACAAAGACCAAGAATCATTAGAAACACAGATGAAGGTAATTTATTTGTAAAACAGCTGTCTCTCTTTTCTAACTTCCGGGTTCAACAGACAACCTTTCTTTGTCTCAACAGCTGCCATCACATTTCACAGAGTTTACAAAGGATGAGCAATCAGAGGTACTCATTTTCCTCACTTCTCTTGATGAATCACTCAAAAAAAATAAACATACTCTAGGGAACAATTGCTTTGGACTTTAATTTTCAAAGAGAAGAAAGAATGGACTTTTAAAAACTAGTCATATGCAGTGAAGCTTAAAGTATTAACCTTGTTTTAAACCAACACACATTCCACCCTAATCCAGCAATGTCAAAATACAGGTGACTCCATCAAAAAATATGCCCAATATCAAATCATACAATGAGAACAATATTGTTTAAAAAAAAAAGCAAATTAGTCCACAGGCATTACTTTTTGAAAAGGAAGTCCACCAACTATAAAAAAAAATTGAAATATTATTTTACTATGTCTAAAATATTCCCCTTCCTAAGGAAGCAGAGATCTCACACTCCTTAAGATTGCCCTTCTCCAAAGGATTTTTCTCTATTTCAAATGATTTCCATAAGTACTTGCTTCACTTGGCACTTGGTTTTGGTTTCCTTTTCCCTGGTCAGTCATTATTTGATGGTTTTCTCTTACTTTCTTGACCTACAAATAATCAAACCAAGTTCTTTTTCCTCATTCTGGAAATAGCTCTGTTTTCCCTACACAGTCTCACACCTGCCATTATTCTGTTCCAAAATTTTCAGTGGCTCCCTTTCTTTGGAGAGTAAAGCCCAAATACCTTTCCTTGGTATTCCTTGGTATTTCCAAGGCCCTCCACAGTCTCACCTACCTCCTACTTTTCCAACCTTAATCTGTTATTCCCCTTTATGTACTCTGCTCTAGATAACAAGACATATTCTCTTCCTCCCAGATAGGTACTGCATTTCTCCACTGCTGGGTCTTTGCTCACACTTTCCTATACTTGGAATGTCTTTCTAATTCCCCCCCTTTCACTGCTGAATTCCTACACAATCGTGAAAACCCAACTCAAAAGCCACCTCTTCCATGAACTGGCTATGAAGAGATTGTGTAGACTGAAGGAAAAAGTATTGGAATTGGAGTCCAGAGATACTTAGACACTGACAACTTATTAGCTGTGTGAGATGAGTAAATGATGTCTTTTCTGAGGTTGTTGCCTCATCTGTAAAATGGGGATATTACCTGCACTGCTTATTAGTTCATGGGGCTTTGTAATTTGCAGAACTTTATAAAATGTGAGGTACTACATAAAATCCTCTCTGATTACTTTAGTGGACAATAAACTCCAATAGTCCATTCTTTAAAAAAATTCGCTAAAGTACTGGTCATAGAATACTACCAATTATAGCTATCAGTGTTTGGGTCTTAGCTCTCCCGTTTCTCCTTACCCCCAGCCCCCAGATTTTAAGGTTCATGAGGTTAGGGAATATGTGCTACTGATTTTCTGCCTAGTCTTTGTAAACTCTCCATCAGTGCAGATCATTAAACTTTGTAATATCTTTTAAAAAAAGAGGAAAATACTAAGTGAAGCAAGCAGAACCAAGAGAACAATACACAATGAACATAATAATTTAACAGGGGTAAAAAATAAAGCCTAAAGCCGAGTGATTATGATCATCAATCTTATCTCAAGTAGAAGAGACGAGGAAGCGCCTCCATCCTATGATATCATGATCCTTTATAATACTATTTTCTTTCTTAAAAATAATTTACATCAGTAACATTATACACATAATTATTAACAATTAAATGTCAGATAAATATATGTTTCTGAACAACGATGTTACCAAATTCAAATAGAAATGGATCCCTGTGGGCTGCATATTGACTTAGAAAATGATAAAATAACATTATCTATATTGCACTGTATTTTTAATTATTCTGTTAAACATTTCCCAATGACACTTTAATCTGGTACAGCCCTACTTAGAAGTTTTACAGGCAACTTTGGTCAGAGTTTGACACCTCTATTATAATACTTAACATTGTTGAACTTAAAACTGTTATGCTGTTTTGTTTACTTTAAACAGTAGACACTTATTTTTAGTTATTCAAATGTGATTATTGTACACAGGGTTTTACAGTCACATACTTTACATCAAATGGATAGAAACAGTAACATTATCAGGGTTTGTGAAATAAACACTTCAAAAGTCTAAACAGTATCTTATTTTTTGTTTCATTCTCTAAAATCAAACAAATTAAGGAAGGCTCCGGGTATTCATTTCAGACCTCCTGCCATCCCCAAAGACAAATTTAAAATGCTTAAAGAAAAAGGTGCTCTTAATTGGAACCACACAACACAGTGGTCTCCATAATAAACTCTCTCCCTCCTACTGCAACATTGTTAACAGCAAGGCAACTGAATAGGATGCTGGTGTCACATGTATTGACACGGGTGTAAAACCTTAGAGTTCACTTAGGAACCTGCTGGATAGCCTGTCCTTCATTTCCCTAGTATACCATGATCCTTTAGGTGGAGAGTCACAGGACTCTGATTATGGAACATTGCATTCATTGGCATGCATAATCACTTGGATAGTTGGTTTTGCTTAGCTGTTTTTCTTTGTTACTTGTTTTCTTTGTTTTTGGCATGGAGTGGTGGGGATATCTGGAAATGGTTATGATGTAAAAGAAAAAAGGCATTAAACTTAAAAGAAAAAAAGGAAGAAAGGATTACTTACCTAGTTTCTATCTAAGGCACTGTGTAAAACTGAGACTATTCTGGGACCTCTGCTCTGCATTTATAAAAAAAAAAAATGCAAGAAGTTAAAGAGAAGATTAAGAAAGAATAAGGAAAGGAAAAAAGTACTTAGCTTGGGAAAGACCAGAGATAGGAGGAAAAGGTTTTGAGTTGGGTATTCATCATATCAGTTGTTATAAGTATATCTGTTGGAGCTATTTGCATGATGGTAGTATGGCTCATATGTTTTCCTTGGAGAAGTAAATAAAGGAAATGAAGGAAGTTGATTTAATCAGGTATCCACAGGTAATAAGAAATATAGATATGACCGCCTTTTATCTAATCTTATAATCTTCATGACAAGCAGAAGCAAAAAGACTACCAACCAATCAACAAGCATTTACTGCTTACCATCTGTCAGGTACCACACTAAAATCTGGAGATACAAACAAAAGTAAAGAATTCCTGCCCTCAAGGTATTTGTATTCTAATGGAGGAGATGACATATACAAAAATAATATAAATAACATATATACAATGATACAAATAAAGTAAATGGAAAGTTAGTAGAGGAGGTTCTAGAAGCTGGCATAACCAGGATATTTACAGTTAATGGGTTAACAATTATTAGAGAGAATGAAAAGATAAAAGAATTCTATGACTAACTCTAAATTATGTGAATATATAAATTTACACTTGGTTACTTCAATGTGTCAGTATGAAGAAGACAGCAAAAACCATTTTGGAAAATGTGGCTCTGGGTTAGGAAAAGACAAATATTTATGTACTATTCAAAAGCTGCACACTTATACATCATGAATACTTTCTCCCAGCAGAGAGTCAGAATGCCCTAGACATTACAGGCCCTGAAAAACATCACAAAATGAACCTGAGTATATTTTAAAAGACAGAAAATGAATGGTTACCAATATAGAAGTTGTTTCTGGCTCAGCTATCAGTGGACAGTCAAACCATGAACAAGTTTGAGCAATGGTCAAAATCAACACCAAACTAGAGGAAAGAAATATGAGACGACAGCATTGCATGCAATTACAACAGCTAAAACCCAACTGGCCTACTCAAACAAACTACTGAAGAATGGAAAATGGGTAAAAGAAAAAAATGACTTTAATTATCATACTTTCCAACAGAAGTTTAAATATGCAAAGGAATCATCCTTTCAGACAGCAGTCCAGAAGATTTCAGAAACTGCACTGACCAACAAACATTTGAACTCTTTGGAAAACATGGCAGTCCCAGAACACACACATTAAAAATATAAACTAATTTATAAAACTTCACAGAGAAGAAGTATGGAAAATTATGATCAGTACTGCCTTATAAAAGCACAAAGAATGCTAGAGGAGAAAAGAAGTCTGTAGAAAGTTTAGCCTGAGATTCAAGTAAGTCAGACTATCCCAAGCGTATTTATAGATGAAACTGGGAGAACAAATGGATGAAAAATAGAACACCTGCAGGTGTTTCTATAGTGACTTATTCTCATCCATCAGGCAGGCAATAAACACTTATTAAGTGCCTACTAGATGCTAGGCACTATGCTAAGGATACAAAGAAAAGCAAAAGACAGTCCCTATGAGGCCTCTACATTTAGACTCAGTGCCCAAGGGGTCATAAGATGTGAGCAAGGTGCTATCATTCCTCTTGCCCCTTATACAAGCACACAAATCTGGACCAGATCTGGACATGGTAAAAAAAAAAATCCATACTCTGGGTTTTTAAAGCAATGAAGGATGGATTTCCCAGATACTGAAATGGGAGAAGATATGAAAAAAATTGAGAAAAGTCACAACTTGTATTGCAAAAAATGGTGATCCAATAGACATCAGTAACAACCATTCCACATTTATATCCCAATCTCTAAAAACTCTTTATGAAAGTAATCTACACTTGCATTAAAAAATATCTTTGAAGAAAATAGAAGAGAATAAGCAAATTTTCATGCACAATTTTCTAAAAGTGTCTTTATCTTCACAAATACACAACTGAAAGCCTTAGAGCAACTTACTGAAGGGTATAGGGAACATAACCTTTTACTGGGGCTTATTATTTACTGATTTTTTCAAGCACTTGACTCAGCAAAATGCAAGTTCAGAGACTCTCCTTGTTCAATGGGTCTTCCATGTCTATGTCAAACTCATGAGATTCCCTGATTGATATAGACAGAAAATTTTGTTCAGCAACCCTCTGATTCTCAATATTAAGCAAAGCATAGAACAGGAAGACTACATGTTAATCAGACTACATACCACCAACACAAAAGATGTACTCTGCAAAATCCCAAGGGAAGAGGAAGTATACAATCAGAACTCGGAGAAAACCTAGTCAAGCCCTCACATGTTACAGATGGGAAAACTGAGTCCCAGAGCAGTGAAGCGATTTGCCCAAGGCCACACAGGTAGCATACGGCAGCGCTGAAATACAAACCTAGGTCTTCTGGCTCCCAATACAGAGGTACTGCATCATGGCGTGGATCTCTTGGGGTGGGGGTAAGGTATTCTGTAGTATTCTGATGCTTGGTGCCACCACCACACTATCGCCTGTGATAAGAAGCAACTGGACTGGATTATCACTGAGGTCCCTTCCAGCTCTAAAACTATGATCTTGGAGCCACTCAAAAGAGATTGACAATAATCTATACAGAAAAAAAATGGAAAAAGAATCCATCCAGACTATAACAGGGAGCTGGACTGGCCACTCATTGAGTTAGTGCATCAGTGTATCTGTCTTGGAAGGATTCAAGGTAGACAATGAGCTGAGTCCAGAGTCAAACAGCAAGAAGAAGACTTGGACTGCATCTGAGAAACTGTGCAATGTTTTCAATGACTCCAAGCTGCAATATGTTTAAAAAAAAACAAAACAGACAAACCATCTTTTTCACATCAGTATTCTTCTGGTGAGACTGCAGAGCTACAATTCATAGAACACGACTATCTCAAAAGAATGAGAATTATTAGGGGTGACACAAAGGACAATGGGGACACACTGAGGGCATATGCAGGATGCTGCACACATGGCTTGAGGACAAGAACTGGCATGAAAGATGTCCAAGAAACGTATAATTGGAAAAGAAGGCAGATTGTGGAGCACAAGCAAGTAATAACAGAGGGGCATACCAAGAACTGCACTGTGCCCCCATAATGTAGATCCTCAATGGAGGATTCCTTCTGCGAGGGATTCATAGTGGCCATAGATACTTTATGATCTATATCACTGGAAAAAGTACCCACTTTGCTGAGAACATATCAGCATTTAGGTTTAAGGAATATTTGCACAGAGCGAGATATAGATAACATAGGTCCAATGGCTACTGGTATGGAAAAAATTCATAGTAACTTCCCAAACACCTTCTCTAATGTGTTTCTTCACGCCAATTACAAAAAACTGAGGATGGAAACTTCAGTAACTTTGGCAGTAGTGGCTTCAGAAGTTACAATTTGTGGACTGGGAGAAAATACAAAAGAATGAAAACTGATGGGTAAAAAAAAGTGGAATTTCCAGTATGAAAGTGTAAGAATCAGATATGTTTTATGGCTCTCAAACTTCAGAGGGGAAATATATGCAACTTACACAATTAGTAAATGTTGCTACAAACATTTGCAATGTATCTAAATATGTTTATTTTGATCTTTTGTGAGGTAGGAACCTTTTAGCTATCAGGAAGTAATATGAACAGGGACTCTAAATATCATTTGAATATAAATGAATAGGAAAAACACTGTATCCATATTAATGCATGTTACTTAACACTAACACGAACAAACAAGAGGTTAAGACCACATAAATTATTCAAATAGCACTTCATTCTGCCCTAATTTTGTTTTCAAAAGAGCATAGCATGGTACCAAGTGAATTGGAAATACCTGAAATTGACAATAGTGTATCCACTGAAAGATAGATTTTTCTATTTTGCTTTCAATTTCTCTTACTTTCTCTTTGCTAAGATTTGAAAAAGAATTTTTTAAAAACTCCATGGTCTATACTAACCTTTCTTCTCTAGGGAGTTTAGATTTGGATCAAAAGTGTATTTCCATCTTTGTCTTGTGTTAGTACCATACATCCTCTGAACTGTCTACTCTGACATGACTTAGAGCCTGCCTGAATTGGATTCACATGTGGTGATGCGGGAAAACCTTCTAAAACATCTGCTTACATTGTGTCTGGTTTTTAACAATTATCATTCCTTTTGTTTCCCTGGAATAATTAGTTCCTAATTATATTACTCCACCATAACATCTCTCACATTTGTACTTTCCTTTCCAATCCTGCTAGCACTAGCCTTAACCTTTCATATATTGACTGGATTATTTTATGACAACTACCTCCTAACTAGCTATCTTTTCTTTCCAGTCTCTTCGTGCTCTAAGTCTCTCTAAGCAAGTCAAACTGAGAGCCAGATTACTGGTCCTAAAACACCTCTTTGCACATACTGCCTCTCTACTTTCTCAAACCTAACTTGTTTCATGATTACCTACAGAATAAAATCCAAACATCTTTAATTTGGCACTTTACAGCAACTCACTCTCTGTTCACAACCATTATTTCCTGCTTTTTCTCTAATTTCACTCCTACTTTCTATAAAGCCTCTGCTTTGGCCAAACTTTATTTGCCATCTTTTCTACTCTCCTCAGCCCATATACATACTAAACTTTCCCACTTACTAAAAAAAAGGGGGGGGGGCTTTTTTTTCTTTCTCTCTTCTTCCCAAAACTTATAGAAAAAAACACCCTCATTAAAAAAAATCATGATTGGAAATTATTGGAAAACACCCCAAATCTATGATAATGTGGTAAACACTCCATTTCCATCTCCTCTGTAATTCTTTATGGGCACAAGATTGTTTCTTTGTTCCTTTTCTACCTACTTTTTCATTTATTAACAAAAGATATAAAAGTTAAAACATGATATGAATAAAACAAACTCTTATTATGAATCAGATATCCTTGGTGCTACATTCAACTGTCACTAAGTTCTGTTACAAAAACCTCTGGTTTTTATGTTATTTTTCTCACTCGTAGTCTCAGGGCTTCTTCAATGCTCTTTCCTCTCTGTTCCAGACAACATGCCTGTCATCGCTTTGTGCTCACTTTGTACATATTTTGCATTTAGTCATCTTTGTAGATCTTTTTCCAGTAAAATGTACATTTTTATCTTTAACACCAGTTAGCAACTGCAGCAATTACTTGCAGAGCCAATTGTGTCTTTGCTTCTTGTTCATGATTCTCATTCTTCTAAAAATCTTTGCTTTAAAAAGTCATTCCACCCTCTATACCACACCTCAAAGTGAATTCTTTCAGCTGAATCCTGGGATGGGATGAATGAGGTTCAGAGAGAAGCAATGATGTGGGAAACGGAGCAATTTGTAGTACACAGAGGAAACCCATATTATCTCTGCACTATTTATGCTAAAAGAGAAGGGAAAAGGTCTGTGTACCATTATCTTAAAGACACTTTAGTCATTTAGGAGGGAAAAATGGTACTGATTCACTAAGAGTAAATGGGGCAGGAGCGGGGGGAGACAGGAATGAGCATAATCCCACCAACAAAGCAGGTGAGAGTCTATTTGTTTCCTGACCTGCATGGGATTAATCTTCACAGAACGTTCAAAGCACTCCACACATTCTTTAAACTCTTTGTTGCGAAGATGAAGGAGCCCCTTGGAACGCTGGGCACGAGCACTTCGATGACTGGACAGCTCCCAGGCCTTGTCATAGTAATGGTGATCTCGAAGCACATCTCCAAGCAAACAATATAAAGATGGTGTTTCTTTCTTCTCTAATTCTTGTCTTAAGATTTCTTCTGCCTGATAATAACAGAAATAATTCAATTGCTTAATAAAGAAAGCCAACGGCCAATCTAAAGCATGCAATACATTACTCAATCACAGAGTAATCCCACATGTTTCCAAACTTTTATTGGTTTCTTAGGAATACCTATCCAACTGAATAAAACATCTTGGACACAGACTGAATTAGAGATGAACACCAGAAAAGAACTACCCTTCCAAGAATACTTACGATTAAGGGAGAAAGAAGAAATAAGTCAACTCCATTGTTTGAGAGTTATGTGCCTGCTTTGACCATAAGTTGTAACACCAGACAGGCAACTTCACACCCAGACTGTGAAGAAAGATGTGTGAAATATATACATTATCGCTGACCTATCACGGAGGGAATCACAAAATCTCAGCATAGGTGGGGATCTCAAAGTCTACATACAAGGCAGGGAAGTGGTACAGAAGATAAGATGCTGGGCCTGGAATCAGAAAGACAAGAGTTCAAATCTAGCCTCAGACAATAGCTACGTGATCTTAGGCATATCACTTAACTGCTGTTTGCCTCAGTTTCCTCAACTGTAAAATGGGGATAATAATAACACCTATCTTGCAAGGTGGATGTGAAGCTCAAATGAGATAATATATATGTAAAACTCTTAGCATAGTACCTGGCACATATGCTAGTTATTATCGTTTCTGTTCCTGTTGTTATATTCCAACATATATATGTTCCAGCTGAACAGGATTTTCCTCTAAATCATTTTCCCCACCACCACATGGTCCTCCAGCCTCTGCCTGAACTCTTCCAGTAAAGGTACAGGAATGATAATACTAGTTTAAATGTATTATATATATTTATATATAATTTGTGCTATAATGTATTTATATATTTTCTATATTTAATATCTATGCATTTATTGTGTATTATATATTTTATATGAAATGTATTTTATATACACATACACACAATATACAAATCACCTCAAAAGGAATTTTATTCAACAAGCATTTATTAAGCACCTACTATATGCAAAGCATAATGACAACAATGAATCACTCTTTACCCCTCAAGGAGCTAATATTCTATTGGCATAAATACGCATAAGCAAACATAGAATAATTGAAGGAGGGTCCAAATACTAAAAACTGAGGCTAGCAGAAAAGTCTTCATGGGAGCAGGAGGCACCTGAGACAAGCCTTGAAAGAAGATAAGGATTCAGAGGGGCAAAGAGAAGGAGTAATTTCGTTTCAAGTACGTGAGGATAGCTTGTAAGAAAACACAAAGAATACTAAAGAGAGATCCATCTTTATTATGTCTTATTGTGTTGTGCATCTTTGTGTGTGGTGGTATAAGTTGTGATGTTATGTTGTGCTATGTTAAGTCATACTATACTTCACACTTCTGACTCCTCACTTTCCTAACTCCTGTTGCCACCATTATGGGCTTTAGCTGTCTACTGCCTACTGGGACTACAGGCCAGGGCAACCCTTTCAAATCAGTTTTATTTACTGTCAATGAAAAGCATTATTTTAAAAACTCGAGAATGCTAGAAAATATATGTGTGTGGATGTATATGTATATACATATATATGTGTGTATATATGTGTGTGTGTGTATGAAATCAGACAAAATAATACTGTCAGCCCTAAAAAGCCTTTCCACAAAACAATTGCCTCCTCTTCCAAACTTGTATTAAATTTGATCTTATCTATGAAGCCTTCCTAGCTCTTGTCCCACTTGGCTCCACTCACTTTGAGAACCAAAGGCCAAAATGTAATCACAGGTTTAGATACAGATTTTTAAAATTAACTTGCCCAAGAAAGTTTTCACATGTCACTAACTTAGAGCCAACTCACGTCCCAAACTAATTTTGTCCATATCATCTGCCCCAATGCACTTCTCCCCTAGAATCCACAATACCCTCCTCTTTGAAAACCACTTACCCACAAATGGGCAACACAACCCTAGCGCCTCACAGTGGCCAGGGCCAAACCAGGAGTCATTTTAACTCTGAGCATGGTCCTAAGTATTTCACAGGGATGTGGACCTCTAAACAAAGTGCCCCAAAGCACAGTTGGAATAGTACTGTATATTTTGTCATTTATATGTTTTTGTAAGTTTGTGTTTCTGGCTTTCTAAGAGCAAGGGTCATCACCATTTCAAAGCTAGGCTGGTTACCATGTGAGTACCTGCAGAATTTGAGCACACAGTATCTGTCCCTCCAAAGGCCTACACTTTATTCATAGAAAAAGAACACTGACATGCCAAAAATTAATTTAGGAAATTTGGGTGGTTTCAAATTATCTCACAGAGCAACCTCCATTCTCTTCTTGACTATTTTACTTTGATGGTGGTAAGGGAGGAGGAGGAATGAGTCACATGGAAAGGTGAGGAGTATTGATGTTATGCAGCTGTATGCTATTAACCAATGCTGATTCCAGGTATTTCACTCTCTGCCAGACAAACTGTGGGGTGTTAAGAATGTTGAGCTTTTTTTTTTTTGGGGGGGGGGAGGTGACTGGCAGAGAGGCAAAAAAACACAAGGCCCCTCTTTAGGGTAAAATGTTCTATTTTTAATTTTTTTTTCAATGTTCCTAGGCCCAAATTTATGTGTTGGATAAATTAATTTGTTTCTCCTTGAAATACTGACACCTCTCCCTCTTGCCAAAACAATGATCTTTCCCAAGGGCAGAATTCACATGCAATATGTTTCCTCTATTCCCTAGTCACATTTCACTCCTCAGTCTATGCCACCTCCTTTCCAAAAGGCCCTCTTCTCTCTACTTATACATTCATTTTCAATCAGTGGTCTTCAAAGAGCACATCTTTCATAGCACAGTGTTTTTCCCCTATTAGAAATGTTACCCAAAAATGTTCCTTTTGCATTGGCTGACTGCACTATGGCACAGTAAAGGCACTATAAAGGGCTATGCTGAGCTTCTGCCGAGTCTCACGTGTGGGTAGCAGGAAATTTTCAGGGCATGAAAAAGATATATCATTCCTAACTGTAGGCTGATACATGAGCAATGAGCAAATAGAAAAGCAAAATTTTTGAGCATGCAAGAGGTTATTCAGGTAAAACTCTATTCAATAAGGTAAAAAACTGACCAAAATATGCAAAAAAATGTAATAAAGAACTGCCTGCAAAATTTCTGGAACACATCTGCAGAAAATTTATTAGATTTTTAAAACTCCAGAAGTGCTGCCACTGCCCCAAAATGGACAGTTTTTGCAATGTATTTGTTGCAACTTGTCCCATGACTCTAATTTTTGTTCTTAGTTCACTTTTAGGGAGATGGGTAAACACTGATGATGGATCTCAATATAAAATTAAGTACATTAAAAGCCTCAAGGAGGGCCTACACACACCAGTGGAAAATACACAGGAGTTGGACTAAATGAGATACGACTAAGAGAATTTCATTCAGTACTTGGCAAGATCTGTGATTTCATTAGTGTGGTTACTTCCTCCACCAACAAAAAACAATGCTGCTTCATTTCATAAGTTTGCTATGAAGCTTAGACTCAGAGAAGAAAAAAAGACAATGGACCTCCTTTCTTTGCAGAGGTGAGTTTCTACAGGTTGGTATATCTGCATATACTGTCAGACTCCACTGATGTGTTGGCTAGTTTTGCTGAACTGCTTTTTTCCTTATTTTTTTATTCTTGGTGACAAGGGAAGTTTCAGTGGGTAGGGAAGGGGCGTATTTTAAAATGAACGTGATGTAAAAACATAAGGTATCAATAAATACTGAATAAAAAACAAGCCGAGTAAAAAATTCATCAGTGGTAGCAAAACTTTTGGTAATGAGCTTCTTTGTACTTAACTAGGCTGGTCTTCTGATGATAACCACATGGTCCATTGCCAGATTTTCTAGCTTAGAATGACAAAATCATTCATTTAGAACTGTGGAAGAGACTTGAGAGGTCATCTCCTCACAGAACAGATGAAGAACTAAAGCCCAGAGAGATAAAGTAACTTGTTCAAGGTAACACAGATAGTAACAAGCTTTGAACCCAAGACTTCTGACTCCAGATGCAGAATTCATTGCATTTCACCACACTGCTTGACAGGAGTGGAACTTCTGCTCCACTGGTACATAATTCAGGAACCCAGGTTTACATCCATACAACAAAGAAGCATCAAATTACAACTCTAATTTCTTCAAAGACCTATCATCATCTGGAAGGAATGAGATCCCTGAACTCCCTTATTCTATTAGGACAGAAAATCAGCAGCAGGAGACCACTCCAAACTTTCTGATCTTGCCTGAGGACCAAAGAGGCAACCAAAATGTGAGAGAATGACTTGGCTGAGATTTTTTCTCAAGAAGGTGGGATGGACTCAACAGTTTCTTCAGGGGGAAAAAAACTTGGTAACTAACTAGAATTTCTCAAAAAAAACAAAAATTTTATTGTCTTTATCAATTGTCATGAAAAGGTGACAATGTAGCTGGATGACCAGAGATAGGTCAAGATTAGGACTATCTACTGTAGGACCACAACAATGAACTGATATTCTTGGCAAGAAGTTAGGTCCAAAATGCACCTAGGTCCTTTACTTGAAGAGGTGGAAGACTATGGGCACAGAATGTTGCATTAGGCTGTCAGATGAGGTACCTACGTCAGTTTTGCTTAACTGTTTTTCCTTGTTACACAAGCAGAAATTCACTGAGAACACGGGAGAGAGAGAGGCAGTGGAGAATATCTTAAAATGAATGATGCATACATAGCGATAAAGTTTTGTTTTTTAAAGGAGGCTAAGTTTAAGCAATGGTGGTTTTAGGGTTACTTTTGTTTTTGAATACAATTGAGTGTGAAGGAGGAGACAGATGCCTTACAGATCTCTAAGGTAGAAGAAAGTCTTTCAGAACTATAGCTAAAACTGCCCTGCCCCCAAACCAATAGGTCATAACTTTAGGGAAGAGGGGGAAGCCTGGTTCCTTTTAACAGAAGGAAATAGAATCTGCTGGCCAGATGGAAAGGGCTCTTTTGTAAAAATGATTGGCCCACAGAGTCGATGCCAAAGGAAGCAAAGAACAGTTGGTGTTGTCTGATCTTCTTAAGGCTTTCTAGGTGAAAACAAAGCTCTCCTCACAGCTAGAACACAGAGCTAGAGCTGTGTCAGGGGATGATATTTTGATTGATGCAGAATTAGACACATGACTTGAAGGTGAAATTAGGAAAGAAAGATAAACAGTTATTTCCCTAGGCTATTCTAATGAGCAAAGAAAGTGTGTCCCTGAGCCTATAGTTTGTTAACCATTCTGGTCACGATGAGCACTACTGGAGAAAGAGGCTTATGGTAAAGTGCCAGAAAGGTTAGGATCACATTAATGATTGGAGGGTAAGGAGGCTCAATAGTCTTTGTAAGAAATGAGGAATTGAGGGGTTTTTGTAACTGAAAGAGTACCCAGCCATGGGCTGTATTTAAAGAGAAACAGTCAAACATTAAGATCAGAAGGTACAAGGATAGTGGATACCTATGAACATTACCTTCTCTGGGTGTAACGGCTCGAACGTTCCCTAACACACCCGATTGTGAATTATTTCTGCTTATAGGGACAGAACTTTCTGACCACTTCTACGGCCTCAGAACGTCAGGGAGAGGGTAGAGATTAAGTTCGCAGTCTGAATGATGGGAACTTGAAACACAGAACAGAGAATCATAACTTTCAGAGCAACAAAGGACCTTAGAGGTCATCTAGTCTTTCTTCCCTTGTTTACAGTAGAAGAAACTGAGGCCCTGGAGTGATGTGATTCACATAAACGAGAAGTGGGAGAACCAGCATTTGAACTCACATCTTTTGACTACAAGCCCAATGTTCTTTCCATTCCATAACAGTAGCTGCTTGAGCCGATATGGGACCTCTCTTAATCTGAAGGCGGAGGGGTTCAATGGAAAGATCACTAGTTCTGGAGTTCCAGGACCTGGATTCAATACCTAACTCTGCTGCTTGCTACCTGTGTGACATTAGGCACTCTCTTCCTTGGGGCTCACTTTTCTCCTCTCTAAAATGAAAGATCACCTCTGAAGTCCTTTCCAGATCTAAATCTGTGATATATCTAACACTAGCATTTTGACTAGACCTCATGAGTTAAATGGAGGAAGAGGGAAGCACACCACCTCAGAACCTGAAACTGTCACTGACCACCTCCATGACTTTGGCCAATCATTTAACACCTCTGGGTCTCAAGTTCTTACTCAATACTGCCATATCCACCTCATTGGTCTCCCTGCCCCTAATCCTGCCCCTTTCCAATCCATCCTCCATCCAGCTCTCAAACTGACTTTCCTAAAGGACAGCTCTGCTTGAGACACTTTAGAGTGACCTAGTAACTCTAGAATAAAATAAAAACACACATTACTAGCATTTAAAGCTCTTCACAGTCTGGTTCTAGACTATCTTTTCATGCTTATTGAACATTACCCTCTTTCAGACTGAGACATATCAGTCTACTTGAAGATTATTCACTCAAGCATTCCATCTCCAGTCACTGTGCTTATGCACTGGCCATTCCCCATGCCTAGAAGGCACTCACTCTTCACCCCGGCTGCTCCAAAGCCCTAGGTAGGCCCCTTTAAAGTTTAGCTCAAGTGCCACCTCCTACAAGAAACCACACCTGATCTCTCTAGGTGTCAGTAGCCTCCCCATGTCCCCTTTATGTTGCTTTGTAGATATTTTGTCTTGACTTATCTGTATATATCTTCTTTCCCTGCAGTGAAATGTAAGTTCCTTGAGGGTAAGGACAGTTTCAAAAAAAGACTAAAGTCATTGCATCCCCATCTAGTATAGTGCCTTGCACACAGATGACAATAATAGCTTGATGAATGAAAAGAAACTGGACTGTGAACGCTAAGGCCCAGTCTGCCACTAAAACCTTTGAAGCAGAGTGTATTGTAGAAAACTGCTTTCTTAGAAGAGTATTTTAGACAAAAACAGCATAGTTTGTAGCTAGTTTAGGAGTGGAGGGTTCTATCTTTGGCAACTGCTATTTCTAAGAGATATGGTCATGGACTGACCACTCAATGGTACTGTACAGCTGGACAGTACAAGGGGCTTGCTATACTGCTGTCAACTTCTGATAGGGGGAATCACTAACTGATGCCCCAGTGTCAGATCTCTATGACCTAAATAATGAGAGGGAAACACATGGGTGTCCCCTTGTTTGTTGATATAGACAGAGAAGAGGAAACACTAGAGGCCACATGTTGATGTCCCTAACATAAACAGAGAGGCAGGACACACATCCTCCCAGCAAGTCACTCAATTAGGGATACTCCGATGAGGCTAAAAATCTTGGAAAGACTCCATGCAGTGAGAGAACAGCTCTCTCTTCTAACAGCTGCCAGACACAATCCTTTCATCTTTGGAAAGAAAGAGGCAAGCTCTTCCTGGACTGAATTCTTGCTGTATGAGCAAGAACTGGGAGGTGAAAAGTACAAGACACACAGGCCCCTTCACCTCACCCCACAAAGTCACTCCCAATCACAGCTCTTTTTGTGTGGTAGTTCCTAGCACTAATCTTTGTCCCAGTAAGCAAACTGTCCACTCACAGCATTCTACATTTAGGTGCCTTATAGGAGTTTGCTCTGGCCTGGTTTTAGGAGGACAAACCGCCAACACAAATATTCCAAGTCCAAAATATATTAGAATAATTAGAAATGTAGCTTTGGGCAGGCTGTTCATTTGATCAGCTAATCACCTCCTGTTTTTGCATTATAAAGTAATATAGTATTTTCCATATTTGGCCCATTTCTCCCATTTGAAGGAAACACAGTTTAAATTTACTGATTTAATTCATGTTTTAAAAACAATTAAGCAGTGACCACTACGAGAAAGAAGAATCCCCCAATGCTTTCAGCCCTTACAGCCCTAGATACTTAAATCTGGTTGCTCTCCTTTTTCATTCATTCGGGAGAGATGAGATCTGAAGGGAGAGAATATCACAATCTCTAATGTGTTGCCTTCTCTGTCAGTATGAGTGCAACAAGGGCTAGAAAGATGTTTCTCCCCTTATCATTAAATTGTTGGTAAACAGCACTTACAGCAAGAATCTTCCCCTAAGTCAAAAATGACAACAAGCACTTGCCCTTCAGACTTGGGCCAAATTGACTCTACAAAAGAGAGGAAAACGGAGTTTTGTGAGTCAAATGAGTTCAAGGAAATACTGCTGGCAAATGAGAAACAGTTCTGACACCTACTTTATCAGTCTATATTCAAACATGTGATGGCCCCCTTATGATGTCCATGTCTGACTAAAAAAAGTGGAGAAAATCTCAAAAGTGGGTGGGTACTCACACATGCTTCTAGATCACAAAACTTGTGTTTTTCTGAATCTTCTATTTAAAAGAATATTATGCCATTAACTAGGACTGAAACTTCACAAAACCCTGAATTAAATCAAAATGGTTGAGATTAGTTCAATTGTAAGAAGGTGCTATTTTAGGAAAAAAATATTTGCTAGCCTCTTCGGGGAGAGGCAATATTGCATAGCAGATAGAAAGCCATCATTGAAGTCAACAAGATTTGGATTCTATAACAACCACATTGTACGATGACTGACGTTGACAGACTTAGCTCTTCTTAGCAATGCAAGTATCCAAGACAACTCCAAAAACTCACGATGGAAAATGCCATCCACATCCAGAGAAAGAACTTTGGAGTCTGAATGCAGATGGAAGGATACTATTTGCTCTCCTTTCTTTTGTTGGTTTGTTTTGTTTCTTTTTTCTCATGGTTCCTCCCATTAGTTCTAATTCTTCTTTAATGTGAAATGTGACTAATGTGAAAATATGTTTAACATGAATGTATAAGTAGAGCCTCTATCAGATTGCATGCCATCTTGGGGAGGGGGAAGGAGAAAGTGGGGGAAGAAAACTCAAAACTTAAAATCTTATGGAAGTGAATGTTGAAAACTAAAAATAAATAAATTTATTTTTTAAAAATTTGGATTCCACTTCTTGACATATACTGGTTGTGTGGCTTTGGGCAAGTCACTTAACCTGACTGTTCCAGGCAATTCTCTCAAACTATAAATTGCAGCGTAGCTGCAGACCAACATTGGCACAGGAAGGTTTCTCACCCTGAGGTTCCCTGTACCAATGAAATGACCAGCTGAGTTCCTATATTTTCCTAAGAAAAAACTTCAGCCCACATGTAAACTTCTCTGCAAATGCAATATAATAAAAATTGGTGATATAAGTATTTGTGTTTGATAAGTTTTGAAATACATAGGATCTAAATCATCTCTGATGTTTTGTTGTAATTCACAAAAGATGCTTAATAATAAGTCATAGCAAACCTCACCCTCGCAACTGACCTTTCCTCATATTTCATTGAAAAAAATTAAGATCATTCATAGACAGCTCCCTTTTCTTCCTTGTTTCTCATTTCACATCTTCATCACAGAAGATGGCTTCTGCCACATTTGCACCTTCACTCCATCTCACAGGAGGGTTCTCCTTGCAAGGCAAACTGATCTACATCTACAAGTGATCCCATTCTATCCCATCTTCTCCAAAAGATTGCCCCCTCTACCATCCCTATCTCACTAATCTCCCATCTCTCCGTGTCTATTGGCTGCTTCCCTACTGCCTACAAACATTCCCATGTTTCCCTCATCCTTAAAAAACCCTCGTCTGAGTCCTCCATCCCTAGCTATTGTCCTGTATTTCTATACTCTTTTATGGCTAAATTCCTTCAGAAGTCATCTCTAATAAGTGCCTCCACTTCCTTTCCTCTCACTGTCTTCTTAACTTTCTACAGTCTGGTTTCTAACCTCATCATACAACCAAAATTATTCTTTCTAAAATTACCAATATCCTTTTAATTGCCAAATCTCACAGCATTTTTCAATCCTCATCCTTCTTGACCTTACTGCAGCCTTTGACACTGTTTATTATTCTCTTCTCCTTGATACTGTCTTCTATGTTTTGTGACACTATTTACCTGTCTGGACACTCCTTAATCTCCTTTTCTCAATCTTCATTCAAGTCATGCCCACTAATCATGGGTGTCCCTAGGGCTTGGGCCTGGTCCCTCTTCTCTTCTCACTCTATGTTATTTCACTTGGTGATCTCATCTGCTCCCACTGTTTCAATTATCAACGCTATGCTGATGCTTCTCAAATCTATCCTGCCCTAAACTTTACTCTGCTGATCTCTAGTCTCTCATCTCCAGTGGCTCCAAATGGATGTCCCACAGACATCTTAAACTCAACATGTCCAAAACTGAACTAATTATCTTTCCCCACAAACCCATTCCTCCTAACTTTCCTATTATTGTTGAGGGTACCGCCATCCTTCCATTCAGTCATGCTCAAAATTCCTTATTCTCTCTCATGCCCATATCCAATCTGCTGCCAAGGCATGTACACTTTACTTTCATAACTTCTCTCACATACACGCTCTTCTCTCCTCTGATACTGCTATCACTCTGGTGCAGACCCATGTAACCTTAGGCCTGGACTATCATAGTAGCCTGGTGGTCGGTCTCTCTACCTCAAATCTTTCCCCACTACAGGCCATCTTCCACTTAGCTGTCAAAATGATCTTCCTAAAGCTCAGATCTGGCCATATTAACCCTCTACTCAGTTAACTCCAATGGCTCCCTATTTTCTCTAGGATCAAATATAAAATTCTGTTTGGCATTCAAAATCCTTCATAATCTGACCTATTGTGACCTCTCCAATCTTCTTACCCCTCAACCCCCTCACAACCCCTGCATACTCCCTTTGTCTCCCTCTCTCTATCTCTCTCTCTGTTTCTCTGTCTCTCCCTTTCCTTCTCTCCCTCTCTGCAATCTAGTGACACTGGCTTCTTGATCATTCCTCCCACAAGACACTTTATATCCCAATTCTAGGCATTTTCACTAGATATCTTCCCAGTCTTTAATTCCCAGCTAAAAATCTACATTCTCTAGGGAAGCCTTTCCCAATTCCTCTTAATACTAGTGCCTTCATTCTGTTGACTATTTCTTATCTGTCCGGTATATAGATTGTTTGCACATACTTGTTTACCCGTTACCTCTCCCACTCTGCTGTGAGGTCCTCGAGGACAGAGATTGTCTTTTGCCTTTCTTTGTATCCCTAGCCCTTAGCACAAATCCTGGCATATTACAGTCATTTAATAAACATTTAATGATTAACTACAAATAACCACACGTTCATAAAATACATGCATTTCATATACATTAACATAATTTACATTTTACAGAATGGTTTTCAACATTTTAAAAAGCAACTGGGGAGGGAGGACAGAGAAAAGGAAAGAAAGATACCAGAATATAGTAAAACCCTTCCCTAAGGAAAGAGTAGGGCAATTAGATCCTACTCAATTCAACAAACATTTATAAAGCACATAGTATGTCCAAGGAAATATACAAAAAAGAATATTCAAAATTTGCTGCTTCAGTGTCAAAGGAATGCTTATAAGGAAGGAGGAAACTTTACCACATTTCTAAGTCAAGGACTCCAGATTCTTTTTTTTTGGAGTTCATACTCTTACATTATTCATCTAAAATGTTAATTGAGACTTTTATATCTCTAACTTTTGATTAACCAAGGTGGATGGTCTACTTAGGGGAGAAAGGCAGTGTGGTATAGTGAAAAGAGCACCTGATTAGGAATCAGAAGATCTAGATTCAATAAGAGACCTTGGAGAAGTCTTTTAACCTCTCTGAGACTCAATTTTTTCATCACTAAAATGAGAAGGATGAGAAAGGAATCTCATGTCACTTTTTTAAAATCTAAAATTATATGATTCTATAGTACCGCAGAGCAAATTTTTAAGTCTAGATCGGCTTTGCCATAATACATCATTCACTTAATTCAACTGCTCTAAAAAAAAAAAAAAGAAACAATTGGTACGCCCAGGTAATAGAAATGAATTTTGCTATTAAGCTACACAAAATACACTAAAGATGATATGAATACATGCCCATTTCATAGACAAGTTATTTTTCATTATCTACTATTTTGGGTCACTTATGCTTCTACTTTCTTGCTTTAGCGTAGCCAAGAAAGAGTTGACTATAAAGTAGATGTAAAGGGGTGAATAAGTAGGCTTCCTCCAATCTCTCTGCCCAGACCATTCGCAGCTCCTTTTTCTCCCCTGTTCTTTATCTCACACCTCCCAGATGGCTTCTGTCACTACCTCTACCTTCACCCCATCTCACATAAGATGGTTCTTCTTACCAAGGCAAACTCCTCTACATACACAAGTGATCCAATTCAATCCTATTTTCTCCAGAAGACTGTCCCCTCTATCATCCTTACTTTCAACTAATCTTCCCTCTCTCCCTGTCTACTGTTTCCCTACTACCTATAAACATGTCCATATCTCCCTTATCCTTCAAAAAAAAAAAAAACCTCTCACTCGATCCACCTGTCCCCACCTAGCTATCATCCTATATCTCTCCTTCCTTTGTGGCTAAACTCCTTTAGAAGGCCATCTACAGTAGGGGCCTCCATTCCCTTTCCTCTATGTCTATTCTTAACTCTTTGCATTCTGGTTACTGAGTTCATTACTCAGTTGAAACTGCTCTCTCCAAAGTTACTAATGATCTCTTAATTGCCAAATCTGGCTTCCTTAATCCTTCTCCTTCTGACTTCTCTGCAGCCTTTACCGCTGTCACCGTTTTCTACTTAACATTCTCTTCCTTCTAGGTTTTCCTAGACAACGCTCTCTCCTGGTTCTCCTGCTCTCTGTCTTACCACTTCCCCTTCTTTGCTACGTGTCCACCCACACGATGCCAGTCCAGGGCTCGGGCCTGGGCCTCTTCTCTTCTGGATCGATCTTATTTCCCTTGGCAATCTCATCAGCTCCCACTGTCTCAATCATCATCACTGTGCAGGTCTGCCTGTCCAGCCCTGGCCTCTAGCCTTGCATCCCCAGCAATCCAGCGGGTGTCCTGAATGGGATTCCCCACTGACGTTCAAATCCAGCACATCCCAAACTGATCTCACGATTTTCCCCCAAACCCTCTCCTTTCTCTTCTTATTTCTCTACTACTGTCCAAAGCAGACTATGCTCCCAATGACCCAGGCTTACAACCTGTGGGTCATCCTGAAATCTCTCTCACTCTCCATATCTAATCTGCGGCCAGTGCCTGTCATTTCTACCTTCAAAACACCTCTCATACACGCCCCCTTCTCTCCCCTGACACTGCCACCGGTGGGTGCAAGCCCTCACGATGTCACGCCTGGAGTAATGCGACGGCTGAGGGGCTGCTCAGCCAATCCACCGTCCATTCAACTGCAGAAGCAATCTTTCTAAAACCTAGATTTCACCATGTCACCCCTCTATCCAAGCAACTCCAATGGTTCCCTGTTGTCTCCAGGATCAAATATAAAATCTTGTTTGCCTTTTGAAGCCCTTCATAATCAAGCCTTTCCCACCTTTCTAGTCTTCTTATCCCTTGGTGCCCTCTCCATGGACTCTGACACAGTGACACCAGCCTCCCTGTTGTTCCACACACAAGACATTCCATCTCCCAGCTCAGTACATATTTATACCTGGAACTCTCTTCCTCCTCATCTCTACCTCCTGGCTGTCCTGGCTTCCTTCAAGTCTCAGCTAAAGCCCCACCTTCTGTGAAGAGCCTTTTCTAGTTTCCCTCAATGCTGGTGCCCTCCCTTTACTGACTATCTCCGATTTATCCTCTATATCTGGCTTGTATATTGTTATTTGCATGCTGTCTCTCTCATTAGATTGTGAGCTCCTTAAGAGCAGGGACTGGCCTTTGCTTTTCTTTATATCCCTAGCACTTAGCACAGTGCCTGGCACAAAATATGAGTTTAGTAAATGCTAGTTGACTTACTGTTTTATACTACATTTTCTATATTTTCAACAGCTTTTTATCCATTTTAAATTTCAATTCACAAAGTTATTTGATTTCAGTATGTCCACCTAGTTGGACAGTTATAATCTAACACCCACTGATATCCTTTCAAGTTATGTTCATCTGGGAGAAGGAGGGGGGAAACAACAGTACTAGCAACCAACAGAAATATTGCAACATTTTCCCTATCACACAACATAAGGGTGGAATCCAACATGCATTACATGTCTGACAATTTGTCCTCCTCAAGAGGGACTGTCACACCCTTTGGACCTTCCTGAATAGGGTCTGCCAGCTGTTCTCCCTCTTAGTTACGTCACTTCTCTGTCCCACAGCTGACTACACAACAGGGAACCTATGGACATCAAGAAGGAATCGTCTAACTTTCTGCATCTTGCATGTGAAGTTTCCATATGTTGTTCTACATAAAACTGATGGAAGAACAGTTAGAAAGAAAACTAAAATAAAACGTAGTGGGTTCTAAAAGTTCACTGTTCTTCCTGAAACTTTTAATATCTAGCACACACACACACAATATGAACAGAATGAAGTGGGAACATCATATTGAAAAAAAGGTCTGGAAGAGCATATTAAATAAAGCACTTAGAGGAGAGATGGGCAATTGTGAAGAACCTAAACAGACATACCACACTGGAAAAAACAAACTATTTAGAAGATGCACAATAAATGAAGTGTCACATCAGTACAGATGATTTTCGGTTACATACCTTCCCATGATGTCCAGCTCGTTCATGACAAATGACAACATCTTCCCACATTTCTAATTTCTCAAAGATCTGAAGGGCTGAACTAGTGCATCCCAATTCGAAAAGCAAAGTTGCAAGCTGGCGCTAGGAAAAGCAAGTTAATATGAGTTAACACTTCTTAATACAGACAGGAAGACATATATATGGAATGCAATGTATAGAACATTATGTATATATGTGTGTATATGTGTGTATATGGAATACTCTATGTGTATACACACACGCACATACACACGAGCACACGTAAAAACTTTAAACTGCACCAAGACTTTTAGACAACTCTCTCTCTCTCTCTCTCTCTCTCACACACACACACACACACACACTATACTAGGATGCTTGAGAGAGGCTTACAATCAGTGTTATTTTTGAGTCAAGTTAATATTAGTTGACATTCCCTGATACAGACGCAGAGTTATATATACATATAAGTGTGTGTATATATATATGCATATAGACACGCATGTGTATGTGCATGAATGTGTGTCTGCATGTACACACATACACATATCCCATAATGGTCTAACAATAGTCCACTTGAGACACTTGTATCTAGTGTTCAAAAACTGTTAACATTTATATAGCACTTCAAAGTCTATAAAGTACTTCACAAATATCTCATCTTATCAAGACAACTACCCTGGGAGGTAGGTGCTATTCCCCAGATTTACAGGTGAGGAGACTGAGGCAGAAAAAAGTTTAGTTATTTGGCCAGGATCCCACAGCTAGAAAGCTTCTGAAGCTGAATTTAAACTCAGGTCTTCCTGACTCCAGGCCGATACTCTTCTGTCTGTCTTTTCCTCTTACAGAGATCCTATTTAAGCGGTAAGGCCTACGTGAGACCAACATAGTATCATAATCACTCTCTTTAGAGAGGCGGATCAGCTGATAAGCAGAAAGCCTCTTTATTAGAATTCTGTGGAATGTGACCTTTGTTTAATAAGCTCTTGCTCCATAAAGAGTGAAGGTGGACACATATGAGAAAACTGAAGGAAGAGAGGTGGGGGGGGGGGAAGGGGGAGGGCTGTCTCTTAAAATATTTAAGAGAACAAAGGAGTATCAAATGCCCACAAGCACTTATATACAGAGTACTCCAAAAGTCTTAGTGGACTACATAATTGATATGTATTGCTGGTAAGTGGTAATACTATATTCATTGCTAATCTGTGAAGTCAGAAATGCCACATACAGAGATGGCTAGAACAGGAAAGCTTAAGTGCTTTATGCATACAAGAGAAGGGCTGTCAACTAGCCTACTTCTATCACAAAAGCCAGTTGCATCTTACTAATGTGGCCTGTTAGGGATAACTTTCTTAAAGATGTGGTTTTGGATTGAGATGCTGATTAGCTTTTCTGAACTGCTTTTTTCTTTTTTTTTTTTTTATTTTGTTATAAGGGATAGCTCTCTGGATGGGGATAGGAATATGTTAGGAAATGACAATCTAAAAACAAAAGATGCTAATAAAAATTAAGTTTAAAAAGATTGTGATTTTGATAACTTAATATGTAAACTACACAGGCTCTCATTCAGAACCAATTTACTCTTAATATAGATACAATTCCAATAAACTTAGTTCATCAGCTCACTCCTAGCAAGTTACATAGGGTAAACCACAGTGTGCAATGAGGAGGATAGAGTCCAAAAGCAAGGGAAGAAAAGGAGGAAGCTATATAAAAATAAAAGCTCAAAAAGCAAAGCTACTTGGGGCCAGTTAGCATAAGGTCAAATTCTGTACTATGCTATATTTTATAAAATTTCTATCCCCAATGGTGAAAATAAAGATGCAAGGTAAATGAACTACTGTAGTTCCTGAAGATGCTAGATAAATGAGCTCATCACCTCGCAATGACAAATTGATACTATCTATACATTTAATAAAACAAACTGTCCTAAATACTGAGGCATCTGCAATGTACTAATAATAAACCTTTAATTTTAAATAATAATAAAGATTCAGTACTTTTACCTACTTCAGTCTAACCTTCTCAAACTAACCCAAATCAATGAGGTTTTAATACACTATTCCCACAATATTTTAAATTCACTCAATTAGCAGTATTTCTACAGATACACATCATAAACAATTTGAAAGAAACAGTTTTTACAAAGTATTTTTCAAATATACTCCAAAGATATTCTTGGAGAACATCAACTTACTTAATGTTACAAATTCATTCCCATGTTGGGGGACTACTTTTAAGCTCTGGCGGCTAATAAATGGCCCTAAAAATGGAAGAAAAAGGAAAGACAGGAAAGTAGGTGAGGTTCCTGAACAAGACACTCCTTCATCTTAGTGAGACCAGAATAATAATTGGCTTTTCTCTTCATCATCACACTCTTCCACTTAAAGCCCCTTCCTCCTTGTGGTGAGGCAGTAGCTTGAGGTCTTCAAAGGTTCTATCAGTGCATCACAGACTTGGATAGGCATTACAGCAAGCTAGAAAGGCTCAGAGTGGCCTGCAACAAGGATGGATGATGGACTATACCTCTGTCTTCCAAGACTAACCCCCAGCCAAGTTTTGAATAATTCATCACCAGGCTGGCTGGAGAAGGATTGAATTTTCAGCCATAGCAACTTTCGAAATTCGTCTTAAGGGGTTGAGGGCTTGCAGTCTGTCTTAGCACTCACATTAATGGCTGAATCCCTGAAGTTCTAAAGTTTCGTTAAATTACTTCATGGATTAGTGTGATGACAGGGTTTCAAAATTTTTTAACAAGAAGAAAACCATTGTCCCAAAAGTGACAAAATGATAAAAAGAGAGAAATCTGAAAGGCTACCATTAAGATTAAAAAATGACTCTCTGTGTGAATATAGATACATAGATTGCATGTGTGCGATACACACAAATAAAAGGTTTAAACTGCACTAAGACTTTTGGAACACCCTGTATATTACTATATCAGTGTCTCTTTCTTTCTCATGCACACAAACACACACACACACACGCACACAGAATCATTATATATGTATATGACATCTTACTTTTCACACATATATAACTTATAATACCTATTTATTATATATAAATTTATAAACAAATCTGTGTGTACATACACACATATTCACACACACACATATATATGCACACACTTGATTGTGGGAGTGTAGATGGCAACTCATCTGAAGTTTATAGTCTTAGAGAGTTACCTTGGGATCAGAGGGGTTTAGTGACACATCCATGGTCCTATAGCCAATATGTAACAGAAGCAAAATTTGAACTCAGGTCTTTCTATTTTCAAGTCCAGCCCTCTATTCACTATGGTGCCTCTCAAAGGTAAATATGGAACACAATGGAACAGACAGAAAGAACAATAAATTATCCTATCATGTAACATAAACATGAACTATTGGGGGAAATCACAGTATTTTGAGATATTTTCAAAACCTGAATAGGGAAACCTGAAAACTAAAGTATTCGTTTGGGAATGTGTTCTGAATAGACAATACAAATGGGTCTCTGAGTAAAAAGGATAGTGATTGCTCACTGTGAGATTATATCAATTATTCAGTGAAAAAGGGAGCATCAGCAATCTCTCCTGAATAATGCCATACAATGGCCAGAGCTATGAAGGTGGAATAACAATGACTTGGAGCAATGCCTGATTGTTCTAGACAGATTCCAAAGAAAAGATGGACATTCAACAGACATAAGCTTTATAGTACTTTTACAGATTTTGATATTTTTATCCTACAAGCCACATGGTCCAAAGCATTTAACAAATTACGTAGTTCAGAATCATACAGATGCCAAAAATCTTTCAGCTGCTAACTTAACACCTTCCTGATGAAAAGGCTATTACTTTGGGAATGATGTATTAAAGCCTTTTACTTTCCAATATTTTTTGCAGACTACCTCAAAATATAAAAGGACCTCCAGCAAGCAAGCACCCAGACCTACTCATGTGTCACTGAACATTAAGATATAATCCATACTGTGAATCTATATTAATGTAACTGTCTAAACACATAGTGGTTTCATCACAAAGAAGCTACTGCCTGAATTCTGATGTATCTCTTTTTCTCCTAAGACAGCAATGGTTTCAAATTATTATTTTGATTACACTCAGATTAGAACTGTAGAATCACCTTGGGCATTTCCAGACTGCCTCTGCTAGGGCTGGAAAATACATCACTCCACTTTTTGGAAGGAGGGGAGGAACTCACAGTACTTAACCCAGGAAAGTGATCAATGAGAAGATAACAAGATTAGGAAAGAGGAAACTGAAATTCCAATCCTAGTTTCTTTACTAAGCTGTGTGTTCTTGGAAAAGTCAACTTACCTCAATAGGCCTTAGATATCTCAGAGGCAAATTAAGGAGCTTGTACTAAAGGACCACCAAGTCCCTTTCAGCTCTATCATTCCACTACATTAAGTCAGCACACCTGCACCACTGCAAAACTGTGAGTGGTAGAAACCAGGGACTGTTACCCTCATTCAGCGTTTCTCAAATTGCACCAGGTATTCATGCAGCTCTACATATGAGGTCCGGGCCAGGATTATCTTCCTACTGAACTCAGATACAAGGACCATATACAAAAAGTACCATGTACATATTAATATTATGCTACACACTTAATATGCTGTGATCTTACAAATAAACTTCCCCTCTTTAAAGAAAAAAAAACTTTTTGATGCCTTGGGAATAGTACAACTGAAATGTGACTATAGCTGCAGAATTAAGCCTTAAAAGTATGAAGTTTTTTGGAAAATAAATGCTTGTACCAAAACAGTTGTATTATTTCCAGGATTAATATGAGTATAGGTTTTTTTTTTAAACTCTTACTTCACTAAGATTCTGCAGACTGTGATTTTAAAGAAAACATTAACTGGGAGTAACAGTTATTCTCTTCTTCAGGCTAGATGTCCAACTGTTTTAATTAAAACTTTAAAAATTCAAACATGGTAAATTATAACTAGTGATTCAAATTAATAATTCGTAGCATCTGAGACCAGTGATTTCTAGTGAAATTTAAGAAACCACTTAAAGTAATGTCAAAAAAAAAAAAAAAGAGGTAGTGTTGAAATTAACCTGTATAGCCCAGCGTGTTGGCACCTGGCAACAATAGAAAATTTTCAGACGTTCCAATACAGAAGTATTCTTATCTTCAAATTGATCTGCAAGAGCCTGAAAAATAATAATGATGCAAGTTTAAGGAACTTATACACAAGAAAGAGTGTCCTAATAAACATGAAACTTAAAATTTTTAAAGCAATTTAACAAAACCATGAATAAAAAATTGACTAGGAAACAATGGTTTTATTTAACCACAATAATCCAGTTCCCCAAAGGCATATTCAAGATATATAAAGAACATCTACTTTCATATCTGTTAATGCAAATAAATTCAAATTAGCATTTCCATTCCAATTCTAATGAGTACTTTCTGGAATAAGTAAAATCCCATTGACCAATTAAAGACTTAATTGCTTAAGAATATTTTGCTGTTTATTGAACATAAACAAAAGCAGATTATCCTGACTATAAAGTTTTCTTCAATATTATTGAAATATAGCTTTGATTAAAGCAGTTATATGTGTAGTTGGAGTGGAATAACTGGATGACAGATGAGCAAAGGACTCATGTGTAGCATACTCTAGAATAACACATGGCCATGGAACATTAGGAAATTATACCAACAAACAGAGCAGCATGGCACTGAAGCAGCCTTCTTTGAAAAAGCACTGCACCTCTACAATGCCCTAAGGGGTAATAAGTAATGCAAACAGTGACCAGTTATCTAAACAGCAACTACAGCTGTAAGAGTTTTCACATAATCTGTTATTAAAATTAATATAGCAATTCTCTTTCACAAACACACAAACGCAGAACAATATCATCAGGATCACAAGACAGCTAGGAGCCAGCTTCACAAGGACATTGGAAAAGTGGTATGTTTTCTTTTCACCTCCAAATTCCTACAGATCTTAACTCTGAATCATCATGACCTTCTCTGCATAAATCACATCTTTTTATATGGTTTGACTGATTTAATTTGCTGCGTGGCTATAAGACTGTAGTATCTGATGAACTAAAGAGAGGTGCACCTTCGTGGGTGTGAGGAGACTGTGACTCATTACCCCCCACCCCAAAAAAATTACAAAAAGAAAGTAAAGGATGTCAACAAAGAATTGTATAAGTGAAAAAAAACAGATAACCATGCTAGTCACATAGCAAGAAAAAGGGATAAACTTTAGACAGTCAATGTGTTCCACTGGTATCCTTACAATGTCAAAAGAAAGCAAGGAAGAGTCTGAATATGTTGGCTGGACCAACCTGTACAAATTTATGGGAGGGCATGGGCAAGGGCAGCCATAGATGGACTATAATCAACATTACTGGAGGGAACATTAACAGCTCCATTAGAATACTGAAGATTATAGGATCATGGATTTAGAGTTCGAAGACCCTTAGAAGCCATTAAGTCTAACCCTTTTATTTTATAGATGAGGAAATAGAAGCTGATTTGAGTAGTGCTTTCACAAAAGGTGCTTGGGGTGAACTCTGACAAGTCTTAAGTGAAATATTCATCTCAACACACCTTTGAGATGCTTTCTAAAACATAAAAGGCTAAACAAATTAATAAATGCTTCTTGGATCGAATAGTCACACTAATTTTAGAGTTGTAAAGAACTACAAGGCAACAGCTAGGTGGCACAGTGGATAGAGCACCAGGCATGAAGTCAGGAAAACTCATCTTCCTGAGTTCAAATCTAGTCTCAGACACTTTTACTAGTTGTGGGACCCTGGGCAAGTCACTTAACCCTATCTGCTTCACTTTCCTCATATGTCAAATGAGCTGGAGAAGGAAATGGCAATCCACTCCAGTATCTTTGCCAAGAAAACCTCAAATGGGATCATGAAGAGTATGTACTGAAGAGTTAGACACAACTGAACAACAACAAAAAGGGTGAGAAATTTTTTTAGGCAGCTAGGTGGCTCAGTGGATAGAAGGATCAGTCTGGAGTCAAGAAGAGCTGAGTTAAATCTGTCCCTATATACTCATTTGCTATGTGGCCCTGGACAAGCTCTGGTCTTTTCATCAGGAATGATTGACTGTCCTCTATTTCATTAAATAGCCATTTTTCCCCCAAAGGACATCATATTCAGTTTTGCTAAATAGGTGATTCTTGGTTGTAATCCTAGCTCCTCTGCCCTTCAGAATGTGATACTCCAAGCCCTCTGATTCTTTCATGTAGAAGCTGCTAAATCACATGCTATGCAGACTGCAGCTCCACTATATTTGAGTTGTTTCTTTCTGGCTACTTTCTATTTGACCTGGGAGCTCTGGAATTTGGCTATAATATTCCTGGACATTTTTCATTTGGGGATCTCTCTTTAGGTGATTGGTGGATTCTTTCAATTTCTATTTCATCAACCAGTTCTAAATTATCAGGGCAGTTTTCCTTGATAATTTCTTGAAAGATGATGTCTAGACTCTTTTTTTGATCGTAGCTTTCAGGTAGTCCAACAATTCTTAAATCATCTCTCCTTGATCTATTTTCCAGGTCAGCTGCTTTTCCAATTAGAAATTTCACATTTTCCTCTATTTTTTCGCTCTTTTGATTTTGTTTTCCTGTTTCTTAATATCTCATGGCATCATTAGCTTCTACTTGATCAATTCTAATTTTTAGGACTTATTTTCTTCATTGAGCTTTTATATCTCTTTTTCCATTTGACCAATTCTACTTTTTAAGGAGTTCTCTTCAGTGACTTTTTGTACTTCCTTTTCCATTTGGCCAATTCTGCTTTTTAAGGCATTTTTCTCTTCAGTGGATTTTTGTGTCCCTTTTTATCATCAGTTTTTTAGGGTGTTATTTTCTTTATTTTTTTTTGTTCCTCTTTGATTCTTTGATTCAAGCTGTTGATTCTTTTTTCATGATTTTCTTACATCACTCTCACGTCTTTCCCTGATTTTTCCTCTACTTTTCTTGTTTGATTTTTAAAATCCTTTTTGAGCTCTTCTATGGCTTGAGACTAATTCAGTTTTGTTTTGTTTTGTTTGGGGCGGGCTTTGAAAATAGCGGTTTTGACTTTGTGGTATTCTTCTGAGTTTGTGTTTTGACCTTCCCTGTTCCCATAGTAACTTTATGGTCAGGTTCTTTTTGTTGTTGTTGTTGTTTGCTCATTTTTCCAGCCTATTTCTTGACTTTTAACTTTATATGTTAAAATCGGGCTCTGCTCCCAGGGTGGAGGGGCAAGCTTCAGGTATTTTGTGCAGCTGTTTTCAAAGCTAGTTCTGGGAGTTTGTAAGTTTTCAGTTCTTCCCAGGTGCTATGATCTAAGGAGAGGTGTGTTTACTTCTCTCCTGGCCTGTGCTCTGGTCTATGAGCAATCACAAGCATTCTTTTCCATTCTGGGACTGTGACCAGAAGTCCCACCTTCCTGTAGTCACAAATTCTGATGCACGAGTGCTCCACCTTGCCCTGGGACTGCAACCCAGGATTGCAACATAGGACTACAACCCAAATCTGCATATAGGCAATGCAAGAGAGTCCTGCACCTTGTGCCAGCAAAGGGACTTCTATATTCTCCTTCTGACCAGTTGTCTGACCCCCTTGCTGTCTGTGGGCTGAGAGATCTGAAAGGCGCCACTGCTGGCACTGATTCAATTAGCCCCAAAGCCTGAAGCCTGCTGCTGGTTTGCTGGGGCTCAGTCTGTTATTGCACAGTTTGCACTGGAGCTGGACTGCGTTCCACTCTCAACCCTGTGTGACAGACTTTTCCTGCCATCCATCTAAGTTGACTTGGGCTGCAAAAGTGTTTTACCCCACACTTTTATGGATTCTACCACTTCAGAATTTATTTTGAGGCATTATTTAAAGTTATCTGGAGGGGAATTTGGGAGAGCTCAGACAAGTCCTAGCCTTTTCTCCAGCATCTTGGCTCTACCCCCCAGAAATGCTTTTAATTGCATAAATTATCTTGCAGCATACATACAAAATCAAATAATTATTTGTTGTTCTATGTAAGGTATTGCCTTTTAAGATATAACAGTTTTGCTGCTGAAAAGAGCAGAAAAAATATTTTGATATAAAGAAAAAAAAATAAATCATCTTGGGGAAAAAAATATAAGGTAACATCCCTTTCATAGGTGAATGGTTTCATAGCTGAAAGTGGAAAAGAACACTTTTGTTTAATAAAAATTGCTAAAAATCCATGTGTAAAAAACCCATAGTTTTCAAGTAGGACTTGAGCAGTCTGGTCTCCAAACAGGGCAGAATATAAAATTTTTGCATAAATAAAAGGCTTGAGTGGTCTTATAAATTTTGTATATGAATAGTGTGGTAGCTGAACAGAGCAGGGAAAGAGCTTTTATTTGCTAAAAACTCATAAAATGTGAGTGTGAAGAAGCACAATTTTCAGAAAGACAAAATGTAAAGAGGACAGGTTGAGGCTCTGCCAAGAACAAAGAAGAGACTGAGGAATCCCAGAAGGTAAAATGAGAGAGATGAATACGTGACCAGCCTAAACATTCATACTTAAGTGACATTTGTGAGGAGGGCTGGGAGCTGCCTATATCATACTTAACTGAATTTATATACCACTTCCACTATAAAATATTGTGTACAATTCTCAGTGTGAGACAATACTGATTACATCACTCTTTTGTCCATCCAAGAAGTCTTTCAGTCCTTCGGTCAAATGCAGTCAGAACAAATTAAGACATAATGAGACTTTTAAACTATCTTGGCGAAAATATTTTGAAAGTTTTTTGGCTTTCCTTCATAGAAACTAAACAACAAAAGGGTCACATAGTTCTGTCCAGTGTTCTTTAGCTGGTGGAAAGGTTGGAGGAATGATAAAAATGAGAGAGAGAATGACTTCTAGTTTCAAACATATGATTACAATACTGGAATAAAGAAATTACTGAATTATTTCATGAAAAAGAAAAAAAACTATCTCATACCCTACAAGATACAGGGCCAGGAGGAGAATTCTGCTTACTCTTCATTCCCCACTATTCTCCACACTCTCTCCCTCTGCCACCATCAGGCACAACCTCTGTTCTTGAAGTTCATGCTTTTGAATATATTAGCCCAAGTAGATTCTTTCTGCTATTACCTCCCCATCTCAGTCTCCCTATTTCCACAATGACTTCAACATTTGCCTCACAGTAGTATTCCTCAAGAGCTGAGTAACATCTTTGATAATTTCAGTAATCCCACTGATGCCACCTTCCACATCCTGGCTTGCCAGGTCAATATCCTCAGTGCTCCAAAACCTTCATCTGTGCCCTACCTCAACCACCAACAGAGGAACACCTTAAGCTATCAATTAAAATGACTACCCCCTAGCAGATTACAATCTCTCATCTTTTTGCCTTTCCTAATCCAATCCAATAAGCACTTATTAAGTGCCTACTATGTGTAGGGCACTTTGTTAGGCACTAGGGATACAAAGAAAAAATGAAGAATAATCTCAGCCTCAAGAAGCATTCTACTGGAAAGTAAGCTGTTCCCACTGTCACTCTCCTGAACTTGTTCTTGGCCCTCAATTTCAAGCTTCCCTGCTTCTCCTGGTCCATCACTCTCTGCTGTCCTCAGTTCCCTCCCTTCAAAGGTCTTAATCCTATAGTAATCCACTTTACCAAAGCACTGTCCTTCTCCCTTGAATTACTAATCCTCTTTGTCCTCAAGCTTAAATCTTTTTTTTCAATAAAGATTCAGTTCTTCTGGTGTTTCCTCTGTTCCTTATCTATTCCTGTTGAAAGCACTCTCTCCTTCCTTAAACTTTTCTAGAGCAGTTTGTATCTATCTCTCCTTTCCCCAGCTTTACCTTCAACCATGTTAATTATACTAATTTGTAAACATGCACTCCACAAAAGTCCTATTCTAGGACCTCATCCTGGAGTGGATATGGTCCTGGACTCTCAAATGACCCAAGAATAGACTATGCCTGCTGCCTAAGGACATGCCAAGCTAAGTAAAAAGATCAGCAGAAGAATGGTAATGAATTCTCTGGTTATGAAGACTCATGAAACAAAATGAATACAAAACAGCCCTCAGGCCTGCATGGTCCCTTATAATTTCTAGAGTTGCAATTGGAAGAATGGACAAAAATAAAAATAGGAAAGAAAGGGAGCTGAGGATACCAATAATTTCCCTGATTTTAAACCATCCACAAGCAGTATATTAGAACTTAGAGCAGCCTAGAACTCCCACAAATAGCATGGTAAAGATCTAAAAATTCACCAGATGGAACACTGAAGAGAATCAGCTATGAACTCCTTTATTCAGACCAGGACTACACAAAAAGACATCAAGAATTCTGTGGAATTTCAGAGCAAAGACAAGCCAGGGTAGGTGGAAGGGGAAGTGAAACAACCCAATCTCACAGGAGAGGGCCAGGGTAGCATGCTTAGTGCAATCAAACCAAGGATCCCATCCTCATCTGCAACAAAAGATGTCCAGACTCACATGCTGACCAAACATGGAGCAACAAAGTACACAAATCTGTTCCAGACCAGTAACCAGAGTAGGATCACACAGAGGCACAACTGTCATCAAGAAATAGGGCCAGACCAGCACCCAGGCCCAGCAAGGGTGACTGAGAAGCTCTATTTCCATCAATGGCAAGAGACAAGGCCAGACCAGAAGCCAACACTGGTGAACCAAGGGCATCATCAACAGCAACAAAGTTTAACCAGCACCCCAGCCAGGGTCACCATTTGAGGAAAGAGACAAGGCCAAATGATTCTTGCAGAAAGTGGGGCCTAGACTTTGCCACGAACCTGAGGATCTAGCAGTACCTACCCGTTCTACCTAGGAATAGGGGAGTGAAGTCCAACCCATGAGCTGAAGCCTACAATCCAAAAACTGAAGCTGGAAATATGAATGAAGAGGAAAAAACACCAGAAATATCTCGGACTGAGAGAAGCCCAAGAGGTAAAAGCAGAAGAGAGTAATTCTACATGTCCAAGTAAAGCCTCAGAGAAAAGAATGTCCTGGTCACAAAGGCCAAAAGTGTAACTGGAAGAAATAAAACAGAGATGAAATTGGCAAGCGAAAAAACAAAGTGAAATGGCAAGGAGCATTAATACCTTAGAAGAGGTGGTGGTAAACCTTACTCAAGAATATGACTGTTCATGTGAGATCATCATCTAATGAACAAAGGTAATGCCTACTAAAAGAAATGAACTTTGTCTTTCCTGAAGAGAAACAGCACAGTTTCTTGATATATCCTTGTTATAAATGAAACTGGAATATTATGAACTTGAAACTACATCAGAGCAATGGGAATTAGATAAACACTTCCATGGCTCTCTAGCGCAGCCCATACTCAAAAATAAATCTCCACTATCCTACATATACCAACCAGTGGTCAAACCAACATCTACCTAAGACTTGGATGAGGGCAAAATCAGAAATTACCAAGATAATCCACTCTATTTCATAATAGCTTTTTAATTGTTAAGAATCTTTGCTGAAAGCACTCTAATTTCCCTCTTTACAACTTGCAATCACTGGTGCTGGTTTTGTCTTGTGCAACCAAACAGAAGACATCAAAGCCCTCTTCCACGTGGAAGAACTTAAAATATTTTAACATAGCTACAATCCTCCACCCCCACAAGTCACCTCTTCATCAAGGTAAAAATATTAACAGTTTCTTCAACCAGTCCTTATATATTATGTGGCATGAATTGAGGGACTTTTATCATCCTGGCTGCCCTGCTCTATATGCTCTCTAGCTTTTATATGCGTACCTACATATGCGTATTATATAGATGATTATATGTGTGTGTATTATACATGATTGAGTATATGTGTACAAAGGGGAAGAAATGGGGGGGGGTTGTTTGTTGGTATTTTATAGAGTCATTAGCTTTGACTTGAAAATTCTAATTTTTAGGGAATTATTTTCTTCAATGAGATTTTTTATTTCTTTTTTTCTATTTGCCCAATTCTACACAGTTCCTCCTGAACTGTGGCCCCTAGGGCTGAACACGATACTTCCAAGGTAGTCTGAATAGACACACTATGGTAGTCTATGTCTTCCTTGTTCCTAGAAGCTATGCTTCTCTTAGAGTAGCCCAAGCTCACATTAACTATTTTGGCCATCATATCATCATTGCTAACTTACATAGAACTTGCAATGCACTAAAACTCAGAGATATTTTTCTGACAAACTGTTACCTAACCATGCCTCCTCCATCTTGTACTTGTCAAGCTGATTTTTTTGAACCCAAGTGCAAGATTATTTTTATCTCTATTGAATTTTATCTTATTAGATTCAGCCCAGTGTACTAGCCTATCAAGATATCTTTGTATCATCACTTTAGCAAACAGTGTGGTAGCTATCTCTCCTAGCTTTGTAGTAGTTGAAAATTCAATAAGTATGAAATTTGTCCCTTTATCCATGTCAGCCCTCCCCCCATTTTTTTTTCAAATAGCAAACATCCTGGAGATCTTCTGCCAAGATGAAAGCAAACTGTTAATGATGACTCAGTCCAACACCAAATCCAAGTCCAAATCCACTTAACTGTAGTGTCATGTAGCCAACACCTCTATTCCACAAAAACAGGGTGAAATATCTGATCAAATGCTTTAACACTAGAAGAACTGGAGCCAAGATGGTGGAATAAAGGTAGCCACCCAGTTGAACTCTCCCAATATTTCCTTCCAAACAGCTTTAAAATAATGCTTCCAAACAAATTTTGAAGTGGCAGAGATAACAAATTGTTGGGATGAGACATTTTTCCAACCTAAGACAACTTAGGAAGCTGACAGGAGAGCTCTGTGACACCAGGGAGGGCATGGCCTGCAGGGTGGCAGCAGTTCCAGCTGTGGGCGCTGGAGGCAGCTGTGACAGCAGCAACAGCAGCAGCTTTGGGAGCTCACAGCCTCAAGACAGAAAGGAGATCAGACAACTGGTCAGAAAGAGATTATAGGAAACCCCTGTGTTGTCAGTGGGCATAGGACCAGATGCAGTTTGGCAACTCTACTGCCCATAAGCAGTTCTAGGTTACAGTTTCAGGCAACAGAGAAGTACTGATGGTGACTCAAAAGGGAGTGGAGGTCCTAGTCACAGTTTCAGAGCCAAGAAGAGTGCTAGGGCTTCTGGCTGGATGGGAACAGGGTTTGTTCCTGGGCAAAAACCAAAGTGCAGACCAGGAGAGCAGTGACCATCCCTCTCCCAGATGACACCATCTTGGAAGCACAAAAAAACTTTCAGATGCCCAAAACTACCTCTGAAAACAGCAGCACAAAAACGCCTGAAGCTTGGGAGAGTGCCTCCCTAAGTGAATAGAGCCCAATTTTAACATACAGGTCAAAGTCAAGAAATAGGCCAGAAAAACAAGCAAACAACAAAAAAAGAAGCTGACCATAAAAAGATACTATCGTGGCAGGGAAGACCAAGCCATAAATTCAGAAGAAGACAAGAATGTGAAAACAGCTGCAACCAAAGTCACAAAGAAAAATGCTAATTGAACCCAAGCTCAATAAAAATTCCTGGAGGAGTTAAAGAAAGAGATGAGTGATAAAGGAAAAACTGGGAAAAGAAATGAATGATGTAAGACAATTATGAAAAGAGCTAATTTTTAGTAAATAAAGACAAAAAAAATACTGAAGAAAATAACACCTTAAAAACAGAACTGGCTCAATGGTAAAAGAGACACAAAAATCCACTGAAGAAAAGAATTCCTTAAAAAACAGAATTGGCCAAATAAAAAAGGAGGTACAACAATTCAATGGAGAAAAGAACTCCATAAAAAGTAGAATTGGGCAAATAGGAAAAAAAAAAAGTAAAAAATCTCATTGAAGAAAATAATTCCCTAAAAATTAGAATTTTCAAGTCAAAGCTAACAACACCAACAAACAATAAAACAAAGTCAAAAGAATGAAAACATAAAAGAAAATGTGAACTATCTCATCTGAAAGAAAATGTGAAATATTTCATCTAGAAAACAGATCCAGGAGAGATAAATTAAGAATTACTGTACCACATGAAAGCCACAATAAAAGAAAAAGCCTAGACAACACATTTCAAGAAATCATCAAGTACAACTGCCCCAATATCCAGAAGGTAAAACAGAAATTGAAAGAATCCACCAATCACCTCTTAAAAGAGATCCCCAAATGAAAACTCCTAGGAATATTATAGCTAAATTCCAAAGGTCCCAGATCAAGGAGAAAATATTGCAAGCAGCCCGAAAGAAACAATTCAAATATAGTGGAGCCACAATCAGGATAACATAAGATTCAGTGGCTTCCACAATAAAGGAATGGGGGGCTTATAATATGATATTCCAGAGAGAAAAGGAGCTAGGTGGATTACAACCAAGAATAACCTGCCCAACAAAGCTGAGTATAATCCCCTAGGGAGGAAAAAAAAATGGCCATTTAATGAAATAGAGGACTTTCAAGCATTCCTGATAAAAAAGACCAGAGCTGAACAGAAAATTTGATATTCAAACCCAAGACTCAAGAGAAGTATAAAAAGGTAAACATAAAAGAGTTATCAAGAGAGAGTCAATAAAGTTAAACTGCTTACATTCCTATATGGGACAATGATACATGTAACTCCCAAGAACTTTACTATTATTAGAACAGTTAAAAGTAGTTAACATAAGACAGAGAACATGGGTGTGAGTTGATTATGTTGGAATGATGCCCCAAAATAATGAAAAGGTGAGAAAGAAAGATGCACTGGGAGAAGGAGAGGTAGAATGGGGAAATTTTTCTCACATAAAAGGGGCACTCAAGCTTTAAAGTAGAGGGGGAAATGGAGGCAGGGGTGACACACAATGCTTGAACCTCACTCTGAATGGAGCTGGTTCAAAGTGGGAAGAATACACACACACACATACACACACACATTCACATGTATATAGAAATCTAACTTACCCAATAGAGAAATAGGAGGGAAATGGCAGAGGAGAAAGGGGAGAGCAAATTAATGGAGACATTAGAAGCAAAATAGATTTTTTTCAAGAGGAACAGGATAAAAAAAGGGAAGAAACAGAAGAGGAAGGGATGCAGGGAAATACATAGTTAGTAATCATAACTGAATGTGAATGGAATGAATTTACCCATAAAATTAAAAACTAGAATGGATTATAATAGTATTCAACAATATGTTGCTTACAAGAGACATACTTGAAACAGAAAGATACACACATAGTTAAAATAAAGGACTGGAGCAGAATCTAATATGCTTCAGCTGAAGGAAAAAAAGGCAAGGGTAGCAAACGTGAACTCAGACAAAGCAAAAGCTAAACTAAAACTAATTAAAAGAGATAATCAGGGAAATTACATTACATACTGCAGGCCTAAAAGAAAAAATTTTACAGCAAGTTTCTCTGATAAAGACCTCATTTTTCAAATATATACTGAGTCAAAGTTATAAAAATAAGAGCCATTACTCAATTGATAAAAGGTCATAGGAGAAAAATAGGCAGTTTTCAGAAGAAATCAAAGCTATCTATAGTCATGTTAAAAAAATGCTCTAAATCACTACTGATTAGATAAATATAAATTAAAACAATTCTGAGGTACCACCTTCCATTAATCAGAAATGACAAATGCTGGAGGGGAAAATGGGTACACTAATGAACTGTTGGCAAAATAGTAAAGAACAACCTGGAACTATGCCCAAAAGACATGTGCATGCTCTTTGACACAACAATACCACTACTAGGTCTGTACCCCAAAGAGATCAAAGAGAAAGAAAACTGAGTTATCTGTATAAAAATATTTATAGTAGCTCTTTTTTTGTGGTGGTAAAAAAATTGGAAATCAACATAATATTCATCAATTGGGGAATAGTTAAACAAGTTGTGGCATATAACTGAGATGGAGTATTATTGTGCTCTAAGAAATGACAAGGGGAATGGTTTCAGAAAAACATGGCAAGACCTATGTGAACTGATGCAAGGTGAGGTCAATCACTGTGCACAGTAACAACAATGTTGTAATGATGATCAACTGTGAAAGACTTGGCTACTCCGATTAATACAGGATTTAAGACAATTTCAAAGGAGTCATGATGAAAAAATGCTATCCGCCAATTGAAATAAAGTTTTCTCACTTTCTTTATTTCTCTTGTTTTTTTAAAAAAGTATGGCTAATATGGAAATATGTTTTGCCTGATTTCACATGTATAACTGCTATCATACTGCTTGATTTCTCAGTGGGTGGGAGAAGAAGTAATAGGGAGGCTGAGAACGCGGAACTCAAAATTTTAAAAAAAGAATGCTTGAAATGAATAAATAATAAATTGGGGGGAAAAATAGTTTTGATATCCATACCAAAGAAACCCATCCCCTTCCCCAAAAAATAAAAACACTAGAACTGGAATTTAAGAGTACCTCAGAGGACCAAGCTGTGTCAGTTGATCCAGTGCACTTTTTTTTTAATCCATAAGGTGAAGAAAACAAGAGACTGTAGAAAGAAAAATTTTATTTCAGATCTATAACTTTTTTACAACCTTTTTTTTCATTGTCTGATGTGCCTGGTCCCTCCAGTGTCAAAATCTAGGTAAACTTAAACCCTTATGTACCAATTTAGTGGCCTTGCCAAAAAAAGGAAACAGTTATTTTGATGAAACAATACTGACTCTTTGTAATAATTCTTTGCTTTACTAGACACTAATTAACCATTTCTTGAATGCCCAATTCTAGAATTTTCCCAAGAATCAAAGACAAGCTAACTGACCTAAGTCTTTTCCACTATTTAAAAAAATCAGGACGTTTGCCCTTCTTCATACTACCCATACTTCTCAGGATCTCCATAATCTTTCAAACATCAGTGACTCAGCAGTCACAGAAGTTTTTGGTTTTTTTTTCATTCCAGAAGTTGTAATTCACCTGAGCCAGGTGATTCACCAAAAGGAACCAAGACCTTTCTTACTATCTCTCCTTGCTTATCTTGGGTATCAACTTCCTGTCATAATATTCCCTGCCCATATGTTCAGAAGAAACTTGTACTCAAAGGCACACAATTTTTTAAAGAAGCAATTTTCAAGGAAAATAGTCACAAGCTTGGGAGGAAAAATCAGATGGTACTATTGTACCTCCCAAAAGGCAATAGAGAAGAAATGAGTAATCACCTAATTATATGTCTACCTTCTTGCCTCAATTAAAAAAAATAGGTGAATGGCTTACATGTGTATTAAGGATGCCATGGATGAAAGTATGAGAAGAGAACAAACAGGGTTTTGCAATAGATTTGTTATAGCATTCCTTCATATTATGGTCATAAAAATAAAATTTACTATAGAGAGTGGATGGTGTTTGTTATTGTTTGATTATATGAAAGCATTTGACTTCGTAATGCAAAATTCAGGGTCTCCTCCCAAAAAGTGTCTCCCATAAATGTTAACATCATAAAATATTCCTTGTTAGATCAATCCCAAAAATAACTTTGTCTAATAATCTTATGAATGTCGATGCCAATCAGGAATAGGACAGAGTGGTCATTTAGCCGCCAGTGAAGGTGAACTCCTTAACTCCAAAGACAGCCCATTCCATTTTGGGGTTAGCTCTACTCGTTAAGAAAATTTCCATTATAGTAATCTTAAAAAGTTCACCCATAGCTCCTAGTTTTGCCCTCTGGAGTCAACAAGTTTATTCTCTTTTCCAAGTGACAGACCTTCAAATGCTTGAACTATGAAAGACCCTTCTCATTCAGGCTGACTATCCCTAATTCCTTCAACCAAACCACAGTGAGACCTTTGACCATTCAAAAGAATCCCACACCTCACACTATACTCAAACTCACAAGAAGGATACACTCTGAACAAATCATGAATACCAGTTGAATGGGAAGACATTGGGCTAGTACTAATTAGTACATGTATGTGTGTACTTGTGCAACAGTATTTTGGAAAAGGAATGCAAACAGACAATAATCTACAACTGAATAGTTCTAGAACTTTAGTGTAAAATTGAACAGAAGGGGTAAAGTAGGATATAAGATCAAAGACTGTCTCTGATATCAAGACTCATCATTTCAGCACCATGACTAACTCAGTTATGCTATATTAACTGTGCATCATGTGTAATGATGACCTTTAATAAACATAATTGTAGATGACCCCAAGGGCAATGGTGAGTTAGTGTAAGGAAGCAGCACAACCAATGATAGCAGGCACACAACTGAGTGCAGGAAAAAGGAGATGAGATAGTCATGTAGTGGGAATAGAGGATAAAAAACGGATAGCCCAAGCATTACAATGACAGGAAAATATTCCCAACAGGGCAAGGCATCTATTGTGTAGATTCACTCTAGAGGATTTACTGAAGGACATTAACAAGAATAACACAGGATTAGAAGATTGCAATCCTTTTATTCCTCTATAACCAATTCTCAATAGCACTCAATAACACTCCCTACAGCTGTTCCAAAACTTCTCCCCATTTGAAGATCAAATGAGTTAGGGTTTACAAAAATACTATTTCTCACTCTGAGGTCTAGAAACCTGAGATTAAAAGGCCAGGGTAGGGGAGAAGAATCACTTGAGAAGACCCAAGAATTAAAGTCTCATGCATCTGTCTGGGAGGATGGAATTTGGCTCATCTCACATCAGGTCACAAGTCTAAGTATCTAAAAGAACTAAAAGCCTAAAAATTCAAGGCATTGTGAGGGCACCACCTACTGTAATAGGTATCAGGAAAGAATTATTTCAGTGCCATAGAAACAACAATTCACATTTATATGGTGCTTTAAGGTTTTAAGCATGTAAGAGAATTACTTTCACCTCCAGACTAAACATTTCTATTTCAGTAAGTATTTGTTGATAATTATGAACATGTTATAAAATCACAGATTTAGTTCTGAAATGAATGATGGCTCCCAACTCTTCCATTTTACAGTTAAGAAAATTGAGACCCAGAGAAGTTAAGTGATTTCTCAAGATCACACAAATCAAAAGTGTCAGAATCAAAATCTGAATCCAGGTCCTTTGGCCCTTGAACTCTTTAAACTGAGATTCCACATCTCTATTTTTAAATGTCTAATTTATTTCCATTTCTGTCGATAATTACAGCCTATTTTCAAATAGTGCTTTATAGTTTAATGTGGCTTTAGTCATATCAACCTCGTGAAGCTAATTGGTTTTTATTCCCATCTTAAAGATGAAGAAACCAAGAAATGAAGAGGTTAAGTGGTTTTATGAAAAGGCAGAGCTGTAGTAAGCAAAGCAGAAAGACCCTAAATCCAACTCTTCTGTAATCTTCCCATTACCCTATGCCATCTCTCACAGCTGACATTTTCAACTTTTCAGGGATGAAAACCAAACATTAAAGTATCTCATTTTGAAACAAAACAGCACCAGTTTTTTCTTTAAGTTTAGAGTGGGCAACCACTAAACAAAAACGAACTCGACTTTTATGAACACCAAAAAGAAAAAAAACAGAAATGACATAAAAGTATTCCAAATGAACAAAACTGTGCCTTTCATGTAAATGCCCTCTGATGTTATTTAAATTAAAAAAAAAAAACTTAAATCTCATAACCTCCCAAGGTCTTTTCCCTTTTCTCTGGAGCTGGCACTTAATCTCTTGTGCTGAAAAGTGCAATATTGGAACAACCAGCATGTTTAATTAATAAGATACTCAAACCCTATAAATCTTAGTGGAGCTAGACAGCGTTCCCACTGCCTCCATTCCTATGGGATGTGCAGTCAACCCACTGGTGGAAATAATAATTCCCCTCTCAAGTTCCTTGCTCTAGGGCACAGAAGGCTAATTAAAGTGCATTTTCTCCTTCACATGTGCAGTTCTGAAAGAGAAAGAATGTACTGTCTGCTGCATTAGAGGACGCAAGTAAAAATGAAATGATGGCTGAATGACTTTCCTGCTCATTCTTTTAGGTAAATAACTCAAATTATGTGTATTTCAAGAACGAAGCAGAGGGAACCAGATCAGTAAGAGGCAGGCAAGGAATACCAAGAAAATTGTAAGGGGAGGGGCTCCCAATTCTAATGCAAACTGATAAAATTGCCTGGGTTGGAAGATTTTTTTGAGGGGAAAGGAGATAATGCTTTAGAGAAGCAACTTCTCAGCAACAAATCACTGCTACTCTTTTGGTATCTAAAGTTATTGAACAGCATTCTGAAAGCAAGACTCTCTCCTTGAAGAGTTAGTGGGAATCACTAGGAAAATTATAAATTCTTCAGAATTCTGATGGCAGAGTTTGAACTTGTATAGCCATAACTGCATTTATGGGCATAGAAAAGCTGCCAGAATTTGACATCAATTGAGAAAACTTGGATCCAATCTAAGCTTTTGCTGGAAATCTCTTTGCACATCTGTGAATTCACAAAGCAAAAGAGAAATGCACAGGCTTATTCACTTTGGCCTGCAGAATGAAAGGCATGTTTCCCTTTTAAGTAGAAAACTCGGTATGTGTTCACAATTGTTCCCAACAAACAGTTGTTCCAATCTATCATTCTGTAATGGACTCAGGAAGGACATCCAATGAAATAGACAACTTTGGTCACCCACATACTCAACTCCAGCAATTAACAAGTATTTATTAACACACTTACTATGTGTTTGTTGTTTGGCTAAGTACTAGGAATACAAAGACCAAAAAAAGAAAGAAAGAAACCGTCCCTACCAGCAAAAAGCTCACATTATATTGGGGAGAAATAAAGTGTACAAATAATCCACGCAACATGAACAGTTATTTCTAAGGTTGACAACAGTGATGGCCAAAAGACTAGAATTTGAAATAGGTAGTGGGGATCCTATAAAAGAGCTGGAGTCTATGATACTGGGGACATTGCTTTGCAATCTGGCTTCTAAGCTCATCATTCAACTGAACTGCATTCCAAAGTAATGAATGATTTCTTAATTGCTAAATCTAATTCTTGTCCTTTCTGATTTCTTTGTAATGTTTGACATTTCTGAACCCCTTTTCTCCTAAACAGTCTCTACACTGGGGTTTTGTGACCCTGGTCTCTCTTAGTTATCTTCCTTCTAGTCAAACTGTTCCTTCTCAGTACCCTTTGATAGATCACCATCTAATCTATGCCACACCCCGTAACTGTAAGTGTACCACCATGCTCAATCTTGGCCACCCATTTCTTCTATTTACATTTTCTCACTTCATAACCTTATTTTCTCCCATGGGCTCAATTATTATCTCTATTCAGATGGTTCCTAGAGATAGAGATGGAAATGGAGATAGAAATATAAAGATGGAGAGGGACAGAGAGATGAGTGTGAATATTTCCACTACTACTCTTTCTCCTTACCTGCAATCCAGACTGATCTGCTTACTGAACATTTCAAATTGGATATTCTATAACTATCTGGGACTCAGCACTTCCAGAACAGAACTCAGTATTTTCCACCAAAAAAACAAAACAAACCAAAAAACACCCCTCTTCCAAATTTCCCTATTCCTTTTAAGAGAACCATCACACATAGGTTTACAACCTCAACTCCTCATTCTCACAGATCTAACATATCCAATTAACTGGCAAATGTTAACATTTCTAATTCTACAACATCTCTTGCATATGTCCATTTCTCTCCACCCACACAATTACCATTCTAATTTGCATTGTCATTACCTGTTGCAGGGATTATCACAATAGCTTCCTAATTAGTCTCCCTGCCTTAAGTATCTCTCAACTCCAATCCATCCTCCACGTAGCTGCTGAATGGATTTGATCAGACCCACCCTTTAGGAAAATCCATTCAGATTCAATAAACTAAAAGCAAATAGATATTCTTCTAGTTCAGCATTTAAAGCCCTTCACAACCTGGCCCCCACCTACCTTCCAGTCTTATTACACATTATTCTCAATCAGGTATTACAATCCAGCCAAAATAACCTTTTTGCTATTCCTCTTATGAGTACTCTATCTCCAGTCTTCATGCTGGAATACACCCTATCCTGAACTCTGCCCTTAAAACTTCTTTTCCTTCAAGATTCAGTTATACTACATTGGATCACATGCTGTCCTGGGGGGGAGGGGGAGGAATGGGAGGGAGAGAAAATTTGGAACCCAAAAACTTGTGGAACTGAGTGTTGTAAACTAAAAATAAAAAATTATTAAAAATTTTTAAAAAGATTCAATTACAGCATGACCTTTTATGTGAAGTCTGTCTGAATTCCCCAGATGCTCCCCAGTCACCTCATATCTACATTGTATATACTTAGGATTATAGCACAATAGATCTAAAGTTGAAACATCAGAGGCCATCTATTCCTATAACTCCTGTCATTCTACAGATAATGAAACTGAGTCTCCAGAAAGTTAAAAAACTTGACCAAGGTCACATGGGTAATCTGCATCACAGTCAACTTGAACCTAGGTCCTCTGAATTCAGAGTAAGTGATCTTTCCACATATATATTGTCAGCAGTAAGAGATCATAAGCTCTTTGAGGGCTGAGACTATTTCACTTTCTTCTCTGTATCCCTAGCACCGAGCCACCTGAGTGGCACATAGTTAAAACTTAATAAATGCTTAATGATTGACTATCAGGTTGAAAGAATCATGGCCCTAAAGGAGAAGAGGTGATGCCTAAAGGTTAGAAGATATTTTATGCTGACTGCTAATTAGATACGTTTAACTATTTAACTTACGTGTATTCATCTTTCTTTTCTTCACATACTGTCATGTAAAAATAGAACAAAAGAAAATTCTGGAGATGGTCTTATAAAATAGAAAGGCAGCAAAAGAGTAGAAAATTATTTTGTTAACTTGCTCTGTGACTCGAGGCAAATCATTTAATCACTCTGGGTCTTAAGTCTTCTGGTCTGTACAATGAAATGTATGGATTCTACTGATAAAATTTTCTAATTTTATAACTCAAGTGTCGGAATTACCTAGGCACACTAAGAGTAATACATGATCTCTTCCATATGGGAAGTATCTCTGACAGTGCCGATGATGACCCTTTTATCTTGAGAAAATCAAGCTGATTTTGCCTTCGTGCTTCCATTTTTGTCATTGATTCCATTTTGTTATTTATTTCATTCTGTATCACTGCTGACACTTGGTAACTGCCTATTTCATGTTTCATTTACCTCAAAGTTAAGTTTGGAAATTCAGCTTTCCTGTGAATTACTCATGGTCTTGGAGTTAAGTTTAAAAGTTCAGTTTTCCTGCTAATCATTGTTATATTCTAACCTGAAAAACCCTTGTTATCCTTGAAGGATGCAGGTAGATTCAAGGAATGTGGTCTGTAACTTGGTCCACTATCAGTGACCTGTCGTTGCAGGTAGACGCAAACAATAACCATTTCTTAGCAACAAGATGGAAAGGGCTGTTGCTAGCCCCTCACTCCCAATTTCCAGCCAATCATATTGTTCCTCACACAAAGTTGTAACCATATTGTTTTCCTCATCTATGATGCTGCCTTCTATTTTAAAGGACAGTCTTCTTTTTCTCTGTAAAAGTGATCTGTCTGCCTGATATGGGGTGTTTTGGCTTGCTGGGGAGCTGAGAGACTCCTTTTGCTGGTAACTGCTAGCCTTACCAATAAATTGAGTGTGCTCAGAACTTTGCATCTCAGGTTACCTTAACTTGGATCATGACAATCTCCTTGTCATCCATGGATTCTTATTCATTTGTCCTATAAACACTCCACAGAGAATCTAATCAATGTGTTGGAGATTTTTCCTTGCATCCAGTACCATATCAATTCACTGGTCATTGGATAAAGACTACACATTAAGAGAAGCCACAGTTAAATTATAGCTCCTGGACAGTCTAAAAACTTTATGTGGTTTTTAGACTCTTTAACTCCACCATTATCACTACAAAAGAGAAAGGGTCCCAACAAGACTGGGAGCAATTTTTGACTCATATCCAGTTCATGGATTATCATGATCAAAAAATTCGATTGCCTAATCCTTCTGGTGAACCAACTCTGTATTTAGCTGGCCACCCTAAACAGCAGTCTGTCTCAAGAGCCATGCGGGAAACCTTTCTAGTTTGGTAGAATGAACACAGCCAGGAAACTCTGGGTTTCCTCTGTATCACAATGATGACTTCTATAGTGAATAAAAGAACTTATGTGGGGAAAATAAAGAACATGCCTTCAAAAGTCCTGTGAATGAGTGTAAGAGCCTCCACTCAGTCAATTGTGGGCTACATTTAGCTCCTACACTCATTGTTGTTCAGTTGTTTCAGTTGTGTCTGTTTCTTCCTGACTCCATTTTTGGGGTTTTCTTGGCAAAGATACTAGAGTGTTTTGTCATGTCCTTCTCCCGATCATTTTACAAATGAGGAACTGAGGCAAATAGGGTTAAGTGACTTGCCCAGAGTCCCACAGCTAACAAGTGTCTGAGGTTGGATTTGAACTCATGAGGATGAATCTCCCTGACTCCAAGACCATCAACTGCACTACCTAGCTGCCTGCCTGACAAGTCACATGGCAAGCAAACCTGACTTTAGAAAAATTATTCAAAAAAGGATTAGGCAATGAAATTATTCTAACTTATTGCTGGTATTTTTCTTTCTTTAAAAAAAAAGCTTCTGGGGCTATTAACTTTGGATTATGTCCAAGTATTACATAAAATTCTAGCAGTGCATAACTTAATAAATATAAGATATGTAAAACCATGTTCTTTAAATATTCTCAGACATGAGGACAAGCCTCAATGTAGAGATTTTAATATTCTGGAATCAATCTAACACTGACATTTGTACCTGTAAGGCCCCTTTTTCCTAGCTAAATTGTATTTTTGTTATAGCAGGACGTTAGCCATTACCAACATGTAAAACACTATACAGGAACAGGACTCTTCTAAGATGGATTTTTCAGACCACACAGAAACCAGTCCCACAATGTTAATGATAACCCTGATCAAAGCTCTCCTGTCTCTACCTCTGCTGTCTGAAGGTAAACCATAAACAGACTATATACTATACTAGAAACCACAAAATATTAATACAATCAAAAAAGGGTCTGCAGCATGCTTGGTGGATTTTCTGTGGAAGATTTATGGAAGGCGATGGACAAGGACCACAGAGGATACAAAAGAAAAGAAGAAGCTGTGATCCAAAACTCATATCTATAAAATCACAGAGAGATCAAAGGATTTTAATAAAATAACAAAAGAATTATACTTTCATTTCTGACTGAGGTGGCAAAAACAGAAACTCCTTGGCATTTCCTAAAATTATAGGAAAAGGAAAATACTCAGTAAGAGAAAAAATGGGTGGGACAGGGGTCTTCCATAATGTATGCAGTTAACTAGTCATTTTTCCCCTCTATTCTTCAGGAGAAACTACATGGTACAGTGTGCACAGAGAGATGACCTAAGAGCCATAAAGATCTAGATTAAAGTCCCACTTCTTACACATCCTGGCTGCATGATTCTCAGCAAATCACTTATCCCCAAATTGCACAAAGGTGGCTTCTCCCTAAGCCACAGACCAGGGGCCAAGCTAGTGTAGTAGAGGGATTTTTGTTCAACAGGAGTCTTCTATGCCAATAAAATCACAGATACAATTATTAAAAAAAAATTCTTCAGGAAACAAACAAGTATCTTCAGGAGGTATCTTGAACATCTTCAGCAAGCATAAAAGCCTATGCAGTTTTTAGAGTCACATAATCTCACAGCTGGAAAAGACACAGGAGTCTAATTTACACCTGAAATAGAATCCCTTCTACAACCCAGTATCTGGTCTTTATTTAAAGATCTGAAGTCAGGGATCTCTCTGGAAGCAGCACATCCTCCATGTGGACAGCTGTGGTTATTGGGAAGTTTTTCCTTACTCCAAGCTGAAATCTACCTCTCTGCAACAGACCCTTCACCAATCAACAAGCACTTGTTAAGTACCAAGTAAAGTACCTGGTGAATACTAGGCACCTAATAAATGCTTGTTGATTGACTAGCCAGGCTAGGGCAAGGTTGTGAAGGGCTTTACAAGCAGAGGTAATAGGGAGACACTGGAGTTAACTCAGTAGGAGAGTCATAAGGTCAGATCTGAGCTTAAGGAAAATCACTTTGGCAGCAACGTGTAGGAGGGACTCAAGTTGGGAAAGATCTGAGGCAGGGAGAGGAATAAACTGGTTGTTGGAATCATCTGGTCAAGGGGTGATATGGGCTTGAACTAGAGTGGTAGCTGTGTGAGTAAAGAAAAGAACTCTTGTGAGGGTAGAAATGGCAACATATGGAGGGTAAGATGAGTTCAGTTTACACTAAGTTTGAGATGTCTCTAGGTCATCAAGCTTAATATGTCCAATAGACAATGAGTAATGTAGGACTACAGTTCGGAGAAAAGACTGTGGCTAGATTATATAAATCTGGGGGTAATTTGCTTAGAGATGACATTTAAACCTTTGAGAGCTAATGACATCATCGAGAAAGTAGAGGGAAAAAAGAAAAGGGTCTAGAATAGAATTTTAGGAAACATCCACAGTTAGAATAGAATATCTAGGCATGCGTTGATGGTATCCTTGATGAAACTACATGAAAGAAATGGGCAAACCTCTGTAGATTATTTTTCATAGCAACCCACATCTTTACACACACACACACACACACACACACACACACACACACACACTCTCTCACACTCACGCTCTTTCTCTTTCTCTCTCTCTCTCTCTCTCTCTCTCAGATAAAGAGAAGGTAAAATTCTATTGTGCCTATTTTGGTTGATTTTTTTTGAAGGGGGAAAGGCAGGGCAATTGGGGTTAAGTGACTTGCCTAAGGTCACACAGCTAGTCAGTGTGTCAAGTGCCTGAGGCCAGATTTGAACTCAGTTCCTCCTGACTCCAGGGCCAGTGCTCTACTGGTTGATTATTTTTAAAAAACATTTCATTCAGTAAAACAAAGCATAGCTTTGATATTTCTCTTCAAAATATCACCCATGTATATATTAAGACTATACAATATTCTACAATGAAGGCAACTATAGAGGTAACTTTGTACAATGATGCTCTCTGATCATCATCAAAAAAGGCATAAAATAGGGAGACCTAACAACAACTCACAATGATTATAGTCCTTTAAGTCTCCATAAGGTTTTCGTAACATTTCCTATTTACCCTGAGGAACTATCCCCCTTTTGTAGTTGGGGAAAATGAGACCCCAAGATTTTGTAATTTGCCCAGAGCAACCAATACTCAAGCCAAAGATTTCTAACTCAAAAAGCAATGCTTTAACCTCAGCAGCTTGCTTATCCTATCTGCTAAAGGCATCTACCAATGCCATGGATAATGTCCTGCACAATATCCTAACAGAAGGATTCCAAATAGATGGTGAATTTGTTCAGATAATCTTGTTTGCAGATAATACTGTGCAGAATATATTAAGCCCTGGAATATTTTAAGTTCTCCTTAATGAGACATGCAGTCAAAAGTGAGGTACCTTCCTAAAACAATACAGAGGAAAAAAAAACATAAGGAGAAATATTTTTTGTTGGATAGCCAAAACAAAGACTACACATAGCACAGATTACAAAATGTACTTGGACATATCACCCATTGGGTTGTTAGTGCATTTCACGAGGAAGTGGAAGACATGGAAACACTAGAGATGGAAAATAAGCTGGGTCCAGAAAAGGAAAGGAAGAACACCCTCATTTCAGAAACTGAGGTTTTCCATAATTCCAAATGTTGGGACTATTGTTAACAGCCTCCTAACTATTCTCCCTGCCTGAAATCTCTCCCCACTACAATCCATCCTCTTCACAGCAGCCAAAGTGATTTTCCTATAGGGTAGATCTGAGCATATCATTCACCTTCTCAATAAACTCCATTGAGGGGATGTGGGAAAATTGGGACACTAATGCACTGCTGGTGGAATTGTGAACTAATCCAAACATTCTGAAGAGCAATTTGGAACTATATCCAAAGGGCTATAAAACTCTGCATACTCTTTGATCCAGCAAAGCAACTACTAGGTCTGTATCCCACAGAGATTTTTAAAAAGAGAAAGGGACCTATTTGTACAAAAATATTTAGAGCAGTTCTTTTTCTGGTGGCAAAGAACTGGAAAATGAGGGGATGCCCATCAACTGGAGAATGACTGAGCAAGTACATGACAGTGGTGAAATACTATTGTGCTATAAGAAATAACAAGCAGGATGCTCTCAAGAAAAATCTAGAAAGACTTACATGAACTGACACAAAGTGAAGTGAGCAGAACGAGGAGAACATTGCACATGGTTTAAAAAAAAACACCAATATTGTACAATGATCAACTGTGAATGACTTAACTATTCTCAGGAATAAAATGCTCCAAGACAATTCCAAAGGACTCATGATGAAAAATACTATCCACCTCCAGAGAAAAAGTGATGAGGTCTGAAGGCAGATTGAAGCATACTATTTTTTCACTTTTTACTTTTTTTTCATGTTTTTGCTTTTGGTCTGTGTTATCTTTCACAACACAACTAATATGGAAATGTTTTGCATGACTGCACAAGTACAGCCTATATCAACAATATACAACCTATATCATCTCAGAGGGATGAAAGGATACAGGGAGAGGATTTGAAACTCAAAATTTCAAAAAAATTAATGATGAAAATTGTTTTTACACACAATTGGAAAAAAGTTTTATTAAAAATGATCTCCATTGGCTCCTTATTTAGGATCAAATATGATTTTATCTTTATCTTATTCTTTTTATTCATATTGCATAATTTTTTCAGGGTAAACAGTATAGTAGTACATATATAAATTATTAAGTTAATATACACATATTAGACGGGGTGTACTTTAAAAAATTTATTGACAGGAATGAGGGATCAAAAAAGTTTGGCAATCACTGACAAAGTAGATGTGTATGACCAAAAAAGTGTGTGGAACAATCACATTTTACATAAGAAAGGGTTAAAAAAATTACACTAGACTTAAGTGTTGCCCTAGTACATACGAATAGTCAAAGAACCTGAGACACCTCCCCAGTGCATTGGGTGGATTTTCTATGCAGGATTGTTGGAAGGCTGAGAATAGAACTTAAAAGGATAACAAAGTATCGATGGGTTTCAATGTATACTCATGGAAAGAACATATTAATGAAGTCACAGAACCATTCAAATTTTTAAAGTAAAGTTTTAAATGTGAAATGTATTTTTGCTTTGCTTTGTATTTTAAATAAAAATTAAAGACTATATCTTTAATTCAAAAGAAGAAATTTGTAAAAACTGGTTTATGCATGCAATTGCAAGTCTCCTTGCCTATATTCAAAAAAGAAACACATATCAGTGGTCCTGCTCTCTTAAATTAGCTCAAGAGAAAAACCTGCATTTTAGAAAGAATTAGTTTGTCTTCTAATAAATAAGTGGTCAGAGAAAATTAAGACAGTTTTTAAAAAAGAAAAGCTACAATCAACAACACTATGAAAAAATGCTTTAAATTACAATTAAGAGATATGCAAATCAAAACAACATTAACCTATCACCTCATACCCTACAAACTAGCAAAGGAGGTAGAGGAGAAAAATAGTCAATGTTGAAAATTTTTATAAAATGATTGTATTGCTGTGAATTGATATAGTTTTTCTGGAAAACAATTACAAATTGTGAATGAAAAGTTTCTAAACTGCTTATGTCATTGGATAAAATGCTCCTTTACTGAGGTTTATACCGCAAAAGGTCACTGATAGAGAGGCCCCATGTATTAAAAAAAATTCAAAGCAGCAATAGTTGTAGTAGCAAAAAATTAGAAGCAAATTATGTGTCCACTGATTATAGAATGGCTTAATAAACTGTGGTATATAAATGCAATAGAATATTACTGCATCATAAGGAATGATGAACATAATTAATTTAGTGAAATATGAAAGGCAGGGAAGAAGCATTATGCTGACTTGGTTGTGTATGCCTGTGAAATCTGGACAGTACACCAGTGCCAGCCAGAAAACTGAACTGCCTCCATCTAAATCATCTTAAGAAGATTCCAAAGATGACCTGGCAAGATAAGGTACTGGACACTGAGATCTCTAGAGCTGAATCGCCAAGCATTCAAACTCTACTGCAGAGATAGATGCTCAGGCCATATAGTCTGAATGCCAAATTCATGTTTACCTAAAAGATTACTTTATGGAGAACTTTCACAAGGTAAACATTTATATGGGGGTCAGAAGAAGAGGTACAAGGACACTCTCGAAGTGTCCTGAAGAATTTTAGTATCAAAAGTGAGACATGGGAGATGGTAGCACAGGATGGCCCAGCATGGCCTGCCCACATCAAAGAAGGCTCTGTGCTATACGAGCAAAGCAGGATAGCAGCAACACAAAGGAAACATGCAATGCATAAATTCAGAGACATCCTCATCCCAAATGTTCAAAAGGACTATTTGTGCCTGACTTGGGGTAGAGCCAGCCTAGCTCTTATTGGACTGATGAGCTACAGTCAAACACACTGTACTCTGACCCCAGCATCATGATGTCATTGGTCCTCTTCAAGTAAGAAGGACAAACAACAATGTGCCAAGTACTTTACAAAGATTATCTCATTTGATCCTCACAACAAACCCTGCAAGGCAGGTGATATTATTATCCTCATTTTATAGTTGAAGAAACTGAGGCAGAGGTTAAGCATCTGAGCCTGAATCTGAACTCAGATCTTCCTCACTCCAGGCCTACAGCTCTATCCACTGAGACATCCAGCTGCCTCTCCTCATCAGTGTAAGATGCCCCTATTAAGGAAGTCCTTCCATCAGTGCAGATTGATGCCTTTTTTTTCTTTTGCAACTTTGAGAATTGCCCAAAGCATTGAAAAGTGAACGGATTCACCCAGGATCACTAGCCAGTAGGTATCAGAGACAAGATGTGAAACCCAGGTCTTCCTGACTATTTGGCTAACTCTCTATTCACTACAAGATACTGCCTGCGTAAGAATTGGAACGATCCAAACATGAAATAGGTTGCCTTGGGATGTGGTGGGTTCCTCATTACTGGAGATCTTTCAAGCAGAAACTCAATGATCACTTGGCAGGGTTAGCAGGCATAGATTGGACTATAGGACCTCATCACTCCCCTCTGGCTCTGAAGGACTATGATTCTGAATCAAAAAATTAATGAACTTGCCTCATTCACTGATCATGGATCATTCATAGCTTCTATACTAAAAATGGCTTTACTTTGGAAAATGTCTTTAAAGAAGGCTAGGTGCTTCATTTCTTTCTAAGGCCCTTAAGAGGACATACAACCACATTCTGCAATCCAGAATAGTGTTTTACGATTAGTTTAAAATTAGAGCAGAACTAAATTAATCTATAAATCAAACTTATGACTCATTCCAAGAAGTCAACACATATAAAAATGCCATAAATTTAAAAACATCTGAACCAACAAATACTGGGGTTTAGATGGTAGCTCAAGGATTACATAATAAGCCTGATCAGCTCAGGCCTTACGTATTCTCTTGAGATAATGAGGCACATTTGGAAAATGAATTCTTTCAGATCATTATAATTCCAGATACAAAGTAGTACCACAATGATAAAACTATAAAGGACTGTTATTACCCCCCAGCAAAAAATCAATTCTTTAACTGCCATTAGGCTTATAATTTGTTTCACAGCTAATATCTGATGCCATGGCAAGTCCAAGGGAGATTCTACCTCAAGTAGTACATTTCATATTAAAAATTGCTAATGATAACTACATTTATATATAACTTTACATATATTATCTCATTTCAACTTTATAACACCTTGTGAGGTAAATACCATGGGAAACACTGACCCTTTAAAGATGCAGAAACTCACATTCATACATGTTATGTGAATTATCCATGGCCACAGAGCTTGTCGCTGTTGGAGGCAAAATATGGAACTCAGGTTTTTCAAACTCCAAATAAATATAGCATGTAGTCCATTATGCCAAGCTGACTAGTAAAATATTTTGCAATTCAGTTCCAGATGGTAGAGCTTACCTCAATCCCTATATTGTACACATGAAATTTTAACAGAAAAGTTTAAAAAAACTTGATATTTATGAATGACTCAAAGTCAATGAAAAAATTTCAGCTGAGACTCAATGCTTCACAAGTAGAAGCAGAAACACAACACACACAATGACTGCAACAACGTCAACAAAGTGAACACACAAAAAGGAAAATTGAACACTGGTGAAATGATAACAACCAGGCCTGATCTGGAACACTGCATATAATGGCAGGTTCAGTTGTGTGGGGTAATTTTTTGAACTGCTTTCTCTTTCACCACCATCTTTGTTTTTTCTTTGTTAAAAAGGGATAGTTCTCTTGGCAGAGAAGGGGGAAAGGATATATTTTAACATGAAGGTCATGTAAAAGCAAAATATGAGAAAAGCCCAAAAATTTTTTTAAATTTAAAGTTTGAATAAAATATAAAAAAAAATTAAACAACCTAAAAATCTGCTTAGTAAATAAATTTATTAGGATGAGAATGAGGAGGAATTGGTTTTAAATGCCAAAAAAGTTATGATAAAGTAATAAAGGAGCAGGAGAGGGAATATTAACATTTTTCTTTGAAATCAAACCAAATAAGAAGTGAACATAATGATACTGATAAAATTCAGTATTTAAAGAAGGGCTATATGATTAACATAAATACTGAGTAAGGGGATGAGGCTGATGAAGGAAAAAGAAGAAAAAATGAGAAGTACACAAAGTCATAGCATCCCTACCTGTGTCTGCATCATTGCCCGTTCCACTCGGCGAGTGCTCCCTTTCTCCAGTTTTGTTCGGAGGATCAAAGCTGTTGTCTGAATGGCCCAGAACTTAGGTTGTGAAAGTAAACACTGGAAAAACAAAGCATAAAAGAGACATAGCATAAACTTTGTAATGAGATTTCCACATCCCACTTTGCATGGACCAAAATGTTTTCCTTAACACTGCATTTCATTTTAAATAATATATTTAAAGTTGAAGATAATTTTGATTACATGGAAACGCAAAGATTTTGGCATGAACAAAATTGATGCAACTAGGACTGGAAAAGGACAAATAGAGAAAAAAATTTATATCAAATATCTTTCATAAAGGTTCGATATCCAAAATACTTAAGAATCTAACAAATATGTTAAGTCCAAAAGCCATTTCCCAATGGTCAAAGAAAATGAACAAATAGTTGTGAAAACAGCTGTAAAAGTTAACAACCATGCAAAAATATGCTCCAAATTACAAATAAGAGAAATGCAAAACAAAACCACCCTGAAGCTTCATCTCACACTCAGTAAAAATTGGCAAAGATAACAAAAGATGCTGGAGGGGTTGCAAAAAGATAGGCATACTGTTGATGGAGCTGTGAATTGTCCCAAACATTCTGGAAAGTAATCTACAATCAAGCAAAGAAACTGCATTGGCCTGATCATTCTCAAATTCAATTGGGAATCAAACATAGTTGATTAAAATATGTCCATATCCTTTGACCTAGAAAATTCATAGCAAGGCATACCCTCCAAGAAATTCAATGAAAAACCTAAGGCCTCATAAAAATAAAAATATTTAGGGTAGCATTTTTTTGTACTAGCTAACAAATGGAAGCAAAGTAGGTGCCCATCAACTAGAGAATGGCTAAACAAGCTGTGGCACATGAATATAAGGAAATATTACAGCACTATTAGAAATTATGAATATGATGAATAAAAAGGAACATGGGAAGATGGTAAGATTTTATATAAACTGAAATAAGCAGAACCAAGAAAACAATGTAAATAGAACAAAATAAAAAATGCTCAGAAATGACAAAAAACAAGCTCAATCCCCCCAAAAAGGATGTGACAAGGTACCTTTCCCCTCTTACTTTCTACCACTTCTTTGCAGAGCTGGGGAAGGGGGACACTATAGCTATGGAAAACATAATGTCAGTCTTTTCTGATACATTAGTTTTGGTGGGCTGCTTCCTCTTCTGTTTTTATTCTTTTTAATAATAGAGAATGGCTTTGGAGGTAGGGAGAGAATGGGGTATATTATGAAATGTAGGTGATACAAAACAAAATATATCAATAAAATTGTATTTTTAAAAGTTGAAGATTTTGTCTTACAAAGAAAATTTTCATTCCTTCCATACCCTTCATTTATCAGGAAACCATAAAGCCCTAACACTAGGGGTTCTTAATCTTTTTTGTATCATGGACTCCTTTGGCCTATGGACCAAAATGGGGACTATGGTCCCCCTGGACATCTTCTCAGAATAATGTTTTTATATGCATACAATAAAATATATAGTATTACAAAGGAAACCAATTCTATTAAAATACAGTTATTCAAAAAAAAATTTTTTTACATACACAGACTCCAGGTTAAGAATCCTTGCTATAAAGGGACATGATAAAAAGAACAATTACAGTTACACTGAAAACAAAATTACATTTTCTTACAAGTATTTTCCTGGAATATTCCACATTTTAAACAGAAGCATAAAATGACCTAGACAATAGAATTCTATTGAATAAATTAATCAAGGAAAATGGAACAGGAATAAGAATTCTAAGCGTCTCACATGGCCAATATTTCCTTTCCACACACAAAAAAAGTGAAACTATTTATCACCTGTAAACATAAGAAAATAAACAAAATAATTTTTCCTTTTCAATCTTACCCCTAACTCAATCAGAGTATAAATTCCTCAAAGGCAAAGACTATTTTTCATGTTAGTATCCCTAGACCCTAACACAAGGGTGCTCACAGTGTATGCATAATAAGTGTTTACTAGATTGAATACTGCAATTTTATTAAAATATCCTCTACTGAACCAATAGATACAAATATACAAGACTCTAACATTTCACTTTAAAACATTCAAGATGCCTTATATATTAATGAAACACATATTTTTCACTAATTAAAACCCCAGTTCACCAATTAATAAACAAGCATTAAGGACTTTCTATGTGCCAGGCACTATGCCAGTTGATGAGAATATAAAGAAAAAACAGTTCCTACCCTCAAGGATTTCACATATTATGGGGAAGACAACATGTACTCAAATGCATATGCACATACATATGTACATACTTAGACAGTATACAAATAGCACATTACATGATATCTATACATACATGCAATATACACATAGTAGATGAAAGATAACCTTAGAGGAGAAGATACTAGCAGCTCAGAGGACTGGGAAAGGCCTTCTGCATAGATGATATTTGAACTGGGTCTTGAAGAAAGCCAGGAAAAGGCAAAGGTAAAGAGGGAGAATATTACAGGTACTAGAGACAGCCAATGCAAAGGCAAGAAGACAGGAGATTGCACATTGTGTGAAAAGACCAAAATGTAGGCCAGCAGAACTAGACCACAGAATGCTTAAAGGTCATAAGATATAGGAAGAAAAAGGAAAAATGAGAAGGGACTAAATAAGGAAGCGCCTTAAATCAGAGAGGAGGTTATAGTGAGTCCTAGAGATAAGAGGGAGCCTTTGGAGTTTACGGTAGGAAGGAAGAGGGCTGATGTAGTCATATTTACACTTTAAGAAAATCACTTAGGCCACAGTCCAGCAAAAAGGCAATGAGAGTCTGAACTGTATGAGTGGAGAGAAAGGGATATGTATGCGTAATACTGTGGAAAAAGAAATGATAACTTTGGTCATTAACTGGAACATTAAGAGAGCACTCATTCTTCTCCAGGCTGCACAAGAGACTTTTTCCTACCATGTCCCAGAAACCTCTTCATCCTGGACACCCTAGAATTCAGACTTTAAAAGAATCCTCCACCCCTGTATGCTCCCAATCAGAACTTTCCAGGACCTCCATTTAAGGAGAGTGCCCAGGCCAGCCAGGGCTCATTTCTCTCCAAGGATGCACTCAGCACTTCACTGTCCCTCACCCCCACATCCATACCCCAGTCCCCTTTCGGCTCCCTTTTATGGGTGGTCTTCCCCACTCAAGTGCAAACTCCTTGAATTCATATTCCTAGCACTTAGAATTATGCCTTCCAAATAGTAAGTGTTTAATAAATGCTTGTAGAATGAAAGCCTGATAATATACAGTTTTCTACTTATTAGGGTTACACAGAAATCTATATTTGTTTTATGAAAAACACCATCTTACTTTGATATTCTGAAAGTTCTATGACTTCACCTTTGTGACTACCCTCTCCAGCCATCAAAGCAAATCAAAACTCCTTGAATTTGAGGGCCACAGCCATCCATCACCCAGTGGACAATCATCTAAAGGTGGAAAATCTGTGCTTACCTGACAACCAGTCTAGTTAAGAGCCATACGGTCCATCAAGAACATATCCAGAGTCTTCTAAGTTCCCTAACAGAGTTTGTTATACCAGCATGGCCTTCAAGAACTCAAACCACCTCCATGCCAAGATGAGACTGAGTAGAACTTCAGTGGTTGAACAATGATCATGCACTTGTTTCAAACCTTACTCCTATCTTTCTAAAATGTGAGCACATTTCCTATGTTGTACAAGCAATACCTGCTTTTTATTCATAATGCACTCATGGCTAAAGATATTTGAAGCTGATTATTTTGCTTTATGCAAAATCCCTAGTATATACGTGCTAAATCGTAATTATACTGTCAACAATGAATATTTATTGAATTCCTGGGCAAAGTACAGCAATTAAAGGTAGGGAAGAAAGAGAGGGAACAAGTATTTATTAAGAGCCTACTATGTGTCTCACACCGTGAGCATTTTGTAAATACTATAAAGGATACAAATTTAAATAAGAAGGTCCCTGCTTAGAGGTCCTTACATTCCAGTTGTAGAGGTGAGACAAATATGAAAATAACTACTATACAAGGCAGAATTTGAATATCACAAAGAAAGTAAAAAGCACATTTGTGGTGGGTTTTAAAGAACGAGTATTATTTCCAAAGCTGATGGTGGGGTAGAGAACATACTCCAAGTAGAAAAAAAAGGAGAATAATGATAACCATAGTAATAACACGAACAAAAATGCAGAGATGGGCAAATGGAAGGCACGTTCAAAAAATGACAAGACACTGTTGCATCTAGGGGCAAGGTACGTACTAGCAAGTAGTAGGAAGTAAGGCTAGAAAGGCAAAATGGGGCCAGGATACAGAAGACTTTGACTCCTAGATTAAGAAGTTTTGACTTAGTTTGGTAAGCAACGGGGAGACATTGAAAGCTTTTGAGTTGGAGAATAACATAACTAAAGCTACATATTAAGAAGATTAGTCTTAAGAAGCAGCATATAAGATAGACTGGTAAGTAGCAGAGAACCTAGATCAAGAAAAACGAGTAAGATTATGCAATGGTTTAGGAAAGATGAAATGGGGGCTTAAATGATGGTTAGAAGGATGGAAGAGAAGGTATAAGTAAAAAGGTACACACACACAAAATTTCTTTTGTGTAGGGGTTGGACTAAATGGTACCACTGAGGTCCCTCCCAACTTTTAAAATTCTAGGATTCTGTCATTTAGCCATCAGCAGAAATCACTGAATAGAGGCAAAGAAGATAACAAGTAAAGTACAAATAATAAGAAAAATGTAAGGTATAATAACTAAGGTTTCATCTCATACATACTAAATTGTCAAAGACAACAAAACATGGCACTAAGTGCTTTGAGGAAACAGTCATATCAATGCACTGTTAACTCAGCTGTAAACAGGTCCGACCATTCTGAAACGCAATTTGGAATTATGCAACGAAGATCACTGAATTGTTAATACTTTTTGTCCCTGCAATCCTACTAGTGAGTATGTATAGAATTAAGGTTAATGATGAAAAGAAAGAACTCATAAATAACAAATTACTCAGAGCAGTACTTTGTACTACCAAAAAAACAGAAACCAAATGGGTACCAATCAACTGAAGAATGGCTAAAAAATATATGGTATATGAAAGAAATGAAGTACTATTGTGCTATTCCAAATTCTTTCTATCATATAAACATAATCTTTATACCTAAACATGAGCAACATGGGAAGGCAGACAAATTGATGCACAGTAAAGAGGAGAACACAGAGAAAAATATATATTACTACAGTGATGCATATGAAAACAAAATTGCAATGGCCAATCCTTTTAACACGGAAAATATCTCCTTTGTGTGAATAGAGAAAGTGAAAATTATAGATATAGAATGATGCATATAGTGTCAGAAGAAAAGAAGCAGGATACTTCCAGAAATGATTCAGATGTTTTAAAAAGGTAAAAATAAAGGTTATTCACTGAGGGAAACAACTCCTATTGTGGTTTTAAGGAGAACATTAAAAAGCTAAAAAACTATTCCAAGAAAAAGTAAAAAAGAAATCAGAGGCATCAATTTTTACTATGGCAGCAGTTAGCATGGCCCAGGGAAAAGAGCACTGGATTTAGAGTTTATCAGCAGCTGTGGGTTCAAGTATTGGCTCTATGACCTTAAGAAAAGCTCTTAACTTCTCTGGACAGATTTCTCACCCATAAAATGAAGTACACTAGATGGCTTCCCATGTTCATAATAAATGACCCTAAGTGAGGAAAATAACAAAATGCAAAGTAATGACAAGGTGGACACAGATTATACACTAAATATGATTTAATTTTTCTCTCATAATTCAGAATTTTACACTGCCTCAGTGATCACTGTAAATATCAATTCTTATTATAACTTTGTCATCAAGCAACACATTAGAGACTGAGAAAATGTTGAAATGAGAAGTGTGAGGGTACCAAAAGATAAAATATCTAATGTGAATTTATTGTTTTCTTGTGATTTTCCTCAAGCTTGGCTAATAAATACCGTTCTCTCCTTCCCTCCCTTGCTATCATTTACATGTGTGGTTTTGTTGTTGTTGTTGTTTGCTTGTTTGTTTTTAACCAAGATCATAAAATGGGAGGTGGGGTTTTCAAATACATTGCAAATTCATTTAAAAATCTAAATTCTCCTTAAAATGTCTTTACATGCTGTACAAGAGCATTTATGCTCATGAGAATGGCTTTACTAAGCACATTTGAACTTTGTGGTTTTTAAATATGATCTGCATTTTCAATTCAATTTAATCTACTAAGCATCTATGTGCCAAACAACACAAAATACAGTCCAAATTCATTAAATAAAACATTTACTATTCTCTAAATACATTTATACTATGGGTCAATTTACATCCTCTCTGTATGCCATAATGTAGTTCAACAGGAGGCTACAAATACCAACGGTAGCATTATAATGGAATCCTACCATCTGGTCTCCTATCCTAACTACATTTTCTCTTCCCTCAATAGCACAAAATTCTAATCTCCAAAACCTCACTCACATATATGAAGTCAGAAACCATCACATAACTAACTGTGTTAACTAGAAATCAGATAAGAAAGTAATCAGGCTTTTAAAACACCTCTTCCAGTCCTACTAAGTTTAGTAAGATTTTCCATCTTAACTACTGCTAAATTAAATTTCCTATAAAAACTAGATCACCAACATGAACACATTTATTTCACTCACGCTTTCGTGCTAAATTATATGGCACTATACTAGACACCAAATTAAAAAGATCTCACAAACAGATCTATGATCTCATCGAATTAAGAGTTCCTCCATGGGTCACAGCTGATCCTATCCATTTCCTGTCTATCATCTGCCATAATATTACAAGTGACTTCCCTAACTGTGCAATTTTAAAACAGGAAATAAAAAAAAACCAATACCAAAATATAAATCCTAAAACTCAAAAAAAAGAGTAATAATTTTTTTCTAAATGAAATTGAATTAATAAAACTAGAAGAGTCTTTTTTTTAATAAGACAAACATTTAGTTGGTCTAATTTTTTTGGAGAGGAAAAACAAATTGCTAGTATCAAAAGTGAAAAAGGAGAATTCACAACTAAAAGATATTAAAAATTATCAGAAATTATTTAGACAAGTTATACACCCCAAAAAACTGTCAAATTAACTGAAATGGATATTTACAAAAATATAAAATACTCATAATAAGAGAATAACAAATCAAGAATATAAATAGCCCAATCGCAGAAAAAGTTATTGATAAGATATAAATTAACTACCAAAAGAAAAACATCCTGGACAAGATGGATTTACAAGTAAATTTGACCAAATAGTTAGCAAAGAATCAATTCTAATATGTTGTAAAATAATAATGAGATTTTTCCAAATTCTTTCTACCATATAAACATAATCTTTATACCTAAAGCAGAGAGCAACAAAAAGGAGAAAGAAGTATAGACTAACATCCCTAAGGAACAATAATGCGAAAATGTTTTGCTAAAATATTTGCAAAGAGGCTATTTTACTACATATCAAAATATATATATACGTGTATATATATATATATATACATGCACACACACACACACACACACACACACACACTCACACACTCTATGATCAGCCTAAATTTACATCAAAAATGCAGAGGTGGTTCAATATTGGGAAAACTATAAACATATTAATAACACATATTAGTCCATATTAAAACAAAAAATCATAAGGCTATATCAACAAATAGGTCACTTTCAATAAAATATAACTATCATTTCTGTTAAAGACACTAAAAAGTATAGGAACATCTAGAACTAAAAGCCAGCAGTATACATAAGGGAGACAAACTAGAAGCCTTTCCAATAAGATCCACTAAGAGATAAAGAAAAGATATCCATTATCAGCACCATTAATTGCTATAGTGCCAGAACTGCTAAGTCTCTAGCAGTAAGAGAAGAAAAATAAATTGACGGAATAAAAGGAAACATATCTTTTGCAGATATGAAGTACACTTAAAGGATCTAGAGAATAAACTAAAAAAGACAATTCAACTTCAAACTTCAACAAAGAAGCACAAGATAAAGTAACCCACGCAAATCAGTGGCTTTTCAGTATTTTGTCAATAAAACCCAACAAAAGAGAAAATAAGAGGCATTCCATGCAAAATAACTATAGAATGTATCAAATAATTGGGAGCTCATCTACCAAGGCACACACAGAAATTATATGAAAACAGAAACAAAACATACTTTATAAAAAAAGACAAACCTAAATAATTGCTGATGCTTGGGCCTGTGCCAATATCATAAAATGACAATACTGTCTAAATTAATTTATGTAATCACTGCCACTCCAAATAAAGTGCCAAAGATTATTTTAGAGAGTTACGAAAAAAGAAAATTTGCCTGGAAGAAAAAAAAGATTAAAAATTACAAGAGAAATATTTTTTTAAAAAGTGGGAAGGAAGGAGAACTAACTTTACAATGCTTCAAATTGTACTACAAAGCAGCAATCATCAAAACTATTTTGATGCTGGTTAAAAAACAGAAAAGATGACTAGTAGAACAGATTAGTACACAACATATAGAAGCAAACAAACATAGTTGCATAGTGTTTTATAATCCCAAAGACCAGCACTTGGTAAACCATAGCCCAAGGGTCAAATCTGGCCAGTTGATGGCAGGATTTGACTTTCAGGGAGGAGTTTGCCAACTCCTACCAAAGACACCCGGCACCACTCCGTACCCCAGCTAATGGATAAAGGACTCACTACTTCACAAACACTGCTGAGGAAAATAGAACGGAATGTGGCAAAAATTAAGCTCAGACCAACATCTCACAGAGCATACCAAGATAAACTCCAAATGAATATATCAAATAAATATAAAAAGTCATATCATAAAACAAATTAGATTATAGATCTAGAAAAAATAATAACAAAGAAGAACAAAAGGTCCAAAATATCAAGGGAATTAATGAAAAGAAATGCTAGGGAAGGTGGCCTAGCCATAACAGATATTAAGTTGTATTATAAAGCAGCAATCATCAAAACTACTTGGTATTGGCTAAGAAACAGTGGTGGATCAGTAGAATACGTTAGGTACACAAGACACAGTAGCCATTGACTATAGTAATCTACTGTTTGATAAACCCAAAGACTCCAGCTTCTGGGATAAGAACTCACTATTTGACAAAAACTGCTGGGAAAACCGGAAAAAAGTATGGCAGAAACTGGGCATAGATCAACGTCTTACACTGTATAACAAAATAAAGTCCAAATGGGTACACGATTTAGATATAAAGACTGATACTATAAGCAAATTGGGAGAGCAAGAAATAGTTTACCTGTCAGATTTATGGATAATGGAGGAATTTATGACCAAACAAGAGATAGAGAACATTATGAAATGCAAAATGTATAATTTTTATTACATTAAATTGAAAAGTTTTTGCACAAAGTCAATGAGACCAAGATTAGGAGGGAAGTAGAAAACTGGGAAAGAATTTTTACAACTAGTGTCTCTGATAAAGGCCTCATTTCTAAAATACACAGAGAAGTGAGTTAAATTTATAAGAATACAAGTCATCCCCCAATTGATAAATGGTCAAAGGAAAGAACAGGCAGTTTTCAGAGGAAGAAATGAAAGCTATCTATAGTCACATGAAAAAAAAATGCTCTAAATCACTATTGATTAGAGAAATGCAAATCAAAACAACTCTTAGGTAGTACCATATCATATAAATATTATATCAGATTGGCTAACATCACAAAACAGGAAAATTATAAATGCTAGAGAAGATGTGGAAAAATTGGAACACTAACTCATTGTTGGTGCAATTGTGAACTGATCCAACCATTCTGAAGAGCAATTTGGAACTACGCCCAAAGGGCTATAAAAATGTGCATGCCCTTTTGATGGAGTCCCCCGGCCCCAATATTCTAACTTCATTCTCCACTGTACCTAGCCACTCAGCCCCAGCCCCCAATGTCCTAACTTATGCCTCACTGCTCACTAGAACAACAGGCATGTCCTTGAACTTTGTTCCCACAGAAACCCAGCACTGCCCCACAGAAACCCTTTCCCACAAAACAGTTGTGTAATCACAATCACATCATCAATCTTCACCAGAGACAATCACAATAGCTAGTCAATTGGAGGGCAGCATGACCAGAATGCTTGACCACCAAACTGTAGAAGGGGCCCACCCTACAATATCACCTGCACAGTTCCACTGAGGCTAGGACCCTTCCTCCATTGCCTAATTCCTTAACTAACTCCTGCCTTATTAATATTAATCATATTCCTATATTCTATGTAAATTTCCATTCCATAATTGCATCTTTACCCTATAAAAATCCATCTTGCTTTCTCTGAAGCTGCTGGTTCCTCTTGGACTTAGCTTGCTGCATGAGAAGCATCTCAATCTCAATAAATGCCTACACTTGGTTTAGAGGTTGTCTGACTCTGAATTCTTTGAGACAATTCCACCACAACACATCATGAAACTGCAACAATTTTTGGCCCTAGATGGGCAGAGACTGAACCTCAACACTTTGACCCAGCAATATCATTTCCAGGGCTGCATACATCCCAAAGAGAACATTGAAATGGGGAAAGTACCCACATGTACAAAAATATTTATAGCAACAATTTTTGTAGTGGCCAACAACTGGAAATTGAGGGGATGCCCATCAATTGGGAAATGGCTCAACAAGTTGTGGTATATGAATGTAATGTAATACTATTGTGCTATAAGAAATGACAAGCAGGCTGACTTCAGAAAAACCTGGAAGGGCTTATATGAACTGATGCTGAGTGAAGTAAGTAGAACTAGGAGAACATCGTACACAGTTACAGCCACACTGTGTGATGACAAACTTTGATAGACTTGGCTCTTCTCAGCACTGCAAGGTTCTAAGACATCTCCAAAAGGCACATGATGGAAAATGCTATCCACATCCAGAGAAAGAAATATGGAGTCTGAATGCAGATAAAAGCATACCATTTGCTCTCTCTCTCTTTTTTGTTTTGTTTTGTTTCTTCTTTCTTGTGGTTCGTTCCATTGGTTATAATACTTCTTCACAACATGACTAATGTGAAAATATGTTTAATGTGAATGTATATGTAGAGCATATATCAGATTGCATGCTGTCTTGGGGAGGGGGGAAGCAAGGAAGGGGGAGAAAATTTGGAATTCAAAAGCTTGTGGAACTGAATGTTGTAAACTAAAAATAAATAAATACATTTTTTAAAGAAGAAATATGGAGTCTGAATGCAAATCGAAGCATACTATTTGCTCCTTTTTTGTTCTATTTTGTTTTTTCTTTCTCATGGTTCCTCCCGTGTTCTAATTCTTCTATACAACACGACTAATGTGACATTATATTTAATAAGAATGTATACAGACAGTCTATATTGAATTGCATGCTGTCTGGGGGAGAGGGGGCTGGGGAGGGAGGCAAAGAAAATTTAAAACTTACAGAAGTGAATGTTGAAAACTAATAATAAATAAAGTTTTAAAAAAAAATCAGATGAGCAAGGAAAGACATACCTTTCACAGCTAAAGCCAGGTGAAGAGTTCATGACCAAGAAAGGGATAGAGAGGATCAGAAAATAAAAAATGGATCACAGGAGCTTATATTTGGAGATGGAACAGACTTAAACATGATCTAATCAAATCCCCTTATTTTACAGATGAGGAAACTGTGTCTGCAAAAAGTAACCTGACCAAGTTCACACAGAGAGGGACAGAGCTGCAATTTAAATCCAGAACTTGAGACCTAAATCTGATGTATCACAATTCCTCAAAATGGTTTTGATTATATAGAATTGGGGTTTTTTAAATAAGCAAAAATGCAGTTAAAAATAATGTATCCCAGTGCCTCAAGATAGGTAAATTTGATTATGCAGCATTTAGTTTGTATGTCAACTACATTAAAATTATAAGGAAAATAAATAATTTGGAAAATAATCTTTGCAACAAGTTTCTCTGAAAAATATTCAATAGCAAATATTTATAAAGAACTGATTCAAATTCATATGAATAAGAGTCATCCCTGAATAGCCAAATGGTCAAAACATAAAAACAGGTAGCTCTTAAAGGAAGAAATATAACCTATCAATCCAAATTATATGAAAAAATTAAATAACTGACATTTTAAAAATACAAATCACAAGAACTCTGGTTCTGCATCAGACCTATTCAACTGGCAAAGATGACAAAAATGGAAAATGACAACTGTTGAAGGAGCTGGGAGAGGGTGGGCATACTAGTACATTGTGAATTAGTCTACTACAGAGAACAATTTAGAACTATGGCCAAAAAGTCACTAAATATATGTGTGTGTATATGTGTGTGTCTATGTGTATAGACACATACATATATGTATGTATGTATTTATGTGTGTGTCTTATGGCCCACTGTGACCAGAATGGCCTTTGTTTTCTTTGAATGACTCAGCTTACCTCATTGAGCCTTGCGGGGTGCTGGGGCTTCTCTTCCAGGGCAGGAAGCCCAGAGCCCATGCCTGGAAACAGAGAACTTCCTGTGTGATGAGTCATGGGGCTGGCTGAGGGGAGGTGTTGACTCCAGAGCCATGCCCTATTGGGTGTTAACCTACGGGAAGGGGCCAATCAAGAACCAATCGCCCTGGTCACTCAGGCGGCGCTTGATGATGTCAAAAACTCTTTAAGAGGGGAGAAGACGGCTTGAAGACTCCTTTTTCCTTTTCCAGTTGGAGCCAGAGACGCCTACAGCCGAAGCTGATGCAGGAGCTGCCGGTAGCAGAGCTGACCCACGTGCGGAGCAAGGAGTGCTGAGCAAGGACTTGTGACCAGTGGGTAATCTTCTTACCGTAGAGGGGAAGCATGTACACAATTTTGCTTTACACCATCATGCTTCTCTGTGGCCTCGTGGTTACTCTTGTGAGGTGGACTTATTGGGCCTGGAAGCTTTTGATCACAATATCAAAATGGGGACGCTGGTTTGTGGGTCTGTTACTGCAGAGTTTAAACACATGCTTTAGTTCTTCTGCTTTCTACCTAGAGAATTCCTTATATCCTGCAGTTCCGAACCTTTCAGAAATATATGAGATTCTCTTTGAAATCATAAATTCTGCCTTCATAATACACCCACCAATGTCATTACTAGACTTCTACCCCAAAGAGATTAAAAAAGAAGAAAAGAACTTATTTGTACAAAAAAATCCATAACACCTATTTTTGTTTTTGCAAAGAACTAGATGGAAAGGGGGTTCCTACCAACTAGGGAATGACTGAACAATTTTTTTTTTAATTTTTTAACATTTTCATTTAAAGTTTTAAGTTTCAGGATGGAGTCAATATGGCGGCTAGAAAGCAGGGACTTGCTTAAACTCCCCCACCCTAGGTCCCTCCAAACAACCATAAAAAATGGCTCTGAACAAATTCTAGACATGCAGAATCCACGAAATAGCAGAGGGAAGCAGGGCTCCAGCCCAGGACAGCCTGGAAGGTCACTGGGAAGGGTCTATCAAATGGAGCTGGGAGCGGAGCAGAGCAGAGCCCAGCATGGGCCATGCCAGGACCAACCAGACTGGGAGCTGGGCAGAACAGGTGGTAGGGCCCTAAATCACTGAGCTGTGGCAGTTACCAGACTTCTCAACCGACAAACACCAAAGACAACAGAGAGGGTTAGTGGGAAATGCTGCTGGGACACAGTGAAAGGAGTTCCTGTTGGCCACCACGCTGGGGGTGCAGAAGTGGTGCAGCTCTGAGGCTCCTTCCAGAGCTGTAGCTGCAGTTGCCTCCAGCCCCAGGCCTACCTGGTGGGAGGAATTAAGCAGTAGATCAGGGCGGGAGTGCAGAGCCTGCTTTGCCTGCCTGGATCTGGGCCGCAATTCTGGTTGGCGGTTCTTGGGGGAGAAGGAGCGCTGGTGTGGCAGAGCTTGCTGTGTAGAAGTAGCTCTGAAAATAGCAGCACATCCCCTCAAGTTTGGGACAAAGCACTCTCTACTCTACACACAGTTGCACCCCGACAAAAAGCTCAAGGGTCAAGTAGTTGGCTGGGAACATGAACAGGCAGCAAAAACACTCTCAGATTCAGACTCAGACTTTGGAATCTTTCTTTGGTGACAAAGAAGATCAAAAATGCAGCCAGAAGAAGTCAACAAAGTCAAGGAGCCCACATCAAAAGCCTCCAAGAAAAATATGAGTTGGTCTCAGGCCATGGAAGAGCTCAAAAAGGATTTGGAAAAGCAAGTAAGAGAAGTAGAAGAAAAATTGGGAAGAGAAATCAGAGTGATATGAGAAAACCATGCAAAACAAGTCAATGACTTGCTAAAAGAGACCCAAATAAATACTGAAGAAAACAACATCTTAAAAAATAGACTAACTCAAATGGCAAGAGAGCTCCAAAAAGCCAATGAGGAGAAGAATGCCTTAAAAGGTAGAATTAGCCAAATGGAAAAGGAGGTCCAAAAGACCACTGAAGAAAATACTACCTTAAAAATTAGATTGGAGCAAGTGCAAGCTAGTGACTTTATGAGAAATCAAGATATTATAAAACAGAACCAAAGGAATGAAAAAGTGGAAGACAATGTGAACTATCTCATTGGAAAAACCACTGACCTGGAAAATAGATCCAGGAGAGATCATTGAAAAATTACTGGACTACCTGAAAGCCATGATCAAAAACGGAGCCTAGACATCATCTTTCAAGAAATTATCAAGGAAAACTGCCCTGAGATTCTAGAGCCACAGGGAAAAATAGAAATTGAAAGAATCCACCAATGGCCTCTTGAAAAAGATCCCAAAAAGAAAACTCCTAGGAATATTGTCACCAAATTCCAGAGCTCCCAGATCAAGGAGAAAATATTTCAAGCAGCCAGAAAGAAACAATTTGAGTATTGTGGAAACACAATCAGGATAACACAAGATCTAGCAGCTTCCTCATTAAGGGATCAAAGGGCTTGGAATATGATATTCCGGAGGTCAATGAAGCTAGGATTAAAAACAAAAATCACCTACCCAGCAAAACTGAATATAATGCTCCAAGGCAAAATATGGACTTTCAATAAAAAAGAGGACTTTCAAGTTTTCTCAGTGAAAAGACCAGAGCTGAAGAGAAAATCTGACTTTCAAACACAAGAATCAAGAGAAGTATGAAAAGGTAAACAAGAAAGAGAAATCATAAGGGACTTAATAAAGTTGAACTATTTTGTTTACATTCCTACATGGAAAGATGACGTGTGTAATTCATGAGACCTCAGTATTAGGGTAGCTGAAGGGAATATACATGTATAGAAAGACAGAGGGCACAGGGTGAGTTGAATATGAGGGGATGATATCTAAAAGAATAAAATCAAATTAAGGGATCAGAGAGGAATATATTGAGAGAGGGAGAAAGGGAGAGATAGAATGGGGTAAATTATCTCACATAAAAGTGGCAAGAAAAAGCAGTTCTGTTGGGAGGGAAGAGGGGGCAGGTGAGGGGGAATGAGTGAATCTTGCTCTCATCGGATTTGACTTGAGGAGGAAATAACATACACACTCAACTGGGTATCTTACCCCACAGGAAAGAAGGAGGAAGGAGATAAAAAAAGGGGGGATGATAGAAGGGAGGAGGTAATCAAAAGCAAACACTTTTGAAAAGGGAGAGGGTGAAGGGAGAAAACTAAATAAAGGGGGACAGGATAGGATGGAGGGAAACACAGTTAGTCTCTTACAACATGACTATTTGTGGGAGTGTTTTGCATAATCATACATGTGTGACCTATGTTGAATTGCTTGCCTTCTTAAGGAGGGTGGGTGGGGAGGGAAGAGGGGAGAGAATTTGGAACTCGAAGTTTTAAAAGCAGATGTTCAAAAAAATAAAGTTATTTTTGCATGCAACTAGGAGATAAAATATACAGGCAACAGGGCATAGAAATCTATCTTGCCCTACAAGAAAGTAAGGGAAAAGGGTATGGGGGGAGTGGGGTGACAGAAGGGAGGGCTGACTGAAGAATGGGGCAAACAGCATATATGCCATCTTGGAGTGGGGGGGGAGGGTGGAAATGGGGAGAAAATTTGTAATTCAAAAACTTGTGGAAATCAATGCTGAAAACTAAAAATGTTAAATTTAAAAAAAGAAAAAAAATAAAGTTTTGAGTTGCAAATTCTATTCCTCCCTTCCTCTCTCCCTCCCCTCTCCCTTGTCCTAGATGGTGAACAATCAGATACACGTTATACATGTACAATCATGTAAACTAGAATAAAAGAAAAAAATGAAAGAAAGTGAAAAATAGCATGCTTCAGTCTGTATTCACTCAATATCAGTCCTTTCTCTGGAGGCAGATCACATGCTTCATCATTAGTCCTTTAGGATTATCTTGAATCACTGTACTGCTAAGAATAGCTAAGTCATTTACAATTCTCCATCAAACAATATTGTTGTTATTGTGTACAAAATTCTCCTGGTTTTGTTCACTTCACTGTGTATCAGTTCATGCAAGTCTTCCCAGGTTTTTTCTGAAATTATCCTGCTTGTCATTTCTTATAACACAAAATATTTCATTACAACCATATATCATAGATTATTTAGCCATTCCCCAATTGATGGGCATCCCTTCAATTTCCAATTCTTAGCCACCACAAAAAAGAGCTGCTATAAATATTTTTGTACAAATAGGTCCTTTTCCACTTTTTTGATGTCTTTGGGATACTGACCTAGCAGTGGTATTTCTGGATCAAAACGTATGCCCAGTTTTATAGCTCTTTGGGTATAGACTGAACAAATTTTGGTATATGAATACAATGGAATATTAATATGCCATACAAATGAGGAAAGAGACAGTTTCAGGGAAGTCGTGTATGGGCTGATGCAAATAAAGTGAGTAGAATCTGGAAAATAATTTATGCCACAATAGCAACATTGTAAAAAAAACTAAAATTGAAAGACTTAAGAACTCTGAACAACACGATGAGTAAAAACAATTCTAAAGGACTGATGATGAAGCAAGCTACTCAGCTCCTGACAGTGGTTAGGTTATGGATTCAAGGTGAAGAAGTACACATACGTTTTCATACATGGCTAACATGGATATATTTTGCTTAGCTATGCTTATTTGTTTTGATGGTTTTTTTTCCCTTTTTTTTAAAAATGGAGAGGTAGACAAAAGAGAGTTAGTGATAGTACAGCTCCCCCCACAAAGAAAAAAAGAATCAAAGGTCCCACCCATACAAGGATACCTGGGGAGTATTCCGTCCATCATCTCTTCTTCATGTCACATGACAAGGACATAGTCTCTTCCTGTCTTACAATTCCTCAGTGGTTTGTGTACACACACTTACACACATACACACACAAACACACACACACACACACACACACACACAAACACACACATTTATATATTTAGTCCAACCTGGACGCTTTTTCCATCTTTGTTTTCTTTGGTCGTATTTCAATTTCCTCTACATGTACACATGATATGCTGGGGGTCCAAGTTTGGTACACTGACTAACCTTAATGTTTGAAAAAAAGCTTGTTTTTATATGTCTTTTTCCATTTTTCTTCTATCTTACTCTCATTTTATTTTTTAATATTTAATACTGATATTTATTTCTAGTGATACTCATTTTATTTTTCTATTTCTTTAATTGTTCAAAATGTGTAAGTGTATGTGGACCAGGTTTAGGAAAAGAGAGCTAACGTGGAGATAAGAATCTTTAGAAGAGATATGATAACTGTTTGGTATCTGAACTGCTGCCACAAAGAAGGACTGGCTAGACTTACTTTGCATGACTCCAAAAAAGAAGAAAAGAAACAATGGATGAAAGGTGTAGGAAGGCAAATTTCAGCTCAATATAAAGCAGAAATTCTTCACATGAACAACTGTTTGAAAGAAGAATACTCTGGCTGATGAAAGTCAAGTCAATAAACATTTATTAAGCACCTACCATTTGCCAGGGGCTGTGATAAGTACTGAGGATACAAAGAAAGGCAAAAACAGTCCTTGCTATCAAGGAGCTCACCATTTAATCAGGAAGACAACACAAAAATAATAATGTACAAACAAGAAATATAAAGGCTATGTTAGAAGTAACCTCAAAGGAAAGCCACTAGCATTAAGGAAGACAGAGAAAGGCTTCTTGTAGAAAGTAAGATTTTAGCTGAGACTTAAGGAAGCCAAGGAAGCCAAGAGGAGGACATGAAGACAGAGAGGGCACTGTAGGCATGGAGTACAGCCACTGAAAATGCCTGGAGTCAGGAGACGGAAAATCTCGTGCAAGGAACAGTAAGGAGGCTAGTATCACTGGATTTATTGGATCTTAGAGTACATGGAGGGGACTAATGTAAGAAGGCTGGAAAGGTAGGAAGGTGCCAGGTTATGAAGAGTTTTAAAAGCTAAACAGAGGATATTATATATGATCCTACAGATAATGGAGAGTTTAATGAATGGGGTGGAGAGAGACATGGTCAGACCTGTGCTTTAGGAAGATCAATTTGATAGCTGAATGAAGGATGGACTGGAGTGAGGAGAGACTTGAGGCAGGCAGATCCACCAGCAGACAACTACAATAGTCTGGGCATAAAGTAATGAGGACCTGCACCAGAGTGGGGGCAGCATCAGAGGAGAGAAGGGGACATACACAAGAGAAGTTGTGAAAGTAAAATCAACGGGCCTTAGCAACTGACTAGATGTGGGGGAAGGGGGGAGAGCAGAATTGAGAGAAAACAGTCCAAGATGACATCTAACTTATAAGGCTCGGCAACTGGAAAATGGTGTTTCCCTTGACTATAGTAATTCATTAAAAAAAAAAAAAACACTGAATCTCCTAATTTGGGTGTTGTCCATTCAGAGACTGAGCAACTCGTGGTGATGAATGTTTCAGAGATTATTTATCCACCAGGTGTGAGGTAGAACTAGATGACCAGTAAGGTCTCAGATACCTCTAGGATTTTTGGTTTTAGTATTTGGGAGAATTAAGATTTGACTACAAAGCTTTAATGTAAGAATTTTTTCATGAGAAGAATTTTATTTGCATTCTGTTAAAAGTATGGACTGATTATATTAAATACAATGTGGATGATCCTCATTGCATCATCTTACAAAAAGAAGATTACTCATTTATAACCCTGTGCCAAAATCATAAGACTGGTCTGGAGGAGGTCCTCTGTATACTGAATCAGTAGATTTTAAACAATGTTTTAAGGACACTATCTTTCTGAGGCTTATTTAGAGTGATCCATTTTAGAGTGTAAAAGGGTATTTCCTGACAATTAATAGCTGAAAAATGCACACTTTTTCCTTTAACTTGTCTTTTCCTTATGCCATTTATAATGCTAAATCTTACACTCAGCAGAAAATCATAAGGAGACATTTCTCAATCTTCCTTGCTTAGTAACCAGAATAGGTACAGTGGGCCAAACCTACCAAATCCACCATTTATTTTTTATTAACATAAGAACCACAGGGTAGCACTAAGGCTTTCCATGTTAGGCCAAAATCAAACATAGCTGTCCCAAAGGAACACATACAAAACAAGCCAACATTTTCACCAGAAAACTGCAAAAGCAGCCTCTTTCCACCCTGGCAAGACCAGAGGGCTGTGTACATGACAAGCAAAATAATCTCATGGAAAGTTAAAAGTAAAATGCAATCTGATGAAAAGAGACATTTGAAAAGCTCCAAAGAAAGAAAAGTCTGGGAAATGATATCACTAAAGAATGTGTTTCTCTTTGATGAGTCTGGCTAGGGAAAAAACATTTAACAAAGTCTTTTTCTAGAAGGGGTCAACTTTAGATAGGGCATGTTTAAAATAAATGCCTTCTAAGGACTGCCATCAGTAATAACATTGATGCGACACTGATAGAGGAAAAGTAAAAACATCCTAGAGCCACAGTGTTATGCTGCCCTTGAGGTCCATGCCATGGAACAGTATTGTGAACAAGACTGTATTTTAACAAGACATTTTAATACTTCAGAAACAGAGTCCATTGGACAATGTCCAAGTCAGATTACCATGCTCAAATTGTCTTCAACTTACAAGTCCTTCATCTGTCTGAAGAGGCAGAGGAGAAAACAAAGGTCAGTTCACCCCATCCTTTGTCCTACAATTCAGAAATGGGCTCCTCATGTAATGCAGTCAGTCAGAAAAAGATGTCTTCTTTTATGCAGATTCGAAAATGGGGAAATATCCCTCTACTATGATAAGGGTAGAGACAGGAAAAAACCTGACAGTCAGGAATATCTATTTCCTCTCCCAAAAGAAAGGCATCTTTTTCCCAAGTGCTATGAATGAAGGAAAATGTTGCCTAGCTAGAAGTAGAATTCATTTTCCAAGAAAAACATTGTTATAAAATACGGGTTGATGAGAGTATTACTATTCTTGAGATACATGATGGAGGATAAATAGACTTTTTTAAGCAGTCCCAAAGAAACTTAGCCCCCTTTTATAAGACCGTTTCAGTGGGAAAATGCATCCAAATTTTGTTTTCAATTCCAAGAAATGCAAGAAATTTTTATAAAGCCTTTGGCAACATGATTTGATCACAGGTTAGGGATCAATTATACTGAATTACATTCTACAACTAATGGTATTATAATAACGTTCTAGTGTAGTTCAACATGACTTTTTTTTAATGTAAAAACTGAGATGACATTTCCACCCTCCCCCACACACCTCCCAGGAATCAGATCATCTAAGTTCTAGTCCCAAGCCACACTATAACAATTTTCTGAACTTTGGACAAAATCTCTCTATTTCTCTGGACTCCAGTCAACTCACCTATAAAATGAAGGACTTGGACCTTCATACCTCTAAAACGCTATGATTCTATGAAAAGCAATATAATGGACTAAAATAATATAGTCCCTGGCCTGAAGAAGCCTTATTGGGGAAACAGCATTTACATACATAACTATATTATATTTAAATGGATCTGACATGCCATCCATTTTTGAGTGCTCTCCTAGGATACAGACTGTAGCACATCCACAGAAACACGTCCCGAGCATCTCTTGCCTATGTTCTCCAAAAAGTTCAACACAAGAAGTCCACCAAATTTCAGGAGGCTTTCTCACTTGCTCATATCCTTGATGTACCAAAGGAAAATTTTGGAGGTCCAACTATCATCTCTTGCTCTTACCGTATATCCATAACCATATGGTCTTCCTATCATGAAATTCCTTGCTGACATATATAATCCATAGGTGATTGTTTACCATCTCAGAAAGGGGGAAGAGATGAAAGGAGGGGTAGAATTTGGAATGCAAAACTTTAAATAAAAATGTTAAAGAATTAAAAAAAGGAAAAAACCACTGGAGTCAAAAGATCTTGGTTTGAATCTAATTTTTGAATATTAATTGTAAGACTTTTTGCCAACTTAATGGACTTCTCTGGCACTCAGCATCCTTATCTGCAAAAATAGTGATAAGAAAACCTGATGGAAAAGATGGGATGGGAAGGGACACAAGGCGAGGGGAGGGAAAGAAGAACAAAACTCTGCTGAAATCCTTTATCTTAAGATCAGAGAATCATCAATTTAGATCTAGAAAGGACCACAGAGACTCTCAAGTATTACTCCTTAATTCTGCAGATAGGAAATTGAGGCTCAGAGAATGTAAGTAACTTATCCAGAGTTGTAAAGCTAGTAGTTAAAGTCTTAAGGTATGTCTTCCTGATTCCAAGTTCAGGGTTCAATCCACTGCTACCACTATCCCCTCCCAATTCTCTTTAGTGCCAATTCAACAGTACAACCTCTATAAGCAAAATGTGGACTGGAACATCAGGGACCAAGTACAGAAGTTCCACTATGTCTGATGGAGGCAATAGTTTGTGAAAATGGCTTTAGTGAATCTTTCACAATTTTCTTCTATTTGTATTTCTTCCTTCCAGTTTCACCTTTGAAAGTCCTTTTGAATAACTTTGCTTAGGTGGATATCTTGCCAAGTTTTGGGCGATTGCCAATCATCTTTACTTTTGTTCTGCCACTGGATTACAATAACTCTGAAGAAAGAGTGAGGCTGAAGACTTTGTGAGTTCCCCGAACTCAATATTCAATCTCTGATGGTCAATTGTCTCCTTCCCTGACACCTACAACTTTGTCAAAGTCTCTCTGTTATAAAAACAAAGACAAAAAAACAAAAGCCACCTTTTACTTTCTCTATCCTCATCTTTCATGACCTCTGAAGCATTTGGCGCTGTTGAAAAACTTTCCACTCTCTGGATTTTTGTGACATTTCTTTTTCTTAGTTCTCCTTTTAGCTGTATGATCTTCTCATCCTCCTTTGTGAGCTCATTATCCATATTTCATCCCTTTAGGGTGGATATATCCCAGGGCTCTATGCAGCATCAACTTCTCTTCTCTCTCTATACTCACCTGACAAACCCATCAGCTCCCATGGATCTAATTATCATCTCTATACAAATGATTCCCAGGATCAATAAAACCAACCCAACCATCTCTTCTGAGCTCCCATCCCATGTCACTAGTTGTCTTATACATTTCAAACAATGTTCTATAGGCATCTCTAACTCAACATGGCTAAAACTTAAATCATCATCTTTCCACTCGAACCCATCCTCCTTCTAATCTTCTTTCTTTTGAGTGTACCACCATTCTAGTCACACAGGTCCTAAATCTTTGACCCCTCATCTCTCCTATAACATATAAATTTAATCATTTCTATTTCAATACTCTCACTTATATCCCTTTCTCTCCACTCTCACAGTCAACCTAGGAGGTAGATAACAGAAGCCCACTGAATGTAAAAAGCTGGAAAGGAAGGTTGTAGCCAGTATGTAGAAGGCCTTACTTATACTGTTTCGTATGACCCTCACAACCACCCTGTAAGTACTCAAGTTTTATAATTTCCAATTACCAGAAAGGGAAATTGAAGCCCAGAGAGTTTAAGTGATGCACCCATGGTCATGCAGCTTTTAAGTGAAAGACTGGGGCTTGTACCCATATCTCTTCTAATGCCAAGGCCTGCACTTTTTCCACTATACCATGCTGCTTGTCATATCAAAGCGAAATATTAAAAAGGTTACACTCAGGAAGTGTTATGAAGGATAGCCTGGAAAGGAGGGAGAATGTAGACAGAAAAAACAGCAAGGAAGGTAGTATACTTACAGAATCAATTAGTTTGAAAGGACCAAGAGATCACCTAATGCAATCAATATTTAAATAGGAATTCTTTCTATAACATACCTGGCAAATATATATGTATGTATATATATATATATAAAATATAACCTTTCTCCACCTTAACGACTTGTGGTAAAGAGGTACCCACTATTTCCCAAATCATCCTATTCCTCTTTTTGATTGTATTATTAAGAAGTTTTTTCTTTTCATTAATCCAAAATCTGTTTGTCTGAAACTCCCATCCGTTATTCCTGGTTCTGTTCTCTAAGGCCTCAAGAGGAACTCACCAATAGAAGAAAGAATTTGGCTGGAGGGAGGTTCCAGGAGTTAGAAGGCAGCAGAGGTAGATAAATGTTCTGGGAGGAACTCTCAGGTGCTGGTGGAAGTTCCAGGGGTAAGGGGTAAGACAGCAGCTGAACCATGTTGGTAAGGTTGGGGAAGTTAGAAGCAAGGGGAAGAAGGGTAAAAAAATGAAGACAACATGAAAATATCTATGTACAAACAAGATATATAAGGACAAATTGGAGATAATCTCAGAGGGAAGGCAACTGCATTAAAGGAAACTGAAAAAGTCTTCTTGCAGGAGGTGGGATTTTAGTTAAGACGTGAAGGTCAAGAAAGCCAGGAATTAAAAAGGAGGAGGAGAAAGAGAATTCCAGGCATAGGCAACACAGCGAAATCAGTGAAAATGCCTAAAGCAAGAAGTGGAGTATCTTATGCAAGGAATAGCAAGGAGGTCAGTGTCATTAGACCTTAGAGTACAGGGAGGAGATTAAGGTATAAAAAGACTGGAAAGGTAGGAAGGGGACAGGTTATGGAGGGCTTTAAAAGCTAAACAGAGGATTTTATATATGATCCTGGAAGTAATAGGGATCCACTGTAGCTCATGAATAAAGAAAGTGAAAGTTCGGAGGGTACACTCATTGAAAGAATGTGAGTGATGAGACTCTGGGCAAGCTGTTGAACCAGCCCCCCAGCTCCCTCCCCCAGCTTTGTAACCCAGATAGAGGTTGGTGCTTCTCTGGAAACTACGAATTGTCATTTGAATCAGACCAGGTCTGTCTACTGATATTTGTAATTTCTGTTTGTATTTGCCTTGAAGTTTGGAGGCTGATCTTTTCCCCTTGAACTCAGTGAATGATATATGTATGTTTGATTAAACTGAGATTGTTAACCCACCGCCCCCCCCCCCAAAAAAAAGAAACTGGAAGTTCAGACCTGAGCTTTAGGAAGATCACTTTGACAGAAAGGGGAGAGTCTTGTGTTTCCTGGGCATGAGGTGATGAAAGTCTACATCAGAGTAGTGACTTAACTTAACTTGTCTTGAGATAGAATCAAGAGAATTTGGAGATTGAAAGTTGAACTGCTAAAAATTAAAGATGACCGAAAGAACTCCAAACCCTAAATCCCTCCTCTAAACACAAAGGGTGAAATTATATCTAAACACAAAGCAACAATTTGAGCAAATGTGTTAAAGTAAATGTGATAATGCTACAATCACTAAGTCACAAGCCATTTTGCAAAAGCATATAGGCTGTATAGGATGATCACACAATGAAAAATTATGCAAAAATAAAGTTTCACTTCAAAAACATTATACTGATTAACACATTTGAAAGAACCCAAGAGAAAAAATGGAAATCTAACATTATTCTGTGATAAAATATCACAGAATAAATATGCCTTGCTTTTTTGGCATTCACAAGTGTTACTAAGATGATTTGAAATAGATAGGTTCAGCACAAATGGACTATACCAGAAGTTTTGCCAGTGCCAGGCCAACAATCATCACAAATCATCACTCTCTCCATCAACTTTATTATAGAGTTAAAAGCCATATGTTGTTATTTTTGTTGTTTGTCCTTTGTTTTCAAAGATCAATGACATCACAGAATGATGTCTTAACTTGCACATGAATCGGATTTAAGTGAGACTGAATTGCAGAAAGTCATCAGCGTCGTTCTCTCTTCCAGAGTCATCAAAGTCCAGTGGTAAGACAAAAGTCAAGATGACTGGCAATGGCCCAGGATGCAGCATATGACCTTGGTGTCTTCAATATCTGACCAAATTCTAAGCGTGCCACAGCACCTGCTTCAGCTGCCTTCAAGGCCATCAGAATAACTTGCTGTCATCCACCTATTCCACCTGGGGAAGTCTTCACATGCTTGGGGTAGACACTCCCCAAATGTCCCAATGGGTTTGAGGCCTGTCAGTTACCCTCGACCGAATGGGTATGGCCCATCTGACAAGATGGTTTTACCTGGGTGTGGCCACTGCACATGCTATAGCTTCTCAATATTCTATTAATATTCTTAATGTTCTCTATGATACTAGTAAAACTCTAAAGCTGTCTGTCCATCTATAAGCCCTCTCACTCTTGTTATATGACCAGTCCAACTTCTTTTCTAATTCATTCTCATACGCCAACTTCTAATGACATTTCTTCATCAATTGATAATACATTGCAGGCTACTGATGCCCATCAGGTGCCCCTGTATTGTCTTTTGGGTAAAAGAACTAGAAGTCATTTTTACGCAGTAAGCAATGAATACAAATTTGCAAAATTAATTGATGACATGATCAAACACCATAATTTCAATGTCACAAGCAAATAAGAACATTCTATTCACCTCACATCACATGACATACATTTATTAAATATACATGATATGGCAGGCATCTGAAAAATACTGCCTGTTATAGGGAATCATTCTATATTTTGACTTTTTGAAGGACATATTATAAGGTGGAGGCAATGGTATTCTAATGTTAAACCTAGTAATTAATACCTTTTTTTACTCCACTGTGGCTGACGGCATTTCTTTCTCCAATACTCTTATAAAGAAGTGATGAAAGTGGGCACCTTGTTTTGTGCCTGTTTTTTGTAAGGATACTTCTAATATTTCTCTATATTATTCTGACTCTGGTTTTCAGTGTATACTTTTAAGTAACGAGGAAAAATATTCCAATTCACTGTGTTTTAAACATGAATGAATTTTGGATTTTATTAAAGACCTTTTCTGTGAAGGCTATATGCCAAAACCTATGAAGGACCAGAAAGGTCTTGACCAAGTTGAAAATTAAAACCTTGTGGTCCTATTGGGTATTCTCTTCAAATTTCTCAAGACCAGTTTCTACCAAAAAGTTCTTAATGTTGGTCTTGTTTTATCACTATATATTATCTGCTTTCTTTTCAGTGTGCAATCCTATAACAAGCAATCATTAACAAAGTAACTTCTACATGTTGAGCACCACAGATACAAGGACAAAAATGAAACCACCCATTCTCTCAAAGAATTTATATTCTACTGGAGAAATTCTTTAAAATAGTAACATTCTGTACCTGAACTGAATCTCCTCACCAAACTTGAACAAAATTATTTCCTATAACCTTTTTAATATGACATAGAATCTGTACAATATGCATGTGTACATATACATGTGTAACTCAAGGAACACAAACTTTCACAACAAAGTTATTCAAATTTAGTGGAAGAACCTCCAACAAATACCTCATTATTAATCTGCTACTCTATATTTCTTAGTTGATTTAAAGCTGCACAATCAGAATGCCTTTTCCAGAAACTAAAGTTATGTATTTCCACACACAGAACTAATCCTGGTAGTTAAGTAACATTCCTCTCAAACAGGTGTTACTTGATCATAAGCAGAGCTGGGCTGAAAGTTCTTCCCAGTACAATTAGAAACACATCTCTTAATTTCAAACTTGAAATCAAAGCCAAGACATCCTGATCAATCTATACCAAGGGACTGTCTAGTTAGAAACAGACTTTTAGAGATGCACTTTGTCTAGTCTAGCTTGGTAATTTCTCCACTGAAATATAAATGCTAATCAGAAATATAAACTATATTTCTAATTTCCACTATCAACTTTAGATTCAAATGAAGCAACCTATAATGTTAAATGATAATAAAATTTTTCTAATTAATTATTTTAATTCTGTATTCAAAAGGCAATTATTGGAAACAGACAACAGATAATCCATTTGAATTTGGTTTCTCTTATCTTTCCATTTCTTCCTCACTTCTATCAAGAATACTCACCAACTTCATTTTTTTTTACATTAAAAAGTTTCCAGATATTGACTGTCTGTAACTCTAAACAGTATATTAGTCTACAGGGATGTGCAAATCCCTATGAACTCAATTCTCCTGACATATTGCAACCAAATCTCCCTCATTCTGACTAAAGAGATTAGGAAAAAATAGAAAGGAATCTATGAAAAGTTTCGTTCTATTGCTGTGAATGTACTCTTTCCCCTCCAATTAGAGAGAACATTGTTTTGTGGTAAACAATTTTGTGGTAAACTTCTAGGGTTGATGACATCACTCCAGTTACAAAAAAAAAAAAGCCAAGCCTAATTCAAAATATGGCATTAGTAAAAAAAGACTTGAGCTAAATATAGCCAAGGAAGGAGAACCCTACAGCTGAATGAAAACCCCTGCCTTGCAGCCAAGTCCTCCAGGAGAAATCAAATAGCTCCTCATAATACTACCAGGCAATAATCTATCCCTCGAGAATAAAATGGAGCTAATAAAATTAGGTATACATATCTGGCGTAAGGCAACTTATTCAAGAAGGCATCAAATTATTGAATAGTTTAAAACTAATCAGGCAAATGTTTAACTTTTTTCCATTCCCACCAACCTTTTTCAGGTTCTCATCACCTCTCACCTGAACTATTGCCATAAACTCCTAATTGCTCTCTTTCCCTCAAATCTCTCCCCACTCAAATCCAAACTCCACACAACTACTAAAGTGACATTCTGAAAACATAGTTGGGTCCATATCACTCCCCTTGTAAAGATGTTCCAGTGGTTTCCTTCTGTTCCTAGGATAAAATGCATAATCCTCTGGTAGACATTTAAAGTCCTTCAGTTTCTCTTCACCTGACTTCCAGGCTTATTGATGACTCTTCTAACCTGCCAAAATGGTCAACTTCCTGTTCCTCTCACAACACCTTCAATCTTCCACATTTTGTGTTTTTGCAAAGCTGCTCCTGTGCCTGAAACGTCATTCCCCTCGTGCTCACCTCTTAGAATCCTTAGTCTACTACAAAGCTCTGCTCAAGGGCTTCTTCCATGAAGCTTCTCCTGATCCCCCCAGTTGCTAACTTCTCCCTTCCTGACCCTCCCCCAATTATTTTGAATCTATTTTGCATATGTTTTGTGTATACTTATCTGTGACATGTTTCCCCCTTAAAGAATATAAGTTCCTTAAACATAAGGATTGTTTTCTTAGGGCAGCTAGGTGGCACAGTGAGTAGAGCACCAGCCCTGGAGTCAGGAGGACCTGAGTTCAAATCCGGCCTCAGACACTTGACAAACTTACTAGCTGTGTGACCTGCCTTCCCCCATCAAAAAAAAAAAGAAAAAAAGAAAAAAAAAAGATTGTTTTCTTTTTTGTATTTTTATCACCAGTACCTGTAATTGTGCCTAGTTCACAGCATTAATAAATATATGTTGAATGAATGAACAAATGAATGGATACAGAGCAATACTCTATTTCCTGCTGTAGATATCAAGTTCCCCTCCAACTCTAGTAATTTAGGAATCTATCAAGACAACAGTGAAATTCTCCTAGGCCACCCTTTGGGAAATTCGAAGATTGCTGAGGAATCCTATCATATGACAAGATGTTGGATCCTTGCTCTGCTTCCCCTTCAAATACCTGACGCACAGGACTGGGTGAAATCTATGGTCAACTCAGCTGCATCAAGAGCTTTAGTGCATGAGGATATCAACCCTAATCCACTCTCTTATGACTATCTCAACATCCATCCCTGCCTCCTCAAACTCCCTTGATCATTTGTTATTCCTATCTTGGGGTATGCAAAATGATGTCAAGTATTCAAATGTAGCTCCACTTGTTTTTGTACAAAGTTAAGAGTTTCTCTTTTATTTCTAACATTGCTCATGATGATGTTAACATTTTTCTTACTCTTTGGAGGGGCTTTCTTTGGAGGGGCAGGGCAATTGGGGTTAAGTGACTTGCCCAAGGTCACACAGCTAGTAAATGTGTCAAGTGTCTGAGGCTGAATTTGAACTCAGGTCCTCCTGACTCCAGGGCCTGTGCTCTACTCACTGCGCCACCTAGCTGCCCCTTGATGTTAACAATTTGACACGTTATTTTGGCTATGAGAGGCAGCATGAAGTAATGGACAAGAATCTAGCCTAGAAGTTAGAAAGACCTGAGTTCGATTCTGTCTCTGATACATACTAGCTTTGTGATCTTTTAATATGCTTAACTTCTCATCGTCCTAGTCAACCTCTATAAGTTGTAAAGAAGGTACCCATCCATATTGCTGGAAGAAGTTTTCTCATTGGGATTTCCCCATCTGAATTAAATCACAGGAAGAGTTGTAGCTCTGTAGCTACTTTAGCTACTGTAGCTGCTAAATAATAAAGAATGTTAAATGCACAGTGTCATTTATAAACTTCATAACTTTGCTCTCTACTCCCACTTTCAAACCATCTACAAGATATTAAGTAATCTGAATCTAATATTAATCATTAAGGGATCAAAAGTTCACTCTTTTCCATCTCAAAATTTCCTACTCATTTTCCCAAGAACCCGTCAGTTCTCTCTATATCACTCACTTTTTACAATAGTCCAAATGTTTATTAAATTGAGCTCTGGCAAAGGCTTTTAAAAAGTCTAAAATACAGCCTCACTGGTTCCCCCTTATCTATAGACAATCAATCATCTTATATATAGATATATAAGAGGCAACAAGTATAGAACCTGGAGTCAGGAGTCAGTCTTATTTCAAGTAGTGCTCCAGATAGTAGCTACATGACTGGTGACATCACTTAATCTCTATCTACTTCAGTTTCCTCATTTGTAAAATGGGGATAATAATAACACCTACCTCTTAGGCTTGTTGTGATGATAAAATGAGATAATAGTTGTGAAGTGTATTTCAAATCTTGTAACACTATATAAATGCTTCTTGTTGTTGTTAATCGTCTATATACATCACCTGCACTACCCAAAGAATGCTAACAGGATGCTCAGGCATGATTTCCCCTAACACAAGTCCATAGTCATTCTGTCTTTCCCCTGCAGTAGACATCTAGTTAAATATTTGGTCCCCTGAGAACCTAGCTCTTGATAGTAAGTTTCATTAGCAATATGCCAGTATTCAAGCAGAGCTATGGACAAGTCTTGTATTACAGTGCATTTCACAAATTCACCTTTGAAATTTCTCAAAACTCAAAGGGATACAGTCTAGTCCTAACAATTTCCCTACAGTTATGTTATTCAATAGGCCAGAGCATTCGGGACTTGAGAGCTGGAAGGGACCTTACATGTAAAACAGTCCATCCACTTCATTTTACAAAAGATGAAAATGAGATCCAAACAGGGAAGGGGATCTACTCTATTCACATAGGTGGTAAGTGCTAGAGCTAAGAACTGAAGGTAGGCCCTCTGACTCCAAATTCAGTACCCTTTCTAACTAAGCATCCCCAAGCCATCCACTTCTGACATCACTCTATATTCTAAGACATTTCTACCTCTTAAAACCCTTAGCTTTCTTCAAGGCTCAGAGGATGCACACTCTCGTATAGGAAACTTTTCTTGATCCTAGTTTTCCCTACTGGTTAGTGTTCTATCCCTTTTCAAATACATATGGACATATTTATCTGTTCAGATGACGAAGTAGTGGAGGGAAAAGAAAGGGAAGGAAAGGGGGGAGGGAAGAAAGAAGGAAGGTTCTTTTCATCTATAAGACCACAAGGTCCCAGGGGCAGAGTCCAAGTTCTAGTAGGAGAGAGATGAGGAGGATGGACACAGTGCAGGGTTTGGAGAAGGCTGACCACATCCAAGAAATTTTCATCTCTTCATCTCCAGAATTTCTACAGTGAGGCCATACTTGTCCTGATTGGTGATTACTTCACCAAGTCTCTCATTTCAGAGAGATCTCACCAACAATTCTGTTCACTCCTTACTTCCTAACGATCTTTGTCCCAGTCACCTTACTGCTACATTTCCCTACCTCCAATTCCAAAATCATGATGAAATCAGTTCTGACACTGCTCCTGGAATGGGTGTATAAATCCATCCCCCAGTGACTCCAATCTCCATCCCTGTAACTTGCAGAACCAATGTACCCCTCTCCTGGCCACCACCTTGCCTTCCTTTATTAGAATGTAATCATTTTGAAGGGAAGGGGCTGTCTCAGGTTTCCTGTTTGTATTCCCAATCCCTGGCACATTTCTTGACACATGAGTACATAACAAATGCTTTTCATTCATTCATTCCAGAAAACAACCTTAGCAATTTTAAAATTCTAAAGCCAATTTTAAATTCTGAGATTTTATTACATAGTGTCTTGATCCACAGTAAAACCCCAAAGAAAAAGGAAAAATTATTTTTTTTAATGGAGCCATTTGATTAACAATCACACCAGGCAATGGCTTCCATTTTCACTAGTAATAAAACGGCAATTATGACTTCTCCCAAAAGTACCATTTACTCTTAGTTTTCCAAAGATGTATGCCCATTTACTCTACCACTGCCAGCTTGGCAACAATGTAATCATCTCCACTTAAAGATGTAGGGTTTAGATTTGATCCCATGACACTAGAAGATTTTTATAGCACACCTCACAGTAGAGTAATCATTTTCTATGGCCAAAACTCAAATTGAGTTTAAAAAAAAAAAACTCTCCCATTCAAATGGGAAAATATTAACCACCTATCGATGAGAGGTGGCAGCTTAAATACGTCAAGTAAAAGACTCAAAGTACAATGAAATCATATTAGCAAAATAAACCAAAACTTGGAAATCATTATTTGTCCAAAGTGTTTAGCAAAGATCAAATAAGGATAGAAAGAAAAGAAAAGCAGGTATCTTAAGAAAAATGAAATTTAGTAAGGAGGTAAAAATGAAGTTAAAATATTACTGAAAACTTAGGATTTCAAGTAAGGCCCAGTTGTTCTACAGAATAATAATGAGAAAAACAGAACGGCAAAAATATACAAAAAGCAATCTTTTTTAAAAGACCAATTTGATTTTTATTCCTCCTGGCCATGTCCCATACTAGTCACTTCTCTGCAATCATCTTCTGTGCCACCAATATCAAGCTTCTTTCATCTGTCCTAACAGTTAAAAGAGTTATACTTAAATATTAGGCATTACTGCTTAGCCTATAAGATTTTTTTCTTATAAACCTCATTTATAGTTGCCTCTACTATCATTTCACAAGCAAGCTTATCATGCCTTCCTCTTCCTGAGTCCCTGATATGACACCCTGAAAAAAAGGGTTCAAAACCTACCAATTAATGAAATACATTGGTTAGAAAAATGGAGGACTAAAGGTTGCAGACTTGGTTTCCTAATCAGATGGTTCTGCTTAACAAGTTTTTTTTTGGTGGAAGGCAAGATTCAATGGGAGTATGGGAAAAATAAGATTGGTGCAAAAACAAAAGATATCAGTATAACTTTTAAAAAAGAAACATGCTAACCTCTAAAGTATGTGAAGATAAAGTGTGACAATAGTAACTTGAAAGTGCAATCTGATGAACTAATGTGATAATTTAAACAAATTAGAGCATAGGAAAATTAGAAATTCCATACCAGGTCACTCACATATCATCAGTCCCTGACACCAACTTCTAAAGAATAGGATATATCTCAAATATAGCTAAATTGCTATAGTTATCTACGATTAATCTATTTTTCAATCAATACTTCTAAACCATTCTTGAAGCTATTTTTATTTTCAGCCTCCTCTTTAAGTTCCATATGTTTACTACCCAATGTACAAAGCAGTACTAGACTTCTTATTTTGCCCCTAAAAACTATCTTTTTTAAACTGCAAGGGGTTTCCCTCATTCCAGCCTTCTGAGATTTGGTGAACAATTCCAGACAAAATACTATGTGCATTTATTTTGTACACACATGAGCATCTGATATTTTTAAAATAAGGCCAATTTCTGCTCAGTAGAAAAGGCACATAAAAGAATATTTTTTATGCATAGTCCCCTCCTCTTAGCCTGCATTCCCCATGAAGTATTGATTCAAAAAAGAAAACTCCGTCAGTCAGCAAACAAAATGGACCATCTATTGCTGAAGCTCTTTTTTTGTTTTTGTTTTTTTGGGTTTTGGGGTTTTTTTTTAATTCCATACTTTATTATTTAATATTTTTTAGTTTTCAGCATTGATTTCCACAAGATGTTGAACTACAAATTTTCTCCCTATTTCTACACTCCCCCCCACTCCAAGATGGCATATATACTGATTGCCCCATTCCCCAGTCAGCCCTCCCTTCTGTCACCCCACTCCCCCTTGCCTCCCATCCCTTTTCCCTTACTTTCTTGTAGGGCAAGATAGATTTCTATGCCCCATTGCCTATGTATCTTATTTCCCAGTTGCATGCAAAAACAGGTTTTTTTTGAGCATCTGCTTTTAGAACTTTGAGTTCCAAATTCTCTCCTCTCTTCCCTCCCCACTTACTCCCCCTAAGAAGGCAAACAATTCAACATAGGCCACGCATGTATCATTATGCAGAACACTCCCACAAATAGTCATGTTGTGAGAGACTAACTATATTTCCCTCCATCCTATCATGTCCCCCTTTATTCAATTTTCTCCCTTCACCCTGCCCCTTTTCAAAAGTGTTTGCTTCTGAATACTTCCCCCTATCTGCCCTCCCTTCTATCGTCCCCCCTTTTTTATTCCCTTCCCCCTACTTTCATGTGGGGTAAGATACCCAATTGAGTGTGTATGTTATTCCCTCCTCAGTTCGAATCCGATGAGAGCAAGATTCATTCATTCCCCCTCACCTGCCCCCTCTTCCCTTCCTATAGAACTGCTTTTTCTTGCCACTTTCATGTGAGATAATTTACCCCATTCTATCTCTCCCTTTCTCCCTCTCTCAATATATTCCTCTCTCATCCCTCAATTTGATTTTTTTAGATATCATCCCTTCATATTCAACTCACCCTGCGCCCTGTGTGTGTGTGCGTGTGTGTGCATACATATATTCCCTTCAGCTACCCTAATACTGAGAAAGGTCTCATGAATTACACACATCATCTTTCCATGTAGAAATGTAAACAAAACAGCTCAACTTTAGTAAGTCCCTTATGATTTCTCTTTCTTGTTTACCTTTTCATGCTTTTCTTGATTCTGGTGTTTGAAAGTCAAATTTTCTATTCAGCTTTGGTCTTTTCACTGAGAAAGCTTGAAAGTCCTTCATTTTGTTGAAAATCCATATTTTGCCTTGGAGCATGATACTCACTTTTGCTGGGTAGGTGATTCTAGGTTTTAATTATAGCTTCATTGACCTCCGGAATATCATATTCCAAGCCCTTTGATCCCTTAATGTAGAAGCTGCTAGATCTTGTATTATCCTGATTATGTCTCCACAATACTCAAATTGTTTCTTTCTGGCTGCTTGCAATATTTTCTCCTTGATCTGGGAGCTCTGGAATTTGGTGACAACATTCCTAGGAGTTTTCTTTTAGGGATCTTTTTCAGGAGGCCATTGGTGGATTCTTTCAATTTTGGTTTTACCCTCTGGCTCTAGAACATCAGGGCAGTTCTCTTTGATAATTTCTAGAAAGATGATGTCCAGGCTCTTTTTATGAACACGGCTTTCAGGTAGTCCAATAATTTTTAAATTATCTCTCCTGGATCTATTTTCCAGGTCAGTGGTTTTTCAGTGAGATATTTCACATTGTCTTTCATTTTTTCATTCCTTAGTTCTGTTTTATAATATCTTGATTTCTCATAAAGTCACTAGCTTCCACTTGATCCAATCTAATTTTTAGGGTAGTATTTTCTTCAGTGGTCTTTTGGACTTCCTTTTCCATTTGGCTAATTCTGCCTTTCAAGGCATTCTTCTCCTCATTGGCTTTTTGGAGCTCTTTTGCCATTTGAGTTAGTCTATTTTTTATTTTCTTCAGTATTTTTTTGGGTCTCCTTTAGCAAATCATTGACTTGTTTTGCATGGTTTTCTCTCATCACTCTCATTTCTCTTCCCAATTTTTCCTCTATTTCTCTTACTTGCTTTTCCAAATCCTTTCTGAGCTCTTCCATGCCCTGAGACCAATTCATATTTTTCTTGGAGGCTTTTGATGTAGGCTCTTGGACTCTGTTGACTTCTGGCTGTATGTTTTGATCTTGTCACCAAAAAAAGGTTCCAAAGTCTGAGTCTGAATCTGAGAGTGTTTTTGCTGCCTGTTCATGTTCCCAGACAACTACTTGACCCTTCAGCTTTTTGTCAGCATATGACTGCTTGTAGAGTAGAGAGTACTTTGTCCCAGGCTTTAAGGGCTTTGCTACTGTTTTCAGAGCTACTTCTACACAGCAAGTTCTGCCACACCAGCACTCCTCCTCCCCCAAGAACCTCCAACCCAGACCTCAACCCAGATCTAGGCAGGCTCTGCACTCCTTCTCTGATCCACTGCCTAATTCCTCCCATAGAGTGGGCCTGGGGCTGGAAGCAACTGCAGCTGGAGCTTTGGAAGCAGCCCCAGAGCTGCACCCCTTTGGCGCCCCTGGGGCGGTGGCCAATGGGAACTCCTTTCACTCGGTCCCAGAAGTTTTTCCACTAACCTTCTCTGCTGTCTTTGGCATTTGTGGGCTGAGAAGTCTGGTAACTGCCACAGCTCACTGATTCAGGGCCCTACCACCTGTTCTGCCTAGCTCCCAGTCTGGTTGGTCCTGGAGTGGTCCACACTGGGCTCTGCTCTGCTCCACTCCCAGCTCCGTGCGATAGACCCTTCCCAGCAACCATCCAGGCTGTCCTGGGCTGGAGCTCTGCTTCCTTCTGCTATTTTGTGGGTTCTGCAGCTCTAGAATTTGTTCAGAGCCATTTTTTACAGGTGCTTGGAGGGACCTGGGGGAGAGCTTAAGCAAGTCCCTGCTTTCCAGCTGCCATCTTGGCTCTGCCCCCCGAGGAGCCTGAAGCTCTTTTAAGTTAATTATTTTAACTTTTCAAAGTTCTATTAAAAAACAGCATTTGATAAATAAACCAGATAACAAGTCTAACCAGATCAGAGGCCCTAACCCATTAATATCACTTACCTAATCCACTAATGAGATAGGATATGTTTTAGGCGCTATACTAATCTCCAAAATAACAGTTTTCACATTTCCAGGAGGATATTTAATGAACAAATATGACAAAAATTGATATGTTTCATCCTCAAAGCCAATGGAATCATGTGCCCCTGAAAGACTAATATCCACTAACCGAAAAAAACATAACAAAGCAAAAGATAAGTACAAAAATAATTTATGCCTTTTTAAACCTTTTAAAATAAATAACAGAAAAATGTGCTGATCTTTTCTCCCCCTTAAGGTTTAAAAAAATTAAAATCAAACAAACTTGTTTTACAAGTATAAATTTTTTCCTTAGTATGTAATTCTACCAAATTTGCGCAAATCCACACATACAAGGTACTTTACAAAAATAAATAAGGGATATTATTTGTAACTGTCTTGCTGATAGATGGCAAGATTCTGGTGAGATCTGTTCTTCTTTAGCACGTGTAAATCATTTTTTGACCTATGTTCAAGTTTCCAAAAGATCATCAAATTCCTATTTGTATCTATTGTCTCTCATCATGACAAACTCTGTTGGACATCATTCTATCTTAGGTTATTCTTCCTCATTCATAAAACATTGAACAACAAGGAGCCATGGATAGGAACTGGAACAGAAACCATTTAACTTTGCAGAGCTGCCTACAATGATCATGATGCTGGTCCAAAAAAAAAGTTCAAAGAACATAGTTTCAGCTGCCAAGTCATACAAAAGGAAAGAATGACATAAAATGTTTTTTGAGCTTACTTCACAAAAGAAGACTTCCTTAGGTGATTAAGAGTCCCAAATGTACTGGAGATAGTCTATGATGTAATCATTCAACAAGTATTAAGTATCAATAACACAGAGTGTATTTGAGTACTAAAGATACAAAAATTTCAAATGTCACGCACTTTATCCTTGAAGCAGTTAGAAGTTACTGAGAGATGAGTCAGGTACACAAATTAATATAATCCTACAGCATGCAATAAGTACAACAGGTGAGGTCAATGTGAGAAGGATGAGAGACTGAGGAAGAACAGAAAGGCTATTAGGCTAGCCATGCAGAAAAGATAACTGATAAGAGATGGCTAGCCTGAACAATATATTGAACATCACAGGATCACAAATAGTAAAAAGGGAAGTCAAAAATTCAGACTCAAAGATAATTAGATAATGAAGGGACCTTAGGTCATCTAGCCTAATGCTCTGATTCTTCATATGAATCTTGGATAAGGCAAGTTATTTGACCAAGGATACACAGCTAGTGAGTGGAAGAGTGAGCCCTTAACTCAGATTTTCTGACTCTAAGTCTATTGTTCTTTCCAATACAATAAGACCAATGAGGCAAATCAATGACCTAGCTACTTGGACAAAGATGGAAACAGCGAGCTGATTTTCACTAATTCTGATAAATGTTCAATGACACAATGATATCTACCAGAGTCTATCATGATTAGGGACAAAAAAAAAATAAATGTGAATTTGTGTTTCTTTTGGAAATTTGACCATAGGTCAAAGGATGATTGACAAATGCTAAAGTCTTCAAAGGTCTCATTTCTACCCTGACAAGAAAAGAAGTCATACTCAAAATATGCTTTCCACGTTTTACATGCCCATGGAACAATTTGGAAAGAAAAGGGGTATCTGACAGAAAAAAACTGCCCTATCAAACATATCCTTTTCCTTCTATGTTTTGGCCTTGCCATAGTCATCTTTAATTCCCTCCAGGGAAATTGTCATTTATGCCAGGGAGATTGTCCTTTCTCTATATTCCTTTTGTGCCTCTTTGGTCCTTGTTTGCTTAACCTCCTTGCCAGGTTTGTCTCCTCCAGGCTCCACGCCATCAACTTCCAGAGGATTGCTCAGACTATGTACCCTCTGAACTGGACCCATCAAGGCAGGGACAGCTCTACACCCCTTGACAGCAGGAAGAAGTTTCAGAAGCTGAGACCTTCACCCCTTACCCAAAAGGAATTTGGGTCCCATCTGTTTGAGGGGAGAATGATGGGGTTTAAACTGTGAGAGCCCCCTTGAACTCTCCTTGAATCTTCCCCACTTGATCTGGCACCCTATGTAATTATGTCTGATTTAACATGAGGAAACTGAGGCTGGAAAAGCTTAACTGATTCGTGTTTGAGAAGCAACATGGTGCAATGGATAAGACACTGAACTTGCAATTATGAAGAACTGGGTTCAAATCCTGAAAAGGTAAACACACAGTCTTAGGCAACTCACTTAACTTCTCTGTGATTTAGTTTCCTCATTTACAAGATTAAAAGTTTGTACTCCATGGTCTCTAAGGTAACATCCTATGATCACAGAGATACTTAGCATTACGGACAAGATTTAAATCAGTTTTCCTGATTTAGAGCCCAGTACATTTTTGTTCCTGTTTTTGTCTGACCTGTGATTTCATCTGTTAGGAGCTCCCAATGAATATCTTCCTTTACCAATACATATCAGCATATTTCCTGAAACTTAGGAGCGTCAGAGCATTGGCAAAGGCCATAGGAGGTAAGCTGACAAACCTAATGCTTATCCTACTATACCATGTGGTCCCTACTTATATGGCAATTAGACTCTAAAGAATCAGGTATATGCCTTGAGCAAGTCATTTGACCCTTCTTAGCCTCAGTTTCCTCATCTGCAAAATAGGGATAATAATAGCACCTACCTCCCAGGGTTATTGTGAAGATCAAGTAATTAAAAAATGGCAATAATATCTAATGGTTAACGTTTATATGGCATTTACTATGTGCCAGTCACTGTGCCAGTCACAATTATTATCTCATTTGATCTTCACAACAACCTTGGGAGGTAGTTGCATGTAAAATGTTTTGTAAACCTTAAAGTACTATGTAAACAATTGTTATTTTCATAATCATTACTGAAAATAGTTTGTCTTCACAATTTTCTAAGCATTCTACCTTTATAATTTTTACATATTATTGTGTTTTTTAAAAAAGCTTAATTTTTTTGTTACTGATATTTTCTGTTTCTTACATCATCATGGTCTCCCATTTCCCTTTCCAAGAACCATCCCATATGACAAATAATATTTTTTGAGAAAAAAAATTGGCACAACTGATTAATACATTGGAAAAGTCCAAAAACATGCACTATGTAATACCTGTGGCCCTCCTATCTCCATGAAGGGGACAGTTGGAGGTGTCTTCCCATCTCCATTCAAGTTCTGCTTGACCTTTATAATGGTTTTGTGCTGTGTTGTTCCTTCCATTCCTATTGTTGTAGCTGTTGTTAGTCTCACTCTGCTATAACTATATTCCATTATATTGATGTACCACAATTGGTTTAGGCATTACTCCATTGATGGGCATCTACTTTGTTCCCAATTCTTAGCTATCACAAAAAGTGGTACTATAAATATTCTGGAGCATATAGGGACTTCTTTGGGATATAAACCCGGTAATGGAGTCTCTGGTTCCAAAAGTATGGATATGTTAGTCATTTTATTTGCATAAATTCCAAACTGCTTTCTAGAATGGTTGTACAATTTCACAGCTCCACCAACAATATGAGAAAATTAAAATTGATTTTGTATTTTTTTTATGGACCCCATTTAGTTAATTGATTTTGTCCTGTAATGCTTAAGTGTCTCTGAGTGTAGTTCAGAGTTCAGCTGTCCTATAATGGGTTAAGTTTAAAAATCCAGCTCTACTGCTCAAGGAATTTTGCTAACCTTGGAGAATGTGTGAGAAAGCAAGGGAGTTTAGGCATGGTATCTTTACTCCACCAAGCTATCCTTCAAGGATGTCTGATTTGCTATCCAAAAGTCTGGGCCAGGGGTGGGGAACCTGTGGCCTCTTGGCTAAATGTGGCCTTTTACGTCCTCAAGTACAGCCCTTTGACTGAACCCGAACTTTGTAGAACAAATCCCCTTAATATTCTGTAAAACCTGGACTCAGTCAAAAGGCTGTACCAAAGGACCTAGAAGGCCACAGGTTTCCCACCCCTGGTCTGGGCCATTATCTCCCATCTGGATTAAAAAAGCACTTCTTAGTCTCAATGAGAAAAAAAGACAGAAGGGAGGGTCATTGCTACCCCTCATTACTAACCTTCCAACTGATTATGTTGTTCCTTGTGCCTCAGTACTGGAACCAAACATGTTGCCCCTAATTCTATAATGTCATCTACCCTGTTCTGTTCTTGGTTCTCTATTCCCCAAAACCTATATAAGGGAAACTGCCCTGTTGCTCAGAGTCTCTGACATAAATGATGGCAAGCCATGGACCCATTTATTGACATGTAGCATGCCCCTGTTAAAAAATGTTATCTTGCACAGAGATCTTCCTCAGTTTACCCTTTTGTTAAAATTCAATCCTGACAGTAACAGATGCTTTTGATACAATGAAGGCAAAGAAGAATAGCCAAATTCCTAAATGAAATTATAACAAATTTCATATTAGCAGTACTCAAATTAATAATGTTTTAGTGGACATCTGAAGTAGACATTTCACTAACTTAATCACTTAGTAAGAATGAATGGGTGCTACTTTGAACAACCTATAAAATAAGTGGGACTAAATAAGAATCTTTCTTCAAGCCCAGAAGGAGAGGTAACAACTCCAAACCAAGGGAGGCCACTGATACAGGGACCAAAGCTGAGTCTTTGAGGTCAGAAGACAAGGTGCATTTATTTACCCAGTTGACCTTGGGCAAGTCACTTAACTTCAGTTTCCTCAACTGTAAGAAAAGGAGGGCCACTGATATTGTCATTCAGATCTAGATCTAGGATACCAAATGTAATTTTTTCCCGATCTGCCAAACTTTCTTCACACTGCCCAATACAGAAATGTTCAGGGGGGATTTCTACTTTGCATACAATATGAACATTCCAGATGGTAGCAGATAGGATAAAAGGCAAAATATATAAAAATATAAATAAAAAACCTCAGGAAATGGATGGTCTTAAAAAGATGCTATGAGGAGATATGACAGGTTCTGGGGCTGCCAAGGAAACAGCATATCTAGCAACAGCAGCAGCTCAAATTTTATAGCACAGTAAAACAGCTTTGGGAGCAGATTCAAAGTTTTAGATGAAGTTATCTTTCCCTTTCAGAGTACATAGAATCTTCCTTTTTAAAGTCTCAGCTCTTCCATTCTCTTCTGTTTTTAATCATTTTAAAATGTCTAAAGTTGATCTCTATTCTAAAGTTTTTTGCTTTTCTAAATCACTTTCTCATTCTTTTTACTCATTTTCCTTCTAGTACTTCCTTACTACCTTATTGATAATTCAACATTCAAAAATTTAATTTTCTTCCATTTATCATTTATGTCCTTCTTCCCAATGCTCTATCCCAATGATTCCTAACTCTAAAGAGGCATTTTAACATTCTATCTCTACTCTCCCGATTGACCAACAACATCTTTTTGCCTTCTGCCCTATCACAGAGTAAACAGAAATATTCCCTTGGCTTCTTACTAAAGAATGCCTATAACTATGTCTTCTAACGAAAATTTTTAAAAGTAGCATGGTGTAATGGGGAAAATAGTGGGCTATATGTGTTAGCTATCACTGTCAGGAATTAGTTTCTTTTATAAAATGAAGCTCAGGCAGCTAGGTTATACAATGGATTGAGTGCCAGGCCTGGACTCAGAAAGACTCATTTTCCTGAGTTCTAATCTGGCCTCAAATACTCACTAGCTGGGTAACCCTGGGCAAGTCACTGAACCCTGTTTGTCTCATTTTTCTCATCTATAAAATGAGCTGGAAAAGGAAATGACAAACTGCTCCAGTATCTCTGCCAAGAAAACCCTAAAAAGGGTCATAAAGTGTTTTACATGACTGAAAACAACTGAACAACAACAAAAAAGAAATTTAATGAATCCCTAACAAAATGAGACCTCCTGAATAAAGATACTGCAAATATCATATGACAATCAAGTCCTGGTATATATTGGTAATCTGCGTTAAGCTTTGCCATAAATCCCTCATCCCCTTTGCCATCATCCCTCATGATGTATGTAGATTTTTAGTTTCAGCACTCAAAGAATGAAATCATCTCCTTACATCTATTATTGCAAGTTAGGAACTATGCCACCAGGCACAGTTTATACGTGTAAAATGTTTGTGTCTTTGGCTTAAATTTGGCATAAAAATCCCAAATAGTTGTTGGCTTTCATTTTCTTCCCTTCAAGATTATGGTGGCAAGAAATCTTTTCAAGTCTTCAACCACTGTGGCTGTTGAGGCACTATGGTCATATCTCCTTAAGAGATGATTCCCCAAACGACAGCACAAGGCTGGCCAGGAAAGAGGGCTGGTGGTCTGGGGCTCAGAATCCTAGCCTGTCTTCATCCTCGGTAAACTCCTTGAAGGCAGGAACTATTCACTTTTGTCTTCATACTCCCATCACCTAACTTGGTGTCTGACACACAGTAAACACTACAGAAATGCTTGTTGATTGACTGATTGTGAAAGAAGAATGAAGACTCTCTATTTCCGCATGTTCCAATGAAAAAATTAGCAAATAAGTGCTGAACTGAAATAAAGAAAAAAGAGTTTGGACAGAAAAGATTTTAAAATGCAAGGCTTATGTTCCACATACATCATAATGTGAAACATCTGGTCACCTTCATATGCTAACAACAACTACTAAAGCACAAAAGGCATCTCTTATACAAAATTACCATTACTTTGTGTTTCCATTTACTAAGAAATTTTACTTAAAAAAAAAAAAAAAAAAAGGAAAGCTGACCCAAATTCTCCAAAAGAAAAATAAAGGGCAACCATAATTTTATGAAATGGGTGTTAAGATGTAATTATTTTATGAAACATGTACCCTATTCATAAAGTACATTTGGAATTCACAGCAGAAAGGGCCCTTTTTCATCTCTTCAACTGCAGAAAGACCTTGGGATTTCAGGCAAAGGCCAAAAAAAAAAAAAAGGGCAAGCTGCCAGTATTAATCCATACCTAAGCAAAAGTTTTGCCAATGAAAACTTAAACACCTGTATGTATAAACTAGATTATTCACATTTTCAACAATGAAAGGAAATTAAAAACACCATTGAATGCCCCTGAACTTGGCTCATCTATAAGGAAATAACGTAGATAACACAGCTAATTTTAAATTATCTAGCTGATATTACACAAATGGCCCACTAGCACAATATAGGTTATTTTTGTTATGACTCATTCTGTTTCCTGAAATGTGTAATTGCAAGATTTGGTGGACTGCCTATCATAATGACAGTCTAAGAAAAGCAAAGTATTTCTTTGAGAAAAGACTTCAGACACTTTTGAATTGAAACACTAATACTGCTCAGTACACTATGCCAGAATTTCAGTATTCCCTAAAACCACCACTTAAGAAGAGTGTGATTACACTGTTGAAAAAAGAACAAAATTACAAAGAACAAGCATGGCTTGAAAAAACAGATATGAGAGGTCATTCCCAACCCACCCCTTCAAAGAGGTGGGAGGTCCACAAGTATTAAACAATTGCACACATTTTTGGACTTTTTCAACTTACCGTTCAACTGTGCTGATCTGTTTCTCTTATTTTTATTTTCTGTCTTAATAATTTTTTATTTCTTATATAAGATGTCCCTCTTGGAAAAGGAAGGTGGAACATACTGGGGGAAACTATGGTGATGTAAAAAACAAAAGACATCAATAAAATGTAATTTAAAAGAACCAAGTATCGCATACCATTTGACAGAAGTCAAGATTAGCAAGTTATTCATTCAAGTAACAAATGTTCACTGAGCACCTACCATAATGTGCAAGCACTCAGCTAGGCATAGTGAGTCATACCAAAATGAATAAGAGGGGAGAGCGGGAATAAGCTTTATATGACACTCATTATGTGCCAAGGACTGTGCTGCTTATTAGGAATATTTCATTTGATCCTCACAACAACCCTTTGAGGGAGGTGCTAATAATATGATATGCTCTCTGCCTTTGAAGCCAGGGGGAATGAGGGGAGGAGAATAAATGAAATCAGATACCATGTTACAGAAGAGCTAAGAAGAATCCTGAAATAAACTTCCTATTAAAAGTATCTTGGAAAAAATGTCAAGGCACACATGAGACCCAGGGTTAGTTGGGCTTTTAAATTTACAGAGTATCTTCAAGAAAGAAAATGTTAAAGAGAGTAAGTCACTGCATTTCTCCTTCCATGAGCAGTGGAAAGCATCATCAGTGAGATTCAAAAACAGGACAGTTTGGACCCTGGAGCCAAATTGCTTCAATGCCAACCAATCCAGTATACAAGAGGAAGAAGAGAATGAAAGGAGAATTGTATAATTCACATTCGATTGCCAGTGTTTTCCATTTCTGGAACCTAAAGTTCCAAGACTTTGAGATCTATGACTCTGCTTTACTATCTTTTGGACCTGTAGCCTCGAAGCTCAGGGCATCTGTTCTACTACTGTCTCAGTGGACAGAGTGCTGGGAGTCACGAAGACCTAAGCTCAAATTCAGCCTGCGACATTAGCTGTGTGACCTTGGGCATGTTGCTTAACCTCTGTTTGCCTCAGTTTCCTTGTCTGTAAGATGGGGGTGATAAATAATAGCATCGCCTCCCAGGGTTGTCATGGGGCTCAAATGAGATAATAATTGTGAAGCACTTAGTACAATGCCTGGCATAGAGTAAACTCTATAGAAATGTTAGTGATGATGATGACGATTATTACTTCCACTACTTTCCACCTGCTCAAAGGCAGTAATGAGAGGAGACAGACTTGCTCTTCCAGGGCACTGCAGTTATAAAACCTGACCACTAAGCAGTTACATGACCTCTCTAGGCCTCAATCTCCTCATTAGGACCTTAATCAAGCGGGCTAAAAGCTGATAAGATGACCTTCAAACTCCATGCCCAAGTGAAGTAAAAGTGCGCCCCTGACCATCTGAAATGAACCAAGAAAAAAAGGCTGTAATCCACATAGGAAAACAAAAGAGAGGTATACCACTAGCTCCCCTCTCCTTTCTGCATTCTCTCCTGCTGTTCCCCATTCCAGTCTCCATGTGGCAACAAAGGCTCATAGAGATGGGAGACAGCTGGGGCAATCAGCAAATGTGGCAAACCCTCACCCAGAGCCTTCACCAGCATTAGTCACTGCCTCCCAGAATTTTCCCTTAGCAGCATTTGGTCAAATTCCTCCAAAAGGAACAGATGGTATATATCAATAACCACTCATGAGTCAGAATGGGCTAAGCTAAGTATGATTCAATTCAACACACAACAGGTGAACTGGGCTGGACCTTACAGAGGGCTGGAGCTGTTTGAATTCTCCATTACCTGAAATATTAAAGGCTCAGCCAAAGAGGGGAATCTTTGGTTCCTACTGCCAAAGTTTTAGTGGACTATACAATGGACTACTGTAGTTCCTCATCTACCATAAAGTAAAAATTGATTAAATTTGCCTCAAAAGTAGATCCTACAGCCTCAGAAATATTATCATGACTGGTGATCACAAAGGGAGTTGTAAAAACTCCATTCCTTCTGATCCTGGTATCTAGAATATTCTCAACTCCATTGATAAAAAGTAACTCTCACCCCCAGGAATGAGAAGACCTAGGTTGAAGACTGGCTTTTTAACTTTTAAGCTTGTGTGACTTCCTCCAAATCACTCAATATCTCTAAGACTCAATTTCTAAAGAATAAAGGTAATAATATCTCACAAAATTGTTGTACTTCATAGATATGATTGAGTCATTACACAGTCACTCATTTAGAGAGGTATTAGTCACCAAACAAAGGAACTGCAATGGAGAGACAAACCTGATCAAGGTCCCCTCATTCTTAGCTTTCTCAAACTCCAAGAATGCTCCTTCAACTCTATTAATGAGTGGTCCAAACAATGCCATCCAACAATACTCCCTTGGCCAGTGCTCAGAATTCACTTGTTTGTTCTTAATTATCTGCCATTCTCCTGAGTGGCTAACCCTGAATTGTCCTTAGAACTTCTACAACTTCAGAGCTAATAAAATGGCATCTTAATCATCTTGAGGAAGCTAGGTCAACATAAGCCAAACTAATCCCCTCATTTCAATTTGTTTAAAGGTCATTCGAGGCCCATCACCACCATGGCTGCCTCACTAGGGAGATACTCAAATTTATCAATGTTCTTCACAAAATGTGGCACTTAGAACAGAGTAAAGTCTTCTGGAAGTGGTCTGACCAGAAGAGGACAGATGGATTATAATGTCCCTAGATCTGGACAGTAAAACTTTTTTTTTTAATTATAACTAGTAAAGAAGTTTATTTTTTTCAATACTAAAAAATTCATTTTGTCATTTGTAGGACATTGTTTTAAAATTATCCTACTACTGTCATTTAATTGATTGGTAGGTAGAGATAGGTAAATAGTTGAACACTGTAAATATTGTATATAGTTTTATAAGACAATTTGCATCTTAAGTAATAATAACTGATCTGTGCATGGTCCTTTAGTTAGGTGGGTTTTTTAAATTTTTTCTGTATTTAATAAATACAAATAAAATTAGCATTTCCACATACAAAAAAAAATAGAAAGAGCACCATACATGAAAATATGAATATTATACATAGCATGCCTTCTCTTTTAAGTATATAATAAATTCAACACATAACTTTCAAAGACGTTCAGCCTGACACAACTTTCTTGTACCAACAAAAAAATGTGTTAGCTTTGCTGGGTGTCATATTATACTATTAAGTCATACTGAACACATAGTCTATTAAAACTCCCAGATCCTTTTCAGGTTAATTGCTAATTAGCCAGATTTGAACTCAGATCTTCCTGACTCCAGGCCCAGTGCTCTGTTCACTGCATCACTCACCTAGCTGCCCCTTAGAGATTAATGTTGTTGTTGTGTCTTATCCAACTCTGTGACCCCATTTGGGATTTTCTTGGCTAAGATACTGGAGTGGTTTGCCATTTCCTTCTCTAGCTCATTTTACAGATGTGGAAACTGAGGCAAACAGGGTTAAGTGATTTGCCCAGGGTCACACAGATGGTGTCTAAGGCCAAATTTGAACTCACGAAGATGAGTCTTCCCAACTCCAGACTTGATACTCTATCCAGTGCACCACCTAGCTGCCTAATTATCTAACAGTTCTTTCCATTTTATAGAATACTGAAAAGGTCACAGTCTGTTGAATCAGAAGACCTGGGTTTAAACTATATACGTGGCATACATATACATATATATATATATATATATATATATACACACACACACACACACACATACACACACACACACACATATATATACACACACCACATATATGAACCTGAAAAAGTCACCATCTCTCCTCATCTAAGTTCCTTCATCTGTTAAAATAAGGAGAATGTACTACAGGGTGTTCCTAAAGTCTGGACACACAGGCAAAAATGAATATTTTCAAGAAATGAATGAAATTTTCAACAACATTTTATTTAATTGGAATATTAACAAATAACATCTTCAATATGATTTCCATCACTTGTGGTGCAAAGGTTGATGCGCTTTGCAAGATTCACGTGAACTCGATGCAATAACTCCACATTGCCATCAATTTTAGCACATTCACTCTTTATGCGTTCAATCAAGTGTGTTGTATCTGTGATTTTCATTGAGTACACCTTCTCCTTTAGCATACTCCAGAAAAAAAGAAGTTGCTGAACAACACAGAGCCTTCGGTGAAACGGTTAATGAGATGTTAATGAGATTTCCTATGTGTCCAGACTTTAGGGACACCTCGTAAATGACCTATAAGGACCCTTAAAGCTGCAGATCCATAAACATATTCTACCTGGGCTTGGTGGCTTAAACTCAGCAAAGGCAACTACATCTTCTCTATTGTCCTACTTATCTCATATTTCCATTTCCATGATGAACACAAATTCTTCTTGTCAAAGAACCAATCAGAAAAAAATCAATTCTGGCTTCTTTCCATCTTTGGTTATCATTCTCATACAACCCAAGGAGTAGTTCTTTTCTTTCTCTGATTTTCTTCCTTTTCCCAAATAAATCTAAGAAATCTTTTTTTTTAATTAGTATCCTTTACCAACTTCAGCTCATTAAAGCTCTAGTATTCATAACATGATTCTTATAGGTCCATCCCATACTTTTGCACTCATTCTCCTTTACTTGCCATCCTCTACATGTGCTTTTTGAAAATTTAAGTTTGGTCAATTAGTTCTCTGTACAGTCTACATTGCTCCCTTTAGCCAACACTGCATTTGCTCACCCAACTTACTTCTCTTTGTATCTTCAGAATTTCATTTTTGATTGCTCCTCATGCCTTTCTGGGCTGACTTCTCTGTAAATTATCAGTTTATGAAGTCTCTTTTCTAAATCCTTGAAATCTTTCATCCCAAAAGCTAGAATGCATTTTAAACTACAGTTGGCTTTCCTCTCTTTCTTTATTAAAAACTGTAAGTTAAAGAGGTCACTTTCCTCCAAAGTTGCTCCTTGCTGTTGAAAATGAAATTAAAAAGTTTTCCTTATTGCTTTCATGAACTTTTCAAGGATGAAATTATCATTAAGGCAAGCCAAAAAACTATGAACTGCTCTACTGTAGGCACAGAAAAAGGAATCCAGAAAATGACTAAATGAGTGAAGTCTCCCATCACTTCTACATCACACCTCTGGGCCAGGCATGGGAGCTGTTCCTGGAACACATCATTTATTTTATCCTTCTCTTAGGGTGGTCTGTAATTTGCCTGGATGACAACTCTGCTTCTATTTCTCATTACTTCCATTCCTGACATCCTCTGACCATGGGAGAATGCCTCAAGAAAAGGGCAAAACAATCGACAAAGCAAGAAAAGAAATTTTAAAGAAGAAAAGATTACATACTGATGTAAATGCCAACAATTCCTCTTCAGTTAATTTATGCACTGGGTTGGTCTTCTGGAAATTCGTACTGTAAAAAAAAGTATATTGATTTCAAGAATCCTAATTTACAGAACTGGTTTGATTAAAACACAAAAACAGTATGCCACAGGAATGCGTGCACATAAGGAGGAAGATGAAACAAGAAATTGTTAACTGCCTACTATGTACTAGGTGCTGGACTTAGCATTTTACAAATATAATAGCATTTAATTATATATGTATGTATACATACATATGTGTGTGGATATATGTGTATGTGTGTATATAAAATATACATATACACATATGCACATGTGGATATATGTATTTGTATACATATGCATATGTGTGTATATATACATATACAAGTGTGTGGATATGTGTGTATGAATCTATACAGAAAAACAGATCTATTTCTCTCTGAAGTAACTGAATGCTTTGAACTACAGGACACCTGGCACTGACTCCAATTTCAGCACAACTCTGTGACAACATCAAGCATATGTAAGAGGGCCTCAGAGCTGAGAGTCTATTATGGAAGACTTGTCTCATGAATTTACACATTTATTGTTAAGGAGACTTTAAGAACAAAATTCTTTATTTAAAAAAACAAAAGGAAGTTTGAAGCTTCTTAGTACACAGACACTCCAATTATCTTTGGTTCATTCCCAACACAAAACTAAAATAGTAATACCTTGTAGTCAGAATGCCTGGGAATGGCTATCCTGTTTAAGTGATTAAAAGAGAAAAAAACCTAAAAATGAAGCAGAATTTTTTTTAATTTAAACTTTGTTGTTATGAATTTTTCTAAAATATATAAGAATACTTTCTTATCTAATGATTATAAGTTTTGCATGGAGTCAAAAGATTCTGGACATCACTCAACACCGAATAGTATTATTATAGCTACAGAAGGTAGAAGAAATTTAGATGACTGTGCATATTGGCCTCAGGATATAGGATGGAAGAATATTTTTCTGTTTTGTTGTTAAATAGCAGTTACTGACAGTTTTCTTTGGTTTAGTCTCCTAAAAGACAACTGCAGTAATCCAGTTAATAGAGGTTTCTAGTTAGTTAGGGTTCAGTCTTATTGTCACTAATGGGAGTGAGGGGGTAAAACTGATCACAAAGATGAAGAAGTGGTATATACAGCTAACATGCTACACTACTAATTTCATAGTTTATTCTTTAATAGACTAATATTTGTGGGGTTCAGTGACTAAGCCAGGATAAGCCAAGAAAACCAAGCCGCCTCAAACCTGAAAAGCCATCAGATGGAAGGAAGATTAGGCTTTGGCCTCAGAGGAAAGGACTGAGAGTGATAAGTGGAAATTTTATAAAGGCAAATACTCGTATAATTTAACTTATTAACAACTAGAACTGTACAAATGTGGATTAAGCAAAAACAAAAGGTAACAAGTTGCCCATTACTTGGGGTCTCTGAACAGTAGATAGATAATTGCTTACTGTGTGGGTAAAGGAGGGAAAGAAAAAGGGTTAAGGTGATTCCTTTTAAAGTGCAGACTGAATTAGCTGGAAATCCTAGCCAACTATTCTATGGGTTTTTTTTTAAACTAAGTTTTTCTTATCTTATCAATGAAGAAAAATCTCTTTTTTCTCCCTCCTACCTCCACACACCCACTGTAAAAAAAAAAAAAAAAAGAAAAAGAAAAACCCTTGTAACAGATGCAAATATTGAAGCAAAACAAATTCAGTGTCCAAAAATATATGCCTCAGTCCGCAAAGTGAATCTATCACTTCTCTGTCGGGAGGTAGGTAACGTGCTTCATCACTGGTTGTCTAGAATTGTGGTTGGTTCTTAAGTTTTTCAAAAAAAGTTTGTCTTTACAGTGTTGCTGTTATTGCATAAAGTATTCTCCCAGTTATACTATTTCATTCTGTATCAGTTCATACAAGGCTTCCCAGATTTCACTGAAACCATCCCTTACATTATTTCTTAGGGAACAGTAGCATTCTTTTCCTCTTTCTTTAATCTATTTTATCCTCCCATATTCCACAAAGTAAAGAATCCCTTGGGTTAAGAAGCATCTCTTGGTGATTGGGAGATGGAGGATTGAGGATCCTCTGTCATTTACTTCAGACAAATATTCCCTTGGCTACTTCACTTACTCTTTTTTTTTTTTAAATTAAAGGTATTCAAAGACTCCCCTATTCATAAGCACCTGAAAATACTAGTCTTCTCAAATGCGAAGTGCTCATAAGAATACCAATATAAGATCTATTTAAAGTATAAAGATTTCCAAGTAACTTACCAGACTCCAAGGATAACAGCAAGCTCTTCAGCACATAAGTCAGGCATCTGATATTGTTCACAATCTGCTAACTTTATCTCATTCAATACTGTATCATCATTTAGCTCAAGATTCTGTTATGGGAAAAAACAGGACACAGCAAAAGAGATCATTTAACTCATTCATTAAATGCTTACTGGTTGTTTTATATTATCTTTAATCTCCTAAACTACATCGAGTACAGCACAGTTTTTTTTTAAATTGACACCCATATCTGGTTCCACAGTAGCTTCATCCTGCCCCTCTTTGCTCTTCCCTATCTGCCCATCTACACATAATTCTTCCTCCATCTACCTTACCAAATCAAGATGCCACCTGGTATGGGTGCAGGAGGCCTATGGCATCTAATCTGAGCCATGTAAAAGAATGGTTGCTGCCTTCTCTTTTTATTATCATAGAAATATGGACTCGCTTCAATGGCAGATCCTACATTCTACCATTAACCCATGCCAATTCTTATCTGTCATGATAAGGACCTCTATGGAACACTTCTAGTGGATCACTACAAATGCGAAGACTGATATGTTTGTCAAGTAATGAAAAGCTGGGGAACACTGGCTTATAACACTAAGAATCAACAAAAGATCCCCTATAATGTTGGATTTGTGCCTCTGGGAAAAATAAAACCTATACAAATACTTTCCATAGGGTAGTAGTGTTCTACAGTGGAAAAAATATGGGACTTGGAGTTAGAGGCACTAAGCTCCAGTCCTAACTGTGGCAGGTAATAACTTTATGGCCTTGGATAAGTAACTTGGTCTCTCTAAGCCACATTTTCCTTATCCTTAAAATGAAGAGATTGGAATAGATGATTTCTATGTTCCCTTCCAGTTCAAAATCTATCATGCTATGAAATGGAGGACTGGGAAAGGGGAAGGAAAGGCTGCATGAAGAGAGGGAGGAAGCAGTGCCTTTTTGGAAGACAAATGCTGAAAGTCAATGAAAAGAGAAGAATTTACTCTATATATAAGAAAGGATAACTGATGGACCAGGGCAGAGACGGTATCCTTGGCAATCGACCCACTGATGACTCAGAGGAATGTGACACAAATTATAAAACCAGTGAAACAGCCTATAAATACTTTGTAAAAATGATAAAGTAAGAAGTATAAGTTTTTGGATACTGTAACAAGTACAAGGGAGACAAAAGCAACACCATAATGAACATAATGAGTTTGTGATTAGTTTGTTTTATTCATTTCCACCTGAGGGAAAGTATCCAGCTAGACTGGTAACACTAGATTAATTAGAAACCACAGTGAAGTTAATAAAACACCAGTCTCCATTCTTTCTCAAATAGAGCATGCCAGAGACTTAAAGAAAAAGGTGACCTCAGAAGTCTTAGACAAAGTAAAAGCTAGGTCTACATTTCTTTTTTTTTTTTTTTGGACCTGCTTTTCTTTTTTTTTTTTTTAATTAAGATTTTTTTATTTCTAGCCCGCAACACTCAGTTCCACATGATCTCGAGCTCCAGATTTTCTTCCCCACCTCCCTCCCCAAGATGGCATGGAATCTGACATATCCCCTACATACAACTTCCCACCTAACCTATCCACACAATAGTCAAGTTGCAAAGAAGAACCACGACCAATGGAATGAATTATGAGAAAGAAGAAACAAAACCAAAAAAAAAAAGAGAAAAAAGAAGAAAAAAGAGAGCAAATAGTTCACCTCAATATGTATTCAGACTCCAGAGTTCTCTCTCTGGATGTAGATACCTCTTTCCATCATGAGTCCTTGGGAGTTGTCCTTGAAACTCGTATTGCTGAGAAGAGTGAAGTCTATCAAGGTTTGTCATCACAGAATCCATATATCTGTGGTTGTGTATAATGTTGTCCTAGTTCTGCCCCACTCACTCAGCATTATATCGTGTAGGTTTCTCCAGGTTATTATGAAGTCCCTGTCTTCCCCATTTCTTACAGTATAATAGTATTCCATCACATTCGTATTAGGTCTACATTTCTTGCTAGCAAACTCAGTGTTCTTCTGCACTAGCTTTCAGTGATTGAGAGTGTTAAGCCTGAAAAGGTCAGTTATGACCACCTGGCTTCCCTGCTTACCTTTGTTAAATTCTCCAGAGGAGTAGGTTCTGGGCTAAGCTCATCATGTGGAAGGCTGTCCTCTCCTCTCCGTACATCTAGAATAAGCTGTGCCACATAATTCTCCTGAAACCGTGTCCTTTTCCCCAAAGCTCCTATTGAAAAAATAAGATACAATGGTTTAATTGCTGCTGAGGCATGCTACCTAATTATTAAAAGACAATCAAAAATTTTTGCTTTATATGGCTGTAAAAACATGCTGTAGGCCAATAATTCTCAAACTTTATTCAACAAACATTCCCGTGAGGTAGTAAATCTGAAAGATCATCACGTCTATCTCATCCCACTTATTGCTACAATACAGACTTATGAAATGTTTAAATAATACAAGAAAATAAAAGATTGAGTCAAATGACCATCTCATCATACATTTAGAGGCAAAGAGCACTGGAGGCTCCCTCATTTTACAGATGAGAAAACTAAGGCCCGCAGAGTTTAAGTGATTTGCTCAAGGTAATACAAGTAGTAAGTAAGGAGCAGAACCAGGACAGAAATCCAGGTCCCCTAACTCCAAATCCAGCCTTTTGGTTTTCCCACTGTGCCACTACTTCTTCTCTGCCAATCGGAGCAAGATGGAGAGGGAGAGAGAAAAAGGGAGAGAGGTTTTCCATTAAGTCTAGTGGCTTCTTGGTCCTTCATAATCCATCTTGACTATAGTCACATCCATGCTAGAGTAAATGGGGGCGGGGGGGGGGCAGGGAGAGGAGAAAGAAGAGTCAAAAGAAAAAGAGAGGAGAGAAGGGGAGGGAAGGAGAAGAATTGATAATATGTTGCAGGCTACTGATGCCCATCAGGTGTCTCTGTATTACCCTTCAGGTCACTAGAAGTTCTCTCTACACAGTAAGCAATGAATAAATGTTTGCAGGGTTAAAAATATTGATGACATGATCAAGCATCATAATCTCTAATTACATCAATAAAAAAATCCAAAATTCATTCATGTTTAAAACACAATGAAGACCTAGAAGAGATAGTTTTCCTCAATGATTAAAAGTATATACTTAAAACCAAGAGCCAAAATTTTGTAGCAAAACATCAGAAGTATCCTCACAAAAAAGAGGCACAAAACAAAGGTACCCACCTTCATCATTTCTATTTCACAGAATATTAGGGACAGAAATACTATAATCACAAGGTAAAAAAGGTATTTGTAGGATTAACATTAGAATACCACTGTTCCCTACCACATAACACATCCTTCACAAAGTCAAAATACAGAATGATTCCCTATAAGCAGGCAAAGTTTTCCAGGTGCCTGGCACATCATAGGTACTTAATAACATGAAGTGAATGTTCTTATTTGCTTGTAACATTGGTTTTTTTAACTGACCTAGGTAAAATGACAGCAAAATTTACATGGAAAAGCAAATTCTATGGATGTTCAGAGGACTTGCCAATAATATAGAATCAGTTCTAGGTAATGATTGGTCTTTTCTATTCAAAAAAGAAAACTATATCTGGTCTTTTGAATGACACACCCAAATGTTTTTATTTGTTTAGAACATCAGGTGGCACTTAAAAAAAAATCCGGTGACACCAAATTTATACATAGAGGCTGTCATCAAAATTATCAAGGACTGGTCAAAAAAAGAAAGAAACAGATCACTGTAATTGAATGGATGTCCTTGACCCAAAATATACCCAGAGAGATTGGTGTTTGAAAAAATATAAAAAATAAAAATTGGGAAGAAGATTCATTATTTAATAAATGGGAAATTTGTATGGTAAACTATCAGGAAAATAAATTTAAAGCAACATCTTATGGCATGTACCACAATAAATTCTAGCAAAAAGTTTGGGGCTTTATCAATCTATAAAAAATGGAATAGAATGCAATTTTATCTCAATTGTACAGGAGAGATAAATTTTAATGCATCAAAAAAAGAAACTTTGATGATAAAACAGATTCTCTCAGTACAAAATAAAATTTTACTCAAGGTATATAGCCATGTTAGGGGAAATACTGTATTTGTAACAAAAAAAGATAAAAACCTAAAATTTATAATTTAAAAGAAACTTTAAAATATTGAATGACAACAATTGGTATTCAATGAATAAAAGGGTGGGTGCAGTGGCTTATAGCTTTGGCTATAGGCAAAAAGAGCTGTTAGCCTCTTTGTCAGAGACAGGCTTTCCAGAAATTGCTCCCCCCCAATAGAGGATATGGACCTCTGGAACCCAAGAGAGATCTTGAAGAGCTTAAATTTTGAAGACAGCAGAGAGAAGACAGCAAAAACAAGGGAGCCTTAAAGCCAAAACAATATAATATGTGGCAGAGAGGAGAAAGAGATGTCCAGCAGAGAAGAATCAACAAAAACCAGCTAGAGTGTCCTCAAGCTAAGATTTTTTGATTGTTTGTCTTAGGCTGATTCAAACCCCTTGGTCTTGGATTACTAACAGTGTTAGAAAATGCCTTACTGCTCCCATTTAACCCAAGACAAGGATCTTGTCTTCCCAAAAGTCATTTGTAGAATTGCCAAAAAAAATTTTTCTAAAGCACAGGGTATGCAGAAATAAAGGTTAAAAAGCACCCATATCTTTCCCATTATCCTCCAGGTTGGCATACAAATGAAATTAAACAAGAACAAAAGTTACATGAAAAAAATTAAGTTACTGACCTCCACCTTCCTGATCCACATCTATCTTTAATATCTTACAACCATATTGACTGGGTATATTACAAATCTGTCATCCAGCCTCAACTGTACCCTCACTGCAGCAAGACAGTCCTTTTACTCCTTCCTAGTTGATTCCCCATCTCCCTCCCCACAGAAGATGTTCAAAACCTTCTCTTCAGCCCACAAGCCTCCCCTACCTCCCCTCTAACTGAAGGCTGCCTCTTATTTGTACTGAGAAATTTGGAGCTACTCAATGTGAGCTCCCTCTTCTCCCAGTTTTATCATCTCAAAACACCTCCACATCACTTCCAATTCCTTCTCCCCCAGTCTCTAACAAAAGTGGTGCCAAGGCCAACTTTGACATGTGCCCTAAATCCCATCCCCTCGTAATATTTTCCCCGAAGTATCACCCCATCCAAAATTCCTTATTTCTGTCAAAGGTGCCACCATTCTTGCAGTCTCCCAGACTCATAATCTTGGCATTATCCTTGACTCCCCGCTCTCCTTCATTAGACATAGCTAGTCATTTGCCCAATCTTGCCTTTTCTGGCTCCACATCATCCCATAACATTCCTTCACTCTGACCACATAGACACCACCTTAGTGGGAGCCCTCATCATCTCTAGCACAGACCTCTATGATAGCCTCCTAATTCATCTCCCTGCCTAACAGTCTTTCCTAACTCCAATCCACCCTCCACACAGCCAGCTGACAAAGTGCAGATTTGACTACATGTATCACTCCCCTACTGAATAAATTCCAGCAGCTCCATATTGCCTCTAGGAGAAATACAAACTCATCTGTTTAGCTTTTAAAGCCCTCCACAACCTTACCAGACATTACTCTCTCCCCCATAATCTGCGATCTAGCAAAACTGATCTTCTCCCAGTTCCTCACATGACACTACATCTCCCATCTTCTTGCCTTTGCATGGACCATTCCAGATACCTGGAACGCACCCATCTTTATGTCCATTTCAGGGAGTCCCCTTTTTCCTTTAAGATGCAATTCAATCACCAACTTTTATATGAATCTTATTTTCTGATCATAGAAACTGCTAGTACCCTCCCTTCCAATCTACTTTGTTTATTCATTTTATATTTATGCTGTGTAATTTATATATGTACTTGCTGCCTCCCACACTGGAATATTAGCTCCATGCAAGATAGGACTATATCATTCTTTGTACCTATATCCTCAATGCCTAGCATACTACCTGGCACGTGGAATAAATGTTTGTTGATTGATTGACGCATTATCTGCCAAATGCAATGATCAATCTTGGTTCCGGAGGACCAATGATCAAGAATGTTACCCACCTCCTGATAAAGTGGAAATAATCCAAATATGTAGAATGAGACATATTTTGGATACGGCCAATATAAGAAATTTCTTTTGCTTGACTATGCATCTATGTTACATAGATTTCTAGTATGTATCTTTTGTTTTTCTTTAGTGGAGGGGGGAGGTGAGAGAGGGGAAAAAAAAAGCCCTGATAATTTTAGAAAATAAAATTCAATATATTATCAGCCAGAAACAAGATGTGGTATAAGGTTATGGTCCTTCCAACATCAGGCATTAAAATGATGCAATGGATGACCTAAAATAAGCAAGGATATGTGTATATATGTGTGTGTCTATGTGTGTGTGTGTATCTGTGTTTACTTAGCTAATAAGAATATAGTTTTCAGACACAGGGAAAGTATGAATGATGTAAAATCAAAGCCAAAACAAGCGCAGTCAGTGACTGGGGCAACTACCCAAGCCTATCCCTCATTCTAGTACGCGATCACAACAACCAGTTCAAGTTCAAGGCCTATTTATGACCTGACCCTTCTCCCAAATGCTCAAGGGCTGCTCAGAACTGTCAAGACAGGGTCTAAAGAACTTAAAGCATGTCTAGTATACATTTTACAACCCTTTTTCTTCTTGACACTTACTCCTTCCTTTATTTTACAACTCTATTTCCTGCTGCCACCTAGTTAAACTGCTACTGTGCCTCCTATACTTAGGGTGCTTTTCTATGGATAGCAATCTAGCCTTAGCAGAGGTTGCAGTAGGGCCTGGCCAAAGCCCACCACAGAATGAGGGGGAAGTAAATACTAGCTTAGGGGAAATACTCTAGCCAAGGCAAAACTCCACTATCTTCCTATAAATGTAAACTCTTGCACTGGCAAATGGCTAACCAAATTGTGGTGGTTTTGTTGATTAGTCACATCTAACTCTTTGTGACTTTCTTTATTTCTGTCATAGTTTTTTTCCTTTCGTTCTGTTTCTTCTTTTACGATATAACTAATATGGAAATAGGAAGGGGAAGGAGAGAGAGAAAAAAATTTGGAACTCAAAATCTTATTTAAAAGGAATGTTAAAAATTGTCTTTACATGTAATTGGAAAAAATTAAATACCACTAAAAAAAGAAGAAATGATGTGCATGAGGACTACAGAGAAACAGAATGAAGAAGGGTCAACAAAACAATATATCCAGTAACTACAACAATATAAATAAGAAAAAAAACTACACACCAAAAAAATCAAAAGCAAATATAACAAAATTATAAAGATCAAGTGGGAACAGAATGAAGAAATACAAGAAGATAGCCCTAAACCTCCCCTTTGTGATGGTGAGAAATCCATAGGTATTATAAAACGCACATGTTTTTGGACTTGTTCAATGTATCAATCAATTGTACTGACTTTTTTTCCTCTCTAAAAAAACATTATTTGTTATATCTAGGAGGGGTAGGAGGAAGGATACATGGGATACTACGGCAATATAAAGGTGGAAAATATCAATAAAAACATATTAAAATTTTAAATTAAAAAAATGCAAGCTCCTACAATGGGAAGTTTTTCATTTTTGACCTTGCATCCACCAAGACCTAGCACAGTACCTTACACATAGTAGAACCTTAACAAAGTTTTTCAAATAGAACTGAATAATAAACCATCTTACTGACATTAATAACTTGAGTGCACATATTTAAACTTGGCATATGTTATAAAATTTAAATAAAATGTTAAACCCTGTTATAGAAAAGGACAACAGAAGAGACAAATTGCAGAGCATGGCAAAGAAGGTATTCCAAAGCACTCAGCAAACATAAAAGTAAGATATATTAACCTTAATTTTAAAACTTGAATACATGAATTGGTCATAAATTTTTAAAATGAAAAGAAAGTAGATTTTTACCTGTTAAATTAATTTTCAGTTTGGTTATATCTTTAGCAATGTTGAACTGGTCTTTGGCTTTTGTATATTCATAATAATACAAATACGTATGAGCACACTCAAGATGGAACTGCACATTCAGGTATCCACATGTCTCCTTGGCCAATAGATTTTCTAGTTTCATCACTGTAAGACAAGAGAAGACATTAAGAATTTATCTCCTGCAAAGATATTATTGTACTCACAAGGCAAGAAAACCTAACATCAATCACCAATAAAAAATGTAGAACTGTGGCCAAAATGAGAGGAAAAACAATGAATAGAGCTGACAACAAGGGATCCAGTTGCTGCTACAGCTACCCATCAATAAATCAACAACAATTTATTATGCTCCACATACGTGCCAAGCGCTGACAAAAAAAAATGAGATACACTCTGACCTCTACCACTTATAATCTACTACTGTTTTCACTACTGCTTGCTATCCATCTCTCACCATGGCCCAGAGGCACAGCTACCCCGGACATAAGCACAAGGTCTTCCTCCAGGACTAAAAGAAAATTCTACAGAGGCAAAGTACCAGCTGATGTCCCCATTCAAAGGTGAAGAGAAGAAAGTAATAGTAATTGTTAAAAGTTATAATAATAAGTTATAGTGATTAAAGATCTGGCTTCAGAGGGACAGTTAGTGAGAAGGCATTTTAAGATACCTCTGATATACCCACAATATGCTCCCACTACCTGCTTGATCCTCCATCCACGGACTCAGGGTAGAGGTAAGAACCAGTATCGCTCCTGAGACTATTTTGCTAGAGAAAAACACTGAGCCATAACCATACATAACCACTGGCCAGTAGGGAAAGAAACAGAAAAAGATTCTATAAGAGAGATCTCAAAGAAAATGCTATAACTTTTGCAGTTGTTCCAATCATCATTACAGTTTCTGCCATGGACTGATCCCTAGACTCCCCCTGGCAGGAACCAAAGCTGTCTCCACGTGCTGTCAAGGACTGGGATGGTAGACAAAGAGAAAAGAGTAGGATGCAGTAGCAGCAGCAGCAGAGGGAATTAAGGGAGGACATGCAACAACAGCCTATAGAGCTAGCCAAAAATGCAAATGGCAACAAATGATGGAGGGCCTGCCCTCCCAATAACAAACATATTATACAGAAATCCACATTAAAACAAACTGGTACTAATATACTGTTAAAGATAAAGGGCATATATCCCTCCTTCCTCTTAACAGTCAATAAGTTGTTTTCAGGGAATACACTTCATAGGAAGAGCTGTTTGTTGGGAAGTATGTTGAAAACACATAGAAAATAAAGAATATTGTTAGACACAATTTTGTTGAATTTTTGTTGCTGTTCAGTCATTTCCAATCATGTCCGATTCTGTGACCCCATTTGGGGGGTTTCTTGGCAAAGATACTGGAGTGGTTTGCCATTTTCTTCTCCAGGTCATTGTACAGATGAGGAAACTGAGGCAAACAGGATTAAGTGACTTGCCCAGGGTCACACAGCCAGTAAATGCCTGAGGGCAGATTTGAATTCAAGATGAGTTTTCCTAATTCCAAGCCTGGTGCTCTATCCACTGTATCATCTAGCTGCCTGATGAATGAATAAACAAGTATTTAGCAAACACTTACTATGTGCTAGGCACTATACTAAGCCCTGAGGATACAAAGACAAAAGAAGTCATAGGTACAGTGAATAGAGCTACAGTGGAGTCAAATGAGTCATTTTCATAAACAATGTTAGTACTGATTTGATCAAGGTTCTTAGACCATAAAGTGGAAAGTGGAGGTTGTAGGAAGATGTATGGAAGATGTGGAGAACACATAAAATCAGGGTAAATGGCAAGAAAACGGCCAAAGTGGATAACTAGATAGAACACGAAACATAGTCTGGTCTGTTTTAGAGCTATGTGACACACCTACCAGGACAGCTCAGCCCCAGGGAAGGAGTTCCAATGAAAAGAAGTTCCAGAGAAGTAGAAAATAAATTCCAGGTGATCAGGGAAGATTTTAAAGACATGGAGTTTTGAAGAGTTCATAGGGTCTAAATAATAGAGATGACCTCTGAATTATTCCACTAAAAAGAGTGGGGAGTAGGAAAACAGTAACTCAGAAAAAACTATGCATTTGTATTTGTTACAAGGGATTTGTTTTCCTCTTTATTACAATGTGGCAGGAAAAGAGGGTGAGAAAAACAATTATGGTTCATGAAAAAATTTAAATTAAAAATAAAATATTCATGCAGTATAAAAATAGTGACCCAGCAAGTGCATATATAAATTATGTATTAAATGATAACTGTTATATATACTATATATTATATATTAAATTATAACTATAGGTGTTTGTAGTTAAATAAAACATTCATTTATTACAGAATATATTACATACACACACACACACACACACAAATATAAGAACCATAGATACTTAAGAGTCATAAGTAATATAAAAGGTAGTCTAACAGGACTTCCTACACAACTGAACAAACAAGAAGCAATTATTAAATAACAAATGACTATTATGTGCAAGGCATTGATAGTCACAAGTCCCTTCTCTGGCACCACTGGCAAGTGGCCTTCCAGCTTTTGTTTGAAAACAAGCTCACTAATTCCTAAGGTAATCCTGTTCTATTGCCAGATAGCTCTGACTGTCAGAATGTTCTTTCTTACACTGAGTAGATATCTACCTCAATCTGTTAAGTCTTGGTTTTGGGCTCTAGAATTTAAAAAAAAAAAAACCTTTCTCTATTTCCATATGACAATAATCAAGTTCCTCCAAATTTTTTTCTTGAAACCAGACAGCCCCAAGTCCCCCAACCATTAATCACATCACGCTTTTGGATTCTCCACTATCCCAGCTAACCTCTTGTGTATATGTTATAGGTTATCCATGCTGCTCTTAGAAAGTGACACCCAGGTTTAAATAGATTATAGCTTTGATGTGGTCTGACCCTAACAAGGAGACAATTATAGTAATTTTTTTGAAGAACATTAAAATTAAACAATTGGAAAATTATTCCTTATACATGATTACTAAATAACAATTACATTCTTAACTAAATCTGAAGGCTCCAGGAAGAGAGAGACTATACAAGACTGAAGGTCATTTTATGGTTTTGTCCATTTCTTAGATTGTCATGGCCTTTCCTTTCCTCCCAAAAAAAGTTACCAACTTGAAGTCAAACTTCTGGTTAGGAATGTTCTTACAGGAAGCTGGGATTAACCGCAAACAACAACCAGCAATAGTCTGTTACCATGTTCCACTTTCCAAATCAGTAGAACCTGCCAGCAATGGCCTTCTGTGCAAAGCCTTGAAGAACTCAGCATCACAGTCATGATAATGAGGTAAATGAGCAGGGCTTTAGTAAAAGAAATTGGGGTGGTTCTTGTTTGAAAAAATGCACAGGGCTTTCAATGATCCCAAATTGCTTAATGCTACAAAAGCCAAAATTGTTTCAGGCAATTCTACAGACTGAGAGCCACTGTGGCTCTGAGCAGTGGATAAAGTAGATAAAATAGCCATAGATAAAATAAGAAAGACCTGGAAAGTTCTGCCTGACACATACTGGGACCCTAAACAAATCACTTAACCTTTTAGTATTCCAGGCTACTGTCAAGACAACAAATTACAGAATAGTTTCTGATCTTCAGAGAACTTCTTTGTGGGAGTTCCCTACTCCAATTACTGATCCAGTCCAAAAAAAAAAAAAAACCTTTTTTTTGGGAGGAGAGGAAAGGCCATGACAATCTAAGAAATGGACAAAGCCATAAAATGGCCTTCAGTCTTGTATAGTCTCTGTCTCCAGGGAGCTTTAAGATTTAGTTAAGAATGTAATTGTTATATAGTTACAAATCATAGAATACCACATAGTCAGAAGAATTAAAATTACAAATACCTCGAAAGGAAATGGAAGACTCAAGACAGAAGCTGACAGGCAGCACAGTAGAGTGAGCACTGGGCTTGGAGTCAGGAAGACCTGAGTTGAAATCTAAGCTCACTCTTACTAGCAATTTGCTCAGGCAAATTAATTAACTTCTGCTTGCCTCAGTTTCCTCCACTATTAAACAGGGATAATAATAGCAAATACCTCTAGGATTGCTGTGAGGATCACATAAGATAATATTTGTAAAGCACTGTAATATTAATTAAGGTGAGAATTTTTTACTGTTTTAGAATGCTAAATTAATTGTCTTTGATTGAGTCTTACTAGGTACAAAGCCCCAGGCTCAAACCCCTAACTACTAGGTGCTGAAGCCGATGCGGGCGTGAAACCGCCAGGGCTCTAAGGGGAGTTGCTAAGACCAGAGCCAATATTAGGCGCCTAAAGTCTGGTTGCTTAGATGATGCTTGATGACATCTAAAGACTGTATAAAAAGAGAGAATAGAGTTGTTTGCTTGAGGCTCTCACTCCTGGAGGAGTATTGATGTGGAGACTCTGGGCAGCCGCTCTAAGAGCCTCCTGGCTCCTCAACCAAGATGTTGATGCTTTCCTGGTAATTATGAATTGTGATTTGGTCTGTTTATATTGTGTATATTTGTAATTGGTTTGTATTTGCTCTGAAGTTCAGGTTGCTGTCTTTTCCTCCTGAACTAAGTGAATGATATTTGTAGGTTGGATTAAAGTAAGACTGTTAACCCCTTAACGTTACTTTCCTTAGTAAAGCAGATCAAAAGAACCTGTGCTGACAGTTCTTGCTGCTGGTCTTGTTGGGTCTTACACCCCACAACAGCTGCTAGCTGAGTTGTTGCTACAAGCACTTAGCACAGTGTCTGGCCCATTGTAGGTAACATATAAATGCTAGCTATTATTATTATTAGGTAACACGAGACATCGATCTCAGGTATAAGCAGGGTCTGGCAACTATGCCTCAGTTTCCTCATCTGTAAAATGAGGGGCCTGGACTCAGTGGCCTCTAAGGTTCTCTTTCAGCTCTAAATATATGTTCCTATGATCTTATGTTACCAATGAGGATTTGCAAGGAACAAATGTCATAAAAGATAGAGGTCCCATGTAACTATAAAAGAGAGCAAACCAAAAACATTCTGAGAATGAAAGAAAAAAGATAGAGTCCTAGTGGCACAGTGGCATCTAAAATTTATAAAGTCAAGAAAACTCTTGACTTTTAACCCCCACCCCCAAATGCAATGCACTTGGTAGATGTTCTATGGTAAACTTATGGGAAAACAAGGACAAGAACAGCTCAGAACAAGAGGATTACCCAAACTGATGAAACTTGACTTTCATCCAAGTAGCAATGGTGATTTAGAATTTGTACTATTAAGTTTATACTCTCAGTAGCCTGTGATCTTGAGAGTAGAAACTATTTTTGCTTTTTTTTAGCATTATGTCTGACATAGGATAGGCACTTAATAAATGCTTGTTAACAAAGAGGCATCCATACTTTGGATCACAGTTTTAGAACTGAAAGGGACTTTGGAAGTCTCTAAACCTACACCCTCAGTTCCTATGTAAGAAAAGTGAAGGAAGGCAAAGGACCTAGGATTACATCCAATAACCCACCCTGCAAAATTAAGCATAATACTTAAAGGGGAAAAAAATGGTCATTCAATGAAATAGATGGATTTCAAGCTCTCATAAGGAGAAGACCAGAATTGAACAAATAATTTGTTCTCCGACATCAAGACTCAAAAGAAGCACAAAAAGGAAAAAGAAAACATAAAAGTTTCAATAGAGCTAAATTGTTTACATCCCTACATGGGAAGATGATACTTGTAATTCTTAAAAAATTGTACCACCAACCGTACAGCTAGAAGGAATATACATAAACAGAGGGTACAGCTATAAGGTCAATTTGAGGGAATGATACAAATTAATTAAAAGATGAGAAAGAGGAGTACATTGGGTGTAGAAGGAAGGGAGAGGTAGAATGGGATAAATTATTTCACACAAAGAGGCATGAAAGACCCATTACAGTGGAGGGGAAGAGGGAAAGTGGGCGATGGGCACCACTTGAACCTTACTCCGATCAGAATTGGCTCAAAGCAGGAATAATATACCCAATTAGCTGAATATAGAAATCTATCTTACCCAACAGGAAAGTAGGAGGGGAGGAGAGCAGATAAGGGGAAGACAAAAGGGAGAGCACTTCGAGGGAAATAGCAGACAGAAGAAAAAGACTGGTGAGGAGTGAAAGGGTCGGGGGGAGAGAGGAAAAAAAGAGGAAAAATAGGATGGAGGGAAATATACAGTTAGTAAACATATGAATAAGATGAACTCTCCCATTAAATGGAAGCAGATGGCAAAGTGGATCAAAAGCCAGAATCCTGCAATACGTTGTTTACAAGAAATACACTTGAAGCAGAGAGACACCACAGAGTGAAGGTAAAGGACTGGAGCAGAATCTATTATGCTTCAGCTGAAGTAATTCTGATCTCAGACAAAGCAAAAATAGACCTAATTAAAAGAGATAAGGAAGGAAACTACATCCAGGAAAAGAACTATGGAGTCTAAATGCAGAACAAAGCATACCGTTTGCTCTCTTTTTTTTGTTTCTTCTTTCTCATGGTTTCTCCCATTGGTTCTATTTCTTCTTTACAACATGACTAACATGAAAATGTTTAATATGAATATATATGTAGAGCCTGTATCAGATTGCATGCAGTCTTGGGGTGGGGGTCAGCGGGATGGGGAATTTGGAACTCAAAATTTGGAACTCAAAATTTTATGGAAGTGAATGGTGGAATGGTGAATGGTGAAAACTAAAAGTAAATATTTTTTTTAAATAGCATCTAAATTCTTAAAGGAAAAGCTAAGTGAGTTACAGGAAGAAATAGACAGCAAAACTATACTAGAAGGGGATCTCAACTGCCCTCTCTCAGAACTTGATAAATCCAACCAAAAAATAAACAAGAAAGAAACTAAGGAAGGGAATAAAATATTAGAAAAGTTAGATACAACACACCTTTGGAGAAAGCTGAATGGTAACAAAAAGGAATATACTTTTTTTTTCTCAGCAGTACATGGCACCTACACAAAAACTGACCTTGTATTAGGGCATAAAAACCTCAAAATCAACTGTACAAAGGCAGAAATACTAAATGTATACTTTTTAGATCATAATGCAATAAAAATTACATTCAACAAAGGACAGTAGAAAGATAGATTAAAAATTAATTGGAAACTAAATAATCTAATCCTAAAGAATAAGTGGGTCAAAGAACAAATCATAGAAACAACCAATAATTTCATTAAAGAGAATGACAACAATGAGACAGCATATCAAAATTTATGGGATGCAGTCAAAGTAGTACTTAGGGGAAAATTTATTTCTCTAAATTTTTACATTAACAAAACAGAGAAAGAACAAATTAATGAATTAAGCACGCAACTAGGAAAAAAACTAGAGAAAGAACAAATTAAAACTCCCCAGGGGAGCACCAAATTGGAAAATCTGAAAATGAGAGGTGAGATTAATAAAACTGAAAGAAAGCTATTGAGCTAATAAATAAAACTAGGAGCTGGTTTTATGAAAAAACCAGTAAGATATATAAGATATTTGCTAATTTGATTTTTAAAAAGAGAGAAGAAAACCAAATATCCATCGTCAAAAATGAAAAGAGTGAAATCATCACCAATGAAGAATAAATTAAAGCAAGCATTAGGAAATACTTTGCCCAATTATGTGCCAATAAATCTGACAATCTGAATTAAACTGATGAATATTTACAAAAATATAAATTACTTAAATTAACAAATGAGGAAATAGAATGCCTAAATAACTCTATCTCATAAAAAGAAATTGAACAAATCATTAATGAACTCCCTAAGGAGAAAAGTGAGACCCACAGAGATTAGATGATTTGCCTCAATTCACACAGTAAATAGCAGAGCCAAGATTTAAACCCAGGTCCTCTGACTCCAAATCCAGTGCTTTGGGTTTCTGTTTTCCTACTGTACCATGCTTACTTTTCTCTGTGCTTTCTTTCAGTTTGTTGCTGGATGTTTCTGCTTCAGTGTAAAATGGAGAAATGAAGAACACAGAATATGTTAAATCTTTGTGACAACTTCAATCACTGGGGGAAAGTACTTAGAACCATCATTAATAAACAAAAGAACTTTATAAAAGGCACTTATACAAGCAAACCTGCCTTATATCAAATTTTTCTCTGAAGCTAACCACATATAATAAGACAAACGCATAATTGGGTTCTGAAATTTGAATCTGACATTAAAAGACCAAAACTTTCAACATGATGGAAAAGGTCCTTTCTTTCTGATAAAATGACTGCCAGAGTTGTGCAGAAGTGAAGTAAAATTTAGATCATTTCATAACATAAGCCTTACTACAGGCAGCAAAAAAAATAATAAAGCCGTAAATGTTTCTAAAGAAAAAGATGAAATCATGTACTACTTGAAAAACAGTGCTGCTTACAAATTCATTAAGACGTTCAGACAATGTTATTCAACTAAGAAAGGTTTCTCATAGCAAATTCCTATGCATTAGATGAAAATCTGATTAGGCCATGACTTTTGGTAAATTAAGAACAAATAATTTAATAAGGAGTTTGGTAAATGCTTGTGGGAAATGTCAACTAAACTGCTTTTATTTTCTTTTGTCTTTTTAAAAAATATGTATTTTTAACCATCCTTTCTTAAATCCTATTATGGACGGTAGAAACAACACACATTCCTAAAATTCAATGATGAAATGAATGACAGCAACATTAATTGGATTCTGCTGAAGCAGTCTGTCAGAAGGCCAGGATATATATAGGCGGAGTCTGAAAATATGAAGACAAGTACATGAGAAATTAACACCACTTGGATATGTAAATGAATTATCTCCACCTAAATCAACCAGCATATTATAACATCTAATTTCCATTTCAGCACTTCTATTTTGAAAGCAGCGGAGTTAGCTGAAAGTTTAAAATTTATATCCCAATAATCCTGACATGATTTTTTTAAGAAACAACTTTTTGGCACTAAATTTGTTTCTGTGTTGACTGGGAAACAAATATATTACATTACCCAGCTTCATATCCAAGCTGAAAACTGGGTCTTGTTCAACTAGGTGTAAATATCAATATGAGTACTAAATTTGCAAACTAATAGAAAGCAGGAAATACAAAACAATTTTTATTCATTTATATAAAAGTTTTACAGCAGCCAAGTGTTTTTGATTTGGGGTAGCAATGTAGTATCATGTAAAGAGCCCTTAATTTGGACGTATGAGATCTCTATTCCAGTTCCAGGTACAAAATTACTAGGTTAGGTTAATTTGGGCAAGTCACTTAATTTTTCCAACCTTTATCAATAAAATAGGAATAATAAATACATGCACTACCTGCCTACCTCACTAAGAAAATGTGAAAAATACTCTGTAAACTATAAAGTGCTCTTTAAATCTAAGTCATAGTTATTATTTCTGTATAAGAGATGCATTAATAGTCCAATATTACTGAAGAGTATTACAATTTGAGGAGAGTTAAATTATTTGACCAAGATTACAGAGCAAATTGGGGCATCAGCAAAACTACAAATTTGAAACTGACAACCCCAAAACTAAACATTAAAAGCAGTACTCACATAAAAAGTAGTAGCTTAGCTAATAATGAAAATAATACTAATTTTCCCTTCTTATCAGAATAAGCATATATTACTGGGAGAAGATAATATCTAATTTGTATTGTTTCACAAGCCCATTGGTACATAGATTAAGACAGGAATGGTCTGTAGAGAGCTCTCAGTCACCTCCACTCTAGGCTTTCCAGAATTCTCCACCTCCACCCCAGGGGGGTAGGAGGGTGAAATATGTCACAGACAACTGAATACTCTTTGTGTGTGTGTATATATACACACAAAGTGATGAGCATTTGGGGAATGATAAGAAATACTAACAACTAGTGAGAAAAAGAAAGGTCTACTGAAAGAAGTGGCACTTGAGCTGAGTTCTGAATGGATCTAGGGAATCCAAGAAGCAGAGATAAAGAGGAACAACATGGTAACTCAAGGAGGACAACCTGGGCAAAAGTACAGTGGAGGCAGACAGAATGACATAGATGGGGAAGAGTAAGTAAGACAGTTTGACAGGAAGGTAGAGTGAATGAAGGGGAATGATGTATAATTAGCCTGATAAGATAGACTGGACAATAGTACCAGATCTCAAACTATACTATCAGGTAGTAAGCATAACTCTTTGGTATTAGTTTAAAAAACAGAAAAACTAAACAATGGAAAAGATCAAGTGGGCAAGACTAAGAAATAAATGAATATAGTAGCATAGCATCCAATAAAACCAAATATCCCTATTAAGGGGTTTAGGGCTTCCCCCTTTCAAGGAAAACTGTCAGAAGGACTTGGACAGAGGATGAGTTTATATCATCTTATACAATAAACCACAATAAATTCCAAATGGACACTATGTGGATAGGGACTAGGACTATGATTTCATTAAAAAAGGGAATTCCCAGGTAAGGAAACTTTCTATCAACGCAGATCAGATCCTTTCCCACAATTTATAGTATTAGAGTCACCTAGTACACTGAGATATTAAGTGACTTGCCTAACATCACAGCCAGCATGTGTCAGTGGTGGGGCTTAAACCCACTTCTTCCTGACTTCCAGGCTGGCTCTGTCTTCACCATACCATGCTACCTTTCCAAATGGATTCTTGACCTAAATAGAAAAGGTCATACTATTCTCAAAAACGCAACGACAAAGAAAGGAAATGTTTTTCATAACCATGACTAGGAGAAGACAAGGGACAAAAATGATCATAAATGGATAAAATTAGTCATTTCAATTACATAAAGGTTTCTCTATAACCCTATTAAATATAGTTAGAATCACGAAGGAAACAACTGGAAAAAATCTTAACAGTAAATCGATCCAAGCTCTAAAGCTATAAAAAATTGGTATAAAAAACATAAAAATAATACCAATTCTCCAAGAGCTCAGTATTCAAAGGATACAAATAGTTCTCAAATGAATAAATGTAAACTATCAAGAACCATATTAAAATGCTCCAAGTCAACAATAAGAGAAATGCAAATTAAAACAACTCTGAGGTTCTAACTCATACCCGTAAGACTGGCAAAGCTGACAAAAAAAAAAGGAAAACAGCAATAATTGAAGGAGTTATAGGGGGATGGACACATTATTGTTCTGTTGGTGGAGCTGTGTATTGACTAAACCATTCTGGAAAACAATTTGGAATGATATCCCCAAAGTTACTAAACTACATTTGATCTACAGATACTACATTAGCTATGTACCCCAATGAGGTCAAAGACAGAGGAAAAGGAGCCACGTGTATAAAAATACTAATTGTGGCACTTGTAGTAAAGAACTGGAAATAAACAAGGAACCCATCAAATGGAGAATGGCTGAACAAAACAAGGTACATAAATATATATACATATATATATGTGTGTGTGTATGCACATAAATATATACATATATAATACATATATGTATAAACATATACATATGCACATAAATATATTTATTGTGCTATATGAAATGAGAAATATGACTGATTCAGAGAAGTATGTAAAAACTTGTATTAACTGATGAGGAGTAAAGTGAGCAAAACCAGGAGAACAATTTAAGCAATAAATATAAATAATGATGTGAGAGGAAACAACTCTGAAAGACCAGAACTCCAACCAAACCAACTATGACATCAAAAGACTGAGAAAGAAGCAAACTAAACCTCTCATGGCATAAAAATGATAGACTAAAGCTACAGAATCAGATGTGACTCTCGGACATGATCAATGGCTGATTTTTTTTTTTTGGCTTATAAACATTTGCTTTACAGAAGAAAGAGTCTATTTTGGGGTAGTGGTAGACTTCAGAAAAAAAGTCAATAAACCATGTTTGAAATGCTTGGGGAAAAAGTGCAAAAGGGAATACAACAGTGATTTTGTTAGCTATTTCTTTTTTTAAAAACACTGCATGACATATATATATGTTTATGTATATGTATGTATATATATGTGTGTATATATATATATACATATATATATATATAGAGAGAGAGAGAGAGAGAGCGAGCGAGTACAGGGTGAGTTGAAGATGAAGGGAAGATATCTAAAAAATAAAATCAAATTAAGGGATGAGAGAGGAATATATTGAGAGAGGGAGATAGGGAGAGATAGAATGGGGTAAATTATCTCGCATAAAAGTGGCAAGAAAAAGCAGTTCTGTAGGAAGAGAAGAGAAGGCAGGTGAGGGGGAATGAATAAATCTTGCTCTCATCCGATTTGAACTGAGGAGGGAATACCATACATACTCAATTGGGTATCTTACCCCACAGGAAAGAAGGAGGAAGAAGATAAAAAAAGGGGGGGATGATAGAAGGGAAGGCAGATGGGGGTGGAGGTAATCAAAAACAAACACTTTCAAAAAGGGACAGGGTCAAGGGAGAAAATTCAATAAAGGGGGATAGGTTAGGAAGAAGCAAAATATAGTTAGTCTTTCACAACATGAGTATTGTGGAAGGGTTATACATAATGATACGCATGTGGCCTATGTTGAATTGCTTGACTTCTTAGGGAGGGTGGGTGGGAAGGGAAGAGGGGAGAGAATTTGGAACTCAAAGTTTTAAAAACAGATGTTCAAAAACAAAATAAAAAGTTTTTGCATGCAACTGGAAAATAAGATACACAGGCAATGGGGCGTAGAAATTTATCTTGCCCTATAAGAAAGGAAGGGAAAAGGGGATGGGAGGGGAGTGGGGTGACAGAAGGAAGGGCTGACTGGGTAACAGCACAACCAGAATATACGCCATCTTGGAGTGGGGGGGAGGGTAGAAATGGGGAGAAAATTTGTAACTCAAACTCTTGTGAAAATCAATGCTGAAAACTAAATATATTAAATAAAAACATTTTAAAAATTAAAAATAAAAAAAACACTGCATGAGTTGACAGTTTCTAATACAACTCTCTTCCCTGTTGTTTACTTCTTTAAATGTTTATTGATAACTGAATTCACAAAAAAGAAATTTTTAAAGGAAAAAGAAGGGTCAGGGACTGGGTTATGGGGTGAGGAGTGGGCTACTCTGGAGTAAAGAAAATACTGTGAGGCAAAATAAGAAAGTACAAAGAGGAAATTGTCTTTATCTTGAAGAAATACCCTGAGAGGTGTTCTCCCTCACTAGAGGTCTTTAAGCAAAAGGTAGATAGACACTGAACAGAGCTGGAGGATGGACTAGATGAGTCCTAAGGTCTTATCCAAAAATAGGATTCTATGGAATCTTTTAGAGCTGTTATCTCTGCATCTGCAGCACTTAGAAAGCATCTAATAAATGTTTTCTGATTTTGTTGGGGAAAAAATAATAAGCTGGAGCCAGACTGCGAAAGACTTTAAATGCCAAACAGAGTAGGTTCTATTTCATCCAAGAGGAAACTGAAGCATTCTGAGCAGGAAATATGACGTGTGCTTTAGGAATAACAATTTGACTGGAAAAGCAAGAGATTTAAAAAGGGAGACTAGCTAGGAGGACACTGCTCTAGTATAGGTGAATGATAAAAGCTTGAAGGTTACATTCTTGTTTCTGCCAGGTTGCTATTAAAAGCTGTGTGCACAAAAAGGCAAGGTGATCTCCCTATTAGAAGAAAAGTTAAAGGAGCTGGAAGAATACCTATCTACTTTCCTGTTAAGGAGTGAATGAATTATTGTTCCATGACCAAATATTAATAAAAGTGCTTCAAAACGAGAACAAAGGAAAAAGAATCTACATGGCAGGTTTGGAAAGTGAACAATTCAGGTTAACAGGATCACATCTAAAAACTGGTTTGGATTTCTGGAATGCACCTTAAAATTTGGAAATGATAGTTTTCTGGCCAGAAATGTAAATGAAGATTGATAAGATGATATTTGTCTAGACTCTTAAAACAAAATAAAAAGAGTTTGAAACTAGAAAGGAAAGGAAAAGGGAAAAAAACTGCATGTTTGTGTGTATATGAATGTGTACACGTGTGTGTGTACACGTGTGTGTACCTCCAAAAAGTTGGATACCATAAAGAATAGCTATAATATAAGAAGAAAAGAACCACAGAATCTTACTTGGAACGTACCTCAAAGGCCAAAATATACATGTACTCCAACCCACACCTAAACAAGAATCCACTCTACATCAGACCTGAAAAGTGATTGTTTTTGCTTAAAGAGCTCCAGTAAGAGAGAACCCACCAATAATAAGAACAATCAGAGCTAACAATTAAAGGACACCTTAAGATTGGGAAAGCACTTTACATGTCTTACATCACTTGATGTTCACAGAAACCCTGTGAAGTGCTATTATTGTCCTCATTTTACAGATGAAGAAACTAAGGCTGACAGAGATTAAGTGACTTGCTCAAAGACTTGTACAGTTAGCAATAATCTGAGGCAGGATTCACACTTGTATCTTCCTGACTCAAAGTCCAGGGCTCTATCTACCACTCTCGACTTATTTTTTTTTTATTTTTGTAACTGCATGTTCAGGTCATTAATCCTTTCTTTTTCTTTTTGTTAATTTTCTCAGGGATATAATTTTTCCCCTGAAGGCCACTCTACCCACATTCCAGAAATTTTTATGTTTCCTTTTCATTCTCTTTCACAGTTACTATTTCTATAGTGTTTTCTTCAATCAACTCATTACTCAGGTTGTCATTATTAAGGCTCCTTTTAGGTCTGTATCTTTTGCATGTTCTCCCTGTATTATCAAATTTTTGTGCTATTGTCTACAAAGAACATGTTCAGTCACTCCACTTTTAAATGTGTTATTGTCATAAGGCTTTTTCCCCCTCACTAAAGGTCTTCAATCACCACTTTTTCCCCTTTTTTTACCCAATGGCTTGGTTCCTCTCTTCATTTAAGATGTCTTGACAATTCATCCCTGAAGGCTTTCAAAGTCCTATCACCTACCACACATACCTCTTGTGTGGGTATGTGGGTATGTGGGTACTTAGTCTGTGGCCAGCTGTCCATCCCAACTTTCCTAAGTGCCATTTCCATATTCTTTGGCCATATTTATGGTCTCCAGCAAATGCTACCCCTCAAAGAACAATTAAAGTTTGCTATGGTTTATATTCAAATAAACTCTTCAACAGAATACATGGGGAAGTAAGTTCCTCCTCTGACTTCCTCAGGATTCCCTCCAAGCTAACCTTATCCTTACATCACTTACTTTTAGTAAGTACAATCAGAAAGACTGATAACTATGTTGCAGGTCACCTGGCATACAACAACCACGCATTCAACAAACATCAACTGGAGAGAGGTTCCTTCCCAAAATGAAAAGATATTCATTCCTTCTTTCGTATATGCTAAAACTTGTTTCAAATGACATTAAGAGGCCATGAAAAATAAATTCCGTAAAGAATTAGGGCAAAAAAACCTACCAGCTTTGATATTTAGGAATTCCTTACAGCTGCTAGGCCGCAACTGCTACCCACAGAAGAAACCATGAATGACACAGGAAGAAAGCCTTCTCATATTCTAAGAAATAAGAGTCTCTGATCAACTAAATATCCCATCATACTTGCAAAGGTGGGCAAGGAAATTTAATTTCTACAGTGGCCTTTCTAAAACATATTACTTATTATATCCCAAAATAACAATGAATCTGCCATCTTTTCAATTTAGCTATTCCTTTCAACAAAACAAATCACAGCTATCTAAGCCTATCTAAAATAAAATCAATGAAACAAAACTGTAGAGGTCTCAGTGTTGTCACTTGTAAAAATGAGATGCAGAGGGGCAGCTAGGTGGCGCAGCGAGTAGAGCACCGGCCATGGAGTCAGGAGGACCTGAGTTCAAAGCCGGCCTCGGACACTTGACACACACTTACTAGCTGTGTGACCTTGAGCAAGTCACATAACCCCAACTGCCCTGCCAAAAAGCAAAAAAAAAAAAAAAAAGAGAGATGCAGTATGTGGCAGGTGAGAGGGAATGGACAAGATGATCTTCTAAGATCCCTACCAGAGAGGAAATTCTATGAAATAAACTACTCACACAAGCTATTCCCCAATTGATAAAATGGTCAAAGGATATGAACAGGCAGTTTTCAGATGAAGAAATTAAAGTTATCTATAGTCATACAAAAAGTGCTCTAAATCACTACTGATTAGAGAAATGCAGAGATATGCAAATTAAAACAACTATGAGTTATCACCTCACAGTTATCTAATTGGCTAATATGACAAAAAAGGAAAAGGATAAATCTTGGAGAAAATGTGGGAAAATTGGAATACTAAAGCACTGTTGATAGAGTTGTGAATTGATCCAACCAATTCAGAACTATGCCCAAAGGACTACAAAACTATGCATACCCTTTGATCCAGCAATACCACTGCTAAGTCTGTTTCCCAAAGAGACCATAAAAAAAGGGAAAGTACCCACATGTATAAAAATATTTATAGCAGCTCTTTTTGTGGTGGCAAAGAATTAAAAATTGAGGGGATGCCCATCAATTGGGGAATGGCAGAACAAATTGTGGTATATGAATGTAATGGAATACTACTGTTCTATAAGAAATGATAAGCAGGCAAATTTCAGAAAAACCTGGAAAGACTTACATGAACTGATTCTGAGTGAAGTGAGCAGAACTAGGAGAACACTACACACAGTAACAGCAACACTGTGTGATGACCAACTTTGATAGACTTAGCTCTTCTCAGCAATACAATGATCTAAAATAATTCCAAAAGATTCATGATGGAAAACACTATCCATACGCAGAGAAAGAACTATGGAGTCTGAATGCAAATCAAAGCATACTATTTTCTCTTTTTTTTTTTCTAATACGGTTTTTCTCTTTTGTTCTGATTCTTCTTTTACAACCTAACTAATGTGGAAATACATTTAATATGATTGTAAAGGTATAGCCTATATCAGATTACATGCTGTCTTGGGGAGAGTGGAGGGGAGGGAAGGAGAAAAAAATTTGGAACTCAAAATCTTATAAAAGTGAATGTTGAAAACTATCTTTATATGTAATTGGAAAAAATAAAATACTATGAGTGGGGAGGAGGGCAGAGACAGGAAAAAAAAAAAAAAGAAATGAACTATTCACCAACACATAAATGATGGGGGACTGAGAACTGTTCAACCCATTCTGAAAATCTACTTGGAACTATACCTAAAAAGTGATCAAACTGTGCATACCCTTTGACCCAGTGATATCACAAGAAATAAGAGAGAAAGGATCTATACTCACAAAAATATTCTCAGCAGCAATTTTGTTACAGCAAAGCATTAGAAACTAAGGAAGTGCCCATCAATTGGGGAATGGCTAGGCACATTACGATATATGAAGTTAATGAGACACATTACATTCCCTGAGTAATGACAAAAGGGACAAAAATTCAGAAAAAAAGTGAAAGGATTCTTTTGAACTGATATGGAGTGAAGTGAGAATGAGAAGAAAAATTTATACAATGATTATGACAGTATAAAGAAAAACAACTTTGAAAAACTTAAGAACTCTGATCAATGCAATGATTAACCATGAGGACTAATGACCAAATACGCTTCCCACCTACTGAAAGAGATGTAATGGACTAGCGAAGCAAAATAAGACATATATTTTGGGACGAAATCAGTGTGTGAATTCATTTTGCTTTATTATGTTTATTTGTTACATGCAAAGGTTTGGGGGAGGGATGGCACACCTATTAAGAGGCAAAAGAAGGGGAATCAGTAAGAGCAAAACCAAAAAAAAAAAAAAAAAAAAGTATCATTAAAGTATGTTTTTTAAATACACAGAAGGGAACAGAAGGAGATTATCTGGGAAACAGACAAGCAGAATGGTTTTACAACTAATGTACCAATTTATTTTATAATCAAAAAAAAACACTTAAATGTTTTCTATGTTTTGTTTATAATAACAAGGTATAAAACATGCATTTTTAAATTCTATAAGTTTAATATACATGCATATATGTACATATATATTACTAAGCTTTAAAAAAATCTATCATAATTTCATTGGTAATAGTTGTAGAATAGCACATCAAGAAAAGAGAATACCATCATCAACTAAATTCCTTCTATGAAATCCTCTGTATTACTAAAGTAATAATTAATAATAATAACTACTAAGATTTATATAGCACCTACTATGTGCCAGTCTGGATACTAAGCACTTTACAAATATTATCTCATTTGATCCTCATCATGACCCTGGTACGTAGTTGCTATTATTATCACAATTTTACAACTGAGGAAACTGAGGCAGGCAGTTAAGTGAAGCAGGGTCATATAGCTAATGTTTGAGGACATATTTGAACTAAGGTCTTCTAGACTCCAGGCCCAAAACTCTATCACTGTGCCATCTAGTTAATAGTTCCATTGCACTCTGCCCCAGTGAGACTCAATCTGTTGTTAAGTTCGAGATGATACGCACTAGGAATTTCACTCATAAACTACAGCAGAGGTTCTTATGCTTCTCTGCGCTGCAGATTCCTTGATCAATACAGTGAAGTCTATGGACCTCCTTCTAAGAATAATATTTTTAAATAATGAAGGAAATTATAAACTTCAGTCCAGGGTTAAAAATAAAAGATCTTTTAAAAGCTATAATTTTTTTTCCCCATACCCATTCATGGACCTGATCAAATCCATCTATTTTTGTGGATTCCAGGTTAAGAACCCATGAACTAGCAAGCATCCAAAGAAAGGTAATCAGAATGTTTAAGAGAGTCTCTAGTGCATGCCTTACTAAAGCTCACCTGAAGGAATTAGAGATGTTTAGTCTGTAGAAGGAAAGATTTAGGGGAAATATTTGTCTTCAAATAGTTGAAGGGCTATCATGGGGAGCAAGGATTAGATCACCTCTGTGAGGGAATGTGGGGGTAGAGAAACTAATGGACAAATTAGGGAAATGAGTAAAAGAAATATTCTTGATAAGAAGGAAAAAAATATTACACGGTATGAGAAATCCAGACCAAAACTTCAAGAGAAAAGAATAGGATCACAGATCCTAGAAATAGAGATTTAGGGCTGGAGAAGTCCTTTGAAGTTATACCCAGTCCAACATCATTTTGTGGATGAGGAAACTAAGGCCATAGAGGTTCAGTGGCTTGCCCTTTTAATGCTAGTGCCTTCCTTCTGTGAATTTTTCCTATTTACCCTACATAGCTTGTTTATACATATTTGTGTGCAGATGTTGTCTCCCCCATTAGACTGTGAGCTCCTTAAGAATAATAAATATTTTTTGCCTGGTTTTGTATCTTCAGAGCTTAGAATAGTGCCTAACACATAGTAGGCACTTAATAAATGTTTACTGACTGACTAAAGTCACACAATTAACAGAACTGAGATCTGAAACCAATCTCTCAGACTCCAAAACCAGTGCTCTTTACACCAGTACACTGGAAAACTGACTGGCCACAAATAACAAAAGTAGTTTGAAGGTCTAATAAAGGAACTGAACAATCAAGACAATAAAAATTGCTGGCATTTAATAATCAAGGTAGGGTTTGCAAAGCACCTTATTTCATCTGAGCCTTTTACCAACCCAGTAGGGTAAATGACATAAATCTATTATTCTCATTTTAAAGATGAGGAAATTCAGACTGAGAGAGTTTAAATTATATGCTCAAGCTCATACATTAAGCTGAGCTGGGATTGAAATTCAGGGCTTTTTGACAGAGTTCAACAGTATGGATCAATAGTAGAACTCATAATGAAAAACTGAAGATGAGCATTAACGGCTTAGAATAAAAGAGGAGTGGCCACTTAGAAAAAAGAAAACGGAGCAAAAACAGCTCAAAAGTTAAATGATTCAGTAACAGTAAGTCAGTATCAGAAGTCAGTAAAATTGAAAGAACATGTAAGATATCTACAATTAGAAACAAAAGCCCTATAAAATAGCATTTTAAAAAATCTACTTGGTATTGTACTCCCAGAAAAACACAATGAAATAAAAGAACATATTTCAAACAAGAGGGACAGTTAAGGGAGAGTCAATTCTCAGCCTTGAGGGAAAACCTGCAGCAAACGCCCAATGGGATAGTAACAGCCCAACCAAGAGAATAAGAGTCCTTAAATACCTAGAAATAACTACCATTTTCCTACAATACCAGCCCAATCTACTTTTCCTCCATGATATTCCCATAAAATATGGAAGGAGTAATAGAATCCAGATTGAATTCCAGCTACCACCTTCTCAACTGGACAAGTATCACCTCTTAAATAGAATGTCATCTATCCACCTCTCAATAAACAGGAAAAAATTTCCACCAAAACCATAGTGAATTAAAAAAATTCAATGATAGTTAATGAATCAAATCAAAGAAAAAGAAGTTTTCAAATTTTTTTTAAAAATAAGACAGAATTATAAGATAAATCAGTAATAAAACCAATAGAATGCCAAAAGACGAAATGAACTGTATAATAAACATATTAAAGGAATCAAAGGAATATTTAAATTCAGTTCAAAAACAGGAAAGGAAAAAGAAACAAACTTAAAGAAAATGCAATACAGCATAAAAAAAAATGCAAAAATCAATGGAAGAAGTAAAAAATAAAACACAGCTGAGCAAAGATAAACAGACAAGAAGAATGAAATCAGAAAATAAACAGATTGTCGCAGAACTTGAGAAACAATGACAATAGGGGATGAAATACAGTCTTGGAAGATAAATTGAGAAGTTCAAACATAATTGGGATCCCAGAGAGTAAAAGGGAAAAAAAAAAACCTTGGCACCATATTAAAAGAAGTAATCAGAAACTATTCCCTGAATGAATAAATGAACAATAGGAATTACTCAGCAAATAGAAAAAAGTCACTGACCTCACCACACTGAAATCCAAACTCAACTTTCCAAGAAACAAAATTACCACATTTGAAAATTATGACATTGAAAGAATTACAAATGAGTCAAGAAAGTTAAGAAAAATTAAATTGGAAGCAACAAAGTATAGTGAAAATAGTACTGAATCTGGACTCAGAGGACTTAATTCCTGTCACTGGGCAAGCCATTTAACCCCTCCAGTCCTTAGATCGTTAACTGTAAAATAAGGGGGTTGGACTACATGGCCTCCATAGATGCTTCTGGGTCTAATCTATGATTCTATGATAAATATTATACCCATTAAAATCTTCCCAGATTTTTCAATGAGGAATCATTACCCCAGGATAAAGGAGGAAGAATTGATCAAAAATATACACAACTTAAAAGCAGCAAAAGTTACATAAGCTCCTCCTAATTTGAACATTTTATTTGGGGCCAAAAAAAAAAAACCACTTAAAAATAATAACAAAACCCTAACACCTTTTAAAAGTCCACAAAGTCAAAGATCCCTACAATCAGAGGAGAATTTCAGATATAAGAACAAGATATCATCAATGAAAAGGGTCCATCACAGTAAGTTTGTCAATATTTTTACTTAGGAATATTAAATATTTACAAAGGAACACTAGTAAAAAAATTAATTTATAATAGAAGCACATATTGTAATTAAGGAAAATATGAAGAGTTCAAAAACATTTGGGAAGTCCCACCCTCCAAAAAAGAGTCAGAGAGAAAGAATAAAAGGAGTTGATAGCCTGAAAATGAAACTTTTATTTTTAATTAAAAGGGGATGTTTATTCATTTCTTTTAGCAGTGGAAATTGTAGAAAACTTAACTAAACTATTCCCACTAGATAAAATTAAGAAAAAAAATGAAAGTGACAGAATCAAATTTATTATACTTTAAATGTGAATAGTCTGAACCTTCCTATTAAAAAGTATAGCTACAGAACAGTTTGAATAAATTCATCAATATCACAGAATAATACAGAATACCCAAAGAAGTTGCCTTGTCTTTATTTTATAGATGAAGAAACTGAGTCCCAGGAAAATGAAGTGACTTGCCCAAGATCATGCGGTGAGTATTAACAAAGGCCGATAAAATTGATTTCAAGCCAAAAAATTATAAAAAGAAAAAAAAAAGCAGAAAAGTACTAAAATAAATTGAAATAATATACAATAATGTTAAGTTTGCATACCAAACAAGTCAACAATTAGATTAATAAAAATTAATAGGTCATGAAGAAATAAAGAAAACTATAATAAGAGCCATCAATATGACAAATCTACTAAAATGATTAATAAAGAAATAATAGATATGAATGGCTGAATAAACTATGATATACCAATAAAATGCAAAACTATAAAACATTTTAAAATGATAAACATATAGGAATATAAAAAATTTAGAAAGAATTAGATGAAGCAAAGCAATTTAAAGAAAGCAAAACCAGACATAACATTATACAATTCTCAATGACTACAATTACCTAAAAATTAAAATGTATATATGAATGTAGAAATTAATGAACATAAAATAGATGGGTATATAGAAGTAACTATTAAGCAAATATGAGGATAGTATGTATTGAAATCCATTATTCATTTTTAAATGTAAACAGGTAACTCCCCTATCCTTCTTGACAGAGGTAAGTGACGCTGGGTATGAAAAATTGCATATACAATCAGATTTTTGATATACTAGGGTTTTTTTTTAAATGTTGGGAAATGTTAGTAATGTAAAAATAAAAGATATCAAGAAAAAGTTTTTTCAATCAAGAGAAGATTCTAGATGAGACCCACAAAATATGTAAATAGCTATAAACATACACTTATTTGGTTTTGTTGTTGTTGAGACTATATTCAGACCCATTACTCTTTTTTTTCCAAGTCCCAAACTATCAACTTGGTTTTTGGTTATTTGCCTCTGTCAGAAACATCTAGTTAAACACATGTAACTGCATGATTTCAATGCTTTTATCAGAATTATAAAAACACTTATTTAAAAAGTCAGATGTTAAGTCATAAGTTACAACTTAACAAATACAAACCATTTCAACTGAAATTTTATACTAACACAAATGAAAATTTCAACACACACCTTGCTCAATACTGGTCTGGGCAAGGCTGAAGAGCTCAGGTGAGCGCTCTTCTAACAACTGCTGGTGAATGTTCACACATCTTAAGGTCCACCATGGTAAGGTCTAAAACAGAAAAAATAAAGTTAATAAGGTAAAATAAATCCACAATTCAGAAAAATCCACACCCCATAAAATATTTAGTTTACCAAATAACAAAATATTTAGTATACCTCTAGACTCATTTAAATACAACTTTTAATCGAGTTTGTTAAACTCACAAAATCACAGAATCTAAGGGCTGGAAGAACTCTCAAAAGTCAAAGTCCAAGTCATATGTGAAGAAGAATTCTCTCAATAATACGAAACAAGTGGTCAAAAAGACTTTAAAGACTTCCAGAGTGTGGAACCCACTGCCTCTTGAGATAGACCATTCCGCTGATAGATAGTACTAACTCTTGGAGAGTTTTCCTTATATCAAGCTTAAATCTAATTCGTGCCCCTCTCCAGCCTGATCTTCAGATTAAACAAGTCCAACTTATTCATCAGATGATTCCAGCAGATATTACTATCAAAACTCTACGCACTGCCATGAGTTCTAACATGCACTCTATTTGCCTATGGGGCCAGCTCCATTTGGATGTCCCATCACCGCCACAAATTAATCACTGAGACAAATGAAAAGGCTATTACAACAGTGCTGTTGGGAGATGAGGAGGGCCTAAACTAGGGTAGAGGCTGTGTGAGTAGACATAAGAGAACAGACATGAGAAATGTTCTGGAGGGAGAAATGACAAAACTGACAACTCACTGATCCAAGAAAAGTGTAGAATTGTGCTTGCTTTGGCAGCACATACAGCAAAACTGGAACCATACAGAGAAAAATTAGCATGGCCTCTAGGCAAGGATGACAAGCAAACTAGTAAAGCATTCCAGATTTTTTTTTTTAAAGAAAGGAGCACAAATGAAACATTTAAAAATATAAAAAAGAAAATAAAGGAACTTCAAAAAGGGACAGAGATAAGCAAAGCACTATCATGACATCATCATGATAAATCTACTTTACGCTTTTTGAAAAACTTTATTAAATAGAAGTGCAATTTCATCTGAATTTTGAAAATGTTCATGTTTGTTGTTTGTCAAGTTCGTGATAAAAAAAAAAATTGATACCCCAGCTGATATCCCAAATTATAAACCTTTCTACAAATCATGAACTATATGGGTAAGGGATGTCCTTCCAAAGCCATATTCCATCAACAGCTACCATGACTCTCTAGCACCTATGAAGTCAGATTTGCTTCCCAGCATTAAAATAGCTGGTCCAACTTGCATATTACACATACTTTGTGCATCTGGGTGTAAACAATGAGGTCATGGATTTTACTGCTAACTGCTTTCTTGGATTTTTATCTATTATGAATTTCTATTAAGTATCTACAGTTTTTCTTCTTCCTACACTGTGGCTACTCTTTACAATATCCAGCAGAGAGGCTGTTTTCAAATAACAGATAGGCCATGACCCACCAATCAGCCTGCCCAGAGAACCACAACAAAATCAACCCTATTTTGGTAAAGGAAATAGAAAAATCTCTGAGTTTAAGTCCGAGGAACTGTCATATATGAGCTAGAATGGCCAGTTTTCATTTAAAAGGAAAAGCTGAACAAAAAATGATGTCTACATAAAAAGTCACAAAACTATGAGAGAGGACTTTAAACCAAAGTCAAGAGACATTTAGCAACTGCAAGGAAATTAAGATAGCTTTTTCTTAAATCTCACAAAACATGAAGTCCAAGCTGGATGGCTAACTTATTTACTTATTGCACTGTATTGATGATAGTGAATAGTATCTTCTTTCAAATAACGTTCACCATAGTTATCGATGAAAGGTTTATGACCGACAGAACTTAAGATTGCATTGCTCACTCATTACTGCTCCATTAATCTCACTTGAAAGGAAAAAAAATGTCATATGGCAGCCTTATGCCTACATATTACATTTTTCTGAAGCTCATAGCTAGTTAGTCTCCAATGGAGAAAGATATACTCTGCCTCCAAGGACATTTTAATTAAGACCAACTTAAGAAAAGAATTTTCTATTCAGAGTAATGTCATTAAAATCCACATGACAAGAAATCATTGTTCAACTACAAAATACAAATTCTCAGTATTGGTGACATTTGGCACCAACGCTGCTACCCACATTTTTGAAGATTCTCTTTGTGCAAATGTACTGAATGCAGAAGCTGTGAGTATATGAAAGCTGATGGAGACCACCACTATCACTCTTGAACCCTCTCCTTGAAGAGTCAAGGACTATATTTATCAACATAAGAAACTAGTCTTCTACACAGGGGCTTAAATCTATACTCCACATTCAAAACAGATTATTCATTTAACACTCAAAACATGGCCCACATCTAGAGCCAGGACTGTCTTTTCTCAATTCACACTCTTATCAAATAATGTATCAAACAATTCAGAAGCTCCTACATTTCAGAGGACCACAGAGGGTGTATTCTTTGAAGCAAACATCCTGAACTCAAAAACAGAGCTCAAAGCAGTTGCTCTTTAATATAATAAATGGGCCATGATTCAAGGTTATTGGCCAATTGTTGACAGCATATTCAATTACATTGTCATTTCATGCATTCAAGAAATTAATTCAAAGACCAATATGATAAATGTCACATCTGAGCAATCAATTTATTGATCAACAACAAGCATCTGCTACACGCCAGGCAGCGAGTTACTATGCAGGGGATACAAGTACAACAAAGGACCCAATCCGGGTTATCAGGGAGCTGACGTTCACTGAAAAGTTCATTAATACATAATTATCATGAATGAATGAAAGAATGAATGAAAAGTACTTGTTAAGTGCTTGGTATATACCAAGTACTGTGTATACAAATACAAATGTCCTTAAGGGGTTTACATTATAGTAAGGAAAAACAAAACATATAAGGGAGAAGTAATCAGGGAAAACTGTTTGGGTTTGTCACAGGGATGGTTAGTAGAGCCACAGAGAAACCAAGTGACATGCCCATTAAAGAATCAACAACAGTATGATTTGGTCACATCGCAAACGTGTAATAAAGGACAAAGGTCACTGAAAGCTTTAGAGGATCAACCCAAATGTTTAAACAAATCAGCTACATACACTTCATATAACCTCCCTCAAAAATGATTTTTTTCAAATGCGTACTACACTATGAATAGTTAAGAAATAAGTGTTATCTAACAAAATGACTGAGAGGACTACTAGGAAAAGATTCTGTCAAAAGGTTAAACCCACATATTTCATCACTTTGTTATGCAACACAGAGACAATATAAATAAAAATTTTCAAAATTAAGTGGTTTGGGAAATAGATCCCAGAAAATTCCAAATGCTGCATTTAGAGGTTATTTGGGAGAAGATATGCATTCAATGATGAGAATTTCTTCTAAACTCTCTATGTATTTGTTGTGGTTAGTTAGCAAGTTCTCATCCTAGAAGTGCTCTGGAAAAGAACCAGGAGAACACATCAATTTGGTCACATTTTATTTAAAAACATTTCAAATATAAAGCCTCTCAGGCTTCCTTCTTTTTAAAATTTTCAAAAGTGATTTTCATTCTTTTTTTTAACATGTACATCCTCCATTTCCTTCACCCTTTTTTACCCTTAAACAATGACTAAAATTTTATGATCACAGAATCATGATTTAGGGATAAAAGAAATCTCAGAGGGCATCTAATTTAACCACTTCATTTTACAGTTAAAGAAAATGAAACCCAAAAAAGGTTAAGCACTGGCCCAACGTCATACACCATATGACAGAGATGGGTTGCAACCCAGGTCCCCTGAAGGCAAATTCAGCAGCCTTTACACCATAAGATTAATAGCAACAAGGACAGACATGTACATGGCCCTTCAAAGCTCTCTCATGTAGATGAAATCATTTAATCCTTGAAACAATACTGTAAGATAAAGACAATTTATTATCCCCCCTTATCAGAACACTGAAAGAATTTTGGGAAGTTTCCTAATTGCAATGGATTCAGGTCTATTCTTTAAAACACCAAGAAAATATACGTGTATTTTAATACAAAAGGGAGATGAGGGTATAAATTTATGCCAACAAAACAAAATTTTAAAAAACCTCTGAGTAAAAGATTTATGACAATGTCACAGTACTGCTTGATATTAACCTAGCCTGCCACCTGCTGGCAGAGATTGGGAAGAGGAAGACTGGGATTCTGTTCATTCCATAAGCAAACTTGCAGCATTTTATTGTTATGTAGCAAGACTATCTTGGTCAGGAGGAAAACAAAAGTAAAGGAAGAAAAAAGAGTTAACACTACAATCTACAAACTAAAATGTTTTAGAAGTGTTTTCTTGTATTTAACAACCACTGTCTTACAGGCTTCTGATAGACTCAGGTTAAGTCCCATTTCTAGGGTTTTTCACACTAAAATAAATGAAAAGCCCATTTTAAGACACTCTGCAGCTGTCCTGGCACTTCCTCAGTGAGAGGCAGTATAGGAATTAGGAAATCTGGATATGGATTCACACAGTGGCTACGTGAATGACCATGGGCAAGTGTCTCAATGTACCTGTCAACGTACCCATGTACCTCACTAAAAATAGTCTAGAGATGAATCAAGCCAAGCTGGTGGAGGAAGTTTCTACACCAGGAGTTTCCTGAATCACAGATCCAACACCTCCACCTCAAATTCTACAGATATAGATATAGAGAGATATACACATATACATATTTATATATATGCACACATATACATGCAAATACATATATGTGTGTATATACATACATTTAAATGTTCATATAAATATATATTCATATTCCAGAGCTTAAATGGTAGGTCCAAATATCAGCCCAGGATAAACACCAAAAGTATTGCAAACCATTACAATGCAGCCACATTTAATGAAAGAGCAGATGATTTGGAGCCAGATCAGCTGTCTGACCCTTACAAGCTATGTAAGCCCTTCTCAGCTTCTATTTCCTCAGCCAAAAAATGGAAATAATTCTCATACTGCCTTCCTGACAGGATTGTGTTGAGGAAACCACTCAGTAACATCAATGAAGGATAGAAATGTGAGATGTTTGTTAGTAATCCAATGCCAAGATACAAAAACAAAGAATGAACTTAAATTCTCTGCATTTATGAAATCCACTTCTTCAGATTGTTGTTGTTGTTCACAACAACCTAGAAAAGGCTGAAGACAATTGTGTAATAGTAGAGGTGTGTGAAGGGTGATTTATGTTTGAACTTATCACTAACGTATTATGAAAAAAATTAAAATTTTATTTCCACAGAGTCTAAATATAATCTTCAATTCAACAAAAGCTCCTTGAGGGCATAGATTTGTCTTTTGCCTTTTTGTTTCCCCAGTGCTTAGAACAGTGCCTGGAACACAGTAGGCACTTAATAAATGTTTACCAATTGTTGATTGATTAATATAAACCTAACCTGAAACATTACTTAAACACCCATTTCCTGAGGTATCATTTCATCAGTCAAAATAAACAAATATAGCCTAGTGGAGTTCTTGCTAACATCCTGGTTTGTTTTCATGCTTTCAGGATGATTTAATAAAGCACAGGTACAGCCATGCCACTCGCCTGCTCTAGAAGCTTCAGGGGTTCCCTTAGTGCCTCAAGGATAACATGTAAACTTCTTTATTTGACATTTAAATCCCTTGACAATCTAGCTGTGGCCTATCTTTCCAGTGATTCCACATCACTACCCCTCACACATTCCTACTTACTGTTCATTGTACATGGTATCCTATGGTCCTCCATGATTTTGCATAGGCTGTCCCTATTCATAGAATAGCCACTCTCCTCACCTCTGCCTCTTAGACTCTGATGCTCAGCTTTCAAGGACCAACTTGAGTGCTGCTTTTTACGAGTGGCCTTTCTCAATTCCCCCGTATCTCATATTTATTCATCTATGTATACAATGTACCTTCCACCCCACTTAAATATAAGATGGTTTGAGGCAGAGTTTCTCTCTCTTTTGTCTTTGCACCTAACCCAATACCTGGCAAATGCAGAAACTTGATAAATATTGGTTGAATTGAACTGAACATTTCACATTTTTCTAACACTTTATAAGGTTTACCCATAAGAACTCTATGAGGTAGGAAATATAAGCATTATCATTCCCATTTAAATAGTCTAACACTGATACCTACTACACGCCACCAGGGAAATAACTTACATGGTATTTTTTTTCTTACCTGGAAATTGGGGAATTTATGTCCTAAGTTCACCAGTATTATTCGAGCTAATAACAGCAATACAGGGTTAGAAGTCAGACTGTAGATTGATTCGCCATCTAGAACCAACAGACTCAAAACAACTGTGCAAAATTCTTTGTTCTGAAAGAAAAAAAATTATATGCAAAGTGATCACATATCGATCTCACTGATGAGATATCTTTCATTAAAAAAGAAAACATACACATGTATATATACACATATATGTATATATGTAACATATATGTATATATGTAACATATATGTATATATGTGACATATATGTATATATGTGACATATAGAAATTTTGCTCTCTTATAGAGAATATATCATATCTCAATTAACTAACTAAGTACTCCACTCCTGACCAGGGGCAACTAGTATACTGCAGATTACAAGGCATCACAGAGATATGATTTATAGGCTCATAGATTTAAAGGTGGAAAGGACCTTAGAAATCATCTAATCTATCTCTCTCAATTTTTGGATGAGCAAACTGAAGCCCAGGAGATAAAGTCTGTGCCCAAAGACACCAAAGTAGTAAGTGAGAGAGCTGGAATTTGAACCCAGTTTCTGAACCTCACTGATTCTATTCAGTAGAACTTCTCACAGAGTACAGGAAATACCTTCTATTCCTCAAGAGACACTCGCTCAACTTTTGGTTTTCTCCCCCACTGCATATGACTCTAATTTCTATTAGAAATTTTTTCTACATAGTGAGCTAACATCTGCCTCCCTGTCACTTCCACACAGCGGCCCCTAGTTCTGTTTTCTGGACCCAGACAAAACAAGTCTATTTCCTCATCCATATGACAGAGTTTCAAATATTTGAAGACGGCAATTATGTACCATTGCCCAAGCCTTTTCTTTTCTAGGCTAAACATCACCAGTTGCTTCAACTTTTCCTCACTGGATGTGGTCTCCTAATTTGTTATCCTTAGCTGCCTTCCCATGCCTCCTGAGGGATCCCTATCATCACAGTAGGGGAGAAAAATGCTCTGTGGGCCATTAAGGTGAAGAGAAGGCAGCCAGTGTCCCAAGTTACCACATGGAAGATTTTTTCCTACAGTGTGAGGAACACAAGAAACAGCTGCAATGAACATCACACACAGAAACTTCCAGCATATTTCAGTTATTCTCCTCTCTCCTCTCTCTAGCATCTCTAAGACAACTGGCTCTCTTCCTCTCTGTCATGAACATGCTAAGGTCTCTCCTTTTTTAAAAAAAAAGCTTTCTTTCTATCACCCAACTGCAGGAGAATTACTTATCAAGGAAGAAAGTAATCTGAGGGGAGGTTGAGAAGGTATGCAGTACAGGCATTAATAAACAGTTGTGAATGAATGGATGAATCCATGATAAAAGTTACAGGAAAGGAGGATAGGATCCTAGCATTTAGAACTAACAGACTTTAGAGACCATTTAGCTCAACCTATTCATTTTACAGATAAGGAAACTGAGGCCCAGAGAAGGAAAATTATTTGCCCAAGGTCACACAAACACTAAGTAAGAATCCTTAAACTCCAAAATTCAATGTTTATTCTACTATTTGTTTTAGGAAAAAAAAACCATTTTGAAAGCAAGGAATGAACTAAAGAGGCTTCTTGTATTCACTTAGGCACGAAAGTATGGGATTAACAAAGGAGAGTTCTCTCTCGACTGTGAAATAGCTAAGAAAATAACGTGTTGGGGCAGCTAGGTGGCGCAGTGAGTAGAGCATGGGCCCTGGAGTCAGGAGGACCAGAGTTCAAATCCAGCTGCGGACACTTGACATATTTACTAGCTGTGTGACCTTGGGCAAGTCACTTAACCCCAATTGCCTTGCCTTCCCCCCTCAAAAAAAAAATAGAACTAGAAAATAACATGTGAATGCAATGGAATGTTATTGCACAGAAAAACTGATGAATAAAGAATTCAGAGAAACAAGGGAAAATCTGTGCGAATTTAGGTTAAGCAAAATACGCAAAACCAAGGAAACAATGGTTCCCAACATATAAATGAAAAGATTGTTCAAAGGATGTCAAATTCTGAGTAATGAGAAAATCAATGAAGGTCCTAGGGATTAGATAATGAAATGGACCTCCCTCATATCAGAACGGAAAAGGAACAATAAGAAAGACTATTATTTACACTGTCATATATAATCATTGTATCAGACATTTTTGCTTAATTGTTTTTCCTAGTCCCAAGGAAGGCTTCAATCCAGAGGGAGGGATTTAAACTGACTGTAATGTAAAGATAAGAGGCATCAATAAAATGTATTTTTCAAAAAATAAAGTATGTCCCTCATACTATATTTTACTTAAAGTAGGGCAAAGAGGTAGGGTACTGGAGCCCCTACGCTTTCTTTCCTAAAAAAAAGCACAACTTTGATAAATAAAAAACTATATTTTTTAGAATCCAGGATATTATATTCCAATGGATACACTCTTAACATGGTCAAACACAGACAGCTATCTCTCTTTGATCCACATAAACTATAATGCAGGGGATCTACAAGCTTTATCCTTTAACATTCAAGTTGGAGAACTTGGAAGAAAGAAAAAAGCTAAGTTAAACTGACACCATGGAAAAGTGACAGGAGAAGAGTCAACATTGAGAAAACTCATCCTTAACCCACTTGACTTGACTTGATGTCAAAGCTTATCAGCTCTAAGCATAAATTTCAGACCATTTTCTTGAAAGCAGAATCACTGGCTATAAACAGCATCAGAGAGAGAGTCACATTACACATTTATAAGACATGTAGTTTAGACAAAAGCACTGCATCATTTAATCAGATAATATTTCACTCTCTGATGACTAACTTGGAAATTATTTGGGTTCTGCTAGATACCCCATAAATCACTGATTTCTTATTCAACTTTCCTCTGAAAGCACATGAAATATGGTAGTAATTAAACATTTTTTTTTCAAAACAAGAAAATTAAAGAGTTTAAGTATCTCATCTGTGCCTACGAATTAACACTGGCATTCTGATTTGACTTCTAAATGTGCTCCCAAAGGGTTCAGGTAACAATGTAGTTTTAAAAGGAAATTGTTTGAGTTTTTTAATTCTTTTTAAAGACTGGTTTCACTCAAGTTGGAAGTACAAGGGCTACTTACAGACCTAATTCTACTAATGATCAGCATAGGATCTTTGATCTGCTCCTTTTCCAAGCTGAACCTACTAGGTCCCTGATCCCAGAGGCTCTCCATATCAGTGCCAAATTTAGTGCAGACACCTGACTGGCAGAGCCTGCTACAACTTGGAACTCCTAATCAAGAGATACACTGCCCTCAACTTCCTTGGTAGCCAAGGATTACAGGAGTTCAGCATTATATCTGGCTTTATGTATCTAACTTTAAAAGGCTAAGGCTATCATGCTCATAGGAATAAAATAGTCAGTCACAGTCAAGCATGTGGCATATTTAAAAAATCATTTAATAAAATGGCAATGAAAAGATACTGAACTACTGATAACGAACTACCGATCTAAAGGAGCAGAGCAAAAAGAATGAAGGATCAGTTAACAACGATCAAGCCAGATGTACAAAGGTTGTACATGAAACTTTAGTTCATATTGCTGTCTGTGGTTAGTTAGCTCAGCAGGCTAAAGTAACAAACCTGATGAAAGTAATGAGTTGGATCACAAGAGATTAGCTCTGCTGTGGTGCTACAAATCCTTGGCCATACCCTTTTCCTCAGAAACTGTCTCAAAAATACACCAGGAGAACTGAGGAAGATGCATCAGCATAAATCCACAGCCAATGCTAAGGTCTCTCCCCAGCCCAAAAACCTCCAGCAGCTCCTCTGTGACCATAAAATGAAGAACCACTAAACCTGACACTCAATGTCCTCTACAAAATGACCCTAGACTAGCTCTGCAAACACTGTTCTTACTTCTTCAACCTATACCCTACCCCTTCACCGAGTAAATGCCTCTACAACCTTGCAGTATAAGAGTTCAGCTCTGCTTAAAGCCTCACCTCTCTATATTCCCACCTAGGATCCTTGTTCTCTCCTAGATGCTGCCAACCATTCCTACCTGCCTGTTGGACCCCAGATCAAGGATCTGTTCCATGAGGTCTTCATTGAAAACTGCTTCCTCCATTAATTTCCCCCTTTTCCGAACTTCTATAGCACTTACGACAAATTTTAGTCACTCAACTTAATCACATACTGTCTTTCATTACTACTTAACTGTTTCATGGATTTTTCTCAAATTACCAACTATATTACAAGCTCCTGAAAACTAAAGATTATTTCTTATTTACTAATACTTTATCTATAGAGTACGATGAAGAGGAAAGGCAAGGAAAACAGAGAGCTGGCCTTGCTGCCAGGAAGACCTGAGTTGAAGTCCCACTTCTGAAACATACTGGCTATGTTACTCAGCACAAGTTACTTAAGTTTCTCTACAAATATTTCTAAGTTGCAATAAGAAGTGCTTACCTGCACCAGGAGAAACAATTTCCTAACTTGCAAGTTTCCCATACCCATGAAATCACACAATGAATCCCTATGCCTCTTATCAAGATGCACGGCATTTCTTGTGTTCTCCAAATAACAAAAACAAGAATAACGACTGCAGAACCCACAAAATAGCAGGGGGAAGCAGGGATCCAGCCCAGGACAGCCTGGATGGTCGCTGGATGAGGTCTATTGCACATGGAGTGGAGAGGAGCTGAGCACAGCAGGGAGGCAGCAGGACCAACCAGACCAGGAGCTGGGCAGAACAGGCCCTAGCACCCTGAATCAGTGAGCTGTGGCAGTTACCAGACTTCTCAACCCACAAACACCAAAGACAACAGAGAAGGTTAGTGGGAAAAGCTGCGGGGGACAGAGTTTGAGGTTCAGCCACCGCCCCAGGGGCAGCAGAGGAGGTGCAGCTACAGCTGGAGTTACTTCTGGCCCCAGGCCCACGTGGTGGGAGGAATTAAGTGGCGGATCAGAGCAGGAGTGCACAGCCTGCTGAAGATTTGCATCAGGTCCGGGTTGGTGGTTCTTGAGGAAAGAGGAGTGCTGGTGTGGCAGAGCTGGCTGTATAGAAATAGCTCTGAAATCAATGGTGCATCCCCTTAAGCTTGGAACAAAATACTCTTTGCTCTACAAGCAGTCATACCCCTGACGAAAAACTCAAGGGTCAAGTAAGTTGGCTGGGAACATGGCCAGGCAGCGAAAACACACCCAGATTCAGTCTCAGACTTTGAAATCTTTCTTTGGTGACAAAGAAGACCAAAACATATGGCCTGAAGAAGTCAACAAAGTCCAAGAGCCTACACCAAAAGCCTCCAAGAAAAACATGAACTGGTCTCACGCCATGGGAAAGCTCAAAAAGGAGTTTGAAAAGCAAGTTACAGAAGTAGAGGAAAAATTGGGAAGAGAAATGAGAATGATGCAAGAAAACCATGAAAAAGAAGTCAATGACTTGCTAAAGGAGACCCAAAAAAATGCTGAAAAAAATATTGAGGAAAATAACACTTTAAAAAATAGACTAGGGGGGACGGAGCCAAGATGGCGGCTGGAAAGCAGGGACCAGCCTGAGCTCCCTGCCGAGCCCCTCCAAAAACCTATAAAAAATGGCTCTGAACCAATTCTAGAACGGCAGAACCCACAGAACAGCAGAGGGAAGCAGGGCTCCAGCCCAGGACAGCCTGGATGGTCTCTGGGTGAGGTCTATTCCACACGGAGCTGGGAGCTGGGAACGGAGTGGAGCAGAGCCCAGCCTGAGCGACTTGGACCATCCAGACCAGAAGCCGGGCGGAGGGGGCCCTAGCGCCCTGATTCAGTGAGCTGTGGCAGTTACGAGACTTCTTAACCCACAAACACCAAAGACTGCTGAGAAGGGTAGTGGGAAAAGCTGCGGGAGCGGAAGGAGTTCGCGGTTCGGCTTCCAGCCCCGGGGGCAGCGGAGGTGGGGCAGCTACGGCTGCTGCTGCTTCCGGCTCCAGGCCCACCTGGTGGGAGGAATTAAGTGGCGGATCAGAGCAGGGGTGCACAGCCTGCCGAAGATCTGAGCCCAGTTCGGGTTGGGGGTCCTTGGGGAAGGAGCAGTGCTGGTGTGGCAGAGCTGGCACCTCCCCCCCAAACGTGGAACATAGAACTCTGTAGTCTACAAGCAGTCATACCCCACTGAAAAACTCAAAGGTCAAGTTAGTTGGCTGGGATTATGGCCAGGCAGCGAAAACACACCGAGATTCAGTCTCAGACTCTGCATTCTTTCTTTGCTGACAAAGAAGACCAAAACAGACAGAAGAAATTAATAAAGTCAAAGAGCCTACAACAGAAACCTCCAAGAAAAACATGAACTGGTTCCAGGCCATGGAAGAGCTCAAAAAGGTGTTGGAAAAGCAAGTTAGAGAAGTAGAGGAAAAAATAGACTAACTCAAATGGCAAAAGAGCTCCAAAAAGCCAATGAGGAGAAGAATGCCTTGAAAGGCAGAATTAGCCAAATGGAAAAGGAGGTCCAAAAGACCACTGATGAAAATACTACCTTAAAAATGAGATTGGAGCAAGTGGAAGCTAGTGGCTTGATGAGAAATCAAGATATTATAAAACAGAACCAAAGGAATGAAAAAATGGAAGACAATGTCAAATATCTCATTGGAAAAACCACTGACCTTGAAAATAAATCCAGAAGAGATAATTTAAAAATTATTGGACTACCTGAAAGCCATGTTCATAAAAAGAGCCTAGATATCATCTTTCAGGAAATTATCAAGGAGAATTGCCCTGATATTCTAGAGCCAAAGGGTAAAATAGAAATTGAAAGAATCCACTGATCGCCTCCTCAAATAGACCCCAAAAAGAAAACTCCTAGGAACATTGTCGCCAAATTCCAGAGCTCCCAGGTCAAGGAGAAAATACTGCAAGCAGCCAGAAAGAAACAATTTGAATATTGTGGAAAAACAATCAGGGTAACACAGGATCTGGCAGCTTCCACATTAAGGGACTGAAGGGCTTGGAATACAATATTCCAGAGGTCAATGGAGCTAAGATTAAAACCAAGAATCACCTACCCAGCAAAACTGAGTATCATGCTCCAACGCAAAATAAGGATTTTCAATAAAATAGAGGACTTTCAAGCTTTCTCAGTGAAAAGACCAGAGCTGAATAGAAAGTTTGACTTTCAAACACAAGAATCAATAGAAGCATGAAAAGGTAAACAAGAAAGAGAAATCATAAGGGACTTACTAAAGTTGAACTGTTTTGTTTACATTCCTACATAGAAAGATGATGTGTATGATTCATGAGACCTCAATATCACAGTAGCTGAAAGGAATATGCATATATATGTATATATATATATGCGTGTATACATACATAAACATATGTGTCTATGTATGTACATATGTAGGTATATATATTTATACATATATATATATATACACACACACAAAGGGCGCAGGGTGAGTTGAATATGAAGGGATGATATCTAAAAAAATAAAATCAATTTAAGGGATAAGAGAGGAATATATTGAGAGAAGGAGAAAGGGAGAGATAGAATGGGGTAAATTATCTCGCATAAAAGTGGCAAGAAAAAGTGGTTCTGTAGGAAGGGAAGAGGGGGCAGGTGAGGACGAATGAGTAAATCTTGCTCTCATCGGATTTGACCTGAGGAGGGAATGCCATATACACTCAATTGGGTATCTTACCACATAGGAAAGAAGGAGGAAAAAGATAAAAAAGGGGGGATGATAGAAGGGAGGGCAGACAGGGGGAGGAGGTAATCAAAAACAAACACTTTCGAAAAGGGACAGGGTCAAGGGAGAAAATTCAATAAAGGGGGATAGGGTAGGAAGGAACAAAACATAGTTAATCTTCTACAACATGAGTACTGTGGAAGGGTTTTACATAATGATACGTATGTGGCCTATGTTGAATTGTTTGCCTTCTTAGGGAGGGTGGGTGCGGAGGGAAGAGGGGAGAGAATTTGGAACTCAAAGTTTTAAAAACAGACGTTCAAAAAAAAATAACAACAAATAAAAGTTTTTGCATGCAACCAGGAAATAAGATACACAGGCAATGGGGCATAGAAATTTATCTTGCCCTACAAGAGAAGAAGGGAAAGGGAGATGGAAGGGGAGTGGGGTGACAGATGGGAGGGCTGACTGGGGAACGGGGCAACCAGAATATACGCCATCTTGGAGTGGGGGGAGGGTAGAAACGGGGAAAAAATTTGTAATTCAAACTTTTGTGAAAATCAATGCTGAAAACTAAATATATTAAATAAATTAAAAAAAAAATAACTGACATTATATAATATTTATGCTTTGTAAAATGTTTTAGGTACATTACCTCATTAAAATAATCTAAACATGTCCTATAAGGGTAAAGTTCTAGCAGTTAAAGTGCCACAGTTTTTTTTTTAATTTTAAATATTTGAAAAGCAGGATGTTACAATACTGTGTGATAGAAAAAAGCTGAATTTAGAGTCAGAGGACCTGTTTTCTCTGTGACTTACTACTTGTGTGACCTTGGGTGAATAACGTTACATTCCTAGGACTGAGTTTCTTCATCTGTAAAATGAGGAGGCTGGACCAGGGGACCTCAGAGGTCCCTACGAAAATTTTAAGTGGAACTTTCCCGAAGCATTGAGTAACCATTTTTCTGTCCACATGGCTCAGTACACGTTTCCCTGTTCTCTTAAAGCGAATTCATTAAATTATGACCTTCATTGACTTTAACTTTTTGATGATTCAGCATAATCATGACCATCAATTACTGAAGAGCAATGGTCTCAGAGGTTATTGAGTTATGCAGGACAGTTTGCCCTTATACCTCCTGGCTCCAAATTACTGCATTTTTTGAATTCTGATCTCCTTCTTATAGCTTCTTACTGCTTGGAGCTCGTCTCCTCCACTGCTGTGAGGATCATCCTCTAACAACCCTACAAATTTTAGCTTAACAATTCCCCTCTGCTATGGGGCTAGGAAACCAGGCAACTAACTAAAATTGTTAGAATTGTGGGTGGACAATAATGGACTTCATAACATCTATGTGACTGCTCTGAAGCCTTTCTCTTTGTGGGGAGGAGGCAGTATATTTCCTATTTCTTGGCTCTTGGATTTTTTTTTAATCACTCTCAGTAGTTAACACAGTCCTATATATGCATGGCGTAGATATTTAACATGATGAATGGTTGGTTAACTAACCAATCAGCAGCATCAATCTGACATATTATCTTGACACCTTCTATATGTCACTTCAACCCTCTACATCTCAGTTTCTTCATCTATAAAATGTAAGAGTTGAACAAAGCTATCTAGGGTGTCTTCTATATCCAAAGCCCTGGATCCCATAGTAAATTTAACCAGTTACCATTCTGAAACATAACTCTGTTTTCTTTAATTTCCTGGACCACACGTCCCACAAACAATAATTCTGATCTGTAACATGATCTAGAAGTTTCACATATATACATTTTTCTAGCATTTTTATATATTCCAGACATAACTGCAAATAAGAGGTGGAGGTATCTGCACTATAATGAGAAACACAACCAAATGTGTAATAAATTAGGTTATCATCATTTGAATAGGAGTTGAAAAAGCAGCAGAGAGTGAGGGGAGCAGAACCAGGAGATCATTATACACAATTACAGACACACGGTATCTGTGATGGCTAACTTCAAAAGACTTGACTCCTCTCATCAATGCAAGGTTCAAAGACAGCTCCAAAAGACTCATGATGGAAAAACCTATGCACATCCAGAGAAAGAATTATGGAGTCTGAGTACAGACTGAGGCAAACTTTTTGCTATCATTTTTTTTCCTTCTTTTTTGGTTTCATTTCTCCTTTCTCATGATTCATTCTATTGGTTATAATTCTTCTTTATAACTGGACTATTATGCAAATAAGTTCAATGTGAAGGTATATGCAGAACCTACACTGGATTACATGCCGTCTTGGGATGGGGCCGGGGAGAGAGAGGGAGAGAAAATTTGGAACCCAAACACTTGTGGAACTGAGTGTTGTAAACTAAAAATAAAAAATAAATTCATTTAAAAAAAAATAAAAAGTAGCAGAATTGGAATTTTTCAAAATATTCAGAAATCTAATGAAGGAAAAAGGACTCATGTAATTTCCTACATGATGAAGAATCGTATATGCATCTTTACTATCCTCTAGGTCCCCAGTTCTACGTGTATTCACACCTTTTCTCTGATGGTACACACAGTAAGAACCCAAAGGGGAAGCTTGAGCCAACATACCTCACTGAACTGCTGTAATAAAACAGATGGCAAAAAGTCCTGGGGCTGTAAGTCGACAGGAGGGCCAGTCCAGTTGCTCTGAACAAACAGTTGTAAGCTGCTCACTCCAAGCAGAAATATCATCTGTTGTCTGCAAAGGAGAAAGTGAAAAACATAAACACAAAGTCCTTTTATGGATACATGTACAGGTACATGTGGTCTGGTCTTAGTTATATAAAAAGAAAATCTATGATGTCAGTTCAGAATGGCTGAGAATATCTAGCATTCTTATCAAAACAGTTCTGGAACAAACTAACCCATCCCAATCATGAGGTACCATAGTATGGTAGAAAGAACATTGAACTTGAAGTATTGAAACTAAAACCACAGGGTTGAAGTTCAAATCCTAGCTCTGTAGACTACGACCTAAGGGACTGCCACTTAGTTTCTATGGGCCTCAGTTTCTTTATCTGCAAAATTAGGAGTGTGAACTAGATAACCTCTAAGATCCATTCCAGCTCCAGAGCCATGATCCTGTGAACCTATGGCCTTTTCTAATTTCAGTAGCTCTCACATTTTCTGAAGATATCTGAATAATGATCTGAAAACAGAAAGAAAACCCTAGATAAAAGGCTTTGTTGAGTTCATTTTCCAAAGGAATTCTCATGCTGCACCAGCCATATAAATATCTGTGAGAAAAATTAAAAAAAAATGCTATCCTCTAAAATATCCTTGAACAGGCTGGAAAGAAGTCAACCCATCTAAATAGAGCAAAGAAAACTACAAACTCCAAGTCAATAACACTTTCAATACATTTTAACAAATATTTATTAAGTGCATACTACGTGCAAGGCACTATGTTGGGAATACAAAGGCAAACCCAAAATACCAGCCTTCAAGAAGCCTACATTTTAAAGGGGGCAAGGTATAAGGGGAGAAACGTATACAAATGAATAAAAAAAATACAAAATAACTTTAAGATGGTGAAAACTATAGAAATCAGAAAAGGCTTCAAAAGGGAAGTGGCTAGCAATTGAGAAGGGCCTTATAGGAAGCTAGAGAGTCTAAGGAGGAGAAGCTAAGAGGAATACAGCCCAAGCTTGGGAGAGAATCCATAAAAATGCACAGATACGGTAAGAAGAATTACAGCCAGTAGTCTAATTTGTCTGGAACATAGAATGCATGTAAGGGGGTAATACAAAGTAATTTTAGAACAGAAAGCTGGAGCTAGTATGGAGCCTATATTTGTTAGGGGCATAATTTATCCATCGCAGACTGGTTTATTCTAGTTCTAAATTCAATTACAGAAAATACCAGCCAAAACAAAAAGGGTTCAAAGTTGTATTCTCAATACCAGGGTAGCTGCTGCCCACACTGGGAAAATCTAAGAGACAACAATTAACAACCTTGATATAGGAAATTTATTAGAAAAAAATACCTAGTGGAGCACATTTGAGCATGGAGAGAAAAACTCCAAAAGAATGTCATGGGTGAGATACACCCTTGCTCAGAAGGAAGAGTAGGCTAAGGCGAGTAGAAGCAGCAGCAAATCTTCTTATTTACTTTAAAGAAATTAACTAGAAAATGAGGGAGTCTCTGGTGGAAAAGTGGTCTCTGGGAAGACCCACCCTCCATCACTTGACCCTAAAAATAATTACTTCTTATTTTTTAAAAAATCCTTAGGGAACCTAGGTACAGGATAATACAGCACCAGCATAATCAATTTTTTTAAAATGCAACCAAAGGAGCATGGCTTCTCCTATAACTTGTTATAGAATCTGTATCCCAGTACAAAGGAAGAACAAAATAAAGCTGACATATTTGTCCAAAAAATGCGTACCTGAAGACTGGGTTCTGTGACACCAAGCGCTCTTATCCTGAACCAATGCAGCAAAACAAAACAAAATCTAGGTCAAATGCTGCAGAAATCTCAAACTGAGATTATTAGGCAGAATTCAGACACCCACGTAAAGTGATGAAGAATGAAATTAATGTTAACAATTTTCTATTCAGGTTAACTACAATTCTGTTTCCACTATAACAACTACAATTAAAGAAAAAGAAAAAAAAAAAGTCCTACCTTTCAGTTTCATACAAATCTCCTGAACAGTCCAGGAATGTAAGAATCTGCTTTTCCAGGTAGCTGTCAATCTTCTCCTCTTTTGATATGGATTCAGTAAAAATGTTTTGGGTAACTGTATTTAGAAAAATGGCTTCATGGTTCCCTTCTAAGAGCAACTGTAAAAAGGATCCACTATCTGTAATTCAAAGAAAAAAATAAATAAGCTGGAGCAAATGATGTAGTCATTTGACATTTTAAAAAATCAGAAAAACAAAGAATCTATATTCTACATGTGCTCATTAGCCATAAAATAATGGGCAAATTCATAACATCCAGAGCTATATTTCCTAGACTAACAAAGTCACCACCGTATTATAGCTACTACAAATGGCAAATTAGGAATTAATGTTTACGTGCTTTTTATTATAGTTAAAAAAAGAGGGCAGTTTTCATGTAAATTTTCTTTAAATCTACCTCAAAATCACAAATTTGGCAAAGACACACAGTATGTACCACATAAGAGGCATATTTTGTCAAATCAAAGTTCTCAACCACCACCACCCACTCCCAGGCAATGGAGATAGATACCAAAAAAAAAAAAAAAAGGTCTGCCTTTAACAAGTTTACAACACAGATAAGCAGAGTAAAGTAGGGTAGGAAGGATATGAATCCACATCTTTCCTGTTTCCTCTATACCATTTTGCCTCTTTTTAATAACTACAGGAAACACAATGATAAGTAAAATATAGCCTCTAAACTCAAAGACCTTATAAAATACCAGGGAGAATAATACAAGTTCATAAATTAACAATAATAACTATCATTTATACGATGCTTTAAGATTTGCAAAGCCCTTTACATATTCAGATGACCTATGTAACACACAGGTGACATATGTAGCTACCATGTATGATTTGTGTAGATAGCATTGTAACATACCTAGCTAACACGCATGACCTTTGATAGCAGGAAGACTATGGTAGATAGAGGTACAAACAGACTTACAGCAGCCCTGAGGAAAGGGCTATATCTATCATTCCTAGCTAGGAGGAATCCAAAGGCTTAAGAGAGCCCCTCTCTCATGTCCCCAACCTTCACAAAGAAGCACACTTCACTTGTGGATAACTCTCTCTATTTAGGAAGTTTTTCTTCACATTACACCAAAATTGGCTTCTTTGCAACTTCTGTCCATTGTTCCTAGTTCCAACCTTTAGGGTCAAGCAGGACAGATCTATTCCTCACAGAAGAGAGTCCTTCCAATTCACAAAGAAATGCTAGCTACCATGTCTCTACTTCCTTCCTCAACACTTTCCCACATCCCACATCCTCCCCAACACACACCCTTCTCTTCTCCGGGCTAAACAATTTCATCAACCAATCTTTATACCAGCGGAACTCAACATCCCACAAACAGCCTTGTTGCCCTACTATGGATACTGTGCAAAGCCTTTGAGAACCGTAAAGATATCTATTACAACCTTCCCGCTTTATGGATGGCGAGGGCCTTGAAATAAGGATAGGAAACGAACCAAGTCATGGAAGAAAGGGGAAAAAAAAACTTCAGCATGATAAGGATGCCATGGGTAGTAGAGTTCACCTCAAACAGATGGTTTGTGTATGAGAATGAGAAATAAGGTTAGAAAGACAACTTGAGGCATATACCAAAGGGACCCTTGAATACCACTGTAAGGAGTACAAAATTTAAATTTATAAGCAATCAAGGAGCCATTGAATGCTTTTGAACAGATGTGCCTTATGGAGATTAATTTCACAATAATATATACAAAGGACTGGAACAAAGAACACAGGATTTAGAGCTGAAAGAGATGTTACTGGTTATCTAATCCAACCCTTTAGTTTTATAGATGAGAGGAAATAACTTGTGTAAAGTCAAAAAGAGAACAATTATTCCCTCCTAAGTTACCCAGGCTTGAAACCTAGGTGTCAAACTCAATTCCTTACTCTCTCTCACTCCCCCACATTCTATCCACTGCGGAGGCCTGTGGATTTTACCTGTATAATACCTCTCTCATGTGCCCTTTACTTTCCTCTAACACTGCCACCACTGTGGTATAGGCCCTCATCTCATGCCTGGGCTGTGGCAATAACCCTCTGGCTGGTCTTCCTACCAGAAGTCTCTCCCTGCTCCCGTTCATCCCCCACTCAGCTGCCAAAGTGATCCTGCTAAAGGTACAAAGTTTTGTTCAACCATGTCTCCCCACTCCCTGGAAACAAGGAAATGAGGAAGGGAGGAAGGGAGAAAGAGAAAAAGGGAGGAAAGGAGGGAGGAAGAAAGAAAGGAAGGGAGGGAGGAAGGAAGGGAGGAAGAAAGGAAGGGGGAAAGGAAGGGAGGAAGGAAAGAAAGAAGGAAACAGGGAGGAAAGAAGGCTGGATCTATTAAGCACCTACTACGTGCCAGACACACAGTTACGTCATTTGATCCTCACAACAGCCCTGGAAAGTTGGTGTTATTATCATTCCCATTTTTCAGCTGAAGAAACTGAGAAAGAGTTTAAGTGACTTGCCTAGGGTCCACACAGCTAGTAGTCTGCAGCCACATGTGAATCCTGGTCTTCCTGACTCCAAGCCTAGCACCTTACCCACTGCTCTGCCTAGCTGACTCAATAAACTGCAGTGTCTCCTTATCACTTCTGGGATCAAATAAAATCCTAACCTGCCCCATTCCCTACCTCCAAGGTCCTCTCACACTTTACATACCCCCCTACCTCCCTAGCACTCTGCTATCCAGTCCCAAGGTCCTGCTGCCTATTCTTCAAATACTCTTTCTCCCAACTCCAGGCATTTTCACTGGCTACCCCCATATCTGGAATGCATTTCCTTTTAATCTCAATCTACTGCTTTCCCGGCTTCCTTCCAGTCCCATCCTGAATCTCACCTTTCCTGATCCCCCTTCTTTCTGTTGATTATTTCAAATTTATCCTGCAAATAGCTTATTTACACATAGTTGGTATGTTATCTTTCCCACTGGAGCTCCTTCAAAGCAAGGGATTGTCTTTTACCTTTGTAGCACCATCTCTCAGCACAAGCCTGGAATACAGTAGGCACTTAATACAAGCTTACTGACTGATAACAAAGGAATGTGCCTTCTTAAAATATGGCAGGCCTTGAACCCAGGTCTTCCTCAGCTTCACATTATTTCCCTAATCCTAACAAAGCCCTCCCCCTTGATCCTCTTATCTTTTCAAATTATCTTCTTTACTCCACATTCTGTCCTAAATTTCTTGAAAGCTTGATCTCTTTATTAAGAGTGGCTTGACATTATGCAATCATAATTCCAAACCCATCATTCTACTGAAATTGCTCTGGGGGCAGTCAGGTGGCACAGTGGATAGAGCACGGGCCCTGGAGTCAGGAGGACCTGAGTTCAAATCCAACCTCAGACACTTGACACACTTACTAGCTGTGTGACCTTGGGTAAGTCATTTAACCCCAATTGCCCTGCCTTCTCCCTCAAAAAAAAAAAATTGACCCCCTGGTCCTCCATGGTCTTTTGTTTTTGTCCAGATCTCTTAATAACTTTCGAAATTACTGACTCCCAAATCTTAGATATCTTCCCATTACCTAAAATTAAAAAACTCACTTATCTTTCCTCCAAAATTTGGCACCTCTGAACTTCACCATTTCTGCCCGTGACACCATCACTTCCTCTACATCTCATATCAGGGTTATCTTCAGATATGAGCGTTGAGGAAGAGGGAACAGAATCTATCTGCAAGTTCTATCAATTCCACCTCTGCAACATCCATTACATCAGTCCTCTCTTCTCTGTCCTCACAGAAATCACCCTAGTTTAAGCTCTCCTTACCACTCACTTCGATTATTTCAAAAGGCTCCTGAGTCAACAAGCATTTATCAAGTGCTTAATAAATACCAGGCACTGTGCACTAGAAAAGCACTAGGGAAAAAAAAAGCACTAGAAAAGGCAAAAACAGAGTCCTTGCCCCCAAGAAGCTCACATTCTACTAGGGAAAACAATGTGAACTATGTATGGGAGATAATCTCAGAGGTCCTAGAGGTCCTAGAGTCCTAGAGGAAGGCCCTACTTCCTAGAATCTAGGAAGTTTGAGGATAGGGAGGGGGCACCAGCAAAGGCCTCTTGCAGAAAGTAGGATTAAGGCACAGTCTTGAAGAAGGCCAGATGGTGGAGGTGAAGAGGAAGAGTATTCCAGGCATGGGGTGAAAATGGACAGTGAAAAGGGACAGAACTCAGGAAATGGTGTATACTCATTGACTCCTAAAAAGTATTCTCCCCTCTATTTTCATCTCTCTCCAAAGTGTCCTAAATAATGGTGCCAAAATTACCTTGATTATAGGATCATGCCACTCACCCACTCAAAAATCACCAATGCCTCCCTACTGAGTAAAGCTCAGTCTCTCAAACCTAGCACTGAGACCTTCCAAAATCTGACACCAGTCTACCACATATTACTACCCTCCATGCCACAGACAGTTCGGACCACACTGACCCTCAAACTATGTTCTTCTGTCCATATGCCTTTGTTCATGCTCCCCAAACCGGAAGGGCCCCTCCTCTTGCTCTTCACCTGCTAAATTCCCATGCTCCTTCAAACTCAAACTCAAATGCCACCATCTCCGTGAAGCCTTCCCCAATACTCAAAATTGGCAATGATCTCTCTCAGCCCTAACAAGGCAATGTTTTCTAACTCATGCAGTATTATTAGTTAGACTTATATTTGCTTATTTGTCTCTTTTAAAATTTCAAGAAAGCAGGGAGTGTCTCTACCTTAACTTTCTATCTCCCCAAGTACCTACCACAGTGCTCTGCACTCAGAAGTATTGGATGAAAAAAAAATTTCAGTTAAAATTTTAAAATTTAAAAAAAAAGTGTTGGATGAATGAATGACTCAAGACATTTTGAAATGGAATATATTCGACTGCAACCAACTAACAAGTACCTACAATGTGCCAGAAACTATGTGAGGTACTATGGATACAAAGTATAAACCTGTACATACAGGAAATATATACAAAATAAATAAAGGAGGGAGGGGGTTAGACATCAGGAAAGGCCTCACCGAGGGGGCAGTGCTTGAGCTGAGTTATGAAGGAAGCTAAGAATTTTAAGAAGTGGCAGGTGAAGAGAAAGGAGGGCATTCCAGGCATGGAGCCCTGTTCTTACTTCATTCTGTCTGCTGTCAATGACTTGTCTAGTGAAGCCACTTCAGTCTCCTTTACCCAAGTATCCACATCCAGCCCACTAGATATGGGTGTGCCCAAAGGCTCTACCCTGTGTCCTCTCTTCTATCTCTTCACCTCCTCTCAGTCATTTCACTGGCTTCAGTGTGTTGAATTGTTATCTCTATTCGATAAAATAAAACCTTAGTCTCTCCTGATCGTTAGTCCTATATCAGTCAGTCAACCAGCATCTTTTAAGAACTTACTATGTGCCAGGCACTATGCTAGGCAATGGAGATACCAAGGAAGGCAAAAGTTCACAACTTCCCTCAAGGAGCTCACAGTCTAATGGGAGAGGCAACAGGTAAACAACCCTGTACAAACAAACGGTATACAGGATAAACTAGAAATAATCAACAGAGGGAATGCACAAGCATTAAGGGGAATTGGGAAAGGCTTCTTGCAGAAGGTGGAACTAATTTAGCTGAAACTTAAAGGAAGTCAAGGAAGTCAGAAGCAGAGATGAAGAGGGAGAGAATTCCAGGCATGGAGAATAGCTAATGAAAACACTTGGTGCTGAGAGATGGAATGTCTTATGCTAGGAACACCAACCAGGGCCACTGGATGGCAGAGGACATGTAGGGGAATAAGGTATAACCAAACTATAAATGCAGAAAGGGGCCAGATTACAAAGGGTTATAAAGGAAAGAGAACTTTATATTTATATTTAATGCTGGAGATGATAGGGAGCCACTGAAGTTTATTGAGCAGAGAGGTGATAAGGTCAAACCAATATTCTTGAGAAGGTCAATTTGACAGTTGAGTGGAGGAAAGATTGACGTGGAGAAAGAATGAGACATGGAGACCAACCTGGGTTTTTGCAAAAGTCCAGGCATGAGGTGATGAGAATGCGCACCAAGGAGGTTCAGTGTCAGAGGAAAGAAAGCAACACATGCAAAAGAAACATCTATATTACAAGAAACATTACAAGGGTAAAATCAACAAGCCTTGGCAAGGAAGGATGGGCAGATGGATAGAAAGGGCAGAAGGAGTTGAGGATGACACCTAGGTTACAATTCTAGGTGACTGGGAAGATGATGGTAGGCTCAACAGTAAGGCAGTTATGAAGAGGTGGTTTGGGGGGAAGGATAAGTTCAGTTTTGGACTTGGGACTTGTTGAGTTAATATGTCTGCGGGACATCCAGTTCTAGAATTTCTAATAAGCAGTTAGAAATTCAATACTGGAAGTCAAGAATTTTTTTTTTTGCCCCAAACCCATCACTCTTTCTTTTTAATTTTCTATTTAAGGCATCATCATCCTTCCGGGATTGAAAGACAATGGAGTCGCTTTGGATCACCACTACCTCCTCTATCCCCAGATCTAGCCCAAGTTTTGTCAATTCTGCCATCATCACCACTCTCACATCCATATCCTTCTCTACACTCACACAGCCACCCATTTTAGTTCAGGCTCTCATCATCTCATATTGTAAATATTTCCTTAATTTGACTCAGTGCCTTATGTCACTCCACCTTCCAATCCACCTTCAACATAGCTACCAAAATGATTTCCCCAATGCTCACCATATCACTCCCCTGCTCAAAGAGTTCCAATAGCTCCCTGGTGCCTCTAGGCTTAAATAAAAATGCTTTTTGGCACTTGGTTCCATGCACATTCTAGCTAAACTGGAATACTTGCTGTTCCCTATCCAAGATATTCCATCTACCACCTCCATGCCTTTGCACATGCTGTCCTCTATAACTACTGCCTCTTAGAATCTTTAGCTCCCTTCAAGACTCAATTGAAATGCCATTTCCTACATGTAACCTTTCCCGATCCCCCCACCAAGCTAATATTGCCCCCGTTCCTACAAAAAAAGATTTTGAATTTATCACATACTTAGTTACTTGTGTGCACGATTTTCTACATACACACACGCCCCTTTTGTTGTCTTTGTATCCCCAGTGCCCAACACAGTGCCTGTCACATAGTAGTTGCTTGATAAATGTGTGTTGAATTGAATTAAAGCATCACCTTTCCACCTTCCATACTTCACCCACAATAATTAAGGAACAGGAGCTAAATTACAAGTGCTTCTACTTCTTTTCCTGGTACATCCCAAAAGTAGCCCACCCTCAAAATCCTTTTTTACTGGAGAGAGGAAACACTGAAGCACAATCAAACCTAACTTTCCCTCCCCTAAAAAGAAAGCCACCAGCACTGAAAGTACTATCTCCATCAGACTCCAGGGATCAGAAGGAGAAAAGGGCCAGGTCTCTGCCCCTAGTGCTGGATAATTCATCTTTTGTGGGTCCCTTAGTCATCTCCACTCCCGTCAACCAAATGACAAGCACTTATTAAGTACATATTATGAGGCTTCACAAAGCATTAGGGATATAAAGACAAAAGTGAAAGGGTCCCTGTTTTCAAGGAGCTTGCATTATTATCAGGGAGATGGGCATACATACATTATATATACAAAATGTATACAGGTTAGTTTGGAGAGAAAATACACTATTAATTAGGATCCAGAAAGGCTTCATGTAGGTAGCTTGAGCTGAGTCTTAAAGGAAACCAAGGATTCAGAGAGGTGTTGAGGACAGGATGCATTCCAGGAGTGGGGGACAACTATGGCAAAAAGAAGAGAGATGGGAGGCAGTATACCCAGGTTTCAGAACAAGCAAAATGTAGGGGATCATAGAATTCATGGAAAGTAGTAATGTGTAAGAAGACTGGAAAAGCAGGATAGAGCCAGGTTAATGGAAAGGGCAGAGAGGCGGATTTATTTGATCCTAGAAGTAACAGTCATCTCTTGCCTGAAGTGTGTATTGCATATCCTCCTAACTTGACTCATTGCCTTGGGTTTCTCCAATCTCCAATCCATTCTTAACATAGCTACAAAATTGATATTCCCAATGCTGGGCATGTCACCCTCCAGTTCAAAGAGTTCCAATGGCTCCCTAATATCTCTAGGCTCAAATACTCCAGGTCACTGGAACTCACTGGGTAGGGGGGCGACACGATTAGACCTGTGCTTCAGGAAAATCAGTTTGGCAGCTGAAGGATGGCTGAGAGTGAGAGGGACCAATGCCTGGCCCACAGTAAGTGTTTGCTGACAATGGCTGGGACGTGAGATGAGGAAGACCAAGACGAAGGTGGTGGCTGCGGGAATAGAAGAGGGGGTGTCAGCCGGGAACTTGGCGTTTGAGACGTCGGGGCTGGTGGCCCCCGAGGCAGCCTGCGCATCCCGCCCCAGAGCAGGTGGGCAGCGAGGCCCTTCCCTCACCTGCGCCGCTCACGTCCACCTGTTTCCACTGCTGCCGCTCCGCGTCGGTGGGGTAGCCCCTCAGCACCGCCAGCTCTGGGGGCCACATGGCAGAGCCGGAGCCAGGCACCAGCAAGGGTTCTCCGGGGACTGCTCCGGGGGACCGAAGAAAACGGGCCCAAGGGCGCCCGAACGCTAAGTCAGCCCGCTATTCCTTCCGGCTGCCGCACCGACCCCCTATGCCTGGTGTGCTACAGTCCCATGTGCTAGAAACGGTCCCAGGGAGCGTCCATGACAGTGCCTCAGGGCACTCTGGGAAAAATAAAATGACCAGAGGAGGAGCATTCTCACTTCCGCCTAGGAGGCGGTGGCCTCAATCTAGCTACAGAGCATGCCCAGAATATGCACCCGCCCCGTCGGGGGTGGAGCTACGTGTTCTCCCCGGCGGAAAGCGATTAGCGCTTGGAAACGGGGAGGAACAGAACTTGAAGTTGGAGCGGGCGGAAGGGCTTTCGGCAGGGATCCTGGGAGGGAAAGGCAAGGTGACGGATCGTACTTGTGCGCGCTTACCCACCATGTTTCTGGTGATGACTGAATTGCTACGTAGTGTAGCCACCTGCCCGGAGGGCCCTAGCAAAAAAACACGTCTTCTTCTCAAATTCTGTCCAACTCTTCCTGACCCCTTTTTGAGGGTTTTCTTCGCAAAGAGATTCTGGAGCGGTTTGCCATTTCCTTCTGCAGCTCATTTTACCGATGAGGAACTGAGGCAAACAGGGTTAAGTGACTTGCCCAGGGTCACACACTAAGCGTCTGAGGCTGTATTTGAACCTCCGGTCTTCCCGACTCCAGGCCGGGCCCTTTATCCAGGGGAAGGGTCCTGACACTTGATCCTAATGGGATATGAGCAATAATATTTAATATTTACATAAATGCTTTAAGATTTGCAAACTGTTTTACTTCTCGTGTCATTTGATCTTACACACTAACCCTGTGAGACAGACTTGTCAAGCTGAATTCAAAAGCCGGTTTAGCATAATGGAGGTCTTTAATCAGGTCAAGTGAATTGCAGATTAGAGAGTTTCACAGCAAAGGTCGAAATACCCAAGGAGGAGGCAGGGAACGGAGTTATATGGGACATTAAGGCAGGGGCACTAGCCCAGCAGCGGTGGGAGGGGTTAGGCGGAGGAATGGCCAATTGGCAGGTGGGAGGGGTTAGGGTTAGGCACAGGGAAAGGGCAAGCTGCGGGTGGGAGATTTACAAAATAATTAAAGGCTGGGAATGACGTTGTCCGGTCAGCCCCAGGCAATTTATTGGCCCGAGAACTAGGAGGAGATCAGCTGCAGTTTGCTGTTAACTGTGTTTGTCAGGGACAATTATTCCCATTTTGCTGAGGAGGGGATGGAGGCTGAGAGAGGTTAAGGAACTTGCCCACGTCACACAGCCAGTCTAGTAAGTGTCAGCGGGGAGAAAAATGGGACTCAAGTTTTCCGGGCAATCAAGTCCTGGACTCTGTCCACTACACCAAGCTGCTTCCCTGGAATAGCTAGGAGCCCTTTGAAGAGTAGAGCAAAGTGTAGGTGGCCTTACTTTCTGAATACTTTAAAACAAAGCAGTTATGTTAAAATTACCCTTTAAACGGGTAAACAGACCAGTGGAACAGAGTAGGGTTAGAAGCAGAACCAAACATAAACAAAGTGCTGTTGTTTGAGTAATCTAGGGGGGGAAACAGGGAAAGATTAATCAATATTCTTGGAGAAACTTCCTGGGAATATGGTGAAAAATAAATATAATCCTTACCCCAATACCTTGTGCCAAAAAAAAAAAAATTACATCTGGATAACAGACTTAAGAAAGAGGCAGGTAGTGGGAGAAGTGGATAGAGCCCTGGACCTGAAGTCAGGAAGGGCAGAGTTCAAATCCAGCCTCAGCCACTTACTAATGTGTGACCCTGGTCAAGTCACTTAACCTGACTACTTCTGTTTCCTCACCTGTAAAATGAGCTGGAGATGGAAATGGCAAACCACTCCAGTATCTTTGCCAAGAAAACCCCAAATGGGGTCAAAAAGAGTTGGACACAACTGAAAAATAATAGATGTAAGCATTTTTTAAAACTATGTTAAAAAAGAAAAAAATGTGATCTCAACTATGAAGATAAATATTGAATAAATGGAAGAAATTGTAACAAATTAGAGATTTGTTAGGTTCCATACAGAATGCAAAATAAACAACTTGAAAATAAGATTAGGAAAAGTATCTGCAGCAAATTTCATTTTTTTAACTCAATATTGAAAAATAGAAAAGGAATTAATAAAATTATTCAAAGGAAACTACCCATTCCCTAATGTATAAGTGATCAAAGGATATGAACAATTTACAACAAAGGATATGCAGATGATAAATAATTACTCAAAAAAGGGTTCCATCTAACAAAAAAATACAAATAAAACAATTCTGAGATACTCTCATGAACCAAGTTGATAGAAATAAAAATAGGAAAACAATGAAGATTTGTGGAGAAGCAAGTGCACTGCTACATTTCTTGTGGAACTAGAAGTTGGTGGATTCTTTTTGGAGGACATTTTAGAATTATATTCTGAATCAAAAATAATGACCCTCTTTATCTCAATAATCACATTTCTGGGAATATAAGATGATCAAAAATAAGAAAATAGCTACCTATTCAAGCATTACTTATAGGAGTAATGATGGGGGGGGGGGGTCTAGGTGAAAATACAGATAGAATATTATAATGCCATTATTATCCTCCACTGTCATTGAAATCATCTATATAAAGATGATGATTGAACCAATCAGAGGTGATGAATTAGCTGAGAAAGAGAGAGAAGAGTCCAGGACAGAGACTTGGATTTTTATCCAGATAGCCCCTTAACGGTAAATGGACTATGCATGGTGCTGAGACTGTGCTCTGGCCAATTCCAAAGAGATACGTGTTTTTGCCATTTAATAAAGAAATTGTGCACCAAGAGGCTTACAACTGTTTCCCATGTGCAAGTGTCTGTCCACCCTTACTCCCTTTAGGGTGAGGGAAAAAACAATTGACAGCTGAGCAGAAGAGCTGCCCACACAGAAGACTTTAAAAGGAAATACCCTTCACTCTCTTCTGAGACTCTATTCTGGCTTGGAACTTTCTGGAGGAGAGGGGGTTAAGGGAGGAGAGATTTCTTCTCCCCCTCCCTAGCAGCAATGATAGAAATCAACCTAGAGGATCTTGAGACTATACTTCAAATCTTTAGCTTCCTCTTCTTGTTTCTCTCTCTTTCCCTGAGGACAGGTGACCAAGATAGGGTTTTTCTGGCCCGAGCAGTTATGTTATTGCAACAAATGGTGCACAGATTGCATATGTTAACTAGTGTGATGGGAACACTAATTGGACTTAATCTCCTCAATGCATGCAATCAAACTTTATTAATAAATTCATGCAAACAATAAAAGCATTGGCTTCCACAAAGAACAAACTGTCAACCTCCTTCTTAGAAGTCTTGGTAAGAGTCTTTCATAGCCTTGCTCACAAGGTTCCTTCTCTACCCAACCAGGTTGCTCTCAAGGGAACTAGGGCTGCTTGAGTCTCAAGTTCTGGGAATGTGGGAGCCTCTCCTAGTCATGGCCTAAGAGCAGGCTGATGGCTGAGGTCTCAGGTGGGTTTCTTATGATTTTTAAGCTATGGACATTCCCAAGTTGTTTACTACATAAGTTGACTGGTAGTTTATTACATGAACTACTGATGAAATCTGTCCTATCAAAGGGTTCACATATGCTTATTAGTCAAGAACAAACACATTTACTATGTCATAATATACAAGGACTTGTCTTATTATTGAAAAAAACTTAAAACCACTCTATCAAAACCAAATGGAGGCATTTATGTAATAAAACTCATTCTCACTACACTCATGGACTCAAAAGTCCGGAATCATTGAGAGGGCCAGATGACTGGCAGCAGGTGTTCCCTGCAGCTGTTACCATACTTCTTGGTGGAGATAGCCGCTGATGGAAGGATGAGCCCAAGCTATGCTCTGACTTTCCAGATGACGTGAACTCAGGAGGAGCTGTTTGGATAGTACAGAGCTGAAGTGAAGGTGAAATTTCTAATCAACAATCACACAAAATATTTCATGTTTTAATGCTTTAAGTGTCAATATCTTTCTTAGGCTAGTATAATAGAAGTTAAAAGTTACTTTTTCATGTTTTACTATATATCATTGAGCACTTATGCATCTTTTTGGTTTAAATGTTTCTTTTGGGATAGAGTAAATAAATAGCTGGCCTATATCTGGTACACATGTACACATTGAGTACCTTTCTGTATGGGGTAGTGAGAAGATAAAATGTGAAGACTTAGCAGGGAATATATATGTATAAATATATATATCTATACTTAGAAATGTTTAAAAATCAAGAAATAGGGAAATGGGGAAGTGGAAAAATTCTGAGGCTATGAGAGCCTGATTGCTCAGTCTCTGGGAAAGTTTCTTTTTTTTTACCTGGAAACTTTTTGTTCTTTCTTCTGGTTCTGGTTTAAAGATTTGCTAAGTAAGAATAGGGTCACTGTGACCTGCTTTCCTTTACTGTACTGTTCCTTCACTTAACTCTGTTTGACTCAGTTCCTCATCTGTAAAATGAGCTGGAGAAGAAAATAGGAAACCACTCCAGTATCTTTACCAAGAAAACCCCAAATGGGGTGTAATGTATAAAAAGTTTGAAAGATATAGTTTCTGGGCAATGAATCAGTTTATTAATAATGCTGGTATATTATAAATAAAAGGGTGGTCATTTGGCCATCTCCCTTAAAGTACTGTAGAAGAATGGAGAGGGTCTCCACCCCCTCTTATCTTATTCTCCTTCTTTAGATTTATAGATGTCACCTCAGTTGCAGTCATTAACTAAGGGAATGGAGTTTGGAATTTCTGTGCCTTGATTTCCCGGTTCCTTGTCTAGTTTTTCGTGCTCAGATTGTAAGCCTGCCTCCCAGCCAATGGTGAGAAGGGTCAGAGGTGGGCGGGAATTCTCTTGCATTAGGTATAATATTGGTGCTTTGTTCCTTGTGCCTTGTGCCTTTGCTTCCCTTGCTAGATCTGTTCTGGCAGAGGACACCCTATTCTCACGAGAATCAAATAAAATTTTATTTCTGTTCCCACCCTGAGATGGCTCCTTATTAAAAATTAATTTTTTTTAATTGGTGAGGGTGTTTCATCCCACACATTTCTAAAAGGGATCTATTTTGGGAAAGCTCTAGACATTAGCCAGACCTAAACTTTGTTAAAAGCTTGTTCTCAGAGTTCTACTCTGATAGGGACATGATGAGCCAGAAATGACAACAAAAACTTGACACCTTTTAAGAGGCTAGGCTTTCCCAGGACTGAACCCACACTTTGGGAGCCCAGAGTTGTGACCCCTTAATGGGAAAGGGTGACCCAGTCTTATTGGGCCAGCAGACCTCTTATTTAGGAGTTTGATAAATGTTTGTTGCAGGAATGAGTGAATGAATGCCCTGCTCTTATGCTTTGTATGGAGGACGAGTGAACAAGAGTTAACAGTGTATACTGGAAGAAAGAGAAAAGCAAGGCTTCTACTCAGGTGTTCTGGACAATTACTTACTGCAGAGAAACTAAGTTGACCTGACAGAGAGAGCGAGTGTGTCCCGACCCTTCAGGGTGTTAAATTGAACTAGTTCTTGCATCTGAAAGTTCCAGCAGCTGATGGGCAGGAAGCCCCAGGATAAGAATAAGGAGGGGGGGAGAGGGAGAGGAAGTAGGCAGTCTTGATATACAGCAGCCAGCATTCAGATCTTCTACCCACAAAGGAAAACATGAGCTGCCAGGGAAAGCTTTGAACCAGGTATTCTTATCCAGGGCCCTGTGAATTTTTTTAAAGTATTTTAATAACTATATTTCAAACATTTATCAAATATTTCCTATGTGCCAGGCACCATGCTAAGCACTAGGGATACAAAAAGAGACAAAAGAGTCAGCCATCAAGAAGCTTAAAATCTAATGAATTATTTCCTTTATAATCCTGTATATTTTATTTCATACATTTAAAGACATTCTTCTGAGAATGGGTCCATAGGCTTTGCCAAACCAAAATGTCTAGTAACTCCTAATATAACCTAATCAAGGGAGTTTAGGGCAAGATAACTGGACAGACCACCCAAACCTCTCTCCAGGCCAGGAGAATGAAGAATGAAAACTAATATGGCTTCTGACCGCTTTATTGGTCACCCCCCAGTTTCCAATCAGAAAATATGAATATTGGCTCAAATATATGCTGGATGTGGAGTAAGAGGACCTTGGTTCAAATCCTGACACTGCCACTTACTGTGTGATCTTGGGCAAGTCATTTACCCATTTGGGGCTTCAGATGTTCATGGGTGAAGCGGTTAGATTAGGTGGCTTCTAAAGTCTCTTGCAATTCTACAATAGTATTATTACCACAGTCAATGACCATTTAGGCCCTGGATATACAAAGATAAAAACAAAGCAGCCTGGGGTGGGGGGTGTCCCCCACCTCACTCCCATCTCTCCTCCCAAGTTCCCTCTGAGAATGACAATCAAACCAATACTGCTGCTGCTTCAGGAAAAGAGCAAGTCAATTAACTGCTTTTTCGCTCCATTTCCTATTTTTGTTACTTGCCAGACTATAAAATCCCTTCCCCGGCCACCACTACCTAATATCTTGTTTCCCCAGTTAGATAATCAATCGATCTATAAATATTTATTAAGCCCCTTCTATGTGCCAGGCACTGTGCTAAGTGCTTGGGATAGAAAAAAGCAAAGACAGTCCCTGCCCTCAGGGAGCTCATAAACCAAGGGAGCAGACAACACATAAGCAAATATATACAAAGAGAGCTATAAACAAGATAAATAGTTCAGGGGAGAGGGATTTGAGAAGACTTTTCTGTAGAAAGTAGGATTTTAGTTGGGACTTAAGAGCCCAGAAGGTCAGGGGTGGAGACAAGGAGGGAGAGAGTTCCCAGCACTGGGGACAAGAAAAAATGCCTGGAGCTAAGAGATAAGTTTGTGTTACAGAGATGGGTCTTGTTTTGAGAATAGCCAGGAGATCTGTGGCCCAGTATCAGAGTATGTGGTGGGCAGTAAGGTGTAAGAAGACTGGAAAGGTAGGAGGGGGCTAGCTTCTGAAGGACTCCAAATGCCAAACAGAGCCTTTGTATTTGCTCCTGGAGGCAATTGTTCTTCCTTACTTTCCTTCTTGAAAAGAACCAAAAAAATTTTAAAAAAAAGTTTTGAAAAGGACCAATGACATCACAGGTGATGTCTTGACTTGCTAGTGAATTGAATTGAAGTGAAGCAGAGCCATACAAAGTTGTAAGCCTCACTCTCAATTCTGAGTCACCGAGGAGGCAATAGGAAGCCACTGGCGTTTATTGAGTAGGGGGGTGACGTGACTGAACCTACACTTTAGGGGCAGCTACGTGGATAGAATGCCAGGCCTGGAGTCAGGAAGACTCATCTTCTTGAGTTCAAATCCAGTCTCATATACTTACTAGCTGTGTGACCCAGGGCAAGTCCCTTAACCCTGTTTGCCTCAGTTTCCTCATCTGTAAAACAAGCTGGAGAAGGAAATGGCAAACCACCCTAGTATCTTTGCCAAGAAAGCCCCAAATGTTCTCATGAAGAGTAGGACATGACTTAAAAACAACAGCATTATTAGTGCAGTGGCTGGCACAGAGTAGGTCCTTAATAAGTACCTGTTGATTGTTGGTTCACTGATTCTTAGCCCTCTTTTCCCGTAAAATGATAGAAAACATGAACCAGTGTCACACAGGACAATTCCTACTACTCCTTCAAGGCTTCAAGCTAGAAAAGTAGCTATTGTTTGGATGGCTCTTTGCCATAGTATAAAATATAACATGCATTCCATATGGAATTTCATCACCTATTATTCCATAGCCCAGCTCTGGGACTTGCTGTACAGCCTGTATGACCTTGGGAAAATTACTTCTCTGGACCTCTTGGGAGTTAAACTACATGGCCTGGAATGGCCTAACCACCCTGAAACATGTGATCCTATGATCTTCAGAATAAAAATAAAGGCAGCTTCCCACCTAAGGATCTTTAGAATGTGTGAAAACAGAAAGTTAGCTTCACAGAGATGAACTCATCTACTTTTTTCTAGAAGCTTTGCTAACCCTTGCATCCCATATACAGTTAAGAAATGAGAAATTATATCATCCTCACTAAAACAATCTAATAATAAAAAAGATATGACAAGTAGATTATGTCAACATTAAGATAAGATAAAATTCTCACGTACTTAATGAAAAAAATGATTAACCATAAGCTTCAGCAGTAATGTTATTACAGTAGCCTAGCACAGATTATTATAAAGTAATCTAGAGGTAATTTAATTTAGTATCCTAACCAAATATAATTTGTTTCTGCTCTCCAGTTGAAAAATGATTTTTAAAATATTCTAAGTAATAATCTTTTTTCAGAAGCTAGGGCATTTTGCCAATCTCATTTCCTCTACTAGAAGTCTTATGAAGGAGGAAAAGAAATATTGAGCTATTGAACTAGGGTTTTATTGACAATACAAAAACCTAATGGGGCGGAGGACCCCACTACTTGCCATCTAAACTGAAGTTCCTTGAAGATAGAGGCTGCATAGGTGCATCATTTCTATTTTATAACTGGGTAAACTGAGGTTCACAAAGGTTTAGTGACTTGCCCACAATCACACTTCCTAGGTCCAATTTTAATGGCTTCATATTCTCCCTGACATCTTTTTAACATTGATATATTTCTGGTAAAATGTTATTTGACTTACAACAAATTCTAGAGCAGCTAGGTGGTACAGCTAGCTAAACTAGAGTGCCAGGCCTGAAGTCAGGAAGGCTCATCTTCCTGCGTTCAAATATAGCCTCAAACACTTACTAGCTGTGTCACCCTGGGCAAGTCACTTAACTCTGTTTGACTCAGTTCCTCATCTGTAAAATGAGCTGGAGAAGAAAATAGGAAACCACTCCAGTATCTTTACCAAGAAAACCCCAAATGGGGTATAATGTACAAAAAGTTGGAAAGATATAGTTTCTGGGCAATGAATCATTTTATTAATAATGCTAGTATATTATAAATAAAAGGATGGTCATTTGGCCATCTCCCTTAGATCAAAAGACAAATCATGGAACCCACTCAATGCTTATATGCCCTTGGAAGAGTGGGTTTTCCCAAGGGTGGAAATCCACTCAGATTGGTTGTTAGAAATATACTTAGTCTAGGAATAAACAATACTCATTGGAAAGCCAGAAAGGTTTTAATTATATCTTACATTTATTCTTTCTGAATAAATGGGTACATCCCCTGAACAGAGTACAGGAGAGTACAAGGACTCAGACAAAAGCCAGTTCTTTTATTGGCTCCTAATTTGAATCTCTCACCTGGCTCTTCATTGGCCAGATTCGACCCCCTGAACTGCCTACCATGCCTCCCTCAAACAACTCCTTAAGCATGCATACAAGCCTCTAACCTTTTACCTGATCAGAAGCCCCCTAGATCACAGCTCTGATTAGAACCAGTCACCTGATTTACATTCTGCTAAAGCTTGGGTGGGGGGAGGTGGGAAGATACTTTCAACTCTGTGGAAACAAAACTCTTTCCCACATTGGTTAACAAGTAATGGGAAAGAATGAATATTATAATGAGAAGTAGACTAATTCTAATGAGGTACTGGGGGAAATGACTTTGATGATGTCATTTACTTCCAAAACACCCTCAGCCTTGGGCAATCTAATCAAAGAATTTATTACCCAAACTTCAGTAGAACACAATAGGCAGGGTCTGAACAAGAGAAGGAGAAAATTAATCCAATCTCATTAGCAGCAATGTCCTTCAAATATGGCTTAGCCTAGTAGAGAATGAGGTTTCAAAGAGGGATAAATCTTTCATCTCCCCAATATTAAGGATTAATTATTTAATAATCATTTCTCTCAGGTGTCACGAAGACTCAGACATGAATGAAATGACAATATTGAATGAAAATATTTCTTCATTTGAAATAAGCATAATGTTTAGGGTAGTTTTGGCTAAAATCTTAAATATTTGCCCCCAACATCAGCAGACTAGATAACTGATAAACAGTTACTCTTTCTGATGGGGTGCTTGAGTGCCTGTACTTGGACTCCAGGTCCAAAGTCACATCTCTCCCTAGCCTCAAAACACTGTCCTTAGCAGTTTCTTTCTAGCAAAACAGGACAGCATGCCCTAGCAAAATATTTATCTCTCTTCCTGATACAGTAGCCAGCTGCACCTATAGGATTTATTAGTTTGAACCATTCATATACATGCTGACCTGGCCATGGCATCATAAAGATATTTACTACTCATTGACCTATCATATGCATGCTAGACCTAGACATATCTCCCTTACATTTATCTTATCTAACAAGACATTGATGGAAGCAGCTTGGGTATTTCCCAGTCAGCCCTGACCTTTTCAGACCTAAAACCACACCTCTATGTAGCCCTCCCTTGGGCTATTTCCCAGTGAACTCTGGGTAAAATACCTGTGCAATAGATACAAAAAGTACATGTTCCTTTAAGGACTGACCACCCCTTAACCACTCCCTAATCCCACCCTGAATCACCTAATTAACATACTTGGCACATGTTTTACTATAGAATAAACTACATAAACTTTACCTGCATCCCTGTAAGGTTGCAAGTTCCCTACGAATTCTTGCCTGCTGAAAAGCATGATAAATCTTTGACACCTTGACTTAAAGAGTGCTTGAGATCATGAATTCATTCTGGATGGCCCCTACCCATTCCAGTAGTCTTCCCCCCAATAACCCTGTCTGAGAACTCCAGTCTTGGGGTTCCTGGACTTCATCTCACCCTCAACATTTCTAAGCAAGAGAAGCAACATGGAACATCTATGTGACAGGTTAGAGGTCCAAAGACCAGGCTTTGACTTTTGCCTCAGACCCTCAATCCTTCCAAGTGAATTACCATAGACAAGTCACTTCATGGACAAGTGCCCCAATTTCCCTATCTGTAAAATAGAGGTAATAATGCTTGTGCTGCCAACCTTATATTGCTATTACAAGGAGAATGCTGTGCAAACTTCAATGTACTATATAAATGTGAGTTATCAATAAACCTCTAGAAAGGATAGATTATATTTTAACTCAGTAGTTTTGGTGGGGGGAGGAGTTTCATTTAAGAGTGCCTATCTTAAAGGTAGAGGGAAGAACTTCCTTACAATTAGAGTTGTAAAACAATTGAACAAACTGCTTTGTAAGGTCATACTTTGGGGGGGGGGGGGGAAGAGAACAAATGAAGTAACCAAGACAAGGTCAAGTTCTTTCAGATTCTAATGCAAGCTGCACAGACTTAAAAGGCTGGGCACAGGACATAGTCACAAAATATAAGTCAGGGGACACATGATGATTTATGTCTCTTCTTTCAGCTTAATTTGAAGCTACTTTGGCCTTGGTTGCAATACCCTTATCCTCTGGGTTGGCTTCTCGAAAAAGACCCAGGGCTTTGAACCTCTGTTTTCTGATTGCTGGCTGCCTGCCTCGAATTCCCAGGCAATTTGGAAGAGGCTTTAAGTGGCCACTTGAGAGAGACTTTGATCTTCACTAATTTAGATTACAGTAACCTGGGTAACAACTGCTTTTATCTTAGAAGGTCAGTATTAGTGTGGCAAAGTGGATACAATGTTGGAGTCAGGAAGTCTCATCTTCATGAGTTCCAATATGGCTTCAGCCATTTACTTACTGACCCTGGGCAAATAGCTTTGTATGGGACAGAATTTTTAAATAATAGGAGAGACATCCTTAGGAGAAACAAAGTAAATTTATTTCACAAACCTTGCAAGATTTGGGCACACCTCCATAATGGAGGAGGCGAGGTAAAAGGGAACCTGCCTTAATTTATAGTCTTAATGAAAAGATTCCCACCCACCTCTATCCATTCTCACCATTGGCTGGGAGGTGGGCTCACAGTGTAGGCTCGAAAACTACACAGAGGACCAAGGTTGATCAGGTCCATTCAGGTTTTTCCCTATCAGAACTCAACTGCCAGGGTGGTGTCTGAAAGTCTAGGAGAAGAAATGGGGTGGGGGAAGGAGAGACCCTTCCTGGAGCAGAGAACAAATAGCTCACAGGAAGTTCATTATCTTCTAACATCTGAGAGAGAGGGGTGGAGGCGCACACCCACAGTTCCAAGCCCTCACCTTCCAAAATCACAAAGCCAAATCAAATCCCAAAACCTCTCCATTAGACATACCCTGTGAAGTCTTCACAATTATCCATCCCATTCAGTTTAAACATGTTTGCCTCAGTTTCTTCATCTATAAAATGAGGTAGAGAAAGAAATGGCCCACTACTGCAGTATCATTGTCAAGAAACCCCCAAAACAGTCATGAAGGGTCAGACTCTGGTGAAAACTGCACCACAACAAAAACCAGAGTTCCAAAGGTCCCACTTAGACCCCTCAAAATGAGAAATAAATAAAAAAGTGAAACGTAGTACAGAGGCACCATGGTGTAGTGGAATATCCTGACTCTATCATTTACTACTTGTGTGACCTTGGGCAAATCATTTAGCTCATGTAGGCCTCAGGTTTTCCCCCTTAAAGGGAGAGTCAGAAAAAATTCTCCAAGCAGATCAGTGGAGTGTCTTTTTTTGAAGGTGGGGGGTGGGGGAGATAGCAAGGAGGTCAGTGTCAGTGGATTGAAGAGTACATGGGATTGTGATGGAATCCTAATAAAGCTGCCCCCACCCCAATATTCTAACTTCCTTATAGGCCCCACTGAACAGCAGGCCCACTGCCCCTACCTAGCCACTCACTACCACCACCCCACACTCAATATCCTAACTTCTTCATATATGCCTCACTGCTCACTAGAGCAACAGGTGTGTCCATGAACTCATATTTCTCATAGAAACAGCAAGCATTTCCATGTGACATGATCCTAGCCACTGCCTCTAGCTAGCCACTTTCCTCAGACCCATTCCTCATATTGCCCACAGAAACAGCAGCTGTGTCCATGTACTCAACCACAACCACATCCATCTAGTCTCAGACAGGACCACAATACTCAGCCTTTTTAATATTCACAATTTCTAATATGTAATTACATCTTCACCCTATAAAAATCCATCTTGCTTTCTCTGAAGTTGCTGGTTCCTCTTGGAAGTTAGCCTACTTCATGAGAGGCGTCAATCTCAATCAATGCCTATTCTTGGATTAGAGGTGGTCTGACTCTGAATTCCTTGAGACAGTTCCACCACAACAGATGCATAAAGTCAGAAAGTTTGCTTCCAGACCAAAAAATTATCTCTTAAAAAGGACCAATTCATCAAATAAAATTACATACACACACACTGTGCTGATAACCTATTGTTCTAGTCAGAAAACTCATACCCTGAGACATATTCCATGTCACAAATACATTAGAATAAAAGAAACCACAAATAAAGAACAAAAAATTGTTTTAGAATAAAAATTCTCAACTAATTGACTTGCATGGATTTAAATATGTTTAGGTGATCAGAAGCAGAGTTGGAAAGAACCCTAGGGACTAGTTAATGAAGTCCTTTCATTTCAAATTTGAGGGAGTTGAAGCCCAAAGATATAAATAGAGATATAAGATATATAATTTGCCCAAGGTGACAGAGCTTGGGCAAAGAAGGACACAGACCTAAGTATTCTTTCTCCTGTTTTTTCTACCTTATGGCAGGGCAGGGCAGGGCAGGGCAGGAAAGGAAAGGGAGTGAAAATAAAAAAAAATTAAAAAAAAGGAAGAAAAAAATTAGTTCTTGTAGAAAGCAACATATGATGATAGAATGCTACAAAGAAAATCTATTTCCTTAAGAAATTTTGGTACAGTGTCTAGGTATCTATGACACTTGGTCATCCTCTGTAGAAAACGGAGGAAAATTCTCAAACATAATGATTCCTAATAGATAATTTACACAGATGCTTAGATGTTCCATCGATTTCTTCAATTTATGAGTTTGTTCAAAACCAGACTCATCTTTCCCACTACTTGCTTCTTCACTGTTTCTGTCTGTCACTACCATACAATTCTTCTTTGATATCTTGTGACTGCCTGTAATTCTTCCCCCTCTGTCATTTCATTCATATTAAGTCTGTTATTAAATTTTGTTGCTTCCAACTTAGCCACACCTCTCAGATCTGTTCTCTCCCCCACCCTCCCAATTCCCATAGCTTCTATTTTGTGCCATTTTGGTTGAGAGGTGAGCAATGGTAGTGATAGTACAGAGAAAGTGCTACTTCCACCAACTATTTGGCAACTATCATATATATATATATATATGTATATATACACAACCATCCTTTAGAGATCTAAAATTTCACCAGTCTAGGTACTCCCTCCATTGACAGGGATCACAATTTACTTGGGAGATGATCTTCCAGATTTGTTTTGGCTGAAAAATCCACTCCCATGTAGGCAGTGGGTAATGAACTTGGTGATGCTGATCCTCAGATGACAGGGGCATATATCAGTAAGGCAAGATTCGTGACCCTGAGGATGACCATGAACGTGCCTGAATGGTTTGAAATCTTGAAGTATAAGAAATTCTCTAGATAGAAGGCAGAAGGAGTATAACATTTATTTAGACACAAGAGAATCCAATCCCAGGATCAGTAATTCCAATTCCATATAGTTGCAATAATATTCAAAGCCAGTAAGCCCACCTCAATGTAGCAACAAGGAAATTGTAACACAATGTTATAGCAAGGAGCCAAGTCATCCTGTAACCTTCCCTCCTGCTGGGGCCTTCCTGTAAACAATCACTCATGATTTCTAACTCTCGCTCAGCACTCTCTTCTGCAGCTCTGTAGACTCTGAGTTCCTGCTCTGTCTCCTTGGGCTGAATTCTGATTCCTGTGGGTCTTGCTGCCTCAATGCCCTCTTGATGTCTGCTTCTGAATCCCGCCCCATTCAGTTCTGCTGCTTTGCTGCTCTTAGTTCTGGGCTCTCTTTTTATACGGTCCTAGCCCACATCTGATTGACTAGAACTCAGTGCACATACCATTGGCTCTGGTCTTAGCAACTCCCCTTAGGGCCCTGAGGGCTTCACGCCCACATAGGCTTAACTAGCAAAAGGCTATGGGCCTGCCTCTAATCAAGCCTCCCTTTGTTGGCCCCACCTGAGGCCTATTCAATGGGTGGGAAAGATCTTTCACTTACTGATTGGCCTTATAGGGCACAACCCATCACTGGTCCCACCTTCAAGGTCTTTCAGTCTTGGTAACATCTACCAGAGGGTCTGATCCCTTGGCTCAAAAGCCCAGGATCCTCTTCATTGAAAAAGTGATTTGTAGCTTTTTTTCACACTCCCCAAAGCATTTGTGTTATTTAGCTCTTCTCAGTGCCTAGGAGTGGTAGTCTGCTAAGTGCTTGGCAGACAGAGAATTTACACCTTGCATCTATTTTAGATGACTGCTGGGAAAGGTGTTAACAAAATGGGTTTCAGCTGAACTGTATTATCTTTGTTCTAGATTTATCCTCAAATGTCTAGTAGAGACTTTCTATGGCAGTCTTCCACAGATGTTCTATTTTAGCCTGGATATGGCTCTGTATAGACATCTCATTGGTCATTTCAGCCAAGATCTCTGAGTGAGAACAAATTTTTTGCAAGACAACAACAACACAATAATAAAGGCTTGCACTAATCAATCACAGCTACCCAGCTATTGGCACATCGATGTCCTATGTTCAAAGCCCATTGATGTCTCAGTCTTTTCGATGTCTAAATTCCCCAAGTCTACCAACCACATGGATGGGCCTCTGGCCAGAAGCATCCTGATGGACATCCTGTTACTGTTGCCCTCTTATATAAAAAACTCCAGTTTAAAAAAAGTACACAGCTTAGCTGTAACGTGTTGTCCACTGCTAACTCAAGGGGCTAGGCTAAGGGTATATCTTTATAGGGTATTCTTTATATTTTTGTACTTCTGTGATCCTCATCTCCCCTCTACTGTGTAACTATATCGGCCTTCATCAAAACACAAATAAATACTAAATATATGTTCTAGAGCTGTCTCAGAATGTATATGTGTGATTTCTCTTAGGAAATAATTGTTCTGTCCCAAATGAACAGTCATATACTTGGCTTTGGAGGTGTGAGAAGAAAACCTATCTCAAAGAGTATAGGCAATCTGGCAAAGAAGAAGGAAAGAAGGAAGGGAAAGTTACATACTCAAAGAAGGTAATTTATGCCAATCACATGCCAATGCAAAGCCTTTAACATGCCAACAATATATCAGTCCAATAACATGCCAACAGGTCATCAACATCCTGACATCATGCCAATATGCCCACATTACACCCTCATTCTAACAACACGTAAACAACATGATGATGCTCCAATAACACGCCAAAACACACCATCATGACATCACTCCAACACATGAATAACACCCACATTCCAACAACACACCAACATCATGATGGCACTCCAATAACATGCCCAAACACACCAACATCATGCCATACCAATAACACACCAATAACGAGACAACAACATGCCAACACACCTTTCTACGCTGAAGTGAAACCTGCGAACATAGCAGGCTCCCCCTTCCTAGAGGTCTTTTAGGCAGAGTATAGATGACCATTTGTCAAGTATATAATGTTGATGGAATTATTATTCGGTCACAGGTGGCACTAAATGGACAGTGAGGTCATTTAACACTGATTCTGAGACTTTGTGATCAAAGACTTCTTACAGAAGGTAGACGTTAGCTGAAACTTGAAGGAAGCCAGGGATGCAAGGAGGTAGAGGTGAGGAAGGAGAGAATTGCAGATCAGGGGAATAGTCAATGAAAATGACCGGAAGCCAGAGATAGAATGTCTTTTGTAGTGAACCCAGCTGGCATGATTGCATGTTGCTGTTTTTACTTTTAGAGTTTAGTTTTTAGTTCACATTCATTTCTGACTACAACCCTGCTTCTTCTTATACCCGCAAGTGTTCCTGTGTAACAAAGACTTAAACACAGGTGATAAGAAGATCATTGGTTCAGCAAAACTGACTCACTGACCAACTTTGAAACCCAGTTGCATGGGTTTCTCCAGGAGAATTCAGCAGGATGTGGATACACAAGGAGAAAACAGATGATGGGGACAACCCAGGGTTTGGAAAGGGACAAATGATGATAAGAGGGCCAGGAATTCAAGGGTAGCTGATAGTATATAGTTAAATTGGTTAGCCATAGGGTCAAGGCTTTGGGAGGAGGCCAGGATGGGGTGATAAGAGTGGAAGAGAACAGGGAAGAAGGAGGAGACTAAGGTCATGATGACAGAATTGTTTTAGGAGTGGCAAAGGTAGGAGATATTGAAGAATACAAATTGTTGTCAAAGAGGAGAGCTCTGAATCACAGAGGAGAGGGTGTGTCCTAGATGGATAGTGGTCAGATCAATAATAATAATAGTCAGCATTTTTATAGAACTTTTAGGTTTGCAAAGTGCTTTACATATATTGCCTCATCTGATTCTCACAACCTTGTGAAGATGTTATTATTATTTCAATTTTATAAATGAAGAAACTGAGGTAAATTGGTTAAGTGACTTGACCAGGGTCACATAGCTAGTAAGTATCAAGGCAAGATTTGAACTCAGGTCTTCTTGACTCCAAGTCCAGTGCTTTAGGTTAGTTAATCAGTCAATGAGCTAACAAGCCGTTATTCAATGCCTAATAAGTACTAGGGATTAAAAAAAAAGTCAGTCCTTGCACTCAAGGAGAAGCCACATGTTCATATAGAGGCATATGCAAAATATATACAAACCAGATACAAAACAACCTAGCAGCTAGGGGACCCATGAAAGGCATTGTGTGGAAGCTGAGTCTTGAGGGAAACCTTGGTTTTGTGATGGCTGAGAATGGCATCAGTGCAGGCCTTCCAGCCTTCAGATGCTGAGCTGATTATATTCCAGAGCGCCAGACTGAGCTATTTCTTTGCTCCTCAGGGTGGTTACTGGGGATGAAGAGATAACTCACATGGGACATAAGCACTTGGCTCTGGATCTCTGAGCCCATGGAAGTAAAGGCTCCTTACTTCGGGAAGATTTGGTATATGAGGTGGCTTAGAGTTCTCTCTGGAGCTGAAGCTCTGATACCCATCAATATTGGTGCTTTCTCCATTGGTGTAAATTGCAGATTACATCACTCACACTTTCTCATGTTCTGTGATTCTTGTCCTTTTTTTCCCATGGATCCTTGATCCTTCCATCATGCTGGATCTTTCTCTAGGTCTTTTTACACTCGAATTATTTATCAACTATCTCATCGTCTTTCCACCACTAGCCCACTTCCTTTTCTGATCATACATTATCTCAGTGATATTTTTATGCCATTTCTTGATTTTGGTCATCACTGGAAACATACATCAACCAGCCCCTACTTTTGCCCACCAGTATTACCTTCTAAGTCACCCACAAGCTTTGATTCCTTGGAGACTGGAGCATCCCAAGGTTTTCAACCATACATCTTTGCTAGGAAAATGTGTTAAAAAGAAAGATATTTGTGTGAAGTAGCAATTTGGAATCTTAAAAAATTACAGACTTCCCAGGGTGCTTTCTTCCTTCTCTATAATTCTGGAACTAATTCATTTTCCATTTATAGTGCCTATCCCAGATAAATGCACTGATCTACTAACTCGATGACCTGGTGATAAAATGATATACCATTGTCTGTATAGTTGTCTTTCTTACACATTTAGTTTTCTCTTTATTTACTGTTAGAGCATATATTGCTATTTGAGTATCTTACTTAGGTGGCAAGAGAGCCTTTGTGACAGTGGCAAACATCTTTGTGGAGCATACATTTGTTGTTTTATCCTTTGCTTGACAACAATTAGAAGGCATCCCCCCTCCATCTTTTTAAAGTGTCTTATTGATGCTCTTTTTAAATAGCATTATCATTTTCCAACAAACCCAAACCAAAAAAATAGACCTCTCACTTCTTAACAAATGAGGAATCAAGTAAGACAAATCAACCCATTGTCCATGTTTTAGGAAGTATGTCTCATGCCATATTTTTGTCTACGATATCTCTGCTTGAGGAGTAAGAGGCTTCTTAAAATCTTCTAAAGTGTTAGGTGGTCACTGCATTGCTCAGAGCTCTCAAGTCTTTCAGTGTTGTTTTCTTTTAAAAAAATTAGTATTTAGTTTTCAAGATTCACTTTTATAAGATTTTGAGTTCCAAAATTTTTCCCCTCCCTCCCCTCCCCCATTTGTAACTAATTGTGACATATAGCATAAGATGTTTGTTTTTACTTGATTTCTGTCAAACTGAATTCCTTACAGCAGTACATGGTGTCCTTGGATTTGTCATACTCTACTGCAAGATTTCTTAACCTGGGGTCCACAACGCCCTCCCCAAAAGGGGATCTATGGTTAGATTTTAGGCAGTTCATGAATTTGTGTGAGAAAAATTACATCTTTATTTTTACTATCATTTGTTTTTTTTGTAATCCTATGTGTTTTATTTCATACATTTAAAGACATTAATCTGGGGAGGGATTTGTAGCCTTCACCATATTGCCAAAGGGATCCATGACTAACAATGGTCAACGACTTCCCCACTAGGCCATAATATTCAGTTGCTTCTGGATTTTGATTATCTAGTCCAGAAAGTTTTCAGTTATTTTTGTGGTTGTGTTCGTCAAGTAGTTTTGTATGATCTTAACATATGTATGAGATATTCCATGTTGGAAAAGAGACTGTAACATTACCTTTTGCTTTTTGTCAAATGCTTTTTTAAAGCAATAAATGGCAGGACCTTGTATTCTCTGAATCTTTCAGCCAGAAATGTGATTATAATGATGTAGTCTTCTGTGGAGAATTACTTGTGAAAGTTTGATTGGTTCCTTCCTATATTTTCCATCGAGGATTCTCTAAATATACATGTAAATCATTCTCTTTAGGATTTTATAAAGATGAGATAATAGGCATATTGCTCTGTAGTAATTACTGCTCTCTTAATAGCTTTTGGTGGTGTTATTATCCCCTGTCAAAGATTTTTTTTTGATGCATTTCATGCAGGGGGTAGGATTAAATGGGTTACATTAATTCACTTTAAGGCATGGAACATTGATAACATCCTCTTCCTACCTTTCATTCCTTAATTCCTGGGTTGTATTAAGCAAAACAATTGGGTGTGGAGAAGATGTATCTTTGGACTTATACTTTCCCCCAAATCTCAATACTCAACCTCTAGGAAGAGGATGGAGAAGAAAGTTTGTGGTCTCTAGCTTCTGTGGTTGCTAGAGGAAGGAGGTGGTTACTCTTTTTGGTTCAAATCCTAACAGTTCAGATTTTTTTTTATCTTTTATCCTTAGCGAAATTAGACAACCCTTACTGGAGTGGGAGTTGTCTATTCCACTCTAAGCTAGGCACTACTTAAAAATACTCTGTCCCAAGACCTGGGGCCTTAAGCAAAGTTCTGTCAGACATGGGGGAAATATAGATTTTCTTGGGTTGTGGATCTATGGTTATTCTGAGAGAAATCAGATCACTTTTTTTGTTCCAGTTTTTCCCCACCCCCAATCTAGATCTTAGAAACTCTTTATTTGGTGGTAGTTACTTGCACGAATTTCTTACAATTTATGCCTACTTATGCTGTATAACAATTATGTATATGATTAAATGTCAGTAACTTGATTCATTTGACTATAACATTAAGATTTGTGTATTTTTAGGCTTTATACTTTATTCCCCATCTAGTCTATGCTCAGTTTAAAAAACATCAGAAGGAACATTGTCAATACACAACCAGATCTATAGATATTGAAAAGGCAGAGTAAGGAAGCTCAAAGAGCCTGTCAGAAATTTGGTATCCAGGGGGTTTGGAGGAAGCAGAAGGCAGAAATCAGGGACAAGGGATTAGAAGCTAGAGAAGGACATAGCCAAGGAAGGTTTTCTGTCTCAGCGCTGGCTGCTCCTGAGTAAACCTGGCCAAGGGTGCAGATCATGATCACTTAAAAAGAATTTGCTGAGGAGTATGACAGTTTGGCTGAAATTATTAAAAAAAAAGGCATTGTACACTGATGCAGAGTGAATTGAGCACCACCAGGAGAAAAATTTATACGATAATAACAAAATAAAAGCACAAATAACTTTGAAAGACTTAGTGAATCTGATCTGGGAAAGGGAGCAAGCTTTTATTAAGCACCCCTATGCCAGGCGCTGTGCAAGTAACTTCACAGATTATCTCATTTGATCCTCATAACCACCATGGGAGGCAGATGCTATTATTAACCTCATTTTACAGTTGAGGAAGCTGAGGCAGGCAAAGGTTAAGAGACTTGCGCAGGGTCACACAGCAGGTCTTTCAGGTTCCAGGAAACATGGTCCCCACCTCCTAATGAGAGAGGTGATGAACTCAGAATGCAGATTGAGTTTTCTTTTTGGACACGGCCAATGCAGGAATTTGTTCTGCTTGACAGTACATGCTTGTAACAGGGATCTTGTTTTTCTTTAGTATTGAGCTCTTCTGAGGAAGGTTATGGGAGAATTTTGAAGGAAAGTAGAATGGGGTATGAGGTATCCATGGAGGGTTTCCCTCCTGCCTGTGGGGACACTTCCTGGTCATAGGGTCATAGATCTAGAGCTCAAAAGGACCTTCACAGGTACTGAGTGACCAACTTTTATTTTTATGTAATCAAAATCTTCTGGTAAACCCTACTCCTTCCTTTCACATTTAGGTCATGAAACCATTTGGAACTAATTGGTATATGGCATAAACCTAATTTGGTCTAATCCTAACTTCTGCCAAGCTGTTTTCTAGGTTTTTTTTTTTAATAGTTGAGAACCTAGGTCATCTGACTCTAGTGGAATGGAAGGGCGGGGGGTTGGGGGGGGAAACGAGACTCAACCTGGGATCCATGAGGTTGTTTTAAAAAATATTTTGATTAATACAATTCAAAATAATTGGTTTTCCTTGCCATCATATATATTTAATTTTTTGCATTTTAAGTCATTCTTCTAAGAATGTGTCCACAGGCTTCCCCAATCAGTCAAATGGGTTCACAAAGCAAAAAAAGTTCAGAACCCCTGCCCTGGAGCCATTGTTCTTTCTATTGTACCAGTCTGGGGCTATCTCCTTTCCTCTGACCCATTTTCTTAACACCTGTAAACCCAGGAGCACCTAAGCCATCATTCAACATACATTTATCAAGTGTCTACTATATACAGTTCATTATGCTAAGTGCATTTGGGGCAGCTAGGTGGTGAAGTGGACAGAGCACCGGGCCTGGAGTTAGGAAGACTCATCTTCCTGAGTTCAAATACAGCCTCATACACTTACTAGCTGTGTAACCCTAGGCAAGTCACTTAACCCTGTTTGCTTCAGTTTCCTCATCTGTAAGATGAGCTGTAGGAGATGGCAAATCACTCCAGTATCTTTCTCAAGAAAACACGAAAAGGGGTCACAGAGTTGGGCATGACTGAAATGAATGAACAAAATGGTAAGTGCTAGAGATACAAAGATTGGATCATCACAGACTTAGAGCTGGAAAAGACCTGAGAGGCTCATTTAGTCCAATCCCCTCAATTTATATTATTTGACTTAAGTCACAAAGATTAAGTCAGGATTTGAACCCAGGTCCTCTGATTCCACACTGAAGTGGGTTTTTTTTTTTGGGAGGGGGGGGGCTATTGCACCACCCTAAAGAAATGACATAGTCCCTGTCCTAAAAGGAACTAACATAAATGCCAGTGGGTGGGGGGGGGAAGGAGATATGACATACATCTATATGTTATACAGGTAAGTATAATAAAAGGGTGGAAGTGAAGAGGGGAAAGGATCCTGCGATTTAGAACTGAAAAGGACTTTCAAGATCTAGCACAACCCTTTCATTTTATAGATAAGGAAACTGAAGCTTATAGTGGTGGCTTGCCCATGGACACATCTAACGATTAGTAGATCCAGGATTTAAATTTAGATATTTGACGCTAAATCTAGTTTTTCTTCTACTACATGAAGACTTCCCAAATGTCAGGTGACTCCCCCATTGGAGGATTTATGGGAGGCTATGGGCAGGAGTCGCACAAAATGAGTAGGGAGGTATAGATGAGTTGTGATCTACATAGATGACCAATGAATAAGCAAAATGTTTCCTCTAGTCTTTCATCTTCTAATTTGCCTTGGGTTTGCAAGATAACCAGGATGGTTACCTGGGTTGTTTCTAGAAGAGAAGTAAATAAGATTTGAGAAGGGGCCTGGGGGAATCTCCTACAAAGAATGTACAGCAGTGATAGGGCATTCATTAGCTTTGGAGATTGCTTTTTCAGCTGGCCAATGACCTTTTTCATTTACTTATGGGTTGTCAGACTGTGGGGATGATTGATTGTGACTTCCCCGAAAGTTACCATACTCTATTCTTGAAACATGAAGTTTTAGGTGTGTTAAAATGAAGATGGTAAATGAAATAAAATATATGCTTCAATAATGTAAAAGAGTTTCACTATAGGATATCTAATGTGTCCTATCTCAGATTAATGCAACTGACAGAAATTAGTTTGAAGGCTGATCTTAATGGAATTTGGTACCAAATCATACTTCTACTACAAACACCCACCATAACAGGAATGGGGAGGGGGGGTTGGGGGTTGGGATTGAATGTTGTCAGATAATCCCCTGCCTCTGACACCGAGCACACACCCACCAGTGTTCAGCTATGCCGTGTCACAGGGAAACTTTTGGTCTGATTCTCGAGACGCTTGAAAATGTCTTTTTAACCCAGAAACATTATTTGCTCACTTCCTCCTGTTTTGTCTGATGGCTTAGTTGACCTTGGTTGTTTGCACAGAACTCACTCAGAATCATGTTTTTCTCCTTTTTTTTATCTCTATACTGAAGATCCCCAGATCTACTTTAATCACTATCTTATATCTCCAACTATCCAGTAGGCGTCTTGAGCTGGATCAAACAATAAACATTTATTAAGCAACTACTATTTGCCAGGCACTGTGCTAAGTGCTGGGGATATAAAAAGAGGCAAAGACATGCAAACAAATATATGCACAGGATAAATAGGAAATAAGCCAGTAAGGTACTATAAGAGGGATCAGGGAAGGCTTCCGGTTAAAGACTGAATCAGGATTTAAAAGAAACTGGGGGTGAGTAGGCGGAGTGGAGGAGGGAGAGTGTTTCGGGCATGGGGATGGTCAGAGAAAACATCCAGAGCATCTGGAATGTTTTGCTTGTGGAACAGCCAGGTGGTCAGCATCAATGGAACGAAGAGTACTTATCAGGTAGTAAGGCATAAGAAACTAGGAGGGGGCGCGGTTATGAAAGGCTTTGAATACCAAAGGGAACATTGTATTTGCTCCTTGGAGGCAATAGGGAGCCACTGGGGTTTACTGAGTGGGGGAGATGGGGTGGTTGAACCTGCACTTTAGGAAATGGTTGAATGGAGGATGGATTGGCCTGGGGAGAGACTTGAGGCAGGCAGACCCATGACCCAGCTATTACAATAGTCTAGGCATATTCTAGAGAAGTTGCAAAGGTGAACTCAACAAACCTTGGTAATAGATTGGATGTGGGGGGGTGACATACTTCTTCATGGAACAGACTATCTTTTGCCTCTTTTTTAACCCCACCACCTAGCATAGTGCCTGGCAAATAGTGGGGGAGTGAGGAATCCAGGGTGATTCCTAGGTTGCAAGCCTGAGGGGCTGGGAGGATGGTATTGCCCTCTACAGTAATATGGAAGGTGTGTGTGGGGCTACGTTTAGGGAAAAAAATGAGCTCCGTTTTGGACATACAGAGTTTAAGATATCTACTGGACATCCAGTTGGAGATATCTGAAAGGTAGCTGAAGGTGCAAGACTGGGAGGTCAGCAATTTGGGACAGGATGGGCAGATCTGAGAATCACCTGCACACAGATGGTAATTCAATCCACAAGAGCTGATGAGATCAGCAAGTGAAACAGCGTAGAGAGAGAAGAGGGCCCAGGATGTGTCTATGTCTTGTAGAGATCTTAAACTCAACATGTCTGAAACTCATTATTATTTCCCACCAAGCCCCCTCCTCTAAGTTTTACTTTTGAGGCACCACCATCCCAGGCTAGCAACCTAGGGTATCATTCTCAACTCCTCACTCACTTCCCATATCCACTCTGTCAGCAAGTCCTGTCCAGTCTACCTTCATGACATCTCTTGAATACACCCTTTCTGCCCTCTGATCCTGGGGCAGGTCCTCTTCACCTCATCCCTGGATTGCTACAATAACCTGTTAGTGGCTCTGTCTTAAACATCTCCCTATTCTAGGCCACTCCCTACTCACCTATCCAAAAGCACAGGTTTGGCCTTTAGTTAATAAACTGCACTGGCTTACCAACTAACTCCAGGATCGATGATAAAATTGGTGTTTCAAAGCCCTTTGTAATCTGGCTCCCGCCTGTAACATTCTCTCATCTTCATCTCCAACCTCAAGTCTCAGACAAAATTTCTATAAGAAAATATAAGAAGCGGCAGCAGTGGTGGCAAGCATGACTCTGGGCCAGCCCTTGTTCCGAGCTCCCGGGCTGAACCTAGATGTTGGTAACTATGAATTGTATTGGGTCTGTCTGTTGATGTTTGTACTTTCTTTGTAATTTGCTCTGAAGTTCAGGGTGCTGGCTTTTCCCCCTGAACTAAGTGAATGCTGTCTGTATGCCGGATTAAAGTAAACTTGTCAACCCCTTTAACCTTGCTTTCCTTATTAAGGCAGATCAAAAGAACCTGTGCTGTTGGGTACTGGCTGTGGGTGGATCTTACACTCCCACAGAAGCTGCTAGCCAGATTGTGGGAACAAATGGAAAGGCTTCTATAAGAAGCCTTTCCCTATCCTCCTCAGCACTATTGCCTTCCCTCTCTTGATTATCTTCCACATAGCTATCTCTAACTATTTGCATGCTGTCTCCTCCATTAGACTGGGAGCTTCTGGAGGGTGGGGACTGTTTTATTGCCCAGCACTTAGCCTGGTGTTGAAGAAATTGCTCCTTGAATAAATGCTCTCTTTTCCTAAACGGACTCAGACAGAACTTGCCTATTCTTTGGACCCAAGGCACCAAAATCCCCCCTTCCCTAGACTAGCTCTTCCCCCAGCTCTGAACCCTTATGTGCATATCATGCCCACTTACTTGCCTAACTTGAATGGAATTAATCTTGGTCTGCTGTGGTCAGCAACAGCCTAGGACCCAGTGCTGAGAACTATTTCAATGGCATAAATAAGGCAGACCCAGGAATCTGAACTAATGATACAGCAATCTACTAAAAGGAGGCTGCTAGGTGGCTCAATGGATAGAACACTGGGCCTGGAGTCAGAAAGAGCCCAGTTCAAATGTGGCCTGATACTTACTAGCTGTGTAATAATGTGGGACCCTGGGCAAATTACTTAACCTCTGTTTGCCTTAATCCATGGGAGAAGGAAATGGCAAATCATTCTAGTATCTTTACTAAGAAAACAAAAGTCGGATATGACTGAACAACAAGCTTGTGAAAAATTTGTGAAATAAATCCTGTCTCAACAAGCCTGTTTTTGAAAGACGGAGTGGCACTTACAACTTGTCCTTTACATGTTCTAACATGTGAAGGGCTGTGAAACTGGAGGAATCTGATTGCTGAATTGACAGAAATACCTGTTCTGAGATTAAAGAGCAATCATAGCTTATGATTTCTAGTGAAATTAGAGTAAATTCTACCAACTCCCCAAAGTTCCTGGTCATGTTGGTCTCTGAACTGATACGAACGAGTTCTTGGGTCAGTGACCAAGCAAGCAAACAAACCCCACCCCAACAACAACAAAGAGAGGATTTGGAGTCAGAAGACCAGCCTTCCCACTTCCTAGAACCTCTCTGCACTTCAGTTCTCCCATCTATAAAAGACAAGGTGACCTTTCAGGCTCCTGATAGCCCTTAATATAAGTCTGTAGGGTGTCCCACACTCCATTATACCATTCAATATACAGGGTTTTAAGAATCTGGAATGAAAACTTCTATTTACACTCTGAAATTACTTTCTATATTGCTGCTTTGTAACTTTTTGAGTAATTTTATAATGATATTAAAGAAGCTGATAGCTGATAGCATGAGGGGGTTGACAGAAAGTCAATCTCGGAATCAGGAGGTCCTGGGGCTCAAGATTTGCCTGTGATACGTACCGGCTGTGTGATTATGGGGAAACCACATCCCACATAATCCCTCCACATCCTCAAGAAACTATGCCAATCACCATGCTTGGGATGAAACTGAGACACCGCCCCCCACCCAAAAAAAAAACCCATCCCAACAACAACAAAGAGAGGATTTGGAGTCAGAAGACCTGGGTCAGAAGACTTCCTAGAACCTCTCTGCACTTCAGTTTTCCCATCTGTAAAAGACAAGGTGAACTTTCAGGCTCCTTCTAGCCCCTAACATAGAATCCTTTGACCTTTTTCTGCCACAGGTAATAATAGTAACATTGTCACTATATTGATTTAGTTTTGTGTGCGATGGGCTGACTATAGAACCTACCTATCACTCACTTTCAGGCCTGAAAATCCTCCAACAGAAACACTACTGACGTTTTTTCTGGGAATATGATGGGTTCTTTGGCCTTCCATGGAAATGGAGCTTAGAGACGTTTAAGGTAGAAGGCATGTCCAATAGAGAAGCACGGATCTGTTACTCAAATGTAAAGTCCTAGATTTAGCTGTATAAGAATAATCCCCTTGTTCTGCCCAAAGAAACGATGCTCTGTTCACAACGTTGCTTGTTTTGCTTCTCAACAACGGTTCACAAATCATATAAGTAGCAACTTTTTACATACATTTTTTTTTAATGATCTACAATTTAGTTTAACCTTAAGATTTTTTTCTTTATTGTAATAAGACTGCAACTTGGGTTAAGATCCCTTTATCTTCATGCCTGAAAAAGTGTTCATTTCCCATAAAGTACCCCCACCTTTGGCCCTAAATACAGTTCTCCAGTCCTCCACAGAGTCAGAAGTTTATACAATGGCATGTAATTTTAGAAACAAGACATATACTAATCCACCTAATATTTTATTTATTTGGCTCTAAGCATTTGCATGAAAATGAATCTATACTCTAGGTACAGAATACACTGTAATAGCACCAGAGGGCACACCCTCTCTGCTCTCTATATTCTCAATACATACATGTGACTTTAGTAAAAACCAGACAGTCCAGTTAAGAAGAGCCCTTTGCCCTTTAGCCTAGCCCTTTGGGAAGGAGTCAGTTATGATGGATGTTTAAAATTGATCATTACTTTTTACATTTTTCACCTCAAAGAATGGATGAAATCCAGAGGCCCAAATGTTGGCATGAGATAAAATCATGTCCATTTATTTTTCTGCATTTTTAGAATTAGTTAGCATAAAATTAAATACGTTGAATGTAATAAATCCATCCATACAAGTGCAAGGTTCCAGCTATAATGTAGTTCATGGCAGATTTATTATTTTAAAAAATGTACCAGTAAATCATAAAAGAGGGAGCATGTCCATTTAACTTTTATTGAAGTATATAGGTCTTCGGAAATCAAACTTGTGTGCATTAAGGTATGGCCAAACATAGAATCTATCAAATTCAGTGAAAAGTTGTTGACTTTAAATAGCTGTAAGAATGACCAATATATATTCTTTGTTACAACTGCCCTCACTCTACAAGTAAAAAAAAATAATAAACATTCAGTAAACATTCTTTCCTAAGGTAGTTTCCCTTATATAGCAGTGATTTATCCATTTCTTGTATACACAAATTTTTTGAACATACCAATCAGTGGTTCTCACAATTGAAAAATAAAAGCACAAAAAAGTTTACACTCTTGTACAGGTAAATAAAAGATCATCTTGAATTAAACTGTATATCCTTAAGGGCATAGTATAGTTTCAGTTCCATTACCTATGACATAATTATTAGCTTCTTACATACAAATATTGACATATTTGGCTTGTGCTTCAAAGCCTTTGTGTCTCTAAAGCCCATGTCAGTGCAGCTCATAACTGGAAGTCACTGTGGAGCTCTTTACTGCTGCCGGGGGTGACCTGGTCATGCAATGCCGTCTCCTCGGAGCCCACTGCAGCACTGCACATCGCTGAGGAGTCCTCAGCCTCCGGGTCCAAGCCATCTGGACAAGGGAGTTTTAGGAGCTCTTCTCGAAGTTGTGCAGTATGGCGCTAAACATAGGGGCAAAGAAGAGAGTTTTTAGTACTGGAGATCACGTGGGAAGAAAAGAAACATCTATATAAAAGGAAGGCAGCAAGCACTCATTAAGTACCTACTACATGCCAGTTACTGTGCGGTACTAAATGTTTTACAAATATTATCTCATTTAATCCTCACAACAACCCTGTGAGACAGGTGCTATTATTACATTTTCGGAGGGTTGGGGAGGGTGACTGAGGCAGGTAGCAATTAAGTGACTCGCCCACGGTCGCACAGGAAGTATCTGATTTTGATTTTGGATTGAGGTCTGACTCCACTCCTAGCGCTCTATACGCTGTCCCACTCAGCTGCCTAAACAAAACACATTATGCTGATGTAGAAATCCAATTATTATAGACATGGTCAACTATGAGGAACAATACATTTCTGAGACCAATGAGAATTAAATCAAGAAGGAAATGTTTTAAATGGGTGGGCTCTGAAACGTACTATTTGGTGGATGCAGAGATTTCTGTTCTACGTAGATAATTCTCTATGCTGATTAAGGTTATAGTTTACAGTTTTTGAGGAAAAGGGAGATTATCCTCAAATATCATGTATAATGCTTCATGGCATCATCATTTAAAGACTACATAGAACTGATTTTCAAAACCAACAAACATTTCATTGTGTGTCTATTAGTTGCATGGTAATATGCTAGGCACCAGGAATAAAGATGTATCAAGCAGTATTTGCTCTCTAAAGAATTCCTTCAGTTTGCTTAGAGTGGGACTTGAGAGTGTGGGGAGATTGTCTGGGTAGTTTGGATATATTTTGCTTACAATGCGGTAAACACTGAAGATTTGGGGTGTGGAAGCACATTTAAAACACCCTTTTTAGTAAAACTGAAAATAATAAGAAATAATGTTTCTCTGGTCTTAAAAAAAAAAACTTCTAGATTTCCTGGTTTGAAGGTGGGTTAGGCTGAGGACTAAAGGTCTTTCTTTTTGTTGTTGTTGTTGCGTAGTTTCAGCTGGGGTCTTGGGGTGATTTGTCATTTCCTTCTCCAGCTCATTTTACAGATGAGAAAATGGAGGCAAACAGGGTTAAGTGATTTTCCCAGAGTCATACAGCTTAGTAAGACTCTGAGGTTGGATTTGAACTCAGGTCTCTACCCACTGTGCAACCTAGCAAAGGTCTTTCTTAGGGAAATGGATAATGATATTTGTGTTATGTAATTTATGGAGTGGTTCTACTGATCCAGTGAATATGCACTTTGAAATCTGTAAAGGGCTATAAAAATATTAGGGAGAGATTAGAAACAAGGAGACTTGAACAATAATAGCCCAGGTATGATGTGATGAGTCATTGGTTTAAAGTGAAGGATGAGTACAAGAAACATTACCGTAATGGAAAACAAGATGCATTTGAAGAACATCTCAAATTCTGAAGAAAATTTGAGGAAGACAAGGATTAAGGAGATTAATGCTGATTTTTCAGAGTAAAGTAGAATTTGTAGGGGTCAAAGCAACAGACTGGCCTAAAAATAATGTAGGCTGCAGGGAGAAAAGATGAGAATAGGTGGGCCTTAGAAGCAGCAGGTGTAGACTATAGTCTCTAGAATTTTGGCAACTATAGTTTCCAACATTTTTATTTGGAAATGAGAAGAGAAATAAAGTGAGAGCTCCAAGGGAGTACCAGGGGTGAAAGGAACTGTTTTGTTTTTTTTTTTCTTTCAGAAAAGGGGAGAACTCAGAATGTTTTAAAGTATAATGAATAGTGCTGAGAGATAGTAATAGGCTTAGTAATATTAATAGTAATGTGGTTAGAGATTGAATGTTTTTGACTTAATACAAATTCTGTCCATAGAATCCCAGACTCTAGTTTGAGAAAACCTCACCTGAAACTAATTCATTGGCAAAACTGTTGGCCCTCTTCTACAGAGGGTTGAGTTTGTTGTCTAGGCCACTTAATTTCAATTTTTTTTTTCCCACCTAAGTTTCTTTTTCCTTTAGGAGTCAAGGATAGTACCAGTTAAGATGTGTCAATTTTGCTAAAACAGCTTAATATTGCCTACAGGATTAAAATTATGAAGGAAAGAAGGGCTGGTTCAATTTACCTTCAAAGCTGCTGCATGGTGAGACATGGTCCTGCCTACCCGTTTGTCACTGCTGTATTGTTGTATATCTGCAATCCACTCCTCACATTGAGCCATGATCTCAACTCTTTTCAAGTAAAAATGTTTGTGTATAACCTGTAAGAAAATAGGCAATGTAAGAATATCTATGTAACACATTTATGTACCTTTTCATGATGCAAGTGATTTTCACAGGTCAATGCAATTGAAAATAAAATCGAAAGAATAATTCATCAGCTGTATTTACTCAAAGCAAAGGCTGACACAATGCAGGTGGTTTTTTAAATGCCTGGTTGGGGGAGGGTCAGAACGGATAGGAGAACAAACATAAATAAAAATTTAGGTCAGATTGATACCAGGGTGTTTTCAGAGTTTCAAAGTTCAAAGAACTAAAATGATTAGGGAAACTGGCTGTTAGAGGCAGAGATTTAGGCCAGATAATTTGCAAAAGGAAGCAAGATTACCAGATTTTTTTGGTGGGTGAAGAGATAGAAAGGAGATTTTTTTTTTCTGGTTCAAACTTTCCTTAAAATCTCTAAGGTTTTAAGCTAGTTCTTGGCATTCCTTCCACCCCTATGGCATTGGAGTCTTCCACATTTTCCTCATGACTTGCCATGGCTGGCAGGTTGGGATCATTTAACTTCTTCAGTTACTGCACTTAAATATGATTTTAACTTAATGCAGACCTTACTGTATTCCTTGCTTGGCCTTACTACCTGCTTCAGGACTAAGTCCTCCAGACCAGCAGCCCTAGCCATTTGATCTGCTGCTGAACCCTGGGTAATTCTGAGCCATTCCTTTGCGGAGTAGAGGAAGGCAGCTTCTTTCCCCCAAGTCTTAGAGGTCACTCACCCCTTGGGAATGGGATACACTAATGTCCTTTTATTCCCAGTAGTACAGGTCCTTTATCTCCCCTGGTGGCTGAACTGTGTGGTGGTCATGTGGTAGTGGTAGTGGTGGCAACAAGGGAGCTGAGCTGCCCTGCTTCTTGTTACTTCACCAAGCTGGTGATTTAAAGCTTCATTTAGCTGGTTCTTCTATTTTCAGTGTTTTTATTTTTAAATAAAAATAGTATTATATTTTTGCTGAAGATTTTTCCTGTATCTTCTGACATAATTGTTGATTTGTGGTTATTAAAATGTTATATTTGTAGTTCTCTTTATATTAAACCAATCCTATAATTTTAGTAAAAATCTCATCTGACCCCAGTGATGATCTTTTAAATATATTGCTGTAGTTTCTGTGATATTTTTTTAAAATTTACTTTTGATTTCCTGCCTTTTACATCATTTTAGTTTTCTACAGTATCCATCCCCCAACAGCCAACTCATATCACAACTATTTTAAAGGGCCAAAAAAAAAAGCACAATTAATTCATACAATGAAAAATGTGAACATGTATAATAACTCATCTTCACAAAGGGGTGAAGGTGTCTCCTCATCTCTCTTCATTTGTGTCCTGCCTGATTTACATAGTTTTCTGATATTTACTTTTAATTTTTTTTTAGTGTGCCCTTGTTTTTTCCATTTACACTGTTATAATTACTGTGTGCATTGTTTTCTTGGCTCTCATAGCTTCACTCTGCTTCAGTTCATGTAGATCTTTCCATGTTTCTCTTTATTTATCGCAGTTGTCATTTCTTACAGCGTAGTAATATTCCATTACATTCATGTTCTGCAATGTATTTAGCCACTGCCCAATCGATAGGCATCTATTTTGTTCCCAATTCTTTGCTATCACAAAAAAGTGCTGCTATAAATACTTGGGTATACATTGGGTATACTTTTTCCTTATCAATGGTTTTCTTGGTGTGCAAGTCCAGTAATGGAATCTCTGGGTCAAAGGGAATGGACATTTTTGTTATTAGCACAGTTCCATGAAAACCTACAACATCTTCTAGAAAATAACATTAAAAAAAAAGATGTCACATTCATTATAGGGGATTAGACTGTTAAAAAAGGAAATCAAAAGAAATTGGAATAACAGGCAAGTTTAGCTTTGGAGTACAAAATGAAGCAAAGCAAAGACTGATAAGAGTTTCGTCAAGATAACTTGCTGGTCATAGCAAACACTTTTTCAACAACCCAGAGGTGACTCTACACATGGACATCACCAGATAGTAAATACTGAAATCAGACTGATTATATACATTGTAGCCAAAGGTGGAGAAGCTCTATACAGTCTATACAAGACCGAGAGCTAACTGTAGCTCAAGATAATGAGCTTCTAATTGCAAAATTCATACTTAAATTGAAGAAAGTAGTGAAAACCATCAGACCATAAAGGTATGAACTAAATAACATTTCTTATGAAGTGGAAGTGATGAATAGATTTAAGAAATTACATCTGGTAGATAGCTCGTAGTTTCACTGAGCTAAGCGATTCCCTCTGCAATGATGGCAGTGATCCAGCAAGGATATGTGATGTTAATATTAAAAGTCATATTATAAAAAAATTAAAAGAGAATCAGAACATGCACCTCTTACAAACAAGGGATAGAATTGCAGAAGATAAAAGAGATAATTTTGACTACATGAAATTGAGACGGTTCTGCATAGACAAAATTAATGCATCTAGGATAAGAAGGAAAGCAGTTGAATGAGAAAAAAATCTTTGTATCAAATTTCTCTGATTAGGCTTTGGTATTCTTGAATGCATGCATGTATGTACGTATGTATGTCTGTAGTCTCAGATATGCAGACGATATCACTCTGATGGCAGAAAGTAAGAATTAAAAAAACTAAGATCACAGCAACTGGTTTAATCATTTCCCAGCAAACAGAGGAAGAAGTGTCTGATTTTATATTCTTGGGCTCAAAGTTCATTGCAGAAGGCAACTGCATTCATGAAATTAAAAGATACTCGCTCCTTGGAAGGAAAGATATGGCAAATCTGGACAGCATACTAAAAAGCAGAAACATCACTTTGCTGACTGAAAGCTACGGTTTTTTCAGTGGTAATGTACAGCTACAAGATTTGGACTAAAAGGAAAGCTGAGTGTCACAGAATTGTGCTGGAGAAGTGTGTTGGACAGCAAGGAGATCAAAACAGTTAATACTTAAAAAGAGATTAGTGAGAAGACAGGACAGGGAAAAGATACAGATGTTGGGAAACGCTGAAGGCAAAAGGAAACAGCAGAAGATGAGCTAGATATAAAAGGTCATGGAAACAACAAACATGAGCTTGAGCAGACTTCAGGAGACAGTGGAGGACAGAAGGGGCTGGTGTGGCATGGTCCATGGAGTCATGAGGAATCAGACACTACTGAATGAACAACAAATCCATTTGGAATATACTGTGGAATCTGGTGTAAGGTTTTGGACTAAAGGTACCTAGGTGGCACAGTAGATAGAGACTGGGCCTGAAGTCTGGATGATCTGTATTCAAATCTGGTCTCAGGCAGTTAGTGTGACAGTAAACAAGTCATTTAACCTTGGTCTGCCTCAGTATCTCCAACCATGAAATGGAGATCATAACAGCATCTATATCATAGGGTTGCTGTGGAGATCAAATGAGCTAGTATTTGTAAAAGTGCTTAGCACAGTGTCTAGCACATAGTAGGCACTATACAAACGTTAGCTATGACCATATTATCATCATTTCTGCCAGACTGCTTTCCAGTTTTTCCAGCATTAAAAAAAAAAAAAAGCCCAACCCAAACTACACAGGGAGTATTTTTCCCTAGGTAACTTATGCTTTCTGCTTTATCAAAGACTGGATTACTGAGTTCCAATGTTTCTGATTCTCTTTGTCTAGTCAGTTCCACTGATCTACCCCTCTACTTTTTAACAATACCAACTTATTTTGCAGACATTTCATATTACATTCACAAATTCTGTGTTCCAGATAAACTGGTTTATATCCCTGAATTTGGCATTCTATTTCCTGTCTCTATGCTTATGCACAGGCTCTCTCTCATTCGGGATGTATTGTCTTCTCACCCCCCGCCTTCTCTTCAAGGCTCAGCTCAGTTTTTACCTTCTTTGTGAAGCCTTCCTTAACTGTCTATTATTAGTATACTCTCCCTCTTCCAATGACCTAATACTTATTTACAGTGTACCTGTTGTTTTTCCAGCTAGAAAGTTAGCTTTTGGAGCTCAGGGATTTCTGTAGAGGTTATGCGTATTGTAATCTGCACCATCTATAATATTGATATTAACATCTAAGATTTTAATTTTGTTTTTTGGAGGGGGGAAGGCAGGGCAATTGGGGTTAAGTGACTTACCCAAAGTCACACAGCTAGTAAGTGTGTCAAGTGTGAAGACGCATTTGAACTGAGGGCCTCAGGACCGGTGCTTTACTCACTGTGTCACCTAGCTGCCCCGAGTGTAACATCTAAATAAGTAAAAGAGGCTATGGAAATCAGAGAGAGATGTCATATAACTAATGAATCGAAGCCCAAGTGCATTATTTGTAAAAGAGCTCTTCAGGTCATCTCTCAAATTTCATTTCCTCTTATTATAGACACAATTCACAGCACAGCAAATTAGAAGGTGAAAGATTATACTGAATCTCTGATCTCATCTATAGAGGGTCTTATTCTAATGGTGCAAATCACAACCAATCCCTACCTCCTTGTTTGGTGTAACTCTTATTCAGAGAACTATCATTTGATCTAGATGTAGTAATTACTAGATATGTGACCACAAGAAAGTATTTTTACTTCTTTGGGCCTCAGTTTCCTTAGATTTTAAATGAGAAGGTTGTAGAACATGGCCTCTAAGTTTCCTTCCTAGCTCTAAATCTATGATTCTATGCCTTTTTTTTAAAAAAAAAGATACCCCTAATGCATAGTATATGCAGTGCCTTAAACATAATAGTGTCTGTTGAACTGAACTGTAACAGTGTATTGGTTTGAATATAGGTTGTTCCTGAGTAAAGACACAATATGATATATTTTAAAGGAAAAAAAAAACATATACACATAGAAAATAGATCCATTATAGGTCATACTCAAGCTAATACAAACTAGGTATAGAAGTAAAACCACATTCTGTTTTTGGATCGATATAATCCTTTCTTCTATTGTCTTTTTTGTTTCAGTTCCTTCACCCCATCATTTCCTTATCATCCTCATTTTTTTAAAAAACAAACTTTAATTCCAGACCCTTCTAATGCTGACACATTATCCTTTTTAACCCTTCTTCCTCTCTTCTGTTTCCCCCCCTGCCCCCATTTCCTTCTTTTCTGCATTAGCTCCAGTTTTGGTTTTACTTGCTCCTAGATGAACAGGCAGATTTAGTATAGCTCAAGGAGACCAGCTTTGCTAATCAAGCTTGGAAGGGAATAGAGATCGCTACTGTGTATTTCTTTGACCTATGAGGCCAAAGAGATACTATTAAAGTTCCCACTGACAAACATACATAATCATTCTCAAGAATATCATAAAACATTAAAAGAATTACAGAATATCATGGCTGGAAGGGACATCAGGTGCCATTTAATCTGACTCATAGCAGAAATAAAGTCCCTGCTACTTGACAGATAGTGGTCATGCTGCCTCTTCCTGTTTGAAGACTCCTGTAAGGGGAAACCAACAACCTCTGGGGGCAAGTCATTTCTCTTTTGGAATCATTAGGAAGATTTCCCTTGACTACGTCTAAATCTGCCTCTTTGCAACTTCCACCATTTTTGCTAGATCTGTCTTCTAGAAACATGCAGAATAAACTGAATTTCATTCTTGAGAGCCTCCCACAGGCTAACTTCCACTACAGAATTTTAGTCCATAGGGATTCTTCCTGTCTTTTCTATGGACCCTTTGAAATTCTATTCCCAAATGGGGGGTGCAGTATTTCTTTTCCCTTTCTCAGGGAAGTTTACTAATTGTTTTCACTTCCTCTCCTCTTACTCATTCCTTAACTCTGCAATATGGCTCATCACTCAAACGAAACTGCTCTCTCCAAAGTTGCCAATGAGCTCTTAACTGCCAAATTTGACAATCTTTTCTCAATTCTCAACCTTCCTGACCCCTCTGTTGCATATAGATATTGTTAACTACTCCTTTGTCACTGGTCTTTCAGGACTTCACTCTCCCTTGGTTCTCCTACTAGTCTGATTGATCCCTTCATAGTCTTATTTGTTGTCTCATCATTCATACCATATTCACTGATGGAATATTCCCCAAGGCCCTCCTAGTTCTAGGCTCTCTTCTCTTTCTTTTCTCTTTTCTCTCACTTATTGACCTTATTAGCTCCTATAAGAGGTTTAATTAAATCTATGCAGATGATAGATCTCACAGATACATTTATCTACTACTCTTACCCATATCTGTACTGAGTTTAGGGTTCTTCATCACTAACTGTATGTTGAACATTTCATGTGTCCAAAACAGAACTTAAGTTCCCTATTTCTGTTAAAGGCACCATCACTTTTTTTAGTCTTCCAGGTTCATAAACTTGGCATTCTTTTTTGACTCCTTAGCCGTCCTCATCACACTCAATCTTGTGCCAAATCTGGCCATTTCTACTTCCACAACGTATCTCTCATCTGACCTCTTCTTTTTACACAACAGGTAATATACCTCAGTTCAGACCCTTATCACATGTCCCAAGGATTATTGCAATGGCCACCTAATTGTCTTTTCCAAATGCCATCATTCATTCAGCTGTCAAGCAACCTTCCTTAAAACACAGATATTGCCATGTCAAGAGATCCTGGTAGCTCCTTACTGCTTTAAGAATCAAATAGAAATTACTCTGTATAGCTTTCAAAGTCTTTCATGACTTGCCCCAATATATCTTTCTAGCCTCCTTGAACATTACTACCTCTTTCACATTCTGCGATCTAGCTAAACTGGCTTTCTATCTGTTCCTCACATACTGTACTACATTGTCTATCTCCATGTCTTTGAACTGCTTTCCTTCATAACATTTCTTTCTCCTCATAAAACTTATATCAGTGAACATTTATTATGTGCCTACAATGTATCAGGCACTGTGCTAAGTGTCGAATATAAAAATAAAGGTACAATAGAATATAATGTTAACGTATGGTTTTAGAAATCAGTATGTGGTCCACAGAGATCTTTATGTATAATTTAGTGGCCCCCATTTCTATTTGAATCTGATATCACTGCTTTACACTATCATCATCCCCATATCTTTGAGCACATAACTTTGCCTCCTTGTCTGAGAAAACTGAGGCCAATTCTTTTGAATTACCTAAGTCTTACTTACTCCACTTCTCAAAAATGGTATCTATCTTCTCCTGTCATCTTTTTTCTAAACTCTGAGGAAGTGACTCTTCTCTTGTTGAGGCCAATCTTGTCCCGGGAGCTTGCCTCATGAAACATTTCCCCTTCCTCTCAACTTAATTCTCCTTCGGATGGCCTGAAGCTGTTAGTATCTACTGATCAAAGTTCCTATATATTTACTGTGTGTGTGCATGTATGTGTGTGATACGTAGATAGGTTTAGATAGAAAGAAAGTCTCCATATATACTGTCTATCTGTATAGAATATAAGCACTATATAGAACAGGGTTGTCCAACCTTAGGTTTTTATTGCAACAACAGACAATATATTTTAATTTGTCATTTTAGTGAGAGCTCTGCAGTAGCTTGGCTTCCTTTACTAAAGCATTTATGTAAATTTCTATGCTTGTAGGCAGGCCGCATACTCCCCACATTTTGGACAGCCCTGGTATAGAATATAAGTACTTGGAATGTTTAATTTCTGTCTTTATATCTCTAGTACCCAGAACACAGTAGGTCCTTTATAAATACTTGTTGATTGATTTATAAGGCTTCTGATCTCATAATTCTACTGAAACTACTCTCTCCGAGGTTACCAATGAGCTCCTGATGACTAAGTTCAATAGCCTTCTCTTAGACTTTATCCTATTTCATCTCTGCAGCTTTGTACACTTACTTAGCTGTATGTCCCTTGGAAAGTTTCTCTCTCTGAAACTTCCTTCAGTCTCAGTTTGCACAGATAACAAAGACACCTATTTCACAGGAGTGTTGTGATGATAAAAATCAGATAATATTTATAAACTGCTTTGCAAATACTAAAACAAATGCTAGCTATGGTGATGATGATGATGATGATGATGAAACTATTAGCATAAATGCTAGCTGACACTCTTCTATTCCTTGAAATCTGTGACTATTCCCTCTCTCCTAGTTATCTAACCTGGCTGCTCCTTTATATCTCCTTTGCTGATTTGGCATCCATTTCTTGTCTCTTAAGTATGAAGTCCCTTCCCATGCTCCCTTCTTTCTCATATTCATCTCATTAGGCCCAATGGCTTTAAAGACCTTCTGTAAACAGATTACCAAATTTACATATCCAGATCCAATCTTTCCTCTGAACTCTGGTCACCAGCTGCCTGCCCAACACTGCCAAAATGTTCCACTGGCATCTCTAATTTGACATCTTCCTTTAAACCTGCCCAGGCTCAAAATTTACATATGTCTGTAAAGGGTATTAACTTTGTCCTCTAGCCATCTAGGTTCATTATCTATGTTCCAACTCGCTGAAAACTACTGGAGAAATCCTTGCAAGCCAAATGTTTTCACTACAAATTTACCTTATCTAACCTCAACTTGGCTTTCATGGTTATAAAATTCTTTTATTAAAATTCTTTTATTTGCCCTAACTTATCACTCTCCAGAACAGCTGTTGCAAATCTTCTCCTCCAGCCTCTTGTACAATCTCCTCTCTTCCTCCTTCCTTCTCAGGAGAGAACCTAGTTGCCTATCTTACTGAACAATCACTGTAAACTCCACACAGTATAGGCAATTAATAAATACTGGAATTGAATCCATCTTTTATAAGCATCACTATAAGAGACAAAGGAATTTCTCTAAGATGTATAGCACCTACCTCTTTAAAACAAGGTGAAGGGTTTCTGATTTGTTCTAGCATTGCCCATTTGACTGTTGCTTGTCGTATATTTCCATCATATTCTCGAGAACTTTGTGTGCCACTGGGAGTTCCTCGAGAGCGTTCATAACCTGGTTCATTAAAATATGGCTCAGCAACTAATATAAGGGACTGGACAGATACCAAGACCTGTGGGAAAAACAGATAATACCAAATAGGTATATAAATATATTATTTTCATAGATTCAAACTTCTTCAGTTTCACTGAAGATTGCTCAAGCTACTAAAAAAAAAACTATATTCAATGTTTGTAGCATTACAGTAACACTCTTCAAAATATCTTTGAATATATACTAAGCTTTCTATGTGTTATCTAAAGATATAAATTTAAAATTTCAGATTCCTCATATGTAAAATACAGTGAAAATAACACTCACAATGACCAGACTAAAGTGTCTCCTGAAACATTAAAATGCAACTATATTAGGTATAGTATAGTTTTAATGATTTGTATTTCATAGCGTACTAGAAGAAACAACTAGAGGAAACGAGAAAGAAACTTCCCAATTATCTTAGGAAAATAAAACTCTTGTGATACACAAATGTACTGACACTATTCTCATTCATTTAAAAACCTCATTTTAATATAAACCAGGAAAGATGAAGTTTGAGAAAAGGCCATTGGATTTGACAATTAAGAGATCAGTGGTAACTTTGGGAAAAGTGGTTTTGGTGGAATGGTATCAGAAGTTGTATTATAAGAAGAGAGAGAAAAGTGGAAGAACTTAAAGCAGACCACCTTCTTACGAAGTTTGGCCACAAAAGGGAAGAGAGAAATGGGACAACAATTAGCAAGGATGGAAAAGAGGTAGGGTATTGTTTGGAAAATATTTTACAAATCTCAAAATACCACACATGTAAGTTGTACATGAAAATATTGTGCAATACATTGAAAAGATAAAAAAGGTCCATCTAAAAGGCACTTTATTCATCCAACTCAAGGAGCAGCAGTGAGACAAATTTATGAGGTGTTCTTTTCCTCAAACACCTAGGTCTATTAATATTATGTGTGTGCTTGAGTGGAACAAGAACAATATTACACCTTGTTCTCCCTCCTTTTCTAGTTATTTCATCTTCTTTGACTATATCTTTTAGGTAATTTGTTGTCTGTAATTCAAAAATTTTAAATAAGCTATAAAGATCACTATACATTTCTCCTTTCTTTTGTGGATTAATACAAAAGCTTAATTCTTTAGAGACTGATATTCTAGGAGTTATAGTGACACAGCTACACCAATGAGATTTACTTTATGAGGCAAAGCTGTTTCATCACCCTACCCCACCACGGCTCGCTTATCATCACCATGGAAAATTGAGAATTATGTATTTAACAACACTTGGGTTGAGGAAAAAGCCTAATATGCTTCAGTGTTACATTAGGTTCATTTGAGAACATAGTAGTGATTTAATTTTTGACATCAATCTATATAATAATGGACAATGCTATAATGAGGTTTTAACTTTACTTCATGTATCTTTAATGTTAAGTCAGCTAGCAAAGGACACAGAATCATAGGATCATAGATTTTCTGTTTGAAGTTAACTCAGCATGCCATCTAGTCCAACCCTCTCATTTTACAGATGAAAATAACTGTAGACCTGGGAGGCTAAGTGATCTGCCCAACCTCAGAGAGCATCATGAATGTTACCTGAGAGGGGAGGAGCTAAGATGGCAGCTGGAAAGCAGGGACTTGCCTAAAGCTCTCCCCCAGGACCCTCCAAATACCTATAAAAATGGCTCTGAACAAATTTTAGAACTGCAGAACCCACGAAATAGCAGAGGGAAGGAGGGCTCTAGCCCAGGATACCATGGATGGTTGCTGGGTAAGGTCTATAGCACAGAGCTGGGAGCAGAGAGGAGCACAGCCTAGCGTAGGCTGGGCCAGGACCAACCAGACTGGGAGCCAGGCAGAACAGGTGGTAGGGCCCTGAAACAGTGAGCTCTGGCAGTTACCAGACTTCTCAACCCACAAACACCAAAGACAACAGAGAAGGTTAGTGGGGAAAAAACTGCGGGGACAGCGTGAAAGGAGTTTATAGTTAGGCCACCGCCGCAGGGGCAGTGGAGGTGGTGCGGCTACAGAACTACAGCTGCAGTTGCTTTCAGCCCCAGGCCCACCTGGTGGGAGGAATTAAGTGGCAGACCAGAGTGGGAGAGCAGAGCCTGCTCAGATCTGAGTCCCAATCTAGGTTGGTGGTTCTTGGGGGAGGAGGAGCGCTGGTGTGGCAGAGCCTGCTGTGTAGCAATAGCTCTGAAAACAACAGCACAGCCCCTCACGCTTGGGACAAAGTACTCTCTACAAGCAGTCATACCCTAATGAAAAGTTCAAGGGTCAAGTAGTTGTCTGGGAACGTGAACAGGCAGTGAAAATGGACACAGATTCAGACTCAGACTTTGGAATCTTTCTTTGGTGACAAAGAAGACCAAAACATACAGACAGAAGAAGTCAACAAAGTCAAAGAGCCTCCATCAAAAGCCTCCAAGAAAAACATGAACTGGTCTCAGGCCATGGAAGAGATCAAAAAGGATTTGGAAAAGCAAGTTAGAGAAGCAGAGGAAAAATTGGGAAAAGAAATGAGAATGATAAAAGAAAACCATGAAAAACAAGTCAATGACTTGCTAAAGGAGACCCAAAAAAATACTGAAGAAAATAACACCCTAAAAAATAGACTAACTCAAATGGCAAAAGAGCTCCAAAAAGCCAATAAGGAGAAGAATGCCTTAAAAGGTAGAATTAGCCAAATGGAAAAGGAGGTCCAAAAGACCACTGAAGAAAATACTACCTTAAAAATTAGAGTGGAGCAAGTGGAAGCTAGTGACTTGATGAGAAATCAAGATATTATAAAACAAAACCAAAGGAATGAAAAAATGGAAGACAATGTGAACTATCTCACTGGAAAAACCACTGACCTGGAAAACAGATCCAGGAGAGATAATTTAAAAATTACTGGACTACCTGAAAGCCATGATCAAAAAAGAGCCTAGATATGATTTTTCAAGAAATTATCAAGGAAAACTACCCTGATATTCTAGAGCCAGAGGGTAGAACTGAAATTGAAAGAATCCACAGATCACCTCCTCAAATAGATCCCAAAAAGAAGACTCCTAGGAACATTGCTGCCAAACTCCAGAGCTCCCAGACCAAGGAGAAAATACTGCAAGCAGCCAGAAAGAAACAATTTGAGTATTGTGGAAACACAATCAGGATAACACAGGATCTAGCAGCTTCCACATTAAGGGATCGAAGGGCTTGGAATACGATATTCCGGAGGTCAATGGAGCTAGGATTAAAGCCAAGAATCACCTACCCAGCAAAACTGAGTATCATGCTCCAACGCAAAATATGGATTTTCAATAAAATAGAGGACTTTCAAGCTTTCTCAGTGAAAAGACCAGAGCTGAATAGAAAATCTGACTTTCAAACACAAGAATCAAGAGAAGCATGAAAAGGTAAACAAGAAAGAGAAATCATAAGGGACTTTTGAACTGTTTTGTTTACATTCCTCCATGGAAAGACGATGTGTATAATTCATGAGACTTCAATATTAGGATAGCTGAAGGGAATATATATGTGTGTGTGTGTGTGTGTGTGTGTGTGTGTGTGTGTGTATGTAGAGAGAGAGAGAGAGAGAGAGAGAGAGCGAGCCAGAGGGCACAGGGTGAGTTAAATATGAAGGGATGATATCTAAAAAAATAAAATCAAATTAAGGGATGAGAGAGGAATATATTGAGAGAGGGAGAATAAAAGTGGCAAGAAAAAACAGTTCTATAGGAAGGGAAGAGGGGGCAGGTGAGAAGGGAATGAGTGAATCTTGTTCTCATGGGATTTGACCTGAGGAGGGAATAACATACACACTCAATTGGGAATCTTACCCCACAGGAACGAAGGAGGAAGGAGATAAAAAAGGGGGCACGATAGAAGGGAGGGCAGATGGGGGAGGAGGTAATCAAAAGCAAACACTTTTGAAAAGGGACAGGGCCAAGGGAGAAAATTGAACAAAGGGGGATAGGACAGGAAGGAGCAAAATGTAGTTAGTCTTTCACAACATGAGTATTGTGGGTTTAACATAATGATACACACGTGGACTAGTTTTAAAAGCAGATGTTCAAGAAAAAAAGTTTTTGCATGCAACTAGGAAATAAGATATACAGGCAATGGGGAATAGAATCTATCTTGCCTACTAGAAAGTAAGGGAAAAGGGGATGGTGGGGGAGTGGGGTGACAGAAGGGAGGGCTCACTGGGGAACAGGGCAATCAGAATATATGCCATCTTGGAGTGGGGGGTAGGGTAGAAATGGGGAGAAAATTTGTAATTCGAACTCTGATGAAAATCAATGCTGAAAACTAAAAATATTAAATAAATAAACATCAATGGACTAAAAAAAATAATAATAAAGAAATGTTATCTGAAACCAGGTCCTCTTATTCAAAGGACAGTGTTCTCACCATTATACATAATCCACATACAATTTGTAGGAAAAAGGAATTTAACTAGACTTGATTTTCTACTTGGAGGAAAGAGTAGTAGTTATATTCAACCTGGGTTTGGATTCTCGCTTTGCTATTACTACTATGTGATATTAGGCAAATCATTTCACCTGTTTGTACCTTACCATTAATATTCAAAAAGCTTTGTGAGAATCATATATGAAATGTTTTGTAATATAAAATGTTATGTAAATGTTATATTAAAAAAAACCAAACAAACCCAAGTACAGAAGAAAAATCAACCTGGAAAGGTGGTGATGTTACACACGCTGATTAAAAAGTGGTGAATTTCTTCAGCAATAGTAACATTTAATTACATTCATTAATAATTATCCATAGGCATGGAAACAAATAATGAACTCTGATGAACAGAAATGATAAAACTTTTAAATAAAATTCTGCTGTGACTAAAGCATTTTAGGTGACCTAGGCATGTAATTGAAATCTTTAAGCTAGAAACCACTTAGTATTCAATTTTTCTGAAGCAATTCACTTAGTCCTGCAGCTGTTTCCCTCTTAATTGCTATACTGTCTATTTTTTCCTCCCCAGGGTGCTTACTTGCAGTTTTCAAAATGAAATTTCAATAAAATAGCAATAAGCAGAGCAACCAAAACTCCATTTTGACCTGTGATTTTTTTCTACAAAATGAAGCTTAAGCAAGAATTCTCAACTCCTTCAGATAATTTCCAAACATAATTAGAAATATTTACTAAAGAGAAAATGGCTTTGATAAACTTTTAGTTACATTATTTTTCATACTTTCTACTATTCTAACATTTCCAACAGTCTACTTTTTCAAGTTTCAAAAACTATAGTTTCATATTCTTGATGAAGACTTGAGTATAAACCCCTTTCTGGTACTCATAAAAGGTAAATTTAGAAATAATATGAGCCTTCTTGTCCCCAAGGCCTGTACATAAAAGATGCCACTTAGTGCAAATTTAAAAATTACAAAATGGAAGCAAAAGGCTGACTTTATTATTATTTTAAGATTAATAAAATTAGTTAAAATTTCAGAAATATCTGAAGCCAAAAAAGTTTGATTTAATACCTATGTGGTCAATAATTTACCACAACTGCAGTAAGCAGTTATTTGTTATATATTTAATTATTTTTGTCATTATTTTTAAGGAAAAACTAGCTGTTTAATTCTTATGAGATGTCAACAAGTCAAGTGATAAAGCATTTATTAAGTGCCTACTATGTGCAAGGCACTGTGCCGCCTGCTGAGAATACCAAAGAAAGGCAAAAACAATCCTTCCCAGGAACTCACAATCTAATGAGCAAGACACAATGCAAACAATATGTGCAAACAGATATAAACAGGCTAAATTCAAGGTAGTCTCAGAGGGAAGGCGCTAAGATTAAGAAAGAAAAACACTTTTTGCAGAAGGTGGAACTTTTAGGTGGAACTTGCAGGAAGTCAGGAGGCAGAGATGAGTTCCATTCATGGTAGATAACCAGAAATACATGGAAGTGGGAGGGAGGTAGAACAGCAATGTTCTGTGTCACTGGATTACCAACTGTATTAAGAGAAGTAAAGGTGTGAGAAGAATGGAAAGAAAGGAAAAAGTTAGGTTCAAAGCCGGAGTATTTCAGATTTGATCCTAAATTTAAGAGGTAACCAGCGGAGTTCACTGAATGGGGGATTGACATAGTTAGACTTGCCCTTTAGGAAGCTCTACAGGTGATCTTCAATATTAGCAGATTACATATTTGTAAATTTACCTTCTCATTAAAATTTACTTGTGACCCCAAAACCAACACTTGTGGCTGTGGTGATTTTGCAGTCATTCATGCGCATGTATAGAGCAGTGAAAATTTAAGTTGCTCGATGTACATGTTCCCAGCTGAGATCAAACAAGATGATGGTCTGCCTTCTTGTCTCAGGTTTTATACTGTAAACAATTGTTCTTTTTGCCATCTATTTAGTGCCATGCTATTTACATTTTTGTGCTTTTGGGAGTGATTTCGTTGTATACAATGACCCCCAAGCATTGTGATGAAGTGTTGTCTGGTGCTCCTAAACCAGGAAATCTGTCACATGCCTTATGGAGAAAATGTGTGTTAGATGAGTTTCATTCAGGCAAGAGTTGCTGTTGGCTGAGTTGATTTCAATGCTGATCAATCAAAATACAGTATATTCAGGAAAAAAAAAAAGTAAATTTGCTGATCTGCTCTGAGGCTGCTCTGGAAAATGCTAAAATTTATCAGAGACTTGTAGGAACCTAACCCTGTATTTTCACTAGGAGCAATGGTTTAGTATTGGCTAATTTAGTGTTCACGGCAACTTTATAGACCTTAACTACCTTGAATGATGGGAATTGATTCTATTTAATAGTGGAAGATGAACTGAAGTAAGAAAGCCAGCAAGACTCACTAGCAGGTTACTTTAAAAGTCCAAGGGTGAAGTGAAGAGGGCCTACACCAGGGTGGGCAGTGGCAGAGGAGAGAAGGGGGCGTAAGTGAGAGATCTTTCAAAGGGAGACACAACAGGATGGCAACTGATTTTGTGTGTGTGTGTGTGTGGAGTTGAGGATGACACCCAGGTTGTAAGGCTAAGTGACAGGGAGGATGGTGGTACTCTCAATAGTAAAAAGAAAGATAGGAAGAGGAGAGGGCTTAAAGAGGGAAAGGACTGTTCTGTTTTGGACAAATTTATGTTTATGTTAAGATGTCTATGAAACACCCATTTTGAGGTGTCCAATAGACAGTTTGAGTGAGTCTGGAGGTCAGAAGAGGTTAGGGCTGAATAAAGGTATCTGAGAATCATCAGCATAGAGATGATAATAAAATATATGTGAACTGATGAGATCACCAAGTGAAATAGAGGTAGATGAGAAGACAACTCAGGACAGCCTTCAGGGACACTCACAGGTGGAGGACGTGCCCTGGATGAAGATTCAGCCAAAGAAACTGAGAAGGAGTGACCCTAGAGAAGTAAAATAGAATAATGTCACAGAAACCCAGGGAGTATCGAAGAGGGAGTATATGAAGATGGAGAAAAGGCCATGAGATCTGGCAAAGAAAGGATCACTGGTAATTTTGGAGAGGACAGTTTCAGTTGAATAAGGTGCAATTCTCATAGGACCAAAACGAAAAAAACTCCTTTTAAGTTGCTCTTTACTTCTTTCCTTTATACATTAGAGATCACAGTCAAACTCTACTTTGTGTAGAATCACAGAATTTTAGTCTATACTCTTTTTAGTGATAAGTAAAACCAAAATTAATGCAACCTCAGAGCCAAAGTACCAGAAAAGCAGCATGGTGCAGTGGAAAGTATTGAACTTTGAGTCAAGAGACCTGTCCATTTCTCATCTTCTTTACCACCAAGTAGCTCTAAGACTAACTGGGAATCAGTGGACTGTCATGAGGATCAAATGAGAACATATGCAAAGCAATTTTCTAACTAAAGTTCCACATAATTGTGAATTGTTGTTAAAATGCCATTTTTGCTTTCCTAATAGTGATTTTGGGTGATTCCTTAGATGAGCTCAAAATTAATATAACAGTGTTACTGTTTATTTTACTCTGTCAATAGGCTCCCAAATTTCAGCAATTTCCTAGTGTTTCATGTTTAATCCTCTATTAGTTTCATTAACATAGGTTCACATTCTGCATTAGACTATAAATTCCAAGAAAGAAGAGACTATCTATATGAGTTTAGATAGCAGTTTCATAAATTCATGACACTTGGAAAAAGCTACTTGATAATGATAAATACTGTGAAATTTTAAAGTATTAAGAATATTTTTAAAGGATGCAAAAGACTGAAATGACAAGGCAGATTTTTGCATGAAAATATATCTTTTACAGACACTTAACAAATACGAAACCAGGAAGTTTGGTTAGCCTCATCCATCAGAGCAATGATAAAATTACTGAATTACAGCCCTTATTTTTCCTGTACTTTGTAGAATGATATTCAGTCAGGATACAAAATTTCCATGACAGATTCAACTAGCAAATGTCAACATCAAAGGTCATTTGGCCCTTTAAAGTATATTGAGAACTTGCTATGCCAGGAATGACTGCCTGTTTCCAATGTTTAAAAGCACATATTTTCATACTGTGAAAATGTATTTTTCATTTCAGTGCTAACAAAATCATTATTATGCAACTCAGAAACATAGGCCTGAAAAATACTGTTATATCTTGAAGTTTTTTTGTTTAAATAATCTCAATATCTATCATCAAGGTCAAAATTATTTATTTTTATTCAAGAATAACCAAAACTCCAAAGAGGCAATGGAACAAGCAGAAAACATTAACCAATCAGGATATGTAAATCCTCTTTCTTAAAACTCCTTATACTGAGAACTATTGGTGCTTAAAGACTATTTGAGAGGTATCAAATTCTAGACAATAATTCAAGTACAGGTACACATTTTTGGGTAACATGTGAATCCCAGGTATCCTCTGTAATGTAGTAGGTAGTCTTAGGAAGCAGAAATAGTATGATCTCTTCTTAGGGCATGTTAAACCGACCAGTGGACATTAAATTGGCTGCAAAATGTGATCATCAGTCTCATCTCAAGCCGCCATCTTCGATCCATCTCCCGGTCTTGTCTCATACATACAAAACTTGTAGAAAAGCTATTAACACTTGGTGTCTGCTCCCAGGAAACCAGAAAGAACCCCTCAAATACTTATGTGCCTTTTCTACTCCACAAAAGACTGACAATCACAGAATCTGAAGAGCCAGGAGGAATCTCAGCAGCTTAATCTAGTCCAATTCATAAGTAAAAGGATTAAAATATCCAATAAATGGTCATCTAACCTTTGCTTGAAGAACCTAATGGGGGTGGGAGACCATGGCAGTTAGTCTATTCTGCTTTCAGAAAGATTCAGTTAATAGGAAGATTTCTTGTCACTAACTCTACATTTTTGGGGGGCCGTTAGGTGGCCCAATGGATAGGTCTGGAGTTAGGAAGACCTGAGTTCAAATTCAGCCTCAGATACTTAACTAGCTGTGTGACCCCTGGGCAAGTCACTTAACCCTTTCTGCCACAGTTTCCTCATCTGTAAAGAGAGGTGGAGAAAGAAATGGCAAGTCATTCTAGTATCTCTGACTGAATAACAAATCCTAAATTTGCATCATTTGAAACTTGTACCTGTTGTTCTTGGTTCTGCCCTCTGGAGCCAAGCATATAGCTTCTCAAATATCTGAAAGGCATCTATTTTTGCCCTCCAAGTGTTCTCTTCTCCAGACTAAACATTCTCAGTTCCTTTGACCTATCCTCACATCATACAGACACCAAAATTCTTCATAGACACTAGGAGGCACAGTGGATACAGTTTGCTGGCTTTGAAGTCAGAAGACCTGAGTTCAAATCCTATTACAGACACTAGTTGTATGAACCTGCATGAGTCACTTAACCTGCTTCATTTTCTTTAACTATAAAATGGGGATAATAATAGCACCTACCTCCAAGGGTTGCTGTGAGGTTCAAAGGAGATATTTGTAAAGCACTTAAAACAGTGCTTTTCACATAGCAGGCAATTAACAAATACTTGTTTCCTTCCTTCCATCCAATCTGATTGCTCTCCTCTACAACTTACCATGTTTACTCCTAAACTGACACCCAGGAGTAAACACAATTTTCCAGTTCACATGTATATAACATACACGTGCAACCTGCTTAACCCAGAGCCTTAAAAGCAGAACTCTAGGGTGCTAGATTGCTCTTAACTATACTTCTCAGTCCTTTCTGGACTTTCTCTACTATGCCTCAGAAACTTCATCCTGAAAACTCACTCCTGCCCTAGAATTGACATTGCAAGTACCTCCACTTGGTACTTTCACTCCCTTTTCTTCTACCCTTTCCCCTTCTTTTCACCTCTTTCAGCTTCTTTTATGTGTTGTCTTCTCCCGTTAGAAAAACTTTGAGAACAAGGACTACTGACCATCTTTTTCTTTCTGTTTGTTTTTATTATTTCCAGTGCTTAGCTCAGTACCAGGCACATATTAAGCTCTTAATAAATGCTTTTTAACCGACTGTAATGTGTTAAGAACAATCACCTTGCATATATCACAGATAAGTCTTTACAATCTATGAATGATTACCTTAGACTCTTTCCTACTAATATTCTATATGTCAGAGTCTATCACATTTGTGCAATCCAATTTATAACCTTGTGGACTCACAGGTAATAGGACCAATCAGTAACTGATGAAATTTCATCTCCATTGCCTCCAGGAACCCCAATGAGTAAAGCTTAGGAACATATAAAAGATAGCAAAAATTATGAAAAGATAAAGATGGTATTCTTCATTGCCTAAGATGCATCATTAACATATACTCAAGAAAGAATGAAATGAAATACTGTAAATTTACTAGGTATTATTTTCATACTTCTGTTGAGTCATACTATCTGGATTTAGAGACAAAGAATATCAGTCTGCATCTTATTTCTGTTCCTTACTATTTGAGAGTAACTTCTCTCCTTCTTTGGGTCTCAGTTTTCTTGTATGTAATAACAACAGACTAGATCAGAGGTTCTCAAACTTTTGAGAGAGGTCTCAAGACCCCTTTAAACTCTGAAAATTATTGAGAACTCTCAAACGCTTTTGTTTACGTGGGTTATATCTACTGATGTTTACTTTATTAGAAATTAAGTTGATAAAAATTTAAAAGATTAATCCATTTAAAACAACAATAATAAATTCATTACATTTTAAAATAAATAACATTTTTATGAAAATAACTAAAAAGTTTTTAGTGAGAAAACAACATTGTTTTGCATATTTCTGCAAATCTCTTTGGTTTAATGTAAGATAGATGGATCTCATGTTTGTTCATACATTCAATTTGATGCGATACACAGTTAACTGGTTAAAACCTATGAAGTAAAATCTGGCCCCACAAAGATATGTTCTTTGAAAAGGGAGGAGTATTTTAAACTGCAAATAAATAATGCCTTAGTAGTATTATGAAAACAGTTTTGACTTCAAGGATTACCAGGGATCCTCAGCCTGCACTTTGACAACCACTAGATTGGATGATGTCAAACCTTTTAATCAAAATTAAATATCTCCTTATCCAATCTCCCAACACTATTTTTTAGATTGGCTAAAATGTTTATAGGAACTGCTGCCTGGTAACTATTATCATTTTATTTAAGTGTGGATAAATTTTAGGAGAAATATTTGTGTAAGCAAATCCCATTTCCAACAATGATTTTTCTAACATCAACAATCCTTTTCATTTGTGCATATATTGAAAGGCTTTATTTCATACTTAAGAAAATAATTTTCCAAATTTGTTTCTATTTTAACAAACTTATTTATTATGTGAACAAAGGTTTCTTCCTACCTTTTTCCCCTCCCCACTTCAAAGGAAATTGGGAGCACAATTTTCAGAGTGGACAAATGAGCAAGTGAAAGGTGATTACGTCCACAGATCACTGAAAATACAAAACTCTTGCAAAACTGAAAAGCATCATTTCTTTTTTATATTTAGTATTTTATTTTTCCCTAATTACATATAAAAACAATTTTCAACATTCATTTTTAAAACTGAGTTCCAAATTCTCTTCCTGCCTCCTTATTCCCCTCATTAAGAAGGCAAATAATTTGAGATAGGTTATTCTATGTGTAGTCATACCAAACATATTTCCATAGTAGTCATGTTATAAAAAAAAACAGACAAAATTAAAAACCCAAGAAAAATAAGTAAAGTTAAAAAAATTATGCTTTGATCTACATTCAGACTTCATCAGTTCTTTCTCTAGGGATAGAGAGCATTTGAAAAGAGTCATTTCAAAGGCAACAAACAAAAAATATTAATTTTGGGAACATGAATTTTTTTTGTAAAGGAGGAAAATTCTGTATGATTATAATACTGTAAACCTTCAAAAAAGTTTTAATTTGCAACAAATATTTCAAAATCATAGTATCTTTTTAAAAAAGTACCTTTAACGGGTATGTTGTTTTTTAGTAGCTTAAAATGAGAATTATCTGGCTTTGTAGAAAATTCTTTTTTAGTATCAATGAAATAACATGGATTTCCAGAATACCTCAATTTAGTAAGATTAATAAGATTATATTAATAAGATAACTGAAGCATATCAATTTACATACCTTTCAATACTGTTTAACTCCCATTGGACACAAATGAGTATCTTTACGAATACTATTTAGGGAGAGTCAATGGAACTGTAATTTCACCTGAGTGGAAAATTTATATTGTAGGAACTCCCTAAGGCTAAATAAGATAATATAGTATATTGATAGCATACATTATTAGTTCATTTTATCTACCTACCAATTAACCTCATTAAGAAAAAACAACTAATGATAAAACTAGACTAAGAATTTTTACATTAATAAGTCTCATGATTTTGGAAAGGGATGCAACAATGGTCACTATTAAAAAATTTTAACAAAATTATTCAAGATATTTCTATGCAGACATTTATGTACAATTCAAATCAATTTTAAGGGTGGATTTCTTATTTTTATATTAGATGTAATGCTCTCTTTTCATTATGTTAAAATAAAATAAAAATTAAATAAAATAAAATAAAGTTAAAATAAAAAAATTGTTAAAGACAACAAATAGGAACAACAAATAGTGTGTTGAAGTAGGAATTACATACAATATCCTTAATTTTACAGATGAGGAAACTAAGGCTGAGAGAGGTTAAGAGACTTGCCCAAGTTATTTATACCTAGTAAGTATCTGAGGTGGGGTATATTTATTTTTTAAACAGAGCCATTTCTTCGCTTTATTGTTTTTCTTTTTATCTTCCCTATTTCTTTGTTTTAAAGAAAGTCTAAATCCAACAAACTAGGTTGTTTCAGGATCTAACAAGATACTCTGTAAATTAGTTTCAGAACTGAAAGGCACCTTACAACTACATTAAGTACAAAAAAGGACATAAATGAACTGTTGGTTTCTACCAATGAAAATTAACAACTTACTGCCTAAACTTTTGTTTCACCATCAACTATTGCTGAGGTAGATTTAAACACACCTATTCTTAATTCCAAGTCCAGCATATTAAATGTAGCAGTGATCTATGCCATAACATAACAAGCTATGATTATTATATAGTATGGCTTAAAAAATATACCAGAATTCATACATTTCTATGGGCATTATTTTTTTTTGGCATGATAGCAATCTTATTTTGTATATTGCATTTTATGAGTTATTTTATAGTTTACTGTGTTAGGAAAAGTGCATGTTATCAGAATTAATCTTTTGTTACGAAGAACTATAAGCAGAAAAGTGTATTTTCAGCAATCTTTAGAGAAAGATCACAGTTTTTGGTGGTCATGGGAACTTAAACCCCCATTTCCCATAGGTCACTGAATCAACATTCACCTTTTTTTACTTTCACACCAATTTACAGGAATGTGTTACCCCCTACAAAAGGTGAGAATTGATTTTAAAGGTGGCTCTCCAGTACGACTATTCTGATGTTCAGTAAGTGTTTTCTTCTGACTGAAGGTTTTCTTACATACATTACACATTCACAAAGTTACTCTTTAGTATGAATATTCTGATGGCCATTAAGTGTTCTCTTCCATTTCTCTCCAGTATGAATTTTCTGATGTTCAGTAAGTCCTATCTTATGGCCAAAGGCCCTGCCAAATTCATTTCATTCATAAGGTTTCTCTCCAGTATGAATTCTCTGATGTTGAACAAGTACCGAGTTCCTCTGGAAGGCCATTCCACATTCATTGCATTCATAAAGTTTTTCCCCCATATGAGTTCTCAGATGGTAGGCAAATCCTGATTTGTATCTAAAGTCTTTTCCCCATTCATGACATTTATAAAGTTTACCTCCAGTATGAATTCTCTGATATCTAATAAGTCCTAACTTCTGCCTGTAGGGTTTCTCATATTTGTTACAGTAATATGGTTTCTCTCCCACATGAATTATTTGATGATCAGGTGTTATCTTCTGTATGAAGGCCTTTCCACATTGATTATACTTCTAAGGTTTCTCTCCAGAAAACATCTGCTGATGTTTTAGAAGTCCTTTTTTTCTGACTAAAAGCTTTTCCACGTTTGTTAACATTATCTGATCTTGAGTAATATTTATGCTACTGGAGAAGGTCTGACTACTTTTAGTACCTAAATGTACTTTCTCTCCAATATGTATACTACAATTTTCATTAAGATTTGAACTATAACTTAACAATTTCTCATGCTTATTATGCCTAGAAAACATCTTCTTTGAGCAATCTCCTTTATTTGGTTGTGAATACAATCTAACTCACCTTTGCTTTGTATCATATTGATGGAATAAACTGTTTCCAACAGATATTTTATGCTGTGGAAAAAAAAAATTTATTCTTTGGAAAAAGCCTCTATGATTTTTTTTTAATATGCATGGCCTCTTACTTGACTGGGAATCTTCATTTTTGGGGTTTGTAACATATCCAGAAAGATTCTCCTTGTTCTGCTGTTTTTTAAATAAGGCATCACATTCCCAGGCTTCACCAAATTTAAAGACATGGAGACCACTGACTTGGATTCTTGCTTGGAATGATTTTTCCACAACGAGACTCACCTTTGGAGCTAACTCCCTGGTTTCAGGTCTAGTGTCTCAATATGCTTTTCACTCACTCATCTGGACAGGTGCTTCTTGGGCCATACCCCTCTGACATCTAGACCACTTCCCCTCACTCCAACTGGTCAATTATATTTGGTCTGAACTGCTAGTCCCAGCCAGACCAGGTTCTAGTAGTTCTTCAGCATCACATCCCAGTAAAGCTCCTTCTGGGAGGGAGGCAGGTGCCTCCATTCCTCTTGGGTGAAGTCCACAGCCACTGATTCCTGGTAATCCTTGTCTCATGAATCATACACATCATCTTTCCATGTAGGAATGTAAACAAAACAGTTCAAGTTTATTAAGTCCCTTATGATTTCTCTTTCTTGTTTACTTTTTCATGCTTCTCTTGATTCTTGTGTTTGAAAGTCAGATTTTCTATTCAGCTCTGGTCTTTTCACTGAGAAAGCTTGAAAGTCCTCTATTTTGTTGAAAGTCCATATTTTGCCTTGGAGCATGATACTCAAGTTTTGCTGGGCAGGTGATTCTTGGTTTTAATCCTAGCTCCACTGACCTCTGGAATATCGTATTCCAAGCCTGCTAGATCCTGTGTTACCCTGATTGTTTTTCCACAATACTCAAATTGTTTCTTTCTGGCTGCTTGCAGTATTTTCTCCTTGACCTGGGAGCTCTGGAATTTGGCAACAATATTGCTAAGAGTTTTCTTTTTGGGATCTTTTTCAGGAGGCGATCGGTGGATTCTTTCAATTTCTATTTTACCCTCTGGCTCTAGAATATCAGGGTAGTTCTCCTTGAAAATTTCTTGAAAGATGATATCAAGGCTCTTTTTTTGATCATGGCTTTCAGGTAGTCCAATAATTTTTAAATTATCTCTCCTGGATCTATTCTCCAGGTCAGTGGTTTTTCCAATGAGATATTTCACATTGTCTTCCATTTTTCATTCCTCTGGTTCTGTTTGATAATATCTTGATTTCTCATAAAGTCATGTGGGCCACGCCAGGACAGACCAGACCTGGGGTCAGCCGGCTGGAAGATGCCTTAGGGCCATGAATCATTGAGCTGTGGCAGCTACCAGACTTCCTGACCCACAAATGCCAAAGAGCAGGTTAGTGGGAAACTGCGGGATCATGGTTAGAGCAGTCCAGCCCCATTCCAGGGGGTGGTAGAGGTGGTGCAGCGGTGGCAGTGGCAGCAGCAGGAAGCTCCTGAGGCTGCTTCCAGAGCTTCAGCGTCAGCTGTTTCCCAAGTCCCTGGCTCACACCGTGGGAGGACTCTAGCAGCAGATCAGAGTGGGAATGCAAGGAGCCCTTTGTGGGCACAAAGGGAGATTCCCTTGCTGTGCCCTGCTTGGATCTGGATTGCAGTCCTGGGGGGAGGAGGAGAGCTGCTGCAACAGAGTCTGCCCTGACGGTGGAGTAGAAGTAGCTCTGAAAACAGCAGCGCAGCCCCTCAAGCTTGGGACAAAGTACTCTCTACTCTACAAGCAGTCATACCCTGACAAAAAGCTTAAGGGTCAAGTAGTTGGCTGGGAACATGAACAGGCAGCAAAAATGGACTCAGACTCAAACTCAAGTTTCCTTTTTTTGGTGACAAAAAAGAGCAAAACAATCAATCAGAATACACGCCATCTTGGAATGGGGGGGAGGGTAGAAATGGGGAGAAAATTTCTCAAAATCTTGTGGAAATCAGTGTTGAAAACTAAAATATTAAATAAAAATGATAAAATTAAAAAAAACATTAGCACATTTTAAAATTGTTACAGTGAGATGCCATATGATGTGTAATAAAATTAAAGAAAACAAACAAACCCAGTATGTATTTGCTTTTTAGTCACTCATAACAAATTGATGCCACTTATTCATCATCATTCTTTTTATACCAGTAACAACAACAGAAAAAATTATGTTAGAATAAAAAATAGTGAAGTATTTTAGGATAAGTAAATTTACTATATATTGGCATAATGCTAAGTCTATATATTAAATTAGTTGTCAAATATCTTTGTCACAAACACATTTAAAAAAAGAAATTAGAAATACTTAATTGCTTAGAATGATAGACACATTTATTTCAGTACAAGAGACAGGGATTAGATCAGAGTTGTGATTTCAGAGACAGAGAACTTATAGATGAGTCTTAGACAGTTGCCAAGGGCAATGAGAAATTAAATGACTTGCCCTGGATATTACAGCCAGTATGTGTCAGAGGCTGGACTTGGTTTAGATAGGTCTTCCTGGCTACAAAAGTTGCTCTCTATCCAGTACATCAGGCTGCCTCCCTTGTTTCAAAATAAAAACCTACAGGATTGCTGTTTTCCATCCTGTGGTCTATTTTGAAAACACCAGATAGCTAAAATATTGGATATAATTTAAGTTGATGAGAAAAAAAAGCATTTCAACACCTGCAAAAATATTTCCCATTGAGCCTTTAAAGACCTTTACTGTTCTTGCGCCATGAAAATGAATGTTTACTTTAGCCCAGTAACATTGCAGGAGGTTAACAGAAGGAGAACAATATCTAAGGATCCCATTACACCCTTTTATTATGTCAGAAAGCTAAATTATTATGAGTTCTATAGTTTAGTAATTTCGATCTAATTCAGTACAAATAAACTGCAGGTAAAACAGACTCCTTTTTAATCTACTCAAGCTATGTAATATGCACATTAGAGACTTGAAGAGAAAACAAGACTAAAAAACAGAAAAATTAGTGATTGCTTTAGGATTTTTAATGCTGGAAAACTGCTCTTTTAAGAAAATATTTTGCATATACATATGTGTATATGCAACTCTTTAGGCATATACAATTATGTACACATGTAAATTCTACTTCATGTTGAATACTACTGATGGTGAACATGCTCTATGGAATGTGAAGCAACTTAGATGTGACTATCTTTTCTATCCTGTATACTAAGAACTATACTATGGATTTTAGCGAATCACGAATTTCTATGTCTGGTGTTATTTGGCTTTACCTTCCTTTTACAATTAAAATCTCTTAGACGCTCTTAGATGCACAATCATGTTTCTTCTCTGTGTCTATTCTGCAAATATATGTCTATGTTGAGATATTTAGAGTGGAAATGAACCTTGGCTATGTGAAATCAAATTTCTGCATGGCTTTGAGGCATATTTTCTTATCATATTTGGGGCTGGCCTATATCAGCTAACTAGCTCAATTTCTTGGGGATCTGGCATCATCCATTATTCCTATATGACTTGCCCAACAAAGGTGTAATGCAATGTGCACAACTCTAATGTTGGTGGACTAGATTTTGCTGAATAATTTAACCTAGCTATAATGTGTGGTAAGGCTCATGGATGATACTGATGAAATTTCTAATATACATCATTATAGTAAGGATCTTTTATAGAGATTTGCTACTGGCCATAATTTTGATCTGAGATTTTGTCATTTATTGAAAAATTCTATCATTAAAGTGCCCAAAGAAAATGTTTGCCTTAATCTGGTATTTTAATTTGGTTAAATGAGAGGATCATTGGACATAAAACCTCCTATACAGAGGGGGCCAAGCTGTGAAAAGTTTCAGGATTATGGCTGTATCATTATGAAATCAGAAAGATAATTTATAAATCTGGAGCAAAGCCATGCTCATATCCCTATCTCTAGCAGGTCATCAAAGTGAACAGACTCCTGGAACAATGTAGGTAAGGGAAGTCAGGAAGCTAGATATATAACTTTAAGATGAGGACTGGCTTAAAGTATGGATTACCTGGAATGTGGCATGAAGCTGGAACACCCAACAGGGTTGAATATAGCAAGGTAACTAGAGCCCTATCATTATCTTTCTCCCTGGGGCTCCCCTGCCTGCTGTACACAGTATGAACAACTGAAGGAGAGCTTTCTGTCCTCAGATGATCCCAACTGTTGAGTACGTTTTGCCACTGGTTCCACTGTGCTGTGGCAGTACACAGAAAACCCACTCCCTGTTCCATCTTAACGCATAGTGGATAAGAAAGAAAGGAGGTGCAAAGTTCAGAGAAGATTTAAGAAAAATTTGTTAAAAATTTGGATATTGGCAGGAGTCCAGAGTGAAGATTTCAATGCCACAGCAACTCCTGAGTGAGCAAATTCCCTCTATGAATGCAGGCTGGCATCTTATCTTTCTTAGGGACTTGGCCAGGGAACTGTGAGGTTAAGTGACTTACCCAGAAGGTGTCACAGGAGAGACCTAGACTGGGTCTTCATGGTTCCAAAGCCAGTTCTCTATTCACTATACAATACTACTCCCATAAAGAAGAGGCTAAAAATCAGAGTTATCAAAAAATAAAATGGTCTCAGTCAATAGGCAGGATGAGAAAATGAAGTTAAGCAGTCTTTTTAAGGGAGAAGCTAATTTCCAAAAGCTGAAAAACAAAACACATTGGGGCTAAACCCTAGTCCAAGAGTAGTCTTGACTAAAAGCAGACCTCATGTGTCATGTATATGGTATCTTCTTACTATATTATCATTTCATTTTGAGAGGAGGTAAAGAAACTGTTACTGAAGGGAGTCAAGAATTTACCATTTATCCCCAGGTATTTATTATCCTAAAAACCTAGGCTTAATCTCCTCCCACCTTGGGTATCTAAGAATATATAATGAGGCTTTCCATTATCATAATCTTGTGGATCAATGTTTCAATTAAATCATATTTCTCCATTTTAGGGCTAGAAGTTCTCATTTTCCTCCTTTTCCCATCTCTATGATTCGGTGTCAAAGACTGCCTAGGAAAATATGCCCTCACTCACATCCCCCTTAAGCCTCTCTGTCTCTGAATCTCTTTCCTTCTCTACTCTTCCCTTCCAATATGCCATCTGGAATCCCAAGTCTTCTTTCATACTCCTCCCATCTTCCTGCAATCATGGAAAGCTGGATCCTTCAGCAGACAATGTATGCCTGGCCTCAATCACCTGTCTCCCCTGGGCTCCCTCTGACCATATATTGGACCATTTGGAGTATCTTCTCTCCTGTGGTCTGTCTGGACCAAGAAGAAGAGAAACTCCTTGCTCCTCAATGCCACTTCTAGATGTGCACTCAACTGGCATCCTTAATTAACCTTTCCTTCTTTGAGGTTTACTCTACCCAATTATATTACTATATTCAGATCCTGGTTGAAATTATATTACCCCCATCCTGGACCATTCTCCTTTTTCTCAAGGACTTCCCCTTTAAGCTTTTGGTTCATTGTCTTCTACTCCACCTCAATCCTATTGATATCTTTTTAGACACATCAGAAAACAACAACTTGGGGCAGCTAGGTGATGCAGTGAGTAGAGCACTAGTCCTGGAATGAGGAGGACCTGAGTTCAAATCTGGCCTCAGACACTTGACACACTTACTGGCTGTGTGACCTTGGGTAAGTCACTTAACCCCAATTGCCCTGCCTTCCCCCCTCAAAACAAACAAACAAAAAACCCCAACAACTTACCCAATTCTTATTTCCTGCCTTAAAAACACTTCCCCTCTCCCTACCATCACCTCAAGCTGTCATTTCTCTTGCTCCCCTTTCACAGTCAAGTTCCCAGAAAGAGCTGCTGACTCTTATGGACTGAACATTTTCTACTCTTACTCACTTCTCAACTTCTTGCTTCCAACCTAATGACTCAAGTGCAATTTCATCTTCCAATAAAATATTTTAACTGCTAAATCCTCTGGTCTTGCTTCAGTCTGCACTCTCCTTGACTTCTCTGCAATATTTGATATTGAGTACTACTCCTTCTTCCCTTTTCCTAACAATATGCACTCAGTTTTCCTTCTACCAATCTAACGGTTTTCTCCATCTTTGGCATCATCCATGCTATGACTCCTCTCTGTGATCTCATCAACTTCCACAAGCTCAATGATTATTGTAATGCAGATGACTTCCAGACCTAATTTCTCCACTGAGCCTGAGGTCTCATATTTCCAACTTGTTTTTACATAGGCAGCCCAAACTCAACATGTCCAAAATTATCTTCCCCTTGTAAACCCGGCCCTCCTGCAAACTTTCCTATTTTTGTTGATGGTACCACTATTCTTCTAATTACCCAGGTTCACAACTTCAGCCATTCAGCATTCTTCCTTTACCTTCATCCTTCTCCCGAAAACTAAAGAGTTGCTAAACATTGTTGATTTTACCTCAACAAGAAAACCTGCATTTAAAGCTTATTTTATGAGCTGCCCCTTATGAAAAGATTTTCCTCATCTCCCTAGGTGTTAGTTTTCTTTCCTTTCTCTAATTATTATAAGAACATTCAGAATCTCTGAGATTTTGTGTGCATTTATAAAGTGAAATCAGAGATTACATGCACACCTTTCTTTGAGATACATTTTAACATCAAACTCATCAACAAAGATGACTTTCTATACATTTTTGAAGTTTAATAATCCTTTCAAGTATTGGAGTTTACGATAAAATATTTGGACAAAGGGTCATTTATAACATCCTCCAAAAAAAAAGGAACAGACTAAGTAGATACATCAATTACATCATTATTTTTTACATAAGGTACAAATACCTCAGAGAACCAAATATAACATCACAGAATAATCTTATGATTACATATCAATTTAAGGAAATTCACCTTTGTTCAGAAGCTATTAGAGAATCTCTTACTCCAGAATCAAAGCCTGCTATGAGATGACTAAAACATAGAAACCTTGATGTTATTTTCTGTACTACTATATTTGCTAAGCAGTAAAAATTTTTTGTATGGTTCTGCAAAGAGGCTCAAAATTATGTTAGGCTATAAAATGCCCATGGCTATGGTTGTATAGCAAGAATATCTTGTCGACAATAATCCTAAGATGCCACATTAACTGCCATAAGCAAAAGATCTTTATTTTTTAAAACAGAATAGAGATCACTGTAGCTATTTCTACTCTCTAGCATGATTATTTGCATGTTGTTTGAGATATCTCCTGACCATCAGATTACAGCAAAGCTATCTATACCACTAAAGGTACAGGCAAGTTTATATTAGGTATGTCATACCATGCCTGAAACCTAGCAGGTGCTTGACAGAATCAGAGAATAACAGACAGAGAGCTAGACGGGCTATTTCTTGGAAGACATCTCTTCTAACCTCTGCATCTTACAGATGAGGAAACTGAGTTTCATACAAGTGAAGAGAATTGCCCAAGGATACACAGGTAAGTATCACAGGTGGGATTTGAACTCAAGTCCTCTGACTGCAGAATCAATGTTCTTTCCACTATGTCAACCTATAAAGAGTCAAGAAATCATTATAGGATTCTTCAGGACATAACTAATACACTACATATCTTTGGAACTTTTATAGAAGTGACTGTGGTTATTTCATGATTGTGATATTTCAACAATTTATTTCTGTAATAGTACAGAACAATATTTACACTGTTGAAGGTTACATATATGAGATTCTAAGGAAAACTGACATTTTGATATCTATCTTCAGGCAATTAAAACAATAAAAACTTGTGAGAAAAATAAAGACTACTACCAATCAGCAAAGAAGGTAGTCAAGGTTTCTAATTTAATTTTTTTGGGAAAAAAAGTTTTTGTCAAGTAATACTCATAATATGGGGGCATTGCTAGACTGTTACCTGCTTTATTTTCCTCATTGATTGTATAATTAGAAATGATGCTTAGGAAGACTTAATGCTTGTAGACTATTTAAAAAAATAAAGAATCTTAGTTTGTAAAACATCTTTCCCAAAGTAATTCACCAAGGTAAATATATAATTAAGGACATACATAGGACAAAATAAATAGGAAAGTGTCATCATAATCAACAAGCATTTAAATCAAGAATCAATGATGAAAACGCATATTGACATTATCAACAGTAGAGTTTATAACACTACTAACAAATCTCACATAATAAAAACTTTTACAAAAGAGGAAAGTAAACTAGATAGAAGATAAGATTTTGTTATATTCTTCATTACAAGAATTTTATACCCTGAAGAGTCTAAGATATAGAAATAAGAGCTGGGATTAGACCGGTGGTTTCACTGATATAGGAACTCAAAGAGTCAATTCCCGCTACCAAAGGAGGGTGACACCTTTGCGGCGACTTATAGTATTAGAGAGTTGCCTAGAGCAGGAGTCAGAAAACCACTACAAAAATAAAGTTTTATTGTATTTTAAAATGTACAAACCATTCTTAGCTCACCAGTAAAACAACCAACCAAATAAGGAGAGGGCCAACCAAATCATAGTTTGCTGACCCCTAACCTAGAGCACTGAGAGTTTAAATGACTGGCCCAGGGTTATATAACCAGGATGAGTAGAAAAAAGGATCTTGAAGCCAGGTCTTTCTCACTTTAAGGAAAGATCTTTATCTATTATACCACAGCTGCCTCCCAGGTGTAATGCCTCAAAAATGCAATGTTTTCTAATTTGTGGCTCTCTCTGGGCCTACATCAAAGTTCCGCGATTTGAAATAACATTAATATTAAGTGAGCCTATTTTTGAAGCCAAAATTCCAGACGAATCAGGGGAAAAAAATTTTTCATATAGGCTAATACTCAAGTAAGAATGTTTTAGGCAATGGCAATGCCTAAAATAGTGCTTCACAAAAATTTTATGATGTTAACAAAAATACAAATGTTTATATGCTGAGAAAATTCCTATTTTTTCCGGGGGTAGGAGGTCTTCAATGCTTATTTTACATTTTTCATTAAATGGAAAATTCATTAAAAGTTTAATTCATACTAATAATAGTGACTAAAATATGCTTAAGGCAAAATAGCATTTCAAGTTCTCTAGACTTTTATTTGTAAGTTAGTGGAGTAGTCAGTCAAGCAATAATTGTGATCATAAATTTCACAGAGATATTCTCATTTGTTCTTCTGGTTGATAAAGAGAGGTGTAATACACTGTACTGCCAACTCTTCACCGTATGCTCCAGAGGACTGATGAATCAAAAATAAGTCGCAGTACTGAATTTTTAAGATTCCTTCTATTTCTTCCTTTCTAAGACTAATGCTATGTACACCAGGAAAGAAAAAAGGAAAAATTTCTATCCTCCATCAATTTTGATTTAATCAGCTAAAGAAGCTGTAAATGGAAGATATTAGACAGCAGTAACACAAAAACAAAACCTAGTTTGCTTTAACTAAATGGTAACTGTTAATTTCTTTATGTAACTATTAAGTGCAAAAAGCATTTTCTCACACAAAGAAGAAATAAGTGGTTAATGGATACTGAGGCGTACTTGCTCATATTTTTTAGCCTCATTATTGATGAAATTATGCTAAGACAGAAACAAAAACACAATCCCAAAACAAAACAAAAAAATAAACCCTGACAACAAAATAAGATATTATGTACTAATGTATCAGCTTTTAAATAGGATGAGCCTTCAAATGCCAGAGTATACAAAAGATACGTATGAAAAATAAATGACCCAAGAGACCAAGGTGCTTGCCCCTGTGTGGCCACTTAACGTATGATGTGAGCAAGTCAATTTCCCTCTCTGAGTCTGAGTTATATCACCTGCAAAATGAGGCTTGTGAAAGTTATATGATTACAGAGGAAAGAGCACTAGACTTAGAGTCAGCAAGAAGACAAGAGGACAAAGATTTGAATCCAGGACTCCTTTTCCTTACTACCTAATACTGTGATTTTTTACTCATTGCTCTGGTCCTCCATTTCCTTGTCAGTAAAATGAAAGAGGGAGACTAGAGATCTTAGTTTCCTTTAGCTCTTAAATCTACAATCTCGCTAACAAGATGATTTCTAAGGGCCCTTTCAGTCTGGACATTTTATTCCATATCACTGGGTAAGTTAACAGACTTAAGAAAAGTGCCTAGGTCTTCTAATAATGATTGGACATATATAGCACTTGAATGTTAGAAAAGTGCTTTACGTCAACTGGGAGATTTTTAAACCATCCAATGAACTAATGAATTAATGTAATTCTTTTCTAAACTGTTAAGAATAATTTCTTTTTTCAGTTTTAAGGTAATTAGAGAGAAAGGCAATTTAAGAATTCAAATGGAACTAAGAAAAAGGCACTGATATCTTAACAAACCTAAAATTGTTTTGTTTCAATTAAAAAAAAAAGATCTAGAAACTTCAAAAAGCAATATAAAAGAAAACCAAAAGAGTCAATATATTTTCTCCCTATATAGCAGCCATCTTACAACTATTGTATGTTTGTGCATTTACAACTAAAAAAAGTAAAAAAAAATTTCCTTACTTGTAAAAAGCTTGATGTCTGAGGATTCCATTTCTCTTCTGGTCTTCCATGCCATGTATTTAATATGCTTAAACAAACCTGAAGAAAGACAAAGCTTTAATGGGAAAATTGCAAGATGAAGCATATGAACAAAAACTGTCAATGCTAGAAGAGAAAAAAAAAACACTTTTGTGTTACATCAATCTTCTCTCTTCCAACCCTTAAGGGTAAGTGAGGATATTGAAAAGAATGGGCATTTTCAGGCTATGACAAATCTCTGCATGGTACTACAATTTCTTTTAACTAGAAAATGATTAAATACCTTTTGAAAAAATACTCTTAGAGGATGGAGAATTCTAAAGAATTTTTGGGATGGGAGGTTAGGAAGGAGGAGAAAAATGCTGGGTTATGTGGCCTTGTAGTACTTCTGAAAAGGATGAAGGTTCTATGATGAGTGAAAAAGGCAGGTAAAAACGGATAGATATGAAGGCTGCTTAGTGGCTAAATGTATCTTAGAATCATAGATGTAGAGCTGGAAGGGGGATTAGAGACCATTGAGTCTAAACCTATCCTTTCAGAGAAGAAAAGTGAAGCCCAGAGAAATTAAGTGACTTTCTGAAGGCAATACATAAAACAAGAAAAATACTCAGTGAATTCATCTTAAACATAAAGACAGCTCTGTAAGTATGTGTGCCTAAGTTTATCAAATTTGGAAAAACCAATACTATTTCCGGAAAAAATCCAGAATAAAGACTAGTAGATTTTGCTAAGTTCACATTGAATGAAGAAACTCAGCATATGGTTTACAGTGAGAGCATAACAAATACCACCATGTAAAAGGTCTTAAGCACCTTTAAACAGATTTTTATTACACCTGAGGAATAACTTTTTTGTTGGAACCTAACTCCCTTATTTCAAATGAAGATAAAGACAACACAACAAAAGATTAAAAATATACTTTTTCTCCTTACATTTAACTTTAGGAAAGGTACCCAATGTTGCATAACAAAGCCAAGGAATAATCACAAGCTTGTAAGTGAAATTGGCTTGCTTTATATTGCACTGGAGAAACTATCTAGAATTACATGAAAGGAAAAGACTGACTGGAGTGTGGTGAGGAGAGAGGCAGTCATTAGCTGTGGCTATTACTATGTAACAGGTGGCAGTAGCCTCTAGATGATGTTGGTATCCTTAAATTTTTTGAAATGTAAGGCATGGGCTAGTGGAGGATTCCTTTAAGTTCTTGTGGCAGATGGCTTCCTGAAAAGGGGTGTCTTATGGCTAATTCACCAGTTGGCAGGGCCACTTACTTGCATATCTCCCCCACATGGGTTTCTATTCTTTGAATAATTGGTACACATACATAAGAGAAATCTTAAGGAATTCATACTTGCTCAATATGGTGAAATAATACAACTAAAATACGAATTTATGGTATCACTAACAAAAAATGTTTTAATACAATGAAAAAAAGTTTTAAAGTACATTACCTTGCCATCATTGTAAAGGTTTGGATTGAATCGCACACTATGGCCACCAGTAGTCTCCAGATTCACAAGTGGGGGTGAACTGGGATAGTCTTGTGGAAAGTAGACATCAAATTCAAAGCAGCCATTTGCATAAGGAGTATCTGCTGGGCCTGTGATTAGAACCTAAGACACAGAAAGGGGGAAAAAATCACACCAAGCAGGTTAAAATATTTTATATACTTGGAATTTTCTGTGTCAAAAATCAAAAGCACAATCTGGTACAAAATAAAGATAGCTTTCTTCAATCAACTAACCAACTTGCATTATTAAACACCTGGTATACTGTCTAAGGCATTGGGAATACTAAAGACAAAAAGTAAAAACAGCCTTATCCTCAAGAAGCTGACAATATAAAGTGGAAAACAAATATAGACAGACATATATTCAAAATAAATGAGTATTTTTTTTGTGGGGAGCGGGGTGGGAGGAAGGCACTAGGGATTCAGGTAAAGCTTTAGAAGATGGCACTAGTTCTTGATCTTAAAGGAAAATAGATTCTAAGAGCCACCTCTTAGAACTCCACAGTTGAGGAGGGAATACATTCCAGGCATGGGGGAAAGCCAATGCAAAGGAACAGAGACTAGAGACAGAATTTGGTATATTAGGCAGGCCCATGTGGCTGGATCTATAGAGTGTGTAATGAAGAGTGATGCCTAATTAGGGTAGAAAATAAAGTTGAGGCCAAGCTATGAAGAGTAATGAATGATAAACAACAGAGTTTATATTTAATCCTAGAGGTGAAATGAAGTGTTTTTAGTATGTTGAGTAGGGGAGTTACATGGTCAGACCGGTGCATCAGGAAAATCACTGACAATTGTGTGGAAGATGAATTGGGGAGAGACTTGCAAGCAAGGAGACCAATTAGAGGTAGTGAGGTAGTTGAGGTAAGAGGTGATAGAAGTCTCAACTGAGGTAGTGACAATGTGAGTGGTGAGAATGGGATGGGAAGATGAGTTGTGAGGACAGTAGTGATAAGATCCAGATGAACTGAGGTTATGAACATGGGAAACTAGAAAAATGGTGGTGCCCTCGACAGAAACAGGGAAACTAGAAAAAAGGGGCAACTTTGTGGGGAAAAAATATATTTACATTTGATATGTAGAATTTTAAATGCCCCATAAGCAGCTGGAGATGTATTCCTGTATCTCAGAACCGAAAAGATTGGGCCCTATCAATCTGACCGTCATTTTGACAGAGATAATAATCAAACCAATGGAATGGCTAATGAGCTCAGTACTTATGAGCACATAAAAGTTAGCTTAGGTGATACATCCCAACGTGAACCCAACGTGAAGAATGAAAAGCTATTCTGTACTTGGTTTCAGTAATTAGCCACCTGGCAAAGAGGAGCCTTTGTGACTGACTGCATAGCCAGAACTTGGATGTATTCAAATAGCACTAATTAGCCAAAGGTAGTCTCTTGGTATAGCCCTTTCTGACTTAGCTGGCACTACAGCAAGGAGGACTAGGAACTGAGCGCCACTGGGCAAGAGTCTGCAGTGGCTGTGAAGCCAATGATGCATGGTCTTACTTGGGCTTATGCCTCTGTTTTGTCTATTCTTTCCTGTTTTTAGGTGAATGAGATTGAATATAGCCATGACTTTATAAGCTTTGAAAGGCCGGGTGAGTAAGCCATTGGAAGTCTGGGAGCTGAAGTCTATGTGAGAATTTGCCAGAAGCCATGAGTTAAGTTGATCCAGTTCACAATAGCCAGTTCACAATAGCAGAGATATGAACTCATCCATCCAGACCAGGGGTAGGGAACATGCAACTACAGGATAAGGTCACATGTGGCCTTCTAGGTCCTTGGGTGCAGGCTTTTGGGGGAGTCCCAAGTTTTACAGAACAAATACTTTTATTAAGGGGACATGTTTTGTGAAGTTTGGACTCAGTCAAAGGGCCACGCTTAAGCACCTAGAGGGCAACATGTGGCCTTGAGGCCACAGGTACCCCACCCAATCCAGACCATACCAAATTGACTGATGAAATTGGTAGAACCAATGCTATGTAGAAAATGTGTTAAGTCTGAACCCATTCTTTCCAAAGACTGAAGTGTATAAGATATTTGGGGTGGGGAGATGTTCTATTTCTACTCTCCATATAGCTCTAAAGTAATATTCCACTGTAAAAATTAACAGATATTTTTTAGGTCACATGGAATTGGTAACCTAATCACTGAGAGTTAACAGTAGAGGCAAAAATACAGTAATGGGAGCATGAGTTGAAATTATTAGAAAAGAAGCACTGTGACCTCTCAGGGGTGCCTCTAGAACTCTCAGGGGGAGAGAGAGCCACTTGCAATTTAAGAGTCTAGAGACTGGCTATAAACATATTTGGTACGGGACTGCTGCTATGCTTGGGTAAAGCAGCATAAATATCCCACCTTATCCTTGATACATGCTGTATCTTAGGCTCCAGGACTCCTTCCTGTGTTGATAAACAGTTGTGATAACAGTTAATGAGGTCTTCATAAGAGATAATTAGGATCACTGTTTCAATCCAATGTAGGTCAATGAATTTACTTTGTTGCTCCTTGACCAAACATAGACTTATAACCCTTGGCATTAATCAAGGAAAAAAAAAATGTCCCTTGCTTTATAAAGCTCTAAGTGTTGCTAAATCATCACAAACTACAACAATAGGGGGAAAACACTTAAGAAATCCATAGATATTAATAATCCCTGTACTTTGGAAAAATTAGATGTCAAATTGAGAGATGGAATGGAATAGGAAGGAGGTGGTAAAAAGGCTAAATCAAAATTGGCAGTGTTCTCCAATAGAATAAATTCCTTGGATCCAGAAGCAATTTCTTTTTTTCAAGGATAAGATCCCCTGAAATATTAAAACATTAGATCCTACTGGTTTATAGTGTTCATATAGCCTGATTAACCTAGACTCCATAGATCAAATCAACTAGCATTTATTAAGCCCCTATTATGTACCAGGCCATGTAGGCAAAAAACATTCTGTAATCACAAAGAGCTCACAGTTCAATAGGTGAAGACAATAGGCAAACAACTATGTAAAAAACAAGGTATATACAGGATAAATTTAGAAATACAGAGAGGGAGACAGAATGTGCATGTGTATGTGCAAGGTTTAATAAGTCTGTAAAGATAGGGCACCCATTATTACCGACTTTAAAAGGCAAATAGATGATTTTATATTTGATTCTGGAGGTAACAGGAAACATAATTCTTAGGTATTTTTAAAAAAGGTCCCTACTTTTTTTTTTTCTGGTGGGTGGATCAAGCGCCTAGAAGAAGTATTTTAGATGATGCAAAGAACATGTTGGAACTTTCTTCTTTTAGTTACTAGTCTTGGGTAATACTGACAAATGAGGGGTGTTGGCTTGAACCTAGAGATCCTTCAATTATTTCTTTACCATTCATTTTTAAAGGAAGTCAGTCTGTCACTACCTATTTTCATCTCAAACTACTTGTTTCTATCGCCATTGCATTATCAGTCTATAATAACTGCTCTAAGGTAATGAATCTAATGCCCTCAAAAAAATTGCCATTCTCTATGTCTACTTTGCAGCTTTGTGATTCTGTATACATTTTACATTTACTTATCTGTATACATGTCCCCCCCCCCCTTAGAAGCATGTAAGTTCCATTGGAAAGTGACTGTTTTTCTCTTTGTACCCCTAGTTCTTGGCATATAGTAAATGATTTAATAAATTTATTAATAAATGAATTTATGTTATTGAATATTCTGTGCTCACTTGCCTTCAAAGACCCACTTCTCCCTTTCGACAAAATACAACACCTACTCCTATTAACAATGCTAGAAAGTAAAGGCATAAACGGAATCTTTCTGAAAATTATAAATAGCATCTACCTAAAGCCATCAGCAAGCATTATATGTAATGGGGATAAGCTAGATGCATTCCCAATAAGATCTGGGGTGAAACAGGGATGTCCATTATCATCCCTGTTATTCAACTTGGTACTAGAAATGTTAGCTTTAGCATTAAGAGAAGAAAAAGAAATTGAAGGAATTAGAATAGGTAAAGAAGAAATTAAATTATTGCTTTTTGCAGATGATATGATGATTTACTTAAAGAATCCTAGAGAATTGAGTAAAAAACTACTTGAAATAATATAAAACATTAGTAAAGTTGCAGGATATAAAACAAACCCACATAAATCCTCGGCATTCCTATACATTACTAACAAAGCCCAACAGCTAGAGATAGAAAGAGAAATTCCATTTAAAGTTACCGTAGACAATATAAAATACTTGGGAGTCTACCTGCCAAGACAATTCCAGGGCCTATTTGAACACAATTACAGAACACTTCTCACACAAATAAAGTCAGATCTAAATAAATGGAATAACATCAGTTGCTCATGGTTAGGCAGAGCTAATGTAATAAAAATGACAATTTTACCTAAATTAATTTACTTATTCAATGCCATAACAATTGAACTACCAAAAAATTATTTTATAGAGCTGGATAAAATAATAACAAAATGCATCTGGAAGAACAAAAAGTCCAGAATATCAAGGGAATTAATGAAAAGACATGCTAAGGAAGGTGGCCTAGCCATACCAGATATTAAACTGTACTATAAAGAAGCAGTCATCAAAACTACCTGGTACTGGCTAAGAAACAGAGTGGTGGATCAGTGGAATAGGTTAGGTACACAAGACGCAGTAGTCAACGACTATAGCAATCTACTCTTTGATAAACCCAAAGAATCCAGCTTCTGGACTAAGAATTCACTATTTCACAAAAACTGCTGGGAAAATTGAAAAATGGTATGGCAGAAAGTGGACACAGGCCAATATCTTACACCATATATCAAAATAAAGTCAAAATGCGTTCATGATTTAGAAATAAAGGCTGATACTATAAGCAATTTGGGAGAGCAAGGAATAGTTTATCTGTCAGATTTATGGGAAAGGGAAGAATTCACGACCCAACAAGAGATAGAGAGCATTACAAAATGCAAAATGGATAATTTTGATTGTATTAAATTGAAAAGTTTTGTGTAAACAAAGCCAATGCAACAAAGATTAGTAGGACAAAATTGGGAGAAAATCTTTACAACCAGTGTCTCTGATAAAGGCTTCATATCTAAAATATACAGGGAACTGAGCCAAATTTATAGGAATACAAGTCATCCCCCAATTGAGAAATGGTCAAAGGATATGAACAGGCAGTTTTCAGAGGAAGAAATTAAAGATATCTATAGGCATATAAAAGAATGCTCTAAATCATTACTGATTAGAGAAATGCAAATCAAAACAACTCTTAGGTACCACACCTCTTCTGTCAGATTGGCTAACATGACAAAAACAGGAAAATGATAAATGCTGGAGAGGATGTGGGAAAATTGGAACATTAATACATTGCTGGTGGAGTTGTGAACAGATCCAGCCATTCTGGAGGGCAATTTGGAACTATGCCCAAAGGGCTATAAAAATGTTCATACCCTTTGACCCAGCAATACCTCCTAGGGCTATATCACAAAGAGATCACACAAGTGGGAAAAGGACCCGTATGTACAAAAATATTTATAGCAGCTCTTTTTTGGTAGCAAAGAATTGGAAATCAAGGGGATGCCCATCAATTGGGGAATGGCTAAACAAGCTGTGGTATATGAATGTAATGTAGTACTATCGTGCTATAAGAAATGGGGAAGATACGGACTTCATAATAACCTGGAAAGAACTACATGATATGATGCTGAGAGAGAGGAGCAGAACCAAGAGAACACTGTACACAACTGCAGACATATTGATTCTGTGATGACTAACTTTGACAGACTTGGCTCTTTGCAGCAATATGAGGCTCAAAGACAGCTCCAAAGGACTCATGATGGAAAGAGCTATCTACATCCAGAGAAAGAACTGTGGAGTCTGAATGCAGATTGAGGCAAACTATTTGCTCTCTTTTTTTTCTCTTCTTTTTTGGTTTTGTTTCTTCTTTCTCATGATTCATTCCATTGGTCATAATTCTTCTTTGCAACTTGACTATTGTGTAAATAAGTTTAATGCGAAGGTTTATGTAGGATCTATATCAGACTACATGCCATCTTGGGGGGGAGGGAAGAGAAGAAAATTTGAAACGCAAGAACATGTAGAACTGAGTGTTGTAAACTAAAAATAAAAAATCTAATTTTTTAAAAAAAGACCCACTTCTCCTAGCATTTCTAAACTTCTTCCTTGGATCCTCACTTTTAAAAAATAAAAAACCTAATCTCCTAAGATAAGGGTATTTCTCAAGTGTTTGCTATTGGTGCTCTTCTCATTTCTCTATACTCTCTCCTTTGGCAATATCATTCAAAAATATGGATTTCCTCCTATTTCTGTCTCCAAATGTTTACTGCCTTACCTAGATGTCCCACAACTCAACATATGCAAAAGCACAGGCACCAAAATTCACCCTATTTCACATGTTTATAACTTTGAGCTTACCTTTGACCCTTGTTCCTCTGTCATTTATCATTTAATCCACTTCCACAGTGCTTCTCTCTGGCTCATCCCTCTATTCCCCCACAATGCCATTCTAGTACGGACCCTCATTATAACCCACCTCTACTACTACAGCCTCCAAAAAGATCACAAGATCACAGATTAGGGCTACAAGAGGCCTCAGAAATCATCTAATTTAATCGTTCATGATCAAGATTAGGGAACTGAAGGAACCAAGTTCCCTCAGATAGTAAATAATAGAGATGGGATTCAAACTCAGGTCTTGTTACCCAAAGCAGAGCATTTTTCTCCCTGGAGCACAATAATTCAACACTTGCTTTTCATAATCCATTCTTCAGAAAGATGCCAAAGCAATCTTTATTATGAATAGATCTAATTTTGCCAATCTTGTGCTTGAAAATTTTCACTATCTCCCCACTGCTCATGAAGTAATATTTAAAATTTTCCGCCTATCATTCAAAGTTCTCTACAACAGTGGTGTCAAACTCAAATAGAAACTATTCTATATGTAACTCTACTCTATATGTAACTATATGTAACATATATAAACTCATCTATATGTAATGATTTCTGTGGACTGCATATTGATTTAATTTAAAAATGTGATATATGTATGCTTTATTATATTTTTAAATTTATTTTGTTAAATATTTTCCAATCAAATTTTAATCTGTTTTGGCAGCAGTCAGGAGCATTATGGGCCATGTGTGGCACCAGTATATCTTTCTAGCCTTATTGCATATTGTTCCTTGGTCCCCTCCCCCTGCTTGACTTAGACACAATGGGCTGATTACTGTTCTCTGAATACTTCTTGTGCTCTCATGCTTTTGCTCTTTCTTTTCATATGCCTGAGGTATTGGTCTTCTCTCCCTCTTTACTTACTGAATTCCTAGCCACATTTTAATGCCCTAGTCTAACATGAAAGCCTTCCCTAATATTCCTTGTTTGTGAAGTCACTAACAACCTCCCACCTTGGAGCAGCTAAAGCACTTGCTAATGGACTTGTTATGAATTTTTTTAAAGAAAAAATATTTATTTCCAAAAATTTATAAGAGGATCCCTAGCTTGTACTTTCTAATAAGTAATAAGGGGGATGGGAGGGAAAAAATAAAATATACTATATACCTTCATGATATCAAGTCGTTCTTCATCACAGCGCACAAAGACACTGGAAGATGATGAAAGAGGCAGTGATGTTGAAAGTGTCACAGCTTCCTGTGCAAGACGTCTGGCTCTTGCAGCACTATTTGCATCACTTGCATTCTTCACTTGTGACATGTAATGATAATTTACTTTAAAACCCAATTTTCCATCATCATCTTCAGAAACCATTTCAAATGTATCTGGGAAAGAAGAAAAAACAGCAGAAAAGGTGAAGCAATATACATTGTAAAATAAATCTCAGACTTAAAAATTTTGAAATTAGTAAACAATTATTAAAACACATGCAATGTCTAGTTCCCAATATTACAAATGATGCTACTCCAGAGTGCAACAGCAATGAATTATTAATGAGATTTAAAAACAATTAATGAAGCTATTTCATATTTTTTTTTTTGCTAGCTGCTGTAGCAGACAAAAAACTAGTACAAGATTCTTTTAGGATTATAATCCTAAAATCAAGATAAAATTTGGAGTAGCTAAACAATAATGCAAAGTGGCATGTGATTAAATGCCAAGCTAATTAGCCAAGGCAAAAAAAAATACTATGAGTTTAAAGAAGGAGAAATTAATAACTTTTCCTGACATCTGTTAATTTTGTGATTACTTTGCCTAAAAATTTGGATGCCACTATTTCTGCCCTGAAACCATCATTAATCTGTCATGGTTATAATCTCGGTATTAAACTATTTCTCTTTGTTACAAAGAATACAATTACAGATTAAAGGATAACATGAAATGACTGATGCAAAACAGATCATATCAATGAAAGCAATCTAGGGGAAACAAATAGAAACAGTATAAAAGACATAAATAATAGTTGTAGCCCATAGTGCCTTTCCAAAATTGTTAAAATGAAAATGACTAATTCTATATGAGCTCTGAGAAGTGAAAATGACTCTTCACTGGGTAGTCATAATCAATGTATAATATTACTGAGGCTGCATACAGCAGGAATGTTTCACAGACTAAGAGTTAGAGCCAGAAGGATCTAGTAATATATATGTAAATATATAAGTAATCTAGCCTATAATTGTCATTATTTTTTTGTATTTTAAGAATAATTTGAGATGGAAATCTGTCTCCCTCTCTTTAGTACTGAGTGAGACACAATTGTAACAAAGATTAAAAATAGAAAGTGGGGTGGGGTTGGGAAAGGAACTCAGCAAATTCAAACAGCACAAATGAGTTGGACAGTATGTGCAGTATGTCATACCCTTCCACCTCCATAGGAGAGAGGCGTATTTTCTTCACTCTTCTCTGGTGTCAGAATTAGCACTTATAATTACAAAGCCTTAGGGTTGTTTTTTAGTTCTTCCTATTTAAATTGTTTTGATTATGTATATTGTTTTCTTTGTTCTGTTAATTTCACTCTGCTATCTTACCATTTTTCTCCAAATTCTTCATATCACTTCATATTCCATTTCATGTATGATTATTTACAATTTGTTTACAGCCATATGCTAATTGTGAGTATCTAGTTTGTTTCCAATTATGCTGTATATGAGACCTTCCTTTACATCTCTGACCTCCTTGGGGTATAATATAGTGGTTTCTCCAAGTCAAAGTGAATGGTCATTTTAGTAATTTTTAAGCCTAATTTCAAGTGCTTTCCCAAATGCTAACCATGGTATTCTAAAGTGGAGACAGCAGAGGTTTGACGGGTTAAATGCCCAAGGTCATTCAGGTGGATGTCTTGGGACTGGAGTTCAGGTGCTCTGACAATACCCAGTATTTGGATAGTTAAATGGAGGACTCTGGATTTGAAATCCACTGATCTTTCCACTGTATCACAGGAAATGAAAAATAAACTTAAACAATTAGAATTTTATGGAAGAACTGACATTAATTCATCTTCTAAAAAAGATCAACCCAAAGAAACACAGTTACTAAAAAATTATGGTAAAAATCATTTTCAGAAATCTTTGCAAATTACAAAAAGCTTTAGAAAATACAAAGTTTATTCAGTATAATAATGGAAAAAAGATCCCATAAAAATAAAGGTAAAAACTATTTGGTCCTTGGTATAACCTCTGGAGGTAATGGGCATCTCTGGTTTTGAAGTAACCAGCTGAAAGGATCTGCTCATGAGCCTGTTCCTTTTTCTCTCTCTTATGCTGCACAAAGGTAAACTTGGAAAGTAATGGACACAGCCACAGAAGAAATATGCATATGCAAACACGTGCACATTTGAACACAGCCAAATTTACAATAAAAATATAACAGAGCTGCCTGTAGCTCTAAAATAGCTAAAAACTACTTAAGTTGTCTGCTGGTTCTGGTTTGTGTGAGGGAAGGTTGCAACAAAGCCACCTTGACCATGGACCTTCCACACTTTTTCTTTTACTACATATGGTGGTTTAATGTATTTGTGGTGAAATATATTTGTGGTCTTTGTGTTTATCAAATACTCTGCTACTGTATTTGCTTTCTTCTGCATTTTGTACTATATCCAGTTTCTTCCATTGACTAAGACCTCTATTTTTTAATCTGTACCAAACTTTTATTATAGTTTTGTATTATAGTCTGAGATTTGATATAGGCACCCACTTTGCCCTTTTTTCATTATGATCCTTGAGATACTGACCTTTTGTTTTTCAACATAAATTTCAATATTACTTTATCTAGCTCTATAAAATATTCCTTTGGTAGTCTGATGGATTAAAGCACTGAATAAGTAAATTAGCTCAGGTAATATTTTCACTTATTATTTTATTGGCTCAACCTGTATTAATATAGTTCCTAAATATATCTTGGTAGACTCCCAAATAGTTTATGGGCTTCTGTAACTATTCTGAATTAGAATGTTTCAGTAGCAATTTGTTTTTAGAAACTTTTTTTTCTGAGGTAGAAGGAATATAAGAAACACAGAGATGCATAAAGTAGGGAAATAATATAAATACTAAGCAATATGACAGCAAGTGATCAGAACAAATTAGGCATCTATGAATTTTGGGAGATAGAGTTTATAATGACTCTCTAGAAGTAGGAAAACTGTGAGGCTAATATCTGCTAAGCCAGAACAAGCTCAAGATCGTGGAAGAAACTGATGATGGCTAACGATAGTGGCTCATTGGACTAGGAATCAGGGGAGAAAGGCAGGCCAGCATCCAAGGTATCATCTCTAGGGGAATGGAAGGTAATTTAGTAAAAAAAGAGGCCCAAGACCATCCCGACCTCAGTCATGCTTTGTTTAGTTGTAGCAGGCAAGATTAAGAATTAGAGAGGGGGGATTTAATGGACAGTCTTTTTGTCACTTCTACCCAATGCTCCTGGTTCTAAGACTTTTGGGTGAGGGACAGAGTAAGTTTCAACCTCTTTCAGGCGACAGCCCTTCAAATCTACAAATGTAGTTTTCATGTCCCTCGTAAGACTTCTCCAAGCTAACCATCCCTAGCTCCTTGAATCACTCCTTAATATAGCAGGAACTTGAGGCTCTTGTCCATCAATCCTGCTATCCTCTGAAAGCAATTCATAATGTGAATATTCTTCCTAAATGATATTCTGGGGATTGAACAGAGTAGTCCAGTTGTGGTTTGACTAAGGTAGGGTACAGTGATACTATTAATACCTTACTGCTGACAGTTATACTTCTTTTTGAATTCCCTCTTTATCTTGAGCTTTCAGAAACTTTGGCAGCTCAGTGGTGCAGTGGATAGAGTGCTGGACCTGGAGTTAGGGAGTCCTGAGTTCAATTCTAACCTTTGACCCTTGCTATGTGATTCTGGGCAAGTCACTTAGCCTCCATTTCCCTAGTTACTTCACCTACAGAATGGGAATCAAAGGAGATGATATTTGTAAAGAACTTAGCAGTGCCTGGCATGGAGTGAGTACTATCTAAATGCTATTATTGCTATTTCTTCAAGGCTCAGGTTATACCTTCTTTGCAAAGCCATGATTGAACACTCCAGTTGTCAACGCTCCCTCCTGCTTCTGCAGACACTGTATTATACTTATTTGTGAATGTGTAGTATCTACCCCAGTGCACTGTAAACTCTCTAAAGGCCTATCACTAGCGATTAGATAATTTTACAATCATATATCATACTGAATCTAACTATAATCTTAAGAATTTAACAGACCTCTCAACCATTTTTATATGCAACAAATAATTTTAAAAACAAATATTGAGATTTTAACTTACCAAACTGTAACTTTTTCATGACAGCTACATACTTTTCTTCAAGTGATCTTAATACTGACAAAGGTTTTGGTTTCACAGCAACCTTCTTGGAATACTCAGCCAGCTTCTTTTCTGTTATTTAATATTTTAAGAAAAATGATATCTGATTATGTATTTTGGTAAAATGATCACAATTGGAAAGACTTTGCTTTTACAGTCAAAGCTAATGGAGGATCATTACATCAATTCATCATTTACTTGCTTTATAATAGATTTTTATGTTTTGATAGTTACTGGCAAAGTATTCATTCCTTTCCATTTTAAACACATCTACAACAAGACTACATACTAATCTTAAATATAAGCCCTTACTGATTTTTTAAATGAATTATCAGAAAAAGTAACAACAAAATCAAACTTTTCTGGAGGTTAATATATATATATATATATAATATATATAAAAAAAGTTAATCTAAACAATTTAAGATCTTTCTCCACTGAATAAACTTCTTGTTTTAATCAAGGATTCATGTATAAAGATGATCAGATTTTTGGTATATGATTTTCACTCACTCAATTTTCTGACAGTAGCCATATCATATTGATATAAAATTCTGAAATAAGGTACTATCTATAATACATAAAAAAAAACTGGTTTGGGAACAACTCAGGTTTTCAGTAAACCAAACATATTCAAAATTAATCAGTTAATAGAATATTAGAAGGTTATATATGCAATGGATTATTTTACCTTGATTTGCTTGCCGTAAACTGGTGGTAGCTGCATAAACTATTTCAGCTGTTTTTTGAATATCTGGTACCAAAAGAGTGAGTCCTTCAGGTTCTTGATCAGATGCATCTGGTTTTACTCCTGTTTTAGCTTTATCCTTTTTAGATCTGTATTTTTCAAAAGGATATGTAAAGAAAAATATGATTGTAGGGCTTAAACATAACAACCAACAGCAAAACTATCACTACTATTAAAATAAAAATGAAAATTTTGCATTTCACTTAACATGAAATCAGTCTAATGTACACTATGAGAGGCCTTTAATATGAAATTATTCAGTTAAGGTTAATTAAAAATGTATAAGGAAATTTTTTTCTCCAAATTAAAAACACTGACAACAGGCAATATTCTTATGTGTCATCTTAAAATTACTCAGATAGATGTCATGATGGTTTTTCCCATAGTTTTGCATCATTAGAGTAAATGAAGTTCTAACCTGTAAGCATGGTTAAAAAAAAAAACCAACCAACCAACAAAAGACAAAACTCTACCATGTTTGAGTATTTTCTAATACTACTACTACCACCATGTCAGTGGCACAATACCATAATTTAACCTAAATTCAGGGAATTTAGAGGGAGTAACTACAAATTCAATAGTTTAGAAGGGTTTTTCAGTCCAACTGAAATTTAACTATGCTCGAATACATGTATTTATATAACAAGGTTCATTTCAGCGAATCTTGTTATAAATAAAAATATTTTTATTAGAAAACACTTGCAATAATGTCAGAAACACCAAGGCAGTGAACAAAACAGAAGATGCACTTAATGTCAAATTCTGTTAAATAAGCAAGGAACCATAGCATGTGATTTTTCCATAATATCTATATCTAGAAAACTGAACTTTAATTTTAATATCACCACTGTTTAGTAATAATGCAGTTTAAAACATTTAAAAACATCTCACTGTAAGTTCACAATTAATACTGCAAACTATGCTTCCATTAACATTATTTTGTCATAAAACAAGTTCTCATAGTATTTTTCTAGCATAATCTGTATAAAGAAATCTACAAAAAGTATGTTTTGCTGATCTTCATATTTACATTCATGTTAAATTTCAAGTGAAGTTAATAATCTATCCCATCAATTTCTGATTTAGTTTTTATCATGTATTAATACAAAACACTGAAGAACATATAAATGATTATTTAATGCTTAAAATGTATACATGGTGATCCATGAACCCAATTAAATAAAATTATACCCAAGATAGAAGTTTATTAACAAAAGTACAGCTTATTTTTCCAGGTCAATATATTTTTCTTTATAATAGGGTGTTTGTTTAATTCAAACAACCGGGCATAATCATGACTAGATGATTGTCTAGATGAAGCCAGGAAACAGAGTAATTTTAACCAAATCAAATTACTCATTTTAAAATACAAACTCAAACAACTAAATAAAATTCTAAACAATGAATTTAATGTCAAATAAAATGAATCTTTTCTTGTAGAAAAAAAAAATAGGATTCTGCTGAAAGAGAGTCCAAATAATTGTAGGCATCTGAAAGATAACTAGGTGAGCCTTCATAGTTATCAATAGAGATGAATGGAATCCAAGGGCAATGAGGTCCAAAATATAAAAATGCATACAGTATACTTAGAACTGAATGGATGCGAAGTTTTCAGTGTGGTAAGTTTTCAGGATTGGTAGTTCAAGATGCCCTTGTTATGCTACTAAGGTAAAATGCTCCTCTGAACTACATGCTATTCATTTCACACATCTTCACCTCAGTCACCTGAACAAGTGGTAAAACCTAAGGTTGTACCATTGTCAAGGACTGAATAATATTTGTAATACTGAAATCTGAAAGGCCTCCCTTCTAGATTTACTTTTCATCCTCACTGTGACCTCTGTCCTTCCACTGACCCTGTCCTTCTTGCTCATTCAACCAATTGAATCTGCTTTTGCTTCACTTTTCTTTACAATCTTGACCCTATGGGTGACAAGTTCAACCCATCTTCCACACTTTTATCACTGTCCCTCTTGCCTTATCATCATGCATGCAATGCCAATCCTCAATTCTGGCTGATCCAGGGCATGGAAAAGCAGCATTGTTCTGATGTTAGAGGACCTAGATTCAGGTTCAAATTCTGCCATTTGTTACGAGTGTCATCATGGTTTAGTCACAACTTCTCTGACCTCAGTTTACTTATCTGTAAAATAAGGTTAGTGCTTTTTCATTTCTATATGTATGAAATCCCATAAACTAACTTCTTTACTTCTCTCATCTGTGTGAACACAGCTTAAGAAGTTATACAACCATGTTAGCTAGGTGCTCAGTGAATTCATGTTATCTAATCTCAATTAGATTCTCACTACTATGAAGTAATGCTTTATTGTTCTTTTACTGACTATATCATACTCTCACAATAGTTTCTATGCTCCAAACCTCCTGTCTCAATCTCTTTATGCTCTCACCCTTATATCTTCAGGAAATGACTTAACTAAGAAAAAGCTTTCAGTTGTGGGGTCTTTGATCTTACTTCCTACTCCCCATCTCAACAGCTATTCCTGTACTCTTCATTATATTTGTTCCAGTTTCTGAGGAAAAGGAAGCCCTTTTTGTAAAAGTTACCTCTTCTACTTGTGGCCTTGTTCTAAGTCTCTCCTGCCTCTTCTAGATGTTTGCCTCTTAAGTCCCTATCTCTTTTGAAAAGTTTTTGTTTTTAACTGGCTTCTTCCTGTTGCTTAAAAACAAGGCCATCTCTCCTTTATCTCTTAAAATAAAAGCTTTGCTCTATTCTGCCATTCCCTCGAACTATCACCTTTTATGTCTCGTTAAATTCAATGACAAAGTTTTAAGTAGAAAGAGTTGCTTATGCTTGCTGTATCCTTTTATTCACTAACCATTCACTTTTCAAATCCTCAGAACCAGGCTTCTAACCCAACCACTCCAATGAAACTGTTCTCAAAGTTACGTTATCTTTTAACTGATAATTACAATGCCCTTCCCTCAGTCCTCATATGCTCTTTGAGTTCTCTCTAACATAGAAAGATATCCTCACCTCTGCTTAACAGCCTACCCTTAACCTCCTGACTTTTGTGATAATGCTCTCTTCTGGTTTTCTTCTTCCCAGTTTGATAGTTCCTTCTCAGTTTCCTTTGGTGGATGATCACCTTCCATTCCTGGTTCTTTATGCATGAGTGTCCCCAAAGGTTCTGCCTTGGGTTCTCTTTTATTCTCTCCAAGTGACCTCATCAGATCCACAAATTCAATTATAATTTCTGTGCAGATTAACTCCAATCTTTGAGTCTCCCCTAATCTTCCATCTATAGAAATTCTAATGTGGATACAGTTTCATACAATCAGCTGCCCACTAGGTATCTCTAATAAGTCCAAAGTAGAGTTCACTTTCTTTCTTTCTTTCCTGCTAAACCTATCCCTCCTCCAAACTTTCCTGTCCCTGTCGAGGACGCTATTATTCTTCTATTCAACTAGATTCACAACCTCATTTTTTCTCTCCCTCATTCCTATATTCAGTTAGCATTCAAATGTTATCAAATCTATTTCCATACAACTGCTTACTTCTGTTCCCTTCTCTCCATATATATCACCCAGTTCAAGGCTTCTTAAAACTTTTTCCATTTGCAACCCCTTCAGTGCTTCTTCTTTTTGGGGGGAGCAGGGCAATTGGGGTTAAGTGACTTGCCCAAGATCACACAGCTTGTAAGTGTGTCAAGTGTCTGAGGCCAGATTTGAACTCAGGTCCTCCTGACTCCAGGGCTAGTGCTCTATTCACTGCGCCACCTAGCAGCCCCCCTTCAGTGCTTCTAAAACTATTTATGAACTGTTTAAACACAGTTTAAGATGTGCCACCCTAGCCACCTCTCTGGCATCACCTCTGTCTTGGAATAGCAACTAACTCATCTCCTTACATCCTGCTTCCCCACCCCCTCACCCCAATCCACACTCCACAAAGCTGTAAATCTTTCTAGGCATATCTATGTTATTTGTTGCTCAAAAAGTACTCTTGCTTCTGGGATAAAAAACAAACTCATCTGCTTGGCATTTAAAACTATCAGTAACCTGGATTCAAAATAGCCTTCCAACTTTTATTTTACAATATTGCTCTGCACAGACACTTCTTTCCAACCAGTCTTGTATTTGCAGAAGTCACCCTTCATCCCAATGACAGTCCTTTAGTTCCTTTAAGGTTCACCTCAGGTGTATTTTCTTCAATGAGATCTTCTCAGACACCATCACCTTTTCCCTGTTAATATATCTTCCTAGCTCTTAAATTGTCTTGTATTTATATTGTCTATGTGTATACTCTGCATACTATGTGTTCCTCTCTGCCAAATAGTGTGAGCTCCTTACAGGCAAGGACTGGTTTACTTTTCTTTGTATCCTCAGCCCAATGACTGCACATAACAAGTGCCTGAGCAATGATGTGTGGATGAATGTTTTCATTCTTTATCCTTTTGACCTCTCTGGAGCTTTTGGCATTCATTATTATAGGGCAGAGGAGTGGTATGGCACAGTGTATTGAGTGCTATATCTGGGGTCAAAATCCTACCTTAGGGGGCAGCTAGGTGGCGCAGTGAGTACAGCACCGGCCCTGGAGTCAGGAGGATCTGAGTTCAAATTCGGCCTCAGACACTTGACACATGTACTAGCTGTGTGACCTTGGGCAAGTCACTTAACCCCAATTGCCCTGCCAAAAAGCAAAAAAAAAAAAAATCCTATCTAAAACATTTATTAGCTGCGTGACTCTAGGCTAAACTTGTTGTTTGTCCTTTGTTTCATAAAGGACATTGCTGAGTGATGTTTTGACTTGCACGTGAACTGGATTTAAGTGAGACAGAATTCACAAAGTTGTCAGCCTTCCTCTCTTCCAGTGTCACTGAAGTCCGGTGGCAAGACAAAAGTCAAGATGACTCTTGATGGCCTGGGATGCAGTGGAAGACCTTAACATAATTAAATTAACCTAACTTCCTTCTGTCTCAGTTTTGATACTGGAGAAATTGGAACAATGCCTGTAGCATAATAAATCCATGAGGGTATAATGAGGATCAAATAAGATAATGTAAATGAGTCACAAAACCTTAAAGTTCTAGATACATTCCAGCCATATTATTATATGTCCATAATCTTGTGGTTATCTTCAGCTCTGTTGTTACCCACTAATATCCAGTTACCAAATGCCATCATTTTTACCTCTGTAACATCTCATATCTGTCCTTCACTTTGAATTCTTACTAACCCTAGTACTATCCTTCATTACCAGTTACCTGAAATATACAAATAGATTCATTAGAGGCCTTCCTATCACTATCTTCTCCTTTTTAATACCTCTTTCCAAATCTTTATTAAGCATGAATCTCTTGTAACTTCTTCATTAAAAACCTAAACAGACACACAAATCCCCCTCCCCAAATTCCTTATCTTCTGAGTAAAGTTTAAATTCCCATCTGCATTTAAGATTCTTCACAATGTGGCACTGACTTATCTTTATCTTATCTCATATTAGCACTCTAGTGAACTCAATATCCCAATGAAATGGATTATTCTTTGAGCAGAGAGGATGAAGTTTTCCCCATCTAAATGCTTTTCCCCAAAGAATACTCTACTTTCATCCTCTTTAACTATTGAATTCCTTCCTATTCTTTAAAGCCTTCTTCAAATACTATTTCCTCCAGGAGGTCATTTCTGATCCTCATTGTCTGTAATAATTTTTCCCTTTAGTCTTTGCTCAGTGGTTTGTTTTTTAATTCTTTTAAGGGATTCATCGTGTAGTGTTATCTGTCTTAGTACCTTTCATTCACCTATAAGCTCTATAGGGTCATGTTCTAAACTTTCTACATTTGCTGTACAGTTTGCCTAGCACATAGCTGGCACTTAATAAATGCTAACTATATGGTATGATTCAAGTACTACACGGAGAAGAGGGAAATTTTAAGCACGTTGAAGACAGGAGCTGTTTCATTTCTTTTTATCCAAGTGCTTGGCACAGCAACTATGTAATGCTTGTTGACTAATTGCTTAAGAACACACGATCTTTTCAGGGATTGAAAAAGGGGATTGTCTCTCAGGGATCTTGTCAAATCACATCAACCTCACCAGACAACCGCAACAAGAATTCTGATAGCACCTCATTATGTCTGGAAAGTTTGGTGGTATTAACCAATTGTTAGACAGGAGGTAAAAGTTGTTCCTAAATATCAGGACACTAGCAAGACCCAAACCAAAAGGTTGTTAAAGAGAAGGGAAGGAAAAATGTTACGATACTTATAACAGCACTATATGGAATCAGAAGATTTACGGAAATTATTAATCAAGTGGATCCACTGAACGCTGAAATAGATCCACTTCAAGAAAAATTATCTTACTAGGCAGAAGGAAGAATATTAAAGTAAGGCACTATTTTCAACATCTAGGGTGTTTTTCCCTTGAATAATCGTGTCTCTTTTTGGTTCAGGGGGAAGGGCTTAGATTTTGGTGGTCAACCACATTAGCACAGTATTATCATTACATTGACTCCTTTTAAAAAACATTCACAAGCAATTAACTAGACTTAATCCTGGTTCCTTCTGAGGGCCTTAGAACTTCTTGTTGCTGAATAAAACCAAAAATCTGGTCTAGAAAGACAACAGCTTATATAAACATTTTTAGACCATATATAATTGACACTCAGGTGATTATACAACGATCTAGTAATAAAAGAGTATGGTAGAGTCATAAAACTAGTATTTCACAAGAGTCCTTTACTAGATCCAAGTAAGAACAATTTTCACTTGAACACTTCTCCTTTGGATGTATACAGAAAAGAAAACCGATTAAACTCCAGATAGTATCTGTATATTGCTGACAGCAACCGGTCACTGACACTATTGTTATATGCAGTAGTGTCATATATATGTAAGTATATAAGTCACTGTCAACCCATATGTAGGCCCAGCTCATGAAAAAAGGCCATACCTTGGCTCATATCCTGAAGTCTGTGTGAAAAGCTATTTGGGTTCAAGGCACCTAGCTGGAAGTAGATCTTTGTGACAGACAATGGATCCAACATGGTAAAAGCAATCAGCGACGGCCGCTACCATGGTATCCGCTGCTTTGTGCATACGTTGAATCTGGTTGTGATCACTGCCCTGAAGAAATACGAGGAAGCAACTGAAGTGGCTATTGCACAAAACATCGGCAAACATTTCCACTATGCTGTGAATTCCACTAATCAGCTAACAAAGTAAGCAAAATATATAACCTGAACTAGGATATGAGCAAAATGGGCAAATATTTCCTTAAAAGAAAAAATGAAGTTCAATTGAATGAACTGGTTTGCCAATTAAAACAAATATTTATAAATCTCTGGATTACCCACAGTAGCTCTGGCTGGCTGGTTTGGTCAAAATTGGGAAGACATGTAAAAATACCTCAGCATTTAAAATTTCTTCTTCAATATACTAAAAATATCCATTTCTGAAGCATGGATAATATATAGAACCAATCATTTCAAGGCTGAACTCTTCAACAGAAGTCTATATAGTCACAAAGATAATATACAATTCTGCCATTGCATAAGCAACTTGAAAGCTACATGCTGAGATGTCTAGGTATAGAACTATTTAAAACAGGTAGAGGTTAAGAGAGACATTCTGGAGGTTCAAGAGAGTAAACGTCTTATGATTATCTTCAAATTGAAAAAATGAACACAAAATTCCAATTACTTCCACATTCTTGAACCGTATGCAATAAAGCAAAAAAATTTAAGAAGCAACTCACTAAAAGTGGGTACAGATTTACAGACACTTACTTTGGAGAATCTACATATATTTTCTTATCAATTACAAAAGATTTGAGTATATGCCTATGAAAAGTTTAGTGAATAGCAGAGGAAACCTCCTAGAAGAAGTTTCTTTTAAACTTGGCATCTGTAAGCATATTTCCTAATAACTTTATTTCAATATAATTAGTTTCCTCTGTAATTCTATGAGTTAAAAACAGTTCTGAGGAGGGGTTCATAAACCTCATGAAAATGCCAAAAAAGATCGATGACACAAAAATAGTTAATAAACCCCTGTCTTAGAAGTAAACGTTTCAGTTTTAGTATAGTCTTGTTTCACTTAATGATTATTTTAGTTATTTACTTGAATTCACTGTTAAGAATCATGAAGGGCTAGATTTCATTTCTGTCCTAAATGAACAGAGGATCAAATAAAAAAGTCACCCTGGTTGGAACGCATAAAGATAAGAGGTGGAAGAAATAAACCATTACATAATTTAAAAGAAGTCTTTCAGTAAAAAAAGGTAAGTTTCCAATAATATAAAAACAAGACTATTCTATATAGATTCTTAGAACAGAAAGGATGTTCAGAATAGAGAAACTTTCATGAGACATGATAAAAGTGGTAGATAACAAATTGGTAACTCTTGTTGCTAATAACATAAGTAAAAAAATTATGAGTGACTCCCAGTATCCAATGGAAATTTGGGTTAGAAGGCAGAGCTTCCTATATAGTACGGTATAAGGGGATCTTTTAACTACAAATCTGTACTCTAATGCTTTGCTATGGGTATAAATTTTCATCACTATATTAATCTCTTGGTTGAGTACCATTTAAAGATGACCAACGTAAAAATACAAACATTCTGGAGAGATAACGAGTTAAGATCCATTAAAGTAGATTACTTTATATATAAAAGTAACTCCTTGTCTGCTAATAGATAGAAGAACTGGATGGAAACTGGACTGGATTTAGGTACTGTCTTACAGTGGATAGTCTTAGCATGCTGGGGTGTAGCCTACATGTAACTTCCATTTCTGACACTAGTGGTATGAATGTGGACAAACCATTTCACATCGCCTGATCTTAGTTTCCCTGTGTGTATAAGGAGGATGTGGAATTAGATGACCTCTCAAGTCCCTTTCAGGTCGAGATCCAGGATCCCACACGACATGGTCTTAGTCATTATTCTCAAACCATTAATGGAACTAGTTTAAGGTTGTTTTTTTTTTAAGGATTTTGATTATGTAATATATCTGCTTGAGGGCAAAAGCAGTTTTGTTTTTGCGTTGTGTATATTTATACCTTTAAATATTTATTGAATTAAAAAAAGAAAATAAAGATTTATGCTTAATTAAGCTTTCATTGGATAAATATAAACTAGTAATAAATATCAAAAATAAGAAAAAAATCTGTTGAAAAATGTCACATTGATGGAAAGCATTTCTTTGACAAAAGTTTAGGAAATACATAAGGTCAATAAAACATTAAAAATTGGCTTTCAGTCAATGACTACACTAGATCTTTGGCCAATAACTTTTACAGAGCAAATCAAAGTACTTGAGGATTTCCTTAACTAGCAACAGAGAGTAAACTGTTCTGTCTTATTTAAATTTTTTATCTCCTGAAGGGTCAAGAATGTTCTATATAGTAGATTATTCAATTTTCAAAATGATGGTGCAACAAACCTTCCTTTTAAAATTTATTGCCATGGTCATCTACTCCATTATTTAACAATGGTTTCTTGATAGGAATGAAGCATTTACTTTAGCAAGAGTAATATGAACAAAAGTACTATAGGATCAAATTTCCCTCTTCTAAAAGTTGGGAACATTAAATCATTAAATATCTTACTTACTTACTGCACCATGGCCCTAGAAGCGACCCTAAGTTATCAAAAGCTAGGTTGGCATGGTCCAAAAACTCATACATCTCTGAGATAGAGACAAGGACTGAACCTACGATTTTTTTTTTTTTTTTTTTTTGCTACAGAGAGCTCCAGGTCACTAATTCAAAACATAGTAAGTGCCTACTATGTGCCAGGCACCACATCAGGCAGTGGGATACAAAGAAAGGCAAAAACATTCCTTGACTTCAAGAATTTGGAATCTAACTGGGGAGACAATATGCAACAAACAGAACAAACAAGCTACCAAGGCCTTTCAATACTTTCTCTGCAAACTACAATCTTAAAGGGTTGCCTGAGGGCACAGAGAGCCTAAACCAAATTCAAAAGGTCTCCAATATAGGCCTTGTGATGTGTCAGCTCTACAAGGACCAGTCTACCTAATCTCAATAAGCTCATTACTGGAGAGCTGTGTTATCAAATTATTATAATAGTCAAGTCACTTAAACCTCTCTAAGCCTCAATCTATAAAAAGATGGAGATTATATTAGATCATATTTAAGTTTCAATCCACCTGTAAATCGATGAACCTAAGTGATGCAGTTCTTATGAAGACTAAGCTTTGGAAGGGATATGATTTATAAAGATGAAATATCAACATCGATGAGAACAGGGAGCCATTGAAGTATAATCTATCTGAATGTTTTTGTAACAATTTTCTGGAGTCTTGATTTCACTTCTTTTAATCTACTTTACATATTTCTAGGGGGAAAAAGGACAAAGCCATCCCTCTGTATCTGTGTGCAGAGAGAGGTTACAAGCAACTGTAAGTATCTAGTGGGCCAATTGTTGAATAAATCTAAATCTATTCTTCAGCTGTTTAAGTAGCCAAATACTAATTAAGTTGTGATGCTTGCTGTTGATGAGGTTAAGATGCACAAGACTTTATTTACTTACTGATTGGCATATAGTAGATGTGTAATACAAGCTGGTTGTCCAGGAGGCAGTGTTTAAGTATAATATATAATTGAACTGGAGCTTGCCAGAATAAATCAGATAACCAAATATTATGTGTAAAATTAAGTGAAAGACACTACGCACTTGAGCAAGTCTATTTCTGCTACACAGAGGCTTTTTTGGTGCTATTTCATTTCTGAGGTCTCAGCTGTTGATAAGGTCAAGGTTGCCAGGCCAGAATTGTTTTTGTATATTTATTCCAAAGAGAGAAGGAAGAAGGTATTACTTATTGCCAGCACTTTCCTTTAATTCCTAAGAAATCTCTGAGTTTGGGAGTTATCGTGCTATTTTGAGGAGGCGGGGAATGGGGTTTGAGGATTATTAGAATCTTGACTATAGAATTTTTTGTAACCAACAAAACAAAGCACAGATACTACCAACAAGGAAATGATGGTCATTAGGTAGAATACTTCTAATTTCTTAAAACTAGTCTTAACACATACTTAGGAACATTTGATATGCCCAGGTCCAATTTAAGGAAACAAAGAGCTTACCACAAGACAAAAAAGTAAGCTTTCCTGAGGAGAGAGAGACATATAAAATGAAAGTGTGGTTAGGGAGAATAGACATAGGAATCGTTCACTTGGGGCCCCAAGAGGGAACAGGCCAAACTCTCCCCAATCAGTAAAATAGAGTGGGCTTTTATAGGGTTCTTTTCTGGGTCTAGTAGGAACAGGCATTGGAGGAAAGGAATGAAGATGGTGGAGTAGTAAGAAGAAATACAGTCAAGCTCTATTCCTCTACAAAGATTTATAAAATGCATCAGGACTTAGTCCTACCGGGAAATCCAAGAATAAATTTAATGTCATTTTATCCAGCCCAGGTCAGTGGACAGTGACTACGGGTTTTGGCTACAGACGTGCCACATACAGCAGTCCAGCAAATAGCAAGGCTGTATGCAAAAAGGGGTTCAAGACTGACAAAAGGGACCCTGATCTTATAAGAATAGGTACTAACTGGCAGCTCTTTCTGTTTACTATCTGGTTTTGGGTCACAAATCCAGGTCAGACTTAGGAGGGGACCTGACCCTAGAGATGAGGTTCTAGGATGAGGAGAGATTAAAGGCTACAGGCTATGAATTGGGCAAAGAGTAAGTTCAGAATCAAAAAAAATCTGTGTGGTTTAAATAATCTTTCCACAGGAGGGGACAGAGTCTCATTTACAGCCTCCAGACTAATCTGAAGCCTGCAATGGAATAACCAGGGTAGGAATCCCAGACCAAAGGGGAACGTGCTGTTCTTTCACCATGAATTTGCAGAACTGGCTGATTATGGCAGCCACAGACTAAAGGATCTCATTATGCAGATTTACTTACAATTAAGTAATACAATACAATTAAGTAATTTCTGAAATATTCCCATGATGATCAATTGCTTCTAAAAGCTAAAAATATGCTGTTCTACACACACACACAGACACACACACAGACCCCCCCCACCCCCCAAGGCTCATCAACTTAGAAGATGCTTCCAACTATGCACATCAAAACTCATCTATGTCTGCTTTGCTTGTATGACTCCTTCCATGTTGTCTCATAATTTCAACTCAGGGGGATCATCCAAAGCGCTAAAGGTGCCTTTGATTCCTCCTGACACAATAAAGATACCACTTGAGGTGTCCACTATATAAATGCTAAAATTTGAAGGAGCCAAAACAATCTGACATAGGACCATATTTTAAGGTTTTGTAATCTTAGGTCTCTAATCAAATTACAGAGGTACAGTATAGGAAGCCCTCCATATTCTCAGATTTGTGATTTGAAGTTTAAAATCTCCACATATTGCAAGCAAAGAGAACAGCCCCTCAATGTCTGTAAAGGTAAGGAAAAGGACTGGTGGATCACATACCTAACCAGACTATAGCAGTTCTCAAAAGTCTTGATTCAGTTTTAAGCTAAGACTTTTGGGACATTCTATATTCATTCCAATCATTTTACTCCTTGGTTGACTGAAGGTTAGGGGAAAAGGGTTGATTTAGGTTGGTTCAAAGTATTCACTCCTGCTTTTTAAAAGATTCACTGCAAAACCCCAATCAGATTTACTTAGGCTCAAGAGCTCTTTTTAAATATGCAAAACTTCCCAGTAGAAAAAAAAATCTTTGTTTCAAATATCCTGATAAAAATCTGATAGCCAAGATATACATACAATTTGCACAAAATTAACAAAGATATTCTCTTATATATAAATGTTCAAGAACATAAAGTTTTCAAGGGAAATGAGGTTATTATCAACAATCACATGAAAAAATGTTACCAATCACCGATGACGAAAAATAAAAATGAAAACAAACCTAACATTGTTGCCTAGGGCTTCTAAGGATGTCTGCTGAACAACTGAAAATTCTGGCTAAAACTCAACTTTGGTTTTGGTAATATATCAGAAGAAATTTGCAAAGTTGTAAACTACCACATTCCCCAACAACCCTAGATCATGTTTATCCACTGACTACCCAGTTCAACTAAACCTTTCTTTCCCATTTGTTCAAAGAGGAAAAGGAAGAGGCAAAAAGGATTGTCACCCCACCAAGAGATAAAGTACATGTGTTTCTCCCCCTTTCCCTATTTACATTTAACAGTATTGCCAGGATCTCCCTTTTGGCAGGCACCTTTAGGATTATTCCTGTCAAATCCAATCAATCTTGCACCAAGATTTTGAAAAATTCACAAACATTTTCTTTAGGCTTTCTCACATTTAGCAATACAACAAATGCTAACAAGATCAAATTCATTTTTAGGTCAACTTAGAAATCTTGTTAGGTTGTAAATAAGTAAATGGAAACAAAATATTTTACTCAAATCTAAAGGGAAAGTATACCGTGATCTCTATAGGGCATAACATTTAGAAAAACAAATCTATTGATGCAAATTATTAACTGTCCTACAACAGCCATAGACATCAAAAATTGTGAAGACAATGGCAGTTTCAGAAAGCGTGAGCATATTCTTAAAACTTTAGTACAGCAGAATCCTATCTACTATGCCCAGTTAGTAAGAATAAAAACTTTCTGATGTAGTCACATCATCAAATTCACATTGCATATTTCCATTATGATTTACCATATTCACTTAATTATAACTTGGCATAGGTAAACAATACCTGACTGAAAACTGTGGTGTTCATCTGTCTATGTCTTGACTGTTAACAGATGAGACAGAAGAGGATTAACTAGGCATGTTTAAAAAAAAAAACCTATTCCAAACACCGTTTCTATTATAGTGGCTGGTCTTTGCTTAACTCAATGTTACCAAAGTACTTAACTATATACATTTTGAATAACAGAAGAGCTCCTGAACTACCAAATATAATTAATTTTTAACTTAAAATGAATGGTATACACAGACAGAAGCAGGAATGTTGTGACATGTACAGGGGACAAAGTAGTTTAATGAAAAGATAATCAATGGAATGTCATAGGTAAGTTCCAGTAGCCACAATTTCCAATGCCAGGGGGCCTGAATGGGTGACAAGGAGTTTTCTAGCAAGTCTTTATTGGGACATGAGTTATCCAAAAGATTATAGAATGGGATTTGATTGTAGTAAGGTATTTTTGTTCCCTAAGACAATCTGAAAATTCTTACACCATAAAACAACATACAATGTAGAAAATCAATAACAGCTCACCTATATGTTAATTCCTCTAAGTCAACAAGCATTTATTAACTACTTACTATGTAGCAGGCAATGAATTTAGTACTAGGAATATAAAGAAAAGTAAAAAGTCACTCACCTTAAGGGATTCACATTTTAATAGGTACGAAAAAATGCAAATGACTACGTATATACAAGATGTATACAGGATACACTGAAGGTAATATTAGAGGCAAGGTACTAGTATTAAGGGAGAGAAGGAAAGTCTTTTACAGTATAAATTACTCTAAGAAAAAGACAACATGATCACCTCAAAAATAAGTTTCAATACTTCAAAGGTTTCTTTTATCTTAGAAAAAGACTTAAAGTTCAAGACTGTTTAAAATTAAATATAGTTTGGGGAAGAGAATGGTTAGGTAACCTCAACAAGGTTATGAATTCTAATGGTAACTTTCCCTTTAGATTTGAGTAAAATATTTTGCTTCCATTTACTTATTTACGACCTACCAAGACCCACCGTGAATGATTTATGTAGGACATAAAAAAAGAACTGTATAGAAGGAGGGCTGTTGTCTACATCAATGGAGGAAGAATTCCCATTTGTGGTATCATGGATCCAATTAAGTTCTGAAATAGGTTTGATCTACACAAAAGACAATTGTCTATAAGACGTATTCAAAATATGTGTGATTTTACAGAGCTCTGGATATGAAAATCACCAGCCATAATCACTATCTGGGGTTCTTATGAAGAGTCTGAGGATGACTGCTTCTATTTCTCAGACTGAATCAAAATAACATAGTCTCTCCATAGGCTGTTGCGGGGATGTGTGTGCTCCTCTCCCCGGCATCTAAATTTTTGAGCTTCCTTTAAAGATCAGCTTATGTATCACTTGCTACAATCAGTTTCTAGTCCATCCCCAGCAGCCTCTTAGTTCTGATGACAAAAATAATTCCAATGCAGGCAAAAAAATGGGAATGTTTTTATTATTTTGCAGGGGTTTTCTGCATTTACAAACAGCAAGTAAATGAATCCAAATAAAGTTACATAAAAACATAATTTGACTGCTAGAATTGATGTTTTGTTTACCTGTTTAATTCTGATAATGACATATTTTATTCGCTCAGTCTCTTTAGCAAAGGAGCTTACTCAGCTTCTTCATCAAGACTCATGGTTTTGTTTTTTTTTTGTTTTGGTTTCTTATTTAAGAAAAGGTTTTAAGGCTACAGAACAGATCTGCCTTATTTTTTAACACCCAAGAGCTCCAAATTCTACTATGGTAGGGCCTAGAGATGAAGCAGATAACTTATTTATACACCTTTCCTGAGAAGACACTGTTTTCTGACTCCAAATATTTTCAGTGGCTGTGTCCTGGAATAATCTCCCTCCTCATCTCTGCCTCACAGCTTCCCTCAAGTCCTGGGTAAAAATCCCTATTCCAGGAAGCCTTTTCTCATCTCTTTAAATTTTAGTACCTTTCCTCTGCTGATTATTTCAAATTTAACCTGTATATAGCCTGTTTGTAGAAACGGTTTCCCTGGTTTCTTCCCCATTAGACCGGGATTGTTTTACCATTCTTTGTATTCCCAGTTTATAGCACAGTGCTTAAGAAATTTTTATTGAGAGATTGATCCTATTTTCTTTCAATGAAACAATTCATGGAATCCTAAAGATCCATGAAAGAGAAAAATCAATGCCCTATTACAATTTTTAAAGGATATTAATTTTTGTCATTGTAGTTCTGTGAGATATCCCATCCCCACACCTAACCCAGTCCCTCCAAAGTATGATTTGGTTATAATGAAAAGATTCTTAGAAGTCAGTTCTGTGTGAAGGGGACTAGAAACGAATGAGATATAATCACCCATGAGTCATGGTGATGCACTAAACAGAGAAAATTACAAAATAATCCATAATTCTGGATAGCCCACAAATTTCTATTTAAATTGTAGGGGGGGGGAGGAGAAAGAAGTTGCTGAGAATTATGCAGTTTTAGACTAACTAAGCACATCAACAAATGAGTTAATGCACTATGGAACCACACAAATATAGAGGTTCTCTAAAGTCATAATTAAGTGGGGAAAAAAACCCAGATTCTCCTTGAAGGACACATAATTTCATTTAAAAAGTGGTCATTTTGCCTTGTACTGTACTCATGCTAAACATAGGCAAGGGGTACACCAAGAAAAAACTATGGCTTATATGTTAATCTTTGTTTGTCCTTTGTTTCAAAGAGGATCAATGACATCACAGGGTGATGTATTTGTTTTGTTAGTGAACTGGATTTAAGTGAGGCAGAGTTGAGCAGTCATCAGCCTCACTATCTCTTCCACAGTCTTCAAAGTCCAGTGGCAAAACAACGATACTTGCAAAGGTTGAAGAAAGGGGTCAATGTGTTACCAGTGACACTTGGTGGGATGAAAACTATGACTAGAATATAGTTTTGGAGGTGTAAAACTTACTCAAAATAAACAAGGTGGGCAATTCAGAGGGGCAGTAGCATTGCATATTAGGAAGTGATACTCATGTGAGAAAATAAAGGAAGCAAAGGTGGAGGAAGCATGGTGGAGTCCCAAAATGCCATTAGAACTTCAGGAAGAATAACTCATGCTAGACTAATCTTTCAATTTCCTTTGATGAAAGGCATACCAGACAAATAAATGCTATGACATATACATAGTTTACTGAGGTTTTAGCAAAATATGTTACAAATTCTCCTATGCTATTCCTGTAAAAAGAGAGCTGTGAACCAGATGAGTATGGAGAGGTGGGTTTAATAACCGACTGAATGGAGGGACTCAAATACTAATTATCAAAGGTTATACATACATCTAGGAGGTCTAAAGAGGAGGAGCTCGAAGATCTATGCCTAGCCCTGCGCTTTTTTATATTCTTATCAATGTCTTGGATTAAGAAATGTTATAGCACATTGTCTACCTTTCAGCCAATAGTGGATCCAAGTATGTGTAGAAGGTTTTTCTCCTATGTATCACTCCCCCTTGCGTACCCAACATCTACTCGCTTGGCATACACATGGTGAAAATACTGGGAAGAGAAGGAGTGTGTCATCCTGTGGTTCTGAAATTTTTATTTTTGCATATTCTGATCCATACTCTGTAATCTCCTCCCCTCACAGCTGCTGGTATAATTAAACAAACTTCTTGTTAAAAAAATTTATTTCTCAATATAGATCCTGACGGACATTATCTATCAACTCCCCACACATTCTCCTTTTTTCCTCAATGAATTCAACATCTGGCTGAATTCACCCAAACTATGCCTTCATACTAGGGAATTCAACATACATAAGAATGTTCTCTCAACTACTCTTTCAAATTCTTCACTCTACATATGATCAAATGTTTGTATGTATTCAATTTACATGGTCGTGAACTCTGAAATTCTTTTATCTCATTATATTATTCCTTTTCATATTGTATATTATTACATATTCCTTTTTCTTATGTCTTATGATGCCTGATCAGGTTTTTAATCCTCACTGTAACCTCCATTTCTTCCCCAGGCTTTCACCCCTGTACTGCCACACTGTCCTCCTTTCCCTATCTTGACTCTGGTGAACTAATTAAACTCTACATTAGCTACTATGAGTCCCCTGCCCTCTTGTTTTATTGTCAACCACATTTTGCTTACCAAACCCCAATAATCATCTGTCTTCTTTGCTTCTATGCATGAGCTGCTGACTGGATCTGTCATGTCATGCCAAGGTCAATCCCTCTATAGACATTCTCTCTCGTCTTCTCCAGCAGAGTACCTCTACTATCAAGCCCAGTTTCTCTTCTGTCTTCTCTTTCTCCCTACTACACTGGCTCTTTCTTAGCTGCCTACAAATAAACTTGTGTCTATTCCATCGTCAAAGAAATTCCTGGCTTGATCAGATCATTCCTGATACCTATTGTCCTAACATCTCCTGCCATTCTCAATAAATTCCTTAAGAAATCAATATACATTAAATACCTCCATTTCCTCTCCCTTTCTTCAAATCACTGCAATCTGGCATCATTTTTCCAACTGAAATTGCTTTCTCCAAAATTGCCAATGAGCCAAATCTAATGACTTTCCTGACCTTCCTATGGCACCTGACACTGTTGATCACTTTCTCCTTTTAGATATCTCCCTCTCTAGACTTTCATGACACTATTCTCTCCTGGTTATCCTGCTACCTATCAGACTGTTCCTTCTAAGACCCCTTTATTGAATCTTCATCCATAGCATGACTACTATTCACGATGTTCACCAAGATTCTGTACTGGGTCTTTTTTTCTCTATTTTACTTGGTAATCGCATCAGTTTCCATTGATTCAACTATCATTTCCATGTAGATTACTCTCAGAACTATAAATCCAGACCTACTTTTGCTCCTGAGTTCCAGTACCATATCACCAATTGCCTATTAGACATTTTCACCTAGATGTACCATAGACATCTTAAACTCAACATGTACAAAACATTATCTTTCCTTCCAAACAATCCTTTCTTTCCAGCTTTCCTATAACTGTCAAGGACATTTCCCTAGTCACCCAGGCTTATAAGCTCTCATTCTCAACTCCTTATTTTCATTCACCTCATACATCCAATTTCTTCCCAAATTTTATTATTTATACCTTGAAAACATCTTGCATACATCTATTTCATTCCACTCACAATCCACCTCTTAATCTCTCTGACTTCTTTCAAAACAATTCAAAGTCCACTTATTGCAAGAAGCCTTTTCAAGGTCTCCAACAGCTGATACCTTCTCCTTTGAGGTTATCTCATTTATTCTATATATATATATATATATGTATATATATGTATATATATATACATATATACATATATACATATATATACATATATATATATATATACATATATACATATATATGTATACCTAGTTGCTTACATGTGAACTCTCCCAATAGCATGCAACCTCCTTGAAGGCAGGGGATGTTTTGGCTTTCCTTTGTATTTCTAGCATTTAGCAGAGTGAATGGCACATAGTAAATGCTTAATAAATTTTTGTTGACTGAGTGGGTCAAATTTATTGTCTCTGTGACTCAACAGTCACTCTCTCAATGGCCACCAATTATATGTATATAAAAATTTCTTACTATCAAAATATAAGGTCCCTTCTCTCATTTTTGTTTTTTTATTGCCAACAATTAACAATTAAATGACTGGCACACTGTAAGAACTTAAATGCTTAATGTAATCATTCAGAAATCAAGGAGGGATGCCAAATACTGAATGACAAATTCAGGACAGAAAAAGATCTTGAAAATTCAGAACACTGGGCTAACTGCATTAAGATGAAATTTATAGCAACTAATGAAAAACATTTTCCACAACTACAAGAAAAGGAAGGTGTGGCCAGGCAACAGGTTTTTTTACTCTATTGAAGATCCTATTATTGCTGTTGTTTAGCCTTCATTTTTGAAGAAAACTACCAACATAAAGGTTTGATGTCTTGATTTGTGCGTGACTTGGATTTAAGTGAGGCAAAGCTGCACAAAGTCATTAGCCTCATTCTCTCTTCCAAAGTCACCAAAATCCAGAGGCAAGACAAAAGTCAAGATGACTGGCAAAGGCCCAGAATGCAGTAGATGGTTTTGTGTCTTCGATATCTGACCAAGTTCTAAGTGCTCCACAATGCTTCAGCTCCCTTCATGGCCGTTAGAACAAATTGTTCTCATCCACCATTCCACCAGGGGAAGTCTTCACACGTTTGGGGCAGACATCCTCACAACTTGCCGATGGGTTTGAGGCCTGTCAGTTACCCTCAACTTGGTTTAGACCATCTGCCGAGATGGTTTTGTCAGGGTGTGGCTGCTGCACATGCTACAGCTTCTTGGAGTCACAGATGAGAGTTGGGTGATGGTGGACATTTTTTCATATACAGACATATATAAACATATTTATGTATACACACATATGCAAAAAAATAATGTTGTGAAGGGAGAAATGTTAGGATTTGGAATAGATTAGATATGTAGGGTTAGTGAAGTAAGGAGTTGAGAACGTCATCTAGGCTCTAAGTCTGCGTGACTGGGAAGATAGTAATGCCTTTGATAGTAACAAGGAAGCTACAAGGAAGGAAAGGTTTGGACAGAAAAATCACTGTTTTGGACATGTGAAGTACGAGATGTCTAAGAAATGTCCAATTTGCCATGTCTAATAGGCGGTCGGTGATATGGGACTGGATGGAACTCAGGAGAGAGAGTAGCGCTGGATGTATAGTTCTGAGAATCATCTGCATGGAAATGATAGTTGAACTTTTAGAAGCTGATGAGATCAGCATAAAAGACATGAGAAGAATGAGACAGCACAGAGGAAAAAGAGAAGACGTCCTGGGTCAGAGACTTATGAATTATTTACTATAAGTGGGCATAATATGAATGCAAAATCAATAAAGGAGTCTCAGAAAGAGTGGACAGAGAAGAGAACCAGGAGAGAACAGTGGCACAAAACCTTGGTGAGGACAGAATATCCAGAAGGAAAAAGCAGATCAACACTATCAAACGTTGTAGGGAGGTCGAGAAGGATGAGGATGAAAAAAGGCCATTAGATTTAGTGGATAAGAGAGAATGGCTCCAGGAATTCAATACTTCTTTGATTATCAAAGTTAAGTGAAGAATAAAATAGGAATACATAAATGAGCCAAAGGGTATTTACTTGTCAAGTCCAAAATGAAGCAGGATTCCCTACTGATAGTGAGGTCCTCTAGATGCTCAAACTGCAGGAGAGTGCAGTTTTCTCAAGAGGATGCAAAACACACTGCCCTGACAATTCACCCTAAGCAGAGAAAAACTGATGAGGTTGCATATTTCTCCGTACAGCTATGTGGGTAGCACACCGAGTTACCCCAATGAAACATACACACACACACACGTCTTGAATTTGACCCACTGTGGGTATAGACTACAACATGTTACACCTAAGAAGGGTTACAAGAATGAAGGATCACAGATCCAGAGTTGGGAGGAAGGAATCCAAAGGCCATCTAGATTAACCCCATCTTTTTACAGATGAAGACTTGTCCAGTATCACAGCAGTAAGGGGCAGAGGGAGGATTTGAATCCAGGTCTTTTTACTCTAGAATGTGCACTCTTTCCACTATGTTATTCTCGCTATTATTTAAATATTAAAACGTCTATGCTGTTGCAAATTTTGAAGTATCTTGAAAATCCTGAATTGTATTAGTATAAAACTCACCATAATACAGCACAAAGTGGGAATACTGGGCAAAATTCACCCAATGTAGACACAGTATGTACAACTCTTAAAATTATATATACCCTATCTCTAATTGGCATAAACTAAAATCATTCTATTTTCAGATATAATTTTCAAAATACATATGACATTCAACTAACTTTAAGACACTATACTATTCTATTCCATGATTCTGATGATTCTCTAAGAAAATCACATATTTTTTATATCGCATATGGCCTCCACGGTACCACCATGACAAAAACTATTTTACATTTTACTTCAGTGTTGTTCCAATAACATGAACTCTGAGCCTTCCCAACCCCTAATCCTCATTTACCACATCCATTTAGTTAGGTTTACCTTTTGATTTCACCCTAATTTAGTACTTGGCATTCAGCCGATGAAAGGAGGATATCATGAAATCACCCTCAACCTACAAAACCAGGATTATCTGAGAAACTTTTTTCCCTGAAAGTAAAAACTAGTAAATAACTATTGTACATTCCTAGCAAGTGATTCTCTGTCACCACACATTTCACTTTGGTCTTTTTAGCTCCAGCTTGTTAGAAAAATAAGGCAGAAAACAGAGCAAATATGGGGGTGGGGTGTGGGGGTGGGAAGTGAAGCCAACTGGTAAGATGCCTTTTAAGAATATCAATGAAAAAGCAACAAATGACAATCATAATGGAACAAATTTTTTCTGGTAGTTTAAAACTGTTGTTAAGCCTGCTAATATTCTATTAAGTTGTAATTTTAATGAAATGTTAAGACCTGACTTAATGAGTAGATGATGAAAGAAAAGTACTGAGTAATTATTTAGAGAGTGCTCTTAAGCAGCTGATAAACAATTATCATCATCCAAGCTGAGCACACCTGAAGTATATCATGTGGTATCAACTTAACAGAAAAAAAGCAATAAAAAGATAATTCTTCCATGTATGACATAATTTAAGGGAAAAAACTGTTTAACACAGATATATGTATATATGGATCACTTCAAAGGCATGAACACATTAGTATACCTCAAACGATTAGTGTAGGTATCCACACATGTCTTCATTTTGGCTAACAATGTTCCAACTGAAGCTTGAGATTCAGATTGCTCCTCCTCCTCTTCGCCATTTTCTGTAGAGAGAGGCAACAATAGGGGCACCATAGATGTGCACGAAGCAATGGCACGGAGCAACTCCAGCAGAGCTCGGTAGAGGGGAACATGTCTGGCCATATCAAGAACTATAACAAGTGGGGGAAAAAAACTCAAGGTGAATACACATGCAGTATCAAAACAAGTTCAAAACAATGCTGCGTTTATCGCAATCTTCGAAGAACTGAAACACTTTCCTTTACTTACCTTCAGTAGCTGGTAACAGGTCATCATGATGTCAAAGCCTGTGTACTATATTTAAGGGTAAAAATATCTCTTACGTGTATCATTTGTGGATTAAGATAAAGATAATATACTGAAACCTACAGTCTGGATGATTAACTTTATAGATAAAGGGCATTTTCAGAACATTAAAAAACTATGGAATTACATCAATGAATAAAAAGTGCAACACAATTATGTAAAAAGAAGAAATGACCTCAGACTATCAAAAGACAAAGATAGCAAAACACAAAACAAAACACCCCACAAAACTATTTTTGAGGATACTGTTTCAAATAACTGCATTTTTTGTTAAAATTCATTATCTTTTTTCCATGTATAGGAGCACTGAGTATCATGTTAGATTCTTCTTTCCCTTAACATCCAGAGCCAACCACTTAGCAGGTTCTAGGAATTCTCTGTTGAACATCAAGTTGTCTTACCATTTCCTAATCCATCTAGGATGCCTGTTTTATTATTACTCTTCATAACTTCTAAAATCTATACATTTCATTTCCACAGAGACACTTCTAATTCAGACCCATATATCATACTTGGAATAATATTTCCCTGTCCAATAATGAATATCTCTGCTTCCAGTCTTGTTCCTCTCCCTCAGTTCTACCCCAAACATGCTACATGATTACACAATTAGATTAAAGGCCAATTTCCTTGGCTGTTTTTCAATACACACCTCTCCCACCTCCTTGTAAATCAACCTTTTCAGCCTATTTTCACAAGTACTCCATTATAAGCTTCTTGCTTTAGCCAAACTGTTCCCCAAAAGTGATCTGTGCTACATTTGTCCCTACAATGTCATTCACATAATTCCTTTTTTATGTTCTTTTTTGATTATCCAACCTTTAAAATTTGGCTTAAATTCCACATCTTTACTATGCCTTCCTGTACAATGCTAACCTGAATTGCCTTCTTTGTTTTCTAAATTGGCTATAGTAACTATTCATATAAGAATAACTGTCAACAAACCACATACTCCTCTGTGACAGGAGGCATGGTACAATGGAAGGAACACTGGCTATGAAGTTAAAGGAAACAATGTGAATCCTAAGTAACCCTGGACATGTCACTCCCCCTTCTTAGAGCTCAGTTTCCTCATCTACAAAATAAGGGGGTTGATTAGAGGATCCTTGCAGTCTCTTCCAACTCTAAACATAAGGTCTTCTGAGCTTACAGTTAGAGTGGTGAGGGAAGGGATGGTTCTTGAAGCCCTGGGACTCACCATGGGATAGTGGTGAGACTACTTTGGGGCTTGTTTTTTTTTTGTCTTTAAGTAAGGATACCAGTAGTGTTGACCTTAAATAGAAATGGATCTGCAGATTGTATTTGACTAAGAAAAGCATGAATTAACATGATCTATTGTGTACTGGATCTTTATTTTGTTAAACATTTCCCGTTATATTTTCATTTATTTTGTTTTATTGTTTTGGAGGGGAGAAGGCAGGACAACTGGGGTTAAGTGACTTGCCCAAGGTCACACAGCTAGTAAGTGTGTCAAGTGTCTGAGGTCAAATTTGAACTCAGGTCCTCCTGACTCCAGGGCCAGGGCACTACTCACTACTCACTGTCATCTAGCTGCCCCTCCCTTTATGTTTTAAAAAGGTTCTGGAGGCACACAGGTGAATGGGTCTGTGTGCAACACACCAGTTTGACACCACTGACATGGATGTTACACCCCCTCAATACTACACATAAAGGCAACTTATCACTTGAGAACAAGCCCTGGAGGAGATGGCTTCAGAGCTGTGTCAACTTTGGTAAGTCAGTGTCCTCTTTTACAAATATGGGTAATATCACATGTTCTCTGTAACTCAAGTAGCAATTAGGAATATCTCTGCCAGGAGTCACTACAACATAATTGTAGTCCTTTTTTAACAATTTGGAAATGTGAACCTACTACTGTTTACCAAAGGTCACAACTCCATAGGACATGGTAGTAACTTTATTACAAGAGAAAGGCCCATGAGGGAAAAATGCCACCTCTCACCCCCCACAACTAGCCTTGAATATCTATTGGTACTACAAAAAGGGGAAGTTTCATGGGAGGAGCAGAAAATAATCCCCGCCAAAATGGGAGTGGCAAGGAAGGAAGAAGGGAGCAGCAGGGGAGGGGGAGCAAGAGGGAGCAGGAAGTCCTGGATCAATGCAGGAGGACATTCTGCTTATCTGAAAGGGTCCCAGGTGCACAGTTTATCAGTCTGGAAAGACAGGCCAGAGCCAGGCTTATAGCTAACTTGGCTTCAAGGGCACTGAAAGTTTAATCAAATTTGCAGAAGATCACTGCTTATTATGTTAGTTTAGGGGGGCTTCATCTCTGGAAAATAGGGCAACTCAAGAAAACAAGTTCAGGGGGCCCCTCCACACTACTGTGGGTGAAAATTTCCTCTTTACTCCTAATCAAAGAACAATGTGAGAAAAGCAGCAGTGTGACATATATAAGATTTTATCCTTCAATTAAAACATATTTCTTATACCTCTTGTACTTTCTTCTCTTCCTCTACTTCTCCCCCACACTGAGAAGGCAAGAAATATAATACTATATACACATATATATGTGCATACACACATATGAACTATATATAGATTTTTAAAACAAAATTTCAACTTTGTCTATTTCAACACTGCTTTGATTAACTATGTCCCCAATTTTGAACTAAATTTTTGAACTAAAAAAAAAAAAAAAAAGATTCACAGACATTTCCCCTGCCCCTCCACAGTATCACTACGTACCCTCTTCCAATTCTCTTCCTTCCCCACCTTGTGTCAAATAGGTAGTTAGGCAAAACAAACGTACACACTGTGTCTGAAAATGTCTTATTCTCTTTGCCAAGGAGTGGGAAGCATAATTTACCATCAGTGTTTTGGAGTCACAATGGATCACTGCATTGATGATATTTTAGTATTCTTTGCACATGGAAAATGCTTAAATGCTTCATTCAGTCTTAGTTATTTTCCTTTAAAATGTTGTAGTCATTGTATCAATTGCTCTCCTGGTACTATTCACTGTTCCTGCTATCTGTGATTCTGTACCTTTTATCCTTTTTTACAGCATAATAATATTCCTTTATGTTTAAATACCATAATTTGTTATCCATTCTCCAAATAGGAACCCACTATGTTTCCAGTTCTTTGCTAAAACCGATTTGAGTCATTATAAATATTTTGGTACAGAAGAGTCTTCTCTCTCTGTCTCTCCTTCTCCCTCCCTCCCCCTTTTTTTGGAGTTTATGTCTGTTCTTAGTATTGCTAAGCTTAGCCTAATTTAGTAACTTTTGGTGTAAGGATAGAGTCACTGCCTTCCAAGCTGGTTGGCTCAGTTCATAGCTCCAACACTTCATGAGAATCCTAGTCTACCAGTTTTATCATAGCTTCTTCAACAATTATCTTTTTGCTGTTGTCATTTTGGTCAATTTGATGGGTAAAGGCTCTGTCTCGTGTTTGTGAGGCTTTTTTAAATCACGTGTAGACGTTTTCATTTATGCTGATTAAATTTCATTTTTATTAAATTTAACCTGATGTTCTAGAGTATATGAATTTTTTAGCCATATTATGTGCCATGAGCTGTATTAGGTTCTCGGGACGTAAAAACAGTAAGCAGTCTCTGCCCTCAAGGAACATATTTTCTAAGAGGGAAGAAAACATATATAGGCAAGTGGTAGCCAGGGAGATGCATTTTGGATTGGAAATAAGTCTCAGGTATGGGGAGGGGAAGTATAGGAGATTACACTGACACAGCCATTTCTAACAGCAAGTGGTAGAACATAGAAAGCAACGGGGCTGTTAGCTGGGGTATAAAATGATGGATGGCAGCAGTAGCCTAGAATTCATTGCTCCTTAAATTGTGGATTGTGACTCCATTGGGTCACAAAAAATTTGGGTACAATAAAAGGTTTCTGAATGAGCAACAATCAAAAATTAATTAAAAATCAAACACATAATGAATCTAAGGTGTTCCGGTAGAGCTTGCTCATGTTGCACTGCACAACTTCACTGGGCATGCCCTCAGGCCACAAAAAGCCAACTAACACTGTCAAAAAGATCCATCCAATAAAACAGAAACTAGGGGAAGAACAAGTGGGAAAAAAGTTTAAAAAGCCCTGGCCTAGATAGATCTAGCCATTTGCTACACTCACCAATGGGAGTGACAGGGAAGTAGCAGTCAAAATGGAGGGTAGGACTCAAAGAGGTTAGGCCCTTCAGGGCACAGCCTATCGAGAGTTTTTGGATCCAATGAGCTATCACTTCCAGCTTTGTGTTATTTTGATAAATAGTCAAAGGATATGAACAGGCAGTTTTCAGAAGAAGAAATCAAAGCTATCAATACTCACATGAAAAAATGCTTTAAGACATTACTGATTAAAGAAATGCAAATTAAACCACTTCACACCTATCAGATTGGCTATGATGACAGAAAAGGAAAACAACTAATTCGGGAGGTAATGTGGAAAAATGAAAAATGGGACATTAAATCACTGTAGGGAGACTTATGAGCTAGTCTAACCATTCTAGAGAACAATTTGGAACTACATTCAAAGGGTTATAAAACTGTGTATACACTTTGACCCAGCAATACCACTATATTGAACTCACAAAGAGATCAAAGAAAAGGGAAAAGGACCTATTTGTCGAAAAATTCTTGTAGCAGCTCTTTTTCTGGTGACAAAGAATTGGAAATCAAGGGAATGCCCATCAACTGGGGAATGGCTGAACAAGCTGTGGTATATGACTATGATGGAATACTATTGTGCTGTAAGAAATGATGAGCAGGGTGCCTTCAGAAATACCACAAAAGACTTATATAAACTGATACAAAGCAAAATGAACAGAACCAAGAAAACACTGTACACCTTAAGAGCAACACTGGAAGGATAATCAACTGTGAAAGCTATTCTGATCAATGCAATGATCCAAGACAATTCCCAAGGACGAGCAATGAACAATACTATCTACCTCCAGAGAGAGAAGTGATATTGTCTGCCTTCTCAATGGGTGAAGGAGGGGGCAGGGTTTGAAATACAAAGTGTTTTTTAAAAATGAATGCCCCCCCAAACAATCAATCAATTAAGGAGAGTTATAAACATCAAGCCTGTAAATCTGATATTTGCTTTTAATGTTCTAGGACCACAGGAAGTAGACCAAATATCTATCTTAGAACCCCATTTCAAATACTTGAAGAAAGCTATTGTCTTCTATCCAGGGTAAAAGTTCTGAGTTTCTTTTTAAACCATTAAGAGGTCTTGTAATTATCTAAATGAGGGGTTCCTACACTGGGACATGCATAACCATCACCACCTAAGGTAATGAGATCCTTTTCAAAGGGGTGTGAGGAATATTTGGCAAATAACTACGTTTTTATACTGAAATTAACCTATTTCTTATGTGCACAAACATGACAAACACAAGAATTCACTTTCTTTAATAATGAATATAGACATGGGAAAGTTTACTGAAAGCCACTGGGGTCAGAAGGGCACGATATTGTGGACGTTCAAGACAAGGGACTTCACAAATGTGTATACATGCAAGTTGAACATGAACAAGACTCAAAGGAAAAGTTGAGATTTTGAACCTGGGGTGGTGTTTGTGGATATACTGGATCCATCCAATAAAACAGAAACTAGGGGAAGAACAAATATATGGGGATGGAGAAGGTGAGTTAAATTATTGATTATATTTGAGGTGGTAGTGATCCACTTAGGTTAAGATATCCAGTAAATACATAGTGAGAAATAAAGGATTCAATCCTTGGGGAACTGTTTGGGGTTGGGGAAGGGAGAAATCTGGACTGAAAGCCACCTACAGAAGAAATGGTAATTTAAGCCATGGAAGGAGATAAGAAGTTCAAAGACAGAACTCTGTGAGAAACCCAATAATAGGAAGATGAGCAAAGTAGAAAGTGAAGGAACAGTTCTCAAATCATGAAAACAAAGTGCCAAGAATGCTGATAAAAATTATCAAGACCTTTGGAGGGGTCATCTGCAAATTAGTCAAGGAGAACGATAGAAAAAAGGCCAGTACGGCACTGCTAGTTGTCTTACTAGTATACAAAATAGATTAGAAATCGGGTAAAATCTAGGCAAATTATTATGTAAATGTCAAACCACTGTTTTAGAGATTAGAAATACATAAATTATTTTGAGTTCTCATAAATTATTTTCTCATTCATGATTTATTACAAAGAAGTTTCTTTTCCAAAATTGCTGTATACATGTATATGCATATATCAAAAATTGTGAACTTCAAAAAGAGATGTTACAAATCTATGAAAGTTTGTCACCTAAAATTCAGTCTTTAAATTGTTTAAAATGCTAATTATTGAAACATAATAAAACAGACCAACTCAGAAAGAAATAATGAAACTAAGTATAACTCTTCCACTGAGATAATCAATATATAATATCTTAGTTGAAAATCTATTAAATGGAGTGAAATGTCCTAGCTAACCAATTTCAGAACCAGAATGGGTTTTTCCCAACAGCCAAAAGTTCTGTATTGGATGTTTGTAATAATCTCTAAAGATTAGATTTACACTAGATATGCTCTATTACTTTCTCTAGTAATACTCCATGATGACTAAATTGGCAAAATAGTTTTAAAATGCATACCACTAAACATTACAATTAAATTCTAGATAAAATGCCGCTTACTTTATTAGGGCATATTTTTTGGGATCTGTGTGCTACTAATATGAAAGCACACTACATATGTATTTTTTTCAAAGTTACTGTACCTAAAAAGTAAACAAAGTTAAACTACATTTTCTCCAAGTTATATCATCTGGAAATATATTTTCACCTAATGAATTGAGGGAATAATAGGGAAAAAACAATATAAAAGAAAGGGTAATCCGAACTTTACTCATTGGTCTTACAAGGTACAGGTATTTTTTTTTAAATCAGATTTATTATTCTTGTTACAATTTGTGTCTCCAGGGCACAGTTTACTTGCAAAGACTGAATAAACTAAAGTGTGAGCGAATATCAAGAAAAGTTCAACATACACACACCAGCTAAAAACAGATGGAGAAAACTTGAAAGGATTACTGACAATGGTGGTATTAGTTTTCTTTGTTAAAGGTGAAAAAAGGACTTTATTATTTCCCATGTTTTATGTTAACTTACAATTATTGATACAGGATTGGATGAGGAGGAAATCAGGGTTCTAAATTGAAAGAGCAATTTTACCTTCAAATATCATGTTCCTTGTGGGAAAGGACTTAGTTCATTCATTGTCTCAGTTGATGTAAGAATATTTTTCAAATAAAATTTTTCAAAATTACTTTTCAAAGGACTTTATGGTATCCTTCAATTAACAAAGCACTTTTCAAAATCTGAAGTTAAATTTAACCTAGTAATTCTGAGTTAAAAATCACTATTATTATGCTCTTCTCACCATCACATTATAATAAACACAGCCATCAGAAATACAACGACAGAAACTAAAATCATCCAGGTATCAATCCACAATTCTATGAACTTTCAATAGTTTCAACTGAACTGGAGTGGAGAGCCTGCCTGTTACTAACTATACAAACAGCACGATCACTGCTTTCATTGACATTAGATGCTTTCCAAAATGTTTCATTTTAGCCGGAAAAAATGCATAATCTTAAATAATATAAAACAAACATATGATCAAGTCCCATCTGTGATGAAGAAATATATGCTAAGTACTGAATGGTATAAATGTTTGGAAACAGTTTTCATTTTTAGCTCCATGCAGTGTCAGCAAGAGAATGCCATTCCCCTGCACTATCTTCCAAATTTCTGCAGCAGAACCATCAGCATTCCATCCTGAATTTAATTCAATGCTCTCTTTTTTCTCAAATTATCTTGTACCTACTTCTGTGCATATTGTCTTACATTTTCCAAGAGAATATATGCTCCTGAGGACTGACTAGTCACTGGAATTTATTGAGTACTGAGGTGACACTGTCAGAGCAGCACTTGAGGAAAATCACTTTGGTGGCTGAATGGAGGATGGAATAGACTGGAGAGAGAGACCAATCAGCAGGCAACTGCAACATTCCAGGCGTGAGGTAATGAGAGCCTGTACAGGAGTGGTAGGAGTGTCAGAAGAGAGAAGGGACGTATTCAAGAGGTGGTATCAAGGTGAAATTGGCAACAGATTGGATGGGGGTGGGGGTGGGGCAGTAATAGATAGTGAGGAGTACAACATGACTCCTAAGTTTCAAGTGTGAGGAGACTGGGTAGATGGTGTTATTCTTTATGGTAATAGGGAAGGACAGGAGGGAAAAAAGGTTTAAAGGGAAAGATAATGAGCTCAGTTTTAGACATGATGAGTTTCACATGTCCACCAGACATCTAGTTTGAGATGTCTGAAAGGGAGGTGGAGGTGCAGGTCAGCTCAGAGATTGGGGCAGTACAGGTAGATTTGAGAATCATCAGCATAGAAATGGTAGTTAAATCCATGGGTGCTTAAGAGGTTACCAAGTGAAGTAGTAAGTGGGGGGCGGGGTTGAGAGAGAGAAGAGTGCCCAAGAAAGAACACTGTGGGACACCAACAGAGGGCAGGATCTACATAAGGAGCTAGTAAAGGAGAATGAAGAGGAGTCAGAAAAGTAGTAGGAGATCCAGGAGAGAGCAGTGTCCTGAAAACTAAGAGAATGAAAATAAATGACAGAATGGGGATGACATGGGATTGCTTGAGCAGGTAGAAGGGTTAGCCTTGTTATAGAGTAAGTCTACCTCATCATGTGAGACAAGGTAAAGGAGGAAATAGTGGGAGAAGGTATCTGACTGACAGGAGATAATGAAGAGGGGAAAAGAAGGAATTCATGGTGAATAGTTTCATTTGCTTTCTATAAAACATGAAGCAAGCACTCATCTGAATAAGGGGAAGAGGAGGAGCCACTGAAGGTTTGAAGATGGATGCAAACATTTGGAAGAGCTGATGGCTGTGGAGAGAGGCATACTGAGTTGACAAGGCAGGTACTGAAGGACTGATTAGCAGCAGTGAGGTCCTAGTCGAGATTGTAGAACATATATTTGTGATTTTTCTCTAATTCCTTTCAGCAGCACATTTGTAGGGGTGAAGGTAGTGAATGATGAGAATGGTCCAAGGCTGAGGCTTAGTAGGGTACAATCAGTGAAGTGATAAGGAGGCTAAAGATTCAAAAGTTGAAGTTATTTCCCAAGGGGTAAAGATGGGAAAAAGAGCAAAGTGGCTAGTCCAATCTGAGAGAAAACTGAGGGGTCAAGCAATTGGAGGTCACTAAGGGGACAAAGAGTGGGCTTTTTAAAGGGAAGACAGAAGCAGAAGTTAAAAACCACTTGTCTTTTAGTAATTGAGGGTTGGCCAGGGCAAGATGGATATTGTTTGGCCCTAAGGAGCAATCTTGTCCCAAACCCCTTTTCAAGTAGCATTGTATATTATTCCCTTTCCCACACTCTAAAATCACTTATCTATCTACCTATCTATCTATCTATCTATGCAAATCTCTATTAAATATTATTTTCGTAGATTTAGTCAATGCCTGAACCTGTTAAGATGTTTCCAGATTTTGTAACTCAATGTGTTTACTAATCCTCCTAGCTTTATGTCATGAACAAATCTGATGAACATTTGATACAAGGGCCTTTATACTTGCATGTCATGGCATCACCTCCCTGATGTCATGGTCCTCTTTGAGAATGAAGGATAAACAACATAAAGGCACTGATATGTTAAATAGCACAGAGACAGTCACGTATCTCAGGGGGAATTTTATTGGAGGTCTCCCGCCAAAATGAAACTGCGTACTTTTCAATTTGGTCATTAAACCAGTTCCAGTTTCTGTGCCATCATCACCCCAATAACTTTACATCTTTTTTTTTTGCAAGAATATTGTGAGAAACATGATTAAATACTTGTAAAAATGTAGGTAAATTATACAAATAGTAACAAGTCTCAGATATAAAAATTTAGTCATGAAGTGAACACATACTACTATAGATTTAGAGCTGACCAAGACTTGAAAGGCCATCAAATCCAATCCTCCCATTTGACAGATGAAGAAACTGAGGCACAGGAGTTAAGTGACTTCTCCAGGTTTACATAGCCAATATGTGTTAGAAGTAAGCCTTGAACTTGGATTTTCCTGGCTTTGAAGTCAGTTTTCTATTAATTATATCATGCTGCTACATTATGGCAATGTGTGCATATTTGTGTGTGTGTGTGTATGTACGCACACACACACACACTTTTTAGGAATGTCAAAATTTTATGAAAATGGAAAGTAGGTCCAATGTAATATACTTGAGAAAGGCAGATCTAATTAGAATATTTACATTAGTAAGGAGAGACAAGCATATTAATGTAAATTAATGTAAGTGTGCATGATAAAGAAAATGAGTGAAAAAGACAATTTTAATTCTATCATGAAAAATTGTCTGTCAAGCAAAGCATAAAACAACAGAATCACCGTTTAAAGCTTGAATTCCTTAAGGTCAGCATTTGTCATATGCTTCATCAGAAATCCCTGAAGTATCGTTAACTCAGCTCCCTTCCACATGGCACTCTTCAGTGTTGTTACAGGATTAAAATGTGCCTGGCCTGACAATGAAATAGCAGAGCCATCACACATTGTTATGCAACTCACTGTCTGCAAGGGTGGCTTGTAGCTCTTTCTTTATTCAGCAAGTGCCAAGTGCATGTTTAATCAATGTCACAGCTCACTACAGTAAGCAACTGAAGCCACTGTCCTTCTGTTCCTCGCATGTGCCTGGCTGCTAAATTATGCAATGCTTGAAGAACACTTAGGAATTATCGCAAAAGGCTGCAAATGAAGGTGTGTGATATTTTATGATTATGACAATAAAACTACTTTCCTGCTTTTCAGATGTCTGGACTAAAGCTAGATATTGTAATCAAATACTCAGCTTTCTGCATTTGGAGCTACAGCATTTCATCGGGAGACAGCTTCTTCAGGAGTACACTAGTTAAAAGGCTCATCTAAAGGGAAAGCCGGGGAGAAAAAACGACAAATAAGAATAGAAACACTATTTTTCCCTGAGCACATGAAACTTGAATGACAGATCTTGTTGCCCTGATTCAGCAAATATGGGATTTAAAATAAAAAGAATTCTACCACTGAAAATGGAACATGTTTACAATGTGGACTGATACTGAAAATGAGGTTATCTTTTCATACTGAAAGGCTACAATGAATTTCACAATGGACTACTGATGGATAAGGCCTATGCCTTTTAAGAGACTGAAAGCTTTACATATTTTTTCACAATAAATTTCTTTACTAAGGAATTCCTTGCAGGATACAAGTTTTCTTTTCCTCTGAACATAAAAAGCAGCTCTCTATGAAGATAAAAGGTTGGTTCATCACTATCATGGACTAAGGAGCATGACAGATGACATTTTATTCCTGATGCAACGTAGGGTAAGGAATGACAATTTTAAAATTACCGTATTTAGGCTGGCAATTTAATTAGTCATGAAAGACTCAGCATAATTCTTGGTCATACAAATTGCCATAATTCTCATATATATTCTAAGTGGTTAACAAAATGGACTTAATTTTCAAAGCTGCAATAAACAAAAATAATTCCAGTGTTAATGTTTCAAACCCAGGTTATTAAACCTGGGTTTTAACAAACTGTTCTTTCTAAGGTCAGGAAAAAAGGAGATTTTTTTTTTTAAGGCTAATAATGTCATGCATTTAACTACTTAAGAGTAAACAAAATTTTATCTGGAACAAAATATGCCAACTTAGCTATTACATGTACTGGGAAATAAAAATGTACTTAAAGTTTCAAAAATGCAAACATTATATACTAGAGTTTTTTGATAAGTTCCCTGAAATTAAGTGATCATTTATGTTGCTGTAGAACTTTTAAAATGAAAAGCATTTTGATGATTTAAAATAGTATTTACTCTAAAGTTAGAAGAAACAATGTGCAGAATATTTAATGTGACCAATAAGAAAATACAAAGAGAGCTGTACACTGAGAAATTAAATTAAAATTAAGTTACTCAAACCTACAGAAAGGCAATAACTGCAAATGCTAAATACGTTTTTAAAGAAAGCTCAAAGTTACTTCTTTAAGAGAACACTCATTTTCCCTTTCTTTTTCTCTAGCTAGCTGTCAAAATATTGAAGATATTTGCTGGAAAATATGGGCACCTCTGCCATCACTACAGTAGAAGATGTAAAAAGGCAAGAGGAGAAAGAGGAAAAAGAAGAATCTATTTTAGCCATGTTAGGAATCATTGGGACAGTGCTTAACCTCTTTGTTATTGTTTTTGTGTACATATACACTACACTTTGATGGTATTTTCCAGCGATAGTTATATATTTGGGGAAAAATAGCACTGAAAAGAATGTTTCTAATATTCCTAGTAATTTAGAAAGCAGTGTCTCTGAAAGCTGTAACAAACATTCCAGGGTAAGTGTCTCACTCAGGGCACACAATATTATTGACTGTGAAATGCATCTGGAAATCCAGTAAATGGAATTAAATAATGACAAGATGGACAGATAAGATTCAGTTTACACAGATAAAAGACTGAGGAGACTGAAGCAACAGAAATATAAATAGTTATGTCCCTTTTTGCCAGAAAGTATAAAAGAAATTGCTCATATAAATAAGACAATAGATGGCAATGGCACAGACACCTTGATAAGGGTGCATATTTAATATATATATATATATATTTTATTTACAATCAAACTTGCATTAAAATCTGTTTTCTTTGGGATCCTAAATACAAAGCTGTATGTATGGTTGAAAAGATGATAATTTAGATAGTATGGAAAGAACATTACTAATCAAATGTACTGTAAAATTACCAACACAATTTTAACCACGGGCTCTACTCTCCAGCATTATTTTGAACCTTTCTATATATTGATCAATATTTTCAGATGATGAAATTGCCTTTGGCTCTAGATAAAAATCAAAGGAGTTGCATGCTTTATAAACTATTAGTTTTTTAAAAAAACACTTTAGGTTACATAAAAATAAAGATATGACATAAAAGGAAAATTGTTTCCTTTTCGATAAAGGTTTAGCATATTTTGAAATCCTTAACTGAAGAGACTATTCTAAAGGCTAGAAATTTAATTTTAAGCTAATAAATTTTTTAAATCTGACATAAATCTAATAGACTCAAAAGCCAACAAAATTTCAGCTTTACTTTTAAATTAATTTAGGATTACAAATGAAAAATTCATTACTCCAGATTAAGTACAGTCTTAAATATTTTACTTATACTTTGGGCCATGACATGGAAAAATAATAATTATCTTGTTAGGCAGAATGTCATCACATCCTTATGCCATTTGGTATAAATTCATTAACGACACATCTCACTCTCACTATAGGTAGTAATTAACCCCTTATTCATAATTCTCTGAAATCAGGATTCTTGCAGATGAGAGTTAAGTGCATATCTAATAAATAAGAACACTCAGTACCAGATTTTGTTTATTAGGCAACCTCAGTCAAAATGCAGCTCAATCTCTGATGTACGAAATTAAAATTAAAACTGCCCTGCTGTGAAGGAAAAATCTTCATTCAATACATCCAACAAACAATAGAAATGGAATATGATTCATAGAACATGTTTTACAAGTAGGATTTTTCACTTAGAATCATCATCTTAAATATCTTAAAAGCTGCCCAGTTAACATAAGACTTTTGATATACTGAAGTTTTCCTAAAGAAAGAAATTTTTTTTAAATAAATAGAATTTCTCTAGTTTTCTGTTGTACATAAGTGTGGTGAAGACTATCTTTAGCTAATGACTTCTGTTCAAATATAGTTATTCTAAACACATTTTTTACGTCCTTTCGTTCCTTGTCCTTGAATGCAACCTCAAGTCAAACTCCAACCAGCAACTGCTGTTTTAGGACTTCCCTGCTAATTCAATCCTCGATCCTCAGAATCTTGGCTACAGCAGGCAGTCAAGCCAGAAATTGGCAGGAAATGTTAGATCTCATGGATGCCATGAATGTCAAAATATTAGGAGGATTTCTTGGCAGGGATTCAGGGGTGAACTTTTTTCAAAGAAGTCAGTGCCAACCTCTACTGACCAGTAGGAAGAATTATTAATTTACCATTAGGCTGGGCAGGGTATTGATTCAATGCTTGTTTTTATGTCATCTCTATTTTCAGAAGTTTAATTATTGTAATTTATTTCATAATTAAATTTCTTTCACTTTGCACAAAGGATAACTGTTTGTATGTACATGCTTGTGTATATGCACACTCATTAATATTTTCAAAGAAAGCCAAGTGTCACTTAAGTCTCATTTCCAAGAAACATGGGGAGAAAAAGGTTTCATATTGTTGGTACCCTAGTCCCTAAATAAAACCTTACATTTTAAGATGGTTCAAATAATGTTTGGTGAAATTATTTTTTTCCTTTTGTGTCTGTCCACCTCAACAAGCATCAAAATAAGGGCTATTCTGGATGTGGAAACACATTTTAGTCAAATGTTGTTTTTAAGCCACAGTATTCTAATTATCACTGGGAATAATGAATTTAGAGAACTGTTTTTATTTATCTTTTTTATCTTAAAACTATAGTGACATTGCATTGCAAAGGTCTAAGACTCTAGATTAGCATTATGCATTGATTACTAGAATACTTAAATGTATCTCATGTATCTCTGATCTCATCAAAACAGTTTACTTTAGGTTTAATACTTCAAATTTTGGCATATGGTGTTGGGTAAAATGGGCAGGTTAGGCACAGATGATATAAAAAAGTAGGTAAAATGCAGTTTGACACTCTCATTTGTTTCTTATGTATCAAATATCAATATCAAAACTCAAAATTGCTTTTTATATCTTATAAAAAAAGTACTCTGGAACCTTGCTATATAAACAGTAAGTATAACGTAAGCTCACTTTGGACCTGCACTAGACTAAGTATCAAAAAATAACATAACAGCATTAAAACTAATCTGAACTAGGATTTCATTAGGTCACAGTTCAGGTTGTTTTATTTAAATGGCACTAAATGCATTTGCAAATTTAACAGAATGTTCTGCAAACTTATATTAAAATATCCTAATGTAATAGTTATGTACACTAACTGGAAGTTTTACTGTTACCATAACAACTATATGTATGAAATACACAGAATAACATTTTTATTAGGGCTCACAAAAATAGCTAAAGAGTTAAGTTGAATAGCCAACTTTAATCAAACCAGGGACAATAAAATCTTTACTATGATTACAACTAAATTCAAACGCAACAAAAATTTTAGATAAGTCTTATTAAAGGTTTCATTGTAACAGAATTTGACTTGCTTTATTAAGTCATAAAATGGCTTAGTAACTCTGAACTCATGAGAATTCTTAGGTATTAAAAAAACCCAAAACTCATCCTTCAACCAATGTATTTAGCCATTAATACTAAGTATAATTCTATTTGAAATACTAGACTTCCACAACAATGATAGAACTAAGTTGACGCTAATCAGTTCATATTTGCCTCTGTCTTCACATCAAATCCTCTCTTTTGCCTTTGTGATGTCTAAATACACTTTAAGAATCAATATCAGCAAAAGATATTTTATGTAGAAGATGTGTGGTATGGTGTGGTGGGATGGATAGATGACTAGTCTTAAGTCAGGAAAACCATGGTTTTAAGTTAAGACTCTGACACCTACTAGCTATATGAACAAAAGAAGGTCACTTAAGCTTTCAGAGTCACAGGCAACTTTCTAGGACTTTAAAAACCAAAATAGTCGTAGGAGTTCGTAACATGAATGAAGTTGTAATTCTATACCCCTTTGCATCACCCCAAAAAGTAACACAGCAAATGTGTACTTGAATATGAAACTAAAAATATACAATGGCCTTTCGATGTTTAAAAAAATACGGCAGACTTGTGATTATCCATTTAATTGATGGGTAATAAGCAAAACATAATTCAAAATGGATGATTTGAAACATTTAAAAGCTCAAATGATATTTGGCTCTGGAACGCACTAATCAATCAATCAATCAATCAATCAATTAATTAATTAATGTGCCTTTTAATCCAACAAATTAAAATCAATTTTGCACTTGAGTGACTGAGATGATGGCACCATTAATAAAAATGAAGCAAGTTAGGGGAAAATGAAGCTTTAAGATTTCCTCAATGTGAGGGGCAAGATGGTCAGCTGGAATTTAAGCAACATGTCAATGGAAATCAAGTAAAAGCTGGGACTGGGCTCCATGTGCATAGAATAGTTTCTAATTACTGTCAAGGACAACACTTTCTTCCAAGTCCCACAGGCTCACACACCTTAACTCCTCATTATTTCTCACCCTCTTGTCAAGACTTAGGCCTAGCCCTCTCCTGTCAATTTCATTGTTACAACATTCCTCGAATATGTTCCCATCTCTCCTTTGATAATGACCCTAACCTAGAACACGCCCTCAAATCCACATGCCTGGATTACTGCAAATGCCTGCTGGTCTGTCTGCCTCCAGTCTCCAATCCGTTCTCCATTCAACCACCAAAATGATTTTCCCCAATGGCAAGTCCAGCCATGTTACCACTGTCTCTATTCAATAAACTGCAAGTGACTTCCTACCACCTCCAAGATCAGGTTCAAAATCCTCTGGCATTCAAAGTACTTCACAACATCTTACCACCACACACCACCCCATGACCCAGTAAAAATGGTCTCGTTGCTGTTCCACAAACAAGACTAAACCATCTATCTTTTTTTTTTTTTCCCCAATTCCTGCCCTCCATACCAGGAATGCCCCCTCTCCTAAACTCTGCCTTCCCTGAGTTCTGGTCCTAGCTAAAATCTCAACTTCTACAGGAAGCCTTTCCTAATCTCTTTTTAAATCTTTCTTACCTTCATTCTGTTGATACATATCGTGTATCCGGCTTATTTGTACATAGATTGGGAGCTCCTTGAGGTTATGGACTGTCTTTTGCCATGGCAGCACTTGAGATCACTTAACATTCTCTTTTGCTCTAGTCTCAGAGGATGAAGATGACTCAGCCTTCCCTGCCTAACAAGATGTGCCCTCGACAACCATTCTAGGAACTTGATACTTTGATCATACCGTCTGTCAACCACAGTATCTTTCTCTCTATACTTGTGATTTACCCATGTCTTATAAATATTCTCAGGACTCTTCTATCCATAACCAAACAAAACTCGAAAAACTTTTCTTGGTTCTTCCATGTCTTCAATTGATCATCTTATACCTCATGAAAGATTCAAACTTCTCACAAGGATGCACTTTTTTCTTTCTTTATATGAGCAACAGCTACCAAGATTTGCTTTGATGCTTTTATCAGGGTATGCAGCTACATCTGGGTTCTTTAAAGACAATGCAAGAGGAGTGTGAATTTAAAAGAAAGACATTAAGTATAGTCTCATAAATGACAGAATGTTTGTTACTTGTGGACTAGCCTAGCTACAATGAGAGAAGCTTTCTTTCAGGCCATTCTCAAAGATGAATTAAGTCACACAAGAATCACTAGCTGTATCAGTCAAGGAGGAACTTCCAGAGATGAAATCAGATGTCAATGAAATAGTAAGCACAGGGAGAAATTTTAAAAATTTAGAAATATTCTTTTGTTTTTTTACAATATTGAGAGTAAATGAATTAGTCTTGTGGTTTTTGTGGTTTTTTTTATAAACAAGAATGGTTTTAATATCAATTACACATATTTCCCAAGCTGTATAAGCTAAATGCAGTCAGACATTTAAGAAAAAGGGAGCATTCTTTTGACTATGGAATTGGTGTATGTCTGGGGAAATGTACACAAAAAGGGAAAACATGGAAGTAGGAAGTGCTGTAGTCAGCCATAAATATCTGTCTTTATTACAAAATACGTTAATCTCAGAAATATACAAAGCACATGAACAAACACATGTTCCTATCTTCTAGGATGTGGATGAGAATGCATTCTTAAGACAAGAAATAAATACTGGAAATATTAACAAGATTTTGATGGCATTGCTTTGGAGGCATTTATTAGGAGGAGCTTGGAGAGGTGGCTCAGAAGAATTGCTGCTAATGGGGAGAGGAGTCCCATTATTGCTGTGAGCTTAAGGCACTTTTAATGAGGAAAAGATTTCTAAAACTAGATTTCTAAAACTGCTTCCACAACATATTTACTCCTCTTGTAAACAGAAGAGATATGAGAGAACTTTCTAGCAGAAGCCAGCTTGTGCCCAGCTTGACATTTTCTGGATAATATATACCAACAATTCTAAGAATATAGTGCTCCCTAAAGTTTGGAAATGACAAAAGTTATTTGCTAGAAAGACAAATATTTATTACCTACACATGTAAAAAGTTCTAAGGGATTTGGCTGTAGATTTTTTCCTTACAAACTGTGACCATTTTGTGATCAGTTAATTTTTATTTCAAATCATATAGTGCCATTTCTTTAATAGCTTTATGAAGTGAGTTAGAATGATTGTTCCTGACCATATGATTTGATGTCACCTGGATAAATTGCAAAGAAAATTAAACTCATGTTTCTGTTTTAATCTGTAAAACAAGGGAGTTGATTAAAAATAAAGGACCAATAGAATAAAACAAAACAAAAAATAAAATGAAGCGGTTGGATAGGATAACACCTAATAGCACTTTCTAATTCTAAAATTACCAAACACATACATGTCATGAGACAATTAGCAATATTGCTTTTCAGGAGTTCATGACAAACACAAGCCAAAATATTGCCATGGTGATGATGATTGTCACTTATATACTAACTATTCATTGTACAGGAATGAAAAAAGTAGAGACATTCCACTAAGAACTTAACATGCTCAAACTAAGAAATACTGATATTAAATGACATCAAGGCAAAGATAGAGAAAATGTTGTTGAATAATAAATAGTTCAGGGTTAAAAAATTAAAGAGGTCAAAAGTAGGTAGATGATTAAGAAGTCTTGCACATCTGCAAATAATTTGCACTTTAAGAAAAAGAAATGGGGAGGCAACAGACATGAAATTGATTTTTCTCTTAACACACAGACAATAGCTGGTTACCAGTGTAGGATATATTTGCTAATTAGTTGGATGCGTACCTAGTCTATTAATCAAATTTAAAAGTAAAGTTAAAATTCAACTGCAAATTGAAAGAAGAGATAAAGAAAACTATACTGTTCCCAATTATATCCTGACCTCCTGTTAAATCAATCTCTCTCCCCCTCCCCTCCACAAACATGCATGCATGCATGCACACACACACAGACACAGACACACGGGATAGCCACAGACAGGACCATTTCTTACTCCTAAAGGGTGATCACACAACAAAGACGCCAGAAACTGCCTTACCCAGTAAACACCTCACCTCCTCCTTAAGCTGAATAAGAGATATGAAAGCCAAGGGCAACACTGGTTAATAAACAAATTCATTTGGAAAACCTTATGGAGGAGGTGGGTGGAAAATTCTAAGTAGCACAGTCATATGAAGCAGTAAAGAATGTAGAAGTGAAAACTAGTTGGCAAGAACCTTAATGTATGGGAAAGCAACTAACCCAGAACTTCCTAAGAGCATTTCAAGATTAGAAAGAGGACAACCAAAAGATGAACAATGGACTGTGTGTTAGCCTTTCCGTAAACGACCAAGCAACAAACTTACATTTATTTATTAAGGGGCTATCATGTTGTAGGCGGTATTACAGGTACTTGGGACACGAGAAAAAATGAAACTATCCCTAAACTCCAAGTGGCTACATTCTATCAAGGAAAATAACACGTGCACAGTTAATTAAATACAAATTTTATGCAAAGTAAAATAAAGCAAACAGTGACAGTGGGGAATACAGTGGGGAGGATAAAGAAAGGACTAATATAGGAGGCCTCATTTAATAGAATTTTGAAGAAGGCTAGAAATTCTAAAATACAACAATGAGAAGGGGTAGGGGAAGCATTCCAGATAGCAAAAGCACAGAAATGGAAAGTGGAATATTTTGTATGAAAAAGAACAAGTAGGCTAGTGTGGTTAGTACAAGGCAGACAAAAGTACAGAAGTTTACGATGCAAATATATTGCTGAAATTATGATATGAAACTGTATGGGAAGCCCACCTTATTAATCAATTGCAGCAGATTTTAGACAGGTACACCAAAAAGACAATGAACTCACCTCAAAACGGAAATAGTGGGAAACAGCATAATGCTTACAATAATGCCATCTTTGACAACAGTAATAATCTGCCTGTAGTGAAACTACATGATTGCAAATCACAGAATATGATATTTTCTGAAGAATCAAAATTGTGCTAAACCATAAGGAAGGATTTGACAACCTTTGTGTGTGTGTGTCATGAACTCCTTTGGCAGTCTGATGAATCTCTTAGAAAAAAAATTTGAAAACAAATCAAGGGAATGCTAAATTTAACTTAAAGATTAGTAAAAATAAAAATGTATTACAACATGAATCTTGTAAGTTCAAGGATCTACCTTGAAATTCATTCATAGACCGTGGAATAGGGGATCTATAAACCTCAGATTAAGAAGCCCTGACACATAAAGCATGATAGGTTTAAGTAAGCTTTAACAAATTACTGAAGGTAATATGCATATAAGAAAGCCCATGGAAGATACACAAACGAACTGTATGACTGGAAAAGGATGTACAGAACTGATGGAGTGAAAGCAAGGGCTAACATAGTCTATTGAGGCCTTAAAATATATAAAAAAAAAATTACATAAATAATTCCTGGCAACAAAAACAGTCTTGGTCTTTGAGAAGCTTATATTCTAATGGAGCAGACAACATCTAAATAGGTATATATACAGGATACACACAGAGCATGGTAACCTCAGAAGGGAAGCCTCTGGCACACACGGGAACTGGAAAAGGCCTCTTGAAGAAGATGGTGTTGGAACTTAGTAATGAAGCAAGTCAGGGATTCTAAGAGGAGATAATGAGTAGAGCACTCCAGGCATATTAGACAGTCATTGCAAAGGCAGGAAATGTGGAATAAATGATTGCATGTGGCTTTTGGGTCAAAAAATGCACAGAGGGAGAAAAGTATAAAAATAGAGGGAGATTAGGAAGGAATTATCAATCAGAATTTTTCTACATAGGACAAAGTTTTGAGTTGTTTGGTGCTAGAGATGAGCTAGACAGCATTCAAGAAGCATGAATGTAGACAGTCTTTGAAGAAATGAAAATGTAAAAGTTGTGGTGAGCAGACAACAACAGAAAACTATGTAACCATCAGGGAAATATATAAATGAAAGAGAAGATGTACTGGTCATGTGTCAAGGGTTAGCACACAGACAACCTAAGTATACCACTGGTATACCTCTGAAAGCAATCTTCCACTGTGTTGCCTTGATTCGTTGCAGTAAATTTTTAGGAAGATAAGGACAACTAGCAGATTGTTCTGTTTCACCAGAGAGAAAACCCAAGTTGATGAGACACAGATCCATTTGAGTATTTATATAACAGGTTACCCTGGCTGTTTTAAAGGGTCCTAATATAATGTCAAACTTCAAAATATCATACATAATAAAGGCAAGTCTCTTAATCTGTTAACTATAAAGGATACAATGAACTCCAACAGACTCAGTAGTCCAAATAATTTCACTGAAACAAGTAGACTATTGGCTAGGGTATGAAATTTACATAATACAATATTTGAAACATATCTCATTAAGTGGGAATAATTCTGTGGTGTGCTTCACCAAGGTGAAAAGAAAAGGTTTGATAACAAGCAGGACTATGCATGACTTTTGGTGGGCATTTTCATTTTCATGATTCCCAATTAAACTTGTTATGAAGAATTTTCTTTAACGCGGGGAGGGGGGCGAGGTATGAGCATATATAGATATCTGGAAGATAATTTTAAATGACCAACATAAAGGGGGAAAAGGTAAATGTGAGTATAAGAATTATATCTGTGTTAGAAACTGTCCAGAATGCAGACGGCTCAAAATATATCTCCCCTTCTCTTTTGAGTAGTTTAAATAGTTCTAATAGAGGTTAGTCACCTTTTCTTACTGGGAATAATCCATCGACCCACTGATTTAGAAAACAAAAGACTCATTATGGATTGAGACTAGTAATCTCGCCTAGCAATGAGACCCAGTTTCATGAACTTCAATGCTTAGTCTCAATATAGAATCTGTTAGAAGTAAGGTGGCCCTTTTGTCTAGACTCTAGACCTTTTTTAAAGAGTCAGATATCATTTGTCTATCGAGGAATTTTTTTCGTTTGAGGGCTTCTGGGAAGGAGCAAGAAGAAAAACCCATTGGCTAGACTAATTTAGGGCCTCAGTTTCTGGTACTCAACGTGATCTGGAATTTGAAGACATCTTCCTAGAGAACGGAATTTAGTTCCCTGTGTGTGAGGCACAGGGCACTACCCAGTTTTTCCACTTGTTGTGACCTGGGTTAATACTGAAAGGAATGTGTTTAGTAGCATTAGAATGATGCCTTGGTGCCAAGAGATTTTTCTCCTAGCATTATGCTAAGGCTTTATAAAGTAAGAAAAAAAAATTATGGAGATCCTGAGAAAGGGGCAGTTAACAGGTATCCCTCTTCCTGGCTGAAGTGTCCCAAGGTAATCTGAATTTTGAGAGGTACCACTCTTAATCATTCCTCACTGTCTTGTGGGATCTGCTTGTTATTCCCTTTTCATCTGAAAATCCAGGAAACATGTTTTGCTCATTCTAAAGGAGCCAAGAAAGTTGGATGAACTTTGATGCAGCTTTTTGCTTTAACAAAAACAAACCATGCCTCAGGAGAACTCAAGGTTATGTTACATAATTCCAACTGGGCCCTCACATGGCTGCAAGGCAAGGCGTTTACCCCTTAAAACTGATATTTCACTCACCACCGTTTTTCTCCCATAACTTTAAAGCCCTCCTCAGGCCTCCTGTGGCTCCCATTCCCCTCACCCTCTCAGCTGAGAACCACACCTCATATTTTACTAAACAAAGTTTAGTAAGAGCTCCTTCTTCTTTCCTCATCTCACATCATCCTTCTGTTACTACCTCCTCCTTCACATGATGAAGTCTTTCTTATCAACACCAACTTCTCTAAATGCAGGGACTAAACCTATCCCATCTGGCTTCCTCCAGTAGATTGCAAAGACCATATAAAGACAAAGGCCATATAAACTTCGCACAGATGTGAAAGAAGGTATAGATGTCAGTAGTTACTGATGTCCTCTCAGGCAATTTCTTTTAAAATCAATTTTTTTTTGGTATCATAAGTTTGAGCTATTTTCCATGTTTTTGGCAACTTCCCCTCCCTTAGACACCTGGTCGGTCAGTCAGTCCCAAAACGTTTCTTGTATTTGTTGTTGTTAGCAAAAATCTCTGTAAGCACCTAAGGGACTGTGAACTTAGGGTCCAAGTCTTGGTGGAAAAAAGTTAGTTAAAAGAGTTTTTTGTAAATCACTTCCATTTTTCCTTCTGTAGTTCTCTTTGGGTTGTCATTGTCTTTGGGTTGATTTTCTAGGATGACTTTGCTTAGCTGGTTATCTTTCAAAGCTTTCTTTAGACTGTTTTTATCCTAAACAGTCTCTCTCTGCTTTATGAGATGATACTGCTCATAACTGTCCATCGTCCTTCTTGGTGGAACATTTAACAGTGTCAAGGACTTTGGTGGAAAGAAATTTCTGTTTTGGGAATTCAGGAGCTGTGCTTGCTGAGGATGCAGTGGCTACAGCACCTGCAGAAGAAGTTGCTAGGTTGTATCTTGACAGGTGTTGCTTCCCTGGATGCGGGCTGCGGGGGTGGGGCTGAAGCAGAATTAGTGCTATTTCTAGAACTCTTGGGCTCAGGGTCTTGAACTAACTTCATAACTTTCCTAGTATAGTGCCTGGCACATAATAGGCATTTGATAAATGTTTCTTGACGTATTTCTAAGAAAAGATAACAGACAACTTGCCCAGCACATTCTGCCTCCTTGTTGCTATAGATAGGTAAGTTTACTTGCCCTCTATGTTAGCAGCTGGTGTTTACCTTGTTTTAGCACTTAATTTACATTAGTTTAACTTCTGGAAGAAATTATTATGCCACCATAAACATTCCCAAATAGATTTACAGACAAAACAGCTTTTAACCTAACTATCAAAGTATTTTTAGGGTAATCCAAAAAGCATTGTCAGACTGCTCTAGAACCGTAATTTATCACTCAATTATTAGACCTAATATCTTAAAATAGAAGTGACATAATTGTAGTACAATAATTTGATCCTGAAAGAATATTTCAAAACAAATGGAATTAACTTCCATTTAAAATGTATGTACATTGGAATAATCCCCAGAACTTAAGTGGAATACTGTTCAGAGAAGCTTAACAAGCATTGTTGAATGAATAGAAAAGTTCCAAATTCATTCATATCAAACTGAACAAATAATGTGAAATATCGTGGGTAAAAAGTATGTCATTATAGGCAGCATTTCCCATTTCCTTGCAGAAAACTGCTCTACTCTAACAACACAACTATGAAATATGAACTGAAGTTTTTATCAAATGCACTCTAAAAATCAGTAGTTTAATTTTTCAAATAATCATATAATAAAACCTGAGAATTACACATTTAAAGCAAATTTTCTTAGTTGGATTCTGCTGGCAGAACACAATATACCCAATTCTGAAACAACAAATGTACCAGTCTAATTTTAAGACCAAGTGAGCAATTAAGAGAAAAAGGACATATGTTACTATAATAGGTAGGAAAAATTGTTTCTTATATCTGCTTACCTATTAGGAATTAAGAACCATGAAAAAATCAAAACCTTTTTCTAGGCCATTTGTCATCATACTAATAAACAAAGCCTTACATACTTCAAATGATGGAGAGAACAAAAATATAGCAAGTTTATGCTGTCAAGTATCATTCTTGACAGCTCACTATGTCTCATACTCCATACCCAATCTGTTGCCAAAGTCTGTCAATTTTAACTTTACATCATTTCTCAAATATCCACCATCCTCTCCTCAGATATTGCCACCACCCCGATGGAACCTTCCTCTGCTCATGTATACAACAGGTCTTCCTGTCATAAGTCTCTCCACACCCCAGTTATCCTTCATTCAACCACCAAAGTACAGGTGAGAAACAACGTCAAGCCCATATTAAAAAATGTCCACCTGCAAGATCACGGACTATTCTTTGCCCCTCTTTGCATTCCCAGCACTTGGCACAGTGAATGGCACGTAGTAGGTCTTTAATAACTGTTTACTGATGACTACCTATGCCCTATGCAATTCCTCATCAATATATCCAAAGTATCTGCATTTTTCCCTAACAAGACTTGAGCTATTTAGATCTGACGATTGAAACAGAAGTGCTATTAATTCCATCAAAGACATGGGTATGTATAATACACACACATGCGCACGTGCACACACACACACACACGTACACGCACACGCGCACACACACAATTTAATGAGACTTGTGGATGAAATATGCTTGTTGAAATGAATGAAAACTGAACCCACTGGCAACCTCAAATAGCTCACTGGTTTCTCAAATAGAATGAACAGAAAAGACAATAAAGAAGGAATGTTTCTCAACATTAAGAACTCATCACTTGGTTTCGCTTAACAAATATCAAAGTGTAGTACAAAGTTTTATGCATTTCCACCTATTTATTCTTCCAATATGAAGATAATAGAATACGGAAAGGAGAAACCAGTAAAAAAGTAAAATCAGTGCAATATTTCACAGAAATTTAGATGGGAGGAAGAAAGGAAATGTGTGCAAATACTTAACAGCAACAATATAATATTTTTTAAAAGGTGCTTGATGTAGGAAAATTATTAAACGGAAGACCATTTGTAAGACTTGGGGTTTTTGGGGGGAGGAAATAAAGAGAGCGCAACACATGGTTACAACCAACGGTGTAGTAACAGGGAAAACTGATAGCATGAATAAAATATACAGACAACTGTCAACCTTCAGTTCAGTATTTAAAAAAAAAATCAACTTTTCCTTCCACCAATTTTTTCTGATGCTAATATATAACTGCCAATATGTAACAAAATAAACTGCTTTACTTTCACTACTTTTTAACAATATTTCATTACTATTTGCTAATCTTATGGTCACCCTAATTAAAATGACAGGAAATAAAATGCAGAAAACCAGGGAAGAAAAAAAGCTTAAAAGACTAAAAGATCAGGTCACATACTTTTGGGTATGGCAGTATGTTTTCAAAACTACTTTTTCTGGCATGTTTATGCTCCCAGGGGGATAACCTTGTCATGGTAAGCAAACATATAAGATATTTTGCACAATGAAATAATGTTAACAAAATCAGCTAATAAGTTAATAAGATCAACTAAGTGATTTCAAACATTTTCTCTTTGACATTTAAATGCAAGATTACTATTAGAACTCTAGCTTCTGTATATTATTACTTACAGAAAGAATTTCTAAAGAAATCCACTTTGTGTGGATTCTACGAACAAATGCTAACAACAAAAACTAAGAATACAATTTAACTCCTGCCACTGACATAGCTTTGAAGAATGTTATCCAACCAAAACAGCCCAGAATCAAAGCATTTCCAACAAATAAAAGGCAAACCTATCAAACTGGCCGGAAAAGCTACTGTATGTAGCCTAAAATTTTATTATGACTAAATTTTTTAATTTAAACTAACCTTGTAATAACAAGTTAAATTGTTTTTCCCACAAAGGCATGGTTCAGCAGATTAATTACAATATGATCTAGAAGAGTTACCAGAATCATTTCGGAGATAGGAGGACATCGCCGGGATGAGGCAGGACTGACTAAGTAGCTCTAGAAGAACGGATGGAAGGGCATTACTGTTCTGTCCTCTACCCTCAGGAATAGACTGTGGGTCCCCATTTGTTGAGCTGCCTGCAGGATTTATATAACTTGCAAGAACCTGAAAATGAAAAATCACTGACATAAATAAATGTTTTTACTGCCTAGAAAGAAGTCAATGGCTTCATCCAAAAGATTAATTTACTGGTTACTAGTAGCTATTTTATTCATTGAAAGAAAAGTGCCGCAGGGAGGTAAAAGGGGAGCTACTTTGTCCCTGTTATATAATTAACTGAAAGTTACAACTATTTACTTATGGTACAAGAAACAAAAATATTACTCCTTTGTTTTAATTTAAATAGAAGTCCCAACTATGAATCACAAAAAGCACTCTCTCATTTCACTAGGGAAAAAAATGTCTTACAAAGAACAACAACATATGATAAAGTTAATAATTTCTCAGATGTTATTATTATTGTATAAAATTAAAAATTAAAATTACAATTACAGATAAAATTAAAAACAATTACAAAGGTTGAGGGTGAGAAAAATCTTAGAAGTCAAAGCTGGATGGAGTCAAGTATTTCCATCTTGATAAAAAAAGTTTAGTACATAAGATCCCAAAGAAAGTTTATGAAAATGTTAAATAATGATTTCAAATGTGAAGCAATCACTCAAAAAGGCCACTAATTATGAACTGCTCATTTCACCCTTATGAGAAACAAAAATACCTGCAGGAGACAGGTGACATGTTCCTCCTCCAGTCTTTGTTTAGTTAAAGCCTGTTCCACATCCCATCCAGAAGCTGTAGAACCTGTTCCAAAGCCAGTCCCCTTGGCCCAGTAAAGCTGCTGCTCTTCTGTTGATGCATTGTTATGTGTACTTGACACTGGAGGCTTAAAAAAATTATTATTTATAAAGTAGATTTTCAAACAATTCTCTAAAAGAGGAAAAAGCTAAGGGAACATGCAGGAAATAGTGGCAAATGGTAGAACTTCTCTTTATACTATGAGGTCCTTCTTGCTTTTCAAGAAATTTTGTATTTTTGTTATACCAGCATTGTTCAGGGAAACAAATGTTATAAATTACAACATTTACTAAATAACCTTTACTATAGAAATTCATAAAATTCTATTTATAAGACACAGGTCTGATCATGTTCATTCCCCTACTCAAAAATCCTCAGGGGTTTCCTATGGTTTCTAGGGTAAATTATGAACTCTTGAGCCAATTTTGCACTGAATGTCCTCTACCATATAGTTATCAAATACTTGCCAAAATTACTTATAGCCAAAGTGAACTTGTAACTTGAACTCAATAAGCCATCTCCTTTCTCTTGCCTCTGTACAGGGTGTCCTCCACGCCTGTAAAAAATAACTTCCTTGTCTCTGTCTCTTAGTTCATTCAAGGCACACCTATTCCACAATGGTTTTCATATGTGTCCCTCTCCTACTCCTCCAAGTGTTAGTTCTTTCTTTATGAAGTAACTTTAGTTTCATTCTAATAGAATGTAAGCTTCTTGAGATAAAGAACCATTGCATTTTTGGTTTTATATTTACATAACCAAAGAGAATCTGAAGAGACATAGGTTATTAATGAGTGTTTGAAGTGATATTTTGTTCTATACCTGTGTGATCTTATAACAATATAATTATATTTAAAATGGAACCTTAAACTGCTTGCTATATGTACAATCATTTGTAGTATGATTCCATAAATTAAAAAAAAAAACAAAACGTGAGATCCAACATACCTCCGATTGACTGAGACTAGAGTTAGGAACTCTTGGGGCATGATGGCTTAGGGCAGAGAGGCAAGCAAGGATCAGGTGTACAGCCCCAATTTCCAGTGCCATTCGCCTTAGGAGTACACCATCATCAGTAGTCAATGGCGTGGAGCTAAATAAACTGCGCAGTACATGGAATGGAAGAGTTGGAAGCACATTGGCTGAAGGAGACTGCAGGATATGACCTGGGTTAAGAAGAGAGAAATAAGGATTACCAGATTATTTTAAAAGGTTATTTATGCATGATGAGGTCAAATTTACAGTGATAATAAAATGCCAGATCAAATTACTAATAATTCCACTTTCATCTGCAAACATGAAATATTTCTTACATTCCTCAGATGATATTAAGATTACCAAATATTATCCCTCTTAACTAAATATACAATATCAAAATTCTAAATGCAAATAGAATTTGGTGTATTTTGCTTGAATAAAAGTTTGCTGTGTTCTATCAAATGCACTATACTTTACAAAGCACTCACCTATCTGACTGAATGTGATGCTCACTGTGTGGCAGATAGAAGAGACACTATTTCATACTTACCTTTTTAAAAAAAAATTTGAAATTTAAAAGCTACAAAGAACACAAAAGAGGATTTAAAATTAAATTGCAAAACTGTATTTCATACCACTTGGTTTTAAAATATGTGTATAGCCTTCTTTAAAAAAAAAATATGTCCTTATTGTATAAATAAGTTTAATGCAAAAGTTTATGTAGAATCTATACTGGAGTACATACCATCTTGGGGTGAAGAGAGGAGGAGAGAGAAGGGAAAAAAATTTGAAACTCAAGAATATGTAAAACTAAGTGTTGTAAACTAGAAATAAAAAATCCAATTAAAAAAAATAAACCAAAATAAGTCCTGTTTGGGCCTTCCTTTTGAACTTCCTTCTCTTCTGTACATTTTTAAAAATGTTTTAATATGCCTCCCCTTTCTGTGTGCCATGACTTTGCTACTCCACCCCCCCCAACCATCCCTCACCCCTGCAATAACAAAAAGAGACAAAAAAAAAGACCCTTTTGAGAAATATAGGGCATCCCAAAAATCTTGTAAATATTCTGTAAAGCATCTAGCCTATAAACAAAATTAGAAAAAGTCTAATCAGTCAGGCTGGTAATTAGTTGGATTTAAGGAATCATGAAATTATTCTTCGATTATCTTTAAATAGCAAAAGCAAAAAACCAAACAAAAAGGAAAATATTTATGGGATAACAACCATCAAATAGAAGCCTTTTTATATTCTTAAATTCTAGGATGTAAAAACACCAGGGAGCACTAGGCCACCAAGAACAAAGGCAGACCAAAACACAAAACGTTTTACTCTGTCAAGTTTCTCTTTTTTAACTAGCTGTCAATTCATTATCAGACATGTCCAAATCAAGCATATGAGTTGAATTAAGCAAATAAAATATCAAGAGATAAAACTTACAAAGGACCAAATAATAAGTATTTTCAAAAATACTGAATTTTACTTGCCCATTTTAAAGGCTCCATGGTGTCTTTTCATAAAAACTGATTGTTAATTTTAAACACTTACTTCCTTCTCCATCATCTGTTACTCCTAATACTAATCGAAGTAGACACTGGGCATGTTTTCTCTCTTTTAACAGCACCTCAGCATAACCAGGCAGGCGGAGAAACAATCCAAAGGCAGCTAAAGAATGAGCAGGTATGGGAGACATTGTCTGTACTGTTGACTTAATTGGTGGAGGTTCAGCAGCAATGGTTTCTGGAGCTTCATACACCAATTCTCCTGACTGTTCAATGGTTACCCATTCAAACTGATCACTGTCCTTTGGCTTTTCTTGAGTGGTAGATGTAACTACTGGGGCACTAACCTAAAAAAGAATAAAGTTTTACTATTTTAGCTATATTTATTTTAATATCAAATTATTTCTACTTTTGGAGAAAAAAATATTTCCATTATCTTAATTAAATGAAGACAAAAATAATCTATAGAAAACCATTAAAATTATGTTTGAAACTATATATAATGAAAATTCATATCACTGTAAAAATTTAATTGCATTTACTGGATAACATATGACAACTTTTGCCTAATTACCTACTATGCCTAGCATGCCTTGCTATTCTATCCATTTTAGTTACTACTCATCATCAAAAACCAAAATCAAATACCACTTTCTATGGGAAACTTTACCTGATCTTCTTAGTTGGTAGCAGTCTGGGGGATCTAACAAATGATCTGTTTGCTTGCATGGACCTTATGCACTTATATCAAAAGAATGGGGGGGGAGGCAGGGTGCAGAGCCAAGATGGCGTCAGGAAAGCTGGTACTTGCTTACGTTCTCCCCCAAATCCCTCCAAATACCTGTAAAAAATGGCTCTGAACAAATTCTAGAGCTGTGGAAACCATGAAAAAGCAGAGGGAGGCAGGCCTTCCAGCCCAGGAGAACATGGATGGTCACCGGGAAGGGTCTATCCCGTGGTGCGGAGAGTGGAGGGCAGGCCGGCGTGGACTGTGCCAGGACAGACCAGACCCAGAATCAGCCAGCGAGAACAGGCCTTGGGGCCATGAAACAGTGAGCTGTGGCAGTTACCAGACTTCTCAACCCAAAAATGCTTTGGCAGGTTAGGGGGAAACTGCAGCATCGAGTTCAGAGCGGTCTGATCAACAGCCCTAGGGGTGGTGGAGGTGGTGCAGTGGTAGCTGTGGCAATAACAGCAAACTCCTGAGGCTGCTTCCCGAGTCCCTGGCTCACACGGTGGGAGGATTCTAGCAGCAGATCAGAGCAGGAATGCAAGGTGCCCTTTGTGGGCACAAAGGCAGATTCTCTTGCTGTGCCCTGCTTGGATCTGTACTGTGGTCCTGGTGGGCGGTTCTTGGGGGAGGAGATGCGCTGTGGTGACAGAGTCTGGGGTGACTGTGGAGTAGAAGTAGCTCTGAAAACAGCAGTGCTTGGACCCTAAAGCTTGGGACAAAGTACTCTCTACTCTATAAGCAATCATATCCTGACAAAAAGTGGAAGCTAGTGACTTTATGAGAAATCAAGATATTATAAAACAGGACCAAAGGAATGAAAAAATGGAAGACAATGTGAAATATCTCACTGGGAAAACCACTGACCTGGAAAATACATCCAGGAGAGAAAATTTTAAAATTATTGGACTAAATGAAAGCCATGATCAAAAAAGAGCCTAGGCATCACCATTCAAGAAATTATCAAGGAAAACTGCACTGATATTATAGAACCAGAGGGTAAAATAGAAATTGAAAGAATCCACCGATCGCCTCCTGAAAAAGATCCCAAAAAGAAGACTCCTAGGAATACTGTCACCAAATTCCAGAGTTCTCAGGTCAAGGAGAAAATAATGCAGGCAGCCAGAAAGAAACAATTTGAAAATTGTGGAAACACAATCAGAATAACACAATATCTAGCAGCTTTTACATTAAGGAATTGAAGGGCTTGGAATATGATATTCCAGAGGTCAAAGGAGCTAGGATTAAAACCAAGACTCACCTAGCCAGCAAAAGTGAGTATAATGCTCCAAGGCAAAATATGGACTTTCAATAAAACAGAGGACTTTCAAGCTTTCTCAGTGAAAAGACCAGAGCTGAATAGAAAATTTGACTTTCAAATACAACAATCAAGAGAAGCATGAAAAGGTAAACATGAAAGAGAATTTATAAGGGACTTACTAAAGTTGAACTGTTATGTTTACATTCCTACATGGAGAGATGATGTGTGTAATTCACAAGACCTTTCTCAGTATTAGGGGAGTTTAAGGGAATATAGACGGAGGGCACAGGGTGAGTAGAATAAGAAGGGATGATATCTTAAAAAACAAAATAAATTTAAAGGATAAGAGAGGAATATATTGGGAGAAGGAGAAAGGGAGAGACAGAATGGGGTAAATTATCTCACATAAAAGTGGCAAGAAAAAGCAGTTCTGTTGGAAGGGAAGAAGGGGCAGGTGAGGGGGGAATGAGTGAATGTTGTTCTCATGGGATTTGAACTGAGGAGGGAATAACATACACACTCAATTGGGTGTCTTACTCCACAGGAAAGTAAAGGGAAGGGCATAAAAAAAAGGAAGGGGGATGACAGAAGGGAGGGCAGATAGGGGAAGGAAGTAATCAAAAGCAAACACTTTTGAAAAGGGATAGGGTCAAGGGAGAAAACTGAATAAAGGGGGACATTATAGGCTGGAAGGAAATATAGTTAGCCTTTCACAACACGAGCATTGTGGAAGTGTTTTACATAATGATACACATGTGGCCTATGTGTTTTACATAATGACACATGTGTGATCTATGTTGAATTGCTTGCCTTCCTAGGGAGGGTGGATGGGAAGGGAAGAGGGGAAGAGAATTTGGAACTCAAAGATTTAGAAGCAGATGCTTAAAAAAAAAAGTTGTTTTTTTGCATACAGCTGGGAAATAAGATATATAGGAAATGGGGCATGGAAATCTAGTCTGCCCTACAAGAAAGTAAGGGGAAAAGGAATTGGGGGGAGTGGGGTGAAAGAAGGGAGGGATGACTGGGGAACGAGGCAATCAGAATATATGCCATCTTGGAATGGGGGGAGAGTAGAAATGGGGAGAAAATTTGTAACTCAAAATCTTGTGGAAATCAATGTTGAAAACTAAAATATTAAATAAAAATGATAAAACTGAAAATTAATAATTAACATTTACAAAAGACTTCAAAGATTTAAAAGTACTTTACATGTATTGCGTCATTTGATCTTCCCCAAAATCCACTGAAGTAAGTGCTACTGTTATATTCATTTTACAACTCTGGAAACTGAGATTCAGACAAGCCAAGTGACAATTCCTATGGTCACAAAGATAGTAAGCTGGAGTGGCAGGATTCAACCATAGGGTCCAACTTCAAATCCATAATTCTTTCAACTATAACATATTGTGCCTAATTTTGTATTATATTAGCAGAGTGGATAGAAACTTGGCCATGGAGTCAGACTCACTGGGTTGTAATTCTGTCTTCTGACATAATGGTTGCATGACCCTGGGCAGGTCAGTGAATTGCTCAGTGTCCACAGGCAACTCTCTCAGATAGCGTATTGCTGAGCAGGTACTAATCTATAAATTTCCCCAGGGAAGAAAGAAATTGCAGTTCTAGACCAAAACAAAAACATTAGACCACATCCATTGCATATTCCACTAACTAGGCTATAAACCCCAAACTAAATTTGTGTCTCAACCAACAACTAGAGCAGACATTTGATGTATTTGTTGGATTTAACAGATAATACTCATTTTATCCTCACAACAACCTGGGACATAGGTGTTGATACATTTTATGGATGAGAAACTGTGGAAGTAACCTACACAGAATAAAAAAGCTAGTAACTTTATGAAGCTGGATTAAATGTAGTTTGAGTAAGAATGTCTCACATATTCCTCTCCAAGAAGAACAACACAAACTATGAAGATTTAAAACAACAGAAATCAAGCAATGAAAATGGGGACGTCTCATCATAAAGAACATGCTCAAGTGAAATGGACCATCATCGTTATCTCTAAAATGTGACTGGCACTTTTAATACAACTCTATACTGTCTGGGTTTGACTTTGTCCATAGGATCTTCTGTAAGACAAAGTGAAAAAAGAGGTCTTCCAGACATTTCCCCTTGAGGGTATTCTTGGGTGAGGGCAAAGCCAAATGGAAGAATCCCGTATGTACACACCTAAAAGTAGATGCAAATCTCCACATTGGTCCTAGAATTTTTGCTCTCCAGATCTTCAGAAGTGGGTATTTAAAAAAGATTAATTTTCCAGGGATAGAAAAATAAGGGAAGGAATCAATGACAATATCCACTTAAGAATTTATCTAAGTCTATCAACTTCATTGAAAGTTATATGGTAGGTACTATTAAGGGGACAATAAACCATTCTCACATTCTACACTATCATACCTAGAAACAATGATTCTAGCAATGGTGTGTATCTATAGTGGCAACTAATTACCATAAATTTTGTACACCAATGAAAAGAGAATATTTGAAATAGCATAACTTAGAACAGTTTTTCAGGTATTTTATAAAATAAGCATCCAAGAACTGAAGGGGTGGAGCAGGAGTAGGACTCTAGATGTCTTACTTTTCTAAAAGGAAAAGAACTTCTGAGCAATGTGAGGAAAGACTCTGAAGTAGATAAAAAAGAAAACTACTTAGTTAATAATAATAGGAATGTAAGGATAAGTTGTAGTATATAATACAGTCATAGCCGAAAGAAAATTTCATAGAATCAGAATATTTGAGAATTAGAAGGAACCTCACCAGAAGTAATTTATTGCAAACTGCACCTATTCACAGTCTTACCCTAAGACATCACTAACCAGTGATCAGAGTCCATGCTTAAAGATGTCTAGTGTAAGAAAACTCATTATAGATAGAGTTCTGTCCATTTCTTATTTTATAGTGTAGATTTTTTTTAAATGGGACCGGAATTTATTCAAATTAATGCATTATTATAATCAATTAAACAATTCTATATAATCATGAAATACAGAAAAGCTAACTTAAAATCTAATAAAAATGTTACATTATCAACCTTTCCTTAAGAATTTGTAAATATTTTAACAAAATTGTATTAAAATGTCTGTGTGTGTTTTCAAATTGTATCAGGTTTGGATTCTGTTGTCTTAGACTTCTTGTGGTCATACATGGACTTTGAAATATTAGTCCTCCCTGGGTTTCCAACAGCAGCCTCTCTTTTGACAACTCAGGTTTTAATACACCATTTATACATTTGTTCGAAAACTTTCTTTAATGAGAAGTAGAGAAATGAGTACCATATTTAAGAAACAGAAAAGTCACCTTGTGCCAGACACTTATAAATTGAGATGTCGCTACTGTCTTCTTAATTTCCATTTGGCTAAATCTATATTTCAGAATCATATATAAAACACTTAATTTTCTAAGTGCTTTCGCATTTCGCATACATATCTTTTCATTTAAATTTCCCAGAATTACAAATAACTTTTTGGACAGTTTTCAAATAATATGCTTCTTGAAATATTTTGTCATAGTGTATCTAATGTTAAAATGTTCCATAATTAGAAAATCATAATGAAGTCATTGGTCAACATTTGCTTTTGGTCTGGGTTTGTGATTTCATAGGTCTGAGGATATCCTGGAACATCAAACTCCCACGCCTCTGCTGCATATCTGCAACTTACAGTTTTAGTGATTTGCTTAGGGCAAAGAGAGGGAAAGTGACTTTTTCCTGGTTCCATTGCCAGTATGAGTCAAAGGCAGTACATAAATATAGGTTGCCAGGGTGCCTCTCAAGTCAAGATAGTGGTGATTAAAAGGATGGTATAGCTAGGATCACAATGTTGTATGCAATAAAAAAAAATGATGTTCTGATTCAAGGAAGATATTTTGAATAGATGTGCTGGTATAGAAATGCCTGTGAACAATATTTTATCCACAGTGTTGATTAATTTAGAACTTGAAGGGCCTTGAAAGGCCATCTATTTCAAACTCTTCATCTGAAGAGATGAGAAAATGGAATTCTACTTCTGAGTTTTAAGATAATGCTACATATTAAATACATATTAAGTGAAGAAGTAATGGGAATAATGTTTTAACCTGAAAACTCAGGTTCATTGTAACATAAAATGACACTATTACAAACTGCATAACAAGGAAATAGTGCATTAAATTAAGACTTTTTTTTCTCTTTTGTGAATAGGTAAACAAAGAAATTTAAAGCCTACCTAAGGACTCCATACAACCAGATGAATATAGCCATATTAATTATGTGAAGAATGTTGAAACAGAATTAAAATGGTAGAGGCATTAATTTTATCAATGCTTAAACACACAGAATGTCTCATTCCATTAAGCTCTGTCCTGACCCTTTTGTCTGATCCTGAGCTGCTTAGCTATAGACATAGATATAAAGAGGAAGACAGTAAGAAATATGAGGCTTTCATTTAAAATTGGGGAGAAAGCAGAAGAGATAGATGATTAAAACAGAAGGGTGTGAATAATACATTAATTAGATAGATAACATTTGTATATTAAGAGAAATTTTAATTGTATTACTTGAAGCAATGAGAAACTATAGTCAGTATTATAACTCAGATTCATCTGAAAGAGCAAATAGGGTTACCTAGCATTAAGAGTTTTCAATGTGCTTATTGTTGTTGTTTAGTTGTTTTTCACTAATGTCCAACTCTTCATGACCCTTTTCGGGGTTTTCTTGGCAAAGATACTGGAGCAATTCACCATTTTCTTCTATAGCTAGTCTTACAGATGAGGAAACTGAGACAAGAAAGGGTTAAGTGACTTGCCCACAGTCACACAACTAATAAGTATCTAAGGCCAGATTCAGGTCTCCTGATTCCAGGCCTAGCACTCTATCCCACCTAGCTGTTTACACTTATGAACAATTTTAAAATCTCTGAAGCCCTATTCTAATACTTCTTGTGGTATGGAGGGGATTTTGGGTTTCCTACCAAAATATGGAAAGCCCTTACCAATCTGAAAAGGATTTATTATATGGCCAGTGACAGCACGTATACCTATTTTCAAAAGACCAGTCTGGCTAAACATGAAGAGGTTAAATTACAGGTAGGTCATAAAGTAATGGAATTTTTTGAACACAGCAACGCTCAAAGTTATATGCGGAATATGAACCAAACCAGTGAAGGGAATAATTATAAGGATGAAATTACAAAGCCCTAAATGATTGCAGTATGAACTTCAAGGGCTACATCCTGATTTTTCTTTTTTGTGGAGGGAGTGGACCTGAGGTTTAATAGCTGCAAAAGAACTACTCCTCAGTTTCACTTTAGGAAACTATCTAAAAATGTATGTCAAGCACTTGCTGTGCAAAAGACAATCTTAGAAAGGGTGAGAGAGATTAAGCAACTTGCCCTGCAACACACATCAAATAAATGTCAAAAGACTAGACCTGAGCTCACATTTTCCTCACTCTAAAGGCCAGCTTCCTCTTCTCTATATAACACTGACTCTCAGGTCCCAGATAATGGGAGGTGGAGTCAATGTGGCAGAAAAAGAGGAAGCAGTACCATCTAGCTTTCCACTATACTTTGTTCATAATGATGCAGAAAAAGTAATATAATGAATTATAATCAGGAAAGCTAAGAAAATATTCTTGAGTCATTTTTACAGCCAAGAGTGTTTTAGGGAGATAGAGGTCTCTGGAGCATTTCCGTATCCAGGGACTGAAATGGAAAAGGGCCAAGACAGGGAACCAGGGAAAGAAAAAATGAGGGCATAAAGTGGCAGCTCTGTTGTCCGCTACTAGTTTCAGGTCACATTCGGAGTGGAGGTGCAGTCGGCCCTAGCTGTATGCCCAAAGAACAAGTACAGGAAAAGAATAGTGTGGCACTGATCCTAGGAGCAGAAAAGTGATTCAGTGTTAGTCTTCAGATCAGCATATAAGCCTACAGTGGAATAAGCAGGGCAGGAATCTAAGACCAAAGGGGAGTCAACAATCCAATTGCCCTGAAGGTACAGAGCCTCCCAGTGTATTCCAGGTTTCAAACAAACATTAGAACATTAACTCTATAATTTGAGGACCTGGTATTCAACTTTTTACTGCATGTGTATTATAGGTTTGTTGCTAATAGGAACTGAATTCTAAATGACATACATTTGTTTGTTTGGTTTTTTTGGCAGGGCAATTGGGGTTAAGTGACTTGCCCAAGGTCAAACAGCTAGTACATGTGTCAAGGGTCTGAGGTCGCATTTCAACTCAGGTCCTCCTGACTCCAGGGCTGGTGCTCTACTCACTGCGCCAGTAAAACACATTTGAAAATGTACTAAAGAGGTTCATGATTTGGCTTCCTTAATGTGGGGCATACTTTTTACTTATTAGCCCAGAAGGCTCTGAGTCCAGGAGCAGATGACTGAAATTAGTTTACTATATTAGTTTACTGAAATAAATAGTTTATTGAAATTCCCAACTAAAAGAAGATGACAAAGCCAATCCTCGGCCAGGATACTGCAAAGGTCAGACCAAGAGGGCAGTGATTAGATCTCACACTGGTTCATACCACATTATGAGCACTTGAAAATTTGCGGCCCACAACCTGAGCTGTGAAAGCAGAAGTATGTAAGAAGACAGGAGCTCAGACTAGCATCTTCCCTATCAGTATGCATGGCCCAGAGCTCATATAAAGTTCAAACATGAGAGGCAGGCTGGAAAAATGAGCAAAAAATACCAGCATAAAGAACTATCCTGATAACAGAGAAATGTAAGACACAAACAGAAAGGAAGAGAATGACTCAAAAACATCTACAAACAAAGCTTAAAAGAAAAATGCAACTTGAAGACAAGGCCAACAAGAATTCCCACACAAGGTTTGTTTGAAAGAGCTTAAAAATTATGTTTAAAATCATATGAGAACAATGAAGGAAAAAATTAGAAAAGAAGCACAAGTTTGAGAATAAAAATATGAAGAGACCTAGTAGCTAGAAAAAGTACAAAACTTGATGAAAGAAAGTAATTCCTGGAAAATAAGAATTAGCCATATGGAAATTAAGGACTCTATGAGACATGAAGAAATAACAAATGCTAAAGGATAAAACAAGATCTAGCAGCTTCTATATTAAGGGATCAAAGGGCTTGGAATATGATATTCCAGAGGTCAAAGGAGCTAGGATTAAAACCAAGAATCACCTACCCAGCAAAACTGAGTACAATGCTCCAAGGCAAATTATAGATTTTTAATAAAATACAGGACTTTCAAGCTTTCTAAGTGAAAAGACCAGAGCTGAATAGAAAATGTGGCTTTGAAATACAAGAAACAAGAGAAGCATGAATAGGTAAGCAGGAAAGAAAATTCATAAGGGTGTTATTAAAGTTAAACTGTTTTGTTTACATTCTTACATGGAAAGATGATGTGTATAATTCATGAGACCTTTCTCAATATTAGGGTAGTTGAAGGGAATATACATATATATAGACAGAGCGTACAGGGGGAGTTGAATATCAAGGGATGATATCTAAAAAATAAAATAAAATTAAGGGGTGAGAGAGGAATATATTGAGAGAGAGAGAAAGGGAGAGATAGAATGGGGTAAATTATCTCACATAAAAGTAGTAAGAAAAAGTAGTTCTGTGGGAAGGGAAGAGGGGGTAGGGGAGGGATAATGAGTGAATCTTACCCTCAACGGATTTGATTTGAGGAGGAAATAACATACACACTCAATTGGGTATCTTATCCCACAGGAAAGTAGGGGAAAGGGGATAAGAAAGGAGTGATGATAGAACGGAGGGCAGATGGGGGGGGACGAGGTAATGAAAAGCAAACACTTTTGAAAAGGGACAGGGTCAAGGGAGAAAACTGAATAAATGGGGACAGGATAGGATGGAGGGAAATACAGTTAGTCTTTCACAACATGACTATTTATGGGAGTGTTTCGCATAATGATACATGTGTGGCCTATGTTGAATTGCTTGTCTTCTTAGGAAAGGTGGGTGGGGAGGGAAGAGGGGAGAGAATTTGGAACTCAAAGTTCTAAAAGCAGATTCTCAAAAAAAAAAATTGTTTTTGCATGCAACTGGGAAGTAAGACATACAGGCAAAACAGTTGGTATTGCATGGAACTGGGAAATAAGATATATAGGCAATGGGGCATAGAAATCTATCTTGCCCTACATGAACGTAAGGAGAAAGGGGATGGGGGGTGCAGTGACAGAAAGGAGGGCTGACTGTGGAATGGGACAATCAGATTATATGCCATCTTGGAGTGGGGGTGCGGAGAAAAATGGGGAGAAAATTTGTAACTGAAAATCTTGTGGAAATCAATGTTCAAAACTAAAAATATTAAATAATAAAATATGAAAAACGTTTAAAAAATGTTAGCTATAACAGACCTTTGGAGAAAACTGAGTGAAACCTTTTTGTCAGCAGCACACAGCACCTACACACTAACTGACTGAGTAACAGGGCATAAAAAAATCAAAATCAAATATAGAAAGGTAGAAATATTAAATGCATTCTTTTTGGATTATAATGAGCTAAAAAATTACATTCAACAGAGAACAGTGGAAAGAGATTTGACGTCCCAAAATTTATGGGATGCAGCCAAAGCAGTACTTAGGGGAAACTTCATTTATTTATTTATTTGTTTGTTTATTTGTTTATTTATATATTTATTTCTCTAAATTATTACAAGAATAAAATTGAGAAAGAACAGATCAATAAATTGGGCATGCAATTGCAAAAAAAAAAACCCCTAGAAACAAAACAAATTAAAAATCCCCAATTAAGCACCAAATGAGAAATCCCGAAAATCAGGTGAGATTGAAAGTAAAAAAAAAAAACAAACCAAACTATTGAGTTAATAAATAAAACTAGAAACTGGTTTTATGGGGAAAAAAAACCAAGCCAGTTAGAGAAGTACTTAGATCAACCCCATCATAGAAAAAGAAACTGAAAAAGCCATTAATAACCTCCCTAAGGAAAAATCCCCAGGGCCAGATGGGTTCCCAAGTGACTTCTACCAAACACTTTAAGAATTAATTCCAATACTATACAAACGAGGATAAACCAGAAGCCTTGCATTAAACGAGGGGTGAAACAAGGATGGCCAATATCACCACAATTATTCAATACAGTACTAGAAATATTAGCTATAACAATAAGAGAAGAAAAGGAAACTGAAGGAATTACAATAGGCAGTGAGGAAAACAATGCTATCATTCTTTGCAGATAATATGATGGTATACTTACAGATCCCTAGAAAACCAACTAAAAAACTACTTGAAATAATTAACAACTTTAGCAAAGTTGTATGATACAAGACAAACCCATATAAATTATCAGCATTTAATATAACCAACAAAGCCCAGCAGCAAGAGATAGAGAAATTTCATTTAAAATAACTGTAAACAACATAAAACACTTGGGAGGCTACCTGTTAAGACAAACCCAGGAACAATATGAGCACAATTGTGAACCATTTTTCAAACAAAGTCAAATCTAAACAACTGGAAAAATATGAATTGCTTATGGGTAGGCCGAGCCAATATAATAAAAATGACAATTCTACCTAAGTTACCTAGCTTATTCAGTGCCATACCAATCAAACTAGTAAAAAATTATTTTAGAGAGCTAGAGAAATAACAACCAAATTTATGTGGAAGAGCAAAATTACAAGAACCTCAAGGGAATTAATGAAAAAAAAATGCAAAGAAAGACTGTCTAGCAATACCAGATCTCAATTATACTATAAAGCAGTAATCATCAAAAAACTATCTGAAACTAACTAAGAAACAGAGTGGACAGTGGTACTAGCTAAGAAACAGTAGAACAGATTAGGTACACAAGACACAGTAGTAAATGGGCATTGTAACCTAGGGCTTGTTAAACCCAAAGACCTCAGCTTTTGGGATAATAACTCACTATCTGATAGAAACTACTGGGAAAACTAGAAAACAATGGGGCACAAACTAGGTATAGACCAATATCTCACACCATGTACCAAGATATACCAAGATAAGGTCAAAATGATTTAGATTTAGACATGATTTAAACATAAAGGGTGACAGCATAAGCAAATTAGAAGAGCAAGGGATAGTCAACCTTTCTATAAAGAAGGGAAGAATTCATGACCAAACAAGAGACAGAGAGCATTACAAAATGTAAAACAGATAATTTTGACTATACTAAATTAAAAAGCTTTTGCGCACATAAAACCAATGTAACCAAGATTAGAAGGAGAGCAGAAAGATGGGAAACAATCTTTACATCAAGTGTCTGATAAGGACCTCATTTCTCAAACAGATGGAGAACTGAGTCAAGCCATTTGCAATAGCGCTCATATAGGAACAGGCAGTTTTCAGACGAAGAAATAAAAGCTATCTATAGGCACATGAAGAAGTGCTCTAAATCACTGTTGATCAGAGAAGTGCAAAATAAAACACCTCTGAGGTATCACCTCACACCTGTCAGATTGGTTAATATGCCAAATAAGGAAAATGATAAATGTTGGAGAGGATGTGGGAAAGTCGGGACACTAATGCACTGCTGGTAGAGTTGTGAACTGATCCAACCACTCTGGAGAGCAATTTGGAACTATGCTCAAAGGGCAATCAAACTGTGCATACCCTTTTACCCAGCAATACCACTTCCAGGTCTTTGTCTCAAAGAGATCATAAAAAAAGAAGAAAGAATCTATGTGTGCAAAAATATTTAAAGCAGCCCTTTCCATGGTGGCAAATTATTGGAAATTGAGGGGATGTTCATCAATTGCGGAATGGCTGAACAAGCTGTGGTACATGAATGTAATGGAATACCACTGTGCAATAAGAAATAGTGAACAGGCAGATTTCAGAAAAACCTGGAAAGACTTGTACAAACTGATACAAAATGAAAGGAACAGAACCAGGAAAACACTGTACGCAGCATTAGCAACATCATGTGATGATCAACTACGAATGATGCAGCTCTTCTCAACAACAGAAGACAAGTAGGAAGGACTCATGACTAAATATGCTATCCACATCAAGATAAAGAAATGATGGACTCTGAATGCAGAGGGAAGCATGCTTTTCTTGCTTACTTTATTCTTTTTCGTAATTTTTTTCTGTTGATATGTTTCTTCTTTCACAACTGTTATTAATATGGAAATATGTTTTACATGATGGGATATATATAACCTATATCAAATTGCCTACCATTTAAGGAAGAGAGGAGAGAAATGGAGGGAGGGAAAAAATATGTAATTCAAAATCTTGGAAAAACGAATGCAGAAGATTTTTTTGACATGTAATGGGGGAAGAAATAAAATATTAAATAGCAAAAAAAAAAATGTTTTGTGGTCTAAAAAAAAACAAACAACAACAACAACAACAAAAAAAAACACCAACTCAAATACTACTTTTTTCCAGGAAACCTTTTATAATGTCACTCAACTGGAATTGATTGTTCCCCTCTCAACCAAATGACCTGACATAGAACTTTGCTTCATTGTGTAACACTGTGTATTATAGTTATCAAAAATTGTTCCACACATTAAAGCATATTAATGTAGGCTCCTTATCTATAATCTCTATCTCCCAACACTTGAAAAAGAATGGTTTTAAAAAAGAAAAAGTCTACACAAAATAAAAAATGAATAGATTTGCTCTATCATTGTCATCCCAAATGGCAAGGTGATTCTTAAACAGCTCTGGAGCAGGAAGGGTCATGTCCAACTCTATAACACGCTCAGTGTTAACGACTCAGAGACTGACTGAAGGTATAGATGGGTATTTTAAAAACATATATCATGTAAGAAAGAAATAAAAAGAGTACTACATATAAAGAAGTAAAATGGAGTCATGAAGGGTTGATCTTAGTGTCAGGAAGAACTGAGGTCAAGTCCTGCTGCTGGTACATACTTGCTGAGTGGCTGTGGACAATTGCCCAAAAGTATAATTAAACTGCTGTTAATCTGTACAAGCTTCCATCCCAGGATGTTTCCCTTATTGAAGAAATCACACCTCTGATCAGAGAGACAGATGTGTGTACACCTGTGTGTACACACACACACACATGTAAAACATGTCCTTATAAAAGAAGATAGATTTTAAAACAGAAAATTTTCATACAAACTAAAAATGGAAACATTAGACAGAAAAATATTATACTTGTATTATATGTAAATAACGAATTCAACTTACTTGTTGAATTACATCTGGATATAGCATGGGCAATCTCTCTGCAATAAGAGCCAAACCACCCATTCCTGCAAAAACTTGCAATGGTGATTGAATAGGGCAGGTTTCGAGAAAAGATTCATCCAACACTGCTTCCATACATTCATCATTTGGAGTGATAATTTCATCTTCTGCACAGCTCCCAAGTAAGTCAACGTGATCTACCGTGATGTAATGAAAAGGAAGAAAGATATAAAAGAAGGATGTAGCATTACTACATTTATAGCATTTACTTCATTTAAAAAAATCAGGTGAAGCTATCTTGCTTATTTAAAAAAATCATAATTTAATGAGAATAACTTAATTTTTTCCTGAGTATAAGAATACAAATAATAGAAAGATTACAAAAGTTTCTCAGGCCTCTCCAAGGGATTTGAGGACTAGGAGTGAAGATTAAAAATATTACTGGATGCATATCCTATCAGATTCCAAAAAGTGATCTGAAAATAACTTCTCCAGCTAAAATATGTGTCCTATTAGATAAGTGAAACCATAAATCCTAGAGATTATCTAAAAAGCCAAATTGTAAAGATACAAGATATTTCACCCTAATCTCCAATTCTATGTCCTTCCTTGAGTTCTTCATTTTGTACCCTACAAATAATTCTGAAGAAACACAAATTTTAATTAATAAAGGTATAACGAGTTATCAAGAAAAACAATAATATCCAAAAAATATGGACTAAAACTAAAAACTCTACAGTAATCATTCAAGAAAAACTATAGCCTGTTAAACAAAAACTTCCCGTTATGATTTTCCACACTCTAAAAATAAGATTTGCTTATGCTAATATATCCTGATGAGAAGAGACCTAGATTGCAAATGTGGGCATTGAAAGTACTATATTTTTTCACTGACAGAGAGAATTTGGCAAACCTGTACATTTTCTATTTCAGATTCTCACTTGCAAAATGAAGATGTTAATTGCCTGCTACTGTATCATAGGACTATTGCATAAATTATGGGAATGTCTATAAAATACCTTAAGCTTCTTGTACTAAAGGAATTCTTTATTTGTAAATTTTCTATCAGTTTTTTCATTTTAAAAGTAATATAACCATTTGTCTTAATTACTGACCACTACAGCCCAGGCAGGTATATTAGTGGTATTTCCCCATGATTGCTGGTGAAAGAGACACAAAGAAATGAAGCTGTCGTTTTAGTTCTATAACATAGTTTGAACTATATGTCAGTGCTCCTGATATAAACTAAATTGAAATTGTCCTCCCAAACAAGAGATTCTAAATATAGCAAGAACAATCACATACATACCTTTCTCAGTATGGAGTCTTTTAAAAGAATCTGTTTTTGAAAGACTTGGGTCTGAGATAACTTTAGAGCCCAATTTAACAGTCAAATCAATTGAACGGTATCCTTGAGGGAGCTTCCGATCATACAGTAGAGTTAAAAGTTGGGCAAGCGTCATCTCTGCAGGCAGTGGTTGGCCTAAGAACAATGTAACCAAGGTACTTTTATGCAAAAGTTAGCAAGATATTTTGTTTAGAACTGTTTAATTAAACACACTAAATAGCAAAGTGGGAAAAAAAAAACCCGCGAAATCTCCTAAGTCATAACTTTAGAATACAATTAATTCATCAATTAAGTTTGGTGGGAAATGAATGTTCACCAACAATTGATAGTCCTTTAAAAGAAATGATCAGAAAAATGTCTTCCTTTAAAGTCCTACCAAAATCAACTGAATTTTAGGTTTGGGGATGAAGGGAGGACAGTAAAGTAGTATATATTGTCCTCCGAATTTGGATGGTCACCTGCTTCAAATGTTAAAGGTGTAAATGCTTCTAACTGGGATCAATGCTGCTTATATCTATCATAGGTTCTTTGCTGGGTTCAGAATATTCTTTTTAACTCTTAGCACTGGGGCTAAGAATTTCTTGACCAAGATAATGCTTACAAATTCTTCCCAATCATTGCTTTCTTTACAGTCACAGACCTCAATATTCCTCCTAATCTCAATTTTAATAGGGCTAAATTTACATAAATAAAATTAAGTACCACTTAAAATGTATCAGACTTTGGAACCTTCTTTTTCTGAATGGAAAGAATGGCAGTTAACAGTCTAAAATAGGAAAAGGGGACTGGAAAGGTATATAAAATCCAGACATGTGTCTAATTAGGGATTCCAAGAATTCACTGAAGTTAACTCTAAAAGACTAAGTAGGAACCAAAATACTCATTCGAAATAACAACAAGCATTATTTATGTAGCACTTTAAGGTTTGCAAACAAGTATCTCTTTATGTGGTTTTAACATGTATACAAAACTATTATAATTTTAAGCAACTGAAGCTTAAAACCATAGAGATTTTTGGAACATGATTATGTCACTTGACCCTTACAACATTGGAAGGTAGGTGGTATTATCTCCACTTTACAGATCAGATTAAACTGAGTGAGTTGCCCAAAGTCACACAGCTAGCATGTGTCTAAGGCAAAATATGAACTAAGTTTTTCCTGCCTTCAGGTCCAACACTAACACTGTGACTTCTAGCCATAAAATAAGTTTCAGAGGTGATGAAAGGAACCCAGACTAAGACTAGAACTGCTTTTTATGAGAAAATTATGTACATTGATTTGAGAATTTAACACTTCTCCTAGAAGGTGACATTTCTGGGAATTAATAAATTAAAGAGCGCATGCAAACCAATTACTCTATCAGCAACAAAAATAATGAGTTTAAGTTGAAAGCAAGATTGGCCATTCATAAAAAGTGTATGTAATCAATCTTTCGTCTAAACTAAGCATCCCTATCAAGTTAGTGAATTATTGTATATTGCACTGTATATTGTATATTGTATGTTATAGTATATTGTACTGAAAAAGAAATGATGAAGAAATTAAAGAACTACTTTAGAACTGAAACATAAAAAGAGTAAGGAATAATCTATTTAGACAAAAAAATAGAGCACACCCAGTATATTATATTAACATGTCTTGCTAATCAATCAATACTGTGCTAGGCACTGGGAAATAAATACAAAGAATGAAACAATACCTACTTGCCATGAACTTTTGTCATAACTGGGGAGACAAGTACATATAATAGTATATACAGTATGTATACATACATATTTAACACATATATGTATATATGGTTATTAATGTATATACGCATGTACTTATGTATAGATATATTCATATATACACATACAAAACCCTATAATGGTAAATTGGTAGTCAATTCTGGTTAGTAAGTCACTGGGGAAATGTCACTCAAAGTACTACTGAATGAACAGAGCATACTTAACCTGAAGAAGATGGAGAGAAAGAAAACAGCTATCTTATTATGTAATTGAGGGAACTGATCAACAAATATTAAGTGCTATGTGACAATACTACATTAGTCAATAGGGAAACAAATCATTTCCAATGGGGCACACAACAAGCACATATGTAAAGATAAACAGAATATAAAGAACATAAATACAAATAAATACAAAGTATTTAAATATGAGTTAGTTTGAGATAGGAGGGGACCAGCACTGGGAGCAAATTGTGTTCCAGAGGGGAAAGAGGGATTATTGTTTGTAAAGAATGAGAGAAGGATGGTCTTGGCTGGATCACAGGGTGGTAGGAGGAACAACTGCTAATGATACTAGAAACTCTGGCTGGAACAAGTTATGGATTACTCAGCTACATAGAGATGGATAATTAAAACCATGGGATCTTATGAGATTACCCAGAAATTACTGACAAAGATGAACGTCTGTGATCAATCTTGAGCAATACCCACAACTAAGGGAGAGGACATGAAGGATGGGCCAAAAAAGGAAACAGAGAACTGAAACTGAGACAGTGATTGAATATACATTAAGGAAAGGCGTGTTCAACAGGGTTAAATGTGGTGGAGAAGAATGAAGACTGAAAATTGCCATCAGATTTGTATTAAAGAGATCAATGATAACTTTGAAGAGCTAAGTTTCAGTTAAGTGATAAAAGTCAAAAGAACAAAAAGAACAAATTAAGGAGTGAGGAGAAAAGAAATGAAGCCAAGTATCTATACCTTTTACAAAGTGGTCTAGCGAAAACTTTTTTTTTTAAACAGAGGTGACCTACATAAGTAGGAAGTAGGAAAGGAACCAAGAGATGGAGAGAGATTGAAAATTAGAAAAAGGAGATGAGTGAGGTTGTAATCTTTTGGTGCAGATGGGATGGAATGACATTAAGGGCACAAAGAAAGTCCACTTCACTTTTAGAGACTGAAAGAAAGCAGGCTAGAATCAAGAATGATGTTAAGGACTTTTAAGTTGAATAGAAGGAGAGAAGAGGGAGCTCACATTGAACATTCTCAATTTGCACAGGAATAAGAGGTTAGGTCCACACCTGAAAGAGTGCAGAGGAATGAGGAGAGATAAGAAGGCTAAAAAAAACTTTTGCAAGGAATGAGAGAGGAAATCTATTAAGGAGGAATGAAAAGACTGCCTGGTGATCATGAATTTACAATGTACACTGTCAATATGGTTTTATGTCTTCTTCCAGATTGGTTTAGCAGCACATGAATAGCAACAAAAGAGGTAGATAAGGGATGTGGGGGTGGGGGTTGGGTACTTCCGAGCTGAAGTTTGGCCAGGAAGGAATGGTGAAAGAACAAAGGGACAAGGGATTCAAGAGTGCAAGTTAGTCTAGAGTTGAGTTAGCTAACTACAAGGTCAAAAGTAGTGAGAGGCATATGAAGTCAAAGCAAAAGTAATGCTCTGAGAGAGTACTGAGGGGTGGAGAGGTTGATGTTCTCCATAAAGGTGAAGAATATTTTAGGAAAAGTGAGGCATTGGGAGAACTTAAATCAATTTCTCTTTTAAATAATGACATGCAGCATTTACGGATTCCTATATGTAAACTGGAGGCCAAAATACATTGTGAATGCTGCTGCTGCCACTAATCTGTAGAGCTAAAATAAACTGAAATAATTATTCAACTATTCCATCATTCTGGAAATTACCTGGCAAATGTTTGTGGTATAGGTGAAAAACGGGAACAGTAATGGTTTTGCTGGAAGACTCTGCTCCTGATGAAGAGCTACCTACTTTATCTGGCATTGTTCTTCCTCTCCTTGATGGGGGACGAGGTGGTGTGGACGATACAGCTCGTTTAGACTGCGATTTCAAGCCTAAGAAAAAAATGAAACAAATCATAGATTTTAAGTCGTTGTTGAAAATGATAAAAAGAAATGATTTCATGACAGAAAATAAAAAGAAATGGCATACTAATGCAGCATTATATCCCCTGAAGGGAGCAGTTATGGATACCTGAGAGGAAGATATATATGTATGTGTTTCATATATCTTTGTGTTTATACATGTGTAGGTATATTAACTAGCGCACTAACATTTACTGAATAATAAATGTGCTTGGCCCTGTGTTGGTCAATAATGAGTAGCTGATGATGCTGAGTCCTGAAGCAAATCTGGCTTTCAGAAATCAACCCAATTTTGGCAAAAACAAGAACAACAACAAAACCAAAAAAACAATTTTAGTGTAGATTATACATATTGTCATTTATTAAAGAAAGTGAAAGAGTTAAGAAGTCATAGCAATGGCCAACATGTGACTTCTATTACGCCTCATAGCCAAACAATAGATGGCTAAATTAGACTAGAAAGGAGAAAAAGGAAAGAAGTAAAAGAGGAGATAAGGAGAAGAGGCTCAAAGACTAGCTAGAGTAAGAAAAAAAGAGAAATCCTCATAATAAGCCCCAATGTCAGATAATATTAAGAGTTTGCACTTTATAGTACTTTCAAATTTACAAAGTTCTCTATACAAGATTTCATCTGTACATTTTGCCTTGTGAGACAAGATTTATAACATCTTAAGTTGTAACTAACACGTATTCTAGTTAATTTCTCCCCCACTAATAATTCAACATCTATCATCCACCATATGACTATTCAAGTTTCACCAATTATATACGTCCCCATGAGAACATTAGAAGGAAAAATTCCATTCATTTTTACTCAAGTTAACTTTTCAGTTAGATTTTGCCTTGGTATGGTAACTTTACCAGCCATGCATCAATCTATTCAAGGTCTCCTTGAAAATAAGTAAGATTTCGGGAATCTTGGAAAATACAAGTTACTGATAAAAAATAAAAGTTAAAAAAAATTTTTGTTTTATTAGACATTCAAATACACATATCATAGATATAATGGTCTAGGCACTCAAATCTTTACTCAATTCTGAGAAGCAACTTCACAAAATAGACCAATGTTAATTGAGAAATATCTCAAATTGAAAATATATTGAACATAGGGGGAAAATGTCACTAAACTATCTTTTTTGACCTTTTTTTTTTTAACCCTTTTCAGGGTTATCTGAACTGCTAAAAGGGAACAGATTGCATAAAATTTCTTTTAGGGTTCATGGTTGGGAATAACAAGTAACTCCTTTCCAGTCTGTGTACAGTTTAAATATTGATACATAATCCAGATGATTTTCCTATGGGTTGTATTCAACAGTTTGCATATAACTGACTTCATTAAATGATTTAACTGTTCACATAGTTTACAAAATCAACAACAAAAAATGAAATTGAGATGGAAAAAGAAAAATAAAAACATACCAGAGGCAACAACAACACTATAATTGTCCTGAAATCCATTCTCTGCCTTAACTTTTTCTTTCTCTTCATGGTTTTTCTTTTCTTTGTCATCTTTCTGTTCATTAATTAGTTTAGCAGTGATACTTGGGGTGTCTGCAGAAGAGTACATAATTTATTTAAAACACATTTCTTATTAAAATACAAGCTAGGAGGCAATAACAATACTGTAAAGACAAACAACTCTGAAAGACTTAGGAACTATGATCAACACAATGGAATAAAACAGTTCAAGAGAAGTGATGACGAAACAAGTTATCCATCTCCAAATAGAGAAATGATGAACTCGGATTATATACTGAAGCACACTTTTTTTAGACATGGCTAATGGGGGAATTTGTTTTGTTTGATTACACATATTTTTTAGTGGGTTTTCTTTTGTTTTGTTTGCTTTTTCAATGGGTTAGGAAAAGGAAGGTGTATGGAATAATTCAGAACTAAAAATAAAATTTAATTTAAAAAAAGTTAAAACTGTTCAAAAAATTGATGTGCTGTCTTGTAGAAAATACTTCTGCAAGTAGAAAGTACTTGGACCAGATCAAAATTCAAGATCCAATTACCTATAATAATTATATATAGTGATAATGTATTAAGATTTGGAAACATTAAAAAAATAGAAAAGAAATCAATGTACCCAGATCTGAACTGGAAGCTGAAGCAATAAGATGCAGACTAAGTTATATTTCTGTAGGGCAAACAAGTCAAAAGAGCACTAACAAGTTACAACCAGAGGCTGTACTACTAATGGACCTTAGATTCATGTTGAAATTTTTACTCCAGATTTCAGCAGTTCTAAAAATGAACATTTCTTTATATAATAAAAGAGAAAAAAAAAAGATTTGAAGTCCCATAGTGTTGATTTTCACTGCAAGATGTATAATGTAGATAACTTCATAGTTGTTGGTGTGTACTGGAAAAAGCATTTGTTTTAGAGTCTGATGACACATGCTTTAATGTCTACTTATATGTGATACTAGACAAATCACATAATTTTTCTGCATATCAGGTTCCTCAAGGATAAAATGACATTGGATGATCTGTAAGCTCTCTTTCAATTCTGACTCCTATAATCTTGTGATTAAAAATGACCAAAACAGAGTAAAGGAGAAATCTCTATATACTTTAAAATTGTGGTTTTAGAGATGTTCAGAATATAATTAGATTTATACAACTGGGCTGATATTCTAAGACAGGAGCAACACAACCTGGAAAGAAAAGGAGAATGGATATAAACATTATATATAAATGTGATGGAATACTACTGTGCAGCAAGAAAGGATGAATATGAAAAATTCAGAGAAGAGGTAAGATTTGCGCAAAGTGAAAACAAAGCTAAAATTAAGCAGAACCAAGAGAACAAGATTCTTTTGTTGCAAGGACAACAATGAAAAGAAAGTTAAACTCTCATGAACAGAAAAACAAACTAACAAACATACAAGAAAAATACTGGAGACAAGGAAATATAACTCATCCCTCAGATGAAAAAGTCAGGAGACTACTCAGACAAAATATTGTATACACTGTCCCGCAAGGTTTATGTATTGAATATTTAGACTTTTACAACACGGAATGTATGTTATGGCAGCAAAAAGGACCTGGTTTTGCTGAGTCCTACACCAGCTACCTTCTTCCTTGGCCAAGTCATAACTTTTGTTGACCCAAGTTTCCATTTCTTTAAAAGTGAAGAGGCTGGAATTATATTATTTATAAAATTCCATATGGCTCTAAATCCTATAATCTTTTGAAAAGAGCCAATAATCAGATCCTGATTAGAAGACTACTAAGAATGGAAAAGTAAGGGAAGAGTCTAAGAGTCTAACAATATTTCAGTTTAGATGCAAAATGAAGTACAATAAGGAAAAGAATGAAATTAGGAAAAATATAAGAACATAAGATCAAACTTTTTGAGTACAAGCTTATGGAGTCACCCATGCAAACTAATCAAAGACGCTAATCTTCAGTGTCAAAGCAAAAACCAACAGATAAAAACAAGTCCAGACTTTGCTGATGTGAACAAGAACCCAGAGACATGACAAGTCTCTTCTAAATCTAGTGAACAATCCAAAAATTGTAGATGCCAGCCTAATACTTTTTCAGTTTCAAACGGAAAAATAAAAAGAAACCGTTCAGATTAGCTCAAATTTGTGATATCCAGGGAACAGATCTCAACACAGATCTCCAAATACCTTCTTTAAAGGTTCAAAGGAAAACTGATTATAACCGATTATCCTATTTCCTGAGACATAAATAGACCAAGCAGAAACCCTGGTTAACAGATGTACTTTTGAAAATCACATCCATTCCCTTTCACTCCATTCTTCACTGCCTTAACCTAGGAAGTCTAATCCAATTCTGTGCAAATGAATGGCAGCAAAAGAATCTGAGAACACTATGAATTGATCCATACTATGTGCATGAGGTCATGTGGTACAATGGCCTGGTTTTACAAATAAAGAACCTAGGGCTTTGAGAATGTAAATCAGTTGTAAGAGAAGGAAGAGCTGGGATTAGAGCCCAGTTCCTCTGTTTTTTTCAGAAGCAGTACTTTTTCTACTCTACTACTTTTTGAATATTTAATTAGAAGAGGGGTTTCAATACAATGACCTCTGGGATTATAAGATTACCTCACTTCCACTAAATTGCATTTCAGATTGTTTTCATGGTTCCACAACTGTAATTTTTATAACAATCATCTTCCTTTATATTAAGAAGGCAAAGTTTTTGTGTTATGCTCTAAAATAGCACTATAGTATATCAATTTACAACAAGGTTTAAATATACAATAAATTTCAATTTTGCTAACAATTACTTGTAACTGTTGTACCAGAAGCGAGCGAGACACACCACTGAGTATAAGTTTTAAGTGGAGAATTTATTATCCGGCGGCCATCGGGGTACGGCACCACAAATCAATGGCAAATGTGTTGGGGTGATGGCTTGGCTTATATAGGATATGGGGGTACAGAGTGGGGGGGGGAAACAGGAACAAAGGTCCTGGCTGATCAAAAGATTCAGCCAGGTTATCCTACTAGTGGGATAATCTCATTTACATTCCTTGGTGGAGTCACGGAGCCCCAGGGATATCTGCTAGACAGGGTCTGCCAGGTTATCCTTCAGTGGGATGGTCCTATCTATTGAGATTCCTTGGTGGAGTCATGGAGTCCCAGGGGGTTTGCTAAATGCCAAAGATATCTGAGTCCATTCTTTCTGGGGGTGCTTGTCAGTAGCTAGGGGTTTCACAGGGGTTCCTAATTTTCCTTGTATTACATAACTATAGCCATTATTAAAGATTTTCTTTTTGTCCAGACTACTGATTTTACCTTGACAGATAGGGTAACTCCCAAGTGAAGAAACACTACAACTTCCTTACAACTTACAGTCTTAGAAACTGTCTTGGGACACTTAAGAGTATTAAGAGCCACTGAAATGTGGGTAATTTATGTTTTATTTTTTCTATGCAACATTTGACATACTATATAATCTGTAAAATGTATATTGAAGAATTTTTTGTAAAAAAGGTCAAAACACAACATATGAAGTGATTTCTCAAAAATTAAGTATAATGAAGATTTTCTGAATCAAATCACCTTTTCTTTGCTCTTATGATAATAGTATTCTGGTATTTTGGTGGGTAACTAAACGTAAGTACTAATTACCCATTAATACAAGCACATAACAGGCTACTGCCAACTTGCGATGTGATCCATTCTTGTCGATTTACAAGCAACGTTCTCCATATTTACTTCAATGTTTTAAAACGTCGGGAATAGGTGTAAATGCTAGAACAAAGTAACACTCCAATTGTGTAATGTTCTTTCAAAAAAAAAATGTTTATTTTCTCCAGTTGTCACTATTGTCTTGGGCAAATATTCATCGTAGTGTCTCACTATAATTTCTTTTTAGAATGGGGAAGTTATAAAGGAGATTTATAATTAATATTCATACATGCATTAGAGGCAACTAATAGTGAAAGAGAAAAGGGTGCTGGGCTTGGAATCAAGACCTGAGATCGAATCTGACCTCAGACACTTACTAGCTATTTTACATTAAGAAACATGTTTGCCTGAGTTTCCTCAACTCTAAAATGTGAATAATAATGATACTTATCATTATTATACCTACCTTGCAGGGTTATAAGCATCACGTGAATATTTGTTTTAAAAAAAAAAAGCACTTAGTACACTAGCACAGAAGAGGCGCTTTGTAAATGCTTATTACCTTCCATTCTACCCCACTCCCACTCGTTATTCCCCTTTGCAGGGGGAAATTAGGAATAACTCTAATGCTTGGGGTTATTCTTGAGTGGAATTGTACAGCAATAAAGGAAGCTCCCAATAAGGAACTTCGTTGATGGTACCTGCCTTGCAACTTTTAGAGCATTTAGAGAACTACTTAGAAGCACTGAGAGATTAACCGACTCAACAAAGAGTTATACTTGTATATAGTATTTTTTGGAAGTCTTATTAAATCCAGGTGTTCCAGATTCTGAAGCCAACTCTCTATCCATTGTCTCTCATAAAGTAATACTTAGAAGAACTAGAAATATTTTTTTTTTTGGAGAGGAGAAGGGAAGGCAATTGGGGTTAAGCAACTTGCCCAAGGTCACACAGGTAGTAAGTGTGTCAAGTTTCTGAGGCCAGATTTGGACTCAGGTCCTCCTGACACCAGGGCCGGTGCTCTATTGACTACGCCACCTAGCTGCCCCTAGAAATAATTTTTAATGGAACATTCTGATATGCTCAGAAGCAGATGGATATCACTGAATCAAAACTTTAAATAAATCTATCTTAGATGCTTACTTTTTTAAGATAGATTTAAAGAAAAATGGATAAAACCACAAAGCCAACCTAGTCCAACTAGTCCCTAAATAACAGTATCCCCAGTATCTCTGTCCAGTCATGGGTAATATAAATTTAAAATCCCATGCATAGTTTAAGACACTTTGACGCTATAGATGAGCCTAGTACCTTCTGTGCTTGCACTCTTTTAGGCACTAGAGGTACAAACAAAAATGAAATAGTCCCTGACTACTGCCTCAATCCCCAAGCCAAATATGAAGGTAATTTTCAGGAAATTTAAGGAAAAATCACTTGAAGACAGACTAACCTGATACTCTATCAAGAACTTCTGCTAAGGTTGTTGAAATAGGCAGATGAAGAGTACGAAACTTGTGTCCTGCTCCATACATTGGATGCTGGATCACATGGCTAGTAGCATTTATTCTTCCTTTGTACAGCTGAAAATTAAATCAAAACAGTGAGTTTGCATTCTGCTTTGCAGACAGAATTTCAAGCCCATAAGTTTAAAAGCACAAAAATTATTCAAAATACTTATATCAAATAAGCAGCATTCACATTATAAGATATATTACAAGTTTTAATAGAATGATAAATGATTCTGTTTCCTTATTTTATTATAGTTATTTACTTGGGTTATGTTTTCCCCCTGTACTCTGAGATGACTGCCAAAATTTAAATGTCAAAAACTGGACTATCAGTAGAAGGACCGGAATTTAAAAGTACCTCAAAGGACCAATCTGCATCAACTGATGCCTTGTATTTGTTCAAAATCCACACATTAATGAAAATAGAGATAGTAGGAAAGTTTATTTCAAAGTAAAATTTTTGTGACAATCGACATGACTGATCTTTTTTAGTGTTAAAACTTCCCAAAATGGTAAAGCACATATACCTGAATTAGCTGTAAATAAAAAAGGTTTTAAAATATAGACTGACAAATAACAGTATAGCACAGGTAAAAAATATTTAAAAAAAAGTTGAAAAAATTGTAACAAGAAGCTATCAAGAAATTTCTTACTAAGTAGTGGATTTACATGTATACATCAAGAGTTACTGGAAAAAGAGTCTTTCCCTATAAATTACGGAGAGAGGTTGACAAAATCCTGAACTCAGCACATCTCAGGAGAGAGCCCTAATGGCCATGAGGGCTGAGACAACAAGATACAGTAAATTCAGGGTAAAATAGGTAATACCTTTTGGAGAGGTCTGTAGGAAGGACTGTAAAATAATCAGCATGTGGGTTCTAAGTATAAGGTCCATTCTAACTATTTTTTCTGTAGCAGATCCAGATGATATGGAATAGTGGCACACTCCATTCATAGGTTTTAATAAATAATTAGGTTTGACTCAACTAAATTCTAATAATGGAAATGATTTGGGCAAACAAAATATACTCACTGGGCATGGTGACTGAAGAAACATTGTCACTTTCTCATCCTCTAGCATCAACTGCAAAAAGAGGCGTCGTATAAACCCTGAAATGTTTCCAGATGTTGGAAGGTTCCCTCGTTGAGGGGATGATTGGAAAAGTTCACAAAGAACCTGCAAAGGCAAGACATTTAGAAGTGTTAAATGTAACTTATTAAATGTAATTAAATGTTAAATGTAACTTAATAACCCTCTGTTTTCCTTAGACATTATGAGAAAACCTTTTAAAAAAGGTTTACTATGCAAAAATTAAATGGAGGTGAACTAAGGAAGGACATATGGTGGAATGGAGAGAGTGCAGGATTTGGAGTCAAAGGACCTAGTTTCAGTCCCAGTATTCCATTACTGCCAGTGAGATCCGGAACAAATCACTTAACTTGGGTTTCAGCGGCTTCATTTCCAAAATGAAAGACTAAACCATAGGGCTTTTCTTTTCAGCTGTAAGTCTATGTTCCTATGATTCACATAATAACAATCGTACAATAGTCACAATTAAGAAATTATATCTTCTAATACCAAGCAAATAATCTAATCTAATTATAACAATATCGCAATAAAGCCTTGCTTTAAAACAGAAATTTTCAAGTGCCAAGCTACTGATTGCTTTGTTGAAAGCAATCTATACTGCCAAGCTCTAATATCACAAATTAATTTTAGCAATTTTTTAAATCCTAGGAAAAAAGTGGAAGGAGTTAACATAAGACAATAAGTGGTAATATATTTTTTAGGATTAATCTCATGTGATGCCAATTATCATAAGCAACTGCTTCATAATCATGAATATTAGATTAAAATCATGTAATGTGGGCTCATTTAAAACGCTTACAAATGGTAGGATGACTCTAATAAATGTTCAAGTTGCTCTAAATAATAGTTTCACGGTAAAACAGCACACTCATTAGCAATGGAAGCAGACAAAAAAGACTGATGGAGTAATTATCTTTTTTTAAAACCTTACTTCCATGGTTCAAATCCCAGTCAATCTACCTTATCACCTCTCATTTGTATTGCAATAGCCTCCTATCTCAAGCCTCTCTCCTTTCCATTTCACAAAACCTCTTCCAAAAGGATATATCAGTTGATGTCACATTTCTGATCAAGAATTTCCAAAGGCTCCCTATTGTCTCTAGGATCAAATATTGGCTTTTCTATCCAGCTTTACTGCCTGGTTCTGATATCCTTTTCCAGGCTGATTATACATTGTTCCCCTTCATTTTGTAATGTTCCAAGAACACTATCATACTAACAGTTTCTCAATAAACATCTATTTTTCCATCTTTTATTTCTATGCCTTTATATAGCTTGTTTCACAAGCCTGAATTGTACCCCTTTCTCTGCTCTGCCTCTTAAGAATTCTTACTTCTTTCAAGACGTTATCCTCCAGTGCCGTCAAAAAGAAATTCTGGATCTATCCTAAGTGCTATCACTTCCTCCCTACACCCCATCAAGTTCAATGGAAATTACTTAATATTTACTTTGTACATTTATCTTATTCTTACCTGAGCCATCAGTCTCTGGTTATTAGGGTGACAAGAAATACACTGTAAAAAGAAGGCCACTGTGGCATTCTCAATTGCAGTTCTCTGCTGAGTAGTTAATCCTGTTCCAGAAGCTGAGGAGAGCAAAGTAGACCTTGTACTACTTTGTGGCACCCCTGAACTGTGTCCTCCTGAAGTGGCACCAGAATGACATAGTAAGAACAGAAGGGCTGTCCATAAAGGATTGACTTCAGAACCACCAAGCCAATCTTTCATAATGTGGCTACTGCCAACTTCTGTCAAGAACCTGAGAACAGGTGCAACCAGGTCTGCTGTGATGGGCATCTTATTAAAGTGCTGTGGAACATGATGTCTCCTGAGTTTGTCCTGGGTAATATCCACCGATGGAGAAGTGCAATCAGAGCTTGAAATGTGGTTAAAACAGAAACTAGCCAGGCTCCTTACAAGAAGGGAGGGTAATCCTGAGTCTAATAACTGTTTGATAGCCTCTGGAGATTGAGAGGATGCAGCAAGAGTTGCCAGGTGAGACTCAGTTAGTGCAAGAGGTGCTTGAGCATTTTTTGAGTCATCTGTTAAGGATGAACTGAGGTCTTGTTTTTTACTATCATCAGTCATGGAAAGTCTATGGTGACACTGTAATGGAGGAGGAGTAATTCCCATCCAAGCCATAAGCAAAGAAAAATAATTTGGGTGTATATGACACATTGAGCAAAGAAGACTATCAACAGCTTTCTTCAAAACCATGTTGCAAGGAAGAGACATAGACCAATTAAAAAGTGACCTGGAAAAGCCAAACAAAATTGCATATAAATGTTAGTTTTTTATAAAAAAAAAAACACTTCTATTCTGAAACAATCTATTATGTTTTTTAAAAATGCAGTTTACCTAGTGGAAAATGACATTATAGTAAGGTTCACTTAAACTATACACTGCTTTCAGGGGGAAAAAATGTAAAGATTTATACACTCCTCATCCAAATTTATATATTAATTGGCTGTGCAATTATTCAATGTCCACAACATGCCTATTAAATGGCAAAATTTAAAAAAAATTTCTATGAAAAGCTAAAATGTAAAATGAAAACACTTTAATATCTACATGTAATTCAGAAGATAATAGTGAATCCTACTGTATCTTTCAATCCAATATGTCCACACCTGCTTAAAACTGGCTGGTGCAATTGTTGAAGCAATTAAAAAAAGTGGCAGAACAGAAGGAAATACTTAGCTTTACTAAGCCCAAGAAAAAGCTCAGCTGTTACCACCATTAAAGAAAGGTACAGAAAGAGTAATAGAACTGAAGTGAAGATGCAAGTTGAAATAATGGGAAACCTTTGTAGCACTAGCTACATATTGATCAAAAAATGTCTCCTACCTATCAAAATAACCACCTCTTATTTTTAAAAAGGCTAGAAAAATTAATTTGTCTATGTTTTAACACAAAAGAAATCTGCTTTAAATATCGTAAATTTTGCAGTGATCTACCATGTGTTACTTTGATTTTTAATAAGTTGAAACAACACTTGAGATGAAGTGTCAATTATTTATCCTCTTTAAAACAAGATAACCAAATTAAACACATACCAATATTCCTCAGGATTATAACTTATTGTATTGAATATATTTGATAACATATTCCTTCTTAAATACAGAATGTGAATTGTGAAGTACATTTCATCATATACAGAAATTTATAATAGAATTAAGAAAACAAGATTTCATATACTATACTTACTCAAAGAGCTCTCTGTTCAGCAGTCCTGGTAAATCATATTCTACAAGTAGCTCATAGCTATGCCATAAAATTGCTGCCACGCAGTGCAAATGAGAAGGAGATGGCATCAAAAGACCATACTCCCTTGTTGATGTGCTGGGACAGACGTAGCTCATCCTTCCACTTCTTTTCATAGCAGCTACTCTTGCAGAATCACTGACCCACTTCAACAGAGCCTGAATTCTTCAAGGAAGAAGCACAAAGAGCTATTAAGACTGTAAGCTCAATGAGGAACTTTGCTTCACTTAAATTTTCATACCATGTGATAGAAAAACTGTAATTAAAACGTGTGTGCATGCTCACTTATGTGGGACAGATATTTTTATTTTCTTTCCAAAACATTGGGTGAAACATTTAAAGGGTAAAAAAAAAAATGAAATGAGTATTCGTTAATTGAAGGCACTTTTTTTGTTCATTACACGTAAAAATTACATTTTAAATGAAATTGTCTTCCATAGCCATAGTCTCAAAATCATAAAAACATTCCACTCAGTAACTAGTTAAAATCCAAAATATTGCTTACCTTGACAAAATTCATGGAATTACAAACTACTCTGATGCCTCATTGTGATAGAGAGGCAAATTTAGGTTCTGGGTAAGAAACAACTTTGCAAAATCAGAGCTAGCAAGAGTATAACAGGTTTCCTCTAGAAAACTTCAGCTCTTTTTCACTGCAAGCCTTCAAGCAAAGAAAGGTAAGTCCCTCATGGGTTTGCCATAGAAGGGATTTTTATTCAGATATGGATGGAATTAGATGGCTTCTTAATAACTTCCATTCCTGATAATTCATGTTTTTCCAATATAAGCTGCAAGTTCATGAGCAAGTAAATAGTAAAAATACTTGCACTATAAGCCCAGGAGAACTTCTGTAACTACAGTTCTAGGTACATCTTGAAGTAGACTACCAAACAAGCGACTGGACAGCTTATGTTTTCTAAAACCAGCTAGTTACAATGGGGAATAACTTATGACATCCCCTGAAGAAAGCTGGTTGCAAAGGGAATTGGCAATGATAAGAAGAAAAGAGTACCTGACCACAGGACTAGAAAAGCTAGACTGGGAGAGAAAAGAACATTTGTACATAGCATAGATTCAATGAATGGCTAATGATAATTTTGTGATATAATGTTTTCTTTTATCACATTCCTTCTGATCCCCCCAGATCTGGTATCTTACAGTTATCAATGAGTCACTAATATTGAAAGCCCCAAAAATCTAATCAGTGGCATACTATCTCTCATAGCCACACACATTTCTCCAGTTACATGGATACAACCTGAGCCTCTTGTCACCTCTTCCTGGGATCACTGTAAATGGGTCCTAACTGGTCTCTCTCTAGTCCTGGGCTTTCTTTCCAATCTATCCTCCACACAAAAGTCAAATTCATAAAACTGACACTGTCACTTCTCAGCTTGAGAAGTAACTTCAGGTCATTCCTTAGATTCAAGGGCTCCCTGTTACTTCCAGGGTAAAATACACACTCCTCTGTTTGGTATGTCACAATACACTCACAACTGCACTTCTCTATCTTTCCAGGAAGATCTTCCATTACTCCTTCTCAATTACTTTTCCTCTACCTTGCAGAACTCCTAAAATTCTTCTATCCTCAAGCCAAATGCCACTTCCAATGAGCAGAAAATGATTCTGGTATGATCTTCTGGCAGATGATGGTCCCTCTAAGAAAAAAGGCCTTTTATTTATTTTGAAAATGTTTTATATTTGAGAATGATTGTGGTGGGGGAGATAAGAAGCTGGCCTTGGAGTCAGGAAGACCTGGGTACAAAAAATTCAACTTCTGAAATATATACTTAGCTTCAGTGCCCAATGTAACTTTGAAGTTATAGAAAAATTATCGATCTCAAGAGGAAGAGGAAATTTCCTGTCAGGGAACTCTGTACGCCAATGAGATCAGAAAGCCTAAACCAAACAAAGATAGCAAAAGAACCCTCAATACTGATGGTATTCCTCTGTCCTCTTTTGCAGTACCCAGGAAGAGTATACATATTGGTAGAGACCATTTCATTCTTATCTTTGCATGCCCATTACTTAGCGCATAGAAGATCTTTAATGAAATGCCTCTTTCTGGGAGGATAGGGTCAAATGCAATACCAAAAAAATTTAAGTATCTATGTGCAAAACACTGTCACAGACACTGAATCAAATACATAGTCCTCTACATTAAAAAAACTCAATTTATAGGATAGGTACAAATCCAGAGGGGAAAAAGGAAGGAGAGATGGGCAGGCAAAAAAAAAGGCAAAGATAACAAAAGTTATGAAATTCCATGGCATATTATGGGGCAGACAGTTGTACAAGTTGGCTGAAGCATAAAGTGCATGGAAAAGAACATCTGATGAGATAAGTGATGCACGTGAGGTCTTCAATGATAGATAGTAGAGTGGGAAACTGGTGGTGATTATTAAGATGGCTATAGTAATATTAATCTCCCAAACTGGTCTAAAGTGCTATTAGTAATTAATAATGAAAATAATCAGCAGGACATAGCCAAGTGGAGGATAGAACAAAAGCACGTATTCAGTCACGATGATTATGTTGTTATCATATTATACGGAAATGGTATAAATTTTGCCTGAGATTCATTCCTTCCTCCTGAGTTTACAAATAAAGATAAATGAAATGAGAAAATACCACTATCTATATTTCATGTTTTTGTCAGGGTCCACATGTAGCAAAAGGCAAAAGCAAACTATATTCAGAAAAGGAAAAAAAGACATGATCAAGGTCACGGTAAGAGTATATGTGAAGAGGGACTTTAACTTAGCTCTTCTTGACTCTATCGTCAATCCTCTTTCCATAAGGCTAGACTGTCTTTCTCTTATATGGAAAATAAGAAATTTAAATTATTTTACCTATCTTTTGTCCCAGGATCTTGAGTGGTTCCAAGCTGGTAGAGAATGTCTATTGTAGAGTCAGAAGATAAACCATTAAGTCTTCCAAAAAGTAAAGGGCTATTCAAATCTTATCACATGAAAAAAAGGAATAGAAAAAAAATGCAATCTCAGAATTGATTTAAAAAAAAAAAAAAAGCAAATTTGGGGGGAAACATATATGTGTGTGTATGTATGTATGTGCATGTACACACACACACACACACACACATTCTGCTGTTTAAATAAGTTGAAATTTTGTTTTCTTAAAGATACTTTTTATAACCCAGAGAAACTAATTTTAAAAGTTATAGACTACAGAAGATTGATTATACAGATACTAGTTGAGAATTAGAAAGGAGGTCAATGACCTATCATTTTCAATTTACCACCAAGAAAAAAATGGATCAAGCAAAATACTCACCTGTGGGGTCACTGCCTGATGCTGCACAATTTCTTAGCAGGATATCTATCAGCTTTAATCCAATTTTAGTCGACTGCAGGCCTATTTTAACAAGCACAGCTTCGATGTTAGGTGAATGCATACCACAGTATGGTGACATTAGTAAGGCTGCACATGTCTGAAGAAGATTAGCAGTGGGTGCAGCTGCACTTGCCATCATTCCTTCCAGATCACTTATGTGAGTAAGGCAGTGATGTAATAACCGTAACCAACCAATACTGAAACAAAAAACACAAAACTGCTAGAATGACAAATATTAAAAATTTACTTCACATCATTTCAGTGATAATACACAAAGATTTTAAATACAGAATAATTAAGAAAAAATTCCAGTAGGTGCAAAGTCAGATTAAAAAGTCTTACTTCAAATTGTGTTGAAAAATACCTTGTTTTGGACACCTGATCTTCAGATGGAAGAAAAGGATTGTTAACTGTTGCTGATGAAGTATTTCCAAAGGCTGTGAGGCCTAGTAATTTAATCTGAGAAAGACCCAAGGTGCTGGCATCTCGTGGACGATGTAGTCTAAGACAAACAGCAGAAGCTACTTCTGGCTTAACAAGCTGGATTTTTATGTATGTGAGACCACTGGTAACCACCGGGGAGGACAAAGGTAGCATATTAACCCCATCTGCACTCACTTCAACAGATACTGAAGAAGGGCAAGCTATAATTAAAAGAAAATAACATTCAATAGTTATTAAAAAGTTACTATTCTATACCACAACAGAAACATCTGTTTTTAATTCATCTTCATTTCTATACTGTGTACAAAGCAAATATGTTATTGCAATTCACATTTTGCCACTGATATCCAATATGATTTCACAGATATCTCAATTTTGATCTAAGATATAATACAATGCATAATTAAGAATTCTACATATTCGCTTTAAAGAATATTCTGATTTTAACTGTTGCCAATCTATGTCTACTTAATCCTCCAACATGACTGCAAGAGACATGAGGGGAATTGACAAAGAATATATTAATTCACTTAGCAATTGCAAACTGTATCTCATGAAGTTTGACAAAACTAAAACCTAGTGTCAAAGGTAGCAGTCACAAGCACACAATTGAACAGTTGTTCAATTCTTTTCTAAAGGCAAAGCATCCAATAGATAAGACTAATAATCTCCAAAGAAAAGTAAAGTTCATTTCTGAGTGAAGTTAAAAGCTTTTTTTAACTGACATTATCTTAAAAATAGTAAAAAGTAGCAAAGTCAGAAACAGTGTTTAAATACTGCTATATATAATTACAAATACATACATATATAAAGATATATAACAGATATAAAATAAAGGCTATTATTTTAGCTATAATTTATATGATAATTAGTACTATTTAGCTTATTATTTAGCTAGATAACTATTATTTTGTATAGGATTTTAAGGTTAGCAAAGCATGTTAAATATGTTATCTCAGTAGATCCTCACAATAACCCTGGGAGGCAAGTGCTATCATTATCCTCATTTTACAGATGAGGAAAGAGAGGCTGAGAGAAATTAACTTTTACAGGGTCACACAATTCCTAAGTATCTCAACCTACATCATATCATTTATATCATATTAAAGTGATCTATACCTAGTAGATATTTAACATTTAATGAACTGAACATTATTTTATTTTTTTTCTGTCAACAAAGAGGAGTTAACATTGTTTAGGTACATTTAATTATCTGGACACGATTTTAGAAATGAATCAAAGGAAGTTGATTTTAATTTTATCTTTTTAAGTCCAGTACTAAGAACCAAACCTTACTCCTAATACATTAAGTCATTTGGCAGCCAGAACTGCCAGTCAAAATTTGTACTTGCCTATTTTAATAATATGGGATGTTATAAAATATTTTTCTTAAGCAAGATATATATCCCCATCCACTTCCCCAATCTACTCACTCGCAAGAGATGCAAGATGGGGTTGGATGTGTATCTCTTTTATAAGGACAGCAGCTGGAAGGTGGATGGTCAGGTCACACCAGGCCTCCTCTGGCAAAAATATGTAAGACCATGCAGCAGAGCGAGCTCTTCTATGAGGTGGAGTAGCCTGAAGCAATACTTCTGCAGGCTGAGCAGTAGGGCTACTGGATGTAATAGTCCCTTGAAAAGAAATTTTTTGTAAATAGCAAAATAAATCACTTATTCTATTATAAGCCATTAGAAGTCTATTATGAGCCATTAAAATATATGAATTATAAATAGAATTTCATCATATTATTACACAGACTGTCTAATATCGGCTACCATGTAAAGACCATCATTTGATAATGTATTTGTATAGCACTTTTAAGGTTTACAAAGCAATTTTATATATTACTTAATTTGATTCCCCCCACTGACATTTTCATTCTCATACCTTGCACTCTCTCTTATGATCCCTATATGATCTAGTGACATGTGTTTGTGTTCCTCAACCAAGACAATTCATCTAAAATGGCTGTCCCCTCAGGCCTGGAATGTTCTCCCTCATCATCTTCATTTTGTGGCTTCCCTTCCTTCTTTCAAGTCCCAGATAAAATCCTACCTTTTCCAGGAAGCATTCCCAATCCGCTTAATTCTAGTGCATTCCTTCACTGTTTCTATCCTTCACTTTCACGATTTCCAAATTATCCTTATTTGTACATTTGTTTGTAAACTGTCTCTCCCATTAGACTGTGAACACCTTTCTTTGCATCCCCAGTATTTAGTACAATACAAAGCACATGGTAAATGCATAATTAATATTTACTGATTGATCTCACAACAATTCCAGGAGTTGAGTGCTACTATTAGCCTCATTTTATATACAAAGGAGCTGAGGCAGACAGTGGTTAAGTGACCTGCCCAGGGTCACACATCTAATAAGTGTCTGAAGTCTAATTTTGAACTCAGGTCTTCCTGAACCAAATTCCAACATTTAATCCAAAGATTATCAAATTCAAAGTCAGATCAGTCTGATACAAAATTATCAGTGCTAAAAAAAGAATTTTTGGTTAGACAATGAAGAAAGACTACTGCTTTGTGCCAAAAGGCTAAAAATTAAATTTTTTACTGCTAGAGTTAACTGTGCTCAACCACTACCTTTCTATAATTAAATTAAATAAGCTACTAAAATGTGGAAAAATGATAATATTGTATCATTAAAGTGTCAGGAGTTTAGTTTTATGGAAAATTAAAGGATAAAGAAAAGATAATTTAGAATTTAAAAGAAGCTTAAAGGTCATCTAATCAAATACTAACTTCGTTTTATAGATCAAGAAATATAAAAGAGTTAAGTGATTTACCCAATGTCATTAGTGCAACCATGAGTGCTGCCATTAAAGGTAGCATTACAGTTCACATCTTCTTACTCTTAGGCCAGTGCACTTTCCAACATACCAGAGCTAACAAATTAGAATATACCTCGTACTCATCAACTGTGGTTCCACTTGTTGAACCTTATATTATTTCAATTTTCATTGCTAAACACTTGTAATAAAAGTTGATCTATAACCCAACAGAAAGGGGGGACATAAATGTCACATAAGCGTTTAGAGCAATCATTAATAAAAGTATATAAACCAAACTCAGCATATACACACAAATATACAAAGCTGTGGAAGCTACAGACTCTCCTACCCAAAGGTGCAAAGTTGTGAATTCCTTCAGCATTGTCAGGTTCAGAAGCCAGTACTCTTGCTTTTAAACTACTGTCAGCTGCCTTACTAGGCCCAGAGTCCAGAAACTTCATAATCGTTGACACCATGCTTCTTGCAGTATTTACAATAGCTCTTGTACTGGTGACCATGTTGTTGCAAATAAGCTGAACACCTCCTAAATTCAAAAAGAGAACTAATGAATTAAAATGATCCAAACATAACTTATGTGATTTCAAAAATTAATGCTCAATGATCAAGATGATTACATCTAACAAAAAAATTTCATAAGTAAATCTCCTAAAATCCACTTAAAATAGTTAAAAACAGGAGAGATTTTTCTCTTACCCATATCATGAAAGGCTTTTAATGCTTCACTGGTATCTAAGACTCTCAAAATGAACCACAGCAGTGGTTCAGATAACTGGCAAGTAGCAAGGGAGCCCTGAAAGAAATATAAAGAACTTTATAATTGCAAAATATAAAACAGAAAATTATCTATGTTAAAAAGCTATATTAGAACATTTTACAATCTATGAATTTAGCATATCATTATTTTTCAAAAACAAAATTGTTTGTTTTTCAAATTAATGTTTTCCAATAATACTAGTGCACATAAAAAAGGAATGCAAAAACTGTATGTACATTAATTAATTTCTGCATTAAATCCCCACCCTCACCTAGCTTGAGTCAATAGTTTTATACAGGTAAAAATCATTTTGCAAAGATCCAGATAAAGTTTGTTTAAATGTCTTCTGGAATTTCCATTTTAAAAGTGTTATTTCTTCTATGTATAACATTTGGCAAAATAATCACTCTAAGATCAAATAAAACTCAAAATAAAAGAACTACTTGTTTCTGAAAGAAAAATTTAGCTTAAGTACACAAAGCCAAAAGAATACACAACAGCTTGATAAAAAGTAAGATACATAAAACAAAGTAATAAATGATACTTGAAAGTTCTTTGAGAAACACTTTTAAATTTACATCAGAATTGTGACACCTTTTTAAAATTGGACACCTAACCCTTTCCATGGATTGTGAATGAAGATTTAATATTTATCATTTTGATTTGTAACACATTCTGGTATCAGTTTAAGAGGACTTAGTCATGTAAAATTTTAAAATTCATTCACACTGATCTCCAAATCAGAACCTAACTATAATATTACAAAATATTCCCTATTATTGTAGAAATGCAATACTTAAACAGAAACCAAGTACATCACTGCAATGCTCTTGAGAATGACTTACTTGTCTTCCCATATAGCCACAGGCCATGTACGTTAGAATTGGCTGCAACATGACCTGTACTGTAGTAGCTTTTTTGCTCAGGGTAGTGAGTATGGTGAATAATCCATCCCCAACTGATATTGCATCTAATCCGCCATGAAAGTTTTCATGTTTGGTGAGGTGTAAGCCACTTGCACCTAGTACCAAAAAAAGCACAGCTTATCAAAAAGATAGCCATCTTAAGAGATAAGAACAAATATTAGAGTAAAACATAAAGCCAATTTTATAAGTAGCCTTGACAAATAGTATTTTCCTATATCAAATAAAAACAGAGATCATAAGTTTATCACAAAAATTCCAAGGAGAAACACTGTAAAACTACTGTGTCGGGGTGAAAAACATGTGGTAACTTCTGCATGAGACAATTATACATCCTACAAATACGTCTAGACTTCTGGTTAGAAAAGGTAAAAGGCCTAAAGAAAGGAATTCAATATTCCAGCTAATTAAGGAGGATGGAGTTCTACTGGTTCGAAAAAACTGCTGAGGGTATAAGGTAGATTTTAATGGTAAACATTTCCATGAAATCTTCTGGACAACAATGAAAGGTGTAGTCTAGATTACAAAATAGGAAGATTTGGAACTGTAAAGATAACCAGACCAAATAAAAATGTCATAATGAATGTTGATTACCTACAAAGGGTCACAGACATGGCCATATACACATGAGAAGTCTTACTAACATTATCAAAACCATAAACACTTAAGTTCTGCTCATAACTAGGTGGTTCAGTAAACACTCAACCTGGGTCAGGAAAGCCTGAGTTGAAATCCAGCTAGCTCTGTAACCTTGGACTTGCGAACCTGCCTGCCTCAGTTTACTCATGTGCAAAACAAGGATAATAATATGACCTACGTCCTAGGACTGTTATAAGCTGAGATAATATTGTAAAGTGCTTTGCAAATTTTAAATTGCTACATAAATGCTATTATACTATCATCATCATCACCATCTTAATATTATTATTATTACTATTATTGCTATTTCAACCTAGAATGAAGTTTTATCAGTGAAGTGCTCCTGAGATTTGTCCTTGGTCATGCAGATTATCTGTTTTTTCAGGGACTTAAATAAAGAAATAGACTACATTTGAAACATACAATAGAACAATGGTAAAAAAGAAACTAATTTGTAAAATTAGAGTCGAATTACAGGGATCTTGACAATGAGACAAAACTAATAATTAAGCACAAGTATGTGATGAATGAGATGTAGCTTGACAACAATCAAGATTAAAAAGATCTGTGGTTTTGTCTGAAAGTTCAATACAAATCTAATACATAACAACAACCAAAGAATTTAAGATGGAATGCTGTGTAACACAGAGGCATTCTACCCATAATAAGAGAAATGACAATTACACATCACTCTTGACTATTATCTTCATTTCTATGTGCCATGTTTTAGGAAGGATAATGACTAGCAGGAGCATATCCTAAGAATGCAGTAAAGTGGAAAGATCCCAGGATTTAAAAGTCAGAAGACCTAGGTTCAAATCCCAGTTCTATCACTGCTTCTTTTAGCTTATGCAAGTCACTTAACTACTAGTAGTCTCAGTTTTCTCACTTATAAAATGAAGAGACTAGATGAGCTCCAAGGTTTCTACCAGGTCTATATTGTAGGATTATCTAACCATAAATTAAAAATAGGGTTGTTAAACTAGATATATACTAACATAAGCATCGGGGACTGTTTAACCTACGTAAAGCTTCAGAGGGATAGTGGTCTACAAGTATGTGAAGGCTATTGAATAGGAAAGGAATGCTACCTGATCTTTTCCCTAAGGCCAAGATGGAAGCACTGGATAAAAGTTATAGAGAAGCAAATCATATGCTAAAAACAAGAAAAATTCCCGACAATCACAGTTGTCCAAAAGTGAAACTAGGTTTCTTGGGGATAGTTATTTTCTAGTTACTGAAGATCTTTACATGATGGCTAGATGAACATTGCATCATGTTGTATAGAAGATTTCTAATCAAATAGAGGCTGAACTGCATAAACCTTTCTGGTCACTTTTAAATCTCTAATTCTATGACATGACCCAAGAACAAAACCAAAATAAAAGGTCTTGATTGTGAAGAAGATATGGAAGGAAATAACATGACAGCAATAAAGAAGAGGTTTGCCAAGAGATCTGATACTCTTTGAAGGAGTAACATTCCATATTTAACAAGATGTTAAAGAAAAAATAGGTAATATAAGTTAGTGGGGATTCTATTACCACCATTAGAAAACAGTAATGTAGTAGTAAATGGTGATTCCCGAGAAAGCCATGGACATAGTAATATATACATACAACATCCATCAAACTAACTAAACATGTAAATTTCCTGACACATATGGGAATCAATAGAGCAAAACAGTAATCCATCGTTAATGATTTTAAAGTCTCAGTTCTTCTCTTACCTGATAATTCCTTTCAGTACCCTTTGGAAATTACATCCCATTGCCTGTTTCCTAAACATAGATTTCCCTCAAGGTTCTCTCTTGAGCGGCTGCCTATTCTCTCTACACTCACTCCCCACTCTCATGGGTACAATTACTACCTCTATGTAGATGACTCTAAATACTTTTAAATAAATACTATAGCCCTATCCTCTCTCTAAAAATCCGTTCTACAAAACCAACAATCCACAGGATATTTCTACCTATCATTATCTTGTATATTGAACATTCCCTAAAACCTAGCACTATGGGAAGTATGGAAGTAAGGGTGAAAAGGGTGTCACTCCCTTCCAGGCATCTTTGATTCGACCTTTTTCCTCACTCACACAACGTCATGTCTTATCTTAGTGATTCTTATACATTTTATCCATATAGCTTCTCAACATCTGTACCCTTTTTTCCATTCTCATTGCCATTATTCTACTTCAGACCCTATCTTGTGGACAAGTGCGTTAGCTTTTAAGGTAGTTTTCCTGTTTTTGTTCTCCCCCAATCCAATCCATCTGACATACAGATGCCAAACAATCTTCACAAGACAAGTGGATGTGATTTATGAGGGAGAAAAATCATCTCATTTTGTGATGTTTTAAAGAGAAATAAAACAAACATATCTTTATGCCTCTATAAGTTTGTGTGTGTGTATCTGTCTCTTCATCTGGCAAAAAATTTTTTTTCTTAGACTAAAAGAATACAAAGGACAATAAACGGAAACACCATTCAAAAATGATGAAATTCTGTCTGTATATTCCAACACAATAATAAAATAGACTGTATCTTAGTATAAAAAAGTAACTTATTAACAATAAGGAAATCAATTCAGTATGATCTCTGTGTACTTAATCAAACTGTTAGGAAAAAAGTCTAAGTGGATAATGAAAAGGAACATTGCATGCCAACTCCAAGAGCTATAACTGAAAATGTTGAAACAAACTGTTGATTGTGAAAAATAGTGACTGAATAAAAGTAAAGAAATTGAATCTGATGATCATCATCTTCTCCACTCTGAACAAATCACTGTAAAGGGAATATAGCCGAGAATGCTGGGATTAGATTTAAATTCTCCTTCTGGCACTTATTAGCTTGTGGGACCCTGAGAAAGTCATGTAATCTCTATTAGCCTCAGTCAACTCTACATAACTTCTCTGGTTAAGAAATGCGTTACAGCTTTTCATTTGTGGAGGGAACTTCCACAACAGAAAAGACCTCAGAAATTGCTTTAATAGGTAATCACTTGAGCCTTTTTTGCAGGTTTATAATATGAGCTCACCTGTGAAACATTAGATAACTAAGGATGAAAAAGATTGTGAGTAATATTACCTCATAAAAAACTAAAAAATACTGGAGGGGGGCAAATTATCTTATTGCAAATTTGGAGAAACATGCAATTACGTGATATCACCCTGAAGGCAAGAAGCAGTAATTGGTTACTAAGTGTAAAGGACTGCATACATAGACCTAAGACCATAACACTGAAAGCAGTTTGTTATCAGTGAGTATTTATTACTTCTTTGTATGTGGATATTGATTTTTTTGTCATGAAAATTACATAAGCAAAAAAAATTCAGCTACAGGGTCAATTATAGCATAAAAAGGAGTATAACAAAGCAAGCCCTTACTATATGACAGAAATAAAAGTGGTATATAAAAGAACATGTGTGTATATATATAATCATAGCAAAGCTATGAAAATCATTTTTCCTCTCAAATGCTCAGCAATTTGTGATAACACATGAGAACAGGTTCAGAACATGAGTTTCATTTTAAAGGACATTTCAGCTTAAATATTATTTAGAAAACTGTGATAATACTAGTAACAGGGCAAACCTGGATTCATAAAGAAGCTTTCAGTAGTAAGCCTGGTTTACTTTTTTTTTTGAAGTCTTAGATATTAAATTATAACAAAGCTGGAATTTTGACTTTCTATCCTTAAAAAAAAAATGCAGATAACCAGAAGAAGAATTTATATAAAACAGCAGACATTAAATTTGTAAATAGCATATATATGGATACTAGCAGGTTCCCAATATAGGAAGAGTCGTGTCCCATAAATTAACTATTTGTAACTCAAAAAAAGCAAAGGTGAAGAGCTTCTAGAAAGTAACAGTTAGCTTACTACTAGGCTGATGTTTTTCAGTAATGTCAATACTTATTTAAATTTACTGTGGAAAGCAATAGGATAAAAATTACCAATCAAGTCACAAAACTTAGTTTACTTTTTGAAGGAACTTTACAATCTAAAGAACTTGCTTCTAATTTTATTACTAAAAACAATGGCCAAGAAATAACAACCAACGACAACAAAAATACGTACCAATTATCATTGCCATTGCACTGCTATTACACTGGCCCAAAGCAGACAAAATCTGGCTCATAATTTGTTGATTGGCCAACACTAGGTCAGCCACATAGGCAGTAGAACTTTGAATACTGGAACTGCTTCCGTTGCCATCCTTGCCTCCTGAGACTTTTTCTTCATCTGAAACACTGTCTGTAGTGCTGGTAGCCACGGGAGCTCGAGCACTGTATTCTCTATTAGTTGAAAGGGGTAACTGTACCAGAATATTCACCAGTTTTAATAAATCAAACATAAGCTGATCCCTTGTCATTTCTCCACATACTGCTTTGGCATCACCTGGACGAATTATGTTGGCAAAGAGTCCCCCAAAACATGCACGAGCACCTACTGAACTGTCTGATCCACTGCGAGACACGACTTTGTCAGAGCAAGTGATATAATGATGCACTAGAAATGTAATGGATTCGATAACAGCGGAAATAATGCTGACAGAAACTACTTCAAAATTTTGCTCCAGTGTGAATTCTAAGAGCTTCACTTGTGCATCCAGAGGTCCTTGGCCTGTCTGAAAAGCACCCCTGCAATAACAGAGAAGTTATTTAAGCATGCATACTGGTCACTCATTTCTAAAGAGACAATTTAAAAATAGCTTATGAAATGATCATAAGAAAGCAAAACAGTATTTCAAGCAACTTTTTTTTTACTTGGCATCTGGGTTAAGTTGTAGGCTAAAAGTTTTAAATTCATTACAGGGATCTCTTGTCTATTCCTTCCTTTACTTTTATTTTAAAATTACATTCTAGCTGACGTAGAAGAAAGATTTTCCTTCATAATCACAAGATAAAGCGATGGAAAAGAAAGCCTTGGAAAAGGCAGTTGTACAAAGGGGGAAAAGCAACAAGATTAAGCCAAAATGAAAACTATGTTCCAGCTTCCTACATTTCTTTAAAATTTAGCTTTTAGTATCAGAACCAAAGAATGTTAAAAGTGGAAAGAGACCTCAGTGGCTGACTAGTTCAACATGTAGGTATACCTCCTCTACATAAAAAAAAAAAAAAACAAGCATTCATCAAGCATTTGCTTGGAAAGCACAGGTTGGAAGATGGACGAACTATTCCAAATCAGCTCATTCCACCTTTAGACAGCACTTATTTTATAGTAATTTTTACCCCTGATATCAAGTCACTATTTGCTTCTTGGCAACTTTAAATATTGTTCCTTGTTCTACCTTCTAGGCTCAATCAAGAAGAGTCTTATCTGGTCCATCTTAGAAACAATAGCCTTCTAGGGCAGCTAAAAATAATTATGTTCCCCTGAGGTTTTTGCTCTCCAGGCCACACATATACAGCTCCTTCAGCTGATTTTCACAAGATGGAGATGAAGACCTTTACCATCACGGTGAGAAAGGAATGTATTTTTTGACAAATAGAACAGGACAGGGATGACAGCCTAACATTTTATTTGAGATCTCTTTGCAACATAGGAGCCGAGACAACACCACTTAATAGATGGTACAATCAAAATAAGTTAAACTTATTTTGTAGTTATTAAACACATATTACATATATGGAACAATGAAACTAACGAAATATATATTACTTTACACAGCAAACTTTATTAAACACCTACCATAATAAGAGAGACTGTGAGAGATAATGGAGAAAGTAACATGAAAAAAGAATGATGCACTGCAATAACTATGAAGTTCATAGTGACCATGGGTGAACTTAAATCTTAATGCTATCATTTACTACACTGAAAACTCTGTCACCTCCTTTCAGTTCCCTGGACGAAAATTTCATCAAGAAAAATGGAGGATGGACTAGATTATCTTTAAGACTCATTTAAATTCCAAAACTCTTTGTCTCCCAGTACACATTTAAAATGTGGTAATAATCTAAGTGCTTTATAAATCTTAACTATTATTATCTGTGATATCAAGAATTACATATGAACAATTTCAATGAAAAAATGTCATCAACTACCAAAATCAATTTCTTAAAAATTCATGTTTTACCTCTCTGTTGAAAGTATATGAACTAGCTTTAGCAAAAATTCACTAAATATCTGAGGACATGTTGATGAAAGGTGCACTTGTAACCTCGTAAGAAATTCTTGCATAGCTTGTGTAGCTGTTGGCCCAACCTGAAAGAAAATCATTCAAAATGATATTTATATTGAGGACTGAAATATTCTTGTTATATGGTCACATTTACCCTATGGGAACAATAACATCATTAAATTATTTTACAGTCCAGTGTCTATGCATTCTTAACAAGCTTAAATATAGTGAGTGATTTAAATGGCTCAACTTCCTACATCACTCAAAGTCCAGCAACTGTCAAGTACATAAGTACTCAATATATCTTATTGGTGATTGGGTCAAATAACCCTTAAGCTCACAGAAGACAATCTATTACTTAAACTGTCTCTTCTTCATGGTTTTGTTAGCTAACATAACTCACTTTTAGTTCACTTAATCAAGTAAAAAGGGTTTAATGTGAATTGTTTTTGTGAGAGTAGAAGTAAACCAAGAAGGCTAATACCATCTCATAATCATAGATTTTTAAGGAAAACAAGTTCAAGGGGTTGGGAGAAGAGAAGTAGTATGCTAATAACACATTATTATTACAGTTTAAAAAGTGGTACAGACATTCTGGAAATCAAGTACAAATCCTGACAAGAACAAAAACGATACTAAAATACTCATGACCTTTCAACCAGACACCTTACTGCTCAGTGTAGTATAAACCATCAGAAGATCAGTGAAAGACAGAACAATCTCATACACATCAAAATATTCCTTACTAATTGTTGTCATGTAAGTGTATAACCATTGGGAAATGGTTAAAAAAATTGTAGCCCACAAATGTAACAGAATAAACTATGCCATACAAGATAAGGAAATGAACAATATGTTCTAACATTGGAATACACTTTAAGTGATGCAGAGTGAAGTAAGCAAAACGAGGATAACAATATCCTTAAAGATCAAAAACAATGTAAATGCAAAGTACTGTAATATAAAACTGAATGCTGTGTGAAATTTTAAAAAAGGAAAAAATGAGCAAGTGATGTTGAAACAGAAGAGATTGTGCAAGTGATGATGAAACAGAAGACATGAACATCTTCTGAGGTAATTAATCCAAATTATTTCCCTTAGTCCCCATTCGGTCAAAAACCGAATGAATTGGGCTAAGGCACATGAGAAATCTTTAAGAACTAAGATTAAAGAAACGTGAAGTTCAAAACAACCATGAGGATTACAAAGATGCTTTTGTAGATATGATGATCATCTTCATCATAACGGCCTTAAAGTGTGCAAAGCACGTTACAATAATTATCTCACTTAATTCTCAGGTGCCATTATCCCCATTTTACAGATGAGGAAAATGACATAGAGAGAGGTAAAGTAACTCACTGAGGGCCACACAACAGTATCTGAGGCAACATTTGAACTCAGGTGTTTTTGAACCCAGATCTACTTCTCTATACCTCAACTGGGCCCCTCAGAAAATTCTTTCACAACTCCCTAATTAAATTACCTAGTTCACTCAGCACAGTACTAAAACTTCTTATCCTTCTCAGACTTCTTCTGGCTTGTTAAAAATTATATCCTAAGATGTTTTGAGCGACTTATTTCATATACCTGTCATTTCAAATTAATTAACTATTACTTGTTAAAACAAATGGCAAAATTAAAATATGTATGTTTATAACTAGAAATAAAAGAAACATAAACAGAATATAGTTTCCTTTTCTGATTTAATGATAATTAAGCCTGAAAAAGTATTTCTTTATTCACATACATGCACGCACACAGAGATACATGCACGCACACAGAGATAAATAATGAATTTATCAAGGTAATTTCCTATGATAAGTCATATTTTTTTAATGCAGGTGAAAATGTAAATATTAAAGGTTTATCACATCAAACAGACTAATGTAATAAAGAAAACTTGAATTTGCCAGAGAATATAAACTTAAAAGACATTATTCATTCTAACACTTTTTTTAGTATGAGTGAAAACAATGTTTATATGAGTGTTCAGAGGCAAAATAGTAATGTTTTCTTGCCCTAATCACTTAACAAGGAATATTAATGGATGCAAATGAGAGAAAATGAAAATTTTTATTTACATACTATACGTAATACAGTAAACTGAAAAATCTCAAAATGCTTCAATCCAAAATGCTACCTTCACTTTATATTAAATTTTCTCTTTTTCTTGATATTATTTCATAATACCAAGAAGGCAACCTATAAAAAGCACATTGATGAAAAGAATAACAGTACAACTTTTAGAAAGCAGAATGTAAATTTATATGTAGTGACTAATTTTATGGCAGTAATTAGTGCATTTTATAAACATAAGTATAACATAATTAATGTTTGTGTCTCATTACTACATTCTTCATTCTTGCAGTTAGAAAATGCCATTCTTTCCTGGTATTTAGCAATACACTTCGTACTCTTGTTATGGTCTTAGTATATCTTATTCAACATATGATTAAAAGAAAATTATATGTGATACAACTATTGTTTAATTCCTATGAATAAATTTAATAAATTTTGCATAAAATTAAGGGCAAGGGGCATGTCTTGGCATCATTGCTAATAACTAATTCAATGCTTTGCAAACAAAAGGCATCTTTAAATAATGGTTTAGTTAGGGAATGTCTGAGAAACTGTTTCTTTGGAACTTAGATGAATTACTGATACTGAAAATCTCTATTACCTGTGGACTGTGCTGATTTGTTCCATGAGGACTAGTTCCTGAAAGAAATTTTACTAGAACATGAATAAGATTAGGATCTGAGACCAGAAGATGGGCAGTACTTTCCTGAGCTCCAATAGCATTGCTTGGGACAGCTACAAAACAAAAACATACAGAAGACAAAAATCAGTTATGCTATTAACAAAATGTTGATCATATTAGGAAGCTATTAAATATTAAGGATGTCATTTTTCATTTGTATTTTCTGTACAAAATGTATAGATGCATATTAACTGCACTTCTAGAGAATGTTTTATTTGTCCCTCTCTAGTATTTACTTTGCCAGACTTAATCACAAATCATATCCAAAGTCTCAATGCCTCTCTTTCACAAGTTATTTTCAGGTCCTATAAGAAATAAAATAAAATCCAATAAAAAATCTATGAATATTTGTCACACAGGAAAATACAAATGGACATATACAAAATAGATAGTCACTATGTAATTCAAAGTTTGCTGCCTTTGTAGGCCACAAAGTTCCATTTTTAGGGATTTTTATAAGCTATTAATAACAAGCAATAGAAGTAATTAACCAATTTTACAAACTTGATGCAATATAAATTGTTGATGTTACAGAGAGTTCCCTTGACCTACTAATTTTTATAAATTCATCCTGTCTATTGTAGTTTTGGAGTGATACGCATACATGATAGCCTTAAGATGGAAAAAAAATGTACGTGGTTGAACAAAAATTTACCTTTATGACCTGACTAATCCTGATTTTTTTTGTATTTAAGAGAAAAAGTATCAAAACTAAAAAAAAAAAAAAATTATTTTTATTTCAGGTCATAAATTTTTCATTCAACATGTTCCTTTCAATCATATTCATTACATCTCTAAAATTAATTTATCAAAACTAATGCAAGAATTAAGAATTTAAGTTTAAAATTTTGATATATGAAGTCATGTATGATAACTATCCTGAAAACATTAATTTTACAAAAAGTACATTTCCCTTTGATACAGGCTAGTAACAATCTCAAATTCATGATGGAATTTTACACCAAATTTATGTTGACAACCCAATATCGTATTTCATGAAAACATTAATATTCCTTTGCTCAAAATAGTGACAAAGAAATAAAATTTCCAGTTAACTTACAGTTAAGCTGCATGTTTGTCATGAGGGTTAGGCTATGAAGGACTAGGCACCATGTCCTGAGCGAAGTATTGGGATACCATGCCAATACTGTTAGGAAGCTAGCTATTGACGCTGTTGAGAAAAGAGTTGAGGAAGAGATAAGACTACTTTTTAGAAAAACAATCTGACGTAAGAATTTTAAGGTCTCCAAAAATGGGCTCTATAACAATGTAGAACTCAAGGCATTTCAAGTTACTAGATCATTAAAGAGAGAATAAGCTTACTCGATAAATGCTACTCTATACTAGTAAAATTTCAGAGAATAAAAGAACTTCATTGACCGAAGGTCCTCAGTGACCATCAATTCAAACCAGAACTTTTGCATAGTTCTAATTATAAGGAAATTTACATCTAAAATAAAAACATGGCTCTTTACAACATATAAAACCATTTTTCCTTATTCAGCCTTCAGGTGACAGCAGAACAAATTTAATCATTTTTCTAGTTGACTGACACTTACTGAAATGCTACATATTCCTTTCTGTGACTATTCACTCTTGTTTCCTGAATTTACAAATAATTATTCCCTCTCTCTCTCTCTCAATGTCTGTATGTATGTATATGTAATTTTCCCCTGTAATAACACCCTATAAGATTTAACCTATCTTTTGTTTCTTTGTACTTCATACCCTTGTAAAGTCATACTGTCTCAGGTTATCAAATTTGCTTTTTTAATGTTACAATCCTAGTTCACCTTGCTTAGTACCCATTACAACATACTATGAGATGAGATGAGATCCCAAATCATCAATGTAAAAATAAAACAACATAAACATATATTATTAAAACATCAACTATATGCAAAACACCGTGCTATATAATGGGGATACAAAAATGAAAAAGACCACTACCTTATTTCAAGGTGGTTACAATACAGCAGTTATACAAGATACCCCAAAAGTTAGTGTAGTTTTAAGCTTTAAAAGCTTTGGTAGTAACAACAAACTTGTAATTTACATTTCTTTAACACTTTAAAACCATCATTTATACATCAAAACCTCATTCTTTGAAAGATCTTAAGGCTAGGAAGAGCAGCTAATAAAAGTTATTACAAACTACCCTTTGAGAAAGTTGAATTTTAAAAATAAACATCAATATTTCAAAAATTTAGATAATTGGCCTTTCGAATTCTTTCTTCTGCCAGTTGCGGTATTTGTACGTGTGGTTGTAGCATTTATATTTATACTTTTCAAGTTAAAGCATAAAATTTCAGTAAGATTTTTGGGGAACCCTTTGTTTGTGTAAGATGCTACTTTAGTCTTGATAGCTCTTTTACCTTGATTCAATGATATGACAGGCGTCCGATTAGCATTATATAAGAAAATTTCAGCTCCATGTTCCTTATTCCCAGTGGAATTAGAATTGAGACTTAATGTAAGCCATAATTGTAGGAGGGACTCCAACTAAAAAGGAAAAATTTTTAAAAATCAAGCTTAAAAAGGTTGGTATAGTCAACAGTACAATTTTTAAAAACAAACATACTTAGAGATTATGTTAATAATTATATTCCAACTTAACATCTGCTCCTGCCATCTTGTTTCCTATATTAGTTGCATATGATTATTTAAAATTTCTGCTAGATACATAAATGTTTTAAAAATCTGGTACAAATGCTACACAGCAGCATAAACATAAAAGAATAATCTTAGTCCTAAAACTATACTAGAAAAAAACCTATATACATCCCCACTACACGCATTAAGTTGCTGGTCAGTCATTATCAGTCAGTCAAGTCCAAATCTTTGTGGCCCCATTTGGGGTTTTCTTGGCAAAGATACTGGAGCTGTTTGCTATTTCCTTCTCCAACTCATTTTACAGATAAGGAACTGAAGCAAAAAGAGTTCTGTGACTTGTCCAGGGTCACACAGGTAGTAAATGCCTGAGGCCAGATTTGAACTTATGAAGATGAGTCTTCCTGACAATAGGTCCAACACTTTATCCAACGATGCATAGTCCTATAAGCATAGTTACTACATAAAAATAAAGCCCCATGTCTCAAATTTTGACACTTTCTTGACAGTTTTTATATGAACCTTTCTCCCTAATACTCTAACATCAAATCTTTACTTCTACACGTAATTACTTTTCCTAAAAGAATGCATAAAGCAAAAAATGGTAATTTCATGTGTTCTCAGTGCCATACCTGAACATGATGAACTTGAAGCATGGAAAAAAGTTTGTTGAAGCAAGCACTCAGCATGGGAATGGAGGACAATTGTATTATCAGCTGGTTGGTTGAACTGGCTGCTGGGAACCCCCTTAATAATGAATCATCTGTTCCAGTAGGAGACTGGGAAACTGAAAATTAAACCAATATTTCCATGATTTCAAAAAGAAATAAACTTAAATTTGAGATCAAGATGATTCTTTTAGACATACATAAACATAAAAGTGAAATGACAGGGTGACACAACTATTCAGGAAGGACGCAATGACAGACAGATTTGTGCATTTATCTGACTGAAGGAACGTAGATGAACTAAACAGTCTTCAAATCCCTTCCTGTATATAATTCTAGTGTACAAGATAAAGTATAAGTGGAAAAAAAATGAGTTTATAAACATCTGATTCATACCATCAACATTCAATGAGCATTTCCTGAATGTATGGCAGAATAAAGTGTTAAATTTGTGCTTCAGAAAACAATACAACTCAAGGAGAATTTATATTTAACTTTAAATAAAATGAAAGACAATTGGTTTGCAAAGATTTAAAGGCAGCAAACTAGTAAAGTTTTTAAAATCATAGTATAGTTTTTAGTTACATGTTGGAGATGTGTTTGTTAATGCCTGCAAAATGGAATCCGCTTCCAAAGTAGACATCATTTTCAACATGAGCTCTGCTTGCTGTTCAAGTCCAACCTCTAGACGGGCATCCAGAGCTACAAAAATCAAAGGAGAAAAGAATCACAATTTAAGGAAAGAGAAATAAATCGCAAAAATGAACTAAATACTATATGATATCTATGATGACAAAAGCTACACTACCCATATTTTTTAGATTAAAAGTTCCATTGTCCATAGGATGAAACTGGAAACACTCCACACTATTCTTAATTTGCTTCCACGTAACAATTTATGGAGTTCTTCCTCAGACAGATAAATTTACCTCCACGCTCTGCCCTGAGATGCATTTAATGTTCTGTAATTCTAATAGAGCAGCATCTTTTTTCTACTCTGTGGTTGGTTCATTCACTCTCCCCAATTTCATCTTGCATGTCATTTACACTTCTTCGTATTGCACACATAGTATTTAAGTTGAAGGATTCCAAATGTGGCTTTCTTCAATTCAATATTGATTAAGTGCCTAGCAAAAGTTCCAGACAGTGACTGAGGAAACAAATAAGAAAGACAAACCCTACCCTCAAGGATGAAGGAAAGTGCAGGGGAGGGCATAGGATTGGGGGTACAAAATCCCAGGGTCCATCACAGGGCATTTTGCTCCATGGTGAGGAAATCAGGAAGAGCAGCAGATGCTATAAAGGAAAGCACTGGGAGGGATTTGGACAGACACCCTCCAGCCCTCCAACCAAAGTGGAGAAGGGACTAAGGGAGCTGGTGTCAAGCACAGTGATGACATTAGAGGTGATGAGCTTATGTTGGGAGGGACATGTGGAAATGGATGCAAAGTGGAGGATGTGTTGATGAAAACTGCTTACAGTAGAATCTTCCAAAGCCCTGTTCTGTCTCATATCTGCTTTGTGTCCCTTAATCTTCTCTGAACAGATCTTATTACAGAAATTGCCTATGCTGCTCCACAGCACTTGACATGAAGTCAGGAAGATCTATTTCAACTCTGGCCTCAAACACTTACTAGTGTGACTCTAGGCAAGTCATTGACACTCTTTTTATCCCAGTTTCCTCATTTGTGAAAAGGCAACAATAATAGCAACTACCTTGCAAGGTCATAGCGAAGATCAAATGAGAAAATACTTGCGAAGTATTTTGCACAGTGCATAACACATTGCAGGAACTGTGTAAATGCTAGCTATTATTATTATTGTCTAAATTGTATCTCCCCCTTAAGAAAGTAATCTCCTACAGCGATGGTTTTGTCGAGTGCTTAACATAGTACTTCACTTACAGTAAGCACTTGATAAATGACTGAAGGAATCAATTAGAAATATCAAGAAATGTATATATCATTATAGCAGACTGAAAGGGTTCACATATGTTTAATCTTTGTTGACTACAAATGAGAATTTTACATAGTAGAATAAAAGACAACCTTAAAGGATCTGGTCCAGTAAGTTGTCTCTCATATATACGTAAGGATGACAAAAAAGTTTTTTGATAGATGCAACCAGAGAACATCCATTAGAGTTCTCAGAGGATCAATATTAAATGATGCACATATTTTGTATGTTTTAAATATACTGTCTCTGCAAAAAGACTATGAGCATCTTATGAAAAGCAAGTGACTGATTTTTCTGATCGTATGCCAGTACCTTACTCAGGGTCCTGAAAATATGCTAATGTTCTTCAAGACAAAATATAAGAATTCCCTCTATATAATAAAGTTGTCCTAAAAATCTATTTCTGGATGATACTATGCTGACTGGTTTAAGCCTCCTCAATGAAAACCAATTTCAATGAAACTAAAATTGGCTTACCAACTCATACAGGAAAAACAAAACAAAACAGGACAAAGAATGCAAAACAAAACAATAGTAGGCATTAGGGATAAAATTATTTTAAGGGGTTCACATTATATAATGGGAAATGTGCACATGTAAGTTCAAAGAAGGGAAGAAGGAATTAAGAACCAGAATGCATCAGAAAATCGATTTTGAAGGAGGAAGTACCTGAGTCAAGCTTACAAAAGTTTACAAAAAAATCTAGGGATCCTTGGAGACAAAGTGACAATGTGAAAAGCATTCCAGCTCTCATCAACAAAAATGGTGTTAAATGGATATGAAATGTTATATATAAAAAACCAAATTAAGGTCAGTATGGTGAACCACAGAGTATCTAAAGGGAAGTGATATTTAATAAGCCTTGAAAGGCAGACTGGAAACAACTTATTAAAGAATTTAAATACAAAAACAATTTGTATTTCACTAAAGAAGGAAGAAGGAGCCATTAGAGAGCTCTTTTAAGTATGAAACTAACAAGGTCAGACATGCTTTAGGAAGTTTACTTTGGCAGCTTTGTGGCGAAAGACCAAAGGATGATAAGCACCTGACAGGTAGCCCACTGAGCAAGCCCAACATGGAAGGACAATGAACAGAGACATAGCCTGCGTAGATGGATAAGAAGCCGATGACATTTGGGAAATCCCACTGTAATTCCAAACTATTAAATGAGAAAAAGTTCAGTTTCTTAATATCATAATATAATTATCTCAAAGACTTATAAAGTACAGTACACCACGACCTCAAAAGAATCAAAACTTTAAATAACCAAAGAGTAAACTTACACCTGGTAAGTATGGAACATGTTAACAAACCACAATATTCATATGGCCAAAGGGCAGAAAAAACAATTTCTCAAAAAAAAATCTTAAAAAATATTCATAGAAGCAATATATGTATATCACATATAGTGATACATATTTGCTATATAGGAAGGAACACATTTAAATAGTCTGTACAAAATGACTAGAATATAAAATGACTAGCAAAGTTTAAGTAAATGTAAATGACAATAAAGAACTGATTTGTAAAATTAAAAGAAATGAGAAAATTCCAACCTTTTAAAATTTCTTTTATTTTTAGCATTCATTTTTTAAAAAATTTTGAGTTTCAAATTCTCTCCCTCTCACCCATTGTGAAGAAGAAACAATTCTGAAGAGATAATATATACTAAGCATAACCAAAATAACTACTAAGGACAAAAAGACTACTTTAGAAGGCAAAAAAAAAATCTATCTAGGGAATAATGGATAATAGTGGTACTAATTTATAATGCATAAACCTGTTCCCTTAAAAAAATGTAAAACTATTAACAGGAAAAGCTTCATATACTATTGTTACTCAAGTCAAGTCAAGAAACATTTTTAAGTGTCTACTATGTGCCAGTAGCTTTATTAGTTGCTGAAAAAAGAAACAAAGGCAAAAAAAAAAAATTCCCTGTTCTCAAGAAGTTTAATCTAAATGAGGAGACAATCTGCAAGTACATAAGTATAAACAAGACATAATAAAGGGTAAACTGAAAATAATCAGGCGATTGAAGGCACAAGCATTAGGTGGAATTGGGAAAGGCTTTTTGAAGAAGGTGAGATTTTGGTTGGGGACAGAGGAAATAGGGATTTATATAGTACTTTCCTTGTGCCAGGCACTGTGCTAAGTGTTTGAAAAACACTGTCTCATTTGATCCTCAAAACAACTCTGGAATGTAGGTTCTAGAAATATCTTCATTTCATAGTTGAGGAAACAAAGGCAAATATATTTAGGTAAATTGCCTAGGGTCACACAGCTACTAGTATAAGCTATTAAGAATAAGGATGCACCTGAAAGAAGCCAAGGAAACTAAAGGGCAGTAATGAAATGGGAGAAAACTTTAGCCATGGGAAACGCATCGAAAAGAAAATGCTCTGAACTGAAAAATAAAATATCTGGAAGGGCTAACAGCAACAAATCCAGTGTTTCTGAAATGTGGAAAAGCGGGAAGGGAGTAAAGTATAAGACAATTGGAAAGGTAAGAAGTAATCAAGTTATGACGGAGTTTAAAAGCCAAACACTCAATAAAATCCTTGTATGCCACCTGAATTGTTGTCTATGAGTGAACACTTACTAGCTGTGTGACCTTGGGCAAGTCACTTAACCCCAATTGCCCTGCCGTCCCTTCTCCAAAAAACAAAAAAACAAAAAACAACAAAGAATGTAAGTTAAATCAAATCTCTAGAAAGTATGTAGCCAGACTTTGTCATATTTCTATCCAAACTGCTCCTAAAAACCTTAGCCAGCTTATTTACTAGGCTTTTACTTGGATTATGGCCATTTGGAGCCCAGTTTGTAGATCCTGACAAGAAGAAGAATAAATATCAATAATATCAAGAATAAATATCAAGAATAAATATCAAGAAGAATATCAAACAAGTTCCAAATGTTGGCTAAAAGAACAAAATCACACTCATCACAGTATTCCCCACTATACTCCCAGATGACCTCCAGTTTTAATCTAATTTACATAATTTCTGAAATAAAGACTGAAGTAAGACTATATACGATGAATACTGATATCAGAGAAATTAATTTGCATGCTCACTCACCAAAATTAACCTCAAGATAAACTGTACATGGTCATTCACTTTTTTTCCTTTGCTTTACTTTATTTTATTACTACAATGTCAGTAGCTCATTAAGTACTAATAAGCAGGAACTCTATGTTAAAAAAGAATACTTCCTTTTTTCTTTCTTCAGTTCCCATTTAAATTAAATTTACAATCCTTTCATCTACTCTTGTAAACTTTGGCGTTTTATTAAAGTTGTCAAAAGTTAGTAGGGTAAAATCTTTATTCTATTTGTTTCTAATTTGATGAAAAGGCCCCAGATGACTTACAAAACTTTATTCAATACACATACTCTTTAAAATAGGGGACAAAGTAACAGATGAACAAAATAAATCAAAATTGGTTTATTAAAATGTTCCTAAGCAGCTGAAGGAGAGATGAGTTCAAGATAAGTATCCAAAATTGTATACAGAACTTATGCTGTCAATAATTTTTGTTTTCTATTTACAACTGCAAAAAAGGTCAGTTAAAGAACACAAAATCAAAGCCTTACTAGTTTTAGGGCTGGTGAATAAGTAATACTCCTACTATATTTACTAAAAAGAGACAAGATGTTTTTTGCAGCGAGACTGCTGGGATTGCAATCAGGAATACTGACAAGCCAAGTCTGACTACAGATGCTTACAGTCTGATTTTGGATTTATCTCCTATGTCAGAGATGTCTTTCGATATTATCTTTCGATAGATTCTTCTATCACATGAGACAAAAAGTCTTAGGAGACCTGCCAGTCATCCCAACAGTTCTATTCATTCACCTTACATTTCACTAGCAAAAAACAACAACAAAAAAAAAAAAAAAAAAAAAAAAAAAGCTATACTTACCCTGAGAAACTGACACACTAACAGTCTGTGATCCATTTTTTTCTGTGGTTGCTGGCGGTTTTGCTACAGGGATTCCAAGACCTCCAATGTAAGGGTTATAATTGTAAGTGCCATAATCAGCACCCCAATAATCATACCATGTGCTGCTTATAGGCTTGATAAAATGAAAAGAGGAGAATGTAGGTTATTTTTCCCCATTCATTTTGGTGAAATCTATCTACTGTGTCATAATTTATGATTAATTCCATGTAGCTAGCACCATCCATCTTTTCCACAATGTTCATGATGACATAAAAGTTCCTGAGATTTACATTTCTCAAAAACATGGTACAACTCACACTTAGGCAAACTGGTTATAAACAGTATCTAGGGTATGTTTAAATTCAGTAATTCTATCTAACTCTCATACCAAACATTAAGCAACTGCTTAATCTGCAGCCAAAATTAAAACTATTTTTAAAACATTTTAAAACTATTTTAAAACATTTTAAAATAACTCATTTTGTATTACAAATTCATTTTGTTTTGTTACTTGATATAAGAATCTTTAATTATAAAAGTTCAAATGTGGAATAATCTAATCTGTGCTTAACCAAAACAACACTGTATTATATTGATTACCTAATCCTTGATTTACATACTGCTAATTAAGAATATAGCAACAATTATGAACACTTTTCTCATTTAGTGCAACCAATTACTCTCTAAAAAGAATTTTCAAACTTTTATTATGGTTGACAATAATTTATAAGAAACACCGTTATTAACTTATATTAACTTCATGATTTATGTACCTTTCAAGTCAAGTATCTCATGGAATTCTGTGATATTGAAAATTGTATAAACAATGGCCCATGTTGTGGATTCAAACATTCAGTATTTCAGTGTATAAAAGACATTAAATAAACACTGACTGGATAAAAAAAAATCACAAATTAATTTAAATACTTAAAGTAACCCATACCTTGAAGACTTTCGCAGCAAGAGGATCTTTTTCTAAATCGATATCTAAAGGATCAATGTCAACTTCCATCAGATCTTGTAATAGCTCGAGGTCAATTTCTTTATCTTTTTCCAAAGATGAAAGAGGGGGAGCACCTACAATTGAATTTGTTTTTAAATTTATAAAAACTTGCCAACTAAAAAAAACTATATATGAAGTACTTCTGATTTGAAAACTTTATCACAATTAATGTCATTTCAAAAAGGACATAAAAGTTTTTTAATTGTCCATATTTCTGGTTATACACCCTACTAAAAGTATTTTTAAAATTTGGGTTTTTCTATCGTACTAATTAAAAACTAATAGCACAAAATATTAAAATCCTTAATACGTGCTAGCTAAGAAGGAAAACTTACAAAATACAAATATATTTATTCACCTGTGATATCATGTGTCAAAGGTTCATCAATAGTTTCTAGCAATTGAACTGAAGACTGTTGAAGAGAATCATCAGAGTCACCAGTTGTTGTTCCTACATCTTCTCCTACTGCCCCTTCTTCCATAGCTTCGGAAGCAACTGGTGCTAACAACTCTCCTGTGGATAAAGTCACAATATCTCTAATAAGCAATATTTTTCTAACCATAAATTTTAAAACAAATTAAGTCATTCCCATTAGGCATCAATAATGAAAAAATGCCAATACTATCCATTATATATTACCTAGTTCATTATTTTCTATGAATAATTTTAAAATGAGTTTGATGATGCTTAAGGAAATCCTAATGCAACATTTAAAAATATATAGGTAATAATCACTGTGAACAAAATCTTCAAGTAGTTCTTTTGGTATACATGTATCAAAAAGATTCTCTAGAAGAAAACTACAAATGTAATTTCTGAACTAAAAAAGCCGGTGAACAGTACTTTGTTTTAGAGTTAAAGTAATTTTTTTTAAGTATAAATTAAATGTGCCACCTGAGAAAAAGAAATTCTAACTTACCTGCTAAGATGTCCTGAAGCATACAACTCAAGGAATACTGAGCCCAAGCACCACCCCAGGATATATCTCCTCTATTAAAGTCAGTTCCAACCATAAGTAATAACAGTCTTTCCAGTTGAGGCTCATTTACAATTTCACACAAATGAATTGTTGGCCGAGTGGCATTTGCAATTCTTGCAAGAACCTTTAACAAATTTTGGGAAATATAAATAAGCATCTAGGAAGTAAAAACTGTAACAATGTTCCAATTTTAGTTTGTAAAATAACCATTTTGAGAAAGTTAAAATCTGTTTTGTTCTCAAATTAACTTCTAAGAAACATACTTTCTTAAGTATTAAGATTTTGGGCCAACATATGCCTGGAATGATTATTCCTACATCTGTAAGTCATACATACCTAAGAAAGTTTCCACTATTCCCATTTTTATTCTCTGTTTTAATTGCTTCAAATGAAGTGCTAAACAAAATGCATTCAAAGGAGCACTGTCAATAAAACTTTAAAAAAAAACTGAAAGGGAAAAACATCTTTGCATAGTAACAGACATAGTTTTATTTCACTATTTTATATCATCAAAGTCAACTATGGCCTTCTAAAGAGGTCACTTAAGTATGCCTTATGCCTTGAGCTTCCATTTCCTCATCTGTAACAAGGTGATACTTGTAACAACTAAGACTCTTATAAAATAAAGAGGAAAAGGGCTGGCGGTAAGGAAATGGGGAAGAGGCAGAGACAGATAATGAGATGAAAGAAAAAGATGAGGAAAAAAAAGATATGAGATTTAACAAGACATGTAACAGAGATAAAATGAAAGTGAACAAGAACAGAGTGTACAATGTGTACAGAAAGGCATCCAGCACAGAAAGGCAGAAAGAGAATTGGCTTTATAGTCAGGAAGACGTGTGTTGACATCCCTCCTCTGACTCATACTGACTGTGTGATCAGGGATCCCTCACAGCATCTCCAGGCAACTCTCTAAGTTGCAGAGACAGTGTAAAGTGAAACTGGTAGATGAGGGATTTCCTAACTGGAGTTGCTTATACAGATGAAATCATAGAGTAGAGCACAAATTTAAAATGATGGATATCTTTTTGATATTCTTTTTGACTAGCAGTGTGGCATAATGGTAAAACAAAGACTTGGCATCAGAAAACCTGGATTCAAATCTTAGCTGTGGCATTTTCTGTCTGGAATAACTTGTACCAAGTCATACAGTATAGCTGAAAGGCTTAATTTCAGTATCCCAATCTATAAAACATGTGTAATAATATGTTATACCTACCTATTGTTCTGACTTGAGAGTAAAGCATTTAGCAAACTATAAAGAAATTTCTGAAACTTAAATATTAGTATGACTTCTATTATTACTATTATTTCATAACAACTTACTGTTTTCTCTCAATTTCTAAGAAATCTCATTCTTCTAAGGATTCTACTATGCCCATTCCCCTTACAGATTTTTATAAAAAGTAAATTACCTTACAAATAAACAAAAGGAGATCTGCATGACAAGTAAAATCCATGGACAGAAGAAAAAGCAGAAGTTTTTGCACTACAGAGATGCAACGTTCATGGGCCAGAGTAAATGGAAGGGGTTCTATCTCTGGGCTTTCTTTTGTGGTTGAGACTTCTGTGTCTAATGTAGAACGAGGCCATTCCGCAGTACGACGTAAACGAATTAAATCCTTAAAGTGCTGTATAGAAAATTTTAAAAAAGTTTATATCATGCTAACATTTTCTTAACTAAGCTATTACAATAGAATTTTGCATATAGAATTAAAATCAGCCACAACATGTGAAAGAAACCTTGATGATTTCTGAAGGAAAAAATTTCAAAGACATGGAACTATCAAATTCTACAGGAAAACTGATTTGCAATTAAGCTGCTCATGGAACAATACTCAAATATTAAAGCAAATGACTGTCCAATAGTAACTAAGTTTCATGTAATTAAATGTATAAAATATAGAAGGTCAATACAAGTTACATGAAAACAACCAGTAGGAACAAGAATACTTTTTTTTTCTCCACACAGCAAAGCTGCATTAGAATTATGCTGATGTGCATACAAATACATTATCAAACCTCCCACAGTGCCTTTCTTTTCTATTCCCCCCTGCCCATACCCAGCCTAAATGACATTAGACAAAACAATCTGAAGTGGGGGTTAATACTACAAGAACAATATTATAAATGATAGTAACGTGAAAATTAGTGAAGAGAGTCAATGTTACTAGGGCTCAGAGAAACGCAAATTGCGGCTGAGAGTTTTACGATGTCAGAGTAAAACTGGGTTACAATGTATTGATGACTAATTACTATGAAACAACAAGTTATGTGGGATTGCTTTTGTCACAAAATAGATTGTCAGTGGTTTTGTTTTATGCTACTGGTTTATCACAAGAACTCAAGTCACTTAGACCCATAGACTGGGCATCACTTGTGGCTTTCTCATTCAAACCACGACATTTTACCTCTTTGTGAGAGCCTCAAAATTACTTGTATTATTTCTGTGGAATAACTATTTATGAAAAATCAAAAGTCTTTCAAAACATAAATGAAGACTGATCAACACTTTTTAAGATTTCTTGTAGTAACATGTTTGTTTTCATATTTTAGTATAAAGAGAATATACAGGGGAATAAATAACACATAGGCAGAGTAATTATTATTCTGAACTCATTCCTTTTTTAATTTCTAGAATAATGAATAAAATCCTTTAAATAAGTTTAAAATAAATTCATTTGAATACATTTGCATCATATATTCATATTTCAGGTAGGTAAAGGACATAAAAAATTTAGATTTCAAAAATATGTATTATTTTAAATTAATAACTGAAAGGAGTTTTTAGGGAAACAAGCTTTATAAAATAAATTCAAAGCAACTTTAGTAAAAGTGATTGCAAGTTGTCTTTTTACTTCTGAAAAGCCTGATTCATTATTTTCTTCTTTAATTCAGAATATAACAATTCTTCCCCTTAAAAATAACTTGTAAAACAAAAATTAATTCTAGTAATTTAATAATCCCTACACCAATGCTTCTAAAGAGTAAGGTAGCAGCTAGGTGGCGCAGTGGATACAGCACTAGGCCTGGAGTCAGGAAGACTTGAGTTCAAATCCGGCCTCAAACACTCACCAGTTGTGTCACCCTGGACAAGTCACTTAACCTCTGTCTGCCTCAGTTTCCTCAATAGCAAAATGGGGATAATAATAGCACCTACCTCCCAAGGTTGTTGGAGGGATCAAATGACGTAATACTTGTAAAAGCACTTAGCACATGCCTGGGACATTACAGCTGCTAAATAAACACTTACTCACTTTCCTTGCTTAACACTTCAGAAAGGTATTGTGCACAACAGGTTTGAGTGTGAACTACTAATTTCTGACCATAACCTAATGCTCTAATGCTGAAATAGTGTAATAACAATTAAGGAAGCAAAGACCAAAGCAAAAATATATCAATTATGTAATTTAAGATTAGACTAAAACTATGCAATTATCAAAATGCTTTTACATAGGATCAGATTTAAGGTCCTATAAGTGCATTCAGTGAAAAGACGACTAATAAGCTAGGGTTTCAAGTGACTGGTGAATTAAATGAATCGTGATGACTGGCATGGATCAAAACCTCAGGAATCACTTATTTAAAAGAATAAAATGGAAAACTACTTTTCGTGAAGTAGGTAGGCTTTTAAATTAAAAGCTGTAAGATCACAATACCTTTGATGTAGCCTGCTTTAGTTTTGCCTGCTCTACCAAAAGTTTGTACGATGATCCTTTGTTGCTTTGTATTTTCTCTTTTTCCATCTGTTCCACCAAAGCCTTCTGTTTTGATTTTAATAAATTAAGTTGCTAAAAAATAAAAATTAACAAATAAAAATATAAGCCACAGAAATACAGCATTCTTCTAAACTGGGGCCAAAGCTTCCAGTAAAAATTGCATAGAAAACTCTATTCACATGCAAATTGTTCACTTAAGATTGCAACAGTTGCAAAGAAGTATAAACTATATATGCACAGCTAAAGCTAACATTTATATAGCACTTAATCTGTGCTAAGCGCTTTTACAAATATTACTTCAATTGATCCCTACAACAATCCTGGGAAGTAGGTGCTAATATTATCCCCATTTTACAGTTGAGGAAACTGAGGCAGGCAGAGGTTAAGTGACTTGTCCAGGGTGACACAGCTAGTGAGTGTCTGAGGCCGGATTTGAACTCAGGTCTTCCTGACTCCAGGCCCTGTGCTCTATCCACTGCGCCACCTAGCTGCTATATAAGTGATATCCTGAAATTGTTTTAAAAGTATACAAGAATCAACAAACAATGATGCAAACAGTCATCTGAAGAAATATCCCCAGATATACCTAAAAATATGCTTGATGAAGCCATTACTAATGAGATTAAGGCAACTCTCAAATTTCCTTAGAGATTTTACAACAGAATCCAAATATCAACCAGTGTTCTAAAAGCGCAGTCCTCTTAAAAACCCACAATTTTTGAAAGTCTAATATGACAACATATTACAGCAATTTATATAATAATGAAAGTTCTAGTGATGGGCTGGAAAAATGAAAATGGGGAGATTATATTGTCATGTGTTCCATTCACCAAGAAGGTAAACTATTTATTTAGTTAAGAACAAAAAACTACTTCAATTTACCTGGATGAAACTATCCTAAGAGTTTATTCAATTCCCTTTGCTAAGATTTTGAGCTCACCAAGCAACCTTCTTATCAGTAATTCAATTTCCCAAGCAATAATTCAGCTCCCCAAATACCTAGATACTGAGAAGGTGGTGACCTGGAGAAAGCATATGGAGTTTCCCCATTAATAGAAAGGCATAAACCTCCATTTGAATTTTAAAATGTAGTGTACTGCTTAAAACAAAAATTGGTTTCTTGGGTGTTTTGTCACCATGGCTCAATTAATCAGAATGTAATAACCCAAAAGAATCTGGAAAATAGAGTTCCTGAACTTATGAATCTGAGAATTTTCCTTTAATCCTACAAAATTACCATATATTTACTTTGAATCTATTTTTATTTACTTAGCTCTATGTTTATCATTCCCTCTAGTTTACTATAAGCTTCTCAAGTATAGGTTTTGCTTTATTTTTATCTTTATTCTCTTGCACCTAGCATAAAGAAAATGCTTAATAAATGTTTGTTGAACCAGTGACTTTGTTACCCATCACTTTCCAAGTTGTAACTAAACCATGAGGTTAAACTGTCTCCTTGAATTTAACCATCACATTTCAATAGAAATTATTCCCTCCTTGGTAAACTACACACACGGTTCAATTCACAGAGTTATTAGGGTTCAAATAACAAGAATCACAGGTAGTGAATAGAAGAATGAAAAAAATCATTTGTTAAACACTTACTATGTGTAAAGCACTGTGCTAAGTGCTAGAGATATAAACAGGAAAAAAAAAAGTCCCTGTCATAAAGCAGAGTTCACATTCTAATGGGGTAGACAACATATATGGAAGGTATCAGCTGCAAATCAGTTGGAAAGGTCCCCTGGGTCCTCAGGGAACAGAGATACTGCAGATGGTTCTAAAATGTTGCTGCTATTTAGATGTATTTACATTGGGGACATCATTTAACTACAGGTTGCAATTATGTGGTGCAGTAGATACAGTACTGGTTCTAAAATCAAGCCTCACATACTTACTAGCTGTGTGACCCTGTGTGAGTCACATAACCTCTGTTTCCCTCAGTTTTCTCAACTGTAAATAGGGGATAATAACAACATCTACCTCCCAGGGCAGTTGTCAACATCAAAGGAGACAATATTGATAAAGTGTTTAGCACAGTGTCTCACACATAATATGCTCTATATAAATAGCTATTCCCTTCTCTTCCTTCTTTCTCTTCCCACAATAAGACATATGTATAGTTATCCTCCTATTCTCTGACTGCAACATTGTAATTACAGTCTACAAATCCATCCTTTTTAAGGCACTGGAATTAAATTTAAGCCAATGTTACTGATAGGAAAATCCATTCCAAAAATGTATTATAAATATCTTACTATTATGCCAATGTGACAGAATATTAAATAACTACTCAGAATTTATCATTCCTAAAACTGACAAAAATCAGTGCTATACAAAGTAACTGCAGTTTTTATAAACACAAAATGCAATATGCAATAAAGCCCATGGGATGGGCAAGTAAACATTCCCAAAAGAACCTGTGCTCCATAATTGAGGAATAAGTGAAAGATCAAAATACAAAATTCTGAGTAACAGCCAGTGGGAGAAAAGGGTTGGGGAAACTGCAGCCTCAAGGCCACATGTGGCTTTCTAGGTCCTCAGGTGTGGCCTTTTGATTAAGTCCAAGTTTTACAGAACAAATCCTTTTATTAAGGGGATTTGTTCTATGACGTTTGAATTCAGTCAAAGGGCCACATGTGGCCTCAAGGCTGCTGGTTCCCCACCCCTGGCTAGTTAAAGCTGAGTAACATTTTTACAAATAGGTGTTTTTGAAACAACCAAAAGTTTTAAAGAAGCTTAAAGTTTAAACACCTTGAAAATTACCTGTTTATGATGAACAAGCTGCTTTCTGATCTTTCTGGAATATAATCTATCAAGACTACTGTTGCCTTTGGAAGATCGATTTAGGCTTTGAGTATGTAGGCTGTTGTTAATGAAACTCCACTGGTGACCTAACTCAGTGGGGAAAAAAAGCTCATTAATGGTTACTGATGAATAACCTTAGGAAACATGTAAATAACACACAAAGCAAAATGCCCAACTTGAAGAACAGCCTGTAGCTTCCTAAATAATACTTCCTTTTACAATGATGAAGAAAATGCTTGAAATAATTGGGGAATTATTACATTCCTGTTGATTTGGAAGGGAATCACATAACTTTTCACAAGGCCTTATAGAAGATGATCAAGAGAGTTTCAGTTTGCAAAAGAGCAAAATGAAGACCTGAGAGATATGACTTCACTAAGCTCCAGTGGCAGAGTCAAAAATATAACCTTGGGCTCCTAAATTCTATTCCAAGGCTCTTTTCCCTATACTAGTAAGTACCAAACTCAAGGGGGCTCACATTCAGTACTCAAAACTCCCAAGTGCTGCCTAAACCAGATTAAAAATGCTTAACAAATAAATATGCATACAACATAATTTATGGTGTTCAAAGTCAATATGCAATCCACAGGGATTCATTTGTATTTGAGTTTGACACCACTGTACTAGACTATGGTAAGGAAGACATATTATCAATAACCTACTATATGTTCTCTACAGTGCAGTAACATTTCAACTAAAGGCCTGGAGCAAGGATCAAGTTTAACAACATGTTACTAAAAGTTAACTTGATAGTATATCACTCCTTTCCAAAGGAGGAAGTTGAATTTTTTCTTAACATGAGGAAGAGATAGTATTTATTTAAAATCTATGAATGGAATTGCAAATCATTACATTTTGCATTATAATTTATGACACCGTTTACTACTATGACTGCTCCCCTATTTGTGCCTTTAAATGTTGAAGGGAATAAAGTTTATTGTTATCATATTTATCATAAACAAACAATAAGGGAAAAAAGTTGATGCATGATCTATCTCCTTCACCATTCTTTTTAGTCTCAGGAACATAATCTAGATAGCACTGAGGACTGTCTCTTAAACTGTATATTTCTACTGACATCCCCCAATTTCTCTTCCAATACCACTGGAATAGAGACTTGTGGTCTCCGTTCCTATTGTATAGAGACTGAAGATATGTGGTAGTTGAAATAACAACACTGCCTCCCATCTTCACCTCAAGATCCATTGTTGGCAAAAAAAAAAGAACACATAGCAATCAGAACAACAAAGGAAAGATGACACTCTTTTTAACAGAGGGGGAGCTGCAGGTGCAGACTAGGGCACACACTATCAGCCTCACTTTGTGCTTAGTTTTACAAAATTGCTTCCATTAAAAAAAAATAACAATTGTTTTAACAAATGGTCCCCCTTACAGAAAGACCTATTTTGCAGCAAATTCACTATTAAAATGTGTACTGCGCAATCTAATTTTATTAAACCAAATTTTCAACAACGAAGTTTGTATTTTAGTTCTTCAATCCAGCTTGGAGTACTGGGTAACTCTAAAATTACCATTATATTCCCCCTAACATATTAAAGTAACATGTGATACCTGTCAGAAACCTCTCCCTTTCTTTACCATTCAAAGGTTTCTTGGCAGTTGCTGCCTCATCTTCAATGGTTGCAACATAATCTAGCAATCTGGACACCAGCATTACAACCCAACTGATCATGGGAATATCCAATACTCCTACAAGATGGAGATAAAAGACAAAGAAAGAAAACAAAGGAAAAAATGAGATTTTAGACTATCAAATAATACAATTATTAATCTTTTTGAAGAGTTAAAGATAAAAGAGACAAAAAAATCTATACATATCAATATTTTTACTGATAAAAGAACCAGAAGATGGGAAGCAAAATGAACAACAAATTATCACCACACTTCAAAGTAAAAAAATGTTCCCAGATATATATCCTCAACAACTTACAAATTTCCCTTTCCAAGAATAAAAAATTGATAGATAAGAAAGGAAACAATATTATTAATTGCGGTTTCCTTTTCTCTGAGTCAAGAATATGGTTTCTTGCAATATCCTGAATATACATAGTAATATAGTATTATTACAAGTACTAAAATAGTCCAGGGAACACATAATATTCTGTTTGTTATAAGGCACACAAGTTACTCATTAAAATAAGTATTACCTTCTGTGTGTCTATGCATGGGCAAATGTGGTTGAAGAGGTGATAGTAAATTATCCAGGAGATTAAGCAAGCTTTCCAAGACTCCACTGTTACTAAGTGATCTTTGGCCAATGCAGGAAAGCAACATGAAAACCCTAAAAAAAAAATTGTATTGTACACACAAGACCAATAATTATCACTTTTTCTACTAAGTTTTCTTGGTATATCGATTTTGCACATGATAATTTGACATGATCAATCCCAAGAATGATGAAACACAAACAGTACAGGTGGTGGAGAAAATGAACTTAAAGCCTACAAGATTGGGATTCAAATCCTGACCCTGATCCTGGTGAGCCATGTGACTTCCTAAGTCGACTCCTGGCTCAGATTTTCAGGTTCCCCATCTATCACAGGAAAGGATGGGCTACATGACCTCTAAGGCTCCTTTCAGCAAAGAATCTGCATATATTTTATGACTAAAAGTAAAATTCATCTATAACTGAGGAAAAAAAATTTAAGGAAATGCATTTAAAATAAGATGTCTAATTTGATCCACAAAAGGTCAATAATTAAAAACAATAAAAATAAAAATGGGGGGGGAGTGAAAAAAGGGAAATTTTAACCTAGTTAGCTGATAAAGTAACAAAGGAAAAAAAGTAAATGAAACAATACTGGGCATTTTAATATCTCTGCTAACATTTACCTGTGAATATCTAAGGTAGATTTAAAAGCATGCTTCTGTATGTCAGCTGAATATAATTTACATAGTTTGTACTAAAGATAGCAAAAATGAACAGTTAACAAGCCACAGGTAAGGGATTACATAGGTTAGGATGACTAAATTTTCTAAGGCAAAAGCCCTTAATATCAGGAAAACAGCTTTCCAGGAAATATAATGTGTGCTTTTATAGAGTACAAAACTACAGAACATCAAGCCCTGAACTCATAGTTCATAAATAATGAAAGTGACTTGCTCAAGCTCACAACTGGTCATAAGCAGAACTAATACCAAAAATTATCTCTCCTGATTGCTAATCCAACAGCTAATTTGACTCTAAGCTCTTAAAACTGAGCAATTGAAAAATGAGTAATGCTAACAACAGAAACAAGAAAATTAGCTTATTCTGGTATTGTACTTTATAACTACTTGCCTGTTGGCACTGGAATGGGGAGTACAGGACAGGGAATAATATCTAATGAGGTTGTTAACAGAGGTTGGGGCCAGGTCGTGCAGGGCAGTGAAAGCTAATCAGAGGAGTTTATTTTTTCACGTTCCAGTCTGCTTTCTGGAGAAACGGAATGCAAGTAAAGAGCAGAATAAAGCAAAATGGCTCTGACAACAAGCCTCCCTGTGTCAATCACAAACACGACAAGAATAACCATATTATAACAGTTTTACTTCCAAAGTTAAATTGTTTTTTATTTTATCATGTTTTGTACTTTTATATTAGTGTACATACACCCATGAAGTGAGGGATGTGACAGATGTTTAATATTTTAGTGTATACTTATTTTGCTTTTTTAAAAAACTTCAATATTATTATGTTTTTTTTCCTTTCAGCAATTCAAAAAGAGGAAGAATAATCACTTTAATTACAGCCAAAGAAGGGTTCTTTCACTGGAAAACAGTTTTTATCTCTGCACCCCCTTAGAGCAGAAGAAATGAATGATAAACAAAATCTAACCTGAAAAGTCAGGGGATGTATCTCCTTCCTCTAGATGCCTCAGATGACCCATTTTTGGGAATCTCACCAGCCCTAACTCCATGTTTAAGCAATGTTTTAAAGACCATGCGTACCAGTAGTTGTGATGTTTGTTAATCTTCATTTCTAATGTGCTAAGTCATTCTTTCACCCTGTCCTCAGTTTCCATATAGTTTCCCTACATCAGACCATTGAAAATTGACCAAATGATTCCATTTACACTGGAAATATCCAAAACTCCAGTCCTACCTATCTTGAGGAAAGATCAGAAGTTGCTCTGAATTGTACAATTCCTGAAGAACATTGGAAAGAAACTGTCCCCACCATCTTTCACCACCACAGAGCTGAACAAGTAGAAGACCAGTGTGCAAACGTATCTTTGGGGTTCCACTTATGCACAGATGTTTAAATAGCTCTTCACATGCCTGTGCATGAAATGTGTTTTGCAAAACTGCAGGAACCGAGTGTCCTGTTAAGAAAGGGAAATAAAATTTGTTTTTCAATAAAAGGAAGTTTTAAAATAATAATTTTTTAAATGTTCTTAAGATAACTGTAAGCTAGCACAATTAAAAAAAATTTCCCCCAAATATAATGTCATTACTTGATCGGATCTATCTACTAAATTAAAAAAGCAATCATGTTTAACTCTGCTTCTATGTTGTGTTTCTTGACTGCTTTTGGAGAGAAAAGGGAAGTAGTATTAGTCAATAATCGAACTTGTTAAGTATCTGTTACATGCTAAGCTTGTGCTAAAATGTGGGGATACAAAGAAAATATGAAGCAATGCACCCCTCAACGGGCTTACATGTATGATGTGTATGAAAGACATAAAGATATTTTTGACGAGACATTAGAAGCTAGAGAGATTACAAAAGACTTCATGTAGAAAAACATGTATGAGCTTGAATCATGAAGGCAATAGGAACTCTAAGACAAGAAGGTGAGGAATGATTATATTCAAGACATGAAAGAGCCAGTACAAAGGCGTGGAGACAGAAAATTGCATGTATGAAATAGTAAGAAGTTCACTTTGGCTAAGACTGCAAAGTGCACAAAGGAGAATAAATGTGTAATAAGGCTGAAAAGGTGGGTTGGGGACAGACTATGAAGAGGTTAAGAAAGCAAACATGGTGAACTTATATTTAATCTGAGAGTCAATAAGGAATCACAGGAATATACTGACTAGAGGAGTCACATGTTCAAATCTGTGTTGTCAAAACATCACTTTGGTAGCTATGCAAAGGAGTGGGAAATCCTGAAATGAAATATGAAGAAGGGAAATCAACCCAGAACCTATCATAATAGGGATAATATGTTGATGATTAAACACATGAAAATTTCACAAGAGGGCAGTGACTATGTCTTCAATTTTTTTAATGGTGTTTTCAATAATCTACATGAAAGTAATTTGATTATAAAGATAATATATTGGAACAATGGAGTTAACATGTAAACTTTCAGATATTTACCAATTTGCATAACACAATTCACAGATACAAGGACAAAGACTGCAGAAACCTACAACTACCTAAAGAGAACAACGAAAACTTCTATGTAAACATTTACCAACACAATGAAATAAAATAATAAGAAATATTTCCATGAAGAATTTCATTCTCATTTAGCCAGAACAGGCCCCCAAATTATCCAACACTAAAGGAAAAAGTAACCATGTTCCCAAACGTACTGATAAACTACATCAACTAAACACAATACAAACCATTGGAAGAATGAAGGAGACTAAGTAAAGTATCCAGAAGATATCTGATGATTGTGCGTAACTGCTCAGTAGAGGACATCTGAATTAAATCTTTAGCTTCAGGAAGTTCTCTTAACGTCTTCCTGCTTGCACCCAATGCTACTTTGAGCCTTTGTACTGCATGATGAGCCAAATTGAGTTGAAGTTGCAACTGAATACAGTCTTGATAGGCTGAAAATACCCTAGTGTCTTCTTCAACTGCCTTATCTGGTTTTCGCAAAAAGTACTGTGCATTATTGGCACTGTTGAGAGGAGGAAGATCAATACTCTGCAAAAGGGTTTCCAGTCTATGACAAGCTAAATTGTACCTATGAAGGAAAAGCACAAAGGAAAATATTTTGTGTACATTCTTCCTTAAATACACATGTAAAAACACATGCAAAGAACATATGTTCACATGACTGATACCAAAGAAATGAAAATGAACACTAGTACCAATGAAAGAAACCTTAAATAAAATGTCCAATTAAATATATCTGCAACTATGCAATATATATCATTTTTCTACTTCCTTTCCTTTTTTTATTCTTAAGCAATACATTTTTCTTTATACAAACATGTACCAGACAAATGTACCACCATACAAGCATTCTTCTCTCCTTACCGTCATTAGGTTCGCCCATCATCTAGGCCAGACACTACACCTTTCCCTTCCATTAATTCCTTCCTTAGGTCCTGGCTACCCAATGGCCAGTTGGAGGGACTGGCTTCTCACATGACTACTCATTTTGTTGAACATTGACCAACTTTATTTTAATCTGATTCAACATTAAGGAGTTTTGCTGAGTGGCCCTCAGGCAATAAGTTCGAAACCTCCACTCTAGTTCTCACCATATTCCCCGCCTCCATGCTCCTCAGATATCAAACAATAGATCTACTGATATAATATAAGGACTTCTGAGCCTTACAATTTGCCATACAACTAACTTTACGTGTTGTCTTTGCTCAAATACAGCATAAGCTCCTGAGAACAGGGATTGCCTTATTTTTCTTCTTGTACATTTACCAAATAACACAAAGGTTGGTACATAGTCAATACTTATAAATATTTATTCATTCATTGTTCTAGTATTTTATGTCAGTATTAAGCAACACTTTAAATATCCTCCACTAACCGGCACTGTATATCTTCTTGCAAGGCAATCATCATTGCTAAATGCTGATCAATTTCTGGTTGATTTGAAGATTCACTTTCTCCTCTTAAAGGATCATGCATTAACTTCAGCTCACTCTCCCATGGCAAGATATAGGTGTGACCATAATAAAATCCTAACGGGATTTTTGCTCTAGCATTTGTACTGCCATACCGACCAATGACAGTGATCTGAAAGGAAAAACAAATACCTGCCACAATAAACATTTTAGAAAAACAGTGTTTGAATAAATATGCGGTAAGTCTTTCCTTAATTACCAATATAATATGTAATATAGGTTGCCAAAAACATTTATGGAACAAACAATTCATTTGGTTCCATGGGAAAATGTAATAAAATGAAAACAAATTATTTCCCCTTCTTTTTAATTTCCTTCAACTATTGTTTTTACCTTCATAAACCTGCATACAGGAGGTGGTATTAAGTCATGAAGAATTAATGAATGAGTACTAATATCTGTAGCGACTACCAACCGCCGTCCATCCACCTCTTCTCCTAATGTCCAGATGTCAATTGATAAAGAGGCCAAGTCTCCACAAGTGGGAATCAATACATCTGTCAAGAGTACAGGTCTGCCAAAATCTAACGTCACAAATCTCCGTGCTCCTATAAAAAAGAAAGCACAGTTGCCTGAAAATGCCACATGCCAATCAATTAACCAAAAGATCCACTAAAGAAAGGGTTAGGGAATTACTTTAAAGACAAAAATTGTACAAAACATTTTAATGACTTGTAAACTCAATAAACAATGGAAAAGAATTTGTGAATTTGCAAGTTTTCAATAAATAATTCTGTGAAGCCCATAATTTTCCAACTGAAAAAGATCTGTAAATAATTTAAATTTCTTAAGAGTAAGATTACTGCTAAGGAGGCAATTCACATACATTCGTAATAACATAAGAGGTTTGGAAGAATATCATCCTTATCTTGTAAGGAAGCAATTTATGCAAACTAATCATTTTAAAAACAAAAGCAAAATCCTTCCTGCTTAACGACCAAGTTTAAAACAAACCACTGTCATAGTTTTATGAAATAAAATGTATGAATCTAATTAAATTCAACCAACATTTATTTAGTGCCTACGACATGCAAGACAAAGACAGGAAAGCCAAATCCTTATCACCAAGAAACTTAAAACCTAGTGTAGGTATTTAACAAGTAAAAAGGCAACAAATTATATCCAGTACCTTTAACAGATAAATATTAATTCGGCAGATCACTTTCCACTTCTTTACCATTTTAAAAGAATACACATAGCCCATAATAATTTTATGTTGCAATTAAGTGGCCCTATAAATATAATCTATGAACCTGCACTCTACATTTTCCTACAAGCCAACCATCATTGTATGGGTCACCATTTTCAAGGAATTTGAATGAAATAAAATATGCTTGCTATATTTTTCCATGTTATACTACTTGTGTGGTAATACTATATACACTTGAAGATATATTAACTTTTTTAACATGTACATGAGCAATAGCTGCATGTTTAATAAGGTAACAAACTTATAACCATTTCTATCCTAGCTATTAAATCTGCTTGATGAACATACTTTGGCATAGGCAAACAAAAATAGCCAAGGTACTGAATTTCACCTAAAATGTAAGATTCTCTTATCATATTCTCACGTTGGTATCCCAGTTGATTCTTTCAGTAGACTATATATGGTACTACTTGAAGCAAAGTAGTAAATAATTTGAGGTCACTGGAAACACAGAAACTTAAAAAATTACTCTTAAAAATTGCTACCTTATTACTTATAAATAAGCAACATATAGTGGGAAAATTTGATTAACTTTTTCTCAGTAAAATAGAGAAGTGGACTGAATGGGCCTACAAATACAGACGTGTGATCTCTGAGTAAACAAAACCCCAACTTCCCGTAGCACTCCATCAGTACAGTACAGTGGAAAGATTTTAAGATTCAGAGTTAGGGCTTTATATTCTACCAGTTCTGCTAATTCATACCTGTATGACCTTGAGCCAGTCCCTTTCCCTCTCTAGACCTTCACTTTCCTCATCTGTAAAAATGAAGCAGAGGAACTAGAAGGTCCATTTGGTCTTCAAATTTATTCTCTTTACTCTTACACAAGGAATTGGCCTACAGCATGCCAATGTCTTAACTTTGAGTTTAGCACTTTTTTTACAGTCTAGAACACAGCAGGTGCATGATGAATGCTTATTGGTTGATGGATTGAGTAGGCTGCCTTCCATATGAAAAGAAAGAGCTTTGTCAGAATATCAGCTATCAGCTGAAACCAAAATTTCATTTTCATTTTCACTGAATTTTGTTCATGAATAAAGTTTGTATAGTGATGAAGTCAGCTCTCTCCAAAGACTGTTTGCCCCTACTGCATGGCACTCTTCTTCCTTCTGGTGAGCAACTAGCCCGAAACCAACCAACCTCTTTGATCTTTGTAAATCCTGGCTACATAAAAGCAGATGAGATTCATTTATAAAGAATCAAAGGGAAACTGAATTATTATAAAAATTCCCAGTCTAATATATTAAGTCTTAAAATGATTAACAAAATAGAAATGTTTAATACTTTAAAGACTTATGTTACCTGAATGCATTCGCTCTATAATAATAGACTGGTGGGGTGGAGGTTGTAGGAAATGTGAAGCATGAGAAATTGCTAGAGCGAGGCCCGTTCCAAGTGGAGTCTAAACAATGAAAAAGAGAGAAATCATGTTTGAGATTAGACTAATCTGTTAAAATAACATTAAAAAAAGATAGGTTACAAGATATAATTCATTGATTTAGAGTTTAATGTAGTTCATAACTTACTACATTATACCTCAAAAATGTTTCCATCTAGTTACAGAATTGGATTCAAATTGTTTGCTATTAAAAATTGTGAATACTAACACCATCGAAATATTTATTTTTTCAAAACTATGATCAATTACCGTTCTAGATTTGTTTGCACTTTTATTATGCGCAGCAAGATTAACGGTGGGAGGATCAATAACTGAGCCTGGAAAAAGCTGTGCAAGTTCTGCATTGATCACAACAGAAACAACTTCATTCGGGGGAGTTAATGGTGGAGTCATGAAGAGTGGAGTTGTTTTTGGAGTAGGTGGAATAACATCAGATGGATGAATGAAGAATCCTGGTGCTGCTACTGGATTAGAAGGCACAGAGTTGTGAACAGGACCCACCGCTGATGCAGCAGCAGCTGCTGCTGCTGTAGTCTGATGTAATTTGGCTTCCAATTTAGCTTTCTGTAAAGAATAAGCAGAAGTAGCAAATGTGGATAAAACTTGCTTGAGTATATACTAAAGATAAACAATGCATTCTTATACGTTAGCCACTACACCACCAACCTTAGTTTAAATAAACTGTTTGCAAAAATGAGGTTGACAATAAAGCAAATATTGTTTTATATATATATATATAATAACTATTTATAAATATAAAAGTTTAATAAAATGATTTTATTTTACATAAAATCCTCACTTTAAATAAGTCAATCCTTAACTGAAGTTGACATTAAAGCAAGTAATATAAAACATTTTTAACAAAATTATTTTATAACATACCCCAAAAATTATGCAAGGGAGTTGTAAAGGATGGGGGATTTAGGGGTAAAAGAGAAAGCATAGAAGAGAAAGCAGGAAGGAGAGGAAAGCTCTGTTCAGAATAAGTGAGCAGCAGCAGAAATGTTATTTCCATGTAAAAATTTTTTGAAAGCAATGCAACTTCGCATTTCGACATCTTATATTCGAATAAAATTAAATAGCTAAAGCATACATTGCAATTTATACTGATGTTTAAGTAAACGTAATGGAAATTGCCATTAAACACAGTCTTAAATCATGAGTGCTATGAGAACAGAAATTTGCATATCACCTAGAATCTTAACACAACAATCTAAATTACACAAGTAGTGATGTGATTTCCTTCCAGAGTGCATAAAGAGAGTACTACTATAGCATTCCCTCATACACATGCTCAATAGAATCAAATAATTGATTTAATGATTTAAGAGATTTTAATTCATATTTTACATTGACCATCCAAGTTATTTGTAAACCACATATCGTCAGATATTTAAGCAACTATTACAATTAGCTCATCTCAGTTCCCTCACTTCCTCTGATGAGGAAGAATGGCCAGTTTTATTTGAGGACTTTTTCTCAGCTTTTGAAGTTTAGAGACATCATAAATAAATAGCCAAAGAGTCTCCAACCTGTTGCTGAAGCTTCAAAAGCTGCTGCTGTTTCTCTTGCAGCACCTGGAGCTGTTGCTCAGCTGAAGCCATTGCATGAGAGAGAGACTGCAAAGCTACCTGGGCTGCTGAACTCAGGGCGGTCGAAGCTTCCCCAACAGTCCCCGAGGAGAGGCCGCCTACTGCGGGGGTAACCCCGAAGGAACTCACTGGCATAAGACAAAAAACAACACACACAGACACACACACACAAACAAGGATGAAGACGAGGTTCATACAGTAACAGTTTTTATTTTTAAAAAATCTTAATATAAATAAGGGAAAGAAAACTGCTCTTTATCCAGAATTATAACAGCAAACATGAATATCCATAATGCAGTTTGATGATATACAAGGTAACTTACATAGCACAATGACAAACCTTTAAAATGTAAAGGTTCCTTTTAAATTCAATAATAAAGAAACCTAAAAGTATATGAATGTAAGTACAATATTAAGTAATTTTATCTTCTTCTTCTTTATAAATGGTAAACTGAGTTAACCAGAAATTTGTTTAAAGAAAAAATCACCCCATTTCCTAATCATCTAGGATAAATGGGAGTATATCAAAGTTAGTTATTATTTTTTTTAAGTTATAGCAAAACAAAAACCTTGCACAACAATAGACACTGCAATAAAACTTAGTATTTGTCTTTTCTGTAGATAAAGAAAAAACACCTTGAACACAGGAGATATAACCTGACCAGAAATAATACCTTAACTAAATGTGTCAAGGTAAATTTAGTGTTATTACTGAAAATGGACATAGTTGAGTAGAATTCTCTGGAGTTGTAGTTAAGAGAGTTAGGTTCAGATCCTAATTCAAGACACTTAGTAGCTGATTGATCATAAGAAAGCAATTTAAGCTTTAAAAAACCAATTTCCACATCTGTAAGAAAAGGGAAAATATTCCTTGCACTATGCACCTCACAGGTTATGTGAATAAAGTGCTTTATAACCTTTAATGTCACAAATGTGAGTTAAAACCTAATTATAATCTCTAAAGTGCTCATGTCAGTTACTACATTTGCCAGTACCTTGAGTAGTAATTTGACTTGAGACAGAGTCAAATTAAAGATAATAAACTAGCTGTTATACTGAAGTTCTAACTTTACAATAAATAGTTAGAGACAACAAAATATCTGCAAAATAATCAATATGGACTGTTCCTCAGCAGGTACTGTTAACAGACTCTAAAGCATGCCTTTTAGTACTGAAAGAAATACAAACTTTTTCAGTACTAAAAACAATCCTAGACATTTTACCTTCAATGTTTTTGGGAAGAAGCACTTTTTTAACTGCTTATGTGACCATCAATTCAATTATATAGACAATTCAAAAAAAGAATGGCCCATTGCCTCACCAAAATTAATTCTCTCGTAAAAGAATTAAGTATACTTTGCTGGATCTTATTTACATTGCCCTTGTCTTCTGATAATAAGCAAGGTGCTTAAAAAGCCAGAAAAAGTTAATGGTTCTTTAGGAAATAAAAGGGGTTTTTAAAGATGAATGGATGGAAGGATAGAAAGATCTACAAGCTTATGGAGGATCCAAGTCCTCTTAGGAAAAGGTTAGAAACATTCTCAATACCAAATACTAAAATTCCGGTGAAAACTGAGGAAATAAATAATTCTATTCCCTCCAGTCACCTACACAGTTAAACACAGCAGTTGTTGCTGAAAAACATAAGCACTAACATTTCTCCAAAATAAACTGCAGAAGTACTTATGTTTCCTCTGTCTGACTGTGGTAGTAACAGGGAAAAATCATTTGAATGTTTTACTTGCTTTTACTCAAGACTCACAGTCAAAAACCGAAACAATCTGGCATTAAGAACTGAGCTCTTGCTAGCCTGATGTCCCTGCAGCATTAGTCTATAGGAACCGAACTCAAAATTAACTTGACTTATCCTTATTTGTACTCACATGAAGCTTGTCATCTGAAAGTAGATAAAACTTTCAGAAAGAAATACAAGTGGGGAAAGAAAAACGCAAAGGGGAATATGGCTAACATTTGGTTACAAAATTTCAAAGTATAGTAATTCTTTACTTCAGTAATTTAAGATACATTAAATATATATAAATTGTCGTAAGTATAGACATCTGATAGCAGTATGAGCAGAGGTAAAATTAAATAACATGATGCAAGGATGTGAGGATTTTTCTTCAGTCATGACAATGACACAAACAAGATCTATCCTCTTCAAAATAGCCCTCTAGATAAATATGTAATCTTCTGCTCCACAAGGCATAAAACTCTACTTCTCTATTTGAACTACATAAGTGTATATATAAAATAATAAAGAGTGTATATACCAGTAAACGTACTTGCATCATCCCTTTCTATCCTCGTTCCATCACTGGTTGAAACACAAGAAAAATGCAGAGGTTCAACTTCGAGGAGTCCAGTCAGAGAAGTAAAACTACCCTCAGCAGCTGTGCAGCTACTAACCTTGCCGTTCCCTACAAGAGAGTAAGGCTTAAGTTCCATCACATACAATGACAACTTCGAAAGTTAAAAAATGAAAGCAACAAATTATTATTAGAACACCAAGAACTATTCAACTTGCTGCCCCTGATGATGAAATTTAGGGCATGTTTTTGCTAGTTAAAAATTCCTGCCCTAAATATTATGATATACACAGAATTTTAAAATAAGACATCCTTTGTCTTCTTCTACGGATATGTTCACTATGGAATGGACTAGCATGGATAATACAGGCTAACAATTATGATAGGATTTTGTCAGGCGAGGGGTGGAATTGCTACAGTAAAAAAAACAAAAAAAAAACAAACAAAAAATAAAAACCACAGACACAAATTTAAGTGTCACATAAAGTATAATATGACTGTTACAAACAATAAAGGCTATAAAATCAGAGGACAAAGAGATAATTTATATCTTAGGTAGCAGAGATATAATTTCCATAGAAGAGACTACATCTGAATGGGGCCCTTAAACAATGAGTAGGACTTCACTAGTTGTAAGTTTTGTGCATGAAATGGGGGCTGGGGTTGGGGGTAGAAGTTGCTGTTGTTGTGAGGTGGGGAGAAGGAATTAGTAGTAATATATTATAAATAAGGACAGAGGCCCAAAATGAATGAACTGGGCCTTTAAAGTCACAATAAGGGAATTTGCACTTTATCTGAAAGAAGTCAGATAAATTTTTTAACACAAGAGATGCAAAATCAAAATAACATTTCAGTATCAGGATGTATATATGATGAATTCATTATAAGGCAAGAGAAACTAAAGTGTAATAGTCTGAAGGCAATTGTAGACTGTGCCCCTTGCAAATTTTAATTAAACACCTACTGTGTGCAGAGATATCACTGCACTAGGCTCCGCTAGAGAGTTTAGATATAAGAGAAGAGGATTGATTCAACACTGTACAGAAACAATCAACATGATTTAGAGAATTACTGGATATAGGGTGAAAAAGGTAAAACAAAATTTAAAACACACAAGTTTTTAAGTCTCAATTATAACTGAGAGAATACACAGTGCCTTTAGCAAACCATTAAGGAGGAAGCCACTGTTGGAAGGAAAATGATGACCAACTTCAAACAATAATGAATTTTGAGTGACAGCAGAACACAAACTTGGAAATACAATACTTAGTGGAGAAATGAACTGCTTCTACTTCTTCCTGTTGACCCCCTAACTCAATCCCACTTTCCAGTTTTACTTGTTTAAAAAACATCACCTCAACCATCAAAACATGATTCCAATATTATATAGATCCCTATAATATTACAAATCACAAAGATACTTGAGGTTAACTGTAGAACCATCTCTCTAGCAAGTTACTAGACATCTCCTCTTAGATGTCAACAATGTGGGTCAAACTTGACTATTTTTTCTCCCTTACCTTCCACAGCCCTTGAGTCAAAAGTCCTGTGAGTCACACTACATAATTACCCCACTCAACGTTCTTTAGCAATTCCCTGTTTTTCTCTAGGCTAAAATGCAAAACCCTAAGCCTGGTATTTAAAGACTCCTACAATATGTCCCCAACAAATTGTCATTTGAATTCCATCTCTTATATACACACTTTTACTATAAAAACCAACTTTCCTTGGTAAATGCCACTCCACGTTTTGCTTCTGGACAAGGGAACATAAAGACTACATGTAAGACCTCGGGCTTCCTTTAAAAGCCCAATTTAAAGTGAAATGAAACTGCCCAAATGTATGTAATAAAAACTTCTCTCCTTTCATAACCCTCATGGAGTTACTTTTGAGTCTCCCTCTTATATTCTCTCATATTAACATAACAATAGAAGATTCAAAGTCAGAGACTCTAGGTTCAAGCAACTCTTCTGACCATGCTCATGGCAACTGACAACACTGTGGAGATCAGTTTTCCCTTAAGTAGAAGTAGAAGAGGAAAATGAAATGGATGATGAACGGTAGAAAAAATAGAATTAAAACAGTGAAATTTTTATCACTGTATAATCAGCTTAAAATATAATTAGCTGTATGGTTATTCAAACTCAGTTTCATCAATATTAATGACTTTTGGATTTTTTAAAAAATGATTATACCTGAAAGGACATCTGAGAGATCAATTTCATCTGACTGTACACCAATACTGCTGTTGTACACATTTTTACAAGAGGAGCCACTCATCTCCAAATCAAAGAGAACTGGATCAAATGGTGAGCTGTATAATCCATATCTGAAAAAAAAGAAATGAACCAATCTACTTAAATGAACAAAAAGATTTCCACGAATAAAACTTCATTCATACCTAACTTAGGGCAATTGTAACCTCTTGTTATATGTTTACATATGATCTTTCCAACTCAAATGAAAGATACAAATTACAGATATGATGGCTAAGTCACTATTCTATTTCCTACGACAACTATAGCAATGACTTGTACATACTGGACGTTGAATTAAATTTTTTTAAACGAATGAAAAATGAAAAAACCTAAATAAAAGCCTGCTTTCAAATTGGGGAGTTCTAGTATATGCCTCTGTAAAATAAAATTCATAATATTTTCATGGGGTGGGAAGGTCCTCTTAATTTTTAAAAATGTATTTATTATTTTTCAGGATATCTAGTTTTTATTCTATAAATTTTTATTTCTTTTCAAATGATAAATTTACAAAAATATTTTCTAGTTGAAATATAATACATCTCTTAAGACTTGATTCATAAAGGCTTAACTTACAAAAAAGTTGTTGTTTACTTACGTGCCATGTAGCCCAGTTTAATGTAAATATTCTATTTTTAAAAAATCATAAAAAGTTCAAAAGAGTACTTTGTTCTCTGCTTAGCATGGGCAGTACTAATTTATAAGTTTATATGCCAAAAGTACCTTTTTAAGCCAGTTGTTTGGAACACAAGACATAATGTCACCGTAGAAATTGTGTGTGTGTGCTCCAAGGGACTCATGATGGAAAGAGCTATCTATATCCAGAGAAAGGATTATGGAGTCTGAATGCAGATTGAGGCAAACTATTTACCCTCTTTCTTTTTTTTCTTCTTTTTTGGTTTTGTTTTTTCTTTCTTATGATTCATTCCATTGGTCACAATTCTTCTTTACAACTTGACTATTGTGTAAATAAGTTTAATGCAAAGGTATATGTAGAACATATATCAGATTCCATGCCGTCTTGGGGAGAGGGAGAGGAAGGAGAGGGAGAAAATTTGGAACTCAAAAACTTGTGGAACTGAGTGTTGTAAAATAAAAATTTTTTTAAAGAAAGAAAGTGTGTGTGTGTGGGGGGGGGGGGGGGGGGGGGGGGGTATGGTGGGGGAACCCAGCAAGCACATGCATGCTTCTCAGGCCAGGCTACAAATGGGAGATACAGTAAGATGCTATCCTCCTTGCCATAATTTCTAATGCTTATTCCACAGGAATACAGAGTTTTAAATTACTATATTAGGAACACATTTCCTCTCACTCCCTTCAGAAAGGAGACTGCCCCCACCCTGAGGCACGTTTCATGAGGATGAGCAAGGTAGGGACTGGATGAAGAGAAGAACCTCTTAGGTAAATAACAAGACTGAGAGAGAATTCAGAACAGAGATCAAGGAAATGAAAGAGGCTCATCATGGATGAGCTCAATAATTTTAGAAAAACATGGAAAGACTTGCACAAAATAACGAAGAGCAAAATGAACAGAACCAAGAGAATATTACATTCGGTAAGAACAATATTGTTTTAAGGACAACTTGTGAGTGATTAAATCATTTCAAGTATTATAAATAACCAAATTAACTATAAAGGACATATGAAGAAAGACATTATCTGCATCTAGAGAAAAAATGACACACAGAAGTATATACAAAACAATTTTACTTATACACACACACACACACACACACACACACACCCCTATTTATAGTAGCTATCTCTTGCGGGGGAGGGGGGAAATTTACATGGTAATTTTGTATATATTGAAAGCAATAGCAAGTTATACATAGTAGATTTGCAGTGCATCCTTTTTTTTAAAATTATACTATCTTATGGAAATGCTGGTTTTGTTACATAAATTAAAAATATTTTTTTTAAATGAAGAGGAGGGAGATTGTCTTCCACAAATAAAACCATGATAGAACATTCCTAGACTTTGAGTGAGATCTGTTACGAATGCTATCTATTCCTTTTCTTTGCCAGTCTGGGAAGTTGAGACTTCTTACACCTCCTTCCACTGCAACCATATTACATGTTCCTAGGGTTTCTTTCTTCTCTGGCCTCCTACTCCAGAGTCAAGTCATCTAATAATTTCTCTTCTACACCCCTGTCCCTAAAGCAAGCACAAAGATAAATAGTAACAACAAGAGGCTTTGTATAGTGGATAAAGAGCTGGCATCTAATGTCAAGAAGACCTGCATTCAAGGTCTGCCACTGACACTTACTGGCTTTGGGCCTTAGGTGAATCATTAATTTTTTAGGACTTTGGGGTATACTCTGGAACTTCTTGTCATTTAGCCATTTTCAGTTCTATCTGACTCTTCATGACCCCATTTGGGGTTTTCTTGGTGAAGATACTGGAGTGGTTTGCATTTTCCTTCTCTAGCTCATTTTATAGATGAGGAAGTGACTTGCCGAAGGGATCACTTAGCTAGTAAGTGTCTGAGGCATCCAAAAATTAATTAAATTAAGGAGATTTTAAAAGTAAACCTAAAAGGAACCAAATTACTTATCTTAAGTACCTGGTTTGAAGTAAAGCCTCCATCGGTGTTAACCTTTCCTGTAACTGCTTGGAAACAGCAGTGAGCAAAGACGCACAAGCAGTGCTGCAGCCAGCCAGATCTTCATCTTTAACGTAATTCAACAAGACAAAATACCAGTACACAGATCCTAATAGCACAAGAAAACAGAGGGTTACACAGCTTTGTGGTAAAGTCAGAGACTCTCTGTGTACTGAGAACATCAACAAAAAACCTTAGTGGACTTGTACTCTGCTGTTCAGAATAGAAGGAAAAATATATGAAAGGAAACAAACTAAATATAAAACCCTTAAAAGGACGAAACTGAACTACATTAGATGAAGTAGTCTTTGCAAATGGATAAAATTAAAATAAAATTATTAAACACAAAATACTACTGGAAAATAATGACAATGCTAAGAAAAAACAATGCCAAATATTCAGAGACAGAATAAAAAGTAATGTAACAGAAGCTACTACTGTTTTTTTATAGGAATATTTGAAACTATTATCAAAATTTATTATCTGGGGTGATAACAAATGATAAAAGGCTCCATAGAATTCTAATATCCAATAGCTGAGCATGACATTGACAAACCTTGAAGATTATGTAGGAGGAACACAAGCTCTTCTAGGTTTCATCAAAGCTAAGAAGATTTGGGAAGAGATATGAGCATCAACTGAGTTAAGTACAGAGAGGCTTCTCCTTACTAGATAATTAAAAGCTTCACCCAAGCTGACCCATGGAAGAGGCAAGTTCATAAAACAGCCCATACTCCCATGCAGACCCCTTGTTTTTATGGAGCAAAAATGACCGAGTAACAGAGAATAGAAGATATTAATATATAGAATGGTTTTGGACTGTTTATAAATATTAATTCTAGGTACTAACTCTAAATATGAAATCCACCTCCAATACTTGCTGGAGGAACTAAACTATATTGATCGAATGACCTCACTATAAAGGAAACCAGAAAAGAAGTTGTTGCAGAAAAACATTAACGACAATCCACAGTTTTTCCACAGAAGGTAAACAAAGGCATTTGCAGAATTGGTTTCATTGTGCACCCAACAGCAACAGGAAGCATCATGTCACCTTGGTTATCTCCCACTGAAGCACTCATGATGAATACAGGAAACCAGACCATTAGGAATATTAACTAAAGCACTAACTTCAAAAATAGAGGCTCAAGAAGAAAACAAATACCGAAAATTTAATTAAGCATACTTATTGCGAACATAATAAGCCCCTTATGACCAATTATCAATAGAAGCTTGAAAAAGGCTCAAAGTCTTTGGTCAATGGCATGGAAGATATGCTATGAAGAGAGATTTTGTATAAACAGTGAGATTCTCCAGGTATTCATATTTACAGATGATATCATATGGGAACATAAAGAACCAATGAAATCCTTGGATATTTAAAAGCTTGGCCGAGTAACAGCAAGTAATAGCAAGAGGATGAAAAATACAGTGTCCAGACCACTACATACAATTGGATGGATAGTAAGTATATCTATATACGTATCTTAAACATTGCAGGTAGACAATGAACAGAAATGAGTTTCAAAATTAAAGAGGACTATGTTAGATCATGAATGTAAAAAGTATAATGTGCTGAAAATGACTGACAGCTACATCCTGATGGAAAAAACTTTGTTTAATAGTAATATTTAAACAATAATACAATATACCTCATGAATCATCTAAATAAGAAATACGAAACATCATCTATACAAAAATGGAGTGAAAGACATAAAAATATAGATGACAAGAAAAGAAGAAAAACCAGTCACATCTCAAGAGCACAAATTAAAAAGTGGAAACACCACCAAGGCACTTTCCACCAAGCAGAAAAAGGCCTAGACAACTATTTTGGGAATCCTATTTCCTACTAGGGAAGGATGGGTGAGGATCTGTACCCATGCCCATTAAATCATCAATCCCAAATATGGAGATAACCAGTAGAAAAAATGAATGACAAGATTATATTTTTCCTTTCAACTCTTAGGAGTTAATAATCACTGAGATGTTAAACAAACCAAAAAAAGGATTAGATAATAAAAAAATAGTCAATGTAGAGAAAGGGAAAGCAAACAAACAAAAAAACATGGAAAAAATAAAGAGTTAACAATACTTGGTTTTTTTTTTTAATTTTAGGTTTATTTTCACATACCACCAGTAGCAGCTGCAGGTAAAAGTGGCATATTGTCGAGTAAAGCCTTCAACAGAACAGATCCAAATCCTGGTTGGCTTGGGTCACATTTGCCATTGCTATCAAAACAAAAATAAAAATATACATTTGAGTAACACTGTGATTATAGAACATAGGATTCAGAACTCAGGAAGGGGACTTTAAAGAGATTCTCTAATCCAATCTCAAGAAAACTGAAGCCAAGAATGTTAACTGACTTGCCCAAAACATTCCCAAATATTCTAAAGATATTTTCAGCCAGTTCTAAATCTATGATTCTGTGATACCAACATTGACTCCAAAATGTGTTTAGTAATTAGGTCTCAAAGATTTAGTTTATGACAAGAGAAAATTTTTATCAGGTTCTAAGGCCATGTTGAATGGTAGTACCCGTCAGGATAACTAGCATTCCAAATACTATTTCTAACCTTTTAATTTCTTTTTCAACCACTCTAATCAAAAGAGATATTCAAAAGGAACGTGTCACCATTCTCGTTTTATTCTCCTTTAAGGCCCTTATCTCGGCAAACCAAATAAGTAAATAGGGGTTGAAAGGAAAATACAAGTCAAGGTCTATTAAATAAATTCTATACTATACAACATAGGACACAGCTTCTAGCTGAAGGCACCTAAGGAGGACTATCCTAGAAACCTCAGTCTTTTCTCCAGCTTTACAGAATCACTTCATAATGGACAAAACCACAGGTTAGGTCTGAAAGTAAAAGATAAAATAATATCATGTTTTAATATAGACTATTTTTTTCTAGGAGCTCAAAATCCTCATTGGCTTATTAACCTTAGAGGTTAATACACATTCACATAAAATTAACAGTTTTATTATACCCATAAAAACCAAACAACAAGAAATCAGATTCCAAACACCAGAAGTAACCCCCCCCCAAGAGTCACAAATTTAATATAAATTGCATGTATGACAGAATTTATACTTGGAAGATTAGAGAGAAAAGAAAAAATGCCTTTCATCTAGACTTTGGAAAGATTTCTGATTATGTTCCTCAGGGGATACAAATTAATATGAATGGCTAGCTCTATGTTTCACTAGAGGATCATAATCAAAAGAATATTTATAAGTGGTGTGATTCAGACCCCATGAAATATAACAAAGGGTTATCTGCAAAGAAGAATCAAGGGGCAAATACTACTTAATATTACTAATAATGACTTCATCTGATGATTTGACAGAAAATATGCTGACTGGTTGAAACATGGGACAAGATTATACATAACAGCAGAAGAGTACTTGGAAACAAATAAAAAAGTAAAGTTAAACATGAATAAAGGAAAACATACTCTGTACCCCAACCTAAGTGAATCTATGGTTCAAATTCCCCCACCTACCCCTCCAATAATGATCATACGCACTACACAACTGAAGGCACTGTACATGGCAAAATTTATACAGTTCTGGGTTCCACAACTTAAGACAGACGTGGAAAAACTTGGAGAGGGTTCAGAGGAAAGCCACGAAGATGGTTAAAGGATTGGAAAACAGGACCTATGAGGAAAGGTTAAAGGAATTGTGGTTATTTAGCCTGTAGAATATAAGGGTGAGGGATGGTCCTAGAAATGTGAGTATGTGTATGCAACAGCATGGTGATCAATTGTTTTCTACAGCCACAGAGAAGAGAATAAAAGTAAAAAATGGGTCTAATGCTGATGATGCACAAACGAATAGAATAAATAAAAAGAACTTCTGAAAGTGAGTTTTTATAAAAAATGAGAATCACCCAGAGTGAGTAGAACCTCCTTCCGTGCAGGCCTTAAAAAATAAATTGAAACATTTGACTAGGATGCTTTAGGTGGTTCTTGTCTGAAGGTAGAGGAGACATTAGATGCCCTTTCAAGGTACATTCCATCAAAGTCTATTATTCAGGTATGTAAAATTTTTTAAATTTTCATACTTCTTTTTAGTAACATTAAACTGTAAATAAAACAACATGTCAAAACTGTGTGTGCATGAACATATAATACAAACTTTTAAGTTAAAAGAATCACCAACCTTATGCATAATGCTAAGAATCGGGCACACTTATGGGCTATGCTTCGTCCAGCCTCAAAGAAGCAAACACGTACTATGTCAGAAAGACATTTACGTGTCTTGGAAAGCAAGCTTTCATTTCCTTCCTTTGAGCTGCAAAATAAAACCAGAAAGTAAGACTCTTGAAAATCCATCAAACAGCCTTCATTTTAGTAAGACAATTAATGAAATCTTACTACCTTCCAGGTCCATTTGAATGGACTCCAGCCAACCAGCACAAGGTGTCCAACACAAGGCTCTGTGCATGTTCTGAAGTTAGACCATCATCTGACTTTCTGCAGAGTGTGTTAAGGAGCTTCTCATGAAACTCTGAAAACTGTAACATGGCACATCGTTGTACCCTACAGAAATGATTAGTGCATTAGTGACAACAATAAAATTCTCAAAATGAAATTACCTCTAATATCACAAATATTAGGATCATAACAACCATAACTTAATAATAGCCTCAATTTATAGCCTAGAAAACTTAGTTCTACCAAAGAATTACCCAAAGCCACACCAGTACCAAGTGTCAGATCTAAAATTCAAACACAGGTGCTTTATTTCCAACTAAACCATAGTGAGTAATAGTTTATCTTAAATAAGGCACACAACAGTAATATATTCAGTGATTATAAAATCTTTAGAAAGGGACAAACTTATTTTTGCATCAAATTAAAGGACACTTAAAAATATTTTAAACTAAATTCCTCAAGCAAATAGGATTAGAATAAAAGAATTTTGGCACAAGAAGGAAACAAAAATCAACTCACTCAACCTCCTTTTATAGATGAGGCCCAAAAAAATGAGGGGACAACTTAAGGTCATACAATTAGTTACTAGCAGTGATGAAACTAGAACACAGACAACCTCCCCACTCTTCTGTTTTCCCTACTATAAAATACACTTGCCTTTCTTTAGAAATTGAGGTTTTCTTAAATCTACGAATAGTGACTGAAACTTCTTGCAACAAATCACAGCCCCGGAGGTTTTCAGATTTTCTTGAGGAACCACCAGTTTCACTCTTTGTAGTAGATGACTTTTCCTAAACACACAGAAAAACAGTTTCAGAAATATAAGAAAAATAATTGAAACCAATACACATGTGAGAAAAATTTTTAATGGGTTTACATTTTTAAAAATCTATCTTAAATTAAAGCTCTAATCATTCCAATTCCTTATTCTGACTTCAATGACATAAGTAACGCACAGGCATTCAAGGGATAATTGTCACAACAATTGCCTAAAATAAAATATAAACATAAGAATAAAGGAATCAATCACCACAAGTATTTATCAAAAACCTTCTATGGGAAAGTATATGTCTATATACATATGTATACATGTATAAGTGTACGTATATATCTGTATGTATATGTCAAGAAGCATATCTAAATTATATTGTAGCCTTCTGGAGGGGAGAGGGGAAGCAAAAAAAGAATAAAGTTAAAAAGTGCACAGCAGAGAACAAAAGAAAACACAAGGAAGCAAAGTTGGACAATTCTCAATACAAGGTGTATTATTTATCATACAGGCTTTCTTGAAATGAAAATTTATTGTTACATATTTTGAATCTCCTCTGTTCTGCTATGCACGTGACATGCTTTTTTTCCTTTCTTACTTTATATTTAAGTTTCAATATTTAAGTTTATAATTTATTTTTGTCTCTTTTTTCTATATTGTATTTCTCTTCTGGTAAAAATAAAATGGTCAAAAAAAAAAAAAACCCTTCTAAATGACAGGCATTCTAAGTGAGGCAGATACACAGAAGAAAGTTAAAATAAGACCTTCACCTCAAAGACCTTATATTATAATGGAGGAAACAACAATATGTAAATGTATATAAGAAGAATACAAGACAGGTTGGGAACAAAGTACACCAGCAGCTAGGGGAAATCAGGAAGGGCACTGTGTAAAGCGCAGCACTTTTGAAGGACCCAGGAATCCACGAAGTAGCTGGGAAAATAGAATACATTCCAAATACAGGAGCAAGATAGTACAAATGCATGACAACCAAAGATGGAATACTGTTTGTGCAAATCAGCAAAAAGTCCAGTGTGACAGAACAGAATGGGAGCATAGTAGGGTTAGGAGTGTAGAGGAGAGGGGAGAAGGGGGAAAGGGGGAGGGAAATGAAGGGAAAGGGTCAGATTGGGAGAAGATTCAAAAGGCAAACAAAGACATTTATATTTGCTTCCAGAGGTAACAGGCAGCCTCTGTAGTTTAGTCAAACAAGGAGTGACCTGACCAGACATATACCTTAGGAAAATTACTTTTACAAATATTCATTTTAAACTTATGTCATTTATATTGTAATCCTAAAGAAAGAAGAGAGCATTAATTCCCACTTATAAAACAAAAAAACGGACCATTACACATAACATGGTAAAAATGAACCAATCTTATAAACACTGACAATATACTTAACAATAATTCAAATAACTGATTTATAGTATTTTACATTTTCAAGAAAAACTAACAAAGTTAGCTTCCTGAACATGACTACCAAGAGCAAAAATGGAATGGTGCTGTACTTGATTGATGTTATGCCTCTAAAAATAACCATTAGTGGACAGAGATGGACAAAAGAGAAGGTTATCCAAAAGATTTCTTACAGATAAACAGTCACTGTCACTCCTATTCAGGGTGAGAAGAAGACCATTTCTTTCAGTATGAGGCAACTAAGGAATTTGTTTATAACTTAAACTTCTATTAATAAAAAAAAAATTTTAAACAAAGCCCTAAAAAGGATTATAAGCACAATGTAGTTCTAATGCTGCATAATGACTTGAATTTTCCTCCTAAATTGTTTTAACATGGCTTCATACATTGCAAACTATTGTTATGTGGTTGGTACCGATGATATTTTCTATTTGGGGAAAGATATAGAAGAGGATATATGACATTCCCAAAGTCAAAGAAAAAGCTTCAAAATCAGGTATCCTGATTCTCAAACAAATATTCTTCCTGTACTATTTTTCATTCAAGTTTAACACAGCTGAGCTAGTATTCAAAATGATACTCTTTCTTACCTTGCCTGCTGCAACTTTTGCCAGGAGTGAAGCAAGTGAATGCCCCTTGTTACTCTGAGGTTTCAGAGATGGGATTCTTACCACAGGGCGTATGCTACCATTACAAATCTCTTCTGTTCCTCTGTCATTCACTGCTTTTACATGAATTAAAAAGGAACGGTATTTTCCTCCTGCCATGCCTAGAAGCAATAAGAAATGAATAAAGACAATAACTTTGAAAGCTGAGATTCTGTCATTTTAATTTTGGTATGCCCACTACCTCTAGCACTATGTATTGCCCACATTCTAGGTATATGCTCCAGCAAAATAAAATGCCAAAATAAAGGCCCCCAATATAAACATATGGTAAAGAAAAAGTGGAAAGAAGTGGTTGTCCAATTATCATGAAGTGTCCTAACAAACTAATATATGTGAATGTAATGGAACATTTATTGTACTATAACAAGAGGCAAATTTAAGGAATTTAAAGAAATACAGGAAGACTTATAAAAACCAAAACAGAATAAAGCAGGCAGAAACAGGAGAACAACATAAACAATGGCTTCAAAAACAGACAAATGCTGATCCCAGAGAAAATGAAATGTAATTCCCTTCTCTTAACAGTGAGGCAGGGGTATAGAGGTGCTGGATATGTGAGACATATTTTGTCTTTTAATTTTAGTTAACTGATTTTGTTTGTCACAAAAGAGGACATTATTGGGGAGATGTTGGGAGATATACATGGAAAGGACTGTGGCATGAAGAAAACACAGACACACACATATGCTTTTCTAGTTATTCCCACATTTTAGTCAATTCCAAATGATTTTTGTATTTAATGCTCTATGGTACAATTTCAGGTACTTAACTGCTATTACTTCTTCATTCCTAATATTTTCATCATTTCCCTGGAGATTGTAAGCCTTTTCTTTTCTTTTGTTCCTTCAAATGAATTATTTTTTCCTTCAAATGAATTTTGCTCTTTTGCTTATGCCTATAACACATGCCATCAGTACTTTGGCATACCATTAAATCTGTAAATTAGTTTAGGTAGTATAGCATTTTTTATTACACGGGCATGTTTGAATTATGAAGCTATTTTGAATGGGACTTTCTGTTATTCCCTCCTAGATTTTGTTACAGCTACATAAGCCTGCAGTTATTCTTCTGAGTTTATTATAAATCTTACAATTTTACGGAAGCAATATGAAAAAATTCCAGAGAAATCAGTAAACAAAGTAATTTTGTCAGAAAATCAGTAGTTCGGAATCTGCTTTTCCTATAACTATGCCTTTGATTTCTCTATCATTTATTGCAATTGCTAGTAGTTTTAGTACTATATCCAATGATAGCAAGAAAAGGTGAAAAGCAGTTTTACAGAAATTAAATTTAGTGCAATGTCACACACCAGAAACAAGTGAGGCAGTTAGGTGGCACAATGAAGAAAGCACTTACAAGGTGCATGACTATGGGGAGTCAATTAACCTATCTGCCTCAGTTTCTTCAACTGTAAAATGGGGATAAAACATCAAAGGAGATATCTGTAAAGGGCTTAGCATAGCACCTCTCACATAGTAGGTGTTTACTAAATTACGTGACCTATAAATGAAAGGCTGCATTATACACAAATTAGAGGAGCACAAAAGGAGACACTTTTCACAACTACAGATTACAGAGCAAAAGATTTCTTGGCCAAACTAGACTAAATGGATCTGAGGAGACAAAACGGGCACTTCACATGATGTAAAATTTAAAAGTTTATATACCAACAAAATCAACACAAAATTAGAAAAGAAGCAGTTACTCGGGGGGAAAAAATCTTTGCAGCAAATCTTTCTGATAAAGGTCTAATATTTAAGATATTAGACAAGGCAATTGAAGCAAATAATTAACAGCAAGAATCATTCCCCAAACTGATAAAGGTTACAAACAGATAACTTTCTATTTTCTTTAAATTCTAAGTTTTCCTGGTATATAGAGGTGTATAAGGCTCTGATATAATTCTTCTTTCTTCAGTATGTTATGATTTCAACTTATTCATTTATATTACTAATTTAATTTTCATCCTTCATTTTTTTCATATCAAGTTTAACTAAGGCTTATCAATTGCTAGCCTTTTCAAAGACTTTTTTATTTTTGCCTCTCAGTTCTATAGCCTGTTTTCAAGTGATCTATTCTTCCTCTAATATTCAAGATTTCCTCCTTAATTTTAATTTTGTTGACTTTATTTTTAAAAATCACACAGTCTGTTGAACCCCCAAAGAAATGAGCTACATCAAAAACAATGAAGAACAAATTAATGTAATAATCCAGTGCTTGACAAACCCAAGAATATAAATTAGTTAGGAAAGAACTTTTTATTTAATAAGATTTGCTGGAAAAACAGTAACAGTTTGGCAGAAATTAGGATGTGACTAATTCTTTACACCATATACCACAGTAAGGTCAAAATGGTTATGGGACAACATAAAAAATTAGAAGAGAACAGATCAGCTACCTGATCAGAAGATGACAAAATATAGGAATAGTAAATGTTGGAGGGGTTGTAGAAAGACAGGCACACCACATTTGTGGAGCTGTGAATTGGTCCTACTATTGGGGGTGGAAAGGAGAAGAGGAGAGAATAGTAGGAGAAACAAGATTAATTTTTAAATGCTTATTTGATTGAAAAAAATAAAAATAAACTAAAAAAAAAAGAATTGGACCAACTGTTTTGAAAAGAATTTTGGAATTATGCTAAGAAAGTGAATAAAACGTCCATATGCTTTGAGTGAGAGATCCTGCTGTGAGATATCTACTCCAGCATGGTCAAAGTTCAAAAGAAAGGTTCAGTTTATGGCAAAATACATATATAGCAGCAGTTTTTATAGTAGAAAATGCTCCAGATGACCAAATATATACTTGATAGTCACACTAGTACTCAACATCCATCATATTCAAAACTCAAAATCTACCTATAAAACCGTTCCTCTATCCAGTTTTACCATCTATATTCATGGCATCATTATGCCACTCAGACAGAATTGAAATTAAGGTCATTTTTTAATCCATTTCCTGGATCAGCCCCCATATCCAATCTTCAAACGTAGTCTATTCTACCTTTCCAAAGCCTTTGTTTGGCATGTATATCCAAAGCTCTTCAAAATTTTAATATGCTGATATCAAGACTGGCATGTACCCCCTACTTCAGATTCTGATTCATACTGAAAATACCCTATTACTTTTTATCTACACTTCTCGAATTCCAACTTTCATTCTACCCCATAAATGTCAGGTATATAAATCTTCCTAATCAAAAGAGTTCTGCACATGCAAGCCTGACATTCAGCTAAATTCTGTAAAGCTATCTACTTCCTACTAGACAAATTTCCAAATTCTTCTTTGTCATTTAAACCCAATCTATAAGGTTCCAGACTATATTTCATAATTAGAATAATTAATCTCCTAACCTCTTCCTTCACATGATCTGTTCATTCAGTCCCACTACTGACCATCCTGCAAACTCACTCCTTTGTTGCTTTACTAGACATTTAGTCAACCCTTTCCCAAAGCCTAGAATCAATTCCATTCTCATCACTACCTGTTGAAATCCCACCCAACCATGAATTCAGGTACTATTCACTCAAAGAAAAGCTTATCCACCCAATACAACAACAAAAAATCATATCATTCCCTCTAAATTCCCCAAATAGTTTGCAACTTTCCTCTATACTTTTCACAAAGCATTTTATATTATTGTTTTTTTCTGTACAAAATTTCTCTTCTGGTAGAGTTTACGTACCTTGAAAACAAGAGTTTCTGTTTGTACTTCCTTTAATAAAAGGAACATAGTCTCACACATAGTAAATATCAAATTACATTGCATGCTAAGAAAGACATTATACTGTGATTATTTCCAAAAGAAACAGAATTAAAATGAACCTGAACTAGATGGCATGCCTTTAGTTCCATAAATGTCTATAATCTTGCAAGTAAAAGGCATACAACTAAAAGCTGTTTTGTAAAATTAAAAACAAGAACTCTTGAAAAGCAATAGGTATATCTTTAGATTTGGAAAATAAATTAATTTACCTTTAACAAGCTTAGGACTTGTTAATGTCAGCATCCCAGCATGTCCTGATAAATCAAGGCCACTAGCCAGCCACACAGGCCCACATAAAATGTCTTCTTTATGATCTTCTAAAAAAGGACATAATCTAAGACCTTAAATGAGAAGATTTTTTTTCTTTTAAACACTGATGGAAATAACAAGTTATTGAATAGAAGGTAGCAACATTAATGCTTCACTTATAACATGTCTACTTAAAAAAAGTGTAATATAAAATATTATGAATTATAGTATCAAAAATGACTGGGCATACCAGTAAGTGAAAAATCACTGATCAGGTGATAAAAACCAACTGTGCAACTAATTTCCACTAAAAAGTAAATTTCTATTTCAACTTAAGTTTGGAAACAGTTCTACAATATTGCAACAATGTTAAATCTATCAACTCTCTAAAAGATAAATTAAAAATTAAAGCTTGTCACTGAATAAATATACTTAGTTTTTAAATTTATTTTTAAAAATTCCTTACACATGAAATAGAAGTATTAGTCTTTGAAAATGCTTGAAACATGCTGTGATTTTAATTCTAAATTTACTTTTGTGCACAAGAACTGTCCAATTCAACTTACACTGTGATTCTTCTACATCCATGTGATGCATTTCTTCATTGAGTTCAACTAGGGAAGGCTTCCCGTTTTGCTCCACTTCAATATTAAGAGCTGGAGATAAAGGAAAGGTGATCTGCCTATCTACTGCTGTTTCTAGAGGATAGAAATATGAGCAGACTTAATTTTTAATGAAAATGCCTTTAATTCTAATATTTTCTGTTCAATCTGAATTGTCAACACTTCTGTATTTCTATAAATTGGGAAACACTGTATCTGATTTCACATGGCATAAAAAACAAACTGATAACTTTATAGGGAGTAACTTAGACCTAAATATATTATCTAGCTCCCAGCATACTAATAAGAAAATATCTTCAAAAAAGTTTGATTTGAAGGCTCTATTTACCATCACATAAGAAACATTATTTGTCCAACAAGCCTTCTCCACTCAGGAAGCCTCCCAAAGGATGACTTTCCATCCCGTAACACTCAGAAAAAAACCTTTGGTTCATTCTTTACTGAGGAAATGGAAGCCACTGGTAATGAGCTTCTGTTTCCCTACAATTCAAAACCAATTGATATTATCTCCCATTCTTTCCATCTCTAATTCAAATCTGATGAAGAACCTTCCTCCTCATTAAGGTTATGCCCTCTGCATGAATCCTTCATGCTTCCAGTCTCGCCCAGCAGATTTTCCCAACAACCTTTACTCCCCAACAACACCTCAACTATCAGTCACTCTCTATTGTCTCCATTCCTGGTGCCTACAAACATCTCCAGGTCTTTATCATCTTTAAACAATCTTCACTTGACCCAACAAGTCATACACTCAAGCTATCAGACTCTCCTTGCTTTCTGTGTCAAACTCAAAAAACAAAACAAAAACAAAAACAAATCTACCTTGCAATTTCCCTTTCATTTAAACTTAATCACTTCTACAGTCCCTAACATCAGGTTTCTCTGTCTTCATGACAACTGCAACTGATCTCTTCCAAGTTACCAATAAGGAGCCACTGAAATTTACTGAGCAGATGATTGAAATGGTCCAAGCTATGCTTTAGGGATATCAATTGATGGATTGGAGAGAGACTGGAGGCAGGCAGACAAATGAGAAATCTATTGTAGTATTAAGTGCCTACTATATGCCAGGTAAGATCTGGGGATACCAAAAAAAGGCCAAAAAAACCCATACTCCCTACTCTAAGAAAGCTCATATTATAGTATAAATACTATGAAGTACTTACAACATGTAAACAACCATGTACAAACACAGAATAAATTAGAGAAAGTCTTAGAGAGGAGGCATTAAGATTAAGAAGCACTGGGAAATGCTTCTTCTAGCAGAAAGCAAATCTTACGGCTTTTCCTCAATCTATCTCGTTGTTGACATCTCTGCAAAAAATGACATTGTTGTGACTCTATTTCCTCCTCCTCCTTCCTTCCTCTCCCTCCTCACTTCTCCACCTACCTAACTTTTACTTCTCTTATGCAACATCATCTATGTCATATCATCTTAACTACAGGTACTGTACCTAAAAGCTTTGTCCGGGACACTTTTCTGTTTTCTCTATACTCTGTATCATCATCAGCCTGATGATTTCTACTTTCACGCTTATGATGATGACTCCTGGAGAGATCTATCCATCCCTAGTCTTACTTCTGAGCTCCAATTGTGTATCATAACTTGCCTATGAGGCAGTTTGAAATAAATGTCCCATAGACCCCTCAAATTCAATAGATACAAAAGAGAACTTATCCATATCCCCAAAATTCATCTTTCTTCTACACTTCCCCATTTTAAGGGCACCCACTTCCCTTTGAGTTACATACATTCACAACTTGAGTCATCCTAACTCCTCACTCTCCCTCACCCCATAAATATGAGCCATTAGCAAGTCATGTGAATTCTTCCTCCATGTCCATCACATCTCCTCCCCATCCCTACAGGTCACATCAAAGAGGCACCACCATAGTTCAGGACCTCATTACTTCTTCCCTGGACTAATGTAATAGCTTCCATGTTGGTCTCATTGAGTCCAATCCCCTACTCAGTCAAGTTCAGTGGTTCCCTCTTAGCCCTAGGATAAAATACAAACTCCTCCCTGTGGCATTTGAAGTGCTTCACAAACTCCTTCCAAATTATAGATTACTCCATTTAATATAATCTAAAATGGAGCCAGAAATGCCTTTTTGTTTTTCCTCACAAGTGACATTATTTCCTTTTCTATACGTTTGCAGAAGCTGCCTTCTCCCCTCTGCCACCTGAAATATTTAGCTTCTTTCAAAGTTCAAATTAAATATCAAAAGCAGCGCTGTCCAACATTAGGTTTTTATTGAAACAACAGACAATATATTTCAATTTGCCATTTTAGTGAGAGCTCTGTGGTAACTCAGGTTCGTTTTCTAAAGCATTTATGTAAATTTCTACGCTACTGGCAGGCTGCGTGTGGCCAGCATTTTGGACAGCCCTGATCTAAAGGGATATTTCCTTCTAAAGGAAATCTTGTTGGATCCACCTAGCTACTAATATCTCTCCCCCAACCTCAAATGTTTATAGTGCATGTATGTTAATTTCAAGTACAGAATATAATCTCCTGAGAGCAAGGACTGTTTCATTATTTATTTTGTATCCACATTGCACAGTACTTTGCACATAGTAAGACTTGATAACATCTTGATTAATAAATTGTTGGGCTTAATTTGGTACTTTCAAGGAAGTAACTATTGATACTAGGCAGGTCATTCACGCACAGGAAAATTTCTATTTACAAAAATGCAAATTAAGATGGATTAAGCAATATCTCCATGTTTTGCACAAATTTATTGTACCACTTTGAGGAGTTGGTGCTCTCTAAAATTACCTTGTTTTTAAATACTATGTATATATTTCAATTTATTCACTTTTATATTAATAATATATTTTTATATGTGCTTACTGTCTTCCCCAATAGAATGTAAGTTCAATGGTAGCAGAGACCATTTGGTTCTTTACTTTCATAAAGAGAAATTATTCTCATAACACTCTTAATATTGTTCTTTTGCTAGGAACACACACACTTGGAACACTATGAGCTCATTAGTTGAATGGAATAGTGTCTTTTAAAAATTCCATTAAGAAAAAACATATCGATATAAAAAATATTACTCTGATCAAGTGATTTGATTGAAATAATAACAATAAAACCTATTTGGAAAGAGATCCAGTGCTACTTTCATAATTACATTTTCAAAACTATCAACATAATGCTTTTTTTCAATAATATTAATAACTAAAACTGACGACAGTTTTAAGTTTTCCAAAGCGCTTTCCTCATAACAATTTTAGGAAGTATATAACACAATTAATAAACTCGTTTGATATTATGAGGAAATTGTGAGGACCAGAGAGGTTAACTGACTCACTCATGATCATGATCACATTGCTACTGTCAGAAGCCAGTCAAACTCATCTCTTGCTGACTCCAAGTTCAGTATTCTATCCGCTATGCCAAAAAAAACTAGAATTTAGATAATATCTTAAGTTTTAAAAAGCACTTTCCCTACAACAACTATATGAGAAATGAAGTATAGCTATTATCCCCATTTTATAGAAAAGCAAAGTGAGACTCAGGGAGGTTAATTAACTACTCTAAAATTTGGAATTTAAAAGGCTAAATTTCTAGTAACTACATTTGTGTATGTATGTATTTTAAATCACTAAATGAAACATATTAACAGTAAAACTAAAATGATTCCCATGCTAAACAATAAATTTTAGAAAAAGAACTGAGAAGTGGAAGAGGGGGAGGGAATCAAACACTAGTCAAGAATAAAAAAAATTCCTTTAGGTCAGTATTCACCCTCAGCCCTCCCCCCCCCGTCAAAAAAAACCAATTACAATATTAAATTTCATTCAAGCTATAAATTTTGTTCCTTTCTTACCACTGACTTTTCCTAAGCCTGGAGCTTTGTTTTTCAGCAAAGTCACTTGTATCTGTGGTATGTTGGTGATATTTGAATTCAAAACAAATTTAAAGTCCACATGTCCAACCATACAAGCTTTAGGCAAGACAAGTTCAAACACATGTTCGTCCCAGCTGTTGCTGTAAAATAATCAAAAAAAGTATAAATACACACTACAACAACTAGAAATTTGGTCCAGCCATGTCATTATCATGTATGTCAATGCTTTTTTTTAAACAAATTTCCTATAAATGAATCATTAAGTTTATTTACGTACTAATTAACTAGTAGAACTAGTAGATAACACTGGTCGACTTAAACTTTTAAAAGGGATCTATCCCAAAAGAAGAAGAAAAAGATACATATGTACATAAATATTTAAAACAGTTCTTTTTGTTGTTGTTGTTGTTGTAGTAGTAGTAGTAGTAGTGGTGGTGGTGGTGGTGGTAGTGGTAGTGGTAGCAGCAGCACCAGCATTAGTAAAGAGAGGGAAACTAAGAAGCTGCTCAACTAACTGGAGAACAGCTAAGCAAATTACAGAATATGAATGAAATGGAATATCACTGATCCATAAGAAATGATGAAAAGAGACGATTTTAAAGATTCCTGGGAACTCTGAACTGATATTCAACGAAATGAGCAAAATAATGGGAACAACTTATACAATGCCAACATTAAAAAAGAAAAACAACTTTGAAAGACTTAAGGAGTCTCATAATAATAAGCATCCGCAGTCCTACAGTATCAATGACAAAACATGCCATCAAATTCCTAAGAGAGAAATAAAGATACAAGATGCAAACCGAAACACACATTTTACAAAATGAACAACTGGGAAATTTGTTTTGCTTTACTATGTATGTTCTTCCTTTGTTTTCCTTTTAATATACTTAGGGCTGGGGGTTAGAGGTATTGCAAAGTATGAGCAAGAGGAATAATAAGGATGGGGTTAAAAAAATTAAAAGAACAGAACAAAGGCCAAAAGGAATTATAGAGAAAGAAGCTTTGAAAATTTTATGGTGGATTTATAAACTTAGACAAGAAAAACAATTTCTATGTAACAGATTCAATTTTATATACTATCCCTTCCCTCTGTTTTACAAAAACCACAAAAAAGCTCAATTTATTTGATTTTTTTTTAGTTTAAGAATAATTTTTTTAAATGTGGGAAAAAGTAATTTAACCTCAAAGATTCATACATGTTAGAATTTGATCAATCATAACAATCTAAAGTAAAGTGAACAATAACTTCCATTTCATGCTATAAGGCTAATCTTAAGAATATACTAGTGTTCAAAATTTAAATGACACTACAGAACATTCAAAATAAAGAACTGAAGAAGAAGAAAATGAAGAGTAATGCACAAAATAATAGCTTTCATCTACACAATGCTCTAAGTTTTACAAAATCTTTTGATTGAAACAACCCTATGAGGCAGGTAGTCCAAAAAAGCATTATTCCTACTTTCCAAATGAGTTTAATAAGAAGCTGAGTGACTTGGTCACAATCACACAGCTATTAAGTTTTCAAATAAGAATCTTAAAACAGGTCTTCTAACTCCAAAGCCATACAAAAGTGGCATTTGCATAAAACTGAATATTTTGTATAACAAATATAACAATGGCCTAAAAATACTTTACCTATCAGTTTGCAGTTTCCAAGTTCTAGTGTGCTGAGCTGCATCTCCATGGTGCTGCTGATGCAAATGCTGAGGATGCCGTCGTTGCTGCTGTTCCTGCTGAACTTCCACCCAACACGGAGGAACAGTGGCTGAAAACCGTGGGGTTAAGGTCTCAAAGCGGGTTAGTTCCACTAATGATGTCATAGTTTCAAGAGTAAATGGCTGGTCCACCAAAAGATCAACTCCTTAATATAGGTTGATAAGGAATAGAAGGAGAAGACAGTAAAAAAGCTTTATTAATACATACTCTTGTCTATACAATCATAACTTGTCAATTTACCAAGATGAGTGGATAAATGTGTTTACACAATTAGTCAATAAGCCTTTATTGAGTATGTTCCATAAGCTTAATAATAATGGTTTAGAGACAGGGATGAAACCAGAAAAGGCCATCCCCTACTTTCAAGGAGCTTGTGTTCTATTGACAAGAATAGAATATGATTGAGGAACTACATAAAACAAGCACTAAGTAAGACAAAGACTTACAAAGAAAACAATGATAGGTCTGATAAAACTTTTCTGACAGAAAATTTCTGGCCAGGCTATATTAGCCTAAAAACTGACTTCTAGGTCCTAAAATGTCTAAGTTAGAGAGCTATTTATTAGAAGTTATGTTAAACATAACTGTATAAGGTGTTTCTCTGGATCAAAATACATACAATTAAAACTGGCATTAAGTGATAAATATCCTCCAAAATCAAAATAAATTAATTCACGCTTCTAAATTCTTATGCAATTCTTTTCTGTATTCTTCATATTGAAAGTTAACATTCTGTCTTCAATTATAATATCTTTATTTATCTTACCTCACCTACAAGTCTATGAACTCCTGAGTCAGTAGTGACTGTCTCTCCTCATTTGTTTTTTGTAGCACCAATGACTATAAGCACGGTGCTTCACTAGATACTCAATAAAAATATATGTTGAAAGAATGGATGACAACCATCAAAATAAATATATAAAATTAATATCAGATGTTAGGAACATTGTCTATCACTCATCAGTGGATTAAGACACACACAGACATGAACTTCATCCATAGGTCTCACAATAATAGCAAAAAATATTTTTCTCCTCTGAACACTGATATCTTTGAATATATAGAAAACAAATGAACAGATGCTCTTGTTTCAATTTATAAAGGATAAAGCAGAATCAGGGAAAACGTTAGAAAATCTAAGGCAGAGAACTTTTATAGAAAAATCTCCCCATTTCTCATTAATTTGTTAGGATTTGTTTTAAAATTTGGTCTAGCCATAAAAGGAGTTGTTAAATTTGTTTCTGAAGCTAAGTACTGTTAACTAATTATTGCATGGGATTTAAATGTTAGACTATACTGTCTGAAAGCATTCTTATGTCTCCATGACAATTATATATTAGACTTATGAAAATAATTTTTCCCCTCTTTTACCACAAAAAAAATTTTTACTGCCTATTTGATAGTATAATGCTTACTATTGACTACAGTATAAAAATAATTAGTGTAAAAGTACAATAAACTTTCAAGCATGTAAATTAATGGAAGGAAGTGGAGCTATTAATAATGTGAAATGACAGATACTATAAAAATAATATCTGGATGAAATTTATTTTTTGACCAACCCAGAACAAAGTACTTTCTCTTTTAGAAAGTTACATTTAGAGACTTTAATGCATTGTTGGTGGAGTTGTGAACTGATTCAACCATTCTGTAAAGCAATTTGGAACTATGCCCAAAGGGCGATAAAATCATGCACACCCTTTAACCTAGCAATATCACTACTACATCTGTATCCCAAATGAGATTAAATAAAAAAAAGGAAAAGGAGCTATTTGCATAAAAATATTTACAGTAGTTTCTGGAGGTAAAGAATTAGAAGTTGAGGAGATGCCCATCAATTGGGGAATGTCTGAATAAGTTGTGGTATGTGATTATGAGAGAATACTACTGTACTATAAGAAATGATGAGCAGGATGCTCTCAGAAAAACCTGCAAAGACTTGCACACGCTGATGCAAAGTGAATTATACTGCATACAAAGCAACATCAATATAATAAGATGATCAGCCATGAATGACTTAGTTACTCTCAGCAGTACAAAGATCTAAGACAACTCTGAAGGACTTATAATGAGAAATGTTATCCATTCCCAGGGAAAGAAATGATAGTGTCTGAATACAGACTGAAGCATACTTTTTTTTTAATTTTTTATTGAGGTTTTTTTTTCTTGTCTAGGTTTTTTTTTCACAACATGATTATTATGGATATGTTTTGCATGACTACACATGTATAACCTATATTGAACTGCTTGCCTTTTCAATGGGGGAGAGTGGAGAGGGAAGGAAGAAGAGAATATGGAACTAAAGTTTTAAAAACGAATGTTAAAAATTGTTTTTACATGTAACTGGGAAAAAATAAAATACTAAATAAAATCTTTTTTAAAAAAAGTCAAATTTATTATCTATGCTGATTTAGCATCTAATACCTAGGATTGTAGTTTATTTTATATGACATATTTATCTTCCCCAAATTGACTCTAAGAAAAGGATTTGAAGGCAGAAATTAAGTTCCCAAGACAATTCAATAAACCTTTGTTCACTGACTTCTTCTTGATTCCCTATTTTTGCCCTTAGTCTCATCTCCTCTCCTTTCCTTGAGGAGCATGCATCTTTGATTTTTTTCTTCTTTTCTACTAGCTCCTTCCCTGCTAACCACAAACATGTCCTGGTTTTGCCCAACTTTAAAAATATATATATATTTTTTAACTTTCATGTGATCACAGCTGCCATCCTCTCAAGCTATCATTCATTATCTCTTCTCCATTTCATGGCTAAATTCCTAGAAGATAACTGTACTCCATTTATATAATTCGTCACCTCTTATTTAATCTGCTAAACACTGCCCCCACCACCACCCATGCAAACTAATCTTATCACTATACAAAAATTGCTCTCTCCAAAATTACCAGTATCCTACTAACTGCTAAATCAAATGGACAATGGCCTTATCTTACTCCTTATCTTTTTTGCCCCCTACACATCATTTGATACCCACAGAAACATTTAACTTCCTTGAATTCAGGTGTATTTTTCTTCTTTTTCTTTTACCTCTAGCACTGTGCCTTGCACACGGTAGGGACTTCATGAATAAATGAGAGACACAGAATCACAGAATTTTAATTAGTAAGGACATCTAATGCAAGTCATACACAAAAGGAACCTCTACTACAACACACCTAAACAAGTAGGCATTATCATTAAGATAGAGAAAATAGCAATAATAATGCCATTATGAGGATCCAATGAGACAGAATATGTTGCCTGAGAGAAGCAAAATCTCAGGAGAGGAAAGCAAATGATAACTATTTGTTAATACTCTCCTAAAACTGTTCTGCTAAAAGAAATAGTGAGTAGAAGATGTGAAGAGGAAGATTTAAGAATATAAGGAAAAATTTCTGGTCAACTGGACCTGTCCCAAAATGAAGATAGTGGGTTCCCACTCCTTCGACATTCTTAAGCAAACGATCAGTTATTAAAAGTCAGAATTCTCTGAGTTACTTCATATTCTGTGATTCCATGTAAAACCCAGTCCATATAAACAAGGATATTTCAAGGAAATATCCAGCAAAACACCATCAAGCAATCAATTACATAAAACACCCTAAGTATAAGCATCATCACCATCTCCATGAAGAGATGAGCTGGACAATCAACAGTTAATGGCAAAAAGAAAAAACCTTTTTAAAAAAACTATCCAACAATTGGCGGAAAGGAGGGATTGATGAGGGAATGATTGGTGTAAATTAAACTCAAGAAATATCACAAGATAAGAGACAAGTAAGTCAATAAAACTGTTAACCTCTTACCTGAAATACCAGGACTTGAAGGATTAGACAAGGGCTTGGTACCTTCTAATGACTGTTCAACTCCTTTAGAAAGGGATCCATCCACAAGTATATCAGTTTCATCAATGTCATCACAAGTTCCTCCAATTTGGAGGAAATGAAGCTCTCCCCCTATAATATGGTGAAAACTCATTAACAGAGACAGTTGACCATATCAGAAGGTTCACAACACAACGACGTTGAATAAAATGAAATATTAATTCATTAGAACTCTTATAATGAAAAATTAGCAGGAAACACAATAAAGGTCAAAGTTTTTCAAATACATTCTAAGAGATTTATTTCTTATTTATTTCTTGAGATGGGCCATTAGCTAATCAAAGAGAAATTTTTTTTAAAAAATACTAGTTTTAAGTGTAGATGAGAAAGCCCTCATCTGACTGGTTTTCCATTGGGAGAGAGGGGGAGAAAGGGACATGAATACTACTCAATCCTGCTGTAACCATAAGATCAGGTTTAAAAGCCTCTCAAGGGGGAGCTAGGTGGTACAGTGAGTAGAGCACTGGCCCTGGACTCAGGAGGACCTGAGTTCAAATACAGCCTCAAACACTTGACATACTTACTAGCTGTGTGACCTTGGGCAAGTCACTTAACCCCAATTGCCCTACCTTGCCCCTCCAAAAATAAAATAAAAGCCTCTCAAGTCTAAGCAGAACAGGGAGGAGTCAGGAGGTAATGGTATCATAGATTTAGATCTGGAAAAAATCTGATGGGTTATCAAGTCCAACCATCTCATTTTACATTAAGTGCCAAGGTCACACAGGAAAATTAGAAAGCCAAGTCCTAACTCAAAACCCAAGGCTAACTCCAGTACAGCATCAACTGGTGTGGCAACTTTAAGACATCGACTTTGCATTCTGAAAAAAATCAATCAATCAATCGGCATTTATTGAAAGTGCCTATTGTGCCAGAAACTGTAGATAAAAGTACAAAGAAAGAAACGTAAGCTCACAGTGAACTTACATTCATTTTAACAAATCATTAAAAGGCTAGGCATAGTACTGTTTTTTGGTCAAATTTTGTGCTACAATAATCACTGATGGCAGAGACACGACTTCACCTAAATCCCAAAAGGAACACAATCATAAACTTTCACATACATCTATGATAACACTTTTTAAGACACTAAAAATAAGAGACAATGAAGAAATTAAAGTTGTACTTAGTGGATCAAATGAGAAATTTTTAAAGCACCTAGCACATAGTAGGTGCTATATATATCTCTATTCCCCCAGATCCCTGCCCATTGACTTATCTTTTTATATCTGCAAGACCAGAAATTATACTTAGTGAGTGTTTAATAAGCATTTGCTGAATCTTTTTACTCAACATCAGGACAATAGGTCAGTGAATAACTGAATTCTCTAGGTAAATGAACATTCTATACTGTAATTAATATTCTAGCCCAGAATTGTCCTAACACATTAAAAAAAAAAGCTTAATTAAATTCTGTTCTCTTCTAGTCAAACGATTCTGCCATAAATCCCAAGCACCAAGCCATAACACAGTAATTTACACCTAAAGTTAAAACAGATACTTAAAATAGTGAAGTATATACAGATCATCAATTACAGGTACTAGGTAAAACTTGCTGGTAGCAAACCGACTTTACGGATTACAATCCCTTCAGCTAATCATTTCACACAAATATAGTACTTGCAAAGAGCTTTCTTCACAACACTCTTAAGTATATCATGAAGTAAAATGACATGACCTGAAGCCTTTTTTTAAAGAGAGGACACATGATCAACCCTTGAGAAAGTTTCAGATCCCTAAATCCTATTCCATACTCTTGAATGACTCATTCAAAACACATTCCTTACCCAAGATTAATGAACATAAGAATTCAAGTGGCCCTAAAAAAGTAATAATCTGGGCAGTTCCTATAAGGAAGGGCTCAGATAAAAAATTTTTCAAAAGGCATCAGGTACCCTTTTCCATAGAATTCAAGGAAACTCTTAAGTCTTTTCCACAGACTAACAATTCCTGTTGACCAAAGGAGAAGAAACTTGAGAAAGCTTCCTCCTTCTAAACTGATTCTGTAACTGAAAACTATAAATGAGTCTTGTACGATGACTTTTAGTCCTATCCTGACATGTATTCTAAGGGGAGACAGGCAGAAGCACATACCACTTTTAACCATTTCAAAATGCAGCTATGATGTAAAAAAAATATATTTTTCTTTAAAAATTACAAGTTTGCATCTTTTCAACTTCCTAACAGTTAAGTTCTTAAAATCCCTTTGAATATATCAGACACAACAAATAGAAAAACCACCATTATGAGACAATATTCTCAGCTAGCTTGACAAGAGAATTCATGCTACAAGCTTACAGAAATATACCATATGTTTGAATTTAACTCATCCCTTCTTTAATCCATACTATCCTATCAATTTCTCTGACTATAAAAAAATGTTTAGCAAAAACATTTCCAACTATTGGGAGCACAGTTTTAACATGTAAAGGATACTCAACAAATGCTTAAAACTGAACATTATGTTTCTCTTACTATATTTAGAAAGAGGGTAAAATTGTAAATAATATAAAATGTCTATAGTACATTTGTTTCAATAGATTATTCCCACAATAAGCAATACTATAAAAAAGACATACAACATAAAATTTTCCATGATCATGGAAAAGTAATCAAAAAAGTATATAAATACCATGTATTAACCAAAAATTTTAAATTCTTTTAAGTTCATTTAAAACAAGTCTCTTAAACAAGTCTCTTTACTAAAAAGAAATACTCTCAAAGTCATATAGAAAGGAATTCTCAATAACATGATGAGATGACAAAAATAATTTCAATATAAACAATCTTTTAATTCAAAACTTCATTTATGTCAATTAATTTCAAACACTTAGCCCATATAAACTCATCAGAAATGTTAATTCTCAACTAATTTAAGTTGCATCCTCTTCTTATCTTGCCCATCCTTTGGTAGAAGTGGTACCAATTTTAAAAGTTATAAGATGAAGAGCAAAAAAGAGAACAAAGGGAAAAAAGAGAAAAAGAAGGAACCTGGATAATCCTTAAGTTGTATATTCAAGTCATTGAATAATTCAAAAACTAATGAGATCTTGTTTAAAAAAAAAAGCAGGAAGATGGAAGCAAATAAACATATTACCACAAATATTGACTTAGACAAAAGAAGTGGCATAAGAGATATTGGTAAGGACAGTTATGACTGAAAATAAGGTATGCCAATAATGAATTGAGAGAACAGGGAACCTTTTACTATAACAAAGAGAAACTCTACGGAAGAGCATAAGAATTATACAGGATGAAAGGATGGGATAAATCTATATCAAATGAAGAGAGATCACTACCAGTTCATTGAAGCAGAAATATTTCAAATAAAAAGGAAAAACTCACATGCCACACTCCCCATCCCCAAAAAGGGGACATAAGGAAAATTAGCTTATCTAACTGAAAACACATTGTAGGAAAATAAATGTATTAATGACATTAAAAATCTAATGACGTTACTCATAAAAACCTAAGAAGAGAACATCTATCAATGTACTTTAAATTTTGGCCTTGAATCTCTATAAAAAAAAATTGTGAGGAAAAACTTCCACCAACACAGCTTACCTTTAGTGCATGCACACAGCCTGTCTGTGCCTGAGCAGTATATGACAGAGACGAACATGTCCTGTTCCTCAGTGCCCTCCTTTTTAGGAGGCTCCACTTTGGCCAAAATTTCAAAGTTTGAAAGATCTATTATTTTTACATATCCTCCCTGAGTAGTTATTACCAAGTGTCCCAGAGTAGAAATATCAGACTTTTTTTCTCTCTCATTGCCATTCTTTGAGGTTAGCTGCATTTCTTCTACAGGCTCCTCACAATCATCCTCTCGATTATCCAGTATATCTGGTGGAAGCAATATAAGTGAGGTAATTGTGTCCTGGGGATCTTTGATATGCTGGATTTTTATTGGCTCCTCCTCTAAAGTCACTATCCGAGTGGCATAATTCATTTTATAAAGCACTAAATATCCACCACTAATACTTCTCTGCTCAGGCTGAATTATTAAAGGAGTTTGTACATCTGCTGGTGATTCATGTTGGATTACACTGATATTTGTGCCATTCACCACTGTAAGATTAGATTCGAGCTCACCTTTTCTTCTGTTACATAGTGCTGAGTTTAATTTATTTAAATTATTCAAGGCCTCTACTTGATTTATTGCACTCAAGGATTCAACAGGGCATGTCCTCAGGCCCACTAACAAATGAACTCCGTCTGCACAAGGAGTGATAGAGTCCACACAAAGGTTCTCCTCCTCTGCAAACTTTGGCAGCCGCAAGCACTGAACCAAAGTACCGGGCTTGGGAAACATAGAGTTCCACTTGTCAGAGTCTGGAGAGGTAAGGTTGGCTGCCGCATCTGCAAATTGCTGAATGTAAGTCACGGGAGGATCCTGCAATAGCAACTGCTCCTGACTATCCAGCTCCATTTCAATAATCTGAGGAACTGTGAAACCATCATCATGTAAACTTTTACTCATAATATTGTTCATCTGTGAAAATATTTTTCCTGCTTTTTCATCAGATTCTTTAATGCTATAGAGTAGCAAAATGGGTAAAGTCCTCCTTACCAGAGGGGAATTTAGTTCAGAATTGTTGCAGGATTCATTATCCGTTGACCCTTGTTCTGATATACTTTCACCCTGAGTCCTGCTTACACCATCCAGTGACCTGTGAGAGTTACTGCTAATGGGAGAGGTAGCAGGGGATTTATATGTCAATAATCCCCCAGCTAATAAACAAGGAAAGGGAATGTTGTGTTGTTCCAGGTGCTTTTCTTTTGTCTTTTCACTCTTACAATTAGCTACACAGGGATTTGCCCCAAGTTCTTCAAGATCCTTAACAGTATCTTCAAGGACATTTGCCACAATTTCCCACTGAAGTTTCTCCGGCTGCTGGAGAATGCTGAGAGCTGTTATATCGAGGCTTACTTCCATGGCTTCTTTCTGTGATGTATGCCCTTCAAAAATGAAAAGAATGTGTTACACATAGTGTTGTGAAATCAAGGCAAAAATTACTGTTATTTTTAAAATTTCCTTATGTACACAACTGTTTAATATTTAAATGGATAAGATATTCTGAACTAGGGTTATTTTGGAAGAATAAAAATGATTTTCATATCATACTGCTTTGATCTTCTTTTCCACTTATAGCATACTATCCTGGGTCATTATTTGAGAAATGCAGTCATTTTAATAAGGTGGAAACAATAAAATGTTAAAGACAACACTAATTAATTTAGTAAAATATAAGAAAAATATTATTTCAATATTCATTCTCAAAATATAATTCCAACTATAATCAATTATATCCTACAGGAAGGTTATCAAGGACAAATTTCTTATGGCAGATTAGGTTATAACTAAGGATACATAGGATTCTAAACTATTAATTAAATTAGTTATATATGCAAGGAACTTACTCTAAGGGAAGAAGCACCATTAAAAAAACACAGAAGCCTTAAATAAGTGATGTGTATTACCTATTAGTTTTATTTTATTGTATTACTTACTGTTCCCCTCAATTAGTATGGATAACTGATTTAATTGCTTAACTGTCTCCTCATTGGTTTTAGGACCATCAGATTTAGAAATGACAGGAACTATGTCCAACTTATTTGACAGATGAGAAAACATAGGCTTCTTTGCAAGTAATGGAGCCTTCATTTAGTACATTTTAAAAGCTATCAATAGCCATCATTTAGGTACCTCACTAAAATCAGTGGTCTCCACTATACAAAATCCCCCAGTAGACCTCTATCACCTACCAAATTCTGACCCTGACTTATTAAAACCATTAAGTCTACTCCCGCATATATAAAAGATCACTAATTTTCTATTAAGTATCACTTAAAGGACAAAGTTCTGCTCTAATCACAATCCTTGTGAATGACTGCAAAACAGCCCCCTTCCTAAGCAACCACTCAATACTTCTTGCATTACACTAAGAGTACATAATGTCCTTCAAATAAGGCAAAATCTCAGTTTTATATATGAATCACCAGTGTCTAGAACAATGCTTGATGGTAGATATTTAATAAATGCTTACTAACTCCTAAAGGCATTCCTTCTTCAAATACCTGCCTTCCAAGACCAATCAGTGCTTATCTTATCCCTACCTTCTGTGATTTTATGCATTATCATGAGAAATCTGTTTCTACAGACTTTCTCCACTAACAGAAATTGTAACCTAAGATTTGGTAGAAATTTTGTAGAGATTTGCCTGAGAAACAGGTGAAGTGACAAGCTCCAGTCATGTAGCTAGTAACTGTCAGGTGTGAGACTGAACACAGATTTTCATGGTTCTAAGTCCAGTACATTATCTCATTATGCAAGTATTCTTCTACAAAAAAATTTTTAATAGTTTAAAAACATCTTCCTCCAATCTTTATCTTTTTAAAATAAAATGTACTAAATTATTATTTAAAGTTAGCTTTATTAAATTAGGATTATCAATTTTGATACCTCATGTAAGTAAAAATTAAGCCATTCCATGTTTGTTAGCTTTTTATTTTCTGATTCTCATATCACAACCATAGAATTTATTTGTTATTAACTACTTGGGGTTGAACAGCTATCTATCTCCCTTCTCCCTTGCAAAATATTTCATTTAACTTAAAAATAAGTTAAAGGTCTCAAGGGTAAATCCAGAGCCACTTATACCAACCTTAATCATCTCTTAGTCAAAATAGTTTTGAGCAGTCAGTGTATGTGCAAAGTATTCTGTAAACCTATATTATCCAAACACATTTAAAAAACAAGCATGCTCTATGACCAGGTTGAATTCACAGCTCCAAATGTGAGGGAGAAAAAAAAAAGACCACACATTATTTATCACATACCCGTCACTGATTCTGATCTGGAATGCTCTTCACTGTCTGAATCCTCCAGTAAGTCATCACTTAAAAAAGAAATGAGCAAAAAAAAAAAAAAGAGCAAATAATTTTATTTTCAAACCAAAACATTATTATACATGATACTAGACATCTAAATCTGAGTATACACTATATTACATAAAGCATACAACACCCAAAAATATTTCTAAAAAAATTTTAATCATGTGCACTACATTATGTAAAATTACTTTAGACATAATATTTAGTAGTACTACCATCAGCTATCAGTTCAACTTATACCCAATATTTCCTTTTCGGACATTCTATTAACCCTTAATAATTTACATAGGGAGATGTGTAGAAAAAATTGCTGTTAATAGGAAATTATGTTAAGAAGTGTAAAATCAGAATACTGAGATTTCAGGAACAAGTCCACAATTCCATGCTGACAAGGAAGGTATGAAAATAATGGCATTAAGAAAACCGAATTTTAAGGTAAACAATAAACTGGATGTTTTGAAAAAAATGTATGAAGTTACACCATTAAATTCAAGGCCAGAGGAATTCTAAATGGAAAATACAAGAAAGAAATGTTCTGAATATTACTGACCTGTTAATTTTAGGAAGTTACCTGAGTTACAGATGTTGTACCCTGCCCATGATATATATTCTCAAGTTACAGTTCAGAACTGAATGAATGTTGTCATTAGTCTAGCCACCCCAGCACCACAAAAGTAACTTTAACCAACTTTAATTTTCATCTTACAGCTACCCTCTGACAACACTTCTAGAAGTTAGAAGTCATCTAGGTAAAGTAAATTCTGGCAAACAAAGTTCAAGAAGCTCAGTACTCCTTGAATGCCATTAACTAACAATCCTCTAGCAATTTTAACTCTATTCAGATATAGCACCCTATTAATTTGAAACATGGGGGTGAGGGGGAATTGGGGTTAACTGACTTGCCCAGGGTCACACAGCTAAGAAGTTTCTAAGGCCAGATTTGAACTCTAGTTGTCCTAACCCGAGGGCCAGTTACTCTGTCCACTGTGCCACCTAGCTGTCAAAGGACCATATTTTTATATTTATTTCATTTACAAAAAGATTCATTAGAAGCATAAATGCAGGGGAGGCTGGCATAACTTTGATCTGAGCAGTTAAGGAAGGTCTTGAGAGAGGGGGAGGACTGTGCAACTTGTAGTTAGAGACAAAAGTCAGAAACTTGAGTTCATTGTCCATGGCAATAAAAAACTAGAAGAGAATATGAGTGGGTCGGGGTGGGTGGTGTCAAAGTCCTCGAAGCTGAAGTCTGTGCCAGACTCAACTTCATATTCCACTCAATACACAGACCAGTTCCTTGACCATAGTGAGCACTTTAAAATATCTGTTGAGCTGAGTAAATAATAACTGGTACATATTAGAATATAGGCGATCTGATTTAAATGTCCCATTTAAGTTTAACAAATGAAACTATGGTAATTATTTTATTTTATTAAGTATGAGGTATTTTTATTTTTTCTTTTTATTAATTTATTTTTAGTTTTCAACACTCAATTCCACAAGATGAGTCTGAAATTGTCTCCCTCCCCTCACTCCCAGATGGCATGCAATCTGATTAATTTTTCCCACAATCAGCTCTCCCTTCTATCACCACCCCTCCTTTCTCTTATGCCCTTCCTTTCTATTTTCCTGTAGAGCAAAATAGATTTCCATACCCCATCGCATGGCAATTATTTTTAAACATTAACATCATTAACAAATCTAACATTTTTACCTATAGATTAAAGGGCTATGTGCTTGATATAATTTTATCAAAACTCAGTGAAAATGAAAGCAAAAGGGGCGGAGCAAAGATGGCAGCTGGAAAGCAGGGACTTGCCTAAAGCTCTCCCCCAGGACCCTTCAAACACCTATAAAAAATGGCTCTGAACAAATTCTAGTACTGTAGAACCCATGAAATAGCAGGGGGAAGCAGGGTTCCAGCCCAGGACAGCCTGGATGGTCGCTGGGTAAAGTCTATTGCACCGTGCCGGGCGTGGAACGGAGCAGAGCCCAGATATACAGGCAATGGGGCATAGAAACCTATCTTGCCCTACAAGAAAGTAAGGGAAAAGGGGATGGGGAGGAGTGGGGTGACAGAAGGGAGGGCTGACTGGGGAATGGGGCAATCAGAATATAGGCCATCTTGGAGGGGGGGGAGGGTAGAAATGGGGAGAAAATTTGTAATTCAAACTCTTTTGGAAATCAATGCTGAAAACTAAAAATATTAAATACATACTAATTTTTTTAAAAAGTCATAGCAGAGTCTCATCACTGATATCCCCACACACTCCTTTTTTCCTCAGAGTCTGCTACCTTCCAGCTTTAATTCCCAAATTCCTTAGAGTGGGATTTCTCTAACTCAGGAATTTACACAGAAAAGAATGCTTTTCCTTATTTCTGAACAGGTTAAACTTGCCCAGTAGAGTTTTTCTAGGTCTTGCAAAATCTTTCCAATGCTACAACTTGAAACAATGACACAACTCAAAAAACCTAAATGCAATTTAACAAAATTTTAGCATAGCCCAAAATTCTACATAGTTAGGTAAAAACAAATACAACAAATCTTAACTAAGCACTTAACTGTGCACAGAGTTAAAATGTTTAAAATGTATCATTAGCAGACAGACAACACTGTCTTGTTTCAAATTACTAGAAAATCTTTCATTTATCAAAACTAACATAGAAAGAATTGAAAATGTCTGTGGATGCTTATACTTATTGTCAATATAATTATGTTGTTGTACTTGGAAATCAAGGTAATAATTCATATTGAAGGAATCATTTCAGGCCTTGATTACTGCGGCCAGGATTGACTAGTACTGCTTTCAAGTAGGAGAGAGGAAAAAGATGATCAAGTGGTTTAATGTGAAGAGCAATGTAAAAGCACCATTTCAAAAATATTCCATGAGTCCTGAGGTTAAGACGTTAGAAGAAGCAGGAAGAAGACATCTAAGCCTGTACCAGTGTGAAGATGTTCTGAGGGCAGAGCATGGTCAAAGGCCAAGAGAAAAAGATGAATTGATAGTTGTTTTTTTATCTACTAGGTTCCAATGACAACTCTTCTCTTTCAGGGCCTCTTAGCCTAGAGCATGACAAAAGAGGCCAAAAGTCAACGCTGGAAACCTAGTTTATGGGGGAGTCCCATCTGCTCCAGGAAGTATTTCCAAAGTGGGCTTAGTCTGTATCTTGAAATGCCAAACATACTACAAAGATAAACGATTTATTACTATCTTCAATAGTTAGATATTTTCCTATGTTTATCTACTGTCTCCCCAAAGACTGGAAGTTTCTTAAGGGCAAGGGCTATTTTGTATCTTACGAAGTCCCAGGAAAATACACAATGCCATGCACACAGTGAGGTAGAATGTTAAAGAGAATTTATCAACAACCACTTATTAAGTACCTGTTAGGTGCTTAATCAAGTAACAACTACAGCCCTACAAAGCATCATATTCAGCAATTTTACATAATGTTTAAAAATCAAGAAAAGGGATTTTCTTTTAAAGAACTCCTATGCCGAAGAATGCCATTTGGCATTTTAGTGTAGGAGACAGTTTTATTTCCCCCTACATGGTTTTCACCAGGTTCTGATGAAATAGAGACCACCTATAGGTGAAAGCAATTAAATATCCAAAGGGATAATGCTCAATTAGAACACCCATATTACCAAACAATCATAAGTACTTCTTCAACACAGCTTTTCCCATTAAGCGATTTCCTCAATTATTCTCACTGACTATAACTCGCAAAGCCAAACTTCAACACCATTTCTTATACACTCATTCTAATACTCAACTGTAAAGTAACCTAGACAGAGTTAAGGAAAGAAAAATAATTTCTCTCCCTTTTTTGTGTTACTTATAAAGGGACAAAATACAAACCAAAAGTCTAGGACTTATGTCACAGATAAAGCAAATTATTATATGGTGACAAAGAATCTAAGACCTTATGGGTAAACAGCTATCTATATAAACATGAGTTCTTATCTTTATTCTTTTCTTCCCATCACCTGACTCAGTTCCATGAAGCTACCCTCCAGGTCCTTAATTCTGTTCCTTCATCCATTGGCACCATAACAGATCCCCAAAAGGTGTGGCACTTCATTCCAGACAACTACTTGCCTACTCACAAGATTTATATATGTTACTCTGAGATCTGAACTAGTTACACAGAGACAACTGAAAGCCTCCACAAAACCAAGGTGGCTGGGCTGAGAAAGCTGCATAAACTGAAGGCTCCTCTCCTCTTTTAAAGACAGCAATAGTAACCATAAAACACAAGATCTTGAGAGGAAACCTAGAAAGGTAAGTTGAATAGGTCAAATGGCATTTTAACAAGGTTCTTCCAACATTACTATATTCACCAAAATTTTGTAATAAGACTGCAACAAAGTTAGCCACAGACTGGTGATCCAATGTCAGATATACCACATTCTCTGCGTATCTCTGATTCATTTTACCGCTCATTAACACCAACACAATTAGTGAATGAAATAAAGGAAAAATACTTAAACCAGTCAATTAGTTTCTTAAGAGATTCACCAAAATGTTTTGTGAGAAAAATGGACATCATTTATGCTAAAATGAAGAATTTTTATTATCATTTTGTTACCCTGATTAATAAAGTCTTAAAATTGACTGTACTATCAATCCTACAGAGTAGAAGCTACATACTGCTGAAGAAAATCTTTTTTTGGAGAAAAAAGATAGAATACCACTGATACCATCATAATGTCTGATTTCTTAAACCTATTAAAGCAAAGAGAGAATTTTCTTTTTGGTAGAAATTACAAAAAGTAAAATAAAATTCAAAAAGATGTTTGATGACCATTAAAAATAATGGTCATTATTAAAGCTTCTTAATTTTGCAATTTGTGTACCTGTCTCCTTCCAATTTTGGTATATCTGAGCAGCTAGACGAGTCTTCCAGCCAAGCTAAAGTTGGTCTCCTTGAATCAACTCCTGAGCTTGGTTCTCCCAATAAGACAAGCTGTTGTACAATTGCTGGATCATATGCATTGATTTCAAACTTTAAGTGCACCTAAATAAATAAAAAATATAGGTTTATACTAATTTTTTTTCATTAACACTTTTCAAGTTTCAAATAAAAACGTACCTTCATAAGTTTGGAAACATCCCATATGCAGATTTTTCCTCGTTTTGTTGCAGCAGCTAGAAAATGAGGACAGCTTCCAGACCCAAAGCAGGATATTCTGTCAGTGCCATCAGTACAGGGAAATTGTGCTGGACTCGTTGCAAGTGTAACTGACAAGGGTACGTTCTGCGTGTGTTCACCTTTCACAAATGGGCAGTTTGGGGAATGTCTCTCATGTTCAGACCTTTACAAAAGATTTTTTAAAATTACCAAAATATCTAGCAGATAGTCTGCACCAACAAGTGAAAGCAAGTCTAAGATAATGCAAAGTATTTCTTATTAAAATGATGACATCAATTTCTATAAAAGTCTCCCCTAAAATAAATCATACTGGCTTCATTAGATTAGATTGTGACCTCCTTAAAGGGACTATTGAGGACAAGCTCCTGTTATTTAGTTCCAAATATGGGACACAAATACAGTTTGCAAAATACCAGTGTTTAGCTTATAATTATTGCCCTACAACTAATGTCTGCTCCATCAATAGCCCCATTAAATAAGAGGTTAAGGATCAAAGCTGCAACTTGCAGTCCAGTCTATCATTCCTCTTTCCTGCTCAGCCAAAATTCAAATTGCTATTCCTACAACTTTCCTGGAAACCAACACCTCTGGTCTACACACACATACACACATATATGTGTATGTATATACATACATACATCTATATGTATATAAATAGATCTCATGTATATATGTATATAAATAGATCTCATCAACGTGATTATGCCATCAAGAATGTAAATGCAACCTATCCGTTGCTTCTTGTGAAATACTGAACCATATCTTCCCAAAAATAGATCAGAGATGAACTCAACAAGGAGGAAAATTTATAATATTAAAAAAAAAACACCATACGACAACACTCAGCCTATCCATCTGCTATCTATCATTCACTACATGACCAGCATATGAATAGTGAGAGATGACTTTAGGTGGTGTTTTGATTGCCGTATGTTACTGGTGGCATGCTAAATCATACTTATTACCTCCTTGAAAAGGCAGAAAAGGATTCAGGTAGTGACATTCTTTAAATGAAAAAATGGAGATTTTTATGTTTGATCCTCAAAATGACAGGGAACCACTAATGTTTACTGAGTAGGAATACAACAAAGTCAGACCTATGCTTAGTAACATCACCTGGAGAACTAAAGAGAGGACGAAATGACCTGAAGGGAGACCTCAGGCGTGGAAATCAACCAGAAGGCTAGTGTAATAGTCCAGGCTGGAGAAGAAGTGGGTCTGCACCAGGATGTGGTAGTGTCAGAAGAGGAAAAGCAGCATAAAAACAAATGTTGTGCCAGTAGAATAAACATGATTTGGCAGTAGATCGGATTTGGGGTGGGGGGACAAGACGAAAGGAGAAGGAGTGAGAAAAGAGGTGAAGCCAAAAAATAACACCTAGATTGCAAACCTAGGTGCCTCAGAAAATGGTGTTCTCAACAGCAATAAAGAAATTTCATAACAAGGAATGGATTAGGGGAAAGATAATGAGTTCTGTTTTGTACAGAAGATTTAATACAAGATTCTAACCATAAAATGATTTCCACCACCAACATGTTTTTGGACTCCCCGTCAGTACATTAATGCTTAGAGAAAGCAAATAAACCAGTCCAAGCCAAACAGATTTATGAAAGTAAATTTACTATGGAAATAAGTGGTGCAAAACAATGTATCCCTCAGGCAAATTATTTTTTTAAACCATGTGATATTTAGCATATAATTCAGGCAAATGCTCCTCTTGATTAAGAATAATAACAAAAAACAACTATATTTTAAAACAAGAAAAAATTACCTAAGCTCTTTGAGAGGAGGGATTGTCTCATTCTAAATGACTTATTTATACTCCCTAAAACTATCACAGTGGCTGACATAAAGCAGGTGCCTAATAAATGCTTACTAACTGACCTACATGATAAGTAACACCTATTTCCACATGTTTAGAAATCAATAAAATCTAATCCAATTCTGGTAATCACATAGAAGAGGCAATATATATTCTGGAAAAAGCACTGGCAGGTAACCTGAGTTCAGAGCCCTCACTAGGTCACCAAGGCAACTAGAGTTTTGATCTAGGCTACAAGGATACCTATCAGCCTAGGAAGGTTTGCACGGGAGTCAATTTACCAACCCTACACTTCACAATTCCTAGACACTACTAAAATCCCTTACCTCTCTATATACCATCACAACTGAATGTCCTGTTCCTTTGTCATTTTTCTTGTGAGATGTGCTATTCTCCATTGCCAAATATGTACATGGACTTAGGCCAGACTCTTAGCAGGCAAAACACCCACTTGCCCAGGGAAATGACACTCAACTGGCACAACCATTCCCATACCTTTCTGCCCCAGCTACTAAAAAGAACTTGCTCCAGGCACCAGAATTCAGTTATGAATCTGTCTGGATTTTAGTCTTGGCCCTGTCACTAAGTAACTGTGTAATACATTAAGAAAACTAAAAATCTCCATAGGCCTCAAGTTTCTCACCAATATAAATAACCAAGAAATCATATGAACTCAAGACCACTAAATTTTCTTCTATCTTCACAATTTTATAAAATAATCATTCATCACTATATGCCCCTGAATTTACTGTCTAAGAATTTATGGCAGATATTTTAAGAAAAGAGAAGACTTTATCTTAGAGACTCTAAATCATTAGTTGTAACCAAGCAGAACAAATCCAAACAGCTCGTTGTGACACTATGAAATAATATAGTAGTCTTATCATGCATGTGTTCAATACAATTAACACTTTCCAAAGCTCCACCAGGCCAATATGCTCATGGGTATTATTACAAGACAAGAAACAATGAATGAAATCACTTGGGTGACTGATATAATCTCTACTAAGTCAAGACACTGAGTGAGACTCACCATGGTTCATCAGTAGGCTCCCAACAAACGAGACATACACTACAAGTAAAACACATGGCTCTGTCATCTCCAGATGAGGCAGGCTATATAAAATGATATGGAAAGATCAACAGTTAGGCACAGTAAAAATGTCAAAATAATCAACCAATATGGCTAAGAAGCATGGTAGTAATAGTATCTTTGAACTTCATATTTCCTTTCAATGAACACTATCTAAAAGGTTATTTAAGTGTTTATATTGTCAAAGAAACCCCTCCCTCTCAAAAACATTTGTTTTGTTGTTCAGTCATTTTAGTCATGACTAAATCTTTGTGGACGCATCTGGGATTTCTTCTTGGCAAACATACTGGCATGGTTTGCCATTTCCATCTCCAGATCATTTTTTCCAGATGAGGGAACTGAGGCACACAGGGTTAAGTGACTTGTCCAAGGTTACAATGCTAGTGTCTGAGGCTGAATTTGAACTCAGGTCTTCCTGACTCAGGCCAGCACTCTATCCTCCTAGCATCTAGCCTGGCCTCACCCCCCCCTCCCAAATTACACTGAATTTTAGTCTTCAAACTATATTACCTTATAAACACACAACTAAAATTCATGATAGGATGACTGATTTAAAGTTAGAAGGAACCTAGGAGATTACCTAGTTTAATATCGTCACTTGACAGATAAACCGAAACCTGAAACACAGAGAGATTCAGTGACTTGCTCAAAGTCACATGTAGTCAGAAGGGGCAGAACTCAAATTCTAAACCAGCTTATCTGAACCAAATCCTAACTCTTTCCACTATAACATGCAAGTCTCAAGTAGTTCTTAAACTAGTAAGTAAAATATAACCTGAAGAAGAACATTAAATGTATTCTTAGCCAACAGAAAATGTGGAAAATGTTGGTAGGTTTAATAAAAAAATCAGTGTTTTTAACGGTAGAATACCTATGTAAAAAGCAATGAAAATTAATAAAACAGAAAAGCATACCAAACTAAGTAGACTGACTTCAGAGAACGTGTTGCCCTACAGACTGAAGTTTATTTAGCTCAATTATACCCCACGTGTGTAATGAGGCTCTAAAGGTTATTATTATCAATATTTTTTAAACGTACATGGTATACATATTTTACTAGACATGATGAAGGGTTAAAGGATATGGATTGACAATCATCCATACATGCAAGATTGGACAACAGAAGATCTAGGTGTTAGAATCAAAAGCCACAAGTTTGATCCTTGGCTCTAACTAGTTTTGTGACCTGGGATAATTAAATAAGTTAAAAGCTAAGATTCAATTTAACTTATCTTTTTACCTGGTGATAAAAGCCAGCCTGAGCCATGGGATCTGGCTGTGCCCACCTATATCCAACATGAGGCCATGAGGTGAATGTCTCCCGTCTGTTAGCTTCACTGTACATCAATGACCTAAAGATAAACACATTTGCATTACTCAATTTGTGCATCAAATTATAATGATGCACATGAGCCCCATCATTTTAATATAAGAAATTCCCATGTTGTTGTATCCATTCATAAATTGAGCTTCCTTGTAATTCTGACATTCAATGTATACTGTGTTAAAAAGAAAAGCAACTAGTTTTAGACATTTATTTCAAAAATTAAGCTAAAGTTTAATAACTATGAAATAAGCTAAGGAGAAAGACTGATGAACACCTTCAAATGTGTTAAAATAGTCCATCCTATAAAGCAGTATACCAAAGAATGGGGTAGGCCAAAATGTAGAAGCCAAGGATCCTACATTTTTACTAAAGGACAGTTCAGAGAAACCACAAAGAAACTAATAAGTATTACAAGCAGTAGTGGTAGTAAGAAACTATTCCTTCAGTAAAGGAAAATAATACTAATAAGAGTGGCTGTAAGATTCTTCTACACATGCAGGAGAAAAACATTAGTGTCCTACCTCCCTGAAACAGCCATTCCATCACAATCCCTCCCAGAACCCTCGTCAGCTTCCTACAAACACCTCCACACACCTCACCTGTGCCTGCCCCCTCACAGGTACCCCCATCCTTTTCTAGCGACACACCACTAATGCCATAGGATGACTGCACCCCAATTTAAACTCCTAAGGATGAGGACAAGCTACTTCAATTCCTTACTCAATAATTAACATTCACTCATCCTCCCTATCCCTGTGATTCTGAACACCCAACTGACACTATTCACCAACCCCCACTGATGACTCCCTTATGCCCATCTCCCTCAACCCAACACACCCCCAAACATCCCACTCTAAAGATACTGATCCTTTCCACTGTGCTCTGTGGAATGCCTACTCTCTAGGTAACAAACTTATTTTTATCTTAACCCTTTCCCTCTCTTACTCATTTCTTATTGTACCTACTAGGACCTGTCCTAATGACACAGCTGAATTGCCACCTTTTAAAGCACTCTGGTTTGCATTTTCACTCTTATCATCCCCCAACTCACCAATCATTTAAGAGGACTTGGAATAGACTCCCACTGCCACTTCTAGCAAGGACAGTGGAGAGCTGAACTGGTTCACTAAGGGATCAAGATGGGGAAGGGAAGAGAATGTGGCTAGTACAGAATCATGGTCTGGGAAAGAACCCGACGGATAGTGGAATTGGGACATCATGTGAAGATGAAGAACTGATTAGGGGTCATAAAGAAGAGGGAGAACTGGAATGAATCTCAAAGCAGGAGAGGTTACTGAGTGATAGTAGGAAATGATAGGTCCTTATTTAATCACTCAATCAAAAATTTTAGCAGCTATTATCTACCAGTCTCCAGGGCACTATCCTTCTTTCCTAAACAAGTTCAATGTATGGCTCACATTTTCTCTCTACTCCCCAACACTGCTGCCTTCATATTTAAACACCCTAACTTACTAGCTCCTCAACTTACTCATTTCCAACAACCAACTCACCCACCAAACAGCCTCAACTACATACATACATACATACATACATACAGACATAAGTGGTCATGCCCCTAATCTTTCTATCTTCCAAAAATATTCCCAATTTCACGATTGTTAATTCTGAAATATCCTTACCTGATTATACTTTGTAGTCATCCCACTTCTCCCTCTACCTTACAAACCCAGTTCTTCATCCTCAAAATGATGATCCAATCCCATCAACCCTCAAGTTCTTTCCCAGACTATCACCACTATATTGGCTACACTCACTTCCCTTCCTCTTCTTGATCCCACAGTGAACCAGTTTAAATCTACACTATCCTTTTCTCTTGACTTCTTTACAACTTTATCCTATTGCTGCTCTTGCCCTAACTTCAGCCTTAGATTACCAGAACAATCTGCTGCCTTGTCTCCTGCAAACAATCAGTTGAACAAAACTGGAGAAAAATCACAGAACCTCTGTCCCGGGCCCTCTTCTCTTCTAGCTCTGTATTATTTCATTTCATCCCATTAGCTCCTGTGAGTTCAATTATCATCTCTATACAGATGATTCCTCTATTTATCCAGCCCTATTTTCTCTTCTTACCTCCAGCCTCACATCTCCAACTGCCTCTTCAACTTCTAGAATTTAATATACCATAAACATCTTTAACTCAACATGCCCAAAACTGACTTGTCATCTTACCGTGCTAACGTCTCACAACTATGTCCCTGTCTCTCCTCTAATACTGTGACCAGCCTGGTTGGGGAGCTCATCACCTCACAGGTAAACTATTGCAATGGAGGGAGGGGGAGATATGAGAGGGCGGGGTGTGGAGAAGAGTGTTGATCTGCCTGCCATTCTAGTTCATTCTCTATTCAGCTAAGTAATTTTCTTGAAGAGTTTATCTAACAATATCACCACCCACCTTCTTCCTATACATTCCTGTTCAATAAACTCCAGTGGCTCCCCATTACCTCCAGGATTAGATATAAAATGCCCTGTTATTCAAAACCATTCATAATCTACACCCCCTCCCCCATCTTTCTAGTGTTCTTAGACCTTACCACCACCTGCATATACTCTACGATTCAGTGATCCTCGATGTTCTTTGCACAAGATATACCATCTCTGTGCTTTTTCACAGGATGCCCTCCATGACTGTGATGGTCTCCCACCTCACCTCCATCTCCTGGATTCCTTCAAGTCTGAACAAAAATATGACCTCTGACAAGAATCTTTCCCTACCCCCCCCTTAATGCTAGTGCCTTCCCTCTACTGATTATCTATAATTAATCCTGTTCATATCTTGATGGTACATATTTAATTGCAAACTATTTGCCAATTAAGACTGAGTTTCCTGAGAGCAGGAACTATTTTTTCCCCTTTTCTTTGTATTCCTGGCACTTAACACAATGCAGGACAAATAGCAGTAGCTTATTAAATGTTAACTTCCTTAATAAGGAATGATCATTCATTGAGATGAACAGATCCAAGAGTAGATGCATATATCAATTAAATAGAACCCCTGCCAAAAGTTGAGACAAGAAAGTAAGGCTAAGCACAAGTATATACTACACAAATTATATTGAAATGGTAACTGGTGAGGGGAAAAGAAAGTGTCACCCCCGCCCCCAAAATCTCAAAATGGTTACAAAGCTATTTTTCTCTAAATTTATTGGATTGGTTAATTTCCCAGAGACTTTCTAAAAAGCATACATGCATTGACGTGTGTCATATAGCTGCTAGAGGACTACCCTCGGTGTCAGAAAAAACTTGTGTTTAAATTCTGCCTGTGATACATATAGATGAGTGATCATGGGCAAAACCCTTAACCTCTCAGCGCCCAAACTCTAATATGTATAACAGGTATTCTCGAGTATAGTTAAAATCACAGGTCTTATCTCCACATCCCCCCAAAAACACTTGTTTAAGAAAACAAAATTATAAATAATACTATCTCTAAGATATCATTAAGAGACTATCTTGTCCTGACAGCACTACTACCAACAAAATGATACAGAAGCCACCAGTAACAACAAATCTAAGAAATACCATGGATAAAATCACAGAAAGTGGCATTTTCCTATAAACCCATAATTTACATTTTGCTTCAATTCTGCCCCTATTTTCCAGAACCATCTTATTTCATACAACTACTCTAAATGTCATTTTCTTTGTGATTTCTCTGTTGGTGAAGTTCTGAATCGGCCTAGGTGAATTGGCCTGGAAAGCAATTTGGAATTGTTTCTATCGTATAAGTAACTTGTTATTAACATCCTCCACTGGAATGTAAGCTCCTTAAGTGCATTAATTTTTTTGCCCTCCATTGTATTGTGTAGTTAGCATAGTGACTACGGATATAGTAGGTACTTGATGTTTGCTGAATGATTGATGAATAAAGAGCAATGAAGAAATATTTAAGAAATCATGAAAAGTTACATAAAAAGAATCGGAAAAACAATATGTACAATGAATACAAGGTTGAATAAAACTGTTGGAAAAAATGAAATAGAAGTAAAACCTGCAAAATCAAAGCCATCAAACTTGGCTCCATAGAAGAGATACGAAAAAGCATTCACATCAAGGGTATATGACTACAGATAGGTATAGAACGCTGTATAATGCTAGACTTCTTCAAAGTGTTGGTTACCTTTATGGAACTGTTTTTTTTCTTCCCTTCCTTTAAAAATGTTTTGTTAAAAAAGATGGCTCTTTGGGACAGGGAGGTAATGAAGATGATATAAAAACTACTGTTCGGTCATTTTTCAGGCTTGTCCAACACTTTGTGACCCAATTTGGGGTTTTCTTGGCAAAGATACTGGAATAGTTTACTATTTCCTTCTCCAGTTTACCCTACAGATGAGAAAACTTAGGCAAACAGGTTTAAGTGACTTCCCAGGGTCAAACAACTGTGTCAAATTTGAAGTCAGAAAGATGATTCTTCCTGACTCTAGGCACACAGCACTTGATCCACAACACCACGCAGCTGAGAGTATAAAAACTATAAACAATTTTTAAAGGAAAAAAATAAAGGATTGCTGAAGATTATAATATTCTCGCTCCGATTAGAGAGCAGAGGCACAAAACTGCTATTTAAGAAAAGGGTCCATGCCCAAAGGGCTATAAAAATGTGCATACCCTTTGACCCAGCAATACCACTTCTAGGTTTGTATCCCAAAGAGACCGTAAAAATGGGGAAAGGACCCACATGTACAAAAATATTTATAGCAGCTTTTTCTGTGGTGGCAAAGAACTGGAAATTGAGGGGATGCTCATCAGCTGGGGAATGGCAGAACAAGTTGCGGTATATGAATGTAAAGGAATATTATCATATTATAAGAAATGATGAGCAGGTGGACTTCAGAAAAACCTGGAGAAGCCATCAGTAAGTTAAAGATCTTTCCAGCCCATTGAATAGGTCTCAGGTGGGGCCAACAAAGGGAGGCCTGATTAGAGGCAGGCCCACACCTTTATGATGCTGATCAAGGATTAAAGATTCTTCCCACCCCCACAATAGACCTCAGGTGAGGCCAACAAAAGGCAGCCCAATTAGAGGCAGGCCCCCACCACACACTAACTAGGTGTGAGGTCCCAGGCCCCACACCTTTTTGCCAAGTAGGCTCTGAGCCCTCAGGGCCCTGACAAGGGTATAAAAGCTCTGAGGTTGGTGTTTTGCTCTGCAGGCTCTCCCTCACTAGAAGAATGTCCTGTGATTTGACCAGATGAGACTCTGGGTAGCCACTGGAGCCCCCAGCTTTGAAAATGCAGATGTTGGTGCCTCTCTCTCTGGTAACTATGTTATTCTTTGGTCAGACAGAGGCCTGTCTGTTGATCTCTGTGTATTTGCTCTGCTTATATAATGTATGTTTGTAATTTCTGTTTATATTCTCTCTGAAGTTCAGGATGCTGGCTTTTCCCCCTGAACTAAGTGAATGATATATGTATGCTTGATTAAAGTGAGACTGTAAACCCCTTACAATTGATTTCCTTACAAAAGCATATTAAAGGACCTGTGCTGGCAGCCCATCTTATGTATTTGTGCTGTTGGTCTTACACAGCCATGGAAGTGGCAAGCAACATTGTTGTTACAACTTATATAAACCAATGTAGAATGAAGTGAGCAGAACCAGGAAAATATTGTAACAGCCATATTGTGTGGTGTCTAACTTTGACAAACATCTCTTCTTAACAATGCAAGGATCTAAGACAACTCCAAAAGACTCATGATGGAAAATGCTGTCCACATCCAGAAAAAGAACTATGGAGTCTGAATGCAGATAGAAGCATATTATTTGCTCTCTCTCTTTTTTTTGTTTCTTCTTTCTTGTGGTTTCTCCCATTGGTTCTAATTTCTTCTTCACAACATGACTGATGGGAAAATAGGTTTAATATAAATGTATATGTAGAACCTGTATCAAATTACAGTCTTGGGGTGGGGGGGGGGGAGAGATGGGTAGAAAATTTGGAATCTTATGGAAGTGAAAACTAAAATTAAATGAATTTAATTTTGAAAGTCAGAGAGAGAAAAAGGAAGGAAGGAAGGAAGGAAGGAAGGAAGGGAGGGAGGGAGGGAGGGAGAGAAGTGTAAAGGCAATCAGTGAATGGGAAGATCTTCCCCGCCCATTTGAGTGGGCTTCTTGGGCAGGGCTCTCAGGGTCCTGGGGGGAGTGGCTAGGACCGGAGCCAATGGTAGGCGCTTGAGTTCTGGTCCACGCGATGACATGAAGCCTGTGGTGGGAGGAGCTTGCTGAACAGTTGGAGCAGAGTTAAGAGGCCGTTGGTGAGGTAGTTGGAGAGAGCAGTTAAGATCTGAAGGAGAGAGGAAGCAGTCAGCTAGCTGGAATACAGCTTGGAGATTGCGGCAGAAGCAGCAGCAACAGCAGCAGGCACTACAAAAAAGCAGGACTGACCCTTGTGAAGACCGGAGAGGGCTGAGCAGGGCTTGAGGTCAGTGGGTGGTCTTCTTGCTGGAGGGCCCTGGCATTGGGGGAAATACTGGCTTCCGCACCAGTATGGCTTGGCTTGCTGCCATAATGTTTTTCTGTGGCCTCCTGGTCACTAATGCGAGATGGGCATACTGGTTTTGGAAGGTTCTTGCCAGGATGTCGAATTGGGGACACTGGTCCGTGGGTCTGCTACTTTTGAGTTTCAATAAATGCTTTAACTCCTCTGCCTTCTACTTAGAGAATTCCTTATATCCTGCCATTCTGAGTGGTCACTCAGGCACATTCGTGGTTATCTTTAAAGTCATAAATTCTGTCTTAATTATATATCTGACAGCGAAGTAGATGGGATCGATAGGCATAAGATCTCTATTTAGAATCAGAAGAACTTCAGAGGAAGAGATGAATGTCCCAGGGTGGGAGGATCCATTTTATTCCTCCCTAGCAAAGGAATGGGCTAAAATAGCCAGACTCTATGAAAACTGGAAACCAAGGCTAGAGAGAGGAGATCCCAAGGATTTGGAAAGATGTTTACAACAGGTTAGAATTCAGTCAGGGGCATTACTATCTAGGCAAAGCTGGATAGCGCTATCAGCCTACTGGCTGGTATATGAAAGATTGAGATTAAGTGAAAGAAATGGGGGCACTCCTATACCATGGTAAGAAGAGGAATCTCAGATAGCAGGAGAACAAACTGTTGCTCAAGAGTCTACTGACTCAAATGAGAATTTTTCCGTTAATGTGGCTAGAAGCAACAGGAGGCCAAATAAGCCAAGAGTACATTTCAACCCAGCCCAGGTCGAGCCTGACTGTCTGCTTTGTCCTTGCCATGGTGGCAGGGGAAAGGAGTGGAGAGAAAATGAGACAATGTCAGGGGCTGAGGCACAAAACTCTACTAGGGTTCAGAATGTCCCTTGCATAGAGAATGAGAGATGGTCAAATACTCAGACAGACATTCGTCACATACAAAGGAGGAGGACAGAAACCCAAGATGACAATTCAGTTATGAGGGAAATTTCAGGAAGATTTTTCACAGCAAGAGATCACAGACATTTTGAGTAGATTCACCCAAAGAATGGGAGAACTGTTAACATCTTGGATGGTAAGACTCAGTGATCAAGGAGCCAGTGGAATATCAGTAGATGGGGTGGACTGTATGAGATTCATAGGTATCAGCCACAATCCTCTACTTCAGCAAGCATTTAGGGAACATCATCAGCAAAGAGATGGTGATGGCAAGACTAATCTGTTGGCGTTAGCCACTGAAGGATGTAATAAAAGATATGCTACTGATTCTTTGTGGCCCACTGAGAATAAACCTTGGTATTCACTTAGAGATTGTATAGTAAAACTAAAGGAGGAGGTAATGAAGACTGCTATCATGGCAGGAACTGCAGACAGATATTACAATGATCCCTTGGGAGTCCCTCATAGGAATTTAATAGCCAGGACAGCTCCTCCTACTTATAAACACCTCATTTTGACTCTGTTACATGGGAAAATAGGGAGCCATCTTTCAGCGGTGACAGATAAGATTTTACAGTTAAGTGACTTAGGAGATTGGAGAAGGGATAGATCTCCTTGAGAAAGAAGAGTGAATAGCCAGCAAATCTGGTGCCAAAATAGAGTGACCACTAAAGAAATGTTCACTGCTCTATTGAGAGCAGGGGTAGATAGATAAATGATAGATGCCATTCCAACCAATGAACTGTACAGAATGTACCGAGATAAAGGTTCTTGCCAGGATGTCAAATTGGGGACACTGGTCCATGGGTTTGCTACTTTTGAGTTTCAATAAATGCTTTAACTCCTCTGCCTTCTACTCAGAAAACTCCTTATATCCTGCTGTTCTGGACCATTCTGGCATATTCATGGTTATCTTTGAAGTCATGAATTCTGCCTTAATGATACAGAAGGGAAGGAAGGAGGGAGGAAAAGAGGAAGGAAGGAAGGAAGGAAGGAAGGAAGGAAGGAAGGAAGGAAGGAAGGAAGGAAGGAAGGGAGGGAGGGAGGGAGGCATCCAGGACAGCCATCTCTTTATTTCCCACCCAACTGCACTCCAATTTCTCCATCATGCCCCCAAACAGGGTGCCTCCCTTCACCTCAACCTCTTTGGGCTTCCCTTTTTGTGTAGTCTTCTCCCATTCAAATGTAAGCTCCTAAGGACAAAGGCCCTCCTTTCTTTTTTGTTTTGTATCCCGGGCACTTATTACAGTGCCTGGCACATAATGTGTTTAATAAATGTTTATTAACTGATAGATCATGTCCAAGAAATTAGTCCTTAAAGCCACATGTGGTATATTTGTCACTTCTAGAAGAGCGACTATAGGTTTCAGAAAAGAAAAGTCCGATTTGAGGCTTGAACAAATATCTGAGATTGATAGGCTTCTGGGTAAGGATATAATAAACTGACCATGAGCTGTTAAGAATGTTTCTGCCTATGTCTTAGAAATCTAATCCAAAATATTTGAAACTGACAAGAGAAAGAAAAATTAACCAGACAGCCATTGGATTCTCTCTCTACCAAATGATAATTTCATTCTGTTCCTTGTGGGAAACTTTCAAAGAGATACATTCAAGACACAAATAATGAAACAGGCCATGCCAGAAACCATCCTATATAATAGCAAGGAGGCAGAAAGAGCCCCTGGCCACTTTCATCTAACCAATTGACATAGAACCATGACCCCTGCACCTTGCCATGCATCCAGCTGTCCCACCTTTGGATTTCCAGGCCTTTACATTGACCCTGATGTTGAACATTCCTCTTCTGGCTCTGTTTCCACTTCTCTGGACTTCACCACAATGCCTCAGGTGCCTTCTCACCATGGTGGTTCCCTCATCCCCGATGGCCTTTTCACAGTGACAACAGCTCTCTGCTATTGCAGCATCCTTCTCCTGTTAGTGATTTCCTACCATCATCCTAAATTCCTCTCTCATTCTTAATTCTCACTCTGGATTTCTCTACCATGCCCCCATGAGGTACTTTCTCTTCCCATCCACCCCCAACTTTTTAGCCCACTTTTATATGCTGCCTTCCTCCATTTGTGAGGGCAGGGGCTTTTTTTTCTTTTGCTTATATTTCTATCCCCAGTGCTTAGAACCATGGCTAGTCAGCATAAATATATATAACATATATATTTATATATATACAATTAATATATACAAATATATTAATATAACAAATATATTAATATTCAAATGTTTAAATATTTAACAAATAAAAATATAAATAAATACTTGCTAACTGACTATAGGAACTAACAAGGAAAAAATATGCTGAGGATCTGATCCTTGCCAACAAGGAAGAACAATGAAGAGTACAAAGACTGGGAATAGTGGGGGATAGTTAGTAATCCATCTTAGAATCTGTAACAGAAAATGTAATTTACAAAGAACACTGACAGAAATATTGCTAAGTACAAGACATTACTCTCTATCCCAGATCATAAGGCCAGGGTCTACCCCATCCCTTTATCATTATAAGTCTCCATCACAAATTCCCATGCCTTACCATTTCAGGCTATGTGTCCCCACTTCCACTCTAGATGCTGGCTGCAACTAGAACTCAGACATTCCTTCTCCTAAGGAACGGAGGTACAATACTTTCTTGGAGAAGGAGACTTTCCAAATGTACAAGCTCCCTCCAGACTAATCCATCATAAGGTCTCAGCCTCCCACTATACTTCCTCCCTGATAATGACAAATAACTAACTTCCAACAACATCACAGAATACAAAATAAGTTTACAAAAACTATCAGCAATTCTTCAGAGTTCTAGCAACAACAAAAACAAGAGAGAGAAAAATTCCACTATTTACAAAAATAAAGGTTTAGATAATTATAGGGGTAGTAAATGTTTATGCTTGGCCTGCACCAGTACAATAAAAATGATACTGACTAATTTATTTACAAGTCAAATTGACACTTTGCCAAACTAGTTTTGAAAGAGTAAAAAGGTAAAAAATGAGTAGAGATATCAAAGTATATTATAAAGCAAAAATTCACAAAACTATTTTCTGCAGATAAAAAGTCTCAATAATACATTAGTAAGTGGAACAGACTAGATAAAAATCAGAAATAAATGAGCTTAGTAGTACAGTATTCAATTAAAAAAAAAAACCATAAACTGATAGAAGTAGGAATCTCTATTAAATAAAAACTGCTGGGGCAGCTAGGTGGTGCAGTGAGTAGAGCACCGGCCCTGCTCTCAGGAGGACCTGAGTTCAAATCCAGCCTCAGACACTTGACACACTTACCAGCTGTGTGACCTTGGGGAAGTCACTTAACCCCAACTGCCCTGCCCTCCCCCCCCCCGAAAAAAAAAAAAAACTCCTAGAAAAAATGGAATGTTGGCAGAAAACAAACTCTGACTAGTATATCTTGTGCAACTTACCCCAATGAGTTCCAAATGGATTTACAAACTAATTATAAAAGGTCTCATCATTGTTTACAGAGGGAGAATGGAAAGAGGTACTTTTCATAGCTATCACTGGGAGAAAACTCTTAAACAGGAAAGGAAATTATCAAAGAAATTAGACAATTGTAGCTTCATAAAAGTAAAGAAGTTTTGTTCAAATAAAATGAAAGCAAATATGTTAAAAGTCCACTGAGGGAAAAAATTCTGCATCAATATTTCTGAAAGTATCAGATAAGAGATAAAAGAAACTAACACAAATAAGACTAAGAATCATTTCCAAACAGATAAGTGGTCTAAGGAGAAGAATGATGAGTTTTCAAAAAAATTACAAATTCTCAATATCCAAATGAAAGGCTGCTCCAAACAACAATTAAAAGGAAATATCCAAATTCAAATTCCACCAAGGTTTTTATCTCACACATAGAAAACTTGTAAATCTGTCAAAAGATGGAAATAATCCATGCAGGAGGTACTATTCTATTAGAAGATAGAAACACTAAGATGCTGGTAGACTTGTAAATTGGCCTAAACATGCCAGAATACAAATGGGAATTATACAACAATTCAATAAACTACTTTTAAGCCATGAAGAGGAAAAGACACAGAAAAGTCCTACATATACCAAATTATTTACGGCAGCAAATAATTATGGAATTATTTATAGCTTTTATTCATGGAATGAAAAACTGGAAAGAAAGTAGGTTCCCATCAATTGGGAAATAGCTGAACAAAGTATGGCACAGGAACGTAATGGAATGTTATTGTGTGCCAAGAAAAAACAATTAGGAAAAACGTAAGAAGATGTACATGAATTGATTCTATGAAGAAAAAAGAAATGGAAGACCAAAATACCCAATGACTAAGATTAAGTTTTCTCACGTATAAAATGAAGACAAAGACTCTAGTTCCATTATGTTCCATAATCCTAACTGCTTGAAAAACAACACAAAAAGATAAAGAAATTAAAATTAAATGCAATGACCAATGCTGACTATAGAAGACTAGTGATGAAACACTTCCTTGCTCTGAGTAGAGAGAAGTCGATTGTAAACTCAAAATGAACCAAACACATCAGATACAACAGCTATATTTATAGGGGAAAAAAGGAAAAAGGTGGGTATAAAACAGTGATAAGTAATTATGGAAAGAATTCAGAGCCCAAGAAGATACCTGATTTTAACCTTTGGCCTCGAACAATATCTTAGGGTAGTGAAAAAAGTCCTATGTGAAAGATGAACCACAGAAAGTAATCTCTGAAAAACCATGGAAAATAGTAGAAGTACTGCAGAGGAGAAAAAAAGGTGAAATCCCTTCAAAAAGAAGTAGAGAATAAACTCGGTCTACTATAAACCAGTAAGCATGGTTTCAATTCCTAGCAAATTTCTCTAATATTATTAAAGGGATGGCTAGTGAATATCTAAAAAAAAGAAAAGCAGAGATCACAAAGAGCTCTTATGGCTTCTTCAGACGAACCTTCTTTACTTTTTTGAGATGGTTTCTAAACTTGTAGAACATGGGGTGTTAACTTCCCATTGGATTTCTTGACCATCATTTAGTCTGGGTTTTACTAGAGAAGTTTTGTAAGATCTGGGTGATCTCCTTCCTGTTCAGTCTTGGCAGAAAGATCTAATTCTAGTCCTTTCAAAACTGTACCCACTGACAACTGTCCAGGCTCAGTTCCTAAATGTTATTGAGATCATGCCTCTCTGCAAGTATGCAGTTCTTAAGCAATTAGTGCACACAACTTACCTTTTGCATAAACTATACGATGACATTAAAAATCGCTTGGTGCCACAGGCCAACCAGTCCCATCTCAACCATTTCCTCCAAATTTCACAAAAAAATAACTCAAAACAGCTAATGTCTGGCACTGATTAAAAACTTGTAAGTTATCCCAAAGGTAACTGAATTTCTAGCAATGAGAAAGTAATTTTTAAGTCTACTATATTTTAAATTTATTTGATTCAACAATTACATTTTGAGTCTCCACTACTTAGAAACGCTAAAAATACCATTTTAAACGTAACTTAATAGCTTCTTTAAAATGAATAATACAAGTAAAAATGTCTAAGTGAAAAATTAAATATTTTCACCTACTAATTTAACAGAAGCAAATGAAAATCTATTTTAATTTGAATTTTCCCCAAACTAAAGACTCCCCTTATTAAAATCAATAGAGAAACAACTTGCTTTTTAAATTAGTAATGAAGTCTCAATTCACCAAAAAAAGGCACAAATTAGAAGTTTCCATACCTGTCTACAGATCGACCTGGACCCACTCCAAGTTCAGGCCGCGCACTAGGTAAGAGGTAAGACAGCCTGTCCATCACTGAAGAGGCTACAGGTAAGGCAGCAACATTTTGATTTATTTTCTTGAGTTCATTTACAATGGCACTGGCAACAGACTTCAACACATGATGAGGAAGATGAAACGTAACTGTGGCCCACTACAATTTAAAAAAATATATAGGAGGAAAAGTTGAGAGCAAAAACTAAAAGTCTGCTTAATTTTACACACCAATACAACAGGTTAAATAAAACAAAATATATTAACATAATCTTTAATCTTCCGTATATTATAAAAGTATATAATTTAAACCACAAACTGCCAGTAAAATACCATTCTGAAGAGGTAAGTGGTCGTAATTGGGTTACTATCTGGCACACCCTATATAAATGGCAGCTAGGTGGCACAGTGAACAAAGCACTAGACCTGGAGTTAGGAAGGCATGAGCTTAAAATTCTGCCTAAAAAATTTAATAGTTATGTGACCACGGGAAAGTCACTTAACTTCTGTTCGCCTCAGTTTCCTCATCTATAAAATGGGGATAATAATAACACTGACTTCCCAGAATTGTTGTAAGAATAAAATTTTTATGAAGAACTTCTAAATTCTAAAGTGCTATCATTATTATTACTAATATTATTATTGTTATCATCATTATCATTACTATAATTATATCCACCTGTGGAAAACGAAAATGATCTGTAATAATAACGGGCTACATGCCCAAAGGGCTATAAAATCATGCATACCCTTTGACCAAGCAATATTATTACTAGGTCTGTATCCCAAAAAGATAAAAAACAAAAAGGAAAAGGACCTATGTGCACAAAAATATTTATAGCAGCTTTTTTAGTGGTGGCAAAGAATTGGAAATTGAGGGAATATCCACCAATTGGAAAATGGCTGAACAGGTTGTTGTATATGATTGTGATGGAATATTATTGTGCTTTAAGAAATGATAAACAGGATACTTTTAGAAAAACATAAAAGACTTACATGAACTGCTGCAAAGTGAAATGAGCAGAACCAGTATAACATTGTACACAGTAACAGCAATATTGTATGATGATCTACTATGAATAACTTAGCTATTCTCAGCAATAAAATGATCCAAGACAATTCTGCAGGACTTATCAAAGGTGCTGTCCATCTCCAGAGAGAGAACTGGTAGAGTGGTAGAGCTTCAGTGCAAACCAAAGATACTTTTTCATGGGGTTTTTTTTGTCTGTTTTCTTTCACAGAATGACTTACATGGAAATGGATTTTGCATGACTACACATGTATAACATGTCAAATTGCTTTCCTTTTCAATGAGGGGGGGAGGGAAGACGGGAAGAAATTTGGAACTCAAAATTTAGGAGAAAAAAATGTTAAAATTGTTTTTACATGTAATTGGGAAAAAATAAAATATTACATAAGATTTGAAAAAAAAATTATACACCAATCCACTGTGAATGACTCAATTATTTACAGCAATACAATGATCCAAGACAATTCCAAAGGACTCATGATGAAAAATGCTCTCCATCTCCAGAGAAAGAACTAATGGAGTCTCAATGCAGATGGAAGCATATTATTTCCACTGTCAGATTTTTTTATGTTTTTCCCCCTTTGTGTCTGTATCCTTTCACAATATGACTAACATAATAATATGTTGTGGATGATTAAACATGTAAAGCCTATAACAAATTGCTTACTATCTCAAACGGGGGAGGTAAGAGAGGGAAAGAGAAAATTTGGAACTCAAATTTTTTTTAAAATGAAATGTTTAAAATTGTCTTTACATATAACTGGAAAAAAATAAAATATTATTTTAAAATGAAATAAGAATAAAAAATGAAGTCCTAATGATAATAATAATAATGAGTTACAAAAAAAATTTGTACAATTGTAAGCAAACAAGGTATGATTAAAAAGAACACTGGATTAGGCATCAGAATACCTGGATTCTAGCTCTCACTCTTCCATTAGCTAACTGTATGATGTTGGGCAAATCCCAACCTCTCTGGGTCCTAGTTGAGGAGATAATCTTTAGGTGATCTCTAAAAGTCCCTCCCAGGTCTAAAATTCGGTGATCTTTGAATAGTCCTAAATCAACAAAAAAAGGGAATGTAAAGAAAACACATTTGTGCAAGAGATAAATATCAGTAACATAATTTGCACATGTACTCCAAGGTTTACTGGTATCTCTCTACAACTAGATCTTAATTTGCCAGAGGTAAAGGACCAAACATTGATGCTCTGTATGCCAAATGATGCTGCACACATAAGGGCACTATACAAATACTTGACTGAAAAGAATGACTTTTTAATATATTTATTATGACAAGTTATGGTTTAATCTTTACATATATTAAGTCATAAAGTGACCCTTTTAAATCACAATGTAAACATAGTTACTCAGCTAACTTTCTGGACAGAATAAGGAACAGTCTAGAGTGGTATGGGAAAGCAGACAGACATCTTTTACCGCCTACTTCATAATCAGGATTTCAGAAGAAAGAATTAGGTAAACGAAAAATAGAGAGAAAGACAACTGAAAGGTAGCTTAGTTGTTCCAAAAGAAAAAAGGTCAAAGCAAGAAAATATGAAACTCAATTGAAGCACTGCTACATTATGGAATCTAAGGCCATTTACAAAGATGATGTGGTAAAGATCATTTTGACCACCTGAGAAAACTAAGGCCAGAGAGGTCATGTGACTTGGGCAAGGTCCTACAGCAAACTAATAGCAGAGATTAAGTAGTACAGAAATGAGAATGCTGTACTTAGGACCTCAACTCATGACTACTGAAAAGCTCTACCTAAACTAGGATCTAGTCTCCACAAAGATATGAAATAGGTCTGAACAGAAATCATCCAAGGAAATTTAAAAAACTTTTTTCAACATCTTTTTTATCCCTTTCATTTCCAAATATTATATACCCACCCCATCCCCACACCCAGGTAAACCACCCTAGTTTTGAAAGGTGAAGGTAAAAAAGCAATAAAAAGAAGGTAAAAAAAATACCAACATACTGATACTATCTGATTTGTTTACCATGTTAGAGTCATTGGATTTGCTATTTTCTGATTCTGCTTATTTCACTCTGCATCAGTTCAATACATTTTCCTGTGGTTCTTCTTAGCCTTTATTTTTAATGGCCTACAAAATTCCATTACATCCAAGTACCACAATTCATTTAGCCATTCCCTAATCAATGGATACCTGCTTTATTTTCAATGCTTTATCACAAAAAGTGCTACGAATATTTTGGTACTTATGGAAACTTTTTCTGCCTAGCAGTGGGATCTCTCAGTCAAAAGATATTTTCATCACTTTTTCAGTGTAATAACAATTGTTTTTATAGAACAAAAGGATCAATTCATGGTATTGGTATGACTGTCTTCCTGCATGCAGTACTCTACTCCCACAACATCTCATATCTATGCTCTTCTCTACACTACAACTATACTGATCCAGAGCTCTCACCTCTTCCCTCACTTGGACTACTGAAACAACCTTCAAATTAATCTTCCTACCACAAGATGGTCCCCACTCCAATCTATCCTCCATAGATCTATGAAAGTGATTTTCTTGAAGTTCAGATCTTGTCCTACTCAAAAAACTTCAACTACACCCAATTACTCCAAAGATCAAGCGTAACTCCTCTAACATTTAAATACATTTACAACTTGACCTTTCTAGGCTTAGTAAAACAGACTGTCCTTCCCAAAATTCACATTTTAAGTACTTTAAAGTACACTAAGATTTTTTCTATTTTGCATACCTTTACATTCTCTCTCTTTCTCTCTCTCTCTCTCTCACACACACACACACACACACACACACACACACTCACACACACACAATTGTCTTTATACCCCCAGTTCACACTGCCTATACATAGTAAATGCTTAACAAATCCTTGTTGATTTTATTTTCCATCTTGTGCTATCTTTGCTAATTTACTGCTTGTGAAGTATAACCTGAGAAATTATCTTGGTCTGCATTTCTCTTATTATGAATGATCTGGGGCAATCACACACATAGTTGCCAATTCTTTCGAAAACTGATTTTAATGTCTTATCATCTGAAGTGGTCAAAAGAAAGAAGAATACAGAGTACAGAAATTCATTTCACTGAAAAAGGAGATAAAGAAGGAGGAAAGAGAATTAGAAAGAGGGTGAAATAAATGAGGGATAAGTCCGAAGCAAAATAAATGCTAAAGATGTAAACACACACACACACACACACACACACACACACCTCCTTTTGAGATGGCAAAGAATGGGATGTAAGGAAGTATCCGTAAACTGGGGAATGGATGAGTAAGCCTTAGTATATAAATGTAACGGAATACAACTATGCTGAATTTTATCAGCATAATGACCAACTAGGATTCCAGAGGACTAATATTTAAATATGCTACCCATCTCCTGGATAAAGGGCACAGAATGCAGAATGAGACAATATTTTTTTTAATATGGCCAACGTGGAAATATACTCTGATAGAATAGATACGTTTCCATTGTGTTTTGTTTTTCTTGTGGTCTCAATTGGGAGTTTTGCGGTGGGAGGGTGAAAGGACAGATCTTATAATGATAAGAACAATAAAAAAAAAAAAAGAAAAACTGATTTGAACAATTTACTGAAATGCAAATACAAATCATTAATGATCACTTGAAAAAATCTTTAAGAAAAAGGTCAGTCAGTAAACTTTTACAAAAATAAGTCACCACCATCACATCTATTAAACTTGCAGAAATAACAAAAAGCAGCTAAATTCAATGTTGGCAAGGAAAGGAATAAATCAGTACATGAGCTCATTTTTGGCGTGAATGAAAAATTATAGAATCATTTGATTCTATAGAACATAGTGTAAATTTTTAAAATAAACACTTTTTATCCCAACAATTCTCTTTTCAAAAATGTATTCTGAACTAAGTATTTAAAAGAGTTACTTGTTTAAAGATTTTTCATAGTAGCAGTACATGTAATTGAAAAAAAAAAAACTGGAAACAACTTAACAGAACAAATGGTTAAAATGTGATAGAGCAATATAATGGGATACAATCAAAACTGAGAAGATTGAGGAATGCAGGAAAAGCTACAAAAACCTTTATGAAATCATGCACAGTGAAAAGAAAATGGAACCAGAATATAATACACACATTAACTTAACTATAAACATAAAAGAGGAAATTTTAAAATGTTTTCATATGTTGTTATTAATTTCAGTGCACTAACATATAAATAAGTACTTCTAAGCAAGTTTACCTGGTGGTATGGATGTTCAATCTTAAGTTAATATTAATATTCAATTTTTAAATGACCAATAACAAATGCTTAGAATTGAGGCTTTATATTAGATTTTTTTCTTTTTCTCTTGCCCAACTGATCACATGTATATTTTTAAACTAGAAAAGCAAAATTAATTTTAACTTTTTGAAAACTCCTGCTACAATGTAAAAAGTGTTCATCCCTCATCATGTCCCATTTTCCCCATCCTCAAAAATCTAAATCACAGTAACCTATGATGCTACCTGAATTCCTCACCACTAGCTGTTTGGCAGCTACTGTATATGAAAATGAGGTATTAGAGGAAATGAACTTGGCTCTTTACAACTTAAATGACAATCTCAGACCTTTAAATAAAATGTAATCACTATGAGGAAGCTAGATGGCTCAGTGGACAGAGCACTGGACTTGGAGTCAGGAAAACCTGAGTTCAAATCTGACCTCAGACACTTACTAGCTGTGTGACCCTGGGCAAGCCACTTAATCTGTCCTTACAGAAGGAAATGGCAAACTATTCCAGTATCTTTGCCAAGCAAACCCCAAGGACAGTATTGGTATGATATGGTTTACAGGTTCATGAAGAGTTAGACATGACTAAACAAGAACAATCCCTGTAGCAATCACTCTATTTAATCAATCCCTTCCTTCCACCTAACCCTGTAATTTTTTGAGCCTATATCCATATAATGTCCTAGTAATTTCCTCAGATACATATGTACTATGAGCTTTTTAATCAAACATTTAAAAAATAACCTAAGCCCACTGAGCATATATCACAATACTAAGCATTTGGAGAAGACATAAATAGTATGGCTCAGTGAAAAGATTACTAAATCCCAACTTTCCTACTTGCTACGTATGGGACATTAGGCAACTAACTAGCTTTTCTGGGTCTCAGTTTCTAAAATTTACGGGTCTGGATTAGATGGCTTTTAGTCTTTTCTAGCTCTAAATCTACAATCCTATGATCATAAAGATCTCAAAAAGAAAAATAATACTAGCAAACTTTTTTGGTATAAGATCGAAGAGAACCTTTTAAAAGTTATGGTTTCACCAAAGATTTGTATGCAATGTTAAAAATAATTTATCTAAATCCAACTTCTATCACACAGATTTCCAGTTTTCCTAGCAATTCCTATCAAACAGGGAATTCTTTCCCCAGTAATTTCATTTTCAAGTTTACTCAACACTAGCTAAGTTCAGTTATTTCTTTATCTTTTTTATTTTATAACCAGGATGAAATTATTTTGTCTGCACTCTTGACTCTCCCAAACTTTTTTGACAATACCCTATAATGCCCTTCACCCTGGAAGCTCACTACAACCAGAGACTTGATACACTGTTGGTACCATCCACCCATTGTAGCATCTCACTCTATTTGGTGGGTTGCTTCTAAAACCTCCATTTGAAGGAGGAAACCTAGAAAGTTCTCTTTAGATTACTCCCCTGACTCTTCGAGGCTTTCTCTGCAATGCCCCAAGCTAGGTACCTTCACATTTCCCCACTTCATTTTCATCTTCCCTTTATGTATTGTCTTCCCTCACAAGAAAGCAAGCTCCTTGAGGGCAGGAATTGTTTTTCTTTCTGCCTGTACTGGTATTCCCAGTGCTTAAGACACTTGGCACATAGCAACTGCTTAAGAAATGCTTGATGACTTAATTTTTCGCTTGTTTTGAGATAGTTTATTTTTCCCTGATCATTTCCCCAAATGAGCAGTTATTTTGTTTAGCTCTATGAAATGTTCCTTTGGCAGTTTGCCTGGCACAGCCCTAAATCTGTAATTAACTTTGGTAGCATTGTTATTTTTATTGTATTATCTTATCACAGTCCAGTCATGACCAGTGAATGTTCCGCCAATTATTCCAAAATAAATTCAAAATGGAAACATGAACAGAATATTAAAGTTCATACCATAAGAAAGTTTAAGAGAAGCAGATCACATATCTTTCACAGCTGAGGGAGTTTAAATTCTTAAAGAAACAAGAGACAGTAAATTACAAGAGGTAAAATAGGTAACTGTGATTACATAAAATTGAAAAGCTTCTGAATGAAAAAGATTAATGAAACAAGGATAAAAAGGTGTGTGGGGGGGATGGTTGATAGAAAAAAATAACCTTCCAATTATGTCACTAATAAAGTTTTGATACACAAGATTTATAGACAGCTAAAAAAAAAGGTTAAAACCAAAAGAAAATCCTCAAAAGATGAATGGGCAAAGGATACGAAAAAACATTTCTTAAAAGAATTACAAACTATTAACAACTATATGAAATTCTTCAATCACTAGTGAGAGAAAAGCAAATGAAAACAACTCAAATCTTGCCACACACTGAGCAAGCTGGTCAAGATGACAAAAGATGGGAAAAGTAAATGTTAAAAGAACATGGAAAGACGGCACACTGTTAGAGCTGTGAATTAATACAACCATTCTGGAAACTACTATAAATTACATAAAGAAAGTGATTTAAAAGCTCATAACCTTTTTTGGCCCACTGCTAGGCATATACTCCATGGAGGTCAGTGACAAAAAATTAAGTCCCAAATATAAACCAATATATTTAAAGCAGCATTTTTTGTAGTAGTAAAAAACCGGAAAAAAAAAATAAGATACCAACTGATGGGGGAATGGATGAACAAACTGTTGGATTACATTCCATTACAGTAGTGGAATATTACTGTACTACAAGTAATGAAAGAAAAGCATTTACTAAATACCTAGCATGAATATGATAAATACAGAAAAGCAGGAGGAGAGGGGAGAAGAATTATATGAATTAATGTAAAATGAAATTATCGAAATCAGGAAAACAATACTGTCAAAGAATATAACAAAAAAAACCACAACAATAAAACTGAGCTCTGGCTGGTAATTATTCAAACTCTACTCCTCAACCTCCAAGCACTCTCATTCCCCTTAACCCAATCTAAATTTCCACTCTAAAGCTATCCACCCCTTCCACTGTATTCTTTGCCTAGTCCACAGGCAATAAACTTCCTTTCATCTTAAATGCTTTCCTTTCCCATTCCTCCCAACTTCTACCTTTCAGTGAGACCTGGCTCCTTCCTGATAGCACAACTGTCACTGCCTCCTTTTCCAGCACTGGCTAAACTTTCACTCATTCCCCTCTGACCCCCATGTATGGAGTTGAGGGATTTGGAATGCACTTTGCTTCCCACAGCTACTTGGAGATTCTCTATCTTGGCTGCTAAGCAGCTGTGGTACAGTGGATAAAGGCTCTGGAGTCAGAAAGACGTAAGTTCAAATCCAGTCTTCAGATACTTAATACCTATGTGGCTCTGGGCAAGTTACTTAACCTCTTATTTAGCCTTAGTTTCCCAGTAAGTAAAATGGGAATAATAAAACTCACAGGGTTGTGGTGAGGATCAAATGAGATAATCCTAAAGCTCTCAGCACAATGCCTGGCACATGGCAAACACTTTAAATGTTGTTATTATCTACCACTGCCATTCAGTAACCTCTCTACCCCTCCTCTTCAACTTAATCCACACACACTATCCAATGAAAATCTTCAGAGCTGTTTTCAGAGTTTTTGATAAGTACTATGTTCACTGAGCTACTGAATTCCATAGTTTTTGATTCTCCTTTGTCTAGTCGGTTCCATTGAGCTACTTCTCTATGCAATATCCAACTGTTTTGATGGCTGCTGTTTTCTAATGCAGGCTGAGAACAAGAGCCGTTATTCTCCCTTCTTTTCTGCCTTTTTGCATTATTTCCCTTGGTACTGTAGATGTTAGATTTCTCTGAATTATTATTTTACTGAGTCCTGTAAAGTATCACTTTAATAGTTCAACTGGAGTAGCATTAAAACTGTAAATTAACTTTGGTAGCATTGTCATTTTTATTATATTTACACTGTGCAGCCAAGCACTGAATATTCCTATGGCTTTCTAAGTTGTTCTTTATTCAATTTATTTATAATTCATTAAATCTATACAAGTATTTTATCTGCTTTGGTAGACTGATCTATTTTATGGGGTTTTTTTTCCAGTTATACACAGTGATAGTTCCCTTCCTATTATCTTGCCTCTTGGATTTTTTTTTTAACTTATATAGACAGCTGGATAGCAAAGTGGATAAAGCATTGTACTTGGAGTCATGAAGACAAGACACATCTGGCCTTAGACATTTTATTAGCTGTGTAACCCTAGACATTATCACTTAACCTCTTTCTGCCTCAGTTTCATTCATCTGTAAAATGGGAATAACGGCACCTCTCAACGTGAACAAATGCAGAATGAAGTGAGTACAACCAGAAAAACAATTTTATTATATGAAAAGAGTAAAACCAGGAGAACAATTTATATAGTTACAATGTCACTGAAAATATACATGATTGTGAAAATGATAGAGGGGTGATGGATAGATTTAGGATACAGAACTGAACATATATATTTTGCACGGATATCAGAGGAATTTGCTTAGTTTGACTATGTGTATTTATTACAAGGAATTTGATGGTTTTTTTCCTTTTATTTTTAATTGGGTAGGGTTGGGAGAGAAAATAAATTCCTGTTAATTCAAATATATAGTGAATTGAGGGGATGTTAGAAATATGAAACAATGGATAAACTTTTCAGATGAGGTCATTAGGCAATTAGTTTTACTTAAATGTTTTGTGACAAGAAACCTCTCATGAAGTGAAATAATCTGTAAATATATATAATATAAAAATAAAAACTATCAATAAAACTAAAACTAAATTTAAAAAGATATAAAGTGCTTTGAAGACCTTAAAGCATTGTATAAATGTTGGCTATACAGAAATCCTGCTGTTTTTATGAGTTTATTTTTCCTGCAACTTTTCCTAAAGCTCTTGTCTCAGTTGGTATCTTAATTTAAGTCCTAGGATTTTCTAAATAAACCGTCATATCATAAGCAAAAAGGATAGTTTTATCTCCTCTTCGTCTATCTTTAAGGCTTTAATTTCTTTTTCTTAACTTATTCCTATTGCTAGCATTTTCAGAATTACATCAAAAGATAGTAGGGAAAGTAGACATCCTTGCTTTACCTCTGTAACTTCTACTAAATCAGGTAAGATAAAAATTTATCAATTTTGTTACCTTTCAGCTTTTGTAGAAACTTCCTAAACTTTTGTTAGGCTTCCCTTTTTTAGTTTTGCTTTCCACAATCTTTTTGGTTTCTAGTTATTTTATTTCATTTCTCCTACAATTTTTAAATATTTCTTTTGGTTGACTTATAATTCTTTAAAAGCATATTTAAAAACATATTCATTAAATGCGTTCGGCTTATCAACCTGCTCTGATTCTATTATTAAACTATTTTTAAGCAATGTAGTTTTTCTAAAGGACTGCTTCAGCT